>NC_135065.1:0-1250000 GCF_051401765.1 Calliopsis andreniformis | reverse complement strand
TGGCGAATGAGAAGCTACAGTACGATTATTCATGGTCACTGTATTGCATGTTATAATATTTTTTTGTAATTCACTTGTGTGAATTTCACTTAAATAATATTACAATTTAGAAAATTCACTTACAACAAATATTTAAAAAAACAATCTTATTTCATGTTTACATAGATCGTAATAAATATAGCATAATCTAATTATTTTTAAAATTAAAAGGAGAGGAAAAATATTCATTTTTTAAAAATAGAAGATGTGGTTGTCTCGTGGTAAAGCGCTTCTTATTAGGTTCTGATGTCGGCCGATGATAAACTATTATATACTTAATTTATGCTGAGGAATGAACTTGAAAATACTGCTCTAGCAATTGAATCTTTTCCTGTTTGAGGACAATACCAGTTTCTTAGTATCATTGAAATGAATCTGAATTAGTACATGTGTAGGCGATGTCCATCGAAGGATTGTCAGGGGCACGCGTGGGCAAAATTTGAAGTGGGATTGAAGGTTAATGAAGGTGGGGCCCTGCAATCATTTTCGTTATTTGTTGGAAACCCGTTAATCCGCTTAGTTTAGTTGCAGAGAACGGATACGTTCAGCGGATACGGGCAGGTAAACTAATCTTAAAAATTTTTTGCAGGATACTTGATTCCTAATGACGGTTACTTGATACACGATTTTAAACTAGATCAATCTTTGCAGAAATACTGTAAACATGGATCATTCACAGACTGCAGTTCTGTTTATTCTTTCATTTATTGTCACTGTCAATTGTAATTATCAGTTAAGGATACTTAACTCTGGAAATATTGGTAAGTTACATAACTTAATTAAATACGTGATTTTCAAGTAAAAAGTATTAAAATACTCGATTAAATTTTAAGTTTTATTGCATGAGTACCGTTTCTTTGAATAAATTGTTTGTATTTTAAATGCTTTAATTTATTTAAGGTGGTTGCGAAACCTACACGTGTGGAGTAAATGCAAGATGTACAATCAGTGATGGCAGACCAGTTTGTTCTTGTATGAATTTACATATGGGAGATCCTCTTTCTCGTTGTACTCGAGTAGAGTGCCAGAGTGAGTATTTAAGAAAAAATATTTTATGCATCTCTGGCAATATGTTTAATTACCCATATTTAATTTTGTAGTTAATGAAGACTGCAGTGATAGTAAAGTGTGTACAAACAACAGATGTATAAATCCCTGTGACGGTCTATGCGGTATAAACGCTATATGTGAAACTCGAAATCATGTTCCAACGTGTTATTGTCCTCCTGAAATGACGGGAGATCCTTTTGCTGTGTGTCGGATAGCAGATCCTCGTACGTAAAGCATTCACGTATATATATTACATTAAAAATTATTAGTAATATATAATTGTGCAGTTTTAAAGTACAGTTTGCTTAGAAATATAACATGGTACGTTAAGACATTGAGTGTAAGTGCCGTCTAATATAGACAGATAATTGATCATGATCCTGCAAGAAGCTAAAGTCCTTATCTTCCAATATTTCTGTTCTTTCACTTGTCCTAGTGTTTCAAACATGTTTATTTCATTGCTTGAATAATTTGTGACCATGCTATATTTCTCTTGTAAAGGAAAACGATCCATGTCAAACTTTCGAAAAAGTCGCGTCAGAACTCTTAATTGATATGTAGAATATAGAATTTGTATTTTCAAAAACAAGAAAGTATATTTTTTTCAATATTTCTATAGTTTTTTCACTTAAAAATAAGGGTTCAGGGGAACAAGTTCATGAGATAGTATCGAAGATGAAAATTTTAAACGCCGATATTTCGAAAACACAAACGTGATTTAGACCATTTTGCTTTACAACCACAGATTTCTGAATCAACTATATCTATTTTTGAAGTAAAAAAGTTGTACATTTAACGAAACCATTTCAGAGGCCGCTTGCAAACCTAATCCTTGTGGTCTGAACACTAAGTGTGAAGTGGTAAACCAAGTACCAGTTTGTAGTTGTCTGCCAGGTTACCTGGGATCTCCTTTAAGTGGTTGCCGTCATGAATGTGAAAGCGATAGTGAATGTCCTAATCATTTGGCTTGTTCTGCCTCCTTCAGATGCGAAAGCCCATGTAAATGTGGCACGAACGCAGAGTGCAAAGTCATTAATCATCGAGCAATCTGTAGTTGTCCAAAGGTAAGTCGTAAACGAAGATACAAAACTTAAACTGTAACTGATTGGAATCTGTTTTAGAATTGGTTAGGAAATGCACTCATAGCTTGTCGACCGGAATGCGTCGCCCACTCGGATTGTCCTGCGAACAAACCAGCTTGTCTTTACCAGAAATGTATGAATCCTTGTGATGGAGTTTGTGGGGTAAATGCTGATTGTCATTTACGAGATATCACACCTGTTTGTAGTTGCCCAAAAGACATGACTGGCAATCCTTTCTTCAGCTGTATGCCTGATGGACGTAAGTAATTGTTATACAGAGTGTCTGATTTTAATCTATAATTGCTAGTTACTTGTAAATGACTTGCTGTGTAAATAAATGGTGTAGAGAAGGATTTAATAACTTCGAGGGGGCTTAACCTTATTTTCTGTACAGATGGGAATAGAAAGGTCATTTGAAGGTTAGATATCTATTTCATTTTTTAAAGAGGAATCATTTAATTTCTAATGCATTAATCGACGATATTTTTTATAAAAAAAGTATTAAGCTATTTATGTCGAAAAATCAGTTTAAGAGATGTTTTAATCTTAATATTGTGTAGTGGTTCTGAAATATCCACTTCTCCTGAATTGACAGTGGACACTTTTGTCTTTAGAATGATGGAGGTCAACGAGATGAAATCAATCATGTCATTTTATATGCTATTTTATTAAACAATTTGTAAAACAATAGAAATGTACACTATAAATTCACTTAAATATTCAAATGTTCAAAATTGAAATGCAAATGATTAACTTTATCTCATTAGTCTCCATCCTTTTGTAAACAAAAATGCCCACTGTCAATTTAAAAAATGTAATCTAATGATTTTTCACATAAATACAGTCTGGTCTCCATTGGAAATCGCAATCGGGACTGATCGTCACTAAAGATTGCAAAGTTGGTTACTACAATCTATTCAGCGCGCTTTTGCTAAAGCTTTTGATACTGTATGTTTGGCATCTGAGACTTTGCAAAACTTGTTATTGAAGCTTTTTCGCTCTTTCCGTTCTCTTCTGCTTTGCTGCGGCAATCTACAAAGTAGTGGAAATAGAGACTATTTGCGTTGAAGATGTCTAACTGATCTTCTTTGAAGATAATAACATAATTTAATTTTTTGTTATGGATAGGAGATAACGAACTTCATCGACTAATTCATTAGAATTCTATTTACAAAATGTATATGATCTTCATATCACCTTGTACGTTGTGCTAGACTCGTTAGATTTAGATATCCAAATCGCCAACAGTGATACGATACATAGGATGTTGATTATTCGCACTAATCAGGAGACAAATTGTGATGAATACCTTTCCAAATAAAATCAATCTAGGAAAACTGAACTTGTGAACATTTAATATAGCAACAAAAATTAGAATAGTTGTGAGAAGTACTTAAGTCTAAATACTGCTTAAGTCTAATATTTGCGAGATATTAAACCGATAAAGTTGAATTACTATATATTATAAATACAGGATGGTCTATTCAACTTGCACAGCTCTCCAACTTGAGTGGTCATGTTATATAGTACATACGCTCTTTTTATAGGTGGAGTCGTTTCAGAAATTTGAAGGTCAATTTCGTTTTCTTGAGTGTTGATAAGCTATATTTTTTGTACCAAAGTGTGAAAGAATATCGAATTATGAGTAAAAAGGCATTGATCTTTATTAGTTCTAAACCTCATAATTCACAAGTTATTTCGCCGCTTTGTTTCTTGTAAATTTACTTCGCATAATGTTGTAAATTTAACATTATTACAAATTTCTGCAGAACAGCGGTATTTACGTAACAATGCTTATCAACATGACACACGTCTATCATGATCCGCAATGACCTATCGTGTTCGCATGATCCGCAATGAACTATCGGTGTTTCTACGCAATTACTAACAAGATAAAAGCAAAAATGAAATTTATTGTTAATAATAGTGAAAAACTATTGGAAAATATCGATAACGTTGAATCTCAATATTTTTCTTCAATTATCAATACTTTTTTACTCAGAATTCGACATTTTTCCATATTTTTGTATAAAAAATGTAACACCCAAGTTAAAAACGAAGCTGTCTTTCAAATCTCTGAAACGTTTCCAACTATAAAAAAAAAGTATATACAGTACATAATATGACCTTCCAAACCATACAACTTCTGTATAAAAAAATGTGTTGTACAACACATACTTTAAAAATTATAGAGGTATGCAAGTTATGTGGATTACTTTGTATAATCAGCATAGAAACTAAATTAAACTTTAAGTTTTGAAACTTTGAGTTTGAAATTTTAAACTTTGAGTTTTGATCTATGGTTGGTTTCACAGTTTTTATTTTCGTGATGAGTAGTGTGATGCAAGAAAAAAATTTGACTTTTAATTCCAAATGATTAAGTTTAATTTTGTAGGAACCTTTTTTTAACAGATCTTCACTAACCCAGAGGTGTAAAATCCTGCTTTCATTGCCATGATATCTACTTTTCTTACATTCTGTACATATTAGTTATGAGGATAAAAAGTAACAATATCTGATATTACAGTCTCCTATCGACTTTTGAAGATAACACATGTTTTAATTATGCTTTGAAGTATACGTAGAATATACACATAAACACTCAACACAAGCACATTACTAGTGAACTCAATAACAGTGTACCTACATACATAATAGTGACACAAATCTATCAAGAAATACCATTTTAACGAAAAATCCGTGCTCGGACATCCAATGGTGGTCCAACCGAAAAAATTAGAAAACATCTGATTAAAAATAAGAAAAACAGGAGACAGATACATCCCACCAGAGATGAACAACGCTGATCAAACAAGTGAGGATTCAACAACAACGGGCATGGAAATAGTTAAGAAAATACTGAAGGAAATAGTTAAGAAAAGGAAGATCGAAACGTATACTGCTGAAATAGAAAAGAGGCAAAATTCACTATCATTGGGAATGATCACTAGATCATCTAACTCAAACAAATCACTTAATACTCCAAATAAGAAACAAAATTCACAAAAATGGTTACTAAATCCTACACTAGAGTGTTAAAACAGATTCCAGCCACTTGAAAATTTAAAATAGAGATATTTATATTAATCAAGAGAGAAACCTAAACCATCACCAATATTCATTAACGTAGACGTACTTTACTCGCTACTAAATTTTATCCAAACAGAGTTAAAAATCACTGACTACACGCTGAAACATACACTCAACTCACAAACCAAAATATAAACCGAAAAACAGAATCATACCATCAAATAGTGACAGCATTAAATGCAATCAGCTATTACAATTTTCAACCAAAAGACTCAAGATGATACAAAGTAGTTATAAGAGGGCTTCCCCATTCGATATCCACTCAGCTTGTCAAAAATGATTTACAGAAATTAGGCCATAAAGTATTTAGCATAGTAAATCTAGAAAGCATGGTAGCAGGTAAATCTCTCTCACTACATATGATCGAACTACAACCAGCTCCAAACAACGACATATATGAAATCACAAGACTAGTTAATACCGTTATTAAAGTAGAACCACCAAAATCTAAAAGGGATATTTCATAATATGCACACTGTCAACAACACGGCCACACACAAAATTACTGTAACCGCAAAGCTTTCTGCGTAAAATGTGCTCAATCTCTCTTCATTATGTTCTAAAGATAAAGGAACAGACAACGTCACACGCGTGAACTGTCAAGGAAAGCATCCGACAAATTATAAGGGCTGCAAAGTTCGAAAAGAGATACAAGCAAGAATGTTCCCTAAACTGCGAAATAAACAAATGGAACGAATTAGACATGAAATGCTACTAACACAGGAACCACAAAATATATCAACCAGAATGAATCAAGGAAACCAAAATCTGAAACAAACATTCACAACAAAACGCTCAGGCTACAGAAAGCACTCAAATGGATATACCTAATTTTCTTGTTGAAAAAATAGATAAACTCGTAGTAAAACAACTTTTGCAAGATCAAAAGAATAAAAAATTCCATGCATTCATAGGAAACTTAGACACTACTTCTGCGACAAACTACTCTCTACGGAAAACAGTTAAAAACATTAAAAGACCTATTAAACAAATACCTCAATGGAGGACAAACACTAGATGGATGAAAGATTTGGCTGCAGAATACCTGGAGGACATCTTTGAAACAAATCAGGATACACATGAAGAAATTGACCAAAAAACAATTCAAATCAGTAATTAGAATTTCTGCATGCAGATTTCACAACATGAGGTACAACAACACATTGAACGGCTAAATAATAAAAAGGTACTTGGATATGATTACAGGAAAGATATTGAAAAATTTACCACCAGAAACAGTAAGATTCACCACAATACTTTTCAACTCAATGTTAAGAGTTGGTGACTTTCCTTCGGCATAGAAATGTGCAGAAATTATTCTTATTCAAAAAACCAAAAAGCCAATCTTATAGATCAATCTCTTTACCCCCATTTTATCAAAGATAATGGAAAGGATAATTCTGAAATATCTACTAAAAGAAATAGAAAACAAATAACTAATACTTGACTACCAATTTGGTTTTAGAAAAGGCCACAATTGCATCGAACAAACACATAGAGTAGTACAACAAATATTAACCTCATTTGAGAATCATCAACATTGCAACTGTATATTTACAGACATTGAAAAAGCATTCAACAAAGTATCACGCAACAGATTGAAACATCTAACACAAAACAAACTACCTAAATTACTTGCAAAATTAGTAAATAGTTATCTTTACAATAGACACTTCTACACCAGGATCAATGCAGCATACTCATCTAGCAAAAGCTGCAAATCAAGAGTACCACAAGGCAATATATTCAGAGCTGGGTAAAGATAGCATGTTTACCTTTGTTGATGTTACAGTAATAATGGAGAAAGAAAGTGATATTACAGAAACAGGCAGACAGCTCACGCAAAAACTGCAAAACTAAAAAACTGAATGGATAATAAACAGATCAAAATTAATGTTCAGAAAAGCACAAATGTATGTTTCACATTCAGCACGTTGACACCTCCGGAAATAAAAATCGGTCGCGAGACAATCCCTACAAAAAAAACAAAATATCTCGGACTAATATTAGACAGAAAACTTATCCGGAAAGAACACGTACAAGAAACAAGGAAAAAAATAAAATATGTAATAGATCAATTATATTGGTTACCAAAAAGAAAATCAAAATTTAAAATCAAGCTCAAGCGGCACATACATCTCCCTTATTAAACCAATCTGGGCGTATGGAGCACCACTTTGGTCATCAGCTGCTAACACATATAAAAAAAAATTTATAAGTGATGCACCTTAGTATGTTCGAAATGATGATATTTAAAAGTCCCTCAACGTTACGCCAGTGAAAACAGAATTACACCTCCTTAACATAGCACATAAAAAGAGGATAGATTCCCATCTAAATAACATAGTAAAAGACTGTTACAGTACTGGACTAAGAAGACTAAAAAAAGAAAACACCCGGTGGATATATTCGCCACAACAAACCATTAAAAACCAGATAGTTCCAATGGGAAGTTAAATAGAAAACGATTTTTCGTGTGAATGAGCGAGTGAATGAGCGTGTGCAGTAATAAGACAAATACAACTAGTTTCTAATGTTTAAAGACAAAATGTAACTAATAAAGGAGATATTATAAAAAGTAAAAAATATCTAATATATGAAAAAAATGCATTATAATAGTATTTACAATGTGTTTTTCAAACTTATGAAAATGCTAATGAACTTCAGGATCATTTTTCTTTATTTAAATTATCGTGCATTTGAAATGCTAAACAAAAAACGTGATAAAAGTACTTGCGGACGTTGAAAACTTGAATGGGCATTTGCTAACATACATTAACATCGAAATTTGGCTACATAACGAGATCAAGCGACAGCTTACAATCCCGCCATACAGCGAGACTGCCATACAGTGTGATATAATTTTTACCCATTCATCTATAAAAAACTAATTATGCGAAATTATGTACGTTCTGTTCAAACCGATTTAATTCTTCTCCATACCTTGTTTTTCATACAGCAACTAATTCATGAGTAATTTGAGATTATACACTAAAAGAGATTATCTTATTGATCCGAAATTAATTGACATCAACAGGAAATCTGTGCGAGCCGAATCCATGTGGAACGAGCGCAATTTGTACTCCAGGACATGATAATACAGGGAAAGAGAGACCAGTTTGCACCTGTCCCACTGGCTATATTGGTAACGCGTTAATCAGTTGTCAACGTGGGGAATGTTTTACAAACAGTGAATGTCCGGACAATAAAGCTTGTATCGATTTTACTTGCCAAAATCCTTGTACTGGTAAAGAGTGTGGACCAACTGCATCTTGTACTGCGCGACGCCATATCGCTGTATGTACTTGTCCAGATGGTACAAGAGGAGACGCATTATATAATTGCAATCCAATCGATGGCAGGTCGCTTTTTAATTATAGACAACCATACCGATATCGTTATCGTTACTAGTACTCATTCATTTGCGCTCTTATTAGATGAAGAGTTTTGCTTTTAATGAAGAAATGTAACAAAGTTATATATTAACAACATGTTGACGAAATATGTACATATATAACTGATAAAATACATTTGTCTATGCTTAAACCATTTTATAATTAAGTACTAAGTAGTTATGTTAGAAAGGATTTGTAATTCCTGACACAATCTGAGATGGACCTTAAACGAGAATGTTCATAATTAAATGTCTTCATATTTTTAGTTTGTAAATAAGTATTTTCATGTTACTAAGAGAAACTTAATAATATATTTTTATTTGTTAATAATACTGAGTTTTGTATAGATTAAAGATTACATTAAGTGTTGGTATACGTATATATAGACGGTATTTGTGATGGTACGGACTAGCACTTTTTTCTGCAAACAATAACTGCTTGAAAAAGGAATGAAAGAAGAAAGAATTGTAATGTTTCTTATACGTAAGAGGATGGCGTACGCTAATTTTTATATTTGAAATATTTTTCGAAAGAGAAGGATGACCGTCAATTTGTTAACTCTTACAGTTCTGACTGTTGAGACTTTCGGGTGTAACCCGTGTCCTTCTGAAATTATATTCCCAACGTTTCGCCAGCATTGCAGCTAGCTTCATCAGGGGGTCAAGAGACACACTGATACTGGTGCGTGCTTTTTTTTTGTTCCTTGTTTCGTTAAGTGGAGGTATACCGTCCCTGGGAGCTGCTGCGCCCCCTTACCGGAAGTCCTTGATAGGTTGTGGCGTTGGGGTAACCTTCCTAAATTTAAGTTGTTGATTGGGATGACGATTAATGAATGGGGAAAATTTTCAAAAAACCCCAATTGAAAGAAGGCAACATGCCAGATCAAATGAACAGTTCGGCCATAGCGTGCATTAGCATGCATTGGGGAGAAATCAGCAGGCAGCGCACCGAGCAATGGCGTGTGTGAAGAGAGTGAAGAGATAATGAAGGTCATATGGGGAGTGGAAAAAATAAAAGAAGCGAAGAGATGATAGTCAGGATGAAGGAGAGGAACCGGGTAGCAAGGGATGGGGGGGGGGCAAGCATGAGGCTAGTACCGCCGAACTGGCGGAAGACTCAGTGTTTAGGAGGCTTTCCAAGTATGAGATGTAGTAGAGTGAGTCTTAAGAGTGATATGGGTTTCTTTTCCTGAGAGTTTTAACACACAGTGCAAGGGATTAAGAGAAAACAGCGCTTTAGCGCGGTACGGTATCTTGTTTTTATCGAACAATCCGGTGAGTTTGATGAGCGGGTTTGGGTATTCCAAGACATCGTAATTTGCGGCTAATCTCCTAATGTAATGTAAGACCTTCTCCGAGTTGAGTTCATTGTGAAGTTTTTTAGTGGGATAGTCTGGACTTTTGTTAGCTAGTATGCGTAGTAACCTCTTTTCGGTTTATTGCAGCCTGGTTAGTGAGGTCTGGGGTGCGACCATCCAGACGTGTGAACCATATGTGAGAACTGATCTAATACACAACTTATATAGGATGAATCGTAGTTGTTTGGTTAAGTAAGACTGGGAGCTAAGCATGCGGTGGAGAGCTCCAGCCGCAGCTCTGGTCTTTGAGATGCGATCTAGTACGGCAGGGGACCAATTTAGCTTGGAGTCGAGGGTTGCTTCGAGGTACTTGCGTATAGAGCTAATTGGATGTTAGGATTATTTAGAATGTCGTTTATGTATAGATTGAAAAGGCAAGGGCCAAGGTTGGAACCTTGTGGTATGCCGGCGCCGATGAAAATCGGTTCCGCCTGTCGGTTGTTGACTGTGGCTGCGATACGCCTGGATATGAGGTAAGATTTGAAAACCAAACTTAGAGAGTTTGTATAGAGGTGTGCGGAGTGTCATACAGTGTCGAAAGCCTAAGTTAGATCAAGTAATACCATAGCAGAGAAGGGAGATATGAGAGGGAGACGTCTTCAGGGGACCCCGGAGTGCATCTCTGTAGGAGGAGAGTCTGAATGAATTGTTAGGTGGTGCCTGGAATTTGATGTGAGGGTTTAACTTATCTGTGTGGTGTTTCAGGTATTAGTTGAAGTTGTAGAGGTTTGAGACCTCTTCTAGAGGTACCTGAGGAGGGAGGAGCATTCAGAATAGTTGGCAGTGTGTGGGCGACTGCAGGTTGCACATTTAGGAGTTTCGTCTAGGGTTTTACGGCACTCATGAGTGTAATCGGCTTGTCCACACTTGATACAGCGAGGAGCAATGTTACATTTGGAAGACGAGTGGCCAAATGGGTTGGGTTAGTTGAAAGAGTAAGGTGTTTAACGTTAAGTAACGAAGCTGAGTTTGAGCACACCGGAGATTTAGTTTTCTTTTTTTTGTTGGTCACCGTCTCAGACGCCATTACAGGAACGATCGTGGAGCTCGCTTCGCCACGTGTCGGGGACGAGGTTTCCAATACTGAGAAGAATTTAGTATATGAATCTGCATCACTCACCGGAAAGTAATCTGTTAGATTAATGTTTGTTAATTGAGGGAACAATATGTGATCCTCCTTTATGGTTGGAGAGGCTAACTGTGAGAGAGAGACGTCCTGAAGCACCTTGAGGGTCCGTGCTGCCGTTAGTGTTGTTATTTCCGGGGTAGTTTCTACAGTTTGGACGTCATCAGGAACGTTTTTTGTGAGAGTATCACGATCATAAGGGGTTTTCCCCTTCTGAGTTCTTGGCTGCCCAAGCGGCATGTGCCGCCTAAGGTGTAGCGAGCACGTGCACGAGAAAAATGAAGGCAGAAACAGCGGTGGCAAGCGGGAGGAAAAGAGTGAAAAGCTGGAAACTGCAATTTGGAAAAAGAAATACTATGTACACTTAATACGCACTTTCACTGACTGGATTCACTGAATTAGACGCTGTACAGAGCACCGATTGATACGACCTTACTCGCTCGAAGGCTGAAAAACGAATGACACTGATACTGGTGCATGCTTTGTGGCGTTCTGTTCTTATACCGGAGTGTGTTCATGTTCCGGATCAATCGGAAGTTACTTTAAGGTACTTAAACAGTCAGAACTGTATGATGCCGGGCCGTGAAAACTTCAAATCTTTGTCAACTCTTATCGGACGGTCAGATTCTCAAACCTGAGGGTATAATGCTACGTAGGAGGTGACATACATTTTAATAAGGGTTAAATGGATTTCTATATATTTTTCTATACAATATGAAAATGACTGTCAAGATAAATTTAACCATGTGGTATACTATGGCATTCAAAATCACTCACTGTCAGGAATGAAGAAAATTAATTGAACATTTCATAATATTGTATTTACTGTATTATAATGTATCAATAAGGCTACATATCGTATTCTCTATGACTTTCATTGAATGTTCCAATGTTTATGTTTTTTTTAGTGCAGAAGAATTCCTTATTCTGACTGTGTAGTTTCAGTATTTTTGTACAAAAACTGTAAGGAATATTTGCTGAATTATAGTTTCGTTAAATATTCAGTTGTCGAATTTAAAATACATATTAATGTCTTATCGTTCTGTATCATTATTCCACTTAGGACAAAGTAGATATGTTCCTTTTTTACAAGGTTAAGAAAAGTAAAAGATGAAATTAATGTGCAGAAAAAAATATTCGAAAGGAGTACAACCAAGTGAAACTCAATTGTTTTCATCTTTACAAATATTTTAATGAAATAAGTATGTACTGTGCTCCGCTCAAGAGATGATCCCCGGGACGTCCCAGGAGCAAGAGGGTCTCTCGATCTAGATTGTGTGCGTAGCTGCTATGGCGAATCCTTCGTGAAAACCGAAAGTATAAGCGAAACTGGGCGTGTCCTCTTCCACTCTGACCAATTAGACCTGCATACCTTTCGGAGATCATCTCTTAGGCGGAGCACTGTATCTACAGGATGACTAGTTTAAGCATAGAGCATTTTTACAGAGGTGAAACTTCTGTCAGAACCTTTTGTATTCGCGTCCCTGAAATCCGTATGGATCGTGCACACCATGGAAACAGCGTTATCAGTTCTCTAAAGTCTAAAGAAATATGTTTCCGTATTTTCGTCACTTTCTACGAGACATTAGGATAGTAGGTAAAACAGAACGGATAAGTATCGAAGAAACAGTAGAAAACACGGAATTTTTCAAGTGTAATATCATAGTCTTTGTGGTAATATCATATTAAGCAATTATTTTCTAATAGTTTGTTAAGAAATAATGCTTTAAGTAAAGATTATGCCAGAAATAAGCATTTGGGAAATGTATGTACATAACCGTATGGAAGATGTGTATTATTTTAATCATTTTATTTCATTTAATAATTTTGACATTATTATTTTACACATATAGTACTAATAAATACTTTAACAAAGGAAAAATTGTGATATTAAAAGACAATATTACAATATAATATAAATAGTAACATGGATGGTAAAAATATAATTGGTATAATTACACGTATATTATTTTATAACTTTGCTTTATATATAGACACATATGAATTATAATTAAAACTTAAATTTTATATTTTGTTCATTTAAATGACAGCAGTATCGAACACGTGTAACGTTTCTGTGTGTATGTGATCTATTGCATTTGTTTTCTTATATGTTGTGTGTGGTTGTGTGTCGAAAGCAGCGGCTGACCACATATCAGACACGTTATTTTAATTCTCTGTAAATACATGTACATGTATATGAATACATGTGTATATACGCAATATATACTTATTCTAAAGAAAAGTTCAAACACATTTATTAGATATGTATTTACGAATGAAAATTTGTATACCAAAATTACAGTATTTGTAAAGTAATATTATATACAATTGAAATATTTAGAAGAAAACAGATAAGTCCTTTCCATACTGGGAATCAAACACAGGATCTGTCATTTAGAAAGATTATCATCCGCAGCTACCCAACAGCCTTCCTTGAGACTATTATTTTTTAAGTGCATGTATACGGACTTGTTTTAATTGTTCATAAAAAATACACATACAGATATTCCCCAGAATGTTATCGCTTGACCTCAAGATTCATCCCTCAAAATTTCATAAAAACCTTTGAGGACTGCATTAGTAGCGGATTTTATGCACAGGCGCTAGGTGGTTGGTTTGGGATCTATAAGACAGGGACCCCTCAGACAACACTAAAAATATATATCCTTTAACCAGAAATGCTGTATGTCTGAACTAACACAATAGTATTTTGTCACAAACATTGCCAAAAATTTTAAGCAAATCGGATGATAGTTTACGCCAGTTTACGGAGTTATTATTAGCTTTTAATACCTAGAGTGTGGATTACTTAGCTACATTATTATCACGACACATGTAAAACAGATGTTTTTTCAAATATTTGATCTAAATATTCTTAATTTTATGTGTATATAATTTTGCATAAAAATAAAACAATACGTATTCTGCATAATTTATTTATTTTAACGGGACTCCAGAAATTTAGAATGTCTCAGGCCTCTAATAGACTGGATCCGTTACTACCCTCTTTTACAAATCAAAAAAAGAAAATATTTGGTCAAATGAAAAGATTATGTCTGGTTCGTATCGCTTGCCGGCAACTTGAACTGTTGAATCTCAGCGTTTCAAGAGCGAGAGTAAGAGTCATGTTTGCCTTCTCTCTCAACTTTTCACAGCTGTCCAAAGTCCAAAGCGCCGAGCTCGCGTACACGTGGCTGGTATAGTAGTATACCTGTAATGGAGGGGAAAATTTTTTAAGTTGCGTTTCCAATTCGAAATCATAGAGCGACTCCATCGCGCCTTCATTAAACAAGCGTATATCTATAGGTAATACTATTCCTATAACGAAAACTGTAACAGCATATACCGATCTGTCAATCTCAAAAGGTCATGTAACTACCGTACCCCTTTAAATACTAACTGGCTTGCACACACCCACACACATGTATCTTACATTATAAATTATACACATATATCGCAATAACAAAAAATATTAGATATACTGTTTGCTATTAAGAATTGTACTTTTAGAACCATATATACTACATATTGTCGAAGCACAGACTTCATACCTCAATAAGGTGGAAAGGTCTAAGCATACTAGCGAAGGTGTGATAAAATTCGTTTACAATTTTTAAAACACGAAAGTAATTTGCAGATCATAATAAAAGCTTGGAGACAAATACATATTGTTCTCTTTCAATTACATTTACAATAAGGAGAATAATAATTTCATTAATTTCACACACTTTAATTTCTTTACAGTCTTTGATATAGATTGCAGACTGTGCAAATTTTAAATAGTGCTTTTAATATTGCTTGGATTTACAAGTATCCGTTAGATTCGAGTAATTCAGATATCCGAACTTGGATCCGAGTATTCGGGTATCCGTATCCAAATTCTTTCTCTTTATTATATTTCCTACTCCCCTGATATCCGAGTTTATGAAATACTCATTATAGGAGCCATTTTATATTATTCGGTTTTCCCCACAAAATTGAAAAATGAATAATACTGGCCGATTATCAATCGGTATAATGCTCATTTTCTACGCGGCTGTGCCGATTAGACGTATCGAAACAATGCAAAACAATGTCGGCACGGCCGCATAGAAAATGAGCATTACACCAGTCGATAATCGGCCAGCATTTATTTTTCAATTTTACGATGAAAATCGGACGGTGAAAACCCAGTAATAAGAAATAGCTCTTAAAATAAGTATTTCGAGAGTTTGGAAATATTCGACAAAATACTCGAATCTAAGTTTGGATATTCGGATATCCACATCCGGATACTCAGATTTAGATTTCGAATTCAAGTTAGAGTTGCAATGAGTATTTCGGGTACTCGGATATCAGGATAGTAAGAGCTCTAATTTTAAATGATGAATTCTTCTACGCCAAATGATATTTACGTAGCTATATATCATTGCCCCTGTAACTGCTTTCACGTCTCTACTACACTATAACTCAATAACAATTTGAAGCTAATCGTTCAATTTACTGTATCCATGTTCAGGTTTGTATACCATAGTCACGCATGCGCACTGAAAATCGGGACCTCAGAAACGCCGGGGTTTCGCCTCTGTAAGATCCTCTGTGGTTAAGTGACGCCATTATTTAGTTACAATCCATAATACCGCGAATTTGAATTGTAAGGCATAGTTTGATTGCTCATCTTCTTACAGACACATTTAAATTTTATTTTAAAATAACATGTGTACATATATTGACCTGTATTTCTTTCATGAAGTTTATGTTTTTGATTCAAAGGTGTCTAGTCACTAGAGAAGGTAATGTTTCTATAAAGGACACTAAAACCTTGTCTAGATAAAAGTATTTTTAACGTCCTTTATTCATGAATAGTTGGCAAAGAGATTGTACTGTTTGTTTATCTATCATATATCTCGTCGATGGCATGAAGCGTAGGACAAATAGCCTTACTTACATGTTTGCTTATCTAATATTCAGTCAATTCCAGGTTATTCTATACCGACTTCGTCTGTGGTAAAATTAAAGTAATTGTCGATGGCGAAACCTATTTAGTTTGACAGAATTAAAACTAATTGCTAAATTCTTGTTTTTATATAATATGTCTATTTAACTCAAGTGTAACTTAATAAATATATATATAATATTTCCTTGTATATACATGGTCTATAAATTCAAATTGTGAGTTTAAGATCGCTTTCTTTTGGTTTAATAAATACATGATTGAATTTTATAGATCAATGGATCTATATTTACCTAAATTTTTAATCCCCCATCCAAAAATTCTGCACTATCCTTTAAGTCCATGGTTTATATGTTTTAAGATGGTGTTTAGATCATGGATATAAACCTAATTGAAAGTACAGAAACCAGTTGTATCAACATTGGTTTGTTTTTGTTTTAGATTTATTTTCACGATCCACAGAGTTGAACGCACCTATTTCAGTATATGTCTATATCGTTATATCTCTGTGTAAGCGAGCAGTACATTTGAGAGAGTAAATGAAGCTAATTCATCGAACGATAAATCCATTTTCCTGTGTTTATGCATTTAATGCGACAATAAAATAACGTTTGACATTGGACTGAATTATTTGGAATAAAAATTTCTATTATTATACTTATTGCGACTGTATTTTATAAACAATACTTTTGATTGAAGTTTCATTATTTCTATGAAATGTGTAATAGAATGAACTATCAATTTAATCTTCAATATTTAGTGAAAACATTTGCATGATTTGAGACTCAGAATATATAAAAAGGAAGCTTGATCATGAGCACATAATTAAATGCTCTTACTACGCAGGGTGCTTATAAATTTGATAATTTTTGCTGTGATTTTGTTACTGTTCTATTATTACCAAACATCAAATGGTGTACACTGGTTATCTCATACTGTCCAAGAATTGGAGAATGCTTCGACCACAGTGTCGGGCAGATCTGACAATGATGCAATTTCTACAACAATATTCATTGCAAATAAAACAGTTTATTATAATGTCTGGTGCATATTCACAAAAGTTATTAGCAATTCACCAATGAAACGGAAGTTTGAAATTTTTGCAGAATCTTTACTGAAACTATCTTCTGTCAATATTGCTTTTCATGTAATAACTGATGATAATAGCAAAAACATTGCAGAAAAAGTTTTGGAAGGCACTTTTTTGTCTACAGGAAAGTCTATGAAGGTAGAAGCATTAAATTACTTTCTTTAATATTCAATTATATTTAAAACTGTAATGTTTTAATATATATAATTTTAGGTGCAATATTATGATGTACATGAGTTGGCATCAGAATTAAAGTACATTGTATCTGTAATGTCTCCATATTTTAGTAGTAAACCAGGGACATATTATTCAGATGCCTTATTCTTTTTGTCATTGGGTTTACATAGAGTAGCTCCAATTGAGCAAAGTTTAGCAGTGATGTTTGATGCTGACACTAAATTTTGCAAAGATATCAAGGAGCTTTTTGATGAATTTAAAAATTTTGGAAATCAAGCTCTATTTGGCTTAGCTCCAGAGCTTACTCCAGTTTACAGACATGTTCTGTATTTATATCGTAATAAGCATCCAAATACTACATTTGGGGAGCCTGCTCAATCAGGTGGTTATCCTGGTTACAATAGCGGAGTAGTACTTTTTAATTTGGATAGGCTGCGCAATTCCTTAGCATATGATCAAATTGTTAAAAATGAGAGTGTTCGTTCCATGACAGAGAAATATCATTTTAAGGTAGTAAATTTATCTGTAAATTTATATTATTAAGAATGATAAAATGTAATTTTTTAATTAAAAAGTTGATTATAAAATATGACCTTAATGGTTCATTATTTATATTTTTAGGGTCATTTAGGAGATCAAGACTTTTATACCCTTTTGGGAATGGAAAGGCCTGAATTAATTCACATCATTGATTGTGGATGGAATAGACAATTATGTACATGGTGGAGAGATCGTGGTTATGCAGATGTGTTCGACAATTATTCAAGGTGTGATTCAGAAACAAAATTATGGCATGGAAATTGTAATACTCCTATACCTAACGAATGATCATTATGCATAATTACTTTTCACATAATGTGACAATGCGAAATTCTTTTCCATTATTTGTAGTGCAATCTTTTATGGAAGTATGGCTGTACTTGTCTTGATTGAAGTATTGTAATTGAAAGCATTTTTCGTTAATTAATATTTCTAGATCTGTGATTTGTCGATAACGATACGCTTCATCAAGCAATACGGACTGTCCATAAAGTCTCCATTTATTCTGTTATGTTTATCAAGAAAAGTCAAATTTACTATAAATAGGCATAAAAAGTCAACTCGTAAACCTAGCAGCGTCATCGACACTCCCGCATATTTCAAATAGGTTAACTGTTTTGGAGGAAATATTGTTCAATGTTCATGAAATAATCTGTATCATTGTTTCTATTGTATAATGGTTACACTTACAATTTTCCAAATTAGTGGATTGTTCAGGAAGATTAAAGATCATAAGCACAAAAATTCTTAGATTTGGATCATTGTTTGTGTAAAATTTAAAGCTTTATGAAATTTTGCATGAATCATTGAATTGAAAATTAGAAAGCATTGAGACATTTCATCACATATGAAAATTATTCCTCCTTAATTAATTTGTAATATGTCAAGATAATGATGGTGTTCATGTGGGTCTGCTTTTATGTCAATTAGTGGAAAAAATTCTTTCAATTGTACCCTTTTCTGTACACTTTTACATAAGACTACTAAATTTTTTATAATAGTTTCTATAAAATAGATAGGGACTTTATGGATATTCTGTATTTAAAAAGATTGTTAGTTCGTAAGTTCATGGTGCCCATAATCTATTTTACGGATCGTTTGCTATAGTTGTATATTTAAAGTATTTAAGATATACGTTATAAGTAATCATAACATGTATACATGTTACAAATTTAAAACTTAAGTGGAGAAAATTGCGAACATTCTCTTAAACTCTGTTTTGACCTTATCCAGTATAGGTGCTATATTCTAAAAAAAAAAGAATTCAAACACGAAAGATATTTAATTTTTAAGACATTGTATCAACATATTTTTCTAAAAAATATAATATTAACGTAATTACGTAATTGTTGTTTCCGCCTTTCTAGTATTTCTTTTTCTTGATGTTTCTTTTGTAATTTTTGGTGAAACTTTGGATGATAACGTACATAAATAGGATTATCATTGTACTATATTTTTCACATAAGGAAAGTATTAAATACAATATTGATACTATAATATGTTCTTACAACACGAGTACCACCTGCCATAAAGTACTCCCCAATCTTTCATAATTTATAAAACAACTAAATACTTCAGGTTCTTTGACTAATGGCAACAATTCTATTCGAATTGTTTTCCAAAACAACATTATTATTAACAAGATATCAACACAACAATATATTTTTCCTTCAACTGTTGAAACTGTTACAATGCCTGCGCAACATTCTTTAACAGAACAATTCCATTGTTTTTCTGTTAATAGTTTTGATAGTAATGTAAATAGTTTAAATACATAAAGCGTAAATTAATTACTAAACCATTCTTCGTTGTCTTATATGTATACTAACAAAAATTAGAACCTTATCGCAAAGAAAACAAACTTCAGTAAGCACACATTTCCAACGCAATTCTCAAACATTATCATCATTCTCAACATTCTGATTCTTGGTTCTGAGATATAACTGACCAGATTCTTTTTTTTTTCTTGGAAAGAAAAAAGTACTATCCAATAGTTACACACCCTACTGTATTCGTTGTACAAGTATATAAAATAAAATGAAGTCACCTTTGGTCCCAGTGATAGAAACTTAAACGTTAACAATAAAGGATTACGACACGTTAATTAGTGTTATTTCAACCGTTCGGACTAACAACCGCCTTTTTTCTTAGAAGTTAGTGTACCGAATGGCCGAACGAACTAAAAAGTAGATAAAGAACTTAATATAAACTGCATGGACTGTTTTGTGTAATGAGCAAAACCGTTACAAACGAACTTGGACAGTTCGTTGACTATTTGGACACGACGATTGTTAGATTTTCCTCTCTATCGCTTGCTTTTTTACATATTTAAAATGATATATACATTTTTGATCAACTATCGATAATTCTTCCTCAGTTATCCGATTTTTTACATACGATATTTACACGTGAGCGACTAATATGATCGATGATCTAAAGCAATGCTGATTTAGTTTACGGGCTTCATAAAGCTTCTTCCATCTTGTTAATGTAAGAATGTAGAGGTACAAATTCATGTAAGGGGTTGTTATCCCTACGAACGAGACGATGGTATAAATTATTAATTACTATACTATTCAGGGGAATTATTTGAGACAAGTCAGATAATGATGAGATGATCTAGAAAATAAATTCTTTTTGTTTATGACCCCTCTCTATTGTTATCTGTTAATGACTTTTTAACACTGTTTCTGTAAGATTTAAAACACAAGTAGGCATCCTCGACATGGTATTCCTTATCACCTGATATTTATCCATAAGAGAAATACGAAAAGATGATGAAGTTAGTAAAATCACAGTGACACATATTCACTGTTCTTCACGGTGAATTTGAACCTGTCTCACAATTGGAAGTGGAAGGCGTTTAACACCGCTCAGCAGCCTGCAATCACAAATTGTTATTAGTAACAGAGAATTCAAAGACTGCAAAAATGAAACACTAGTATTTTTGGAAAGTATTACTTGTTTTAGAAGAAAATATTTATATGTTAGATTAACAAAATTTAAGATATATAAATGACCAATATAAAATGTTAGAACAAAACAGTATTTCAAAATTTCAGTAATAAAAAATCTTGACAATTTGTAAGAATAGATTTTATGCTATTAAAATTATTTTTTTAACGTTCAGTGTTTCATTCTTTGCAGAAGGCCCTATTACTTCAAAGTAAAGATACACTATTGTCTCCAATAGTGATCGTAGTAGGGACTGGTTACAAGACGGGGAATCCAATTACATAGCCCGCTTTGTAATTCGATACGGTGTATTCAACATCGGAATCTTGACGAAATTCATGGCTTGTTGTTGAAGCTTTCTGTTTCGTCGTGGCAAACTACGAAGAAGGTGGTGGAGAAAGCAACGATCTCTGTTGGAGACAATACTGTGCTAATATAATACAATTAAATCACTGATATGCAATTTCGGGTATTTAGCTCTGATAATCTTGACTTTGACCTTGACCTATGTCGACAAGTTACTCGTTTGAGTAACCTCCAGAAAATTTTAGTCGTTGTTTATTGTTTATTAAAAAATGTTTCAAAAATATAGTTATTTTTGGTAGTATTTCTTTATCATTAAATTAGTAGTATTACTAATATTTAGGTTGCAGTACGAAATTAGCTGAGACTGCTAATACTGCTGAAGCTGAACATTCGAATATTCACCCGTTCCGAAATTATATTATGTAGTTGCAGCACTGATAACAGGATTGTAATTCGGAACAAAAATAACGGCAATTTTCAGCAGGTTAAAATTTCAAACTGTAGCGCGAGTTAAGCGGTATATTTATATTCTTCAAGTATGGATCTTTCAACAATTGCAGCAACAATTTGCAGTTTAGTAATGGAAGTAGTAGATTTATTTGATGATGAATTTCATGAAAACGAAACGTACATAGAGTTACTGACGAAAATATGTTATTAATAATTAATAATAATTAATATAATATAATATAATATAATATATATTATTATATTAATAATATTAATAATAATTATTATTAATATAATATTAATTAATATGTTATTAATTCTAATAATAAGAATTGAATAATACAAAACTTTCACAAAAGCTTATAACAAAGCAAAGAGTCACGTGCCATGGCTCAGACGGTCCTATCGTTGCGTTGACTAAATAATGGCGTAATGTGAAACTATACGCTGTAAACAGAAACAGCCCTCATGTAGCATCCGCTATATGCATTGCTGAAGCTACACCACCTCTTACAGATCAACAGAAATAACCGGAAATGATCAACTTCCTAGGATCGACTTATATGAAAAGGTAGTATCAAAGTAGTGGCAAGTTTAATAAAATCAGTACGCTACTTTGAAATTCGGAAGCATTTTCAGCGCTGTCAGTTGATTTCGAATTGCACCCCTAGTAGTATTTCTCTATATTTAATAAATATAATATAATATTGAATTATAATTCGATTAAAAGTGTAATGCGTGAGCGCGAGGGCGGGGTCTTTGTCCCAGACTAAACTCAGATCCTACTAAACTCTTTTTTTCCCAATTAAGAAAATATTGAGATATCGTGACCATACAATTCGAACTTCAATGAAATGTTCACTTCATACATTCCATATTTTCATTCACTGCACGGGTTATTGGTATTTCAATACACATTGGGAAGAAAGACGGATCAGAGTTGGTTTTTGCTAGGTCCTTTTATCAGTAGGAAGGTGAAAGGGAGGGGTAGACCCCACTCACGCGTTGAAGTTTTCAACTTCACCGAAGGCAATACGTATTTACTAATATTTCGGGAAGTACTTAAATAAGGGCTCACGTACAAGCGGAATTCAAATTTGGCAATTTCTTAAAAAAATATGTCAAAGTACATAATTTTTGCAAGCTCTTTCGATTAATTCCTTGTCTTCCTAACTTGCATGTAACTAAAAAACACGATAAGCTTGTACATACTAAATTTAACCTAAACAAATATGTAGTATTGAAAATAGTTTTCAGTATATTTCAAAAACTAAGGCCGAGTGATGAGCACATATATAGGGAAAAGTTGTTTCTATTTATTGATAACATATTTCAAGGCCATCGAAATTGATGGGATAACCCCTGAAAAGGGGTTATATAGAAATATATAGAAATATATAATTATATAGAATTATATAATTACCGAATATCTATTCTAGGTTATCCGAATATCTACCGAATATCTAGGTTACCGAATATCTATTCTAGGTTAGGTTTGAGAGCTAGGTTCTTTTCGGGGACGGAAGCCTACATATAGAATATGCAGACCTACATATTTCATGTATATTTGCCATAACTAATATTAATAAAAATTACAATACCATATTGGCAGATACACTTGCTTGGAAAATATTCTGTCGTTAATAATTAATAACTTTTTAAGAAATAATGACCGATGGTTAAAACCTTCTGGAGGTTATACTCAGGAGAGTGTTCTTGACAACATATGTCAATGTCAAGGTCATCAGAGCGGAATCCCTTAAACTGCATAATTATCTTATGTCCAAAATACTTACATTTTTCAAATTTTTGCAACCTCCGAAGTTTCGAATCGATTCCAGTAGAATATCTCTTGGGTCTATCTCAACTGGCATGGATTTTGGTCTAACATTTTTTAAAGTAACACCCGTGATAACAGGCATTGTTGGAGGTTTTGGTGGCTTTGGAATACCATTCAGTATTTCCTTGGAGATTTCCTTCGTGTATTCTTTGGAAGGTTCCTTCGCGTTGTTTTGGTTTTGGTCAATTATAGTAGTTGAAATTTTGAATCCCTTTACAACAGGCATAGGTTGATTGTTCTTAATATTAATACCATTTTTGAAAGCAAAGCTTCCCTGATTCTGACTATGCATACCCACAACTGAAGTGAATTTCTTGAGATTACTCTTTTGACCGCCATTAGTTAAGCACTGATCAATACTGACATTGATCTTATCAGGGTCAACGTGCTCATTTTGTTTGTTGGAATTATTTTCCAACTGAAGATCGGAGTGTCTATTCAGGACGAATCTTTTAGGTTTTGATCGAAGGCAGACATCCTCCCCAAACGCCTTAGATAACTCTCCGAAATTCACTGGAGAAGTGTCAATTACATTATTGTCCTGTTTGTTCTCTAAGAAGTTTCTCTTTAATTCCACTCCGGTTACTACGGGTTTATCGTTCATTGTTTTAGGCTCTGAAATGATTTTATTTGGAACTTTTTTTTTAAAGCCTGACGCTGTAGTATGTGTAATTAGCTTCTTAGCCAATTCATTAGGCTCACTCTTCTCTAGTGTTAAAGGTTCAACCTTAGTTTCCAATTTATTATCCCTGTCAAAAACTTTTTGGAGATTCGTAGAGTTTTCGTGACTAGTTGAACTGTCCCTCTCATCTTTTGTGCAGCTCATATTTACAATAGTTTTACTACTGTTTTTATTCGTTCCTAATTTGTAGTCTTTGTCCACTTTAATCTGAACATTAACGGTAGGACGTTCTGACCAGCTGCCTAAGCTTATCATAGGAGGTCCAGAATATGTATAACGCTTTGTGTTCATCTCTACTACTGAGGATTTCTTGGATTCTAGCTCTAGCTTTTCAAAGTTTGGCGCCGCTTTAGTATTACGAGTCGACACTACATTCGATTCGACCGAATGTTCGTTAGACACAGTCTTGGATCTGGAAGAAATTTAGAAATTTGTATTTGGGCATTATAAAAAATTACTTCAATTTTTAAGAAATTTACCTCGTTTTACCAAGTAATACTGTTTCATCTGATTCTTTGGATATATTTTCCTCCGCCTGTTGAGCATTTTTTAACTGTGGCAAAATGCTCTTCAGTACCTAAAAAATTACTCTCAGTTAATAAAATAAACGATAATGGTTTAGCTAACAGAAGGCATAATTTAGACTCTAAGGATAATTTTATATCTGATGCTCTCATTTTTATATCACTTGCCTCTTTCTAAGACACATTCTATTTTATAAATAAATATAATATAAATGTAAATATAATTAATATAAATAAAATAAGTAGAAATGATAATGGCATCCGCCAATAAAATTTAATTGTACATTTTTTGGTAATCTTAGGGAACCATTATCGCTAGTTTCAATAGTGCAAGCTGTATTATAAATCTAAAATTTCTGAAAGAAAGGAATATGAAATGGATATTCCAATGGTTCTCAGGAATTGAGTTGCGAATATGTATGCAAAATTGGGGAACTTCATATTCCCCGTCATTGAGATATTTTCGTTCAGCTACAATACGGAGTTAGTAGCAGGACAGCCTCTCAAGAAAGGGCGCGTTCTGGACCCATTACTAAGAGTGGTGTCGCTAAGCTCAAGGAAACGATTGATTATGTGATCAGAAGGAAAATAACCAATCATTGTCAAGTATGGGACAGTTTTAGAAGTCAACTGGAACTTTGGAAAAAAAATGTGGGAAGATAACCAAAGCTGATTTAAAGTACACAAAATCAGTTCTTGCAGAACGAATTTAGATCTTTCTAGGTATAAAGATTTGTAACACGTTCTCGATCCTATAACTATATTTCGAAGACGCCAAGTGAAGAAAAAATTCCTTAAATATTATTTTCAAAAGATGCCTACCTGTAAAGACTGCAGTTGCTTTTCTTTGGTAGGTTCTTCTTGCCTTTTTAAAATAGTTTCCCGCCACTGAGAAAACTTTTCATTGTTCTTCGTTGTAGTTGTATTCAAATTAGTGATGCTTACTGCTTTTTTCATTCCAATATCTTCCACTTTCTCTGAATTTCTACTGCTTTTAGTATCTTTATCTTCGGAACTACTATTTTGAAATTTGTGTTGCTCACTCACCGACAAGTAGCTTTTGGATCTATGAATATTGCTCTTTTCATTATCAGTTTGCCACCTTTGCAAGGATTCTGTTTCAGTCTTTGGTTCCAACTTGTTATCATCATCTTCAGAGGTGTTTACCGTTTGCTTTCCTGCACTGAAGTCCCTTCTATTCTTGTTTTCAGATTCCTCAAAACAGCTTTTGCTCCTGGATAATGTTGCAAAACCTCTGATAAATCTATTGTCTGAATCCCTTCCACAGATTTGTTGCTCATTCTCTTCGAATATATTTAAACTCTTCTGTCTAGTGTAGGTTGTAATGGTGAAGTTAGACAGAGTGTTGTCTGTGGATACTATTTTAGGAATATATGAATTTTCTGTGGTTCTTTTAAATTCCACATCTTTCATACCTTGAGGAAGTGTGCTTATTTTGTTTTCTAGTTCATAAATCACTTCCTTCTTGAGACTAGAATCTGACCTCTGTTGTCGCAAAGGTTTTTCTTGGATTCCTTTCTTACTTTCTTTAAGCTCTTTCTTCTCTGTTAGAGATTCCTGTTTCTCTAAAGGCTTCTTTAGATCTTTATGTAAGACTTCATCTTCTGTTTTCGCGATTTCTGGGTCTTTAACTGTCTCTGGCGATAAAATAACTTTTTCAAAGCTATTAAAATCTGGGGAAACTGAATCTCTAAAAGCACTCGGCGGAGCTGGAAGCTGATATTCCCAATCCGCGATTAAAAGATCTTCATCAGTGGCTGATACGTAGTCAGATGTATCTTGTTGCAAGTTTACTGTCAAATTTGGTGTACTAGTATCCGCTAATGTACTATCTGGGAAATTATTGTCTTGCTGTTTTAAGTTCTGCTCCTTCACGGATTTCTTGGTATTGGAATGGTCTGTTTCTTTAGTGATATTTGTTATTTCTGGGTTTTCGACCAGTTCATCATTGGAAGATGAAACTGGTAAAGAGTTGGACAATGTGTCGGATACTTTTTGAAGCAGATCATCTGTTTCCAACAGCTTTGTATCTGTCGAGAAGATATTATGAAATATTAGAATTGCAACAGTAATACTATTATAATTAAATATTAACGAAATTAAATTTTAATTCAGAAATTAACTAACTAGTGACTTTAGTAATAAGACTTTAGTAAGAAGAATATAATAAGAACCATATTAGTAGTGGTGGGCGAAAGTTGTTTTAAATCATTTCAAGTATTTTTTCGAAATGTTTAAGATCTTTGAAATTCGTTAAGACGAATATTAAGAACTTAATATTTGAAATGATTCAAAATCGTATATCTATTGAAAAATTTGCAGGACATAAATTTAAATACCCATCACCACTATTGATATACAACATGCACCTGATACAATCAATCCGTGATGTGATTTTTGTCCACCAATATTCTGATGATTAGTGTCTTGCTCCTTTTCTGGCTCTAAACCAACGTTAGACGCTACATTCAAATTTAAAGCAAATGTGATATCTTCCCCATGAGAAGTTAAATGTCTTTTTTGCTTCTCCAACATATTTATTTCAAAGTCGTTAGATTTAGATGCTGTTCGAGCAATTTTTGTTCTCTTTGGATCCTTATTTTGTACTCTCATGTCGTTAATGTCTGCTTTATTCCTCATATTTTCCTTCCCTTGAGTAGGTTTATTTTTTTCAACAGTTGATAATAAATGTTTGTTTTCTGTTAGAACATCCAAGTGTTCACACTTCGGTACAGTTGAAATTATAGCGCAAAATTTTTTCTCTTGATCAGAATTGTCTGTTGTTGATGACGTAATATTTTGATTCTTGTTCCTGATTTCATCAATGCTTAATTTCCTCTCGTTAGTAACCATATCATTCTCATCTTTTGCTATCATTTCCAGTGAGTCTGCATTTTCTTTTGAAATTATTGAGTTATGGTCAAAGAATGTTTGAGTAGGATCAACTTTAGAAGTCAAGAATACTTCATCCTCACTGGTAGAACAATTTGAAGTAGCATCTACTTTACTTGTGATATGAATCTTTTCATCAAATGTAGTCGAGTTTCTTCTACTCCATTCAATCCTAACCGTGTTATCGCTTAATTCATCAGCGACATGCGAACTCGAGTCACTTGCAAAACTTCCACTACGGGAATGTGCAGAAATATTCGACAAGCGGTCTACATTATTGGAGTTGGAGCTAAGGCTTCTACTCAACGGGGAAGGTGGTGCTAACTTGCGCTTTGGTACCTGAGGTCTCATCGAGGTACTACCAGTTGTCGAAGTGTTTCTAGGCTTTGGAAGTGGAACGGGTTCTCCAACTGTATTTAAAGGAAAAAGAAAAAAAAGAAGAAACCATCACCAATAAGGTAATACTGGCAAGCAAACGGGCATTTTTATGAGAATATTTATGTGCATTGGGCGTACAGTCTCATAGAAGCATGCAAGATAAAGGTCACAGTTTTTCATTTAATAGTACTATTTATCATACACGTATTACACATAGTACCATTATGTTATACTCTTATTATATTATACTGTTTAATCATTTGCACGAATATTGTATACAGAATATTGTATTATAGATAAAATAATAGATAAAGAATTTAATATAATAGTTTTATATAAAAATAGATCGTAAAGCATTAGCCAGGATCTTTAACGTAAAGGACGGAACATAAATCATAATAAGGAACTTCAATGATAGTGAATTGATTAAGTTGAAAAACAAAATGCAAGGTATTGAAATGTTTTTTGAGGTACTTAAACGAATTCTCCAGCTCTACTCTCCAATATAGAATTCAATTGAAGTAAAAATCTATTCCAGTTTTCTGTGGATTCCTCTCTACTCACTAAACCTGGCGGAGGAGGTTCTAAAATACTTAATTTTTTCTCAGATTCTACTTTACATTCACTATGCTGAATAATGGGTAGAGACGGTAATTCATCCACATTGGTAAGTATTGGGTCTGTAGTTGGCATTGAAATGTCTAATGGTTTTGTTGAAATTGCGAATATTTGCAAATTACTTAAAGGTGGTGGAGAAAGATTAGACCTACGACAACTCAATTGATTTGTAAACAAGTCTCCCTTCGGACTAGAAGAAATCAATCCATTATAACACTTGGTGGTGGTTACATTCCCTAATTTTGCCTCCCTAGCTTGAATATAATTTGACTTATTATCAGAAAAACTGTTTCTAATGTAAAAACTTCGTGAACCTAATAGATTAGGTTTCTCAAAATTGTTTACTACCTTCGTTTCTCTCAGATTGGAGCCATTTTGAAAACTCAAACTGTGCTTTAACGCATTAGTCTGACATTTTTCGCCGCAAATATACTTATTGATATTTAACTTTTCTGAACTACATCTATTTTCTCGTGACTCACATTTTAGAATATTCTCTATATTGGTTTTTATATTGTCCAAATTAACTAAAGTCTGCATTTTAACTAATCTAGTTTGTGATTCAAACGATTCCTGATTAGAATATTCACGGTATTCTTGAAAGCTGTTTGTTCTTGGGAATTTCCAAGCTCTCGAAGCATTCGTACAAGCGAAGCTCTGAGCCTTCTGTAATCTAGCTTGTGACATGAAGGATTGGTCAGTAAAGCAACTATCATTGAAATCTGTAGAAACCTTTCTGTGTTTCTTTAAACTTCTACGGCATTCTGCAATTCGGGAGTGTAACTTTAATTTTTCAGAATCAAAGGGACTTCTGTGCTTTTCGATGACCTTTGTTCCTTCCTCTACGTCAAGTATTTGTTCAAAACTATTTGTCGACACGAAACTATAGGAAGGTACGTTATTTTCTAAACTACCATAACTACGCACTAGCTTACCTTTCTTTCGTGGTACTCTACCATCTACAGGGACATCTTCTACGGGTGCAATGTTTCCTGGCTTGTCATTTAGTAATTTAGCGTTTATGGATTCTGATCTATGTCGCGATTCAACGTCCAGTTTGCAGGCTTTAATTTCTTCATCCCTGTTCATCGATTCTGGTTTGGTCAAGTCCATAATTGGTGACAATTTCGTGCTCACAGTAGCTACACCAATATCTGAATTTGCTTTTGGAGGCTCCTCTATATCTGAATTTGCTTTGGACGGAGCACTAATATCTGATGGAGGCTTGGATGGATCCATATCCGATGTCAAAGACTCTTCAGAATCAACGATACGCTCTAATGCTTGGGTAGAAATGGCAGATGACAAAGGTCTGGTTACTGGCGGAGGAGGTGCTGCTCTCTTCTTTCTTAGACCTACGAAAGAAGATCCAAGTGCATATTTATTTATATAAACAAGTTCACTTAAATGCTTGAACTTAAACTAGTTTTCAGCTATTTAAGGTTTATAGCTTTTGGATATATACTGTTAGCTACAAATGCAATTTTGTAAATCTTTATGTAGCTAAACACAATTTTAAGGTAAATTTTGCACCGAATAGTAAAGCAGGAGGTAAAGGATTAATAAAAACATATGTACATATACATACATACATAAACTAATTTTTATTAGAAAAATTCTACCTGCAGAGCTTAAAGAAGTGCTGCTAATTCCACGTGTAAGCGTACCAGAAACGGATGCTAGATTGCTCAGGCTCTTGCTGGACTGTGAAGTTTGCGCCAATTTTCTAGGTGCCTCAGTTGGTATTCTATTTCTTCTAGGTAACGTTTCTGGGAGTCTCCCGGCAGAGTCAAGGTTATCGCTCAATACGGATGCTTCGTGGTATCCAGAGCTGTCACTACTGTTGCGACTGTGGCTGATCATCATCTTATCCTTGTTCGAATCTTCAGTATTTTCTTCAGAACTCTGAAATTAAACACTTACATTATCAATCAACTATAGAAATCTCAATATTACAGAACTTTTAAGTTATTCAAAACTTATAATAACCACACTATATTGACAATTTTACTAACGTTGCTAACTTCTGGCTGAGCTTGAACAGGCGGTTTGGGAGCTGGTCTTCGTTTTCTTTGAGGTCTCGTAGGTGGTTGAAGTGGGCTAGTGCTTCTACCAGTCTCATCACTCCTTGCTGGAGATGCACTACGTCCACCTAAGCTATCGGTGCTCAGGGAACCTTCTTTTGACTTTTTGAACACGAAGCTAAAGACACTTTGTTTTGCTTGCTGTCTTCGTCTTTCCTCTTGTCGTTGTAGAGCCATTATATCCTGCGTACTTAAAGCTGATCCGAGAGCTCTTTCTTGCTTTGCGTACAGTGTTACCTCTTGAAGATGGTAGTCTTGCAAGGATAATGATAGGTCTAGCGTCTCCTCTAGATTTGCTGAAGAAAAAATCTCGATTAAACAGTGAAATTTAAATCAGTAGGAAAATGTAAATACAAATTTCTAATATTCAGGAGCGTATAACGAAGGATTAATTTTAATATCATTTGTTTTAATAGTAATATTTTTTAATTATCTTGTACCTCTTAGGCTAATTCTAAATTACTTTTGTACATTATATAGACCAATTTAATTTTTAAATCAGAATACTTATGTACTTGGTCATGTCGGCAAATATAAATTAAATGATCTATAAAGAAAATTCTTAATGAGATTACAAACAGAAATAAAATGTTTTCAAATCCAACGAAAACAAATTGCAATGTGCATATAAGAACCATCACGAGTATAGCAAAGCTGAGAAGCTCATACAGTTAATGATTGAGTAACAAGTGGAAGGGTCGATCAGAAACCTTATAAGAGTGATCTTAATACATAATTGGTGTAGGTAGATAACTGAAATATCTTGTGTACTGGCACTGTAAACAATCGAGAAGTCGGTTGCAATATCCAATGATGCAGAGCCATTTATTTGTAAATCTGGTTGTACGGCCAACTCAAACGATTCAGACCGCATCGACATTTTCTATCTCTCTCTTTCTCTTATTCAACGACTTCCGTGTAAGAAAGAGATAGAGAATATCGATGCGACCAGATTTGTTTGAGCTGGGTGTGCATGTACAAAGCTAAAGTAGTTAAAACTTAACGATCATAGTCGAAGATCTGTACAATTGTATTTTGAGAAATTTTATTTTTCTATCTTAAAATTTAACTACGGCATTAGAAATTGTATTTAAAAAGGGAATATACTTATTATAAGAAAGAAACAACAATGTGTTAATAATTATTGCACAAAATGTTGCAGAAAATTTCTGTTTAAAGGTATTCTGTAATTTTATAATGATCGTTATTTTCTTATTGCGAAAAGAATTAATAATTTCTATGCGTAGCTAATATAGCTCCCTTATTATTATTTTAATTCATGACAATTGTACATACGTATCTATACTAGACAATTGTCTTTAATTCTGTTTTGATTACTTTATTTTTCGATTCAAATATGATATTAACATGAATATCAAATTCATGTATCTGTCTTTTATTTTATGACGGTCGATTGTCTGTAATTATAACCTAGATTATATAATGCTAAATTATGTTGTATGTTTAAGTCACATGGGGGAAGACTTTCATCTGCCAAAAGGACAGAAATGCAGAATTCTAGGAAAATTGGATTGGAAAGGTCATTGTATTGTATATATTCATATTCGCGATTTGAATGGTTTCAGAAGCCATATTAAGGGGGTAGAGTAGTCACGTGACTTTTCGAGATTGACAGGTTAGTATCTGCTGTTAGTTTACGTTACATGAATAGCATTACCTACAAACACGTAGCTGTATAATGCAAGCGAAATGGAGACACTATGATTTCCGAGTTGAGAACGCGATTTAGAAAATTTCTCTATCCACTATACATACTATTACATGTGTATGTGAGCTCGGCGCATCAACAGTTGAGAAAAGTTGAGAGAGAAGGCAGATGTGATTCTTACTTTCTTGCACTTGAAACGCTGAGATTCAACTGTTCAAGTTGGCGGCAAGCGACACGAACCACGCACGATCTTTTCAATTGCCCAAATATTTTCATTTTTCGATTTGTTAAAAGGGGGCGGTGACGGATCTACTCTTCAAGAGGCCTTAGACCTTACGAATTTTCAGAGCCCCATTGTAATAAATAAATTATGGGTAATATGTATTGTTTTATTTTTATGCAATATTAAATACATATAAGATTAAAAATACATGGATCAAGTATTTGAAAAGACATTTGTTTCACATTTATCGCGATAATAATGTACCCATATAATTCACACTCTAGATGCAAAAAACTAACAATAACTCAGTATATACTTTCATTTGATTTTTACTTTAAATTTTTGGTAGTTGTGACAAATGCTATTCTGTTGAATTGCACTGTTGCACGTACGGAATTTCTGGTGAAATAAATCCACTATTGGTGAGACCTCGAGAGATTTTTATGAAATTTTTAAGGATCAGTTTAGGAGTGATGACGTTTTGTGGAATATCTCTGTGCGTATTTTTTATGAACAATCAAAACAACTCTATGTGCACATCTTTGGAAATTAATAATAGTATTCTGAATGAAGTCTATTCAAGCTGAATGATGATTTTTTTTTAAATGACAGATGAGCTGGGAAAGGGTTCATTTAAAAAAAAGAAGTTCAATGGAGCGCACTCTGGTCATGATTTAACGAGATTCTGCTGATATTTAGTAATACGAGTGTTATAAGTAGAGCAAAAATCGGCCGTTTACAGCCGTGGAATTCAAGCATTTTTATATATAATTTAGAGAGTGTTCTGAATAAAATTATGACCAGAGTGTGCTACATTGAACTTTCTTCTTTTGAATGAATCCTTTCCCAACTCAAAAACTTCTCATATAAGAATGAAAAGTTAGCTCCCGTAAATCCATATTTTTCCCAAATTTTGTCGGTAATGTCACCTCTCTGTCACATCCTAGTCTACTCCCTTAATCTATGCAGAACCAAGTAAAGCATACAGTAACTAACCTCTCTCCATAAATCTAATATTTGTTTGTATCAAAAAGTGTGTGTAAAAGTTTCTGCTGACTTCGGTCATGTAAATATCACAATGCATAACTTAATCATGAAAAACTGTTAATAAAATTATTAGCTAATTAAATTAAGAAATTTTAATCTTTCATAATTTTCAAAGACATTCAATCCTTTACTCTAAAGTTATCAAAATGATCAATTCTATAAGTATTTCTAATATACTTGAACTTATTTATTACTAAACAATATTTCAAGTGACTCTAACTCTGTTGTGAGTAACTCAATATTGTAATAAATAGTTTGTATTAGGTCGTTTATTAAATTCTGCGGATTTTATCTTGAATTTTGTACGAAACTGACGCAATCACAATTTTCTTGTTTAATTAAACCATTTGCTATCAGTTTTTATTACCTTCTTCTACTTCTCCTGCAACAATTGGATTCCATAACTGCAGAATTCTGAGGGTTTATATGCAGAATATGCGTCCACTCAATTTTTCACTCTGTCAAATTTTGGAAATGATTGCTCTCTGAGACTGTTTTGTTAATGGAAACAAAAGGTAATTTGAAGGTCACGCATCTGCAGAATAGGCTAAGCGTGAGAGAATTTTCCATCATAACTTCACACTGCGGAGGAGACACGGCGCTTTCGATCAAATTATGGGAAACTCACTCTCTTTCTTTCTGAATTTTTCCTAATTGTTCTAACCAATTCCATATAAGAAGTTTATCTATTCCGAACTGCTTTACAAGCTCACTCGGCGATCGGGCCGGGTCTTCTGCCAGCAACAGTAACAAATGATCTATTTTCATTTTAGCCGGTTTTTTACTGCGTTTTTGTCGCTTAAATTAAAATGACCTCTTCTGAATCGTTTAAACCACTTTTCGCACGTATCTGCACATATAATGTCCTCACTATACGCTTCTTCAATAAATCGTTTTGTTTTTGCTGACATTTTTTTCGAATTAAAAGCTAGCAGAAATGTAATGCCGGATATGCTTCTTTTTAGGTACCGTTTTGAATTAATACAAATGAACGGTCCTCACTGAAAGACTGAACATCTCAAAACGTTTTTTTACCCAATTAGACAATTTATGAGAGAAAACAACAACCGTTGCAAATTATAAGCACAATGCACGCCAGTGTCACCCATATGAAATTCGCAGAAGTTCATGAATGATCTAATATAAGTAAGCATGTTTTACACTTACACTTATTTCCACTTAATAAACATATAATGATACAAGAAATACTATATAAGAAGAAAATGAAAAGAATTCATAACGGAACATAATACTTAACTCACAGTGTCAGAATGAAATGGCTCGTATCATTTTTTTGAGTTTTTCAACTGTCTGATTCAACAGTGCAATTGATTTTATCAGTTATTTATAATCCTTTAAGAAGATTTTTGCAATTTGTGGATTTGTGAAACATTTTATCACCGAAATAAATATCGCCTTATCATTTAATAAGAATTTCATCTTATCAGTTAAAGATTAAAACAAATCTAAATGAATTATTAACTTTCATACAATTTTACCTTATATGGCATTCAAGAACTACAATTTTAATTGACAAGAAATACCGTGTAAACCTTTTCAGGTAAAGGACTGTTTTGGAAAAAAATTCAAGTGGTACTGATTTAAATATTAAGAAAACACGAATAAATCACCAAGACTTATCAGAAAGTGGTTTTCTAGTGTAGGCGAAACCGAGATTCAAAAATATTAGAATCTTAAATGAACATCGTAATTATTTAACAAAATTCATCATCACCTGAAAAGGTAAATCATTTACACTTTTTCTGTTGAAAATATCTTTTTTATCTTCGATAATTTCAACACCTGGTTTTAATTTGGTTTAAGTTTGAACTGTTATTTCATTGTTGTAATTATTGCAAAAGATTATGAATTGAAAATACCTGGATGCCGAAGTTCATATTTGTTCTTGTCCAAGTTCTTTTCTCGACAAACTTCTTCTAAAATTTCACCCAAGTTCATTTTAGGACTGACTCTGGATACATACAATTGATTTCTTGGCAGCCGCACCTATAATAGTTTCATATTCTCTGTAATTGCTGTCTAAATAGTTGAGGGTCTATTATACAGGGTGCATCAGAAATGGGTGGATAAACTTTGCTATTGTCATCTATTCTCCCTAAGAATGAAAAAATGTCATATAGACATATGTTGTAGGTTCAACAACTCTTCTTTTTCGAGATGCTGTATGTGACGGAATTCGAAATAGACCAAAAGTTTTGAACATCTTCTACAGTCTCTGAAATATCGACGCCAATTGTAATATTACACAAGAACATCATTTTCAATATTTTCTTTAGGTACGTTATAAGCATCTCTAAAATATTCTGTCACAAACAAAAAACGTTTATATCTCGAAAATAAAGAGTTTTTGAACCCAATGTTTATATGACCTGTTTTTATCCTTAGAAAGAGCGGAATACGATACCAAAGTTTGGCCACCTGTTTCTGAAGCATCCTGTAGATTGATACAAACCTCGTAGAAAAACAAAATTATTTAAAACACAGAATATTGTAATGCAAAAATCTATTTACTTTAGCTCATGGTATATTTAAAAAATACTAAATTTGTTTCTTTACCTGTAATCTGAAAGTCGTTTCAAAAGGTTGATTCGTCTGCTTTATCTTTTTTGGTAAGAAAGTGCCCTGTTTTGGTAGTAGTTTTACCTATAATATTAAATTACTCTTAACTCAAAGTCCTCTTAAACAGAAATTAATTGTTTTTTAAAGTTATTTATTGTTTAATGATGTACTACAACTCACTCTTTTACTGTATTAGCAAACTGAAAAGTTTGGTGCGAATGTGATAGATAATTATGCAAAATATATATAACAGATTTAAGAGACTAGCTGCAAAGACAGGAACATGACTTTCAAAGTAGTTAAAGAGCTATGATTTATTAATCTTAATATTTTGGATAATAAACAATAAATGTACAACTGATAAAGACAAATAGAACAGCAAACATTACCTGAAGTGCATCCAACGCGCCAATAGGTGTGTTTGGTTGATGAGGTAAAACCATACCACGGTCTCCTATGGCTTGTAATGTGTAACTTGATGCAGTCAGTTTGTGGGCAGTGGCAATTTGTACGAGGAGGTCCATCATGGGCGTACTATGCACACGAAAATCATACATTTAAACAAAATGTAAAGATGTAAAAATCTGGAATATTAAATAGACATCTTGGAGAATAGAAGAGACTCTTAGGACAAATTCACTATTACAATTGAATAGCAACTTTCTTTCAATTCCTTAACAGTTTTCATACCACTAAATGCATCATTAGTCACAATTCTAGCTATTATTGCAATAAACATTGTTTCTATGTCCAAGTACCATGGCTGCCTCCGTGGAATCTAAATTTCTGGAAAGTGAATAGTTGAAGAAATGTAGAAAAACTTTTCTTAATAGCTAAATTTCTCCGAGTCAAATAGACTTCTTTTTATTATCATTAGAAAGCTTCTGGATAAATTCTGAAGATTCACTAGAAAGTCCAGATATGCAGGTGTTACAATGATGCATGTAGAAACGCAAATTGAGTAATTATCTTTAATACATTAACATCAGATTTATTCTTTAAATACCACAACCAGAGGATCATATTTGGTTTGATTATATTCAAGGAATTATAAAAGTAGAAACATAAAAGTCAAACAACTGAACACACTTTTATGAATAATTTTTTATATTAAAATATTAACCCTTATCGCTCCAATCGGCAGTATTGCTGCTACAATATTTCCGTTCTAAGAGTTATGTTTACTTCGCTATTAGCCAACGCAGGTCATGTTTGGAATTGGTTAACAAGCATGCTATAATATTCTTGGAGTGATAAGAGTTAATATATACAGTGCATTTACTATTTTTATTTTTATCATTATCTTTATACAAAACAAAATTGAAAAAAATTTTCCTAAACTTCTTGAACTAATTTCATAATTTCCTTTTAAAGATAAATTTCATTCGCAATACAGAGTGTTCCAAGGCGGGTAGTAGAAGCAGGCAGAGGGTGATTCTATCTACAGAAATGAGTTGAAAAAAATAACACTTTTGTATTTGAATAACAATTTTGTATTTTTTATATTTGTTTCGTTTTCGAGAAAATCGAGTCTGAAGATTGGGCGAATGCCTTTGTACAGGGATACCTATAGCAGTTGATAACGTCGATCAATGCGCAAAGTAATTATTACCAGCAGTACCTACATAACACCCTACGTCTTACATACTCCTTTAGTTAACCGCGCAATAGTTTATATGTGACAATAGGTGCAACAATTTCAACAATACATACGTTACGTACAGAGAATATTGTCAGTTACTCTCCCAAATATTCGAGTCTCTGGCTGTTAAAAGAAAACGCCCTAGCACTTTCGCTTTTCGTTATTTTTAATGGGAGCGCGACTCTGAGCAGCTGAATAGTAACCACGACGCTGTACCAACCGTGACTTATACGGAAATTTCTAACGAATCCCCACTCATTTTTCGGCCTACATAAAACCCGAAATTTTAGCCCTAACACAGGTTTAGAATAGTACTGTGACATTGATAGTCAAGTTCGTTAGAATTGGTTACTTATTCAGTTAGGTCGGGCCAAAGTTCCCTTTCGAATCTACAGTTTAACCTCATAGAATCCGCGAATCGGCGTAAATTCTATTTGGTAATTTCTACGACCACTCTGTAAGTCCCTGCAGCGTCAGTGCGTTAATACAGATCATTAAAATCATATACTTAAAGCAACACTACACTATACACTTGTACGTAAGAACTGATTTTAGAATATACTAAAGTATTCATTGCAATTTGACTAGATTGCTTTCAAATCTATAATTACTTTAAGCGATCCCATTCGAAGTTGACAGATCCCCTACGATACAACTTGGAGTTATATCAATTAATAATTAACAAGTTACGAGTCCTGCTAACATTCCATATCAGATTCGTTCCCATGCCCTTACTTCCAAAGAAAACTGTATCTAACCTATACTACGTTCACTGGGAGAACGCAGTTGTCGGTTGACGAGTTTTCGTACCCTTTGCGCAGTTCACGCCTACGCTCATTAGTTATTGGCTCTGTCACTCCCGAGCACATCCCTACCCATGAACCCCTTGTTGGGCCCTTGGAGGTCCTACCATTTCTAAAGAAAGTCACTTCTTCAAGTGTTAGCGCATAAACGGTGTGAAAGAAATTTTGAGCAAGCAAACGATATTCTTTTAGATTTTAGTTTTCTCCGAAAGTATTAATGCGGCTCTGTTAGCAAATAAAAATCTTCTTGAATATCGTCTCTGTCGACCGAAAACGTACTGGTACTAGTCAGAATTCTTACTACGTTGCAATACCATAAACGACCCTAGATTTCCCGTGTCATAAACTACCTGGTCGCATCGAACATTTTGTAGGAAACCCAGGAAACAGTTCTACCGTTGCCGTTTCTTTATAATCAAATATGCTGTGGATTCTTATACATTGATATCTCAATAAATATTGTTTCTTAATAGATAGAAACATTTGTTTCATTTGGACACTAGGTATACAGAGTAGAAAGAAGCAAGGCGTGTCCTTTCAGGCTCTTGAATCCTTCACCAATCTCAGTGGAAAAGTCAGTCAGGACAATGGAAGCCATCTGCGTGAAACTACTGCGTTCTCTCAGTGAACGCAGTATAGTGGCTCCTCGATTTATTCAAATTCGTCTACGAAAGCTAACCTATCCAGCAGCTGTCTGATTTTACATCAAATTTATCTGCATTCTAGAGCAACTTGTAAAACCAGGTTTGTTGGTATATTATCTCCTTACAACACCTTGATTTTCGTTCAGGTTCGTCCGTTTGAACGTGTCAACCTCCTCAATAACACCTCAATTTATTTTCAATTCGTCTGTGACACTGATCCTAGCTCCCTGATTTCGTATCAGGTGCGTTCACGAAATTTATACTCCTGTGGCTCACTGATCACAGATCAGTTTCGTCCGCAAGCATATCTATCCTCAAAGGCTTTCTGATTTTACATCAGGTTCGTCCTCGTCTACAATAATCCCAATAACTCACTGATCTCGCATCAGTTTTGTTCGTTGTACCAACTAACACTTCAACTAATCTTTGGGAATATATCTATCCTCATCGGCCTCTCACGCTGTTCGCGTCTCGTCTCGTAACCATAGTTAATAAAAGTATATATTAGAATTGTTAAAATTTCATATTATGTATTATTAATTATTATCATTATGTATTATAATACTTCTTGCAAATACTCAGAGCTACTAACATTGCGGATTTTTATGCAATTTCATATTTTTATAAACACAGTTAAAGATATTGAAAGCAAATAAAAATTTGCTTTCTTTTTCAAGTACCATAATTTGCACATTATTTTTCATATTTTCTACATTTTAGAATATTATATACGTTTTCTAATTTTTTATAGTTTAAAATTTCCAGAAATGCACGAAAATCTACAGTCTACTTATAACAATTAATAACTTCAGTGCAATGTAAAAGTAAATTGCAATAACAAAATTTTTAAAAAATGAAAAAAATAAATACTCAAAAAATTCATTCTACCAATGCCAAAATATCTACTAGTTCCTTGAACCATCAAAACCTTTCAAATAAACATAGCCCCAGTGGGCTCAAAGGAAAGCAAAAGATCTAGTTATGAACATAAAGTTAAATTCTTAGAATTAAACAGTAAACTCAAGCATTACAATAAAATACAGTAGGATACGCCGTTGTTACAGAAGACAAAATAAATAAAAATGCCTATCTAATACTACATCCACTTTCTCCGCTGAAGTCTACACAATCTATGTATGTTTTAAAACATATCGAAAAATCTATGTCTATATCCGAATCTACATATCTAAATAGACACTATGAATGTAATTAAAGCACTAGCAGCATTTTCGCCTAATAAAATAGAAGTAAAAAACAAAATTAGAAAGGAATGGAATCTAATATGGACCACACCAGATAGGACAAAGACACAAATATAGTTAAAGATTTTCACCAACAAATTCTAAGTCACGACTTTAACTAGAAGGAGAGAATATTAACACATTGAGTGTCGGTCCCGTGATTTCAAGGGTTTTCAACCATCGCATCGCCTGTCAGTCACGCGATAGCGCGTCATTCCACCATTACTATACGTTCCGCAGTATTCAGGCTCTTAACAGCGAATATTCAACTGGCGTGCAACATATTAATGTCTTACCTCCACAGTTCTTCAGAGGATAGTTTAGAATCACGTCAGCACGAATAGTTGGTTCAGAAATACAGCGTAGTCGTAAAAGGAACCCAATGGTAAAATGAACATACTTGGAGCACTAGTACAAGTGAAGTGACAGGACTATTAGAAGTTGATGCTTTCAGGCCCTTGTAGGACCATGACCAGTTGTTACAATCTGCTTACATCAGGTTGCACTTTCACTCCAAGTCTTAATTTGTCACACTACATTTCTGGACAAACTGCACTCAACAAGAGGAAATTACCCTGGGTGTTTTCCAGCTAGAAACACAGACGACACAGTGTAACACAATGTTCGACACAGAATGTTCTAACAGGGATACAGCATTACTCTGCTCGACACAAAAAGAAATCTAAGTTATAGAGTGTAATGCATGTTTCCTACCAACAATACAAAATTTTGGTTTGGTAACCATGATTCCACTGTACACACCGTACTGTAACAGTATACTCGGTGGAAAGACTCTAAGAAAGTACGCAAACAATGGCTGCGGTAAACCTTCGCACACTGTACAAAGGCCGTGACAAATTTATTGTACTTGTTACTGTACATTTTCATTAAGTAAAATATAATTTGATGCTTCATTCTCTGTAATTTCAATAGCATCTAAACTAGAAGATTGTTAGTCTTTATAAAACAAAAATGTTTCCAATCAAATTCATCTTTTAGCTTATATAATTTAATTTCTTGATTATATTATAACAAATTGAAAATTTGGTCACTTCTTGAAACATTAACACCTTATCTACGGATGACGCCGTTTGGCGTCAAATTGAATACTGTCATCTGTTACGGATGACGCCGTTAGGCGTCATATGAATGTACAAAATAGCCGCGACCTTAGTTTCAGTTAAACTCTTAGCAAACGATGTTTAACTTAGTAAACATTGAAAATTGTTTTAATGCATATCATACTAAACAAAACTATTGATTTATCGATATGAAAGTTGTAATTTTATATGGAATAAATTTTTGTTTCTGCGGTTATATTGTGAAATATAGGTACATATATCTATGTTTTATTTTTCATGAAATTTTTTATTTTTGATAGCTTCATGTAAAAAATCTTTATTTTTTTTATTAAATACAGACATTTATAAGAAATAAGCATATATATGTTCTTCCCGTCTTAGCGGTAGGAAACCAACGTTCTGACCCCGTAGATAAGGTGTTAAGATTATAATTTAATTAGATACACCAAATATTCCTGTTACGTTCCGATCAAATTTTAACAAATTTTTCATCAAAATATGGAGCGACGTGATTCAACAATGCATTGCATTGTGGAGTTTTCCTAGTTGAACACGTGCGCAATAGATTTGTCGAACGTACAGGATGTAGACATCAAATTTTAAACCTCTTCTTCTTTGAAATGATGGTCGCCGAGGTGGTCCATAGCCTAAACTCTCGTCGTAGTATGCGATAAAATCGTTTACGAATTCCTCTGGCGACTACGTGGCGCGATAGCGCGTACCGCCGTGAGAACCTTCTTGAGCGAATGGAAAATTTGCGTCATTAAATTATTGTAACGTATCAATCAGTTCAGTCTGTTAAATTATAGTACTTTCGTGTGAATGATCGAACCAATACAATTTTGGAATTGTTACGAATGCTATTATAAATTCCACGAAAGTGTATGGAGGGACTCTCTCAACAATGCGATGTTGATAGTGCCTCTCTTTCGTAGATTATTCAGTATGCGTAATAAAATTGCGAACCATCAAGGTTTATTGCAACAAAAATTAAGTATAAAATTATAATCAGGTGTATGAGAGTGATCGAAGTGGTATATGTGCATTGAGCTAAAACCGAACATATATGTATGTGTAATGAACATATGAATGAACACTGTGTGGGAGTCTGGGAGCCCGGGAGGGAGATGGACATATAGTAGCGCACACTTCTTTCTCTTGGATCTGATTTGACTTGACCAATCACGGATCGTCGAGTGCCGAAAATCTTACTCTCATTAGCTAATGAGAAAGAACAATACGGTTACGCCTTAATCGGAGCGGTCCGACTCTGGAGTCTTCCGGACGCGCGAAGCTGCGACACTCTTTGACGAATAATCGCGAGGTGCGTGTCGATGGGTCCGTGAGTTGTGTTAAGCTAGAGTTTGTACGATAGTGCAAAAGACTTTGGCTCACGTAAAGCCTAGTTTATAGTTTCTGCAAACTCATTCATTATTATATACATATATTTTTTGTTCCTTTAAAATTCATTTTTCTTTTATTTCAAGTTAGTATTTTTATTTTCATTTTTATCAACGTGTGCATATGTGTGTCTGTCTTCTGTCCCTGGAACAGGATAGTCAGCTGACCAGAGAAAGAGAGAGAGAGAGCAAAAAGGGTTATAGAAAGAAAGAGGAAGTTGCTATTATACAAAAATCCGATCAATTTGTATAGACAGGGTGAGTTCTTTCAATCATTAACATCTTCCAATCATCTTCCGATATGGGTTTTATTTTATTGTCCGATAATAATCAATGGCAATGGTAATCTTCAGTAGTTATTATTAACTTTGGATTACCTGACTGAAGATTCTGTTCTGTTGCTTCATACTGTATAAAGAAAATGTCATTGGATTTTGAACTCCTTATAATACATATACATATATTCGCAATCACTTGTAATTAAGTTTCTTTATTTCTCTATAACGAGCCTCGAATTCCAATAGACGGTAAGACAAGCGCGAGAATTTCAATAAAGGTCCAGTTCCGGATTAAAGCGTCAACGAACTCACATATAAAATAATTATGTTACGTCGCCCGCCGTAACATTCCTGTATAGGTTCAGATAAGTATAATGCACTCTGGTATTACACTAAGGAATTAAATTGTGTTCCAACAAATACTTTACACTTTACATAGCACAGCACAGCCTAATACAATGTATCGTAGCTGGAAAGCACCAACTATTGCAACAGTTGTCAGTAACCAGTATCGGTCCATCAACTTCTACGCGATAGGAATATAGGTTTGGAACTGCATAGGCAGAAACATAGGATCAACCTGGAGATTACCGCGATCTTCTAGACTTGTACATTTATTATTCATTATTTGTTTTATTTTAGTCCTTGATAAAACTTGATAAAACTCCTCGATAAAACACAAAGAAAAAATAGAAAAAACTCAAATATACGTGTTAAATACATATTTACTTAAGAATGAAAATTTGTATAAAAAAATTATAATGTTTGTAAAATACTGTTACATACAATTTAAAAAAATAAAGAAAAAGTTCTTTCCAGACTAGGTATGGAATCTAGGACGTGTCATTTGCAATCAAACTACCATCCGCAATTACCCAACCGCTTATTTTAAGAATGCTATTAACTTCTCAACATATAGAATGTGGAAGGACGTGTGGTACAATTGAGAAAAGGGTGAATGGGTGAAACTGAAAGTGAAGAATATAATCTTTGTATAAGATACTTATTTTTCAGGAATATTTAATTTAAAGATTCGTCTGATATACGTGTATCTGACTACCCTCGGGGTTTATACATACATGAAAGAATAAGCGATACTAATGTCATCATTTTATATCTATATGCTTTCCCAGTTGTACCACACATCCTGCTACAGTCTTTGTATAGAGTTGTTTTAATTGCTACCAAGAAATACGCATTAGCACGAGATATTTCACAAAATGTCATCGTTTAATTTCTAGATTCGTCCCTCAGAATTTCATGCAACTCCCTGAGGATCACACCGAAGAGTCTCCTTCTAATTGTAAGTTTGAAAGTGAAAATATTTGGACAATCCAAAAGATCACGCATGGCTCGCGTCGCTTGCTCGCGACTTGGATAGCGTTTGAAGTTTCAAGAGCAAAAGATTAAGCTTCACTTTAAATTCGCCTTCTCTTTTGTCTTTCCGAAGCTGTCTGAAGTGGTCCGAAATAAGGAGTTCACGTACACGCAGCTGGTCCGGTTGTGTGTGTAATGGAGGAGGAAATTTTTAGTAATGTACGTCGCCAATTTGGGTATCATAAATTCTGATTCCACATCGGCAGTCTTCCTGATTAGGCGCTTCCTCGTTTGCACAAGCCCAATTAAACTTGTCACATATTTTACTCTGTTTTATAGATAACCCAGCAAAAAGTAATGCTGAGACATGAGTTTACGATATCTAATTTTTGGTCCTTATGTGAGAAGTTTCTGGCGTGGGAAAGGGTTCATCCAAAAGAAAGAAGTTCAATGGAGCGCAGTCGACTCATGATTTCATTCAAAACATTCTCTAAATTACATAAAATGCTCGGATTGCTTGGATGACTGTGAACTTGTCACACGATTGTAAATAACAAAAATTATTTGGCGTGATTGCATGGCGTTGCACAAGGGACAAAAAGGTTGATCTAGCTGAACAAAATTCAAAATAAAGAATTTTATTAATACCTCTTCGTTTTAATATTTAAATTTGCATGAAATATGAATAATAATTGAGTTTTTATCAAAGTTTGTCTGTTTTCCACTTGTAAATTAGATTTTAGTAGTTAAAGTGAATCAATAAAATAAGAATCCTATACTGCAGAATGTTATCTGTACTTCTTTGAAAGACATTAATACCATAGCACTTTTTAAATATTTTTTATTAGAAAAAATCATGAGAAGATCCAATACCATAAATAAATAAATAAAAAAAATAAAAAAAAACGTAAGATCCAGTCTTCAGAAGTACCTTACGTGATTTAATCTTTTTTAAAATTATCTAATAAAATAGATAATTTTAAATTATAATACGTGTATAAGAATAACGTGTCCTTAAAATTTATATATGAATCCAAAGTATTCCAAAATGAAGAATATCAAACTTACGTAATAAAGGCCTTGGCATAATACATAGGTTTATTCGGTTTTGTTTAAATAAAAAACAAATTTTCGAAAAACATGGGATATAGTATCTATTACTGTAAAATATACAGAAGAAATCATTTGTGGGATTGTGAGTTCATACAAGTTCCCATCCATGTGCGGGATGCTGCGCCACTGCGCATCGCTTCATAAAAACCATAATAATTCGTACATTGGCGTCTGTCGGCAAAAGCTTTTTATCAAGTCTTATAAGGGAACAATCGCAGAATACAATGATAAAAGGAGGCGAAGGCTATTAGAGAAAACTTTGTAGGTCTAAACAAAGTTGAAATACTTTCACATGATTCGCACATTTTTTCTGTAATTTTGAAGTATTAGAAACAATATTTTCAATAAAATAATGAAGTTTTTGCTTACTTTATTTTAAAACACACATCTTACACAGCAACAACCAAGATAAACTGTAAAAAAATCTTAAGAGCTGCCTATGAAATACAGTTTTGTTCATGACAAATTGAAATTGTTTTATTTGTTTCCCATTGCTCCAAACCTTTTTTAATCATTTGGAATAAAAATGAAAAAAATTGTATGACATTCGCCAAAATGACTTTTGTCTAGTTAGATCGGCCTTTTTACCTATTGTGCGTTGTGGTAAACTGTTTATAACATTGAAAATTAATTTCTAATTCTTTTACTTACGTAAGCGTATTCTATTCGTTGAGAAAAGAAAATGTTTAAAAGAAAGCATATGACGCAAACGAACTATTTAACCAGAAAAAATTGTTAAAGGCTTGACAAAGGTTTGACTATGTAGAATCACACATAGAAGTATGGACCTACCATTACGTTATTTAGTAGTAAGAACCCATCCCATGTGCGAAGAGAGCGTTTGTTATCTGTCAGGGTTCGAATATTACTTTTCGAAAATTCGATTCTTTGAAATATGAAAGTACTTCTAAGTACGTTTTCGAAACCTATATTTCCGAAAGCTAAGTGCGAAATTCAATTCCATGATTCGAAACCAGTTTGTATAGATTGAGTACATTGCAAGTATAGTCAGTGAAATATCATTCCCTATTAGTAGTGTTCGAAACTTATTTATGAGTACTATTACGTATAGAAATAAATATTTATTCTTACGAATAGATTTATTTCTTACATAATTATTCTTACGAATAAATTCATTTCTTTTTGTCCAACTACAACTATTCCACATAACAAAATTAATAGGTAAATACTTTTGGCTCTTCTTTTTAATCAATTCATTTAAGAATTTTACTGGGATGAGGAGTAGTTAAAGTGTTGGTGTTTTCTGCTCTATTCGTTGTGAATTCTGAGCTAAGACTGACTTTGGAAAACATATGGGGGTTGTTTTTTGCGTAATGTAGGAGAGGAGGAAAGTTCAAGTGCAACACCGAATGCAAGGCACTCACGCAAGTTTAAACATCTCCTATTGTTAGGAATATTGAGACACAAACCAACAGAGACACTCCGACTCTCCAAAATATTCAGGCATCATTCGTCCTAAAGATTCTGGGAATTCTTGAACGCTTGCTCTGATAAATGTCAGGATTATTGCACTGAACCCAGGCGACCCTGTTTGCATCATTCGGAAATTCCTGCAACGCACGTGTGCATGCCTTTCTTTAGCACTTTCCCTCTTTCTTGTCAATGAAACGAAAGTTTCGTTACTGACGAAACAATATAACATTGAATTTGATTACTATTCACCCACAAAGGGTTGAACTTCAAGGAGAAGTCTAAGAGGCGACGCAACAGGTAATTTAGGATCTTTTTAAATAATAAAGTAGACAAGGTGACAACCTGTGGTTTTCGACATCTTATTACACAGGGTATTTACACGTGCAACATTTTTAGAAGGTGGATTCAAAACACACAAGACAGTGGAAAAAGCCAGAGTTTGATTTGAGTTAGCGTTTTACATAACACAAAATAGCGTATAACAAAAAGAAACTTCTTTCGTTGTCTAGGTATGTAAAACTTATCCTACAAAAGTGATCCACATGTTTGGAAACATCTTTTATTTCTTCTGAGCATGCAAAGAATTGTATATTTTTTTGATTTTATGTATCACACTAGCTCTTGAAAAATTCTGTTTGAACGGTGAGACATCTATACTTCGTTCACTGGGAGAACGCAGTTGTCGGTTGACGAGTTTTCGTACCCTTTGCGCAGTTCACGCCTACGCTCATTAGTTATTGGCTCTGTCACTCCCGAGCACATCCCTACCCATGAACCCCTTGTTGAGCCCTTGGAGGTCCTACCATTTCTAAAGAAAGTCACTTCTTCAAGTGTTAGCGCATAAACGGTGTGAAAGAAATTTTGAGCAAGCAAACGATATTCTTTTAGATTTTAATTTTCTCCGAAAGTATTAATGCGGCTCTGTTAGCAAATAAAAATCTTCTTGAATATCGTCTCTGTCGACCGAAAACGTACTGGTACTAGTCAGTATTCTTACTGCGTTGCAATACCATAAACGACCCTAGATTTCCCGTGTCATAAACTACCTGGTCGCATCGAACATTTTGTAGGAAATCCAGGAAACAGTTCTACCGTTGCTGTTTCTTTATAATCAAATAAGCTGTAGATTCTTATACATTGATATCTCAATAAATATTGTTTCTTAATAGATAGAAACATTTGTTTCATTTGGACACTAGGTATACAGAGTAGAAAGAAGCAAGGCGTGTCCTTTTAGGCTCTTGAATCCTTCACCAATCTCAGTGGAAAAGTCAGTCGGGGCAATGGAAGCCATCTGCGTGAAACGACTGCGTTCTCTCAGTGAACGCAGTATAGCATTTCGACTGTACATTTACTATAATTTCATATTAAGAGTCTCATTTAACTGAAAATATTTTTTACAAAATTCATTTCCCTTTGGGCCAAGGATTGCAAACAGCCTTTATGATATACTCTCAAAAAGTAAGGAATATTCTAATTTAGTATCAATCCCCTCATCATAAGAAAGAGATTACAAAACCTTAACTTCACTCTGAATCGGCATTTACGAAATGAGAATTGAGAATTGCTTAAATTAAATGAAACGTTACACATACCTTCGTTGCACTGTAACTCTTTGTGTCTGATGATGATTTCCCCGAGGTAACTGGACCAAAAGCTCCATACTTCCGGCCAGCATGTCTGCCGGTGTGTCCTCAGTTACAGTCAGAACCATTCTGGATGGCCTTTCTTCTCTATTTCTGTAACAAGTACAAAATAGCTAGTATAATAAAAACTAGGTCAATTGGAATGGATCAACAGATCATTACATTTTGGTTAATCTTAAAAATCAATGTCATTTCATATTTAAAGAGAATATGTACATCTTTCTGTCAACAGTTACACTTCACATTTAGTAATAATTCGTATTTGTATTCATACGTGTAATTCTTAAGTAATACAATGCATTATTTATATAAAAGAATTCACAGAATTCAATTCTCGAATAATGTAGAAGAAATTCCTTTTCACAAACAGGGATTGCTCAATCATTTGACGAAAATAGTGTATCGTTGTTATAACGAAAGGCACAATACGTGTGAAAACGACTCAAATTACTCAAATTACTCAATTTCCGGTAAAGAGATCACACGTTTCGTATTTCCATGTTATATAGCATAGATTCAATGTCGACCTTATTAGTTTTATTTTGAATCAAACATCTTCTCAATCTGGTCGATAATAAGAAGTATGCCTACTTTAATATTTATCTTGGTCATTACGTTACTTTTGTCATGATTGTACATAGGTTAACTATAGGAAAAACAAAAATAATTAATACGAAAGGTATTTAGTATTTATACTATGTACAAATGACCTAAATTAATAAATAAATATTATAAAAATATGTTTTTTACAAACTGATGAATTATTTTTTCAGAATATGTAGGTACGTGTATGTAAAATATCTATAATTTCTATTTTTAAAAAGTTTAACTTTGTAGCTTACATGATGTCTAGAAAATAGGATTTGTATTTTTCGAGGAAGAGAACGAATTAATGAAACATTTTTTAAAGAAAAATGTTTCTTCAAGTGTTAAGGAAAAAATGATTTACGATTCTAAAGGTTTACAGGAGTCATTGAGAATAATAAAAATGTTTAATCGACACAGTTACAACGTAAAATACAAATTTTTTATTTTGTATTTGAAAGAAATGTGCTATTTGCCTTTCTTCCACTTGACTATATTATTGATATCTGGAGAAGAGAGGTTAATATATTTCAAACATATTTGATGTGTCATGCATAATCTTCTGTTGTCATACAATCTTGATGTATTTCTAGAACACGATTTATCTGTTCATGTTTGATATCTTGTAAGGGTTGCCTTTTGTGTTTATTTTGATGAAACAGTTTTTTCTCTTTTTGAATAAAGGTAGACACTTACGACTTTTTTCTACACTCTGTATAATACTTAAGAATACGTAATTTATGTCATTATGTTTAAGAAGGTTTAATTACAAATATTAATAAGAGCTGTTACTATAGTCACACTTCAGAAAATCATTAACTTGTTAATACTCATGTAATGCATCCATGCTGCAGTAATAATGCCTTGAAGTTAACATATCTATACTATACGCAAAACTAACAAAGGATTTTGTAATTTTATAGATACATTGAAAAGCAGCATAGAGCCAATTTACCGCTTTCTCATTCATTTCTTTTACATTTTACATGCATCTTTCCATATTTTCAAATGTTTTATTAATGCTTTGAAATCATTTTTTCTGAATATATGCTCGTTGTTAATGTTTTGTTTTTTAAATTGTTTTAATTTTTTAATTATAAGCTTGCTTTACTATTTTCTTTTCATTACAGAATTTACATTTTTGGAACATTAACAAGTTCGATGGCATTAAATTTGTTATTTTATTTTATGTCATCATTTTCCAGGTAGTTTGCTTCTAAGTAGTAATTTTACGTTTCGTCTATATATTATCAGTTATACACGACAAAAGTATAAAAAAGAAAAGTTAAATTTACAAATGTCTTATAAGCAATTAAAATTTCAATTAAAAAGACACAGTTAATGAGAAAATCATCCATGTGTAAAATCACTGTGAAAAACCGAGTTCTAAAAAATTTTCAAACTTATTTGATTTTACAACAATATATCCACTTTTATACCACGTCTAAGCAAAAATGAGAAATAATCGCAAAACTTTGGTAACAAAAAGTGATTGTTAATAAAGGACTATAATTTCATGATATTATTTCAAACATGTTGATCAATATCATAACTAAACAGTATAACATCAGAAAGTCTTCGTACAAAGCTTTTTCATGTGTAGAAATCATATGTGTCAAGTGGTTATATTATTCCTGTACTTTTCTTCGGTATGGTAAACATTTTAACATACTGATTAAATGATATATTAGTTTGTTATGTAGATAGATAATGACCAATCCAGGAGTCCAATAACAAAATTCTTCGAGAGCCTGATGTTAGCAAAAATTTGCTAATTAACCATTCAGTAAACAGTCCTGTTGTTAACTTTCCAGACGTGAACATCATTATATAAACATTCCACGGTCGAAACAAAGATTCTTATTCACATGGATCAAAATTACCACACTGTTCTTTAGGGATAATCAATAGCAGAAAAAGTAGTTTCTTTGAAGCTGATATTATTGTAGTAGCGGATTGTAAACTATACAATATATGTAATTCTACATATTCTACAATTCTACATATAGAATTCTACGTAGAATGTATGTAATTCTAGGTTAAATCGTCTTTTATTGGTATTAAAGATATTGTTTCTTCGGATGTCTTGAGAAATGAGATTTTACAATACATTATTAAAGCCAAAGCAATTTCATTTGCTTTTGTAGAGAATCTATATTGTCTGATCCGATAATGAATGTGGTTACTTTTCTTGAAACTATGTATAGTATGTTTTCCTATAATTTCAAATCCAACTCCAGGATACTTTAGAACCCTCCCAAACCTGTTCTTTTCTGTAAAACCTATATCTTCAGAAGTCCAAACCATGAATAATGATATAAGTTCCAGTCTCAACAATGAATTTAATATAGACAGATTTAAACATTTTTAATATATTTTCTCGTTGTGACCCTGCCCTGCTTACTGTTGTTTCCTATCTAATGTAAAGAAGTCAAATTTATATCAATACAAAACAAAAGCATTTTAATGTAATAGGAAAATATTTGCCACTTACCTAGGATACATGTATCTATTTCTTTGTCTTTGAATTACAAACATTTATAAAAAAAAGAACTTTCATTGAAAATGCGATACTTTTCTTTTAACCATACATATTAATAAATAAATTTAATTAAAAAAATTATTGCGCAATTTATCTATAAAAGTTCTGTTTTATAAATGATTTTAATCTAAAGGCACAAAAATAGGGGCAAGTACCTTATGTAATTGTTGATTGTACTTTTCAAAATTGAAATTTAACAGATTCTTGTAGTAAATCTTTACCTTTTCGCTATTAATAGCTTTTCTATCAATAGAAGTCTCATTATTATTCACAATTTCTGTGAATTGTTATTTCAATTTCAAATCTAGGGAGGATTTGTGACCATTATAAAATGTCCCCGTCAAATCAAAGTAAATGCTTAAAATATTTTTGAATCAGTGCTCATCAAACACATTGTATATTTAGTTAATATATTTATATTTATCATGTTTAACAAGTTTAACTTTATGTTATATTTGACTCTCGGCCAGCGAATGTTGAATTACGAATGATTCGGCGACGGTGAAATAGTCGATTACTCGAGGGTTAAATATCTTTCAATATTTCTGAGGATATTTCTTCATTTCGATGACTATACTTAGGTATAAATATTCTCGAACGTCATACTCGAATATTCATAACTATTTAATGGAATGCGTAAAATAATAAATCAAATACACTGATTATACTCTGACAACAGTACAATAATTGTACTAATTGTAAGTATATTTCTTGTAATTCTACTTTTTTCCAATATTAAATGCTTCAGTTAAACAAAAGTCGAACCTTATTGTTCTGCCGTTTTTAATATCTCTTTTTTGACAGGGAAGAAGAGAAGGAAAGATTATTACCGAAACTGCACAATGCAGAACGAAATGATAATCTGTGTGAAAATTGTGTCCATTATTCTCGGCTCGTGCAATTGTGAAAAAACACCTGAGTTCACGTGGTACAATACTGCATTTTTATTGGAACAGCGAAACGACTGCAATTAAATCACGCTCGATAATTTCCAAAAGAGAGTGAGAGTGATTCAGTTGCAGTAGTTTGTAAATAATATTCAGTAAGAAGCATGTTAAATGCGATTTCACTTCTTAATTACTTGACATTCTATGAACTTTAAGTTTACAAAAATATAGGTATGTAACGAATTAAAGAATTTCTTTTGGAAAATGATATATTGGGTGTTTCTGAACAGCATGGCATAACTTTAAGGGGTGATTCAGAAATGAGCCTGCGTAACAGTAGCGTAACCTTGACACAAGGGAGGGGAGAAATCAGCTGTTCGACTCTTTCTATCTCATAGTGACTGTCTTGAGTTGGTCTACGGATTGAAACAAATAGACAAGATTGTTGTTTTCAATGAGATTCTTCAATTGTAACAGAATTTTGGATTCTGTGGCCTTATCGAGTGTCGTAAAATTTCCGATCAGCTGTTCGACGGTGAGTGACCTCTCCCCTCCCTTACGTCACTGCGGTACTACTGTGTAGGCAACTATTGCTCGAGGCCTACAACGCGGGCTTTTTTCTGGTGTTTTCCACCAGATTTTTAGACGGTTATATCTAACAAATAAAGTCTCAGACGCGAAATCAATATTCTTGATTTTCGTCTTATTTTGGTGGTTAAAATTACCCTTTACAGTTATGTGCTGTTCAGAATCAGTCTATATGTACAATGCTCACGCGAGAAGAAGGTTAGGCAAAATAATGCGGGTCCGATTGGAGTGTAAATCATCAAGTGATTGGCGTGGAATGACCCCACTTCAGTTTGGGAGTCACTAGAAATAACTGTAGTTACGTTACAATCACCGACTACCACTAACCGTTTGCGACTAATTTACAATTTCTAACACAATCTTAAAATATTAACTGTGCTTTGTCAAAAAGTCTATTTGTCAGAAATGTCCCAAGATATTAAAGTAATAGACATAATTTGAATTTGAATATAACCTCCAACTATCAACCAGTACGCATAAATAATATCGTTTTCTGTTAACTGAGTTAACACTAAAACTGATACGAAATATTAAAATTGAAAATGATGTTACAATATCTGAACGAATTTGTAACTGCATTCGTGGTTTGAATGACATCGACCATTTCGTGATTGCAGCATGACCATCAGTATTAATTGCGGTGGTTAGCTAATGACGAAGGGTGATAGTCGGTGGTAGTCAGTGAATGGTGACTGCTGAGTTATTTTGTGTACCACACACCACATATGGCAATGAACCTATTAGACTGGTTATGAATATGCAAAGGCTAGAATGATACTAGTTGAACGGAAAGTGAATGTCAGGGATTCTGAAAAGAGGTAGGGTAAGAGACCCTGTTATTGTGCCTGAACCTATTACTGTGCTTTCCATATAAAATCACAGGGTCATCTGAAGAAAGAAGGAATTTATACCTTCGTGGACGTCGATATAGGGTAAGAGACCCTGTTACTGTGCCTGAACCTATTACTGTGTTTTCCACGTAAAATCTATGTAAAGCACAGTAATAGGTTCAGGCACAGTAATAGGGTCTCTTACCCTATATCGACGTCCACGAAGGTATGAATTCCTTCTTTCTTCAGATGGGTTCAGGAAACGGAATGCAGAGATGACGGTTAACACTAGATTGCCTAAGCAAGTCATTTTGACTGCTTTTGAATTTCAATTAAGAAAATAATGATTTAAATAATGACACAGCTTCTTATAATTTTGTGACTTTTTCTACAACATATAAATGGGTTAATTAATCATTGTTGTTGCCCCCCCCCCCGTCCTTCACTTCCGGAATATATATGTGTTATACCTATATTGCCGAAAAGCAGTCATTTTGACTGCTTGGAAAAGACCAGTTCGATAACATACAAGTTCATGATAAATTGTCGATTTCGACATATTCTTGATAAGTTGCAGTTGTTCAATAACTAAAGTTATTGTTATTGTTATTGTTATTGTTATTCGTACTTGTTATTCGAATCTTTATGCCAGGCCTGGCCACGCGCTTTGTTCCCTTTGAACGCGCTGTAACGTCATTCAGATGGGAAGGAGGATCTCTGAGTGTGAAATACATTTTTTTTATTGTTAATACTTATTAATAACTTGTTATATGACTGTAAGTGATATAAAATATATTAAAAATTACTGTTAAACAAATTTCTTTGCGCATTAGTTATCTTTTCACAATGCAGTCATTTTGACTGCTTTCAGGCAATATAGGTATATACTAAGCTCCCGTCTTTCTAGTGTTAAGAGAGAATCAAAGAAGGTACCGTGTTTGCGAAGATACGGACGGAGATGCACTTGTTACGTATCCGCGGATCGTATCGCTAATGCGTATCGCCCAATGATACGATACGGTATATAATTTTGCATATCTTTGTGTTACATTTTGATACGAAACGATACAACCTTTCTCCACCCACATTGATACGAAACGGTGATACAATAGGAGGGTACGCAACGAGTGGATATGCACCTCTACAAGACAGTGGATAAAAGAAATATTTTTTCTGATGTACCTTATCGTCTTACAGCTAACTTTTTTCGAAGTTAATTTTCGACGGGCTTTCTTGACTTTTTTTTAAAACTTTTTTCGATGAGCACTGATTCTTTATGAATCTGTCCCTTTTGTAAACAAGGCTACTTTTTATATCTTCAGGAAATTAGATCCGTCCAATAAGCGCAGATCTTGTTTAAAGTGTATAAATTTGATGGTATTACAGTGATACTACGAATTGTACCTGCTGAAACTCGTCAGAAGCATTAAGTATAAATTGACAAATCTAGTTTTGCCGGTAAGACGTGAAAAAGTGCTTGATCTGCAAACCCTGGAAAATATGAACCACCGGCATAGTTGGGCAAATTTTATTTGGAATAACGAATAAATTCATAAACTTTATTCGCGAATATCGGATGACTAATTAACTAACGAATCATTTTTTATTATATAAAACTTTATTCGTTAATTAGAATAATTTACATGTTAATATCAGTACAAAATTTCTAATAATTAAGTCATTCAAAAGTTTTTTATTTGAATATAATTTTATTCAAAACGTTTTACGAATAAAATTTAATTCGAATAATGCCCAGATCTGTGCATTCTATGTACATTGTTATACTACATGTTAGAGTTAATAATACTTATACTTCATTTCTTGATTTGTAACGAATCTTTACAAGGTAACATTTTGAATAATTCTATTTTTAACACTGTTAATTTACAATATAGAATTATATGAAACTTAATTACATATTTAGAAACAGGAATAAAATCTATCGAAAAATTAAACTCGAGATCTCTTGTTTGTAAGTTTATTGCAAGTTACACTTGACCGAACTGCAGAATAATATTAATTTACACGCTATTTCCGCATTATTGTAGAAGTATTAAATAGCAATTTAAAGCGTTATACAAATTGTTTTTATGGACCATACCAATCAATTCAGTGGAGGATTTTGCGCTTGAACACCTTCGCATACCTCGCAGTGAAAATATGATTTTATTGGTTATATTTAACCGAGATTTCTTTACCATTTAATACATAATTAACATAATTAATTTAATACGTGGTAAAACACAATTATAAAAATATCAATGATATGTAATTTTCTCGAAATAAGTACTTAGTTTCGGAACATAATTTCACATAAAACGTGAATAAATTATGCACGCAACCGGAAATTATGAAAATTTATCACTTCAGCTAGTACTTCTGTACGTTTAGACATTTCACACAACGCTGAACATATATTTGTACCGAATCTTTAGCACACTACAAATTTGTTAGGCTTATTGTCAAAGCTCTTGAAAAGTGTGAAGGCTAACATTAATTACCCAAGTTTTTTACTTACATTCTGTTTCCTTCTTACAGAGCCTAAATAAATGATTTTTATTAAATGGTATGTTAAGGTGATCAAATGTTTCCTAATTTGGATTCATATTAATGTGGGATCTAGGAAGTCGCGGTAACAAGAAGATAAACCACATTGGACTTATATTGAGAAAATCGACTTCAAAGGTTTCGATTAAATTCTGAAATCAAGTAATCTAATTTATGGTGTATGATGTATTTTCATACGGTTTTGTGATAGTCAGTTTCTTACTTATCCGCCATATTGAATTATATGTGACATAGAACGTTATTGACTTAAAATAACGTACATAAATGTTCTATTGAACAACAAGGACTATTAAGCACAGTATCGCTAATTTTGATTATTTTTCAACTATTTTTGTTAGGTGGTTTGCAATTATCTAGGGGCATGTTTCTATGAAGATATTTCAATTTTTGTAAAAATGTAGATTTGAGTTCGAGTCCCACTGTTCATTCCCTTTTTATGCAGGATCCTACATCGGTAACAATTGATATATTGTCTAAAACAATTCCTGTCTATATCAAAAGAAGTCGTGAATGAGTCATATTTCAGAATAACAGGAAAAACAGATTTCATTAGTGATTTCAAAAGCGACTCTAGTATCTACACCATTGCAACATTTGTTGGCTGAATGTACAGAACTGAAAGTTATCGAAGAGAAAACAATCGTCTGGAGTCGTTTGAAATTCCGTTACGACGGAATATTTTGGTGTATTAAATATATCGAACTGCCACGTCACTTACGACATTCATTAACACAGTCGTACCTAAGTAATTCAACCTTTTACAAAACTACAGCTTTATTACTTTTTTTCTCTTTCGTAGTGAAGATTTCTACAAACTGAAAAAGATATAAATTGTTTCGTTCTGTTGACAGGAGTACAGATACGTCATTTTACCTCTGTAACTCGAATTTAGAGAGACTTAACCTCTACAAATTAAAGTTCACTATTGATCAATTCTAATTTAAATCAGAAATGTACAAGAAAAAGTCTTCGTTTACCTAACTTAAAGATATTTCATAAAGGTAATAGCAGTAAGTTAGGGTCAGCAAATGTAGCAGAAATTTTCTTATTTCTTATTGTGAGAAGAATTATATACTTCCTCGTGGGACTGAATATATAGTTGTTGAAAACGAAAACGAAGAAAAAGGACGTTTGAAGAAGAACGACAAGGACAAATGTTATTCTTGACGTAAACGAAGATGGGTCTGTTATTTTCAATATAAATTATCCACCTTTTTAACAAGCCATGTTACGTGAATTAGTACTAAACTAAATTTAGCTACTATCTACTAATTGTTAGTACTAGTAAAAAAGCTTCTTGTAGTAAGCATAATTTAGTATTTGCAGTCAAGCATAATTTGATTCAAGCAGAAGATATAATTGCCACTTTGTTTTTATTAGAATTGATCATTGCGTTTACACATATTGCATGTGCAATATGTTGCGAGTATCGGGTACATGGTCACTGCCTGTTATACTCGCAAGGAAGATTACGAAGGCAGTAACAGAAGACAACACCGAGATCAATTAAAGTGGAGTTGCTTGACAGCTGTCACCGTAACAAGACGTCAATCAAAGCTGTATAATTGAAATACATCTTCCAACTGCAAAGTGTTTATTACATCAGTGCTGAGGTCATGAGTTCGCAGCGCGTGCAACAAAACATACTGGTGTATAATGAATAAATTACCTCTAAAAGTTGAATTATGTTTTCTTTGAGTCTTTTCAATACGAAAAATATTAACCTTTATTTTCAACAAACGGTATTTTATATCGTTTTAATTAGGTAACGATTTAAATTAGGAATACGGGCTCAAAAGTCACTAATTTTGGAGTAAACGTACTACATGAGTGTGTTTTTAGTACCTCGACTTAATAGTGATTGACGTGTTAAAAACTTCGGAATTTCGAATATTGTTGCGGTAATAATTAATATATGTGTAGATTCGCCTGGTGCACAAACGCTTGGGTCTAATCCCTTTTCGGACTTGACCATAGCGGTCATCACTTCTACTCTATGAATCATAGAGGTTCTCCCCTAATTTGGAAAAACATTAAAGAGTATCTCTTTAATGTTGTAAAATGATTCGAGATTTGAGTCGCTGCCTTTTTCTCAGGTTTTTAGATTTAAAACGTACAGCATTGTAAAGCAGATTTCAGGTAGTGTTCATATTAGAATACACTGTTATTTCTTTAAATCTATTCCTTAGTGTAGTCTTCATAGATTTTCTACAACTTATATACATACATATATGTACATTTTGTGCAGAAGAAGTGCCCTTGGCTTTAGTTATGCTGCAAATTAGGTTATAGCTATAAATTAGCAGGTTGTTCGTTTTGACAAAACAATTATGCCACTAGTGCAAGAAGAAACTATGATTTATGAGTTGATAAGCAACAAACCTTTCACAATACTATTACTACCTACCTTTCTCTGGGCAACTAAAAGTTTTTATAGTTTTTACCCGTAATTCTTTAGAAACGTCTGGTAAGATAATTTACGGGATAAATTAATGTTAGAATTATGAATTCAATTAAAGAAATCTGTAAAACTAAGAATACAGTATTTCTCTGAATTATGTTAATACGTGATACTTTTAATCTAAAAATCTGAAAAATTTCTTCATAATTATAAGCGACAGATCCACTGATTGGCTAGTAAAATCAGAAGTGATCTCAAAAATAAAAAATATTGCTTGGCAGTGTTCCTCGACATCTCCCAGCTTTTCGACAAGGTCTGGCACGTTGACCTGTCATCAAAAATCAAGAAGCAGTTGCCTTCTCCATTTTGCTATCTTATAAAATTATACCTCATTGAGAGACTATTTCAGGTAAAAATACAGCAGACTACTTCGATCTTATACCCTATCCAATCAGATGTCCTACAGTATATGTCAAATATACAAATATATATATGTATATATATAGTGTATATGTCAAATTTTCCAACAATAAACATCACAACCGCTATCTTTACGAACAATACTGCTATCTTACTCAACTTCACTCTAAAAAAGTCGAAACTTGGCTAAAAAACGGACAATAAAGATAAACACCACAAAATCCAACCATATAACTTTTACGACAAAAAAGATACCTGCCATCCAGTTAAACAATGTAGAAATACCACAAAAAGAAATAGTTAAATATCTCGGCGTCTATTTGGACAGAAAACTATTGTGGAAAATGTACACAATGAAGAAAAAGGAACAGCTAAACGCAAAATACAGAGAACTCTGGTGGCTGATCGGAAAAAGATCTCAATTAATAACATATGACAAACTACTAATATACAAGACAATTCTAAAGCCCAACTGAGCATATACAGGGTGTCTCACCTGATTTTGACATCTTGATTTTCTCGCTATTGTTATTCGTAGCAAAAAATGTTTCAGGGGAGGCTTGAATGGTATCGAGTGGAGCATATTCTGATGTTATTAGTTTTTTCGTGAGTGGACGCGTAAAGGTCGCATAAAGGTCAACTTTGTTTTTTTAAATGGAATGATGTATTTTTTAATATATCAATCGATGCAGCTGGACATTCGTTATAAAAAAGTACTAACCTATGTATGTCGAAAAGTTAGTAATTCAGCAGATATTTCAATTTAAATTATTTAAATTCTTAAGGCATTATTACTGCCTTATTTTATCGATGGGCCACTGACTGGACCGAAGTACAAACACTTCATAATGGAAATTTTACCCACATTATTGGAAGATGTGCCGCTACATGTTCGTTTAGGAATGTGGATGCAGCAAGACGGATGCCCTGCACATTATTCTTCAGTAGCAAGAAATGCTTTAAATCGACAATTTTCGAATCGCTGGATTGGAAGAGGTGGTCCCATTCATTTTCCAGCACGGTCACCTGATTTAACGCCCCTCGACTTTTTCTTATGGGGCGATTTAAAGAATAAAGTTTATGCTAAAGCTCCAACTACAGTAGCCGATATGAAGCAGCGTATTATCGCTGAGTGTCGTAAAATATCAGCCGATACATTAAACAATGTAAGCCAGTCATTACTTGATCGATTTAAAAAATGCCGTGATGTAAATGGTCGTTACATTGAACCATTCCTGTAAATAAACGCTAACGTCTTAGTACGACAGTAATGGTGTTTTAGAATTATTTAAATTGAAATATCTCCTGAACTACTAACTTTTCGACATACACAAGTTAGTACTTTTTTATAACGAATGTCCAGCTGCATCGATTGATGTATTAAAAAATACATCATTCCATTTAAAAAAACAAAGTTGACCTTTATGTGACCTTTACGCGTCCACTCACGAAAAAACTAATAACATCAGAATATGCTCCACTCGATACCATTCAAGCCTCCACTGAAACATTTTTTGCTACGAGTAACAATAGCGAGAAAATCAAGATGTCAAAATCAGGTGAGACACCCTGTATATACTATATAATCAACTCTGGGGCACAGCATCAGATCCCAACATCAGAATCATAGAAAGATGGCAGGAATGGTACATTCTAAACAACCAAATAAAGAAAGAAACCGGCAGCCATACAGTAAGGCAAGAAATTGCTTGATTCAACAGGAAATATACATCAACAGCGACTACAAAACCACCCAAACAGTCTTGCAGTCAACCTTTTGAACACTTTTGACGAACAGGAAAGGCTGAAAAGACATCATTCCTCAAACTATCCCTCAGATTCACTGACCTAAGTCAGTAATAGGCACTGTGATGCACCAGTGGGTGTATTCACATTCGTGCCAACACAACCCAACACATTCAGTACTAAATATCAACATTGATAGATTGTGCTTATGCAGTAATTGAAAAAAGTGATACGTTAGAGTGAAATCTATTTAGTAAAAGTGCAGTTTGTAAAAAAAATTGTAGAAACAGATTTGTGCAAAAACAGAATTTCAAAATGGCGTTATGCATGTTGACGAATCCTCCATTTTCAAACTCAATCTTTTTGGAAAAGAAAGTTTCTATCACTTATGTATTACAGGTCTTTCAAAAAATTGAGCCAATTTTTTCCTGTTGTTATGTTAATATTCAAAATATTAATTTCTTTCCGTATCTATTTTTCACGGGTAATATTGTTAAGTAAGTATTTATTTCATTTTTTGGATTGGAATCGAAACAGATAACCCAATTTCAGCGACAAAAATGCTTAGGATGTTAATCGGACTTCAAGCATTGTTCGTGTCTCATGAGAACTTCTCTGGAAAGTATTGCTCTTAATGCTTTTACATTGTTTGTACCTATTTCTGTCCATTATCTTTGGCCTTAATTTTAGTCGCTGATAGCGTTCAAAGAATGGGACACAGTGCAAGAATTAATTTTGAAACGTACAGTATCTTATTTAACTTTCTCCTTTAAGGATTCGAACATTTTTAATTCTTTGCTGATTGCTTGTTAAATAGTCCATAAAACATGTAAAATATCATTACTGTACATAATGTGAATGAATTTGACATTTACCCCGTATAAATGAAGGAAATTTATTGTGCAAGATTTTAATTAAATGTTCATTTCCAACAACTTTTCATCCTCGATATTCACACAGCAGAAAAGCTACCAAAAAACATTCTTATACGATTACGCAGTAAATCTTCAGAATGGGGTTTATTCTAATTCGAGGACAAATGTCGCCTGAGTAAGCATTAGTAACTGATTACTGAATTTTCTTCTCTCCAGACCTCGTGGTGCAAAACGTGCGGTGACTACAGCGATTGAGAAAGTACATATCGCAAGGGAATCGTTATAGGGACGCGACTAGACACGTGCAGGAACACGTGTCGAAGAAACTTGGATGGTCGAAGATTTATGAACCCTTTGCATTTGAGTTCTACTGCTGAGGCACCATTACTCATACGTTATTTACAGAGAAAGGGGTACAAACATTCCATGTGTTAAAGCATTTTAAGTAACACATGTTGTTAATAATGATTGACAAAATTTTTGTTAGCCTAAATTGAAAATACTGCAGAGAACGATTAATATCTTTATTTAAATTGTTTCAGTTATAAATAATCATTACAAATAATTGCGCAATTTTGTTGATTACCAGTCACCATTATCGATGACAGAAATTGGTTTTGTTTTACGAATAACCATTATTTATAGAAATTATTTTTAATTACCGACAATCAGTATCGATAACTGGAATTCTATTTTCGTTAATGTATCAAACCAAATTAGTCTTAACCAAAAATAATTTCTGCCAAAAATAAATTTCGATCATTTATTATAGTTCCCAGTAATTCAAAAAACTAGACTAAGACTAGATAGAACTTTTATTCTAAACAACATTTTTCTATCATTTTTCAGTTGTAAAATACCACCTTTTATTGTGAATGAAATGTAACAGAAAATAATTATTTTATTAAACCTTAGGCAGTCTATTTTGCAACACAACGTTTGTACACACACAGTAATTTTCAATACTTGAAATCGTTGAAATATTACGGTATCTGTGTTTAGGCACTGCTTCCGACTAATAAAAAAAACAAGAAACGTTTTAAGTATATATTGCGAGTAGTTTAAATTGAGTACCTTATAAGAAAACTGGTATTAGGTGTGCAGTTCCTGCACTTCACATGCACACATACCTACATACACCAATGACTTTGAAATTCTTTGGAACATTCTTATTATTGTGCATCTTTTTTGCTCAACTGTTTCTTCCTTGAATTTATGATACATAACTGAACTGCCGTTCTTGTGCATTCTTCCGCAAGGTCCAAAGAAGATAATTGACCAATCGAAACATTTACGATTAAAGATCACGCTTTCGACAATTCAGATCGTCGTAAAGTCGGCCTATTCCTTGTGATTTAGTTCGTTGACTCGTAGGAAACGTATTGTTCTTTTTTTGCGTTTCCTTGCGGACTGTTCCATAGGGGGGGTTTTGCGGGAAATCTCACGGATGAAGAATGATCTATTTCTTCGCTACGCAGAAGCCTGTGATCGCGGTGCGTGTTCTGTTTTTGCAAGCTGTTGCAAATTATGTATTGGAAAGATATAGAATTCGAAGATATACATCCTGTTCGCGGTTAAAAGAACCTTCTTCTTCCTTCTTTCTTGTAACAGAAAAGATATCACTCTACGGATCACTGAGACTATCTACTATTTGTGTTTTTCATCTTTATGCCACGCGGTAAAGCGTTCTCTACAACCAATCGCTTCAAATACAGTAATATCATGTTATTTCTCCGGAATTTCGTTGAATTAACTGTTGTTAGCACCACTAATTTTTTAAACTGATGTCGTATAGTGTCCTTCAGTGATAAGTATTTGAAATATACGAACATATCTAAGATCCACTCATTTCACGATAAGTCAAATGAGCCAGAGAAAGAAAACATCCGTGAATTTCTGGAATTCTATTTTTCTGCTGTATTTTGTTTCTATATCTTACTACCCATCTATTTCATGTTTACAATGCTGCACTTGAGAGCTAGACTAACCCAAGTCCATTTTTTTTTTCAAATTGAATTTTTTACAGGGTCTTACTGTTTTTCCTTCACATCATTAGAATAATAGGTATTCAGTTAAGTTATTGTTATAAATGAAAGAAATTTAATAATATAAACTACGAAGACTATGTTAATAAATGGTTAATCGTATTTGTTTTTCGGCTCTCCTAAAACATAACAAAAGAGGACTTGGGTTACATTGGTTCTCAGATACACAATGCTCGATGTCGTTTATATTTCTCAATGATAAAGAAATCGGTGAGGTAGAATTCAAGAAACTGGGAGAAATATTATATATGTAGACAACTTTCTCCTAACTATATTAAAAGAAAATTGATTAAAAGGTACGACAAATTTGAATAGATAGGATACGTCAAATATTTATCAGGAAAATCATCCAAAATATAAATTAGAAATATTTATTATACATTATAACTATCTAGAAGTGACACCTTCCTCCGCAATCACTAGATTAAGATTCCATAGGTACAGACTCTATGAGATTTGTTAGATTGCAATATTGGTAATAGCTTAATAAAATCAAAGAAAGAAGTAACAATAACAATACAAATGATAGAACAGCGAAAGACTATTTCACATGATTATTTGAAAAAAATTATTTCTGACAAGTCCAAATGTTTACAAAATATTATTAATAAAAAAGGATTTCCAACGAAGTATTGAAACTTATAATTTTATTTAGATATGTACATAGCGCATTCTGCTAAAAATGATGGAAAATTGAAAGAGAGATATTACACATCAAACTAAGGCGAAAATAAAGAATAACAAATTGAGTTTGAACATTCGTTTAACTAGAAGTGTGTAAAGAAATCATAAAAAGAAAGATTAAGTGATTATCATAGCTAGTGATTTAAAGAGAACTTGTTTCAAACAATTATAATTAGACTCTACAGTTCTCGGCTTGGACAATAATTACAATAATCAGTGCTCACCCCTGCCATGAGCTTCGCGTTGACAATACTGCTATTTGATTTACCGAGTTTCAAGTAAATTTGACCAATTCTTAAATGCTTATAATTAATAAACAAAGACTCAGTGACAATTTCGTTACTTTTGATTTTCATCTTACTTTGATGTCTGGAACCACTCATTAGACTTTCACTTACTTATAGCCGAAAATGCTGTTATATTTACAGACATAAGAACACTGATTATTAGAAGGGTTGGGTTGGTTGGTTGAAGATCTGCTCATCAGAGTGGGAATATGCCGCTTGAACGAGTTATGTTTCACAAGTTATTTCCCAGTAAGTTTGCATTACTGTACAGAGATGATAAATTCAGCAAAAAGAATACGGGATCGACTGGCTCTAATATAATTTCTTCCCTATAGATCATTTTTTCTGATATCGGGTATATTAACATGTCTTTTCGTCTGGATATTCAAATGTGAATACTGAACACAAATTCCTTCTTCGGTAGTTTCGATAAAAGAAAAAATGGCGTTATCAAATGTACAGGAGTACGTTTGAGACACGAATTTCTCTACCTTAAACGTCTAAAGTGACGTAAACCAGTTTACAAATGCTACAAGATAACTTGACTATGTGTAATTCCCTTAAATAATGTCACAAAAATTGATTACATAGTACTTCTGTTTCGATTTCCATTTCGGTCACTAGTATGTCTGTCAGCATCTATGTACATATGTATATTTAATTTAACGATGAGCTGACATGTGTTCATTAAAATGTACGTGACAAATATTAACACTAGAACTACCAAACAAGTCAAAATGACCCGCACAGCTATTTTTAATTTACGATTTATTCTAAGAAAACTTTAAGTTTATTATCAACTAATACCGAATAAAATTGAAGAAATGTCTATATATTTGTACATGAATTCTATTTTCTTTAATTATGCATTATTTGTGCTCCTATGATTTTGAAACAAATGCATACATTTACTGTCGGTAGTTCTAGTGTTAAATACATCGCGTAAATATTCTTCACGTTTTAATATATGTATCTTATTTTGATGCAACATATGCCAATATATTCTAATATACATGTACTAAGCATTGGTACTCAATGCGTGTCACATCTGGCAGGATGTGAGAAAAAAAAAGGTATCGTATCTACGAGGTGTTTATTACTTTCATCTTTATATTGGACTCGTTAAAGTGGTAGAAGTTGAGCTATCAAAACGATTTAACTTTTCGTACAATTATCGTACTTAATTTTACTAAATAATATTGATGCAATAATAATTAGACGGATCGCTTACTTAATACGTTCGCTACCACCAAGAAAATCATAACTGTCGTGTTATATGCTGATAATTTCTACACTTAATGCTAAACCTCCTGAACCTCTGACGCGTAGAACGTTATCTTTTTCTTGTACACAGTGTTTTTAACGCATAACAACGAGGACTTAAAAATATCGTGCTCAATATACGTAATTGTGTATATAACAATATATATTGTATTGTTAAAATTATTTAATTTGTAGAGAATGTTCGATTTAAGAAAAATAAATTAAGTTTAAAATTCTCGATTTATGGGCTCGAGGAACCCCCATTAGAAGTTTTAGGGTTAAGGTATCTCCAGCAGCAATAGTTTATGAACACTATTGACAAACAATGATTGCAGTTGGCAGTTTTTTTTATAACAATTACCTACTAGATCTTTTCGTAGATACTAAGAACAGTCCGCGAACAGACGATTTCTAGGAAATTCAATTTCATTACTGTTCGCGAACGCTGGTAGAGACGCACCTTTACACGCCACATCGTTGCACATACACACGTTCACTGTCTTCATGATAAACTGATGTCGCCGTTGTACTGAACGTATAGCAGTGACTGACAAGACACGCTGTCGACGCTTGGCACACAAGCCAAATACATATTTCACGTCGACAATGCTTCCACGCTGGCAGCGAACGTGTTAAAATGTGAAATTGAAAGATTGATGAGAACATTAATTTCAAGTACATCTGTCTGTTTGCTACTAATTCGAGTTTCTGGAAAACGAAATCTACAATGCAAAGATGTTATTTGCTCTCTTTTTTTGTTTATTTTTGCACGTAGAATTACCCCCTACCCGTTTGCAGTATCCGTTCTGAGACACATTAAAGGTTGGACAAAATGGAGTTACTTTTTCACTTAATCGTTTATGTATAGTGAGATGTGTAGTATACCGTATAATACTTTTATTTAATAATTATTCATCGTTTTCCGTATGATTGCATTCCTTCTATAAAATAAAATACAAAAAAAGTCAAGTCACACGTCCAGTTCCATATAACAGGGTACTTATTCAAATTAATAAAGATCAATAGAATGTCAATGTAAAAATGCTCAATTTTTATTTTTAAATGATTTATAATCCATTACTATAGAAAGTGATAACAGTTGTCTTAATAGCTTAAACAAGAAACGTAAATGTTAAATATTTTTATTTCATTTTGTATTTTTTACTAATATTAATCCTTTAGAGTGCTGTTTCTTCTTTTATGTATTTCCTTTGCATATGATAGAATTATGTTTTTAATAGTATTTTAATAGTATTTTAATAGTATTTTAATAGTATTTTAATACTATTAAAAGTGATAGAATAAAATAGGGTACGCTGTATAACAACAGTTATGGGTGCGTTATTTTGTTCGACTATGCATTTCTATGAAAAAAGTCTAGCATTATCGAACTAAGTAACATACAGATAATATCAAAACATATTTAAAGATTCAGATAAAATTTCGTTAAAACATACTGTTTTGTGTATATTGTTTACCAAACAGTCACAGACTTCTTTTACAAAATGTGAAAAAAGTGCCATTCAAAATCGGTGCCAGATATCGTATAGCCTTCTGGAATGTATTCTTGACAACGCATTCACCATATCCATACATTTTATGATTTTCGGCTATTTCTCATATGTTTGCATTCCACGTAAAAACCATTTATGCTACCAACAATAAGATAACATCTACCAAAGGTATAGCAGTGAGTTCTCTTTTCTATCCAACCTTCTCCTATAATATATAAAAGCCCGCTCGATGAACTGTTTCACATGGTCGATGTTCCGAGCGCATTAGCGTGAACAATCCTCCTGAACGTTCCATTCATAATCCGCTGCAAAACCCATCCAGTGGTAAACAGACTGGAAACTGGTCAATAATTCTGCGGCGGGGTCGATCAGACAGGTGGAAAACTAACGGGACAAGCTCATGGAATTTAAGAAGGCCGAGGCCTCGAGCTAGAGAACGAAGATGTCTCTCCCCACCAGCTGCTCACCATCCTCCTTCCTTCTTACGTAATTTTCAAGGATATGCACTAGTTACATTCGTGTTTCTAAGCGTCCAGAATTTTTTCTAACGTGTTTAATGATTGCTACGAAGCGTTTTATAAGTTAACGACACTAATGTCTGTAAAGTCTTGTCCCTGTGCGACTACTATCAAAATTCGAATGGGAATTGATATACCGTAGAAAAGGATTGAATAAAAACGGTACAGTAGTTTTTTCGTCGAAGGCTTCGTTCTGGAGAAAACTGATTTTGAATGGAACGATGGAAGTGCCTATAGCTACTCGATGACAGTATCGTACGTTTTTAGCGACGAGAACTAAGAACCAATTTACGGCTCATTTACAGAACCGCAGGTTCCCACAGGTCACAGTAACAGGACTTTCGTAACTCTACTGAATTTCCATCGACTTCCTAGAGGTCCGGAGTGACCGAGCACTCTCTCGGCAGAAATTAGAACGACTCGATTTTCTCTGGTCCCAGAATCATCTCATTGTTATAACGATTCTCATGGAAATACAGAACACATCGTGAACAATAGATCGGTGAGATGCACACTTCACGATGTCGTTCTTTGGGCTGCAAGTGTGTGCGTTTGTAATTCAATACGCGAGTGAAGGAACTGCTGTTTGCCCACGTGTTTCGACTTCAAACGATCGCATGCTTCTGTGAAATATGAAAGCAAGTCGATAGCTTATGGATCTAATCGATTGTACCATAAAAGAGAATATCGCTCTGTTTGAGAGCATGTAGGTAACAGAAATCTAATCTATAGGGGAACGCTTACAGATACTCAGCTGGTATCATTAACCAAGTGAGATTAGAGGATTTCTACACGACGACTGATCTTACATATTCGAACCTTTATCATTTATAGAAGTTACAAAATGATTGCTTTATTGATATATAGGGTGGCTCGTCTAAGGTTAAAACCTAAAATATCTTCGGCAGTTTTAACGACGTACGAAAGTAAGTCAGAGACAAATATCATGATAAAGCATTTCTGTTTAGTCGAGATCATATTATTTTAAAAGATTTCAAGATCATCGACAAATATAAGTTTTCATTGATTGTGAGATCAAATGAGGTTATTTACTATCAGTACTGTAGTATTGTAGTCGATAAAAGAAATAGGATCGTCTGTATCTGTGATCGTACATACAGAATAAAACTATCGAGACTAATATGCAGCACATATATTCCAAAAATTACATAACTGAAAAAAGTATCTTTTTCAGCGACAGCAAAAAATTATTTATGAGTTTAGGAGAAAATTACTTACTAAATACGTAATATTGATATAAAGGTTAGGTTTCCTTATTAACAGTTATCGTACTTGAATAATTAGTCTAAAGAACAGTTACGAGTTACTTGCATTAAATGATTTTCTTGTTATTATTTAAATAATCTGTAATTTACATTTAATAATTCTTTAAATTGTTAGGTACGGAGAATATTTTTCATTACTCTCCCAAATGTTCGAGTATCTGCCTCTGCCTGTATATCTGAAAATATACTAAAATATTCATTGCAATTTGATTAGATCGTTTTCAAACCTACAATTACCTTAAGCGATCTCATTCGAAGTTGACATATTCCCCACGATACAGCTTAACCATTTCGAGTTATATTAATTAATAATGAACAAGTTACGAGGCTTACTAACATTTCCTGGGGCTCTCTGACTCCACATCAGATTCATCCCCTTCCTACAGATAGCTAATAACACCAGATTCGTCTGTACATTATTCAACCTCCTTACAGCACCCTGATTTTGCATTAGATTCGTCTCTTTGAACTCGCCAACTTTCTTAACCCTTTCCCTTACAATTTTCTTGCGGAATATTGTCACCTTCGCTGCCGATTTGAAACGCAGGACTATCCTAAACTGCCAACCGCAGAGCTCCCATTAAGCGAACATAGACTCCTCACACGATGGCGCGTGTTCGGTTACTTGCGAAGAATCCTCATCACGCGTTATCGCGTAATTGGCAGCGAAGGTATTGCAAAAAGTGCACGTATCTGACACGTTGTTATAGGTCAAGGGTCTAACAGCACCTCAATTTATTTTGAGTTCGTCTGTACAATTGATCCTAGCGGCTCCCTGATTTGGCATCAGGTGCGTTCACGAAACTCACCCTCCTGCGGCTCACTAATCACAGGCCAGCTTCGTCCGCAAGCACATCCATCTTTAGAGGGTCTCTGATTTTAGATCAGTTTCGTCCTCGTTTATAATAATTATTACATTCTTTGGAAATATATCTATCTTCACCGACCTCTCGCGTCCCGTCTCGTAACAGAATAAATTCTATAACTTTGGTCTGTAAGAAATACATTTTTTATAATGAATAGACGTGCATTTACCAAACTGATTTATAGTTGTAAGTATAAAATTACATTTTTTGAATTGTATTACTTTTGAAGTTCATGTGCAATATGTAAGTATATCTATTTTTATCGGATTACAAAAGTTGTAAATTTTCTTTAGTTTGATTTAGTACTAACATAAAAATAATAATGTGTCTAACCTTTGGCCAACATGTTCTATAAAATAGATAGCCTATTAGAAAAAAGAAAGAACAATACTGTCTACTCTATCTCAATGGTATTTTACTTGAGGATATAAAAAATGATCGTGTTCTAAATTAATCGAAATTACTGACGATATTGTATCGCGATTATTTACTATCGCAGAAGCACACAGGCATAAGCATTAATTGCCATTTCGACTAATTTCAATCAAATTCTTTATAAACTGTTGTGACGTTTGCCTTAAGTGACGATCAGTCCAAGTTATTTCTAATCACGAATTTTCCTACCATTTCGAAGAAGGTAATAGAGTCTAAAACCTCGTTCAGATTAGTCAAGTTACTTGGATTCAAGTCACTTGGATTGAAGTAGCTTGATGTCAAGTTTGCGTTCACACAAGTCAAGTTCGTTGAATTCAAGTGGTTTGAACTCAAATGTAACTTGAATTTAAGCGTTCATGCAAAAATAATAAAAATAACGTCGGAAGAGGTGGTACATGCTGGTTATTTGGTTATATATTTTCCAAATGAGACATGCACTTTTGACAGTTTCCTTGACGTTCACACATTTGTTAATTTCCTTAAAATCTGCCCTGTACAGTACAATATACATCATGGTATAATCACTTAATGTATATTTCAAGGCAAGGAAAAGTTGAAAGGACGTCAACTTCACTTGAAGCTTAAACAAATATTTGAAGTCAAGTTAATATAAAACGTTTCACATTGGACAAACTAACCCAAACCACGTGTATCCAAGCCACTTAAATTCAACTAACTTACTGATCTGAACGTATCTAGACAAAATAGAAACTTGAAGGCAAGTTTCAAGTCAGGTAAAGTAACAGGTTCACATTGCTCAAGTAGCTTCAAATCACTTACATCTTACACTCAAGCTGCTTAAATTCCAGTAACTTGATTAATCTGAACAAGGTTTAAGGCTTGCTACAGACGAGCGCTTTTTTGCCTCCGCGGGTTGTAACAACAAAGACAATTCCATTTTCAATGGTGGAAAACAAGGAAGGGCATACGAACGCGGCAACTAGGTGGCGCTCTTCCGTATTTTCAAAAGGACGCAGGTCTTGTTTCGCTGCTTTGCGTAATTTTGCCGCTACAACTTGCCGTAAATGTGCCGCATAATTACCGCATTTATAGGACTTTTGTTGTTTTCCACCACTGAAGATTGAAAATTGTCCTGTTAGAAACACTAGTCTGCAGCGGGCTCAAACTTCATTATTAGTATCGTTATTTGTCTCCAGCAACGTGGCCAGGTCGTAAGATTTCTCGAAGGAAAGAGCCCAAACAAAGTTTAAATCGCAGTAGGCTTAATTCATTTTAAAAATATCCCTTTAACAATTGTTCTTAATCTCTACTATACAACATTCTAGGATTTCAGTAAATGTCTAAATTACTAAAATCAAAAGCATAGCAGTAACAAACCGATAACATAATTCCTATATTAATAAAACTATTTCTATGAACAAACCTTTGCTTGCGTTCCAATATTCATTACTGATAGTAAAATTCAATTTGATCTATGTGATATTTAAGCCTATTTTCGTAAAGAAATCCTTGTTAATCCCGTCACTGTTCGGAATACTAGGTTTTTGTCGCTTGGTATCGTTAGATCTAATCCTTCTCGTCATGGGGCTTAAGTGTTGAACTCGGACTTATGTCTAGAACAAAATCTGTAGCTGTTACGCAAGGATTATAATGCTGAGCCCTGACTCTATTGGAATTCAAGCGTGGACTACTGTATTTGCATTTATTTTAATTTTAGGATGAAATATACAGTAGGTGCAGATATCAAATACTGAATATTTCTAACAAAACAATGTATGTTTTTGCATGTACAGTGTGCTAGATCTGCAGTAGCTATTTTCTTTTGCGACATCTAATTAAGCTAAATGTGGGCTAATGGTCGAAACATGCACGAAGTAGGTGCTCTCGGCTTAGAGGCACCATTTGGAAGTCATACCGCTCCGAAACCAGTTTCACGATTCCATTTGGAAGTTTTCGCATGAATCACGCAATGGAGATTCCAGTTGTATTAAAGGAAATGCTCCACATACCTAAGCGAGAACACTGCCTTTGACATGGTAGTGCCACCATCTCAATTCTACAATTACTTATGTATGGAGAGTGGATAAATTTACATGTTACAAAGATTTATCTATATTATTTTTTTTCGTATTTATAATAACTTTTACTTTCTGCTTTAATTTATTCAGTGCATATTGCTGACCAACTGCTTTCAAGATTATTTTGAATAATGTTTTATAACATTTACTCCACTGAATTTACTTTTAGATTATCCAATTTCTGTATTCTGCTACTCTTTTCTAGATCATGTCAAATTAATAAGGGCAGGAAATTCAAGTATTTCTGCGAAGAGTGATCACGCTGATTTTGTATTAAAAACTGTGTTTTCGTGTCATGGTAACAGCGGAAAAAGATGAGAACAGCATTTATCATAAGAGGAGCAACTTTTGGCATTCACTTATAGAATCGCAACAATCACCTTCATTATTTAGTTAGATATATTAATCGATATCGTTATCGATAAATACTGATAATATCAAAACGTTATCGATAATTTGGTATATCGATAATATCGTTAAGATATCGATAACGAATTGAAGTGACTAGGGAGAAGAGGACTAGGGATTTAAACGGTTCCGGAAATAACTGTTTTAAACTCTTATTTATCGATCTCGATTAAAACAGTTATAAGAAACAAAATGATATTATAACTGTTATATTGGATATAGATATATCGGTCCTACAACTATTGTTTAAATTGGTCCTACATATCGGTTTCAAAACTATCGTCGAATTAATACTCGTTTTTACAGTATCTAAAATTGTAAGATGTTATTGTTGTAGATTGTTCACAATCTTATGTCTTACTACATTTTCATTTATAATGGAAATAATATTGTCTCCTTTGCCGGTTGCGTAAATAAGCCTTATAAAATGTTAGGTTAAAGCATAAATCGTGCCGCCATGCTTGATTTATGCTATAGATATTGTTTAGGGAACTTGGCAAATAAATGATTCGAGTTTACGTTAGATATTTATTTTACAGTATTTTCTTATGTACATATAGTATTAAGTATCTTCCTCTAGTTTTTCTATATTCAAGCAGATCAATAATATGTCTTGTATAATCTTTGATCTCATTCTTGAACGGTGAGGAGACGAAATTAACTTTAACGCTAAAAATAAGCGTTTTATGCTAATCTGCCTTAGAGCTATCACCTTTTAAGTGCTTCTTTACCTGAGCCAATTTATATCATTGAGGTATTTTGTATCTCTTAGTCTCCCAAAAATGAAAAAATATCATAAGAACTTTTTGCGCGAGGCTCTTTCAAATATTGCTCCACTTCATTTTCGTAGTGCTAAATTGTGGAGTGTTATGTAACAATGTGTTGCTACTTTCTGCATCCTGTAGTAGTTTCTCAAATTCGCCTTCTTTTGAGACAATAAATACATCTTTATATACCTATTATATGTTTGCAGAAGGTAATTTTAAACTCCTGCTATCGTTTCTTTTATTAATACAACTTTATAACGCGCGTCCATGTACATACCAGATGCAATAATTACATTTTCAAACAGTTTTTCTTGCCTATTTTTCATTTTACATATTAAGTCTGTAGCATGTACATTATTTTTTTATCGTTTCAATAATGCATCGCCGCAATACCTCATATAATTTACCAATTACTAATTATTCGCTTTTTAAGTGTTCAGTATCTATACGAGCAAATGTTAGTACTTCAGTTAATGTAATTCCACATAGCTTGTGATACTTTCAATTTTTCGTCGTCGATTTCTTCTCAATAACCTTTTGGCGTATACAATCTTTTCAATAGATGTAGTATAGAATTCCATCTCGTAGTATAATCAAGAATTTAATTCTTGCTATACATTGCCCATAATGTTGATTGCAATGTAGGTGTACGTAGTTTTTTACTTATTTGCCTAACTTTAACAACTACTTCTGAAACTTCTGCGTTTTTTTAAAAATCGATAATAATTAATTGAAGTGTGTGAGTGGCACATCTAATTGCCATTTTTGTAAAGTCCATTTCTTTTACAAATTCTGTCATCCTATGTCATTTGAACTTGTGTCTTCTTCTTTCGAAGGTAATAAAACTTGGATCGAATTTGACATGTAAATCATGTCATCATATTCCTGGCTATTTATCACTGATTTCATCATTTAAAACTTTAACAATCCTTAGTGTATTTGCAGCATTGTCTACGATGATAGAAAAAATTTATTTATTTGAAATGTCAAATTTTTTACATATACTTAGAATTACTTCCTTTAAATAGTTTGCTGTATGCCTATGGAACAATTTTGCAACACCATTAAATAAAATTTTTCCTTTTTACGCTTTTCATACGTGCTAGATATTGCCTCTCTTCTCTTTTGTTATCTTTTTTTTTCATCATTATAATAGTGAACTTTTTTGGATGATGATTTTGCAAATGCTTCAGTAGGTTTGTAGAATGATTCTGAAATTTTCTGTTTAAAATGTTCAAGAATGTAAAGGAAAGCAAAATATCATACATATAAAATATGTACAATACATACTGTACATTATACATATAAAAGTAAAATATTATTAAAAATACAAATATACATTTTCATACCGAAATTTTTGTAGAACAATTTTCAAGAGTACGTTACAATTTGTTCATAATTTTTTAAATATTTTCTTACAATGTCATACTTTCTTCTACCCATAATAATAGCCATAATAATATCTACCCATAATAATACCAAGTTTATAAAGTACAAGTTTACGATATTCGCAGCACAAATAATTATGTAATAAGACCTTCAGTTTAAAGTTTACATGAATCGCTCACAAGTCAACAAAGTGTTTTTGTATATAACTGTAACGTCCCTAAAATAATGCTATACTTACTGGCTATGGAACAGCGACTTTCCAATGGACGAAAGGTGAGGGGGGTTCGTGTGGCATGCGGTTGAGGAATTAAAATCCAAGCTTAGATCTTTTTTAAACAATAAGTTATTCAGTAATAAATCCTATTCTAACCTATTATAAATACAATTCTAATCTAGCTGAATATTAATGAGATCATAGAAGAAAATGAGGTTATAATATACATGATTATATTCTAGATATATAAAAGTGAAATTCTACTGATCGTAATTATTATATAATATATATCTATCTATCAATTATAATAGTAACTGCAATTAAAATACGCAATGCTTATAGGTTTACGCTTTATATTCAGTTGAACGAAAGTTAGGTTATATTTCCAATTATAAATATGTTAATTTATACAATTCGCGGCGTGAGGATCCTCTACATCAGATGCAATGTGGGTGTGTATGTGTGTCTGTGTGTGAACAATGGATTTTGTCTCGTATGCCTCAATCGTTGCCAAAGTTATAAGTGACTATAACCTCGGAGTGCTCCAGAGTCTTCATGAAACAATAATCTTTGCTTATTTGTCTACGCATTCGTAAGCTGTTCGTCTGTCTCGTAATATCAGTCGCTGCGCTTGAGAAAAAACTCCTCAGGAACGGTCTCAATATCTGTTAGACTTGGAACAACTTCTGGGACTTGTAGACAGGCGATTCGTCTGTTTACGACGAGCACGAACTATAACCTTAAAAGGAGCATCATCTACTAATTCGCTCTAGAAGAGTCGCTACCCTTAGGGGAGTAGTCTCGATCTAACCGGACCCAGTCCGGTACTGCACTCGCTTGGAATCGTCGTAGTGCACCTGCCATAAAGGCTACGTAAATTTAAACTTGCAAAGGAGCATCAACTACTCTTGATCTCTGGAGAACGGTCGCTACCCACTAAAGGAGCGATCTCGATCTCACTGGATGAGTACCTCAGCTGCCACTGCAATCTTCGTGCTCTCGCAACCCGATGCTAGGGAGAACTATCTTCTGTTGCTCTCGCAACTCCTTATGTACCCGCCAATTGGAGTTAGCGCATGCGCAGTGATTTATTACTAATGGCGTACTTATTCTAACCGTGAATGTTTTAGATAAAAAAACGCATGAAATATGTTACACTTGTGTTGAAATGTAATTAAAACTTGCAATACACGGTACAAGGCAAAGTACAAAAATGTTAGCAGGTGTTATAATTAATACAATATTAAGTAATAAATGATTATGCATTAGTGATAGAAAGAGAGCGAAGAGAGCTACATATCTCTATAACGAGATAGTGGGAGCACGAATATTTATTTTTAGCCGGTTTTCTTAGATACATTGGAAAAAAAATCTTATACATTACAATATACAAAAGTTGGCAACGAAGATGTGATATTATCACAAAAATCGATAATAGTTTTGAAGTCGATATGTAGGACCGTAAAATAACAGTTATAGGACCGATATAATATCAGTTCTCATGAACCGAAACCGATATACCTATAATAGTTAAACATCATTTCCGTCTTTATGACCGTTTGAAGGACCGAAGTCAATATTATAATTATTTTCAATTCCTCCACTTCTTATTTAAGGATTATTTCTTATTTCGGCAATTTTCACAGGGCCAATTTTAAAATGTCCATCTTTCTGAAAGTTTGTCCATCAAGGGGAAGGATCAAACTATATTCTCCTTTTTTTTCAGATTTTTAAAATCGCGCATCATCTTAAAAACCTGCATTTGTTTAAAATAATTGCAAAAAAGATGATTAAAAAACAAGTTTTTTTAAACGAAATAATTTTTTTTACAAACTTCAATGTTTTCTCTATAAGCACCGTAAAGCTCATCTCCATCCGCTTACTAGTTCAATAGCTATAATTTTTTAAAAAAAAGGTAGCACTTAACTTCAAACAGCTGTAAAATCGACAATTTCCAAAATTTTGAAAAATCCTTTAGGGTACGTTTAAATATCGTTAAAGACTACAACATATTCAAATTTGAGCAAATTACAAGAACTTGCTCCGAAACGTGCCCGATTTCGCGTGGAATGACCCATATGCTAAAGTAAGTTGTTTGATGATTCAACTATGTCTGCCTTATATTTGAAGCTGTTACTTGTAATTTAAAGTAATGAAAAATAAAATAAATGAAAAGGAAATAAATTGCGTTAAGAAATAATTAAACTTTTCGCGGACGTGTGTCTGCGGACAGTTACTTAACTGGTTTTACCGTTCTAAACGTCTATACCAAACAGATAATAATTTTCAATGGTCGTTGAAGACTTTCTCGTTCAAACAATAAAAAGGAGGAGGTTCGTTGAGAACAATATGTTCTCCACCATAAACTGTGCGTTTAGACATTTCAGCTGCAGCCGAACAAGACGGAAAAAGTGAAAACATTTTCTTCATTTCCGACATGATCAACTTTCGTTTCACGCGAGTTGTTTACATTTTCATAAGAATAAGGTTTCCACCTCTCAGTTCGTTAACCAAGAGAAGCTGCCTTATTTTCTCGTGCAGAAATCGTTAATAGATTTTAGAAACGCCCAAACTTCCTCTCTTGTTCAGCGACACACCTTGCATTGGGGTTACGAAAGAGGCGCGAGGGTTGGAAATAAGTCAGTCAAACAAGTCTTTCTTGCTTCGCAGCATTTCGTTTTGCTTCAAAAACGGTGTCATTCACGATTTCCGCCAACTGTTCGTACAGTTGAAAGCAAGGTTCATGATATACTCGATCAGTCGAATCAATCAATTTGAATTAAATAGTTGAATTCCAACAATCAAATCAACGTTCTAGCAGTCGAACCATGATTTCAACAGTCGAACTAAGCTTCGAATTGATTCACAATCATTTAAATTACAAAAATCGATTCACGGTTCCAACAGTCGAATCAATTGTAGAATAACCTTAAACATTAGAATTAATCGTTCATATAGTTCATGCATTCGAATCGAACTTACTATTAAATTGCAACTTTGATTCTTTTTAAACTGATCCATACATTCCGATTAAATTGAACTAGTCAAACTAACATTAATTTGGCAGGTGACGATCAAATAATGAATCTCCCTAACGAATGCAGACAGATAGCGGTTCGTTCTGAATCAGAATGTATTTCATGAATCTTATCTCATGTTTAGTCTAAGTTTACTAAATAAAGCTTTATTTTTCTAGAGCGTATTTTTGCACGGATCGTAACTGCAGCAATCTTTTATCGAACGTTCAAAGCGAAACAGCCCTAAAATTTAAAGATTTTTATCAAATTTTCTTAAACTACATGTATTACATATATTACAGCTAAATTTATGATAATTATTTTAATGTAGTATTAAGTATTACATCAAAATCTCAAAAAAATAAAAACCTAGAAAAGATGTTATATTTTGTGACATAAGTAGCAGTGCTGACAAATTGTATATTGAACTAAATATAAGTGGTATTAATGAAAGTATAACAAGTAATAATTCTGACAGTGAAAGTGAAGATGCGGATTAACTCGAAATTGAAAGAAATAAAATTAAATTAGTTCTTTAGACAGATCCCGTGGAGATTCCATTTACAACAGAATCAAGACTACAACGTATAGAACCTACTGAGTTTTTCAAATGATAGTTTATTGATAAACGAATAATATGCACGTATGAAAATTGTTGAAAAAATATATCAATGTATTCTATCTATCTGAAATACTTAGGTGGATGTTAGATAGGTACTATAAGCGAAATATCAGCATTTTTGGGGTACTGAACGTCTGCAAAAATATTAATCAATATACTGTTCTCAATTAAATTTTACTTTTGAAGGAAGAAATTAATGAATACAAAATCATTTTTTGAAGTATTTGCAGTAGTTTGTTTTAGTAAATGAGAAAATGGGGCTTTTTAGAGGGTAGGCTCGGACTACAGTCCCCTCTAACTTCTTTAGTCCTCCCCCAAATCCAGATCTGGACATCACTCTTATTGTTAGTTGCTAGCCCTTCCCTTAATTTTTTCATTTCCTTTTATTTTTCTTGACTACACTCATACCTGACCAAAACTTATAATTAGTTTATATGCGCCAAAGCAATGATTTTCTGCGTTTAATGATTCAATCCTTTTACTTTCTTCAGTCAAGAATTACATTCGATACGATAATAGTTTGCCAACAACTTACATACCGTAAAATCGTTTCTAGATTTACCGACGAATTTAATAGTTCAATTATTCGTGAAAGCAAAAAACATATGGATTTTATGACCTGTATCAAATCTTTTCAACTTTCAAATATATGAATAATGTAATGTTGCGTTAATATAAGGTATTGTATTTTCCCTCCTGTAATTTAACGTATATATTAAATGAAAAGTAAAACCTGAAAATTAGTATTTTGTTCTAGAGAAGTTTGTCTCAGCTCGATATACTCTTTTCAGCTCTCTTCAGATATAAAACGAGTAAATTTCATATTTTTCCTGCAATTTCGTTCCGTTTCCGCAAATTTATATGGAAATGCGGCCGAACGTAAAACAAAAAGAACGGAAAACCAGAAAGGCGGATGGACGAAGAGACAGACAAGCAGACAGACGTACGAAGGCACGAACCTGACCTCGCCAAAGAATAAGACGACACTAGCTTTCAAGAGCTCGTAAAATTCAAGGTGAAGACTTCAATGTACACCGAACTTTCTCCGATTTGTTCCTGTTGGCGCTCCAGAAGATCAACTTCTTTGCTAAGGGAACTGGTCTGATCAGCCTTTTTAAAAAAAGAAAATAACTAAGTACTGTGGATCAAATGTTATACATAAATGCCAAGTATTCGAGTATTCGAATATTATTACAAAAATAATATGTAATACAATATTATGTCTATACCAATATACAAAAAAGTAAAGTTGCTTTGGTTTTTTAGAGTAAATTATGAAATTACTGAACCGATTTGGAAAATCCATTCAATGTTTAACAGATTATTTCTTCCCGAGTAACATAGACTATATCTTATATTGCTTCAATATTATATAATATATCTTTGGGTATATAATTCCAGTTAATCTATGACATCCACAGAAGCAAAGCTGCGGGCAAAAGCAAGTGTATAATACAATAGAATAGATGTAATATAATACAATATTATATAATAATATAATATAGTAATATACATTACATAACATTATAACATTATAACATTATAATAAGAATTGAAATTATTGAATATATTTGAAAATTTGAATAGTACAATATAATGATAGAAATAAAGTTTAAAGATTCGTACCTGTATTAAATTACAATATTTTACATAAGTCAATGATTACGCTAACAGCAATTACCTATCTTCTTCGTTCTGTATGACAGAATTATAATTTTAACAACGTAATTAATAAATATACTTTTAATAGAACGATTTGATTAAATTTTCATCTACAGCTTTTTACAAAAAAATTCATTAATTTGTATTCTATTTTTAGACTTCTACATAGAAGTTTTTTAATTTTTCGAAAACGACAGAGGTACTCAAGTGGAACTAAGTAGTTCAGAAACATTAGTTAAAGTTTCAGAATAACATTCGTAAAAAATATTGTTATATTTGTTACCTTCAAAGCAGAAAAAATTCAACACATTATGCAATAGTTATTATAAAAATTCATAAGAAGCTTTTTTTGTACTAAAAATATACAAGATAATGTAATTCTGAATCGAGAATTTCAGATGTTAACTATCACAACATTCTATGGCAACTTATAAGCAAGACACAGGATATGACACTATCTTAATAAATTGGGGAAAAAAGAAGAAGAAGGGAAAATAACAACAATAACAACAAAGAAATCTTGTGCAATAGTCACATTTAAGCTCTGGTATGTTAAACGCAATATGTTATCTTATACAAAGTGTTCGGCAACAAGTGTCAAAAATTATAAGTGTTTTTTATATGTCGAAATAAGAGAAAAATAAACAATATTGAAATTTCATTTGAGGTTTCTTTTCAAAGTTATTAGTTGTTGAGGAAACGCCTAAAATACACTTGAGGAAGCCTTCTACTCATATCGCTGTACCTAACCTAATCATGCATGCCAGCAGTAGAATAAGTCCCAAGTCAGACAGAATACTTGTCCATTTTAGGTGCATTCTTCACAATAAATAATCAACATCTTATAGAAACAAAGCCTTAAACACAATTTTGTTATTGGTAACCTGCGTCTTCTTTTAGTATATAAGTCTTTAAAGTATCAGTTCTTAAAGTTTCTACCACCTGTTGTCGAACATCCTATACATATTGTCTCAGTGAAGCTCTACCTTCAACGATTTTGCACACTTCAAATTCCCTAACAGATCACCTTCAAAGCGAAACCAGATACAAAACCATCTAGAATCTGGTTGTAAGTCATCCACGGTGCATTTCACCAGCGAGTTATTGTTCTTCCTAGCCTACCTCTCCTGATACGATAATGCAAAGGTATGCGTGGATCGAATCGAAACGGTCGCGGGTTGATTACCAACAGATATATCAGTTTACAACGGGGCTCCATTGATGTGGAACACAATTAAGTGTTGTGGAAATATCGATACGAAGATGGTGGCGCGTGTCCAGTGAAACACCACTTGACCGATTTCACAAGATATTTGGTTCTGTCTGACTATCGAGATCGGCCGATACAATTTCAAGAGTTTCTCTCGACACATAACGAATGAACTTCGCCGATAGAAAGTGAGCGGGTAATAAATGTGTGGGAATATAAAACGCGATTAAGATCAATGAAGCCACTGTCCTCTCGACCAATATATTTAAGAGTGTTAGGTATTAAGGGTAAGTTCTCGGAATTAAGGGTAATTAAGTATTACGCTAACAATAAGTCCCATTTACGCGTATATACAGGATGTGCAGAGAAATGTGGAACATTTTTACAGGGTAGGGTTTATATACGTAGACAATGAAAAAAGTTCATGTGTACGCATGTCTTTATTATCTGAAAAGCTGGAATATTTTTGTATGCAATAGGAGCTTGAAGTGGGCAACATGTCGTACAAAAGCCAGCTCTAGACCAGCATTTTACACAATATAAAATAGTTTATAATTAAAAAACTAAAACTTTCCTGGTATATGTTTATTTTAATTTTTTTCTGTCTTTGCGTTCAGAACTTATCCTTCAAAAGTGTCCCACATTTTCTGATATGTGTAAGCACCTTGTATACATACAGTATGTGTAAACAAATAAGAGCTCGCGTGCACACGCAGCATATACACGAATTTATATTATGCTTTACATTACTCAATATGTAATATTGTTCTCTCAAAGCTGTATATGAGTCGTTCAGAGGCCAAAGTGAGTAACCCTCTTTTGACATTTTTAAAAATTTTACTTAGTGCCAAAGCATCTGATTGATACTTCACTTTTTATTGTATAATATTTAAAGTTGATACAGATATTTTTCTTTTGTGGAGTTCGATTTAGCAAATGTACCGACTCAAGTGTAGATAAAAATTATTTTAATATTTCTAATTTTAATAAAATGTATAGGTATGTATAGAAAACAATGAAATAGTTAACAGGAACGTTTTTTACTGTAGGCATTAAAAATTCATTTTGTAGGTATGAAATTAGCCTTCAGAGGCATTTTTAGTACGATACAAGTTATTGTACATGTTTTAGTTATGTATATACTATATTGCACATAGCATATCTATTTGAGTATAATTATATATACTGTGCTCTGCTTAAAAGATGATCCCCGAAAGGTATGCAGGCTAATTGGTCAGAGTGAAAGAGGTCACGCCCAGTCTCGCATGTACTTTCGATTCTGGCATACGATTCGCCACGGCAGCCATACAGACAATGTAGATCGAGAGACCCTTCTTGCCCCTGTGCTGTCCCGAGGATCATTTCCTGAACAGAGCATAGTACATACATCTAGTTGGACAAAACTTGAAATACGAAACAGTGAAACATTCATCATTTTCATTTTCTCACGAATTGATTATGAAATGTGAAACTAAATTACTACAATATTTTTGGTTTAACCCTTTTAAGAATGGATTTAAAAATTTGTACGAAGGTAAGTACTCAATATTCTTTTCAGATATCCTTATGGAATACAACGCACCTCGTATTCTATGCCTCGTCTATTGTCAGTTGTTTATCTTATAAATGATTATATTATGAAATGATTAATTCTTGCTAAATTCAATATCTCAATGCTTACGCTGGCAGTTCGATTAACTATTTAATTTCATACTATTTGCCATTTCAAAGACCATGCCGAACATTATTTAACTTCATATATAAAATCTTGACAGAGCAACTTGACACTTTTAAATGGATACTCGCAATTATCCAAGAGAAAGCGTATCGTGAAACATTTATGCTCACAAACAGAATCAGCACAATTGATTGTGCTGATACGCATCCCAGTTGTTCGTACGTTTCCTTTCTTTTTTCTAGTGTGAGTTGACGATCGTATTACATAACCGAAGCCGCGTACGAAGAAACGATTGTGCAACACGCGTAATATCCAATCCAAACGCGATGCACTTTGCAGGTGCGTTCACGCAAGGCAACTGCTGAGTAATTTACACAAGCCTTTCTTGATTATTTCAAAGTGCTATTCCAAGATATACATATATTAGGTTGTCGCACATGAAATGTCTCGAAATAAAAATAAAACTTCTAGCGACTATGTTTTCATTAAGCAAGTATAAAAAAAATAATCAAAATAATTTTCTAAATAATCAAAATGGTTTCCTAATCAAAATAAAATCCATTAATACGATTTTGTTCATCAAGAAACAAATGCATTTATATAGATTTGTTATATTATATAGTAATACCTTGTAATTTATAGAATATTTTTATTTGTAAGGATACCTTCTTGTTTTGATATTATTTTTCTTTATTGTGTTTGCTATTGTGATTTCGTTATCGTGTAGCTCAAACGCTGACAGTTCATTATGAAGACTTTGGTACTTCGACAACGTGTTTTAGTGATTAAGACATACCTATTACGAAAACAAGTCATCGATGGAAAATGCTGGGAGAAAATTACACAATTCTTTTTGTTTGAAATTGATCCTTAAGTTAAACATTTTTCAAAACATTCAAAACAAAACACCCCTAAAGTACACTTAAATGTAATGAAAGATGTAGTTTAAAAAGCCATATTTGTTATGGTCATTTGTCCAGTATCATATTCCATAAATAATTACCTGATATCCCGTAAAAAATAATGAACATTTTTTATTGGTATTAAATTTTGAGAAGATTTTAGGTATATACTTAATACATAAATAATTAATATAAATTCAATTATTTAGGCTATAATATCACATAGAAATATTAAACTATAAATTTCAAATCGTGTAAAATAAGGTTCAAAAATGTTTGTCGGTACTTTGTATATTTCGCCTTCCATCTTGGAAAGGCTATATTTCATTTAAAAGTTATTTCAAAAGAAAATGGTGCCCTTGTTAAGCATGTATGAGATTATCAAATTAACAAGATCAGAGATGGGAAATTTCGTTAATGCAATCGTACCTACTGTTAGCAATAAATAAATTGTGGATATTTAACAAATTGAAAACACGTATTTTTATAAACACAAGTAGGAAAAATAGAATTAAAATAGAAATATATTAAAATGTATTATACATTCTATTGTGTATCTACTTATTTACACTACATACGGAAAAAGTTAAAACAAATTAAATCAATGAGAAGAAGAATGGGATACCTAACGGGTAGAAATTAAAAATTAAGTGCTGAAAACAAGCAACTAATTTACCAAATAATCATCACGCCAATATGGGTCTACAGCATTGAGCTATGGAGCACGGCAGCATTGCCACATCAAACAATTAGAAGCTCTATAATCAATTATACTACGAACATTAGTAAACATTAGTTATTTTATGTATCATGGTACATAAAATACGAAAACCTAAGAAAAGACCTAAAAATCGAATGAGTAGAAGAAGTAATCGTACATACTAAAAATTATAAATCGAGACTGACTAATCATCCTAACACACTAGCCAACAATCTTTAGACTCAATCTATCTTGAAAAGATTAATCAAAAAGCATCCCATAGATCTAACGTATTACCTAATGGTATGGACCACTGGAAAAATATCTACGTGCTACTAACAAACAATCAATTATAACAAAATTTGTCGAATGTTGTAAAACAAATTGCAAATTATAAGGGAATATTATTTAAAAAAAAAAAACTTATTTATATTTTATACACAGATTCTGTACTTTTTTGAACAGTTAAATTTGCTACAAATTCTTAAATACAACCCCGATCTAGTGACTCCAGCTAACAAATATGAGATAGTCTACAGAGTGGACAGAACGCAGGAGTAATGCAATAATTATGATTTCTTTTATTGTTTGTTGCTTTGATGCTTGTATTTCACATAAACGTATAAACATATATGACTAAATGTATTGGTGACGTATTATTTCTGAAATGTGCGAATATACTTTTCGTTTAACTGCGAAATAACTTTATTATAACACGAACGAAAAGATTCACTGATAGTAGGACAACCACTGTAAATTATACTGATTTCTCGACTGACACAAATTCAGGCTACTTCATCCGTGAAAAGACAAAAACTACATTAGTTTCCTAAGTGTAGTCCACTCTCCTTGATTTGGTTGAATGAAAGTACCTAGTAGAAACTTCGACGGAAAATAAAAGAAGCTACGAATTTATGTAACCCTGTGGTTAGTGAATCAATAATGCTTTTACCACTCTATCTTACCTGTATGCATCTTACAAAGAAATGTACGTATGTACATATACATACATGTATGTATAGATGTACCTCTTTTCTATATTATCAAACAAGATATATTTCGTATATTTTGGTTTAATGAAGAAATCAAACTGTAATAATCATCGAAGCAATAATTGTTACAAAATTGTTAAAAGAGATCTAGACGTAAAAATTATTATTGCATTCTGCATTACGTAATCCAGTGATATTTATCGAAAATAAAACTTTGATTTAACATAGAACTGTAGGTAAATATACGTATTCCATAATTCTAAAATAAAGAACGGGTCGTAAACACAGAAAAATAATCAATTTTGTATATGATTCTTGTTTTCTATAACTGAATACCTATATTAATATTTGAAGTTAATAACGAATTGATAATACATAAATTAATACATTAGTATCGGTTAAATAAGTAATTATATCCTTCGATTCTTCCTTAAGCTATAAATCTTGTCGATTATCCTTCTAGGTTCTATTGAAATAATGCAGGGTAGCAACTGATCAGCCGATCATAGTGGAGCGCGCAGCTCGATTACCTGAAACGGGATGCACTGCTACTTTTAATAGCCTATTGTGGCTTTAATATACTTTATGCTATATTCTACGGGCAGACGTATTTTGTTGAAGACATTTCAAAGACTATGATAGTATTCTTTCGAATTTTTAAAGACGTGGCTCCGAAATTGTATTTGAAAAATAAGATTTCCTTTATAATTTTTAATGTTATTAAAATATTTTTTCAACCAGGGCAAAATGCATTCGGAAAGTCCAATCCTTCGCAAATGAAACACATGTGAAAGCAGCACTTGAATACGATAAACAGTTTCCAAGATACAAATTCTAAAGTACAACCCATTTTCGTGGAAATTTCCCATAACCTAACCCATTTCACGCAAATGGGTGAACATCGTAAACTTCAAACCCTTGTATTTTTTAAATAAAGACAAAATCAGGAAAACTTAATATTACATTCTTAATATTATCCTTATAATCCTTAATATTACATGGGTTACATCATAATCCATTTTTAGTAACACCTAGACACTGACGGAAAAAAGTGATCGATTTGACTTTGATTGGCGGTCCATAATTTAATTATTTAATTTTCATTTTCTTATTTCTATCACTGACGAGGGAGTCACACAGCTATTGTCTTCAACAAACTACGATAATGCAGCACTTGCACAACTTCCAGAGTAACTTGATCGTCGGTCACCGCAGTTCCTACCGTTGGGAAGTCGGATATCATGAAAGAACATTTCTCAAGGAAGACTCACATATGGAGTTCCCAAGACAAACGATTCAAGACTAAAAAGAAAAATATACAAATAATCGCAATATTTATAAAAAGCTGAAGGTTTAAGTATTTTGTACAAATAAAATATTTTGTCGTAATATTTTTAGACTCTAAATATAATTGATGCACGGTATTAACGTAACAAAGTCATGGCGTAAAAGCCCACAGTATTAGAACAATCGAAGTCTATAAATCATTCAGGAATCACAATAAACAATGGTATATAAGTACATATGTCGTTAGCACACGCATTAAACTTGCGTCATTAGCATACGACCTTCAAATTCTAGCTACAGTATTCGACGGGGAATTCTCAATGTTACGTACTTCGATTCACGGTTGCACGAACTGAATTTAAACTGGCCTGCAATTTTCTGTTCGATCAAATATGTATACTTTGACAAAGATATTTATACCTTTATAAAAGCAGTAAAAGATTATATGTACTACCAAGGGTTTTCAATTTCTTTATTAAAAATTCCTGTGTCTAGATATATACAATATCAACCAACTGTTTGAAATCATCAATTTTCCATAAAATTACACGATATAATAAAATTCCCCTTCATCAAAGTTAATAGTTTTATTTTTAATTTGATCCAAAGTATAAATATTTAACAATAACTGCTTATTTAAAATTAGTTAAATCTGTCTGTTCAATAAGAAAGTTTACTCTGTCCGCGGTCTAAATCTAAAACGATTCTAAACTTCTCGACAATTCTAATATAAACGAGTATGATCAAAGTTACTAATTATATCATGAAATCTATAACTCTGAAAAATTCTACGATTAATTCTACTGAATGTAACAAGAAGGTACATCCAGTGTATGTATGTACCGTTAAAAGTTTAAATCACATGTTAATTTCTATATGTTAATAAGTTGAACTATGTTTTAAAAGATTTCAACAGTTTCTTATGTTCATATTACTCTTATAAATTATATACCCAGTTTATAATCCCAGGTATTGATCGCATTGAACTTCTCTACTGCTAAAGACGATACTACCTTTGCATCTTACACAGGGTGTTCGACAACAGGTGTCAGAAACTTTAAATAACAACTCTACACGCTAAAGTAAAACGAAAATCAAGAATGATAACATTGCGTTTAAGTCTTCGTTTCAGAATTTTTAATGGTTTTAATAAACCTTAAAATTTGCACGAAATGTGTCTTATTTGGGATTTATTCTACTGACTTCGCTGTGTCTGTCCTGGCTAGTACACAGTACACACACGTTGGTAATAGAATAAGTCCCAAGTTATATGCATATATTTCAATAATTAATAACTTTAAAACGAAGTCTTAAACGCATTTTCGTAATCCATGATTTTCGTTTTATTTTACCATGGAGTGTAGAATCGTCCCTTAAAATTTGTGACACCTGTCGTGGACAGGTACTTTTGATTCTTTTGTTTGTCAGTGGACAATGGTTGGCCTTGAGACCGAAAAAATGTACAAATCGAGCCTTTATCATACATTACCATCATTATCGTTAACTAAGGCGTTTATTTATGAACAATAGCTTAAAATTTTACATTAATATTTAAATAACAAAAAAATTAATATTAATATAATAAAAAAAGAATTAGAAATTAGTGTTGAAATTAGAAGTGCAATTATCATACGTAGAAAGAAAGATTATATTTTACGAATCATTGTACCAAAATTGAGCGTTATACAAGAACACGTGGGATACAGTAAAATGTTTTGCAGATTGGGAGTTCGACAGACAAACCAGTCACAAAGACCTAGAATCAGATCAAGGGCTAAAGATATAAGCCATTCCAAACGAAACACTGCAGAAAATGTACAACAAATTGAATAATAATAAAAACAACTGCATGAAAATTTCACTGTTACCTTGAAAAATGAATGAACACGAAAGAAAAATGTCAAAATTCTTGGTCTGTAATTATATAATAATAATTTGTTATCTTAAAGATCGCTTGAAGTCGACGCCTCCAAGTAAGAACATCCCCTTAAGAAATCATAAAGCTTTTCGAAATGAACTGTTTCGTTTAATTCCCGTAGTAATTCTAAACTCTTGGTCGGCAGTGTATCTGGATCTCCGATGAGTCCTCGACGCGTAAAGTAACCGTGTGTATGCGAGGCAAGATCGAGCTCAGGAGGGCAACGCCCCAAGTGGCCTTGCTCGCGACCTCCTCATCGAGAGCTTGTCCGAAGCAGTCGGAGGTTGCTCCTCTGGTTCATGTGCGCGAATTACACGCGCACACGCTTCTGCAACATGTGCGCTCGACGAAGATTACGGCGACAGCGAAGGAACAGAAGAAAATAGAGGCGGTAGAACCAGAAAGATCGAGATAAAAAAGGAATCCAATGAACGCAAAAACAAGGTTAGAATGGAAAAAATCAAAAAATCCGAGAAAGTCGAGTAATGAGGCAGAAAGAGAAATTAGGGAGCAAGTGAGAGGGTAACGATTATGAAGAAGTTTGGTGAGTGCGGCAGGACTGTTAAAAGATAGGAGGAAGGGGGCTCGAAGAATGTAAGGGACCTCGAAGAACTGAGAAGAGAAGAAGTTCAATTTCTATCAAATTCTGAAAGAATTATTAATATTAATAGTTGGCATATCAATAGTTGTTACGGATACTAGTGTAATGGAAAAATCGAGAATTTTTGTCAAGAACGTCACATTTTGCGTTGTGCTAGTATTGCTGGAATAGAATAGTATTCGATTTTTGTTTTATGTTAGTATTTCGAACGAAATGATATAGATCCCATTTACGTTATTGTTATAGTATTTTGTAGAAAAATATTCTATTTTGAATTATGTCACAGTTCTTGGAAAATCATAAGTAATATTTTATTATCTTTCAATGATATAATTTAATATGTTTTAGTTAATAATGACAAGTATATGAAAGATGTTGTCACAAGTTGTAGCAAAACACCATAAACTTAAGAAAAAGTAATACAGGTAAACCTACAGACTTGTTTAATCTGTCTTTCATGTTACAGTGATGTAGGTAAGATCTCTTGTTATTATGCACTGATTCAACATGGAAATTGGCAAGTGACGATAAACTGATGTCAGAAGATAAATTTGGAGTAAGTTCCGAGGAATATGCTTTAATGGAGACACTGAATAGTTCTAGCGCGAGTTTAAAACTGTTTTAGTTTAGAATCATCGCATGAAGACTGTAAAAATTTCATTAATAATTCTTCTTCCAAAGCATAGAAGATGAAGGTAACTGTAGTGGTAGAGAAAAGGGGGTACAATCAGTTTCGAAGAGCACAAATTGAATACTCTACAAGTGAACGAACAATGTCAAATGAAGTGACAAAGGATAGAAAGAGAACATATAATGAAACTAACTAAAGAAAACATAGTCAAATTTTAAGAATTATACCAGATAATTATGAAGAATGTTCGGAAAAATAAAAAAAGGTCGCAACGAATGAAGTTCTGTCTATAAATATTTCCAACTTATTGGAATTTAGGCGGTCTGGATGAGCAAAAGCATTTCATATTTTCTTCTTTTGAAGTAATCCAACTAAGTTATCAATATGTAAAAGAAAACAGTAATAAACCGCTGAATAATGCATTTTATTTTCAAATGTGAGAAAAATCGAAAATTCAAATCTGTAAAGTGCTTTCGAAAAGTCGTTTAGATATTAGCAACAGACCATAATACTTAAATACAAAAAGAAACAAGTTGCTCAAGAATGTTAGACGAAGGAGAAAAACATAGTCATCATTTACAGATTGATGAAGTAATGAAAGATGAAATGTGATATTTTAGCTCAAGCGCGAATAACTGACCATCGGTGAACGACAAGTTTGTCGGTTCTAATAGACATATTGAATTTTAATGAGACTACGCAAACGACCGAGAAAACAGATAGAGCGCGTTTTATTTTCGGCCGACTTGACAGTCGGCGGTGAAAATGAGGCATAAAGTAGTATGCATACAATTTTGTATTGCAAAGCAGACGACTGATTATTAAATAGGTCTTACAAACCAGAAAAATAATAGCTACACAAAATGGAATAACATTTTCTTATCTGGCATAACTGATGGGACATAGTTTAAAATCTTATATAAAAGTGAAACATTAGTAGATATGACTATTTACGTTACGTATTTTTAAAATTATCAAAAGCTATATACTTATACCTTTATTAATAAAGCTATGTACATACCTTTATTAATTTGTTGGTTTTTCTTTACTTTTTGGTATCACGTTTACCTCTATTGGACTAGATTTATACAGAATTATTATTTTGTGTTCTTGTAGCATATTCTAGTTTTGTTTAATTTTATTGGTATCCAAATTTGAAGATGATATCAAACTTTTAGTAAGTTTAAAATTAATTTCTTTAAAAAATATATTACCGTCAAACTAATCGGTATGAAGTCGTGGAAATGTCATTCGAAGACGTTTACGATTTCAAAAACTTAAATTATAAAATGAGATTTAATTTAATAAAAGACATGAAAATAAAGGAGTGATTTAATTAAAATAGTTAATATAAAAGTAATTAAGGTTGAAAAGTATTTTCTTTTGTGTATGTATACGAATACTAGAAGACTTCTTACTGTGATGAAACATTTAGACAAGCTGTTGCAATTGGAAATATTAGTAGAAGTTCAACTTATGATGTAACGTACTTATACTTTCAGCTAAAAAAGTGCTTTTAACTAAACTAAAATACCTACAAGTAAGCAAAAAGACTTGCTTGACTTGTTCAAGGAGATCTACATTCCTAGATATTGTGCTAATTTATTTAATAATTTATAAGAATAAGGATTGATGCTTTCATAATAATAAAAATAACAATATTATTTTTCATTAAATACAATGCAAATATGTATGGATATTTCTTCTTTAATAAAAAGTAGAAATAGAAGTATTATATACACAAAAAAACTTATAGTATTTAAGAACAATGTTATACTTAAACATAGAGATGGTTCAATTGTCCTTTCAATAATAAACAATACACATAAACACTATTCGATTAGGAATTTATTGGAAAAATCTGTTGGAGAAACTGTAAATAAAAGAAATGGCTAAGTAATTAATAATTTTCTGTCAGAAAAAATTTCAAATTCATTTCCTGAGACATGTACTTGTCTTAGTTGCGTCGTTTTACAAACTAACGATAAATATAGGTACGTACGAAAAATGATAAGTTGAAGCTTACGTTTCACATCCCGTGTAGAACAGTAAATTATAAAATTTATGTGAAATATACTTTTATACTTTTTGTTTAATATCATAGCTAATATGATGATAGTGAAACTACATAATCTCGTTTTCATCAATCTTGATCTAAATATTTTTATTATTATAAGAGAAGAGCCTTAGAAGGTTACTAAAAGGAGTAGAAATATGTTTAGATTGAGATCCAAGGAATGTATTAGGGTTAAGTTACGACCCACACCGTACACTCAGCAAGTAGAAATAATAGGAATGAGAGGAAACGCGACTAAAATATATTTAGCAGGGAAATGTCATAAATACGTCCAGATTTCATCAGTACGATCCTTTGCTGGCCATCATCGTCCTCATGAGCCAGCCTTCCGATAGCTAATGATATCGCACAAGGACAAGTAAGTTGTAGAACTAGAAGGGCAAGATCTAGTTGATCAAGGGATGCGAATAAATTGGAATCTCAAGAGACTCGATAGAACTTGAGGATGCACTTTCCGACGAAACAGGAATGTTAATGAAGTTGATCCTCGTTGAACGTCGATATTCACGTTGGAATAAATACTAATTTACTCGAACCGTTGAATATTATCAGGGCTTCCAATAAGAACACAGGTACCACCCAATGCCGTTTTAGATTATTAAATAGAAAGCAGGCCGATACGAATCAACAATTTGCGAGGCAGATTCGATTCCACTTGATTGAGAGAAATAATCTGAACTTTCTCTTATATTGGAAAAACGATTTCCTAATCGTCCTGGACTTTTAAAATATTTTACGTTTACTCATATTTAAGGCAATTGTGTGTAATAGAAACCTGCTGATTGAACAGAATTTAATCTTGAATTATCCATTCAGGTTCCTTTTAAATATAAAGAGCTTCAGAACGTTATAACAGTGCTCAACCTTGACGTTCCGAGAAGTTTTATCGACCAACAAATTTCATCTGGAAATGAAGTTAAGTACAAGGAAATAACCGATCGAGCTGAACTGTTATTTTTGATAAAAAGAATGTATCGTGCTTCTATGTTCTAGGTGTATCGACGGAACAATCATAGCACGAGCGAAAGAGGCGATTCCTAACATCGATTTTATTAGTTTGTTCCGGATGACCATGTAGAATTATTATCTACGTTCAGGGTGAATTAGCTCAACGTTCTGACTAGAGATGCAATTCCTTTTAACGATCAAAATTCCAGTGTTCATTCTAGTCGACGAGAACTTTCCACTCGGTCTACCCAACATGACTAACATAACTAACAATTACAAGTTTGAATGTACGTGTATATCTGGATGTGAGTTTATACGATTAATACAAACTGGATGAAACTAACATTTAAATGTTAGTGAAACATTTATGTTTCTGTATTGCATATTTTTCCAAGAAGCTGTTATTTTAACTACCCCAAAGGAAATAGGCGTATGCAGATATTTTGGTGGGTCAAGCAAATTTATTATTTAGTTAAAAATATAATTATCTTTTATCATCGTCTCAGTTAAGGCTTTTTGCAAAATATTGTAAAAGTTAATTTTTGTTTCTATTTAAAATTTAAACATTTTTTTCTATGAAATAGTTATCTTTAAATTTTGTGATAACTATTTAATACTTTTCCAAAAATATTCGTCATATTACAGAACCTATATCATAAACACTAACCACTTGTACGTATGTTTTAAATTTTAAATACCTAAATTGTTTGAGTATTCTTACTTTGATAGTGTATATATGGTGTCGAGAAAAATCGCCAGTTCTGATCTTTATTTGTTACTTTTTATACTGATAAAAATGGTATATGGTAATTAAGGTAAGAATTTATCTTTGGTAAATGCAATTTGGATCTGTATTGCAAATTTTCTGTTCATCTTAAATTATAAATCAACAAACCATGCCTTCATATTATTTTTTCTTCTTTCATTAGTTATACAATGTTATTAGAAATATTTTTGTAAACACAAGATGCAATAAACGTTGCTATGTAAACAGTAACGAATCAATGCACTGTTCTGACAAATTGCTATCACTTACATTTAAGCGCAGGAATAATACATATTACTTGTTACATTCTAGTTTCCCATATTCTTTCAGATCTGAAACACGACGAAGCCCCTTCAAGTGCCTCGTAATAAGCGCAGCGGTATAGGGTGGCAGAAATCCTCGAAGGACCTCCCAGTAGACCAGTCATCATAATTTATATTTCTCCTAACAGTGACCCTTTAACCTGTAAAGGCTACACGATAGACGAATGTTCGAAATTTACACTCCCCACTTTTCTAATACCCGATTTTGTAAGTATGTAAAGGCCAGTGCCCATTGCTCGTGGGGCTCTGTTTTTGAATAACAGTTGCGTAATACTGTGTTCTGCTCAAGAGATGATCCCCGGGACGGCACAGGGGCAAGAGGGGTCTCTCTATTTGCATTGTGTGCGTGGCTGCCGTGGCGAATCGTATGCAAGAGTCGAAAGTATACGTAAGACTGGGCGTGTCCTCCTCCACTTTGACCAATTAGACCTGCATACCTTTCGAGGATCATCTCTTGAGCAAAGCACAGTACACACCACGTCGTAGACCTGCATACTTTTCGAGGATCATCTCTTGAGCAAAGCACAGTACACACCACGTTGTAGACCTGCATACCTTTCGAGGATCATCTCTTCAGCAAAGCACAGTATACACCACGTCGTTCGTTGACTTAGCGTCATTATTTCGAATAACACAAGTACGTTCGCTATATACATGTATTCTTTGAGTACCTCCCGCAATACTCGTTGCGTGAACACTGAGGGAATCGGACTTAGCATCGCGATACATACACACTAAACCACTTGTAAAATCTTTTTACATATTGTTACGTATATTTCTAGTAAAATCGTATTCGTAATCAATTTCCCTTAACTCAGATCCGATTCTCCAGAAAGGCTGATTTCACAAAAGAATACACTTCTGCTGCTCGAAGTGTTGGAACCCTTCACGTTACGAAGCCTAGTTAATTGCCTTATCCTATCCCACAGTGGCTTCCGGCGTCAGCCATATATCAGTTCATCCACACTGTCTACAATTTCAGGTTAGACACTCGCAGCTCCCGGTGTTATCAATACACGGGTTCATCTGCAATGGTTGAATACCTTCGCCTGGGCTCGTAACATACTAATAACATTTTATTTCGAGGCGAATAGGTAACTTCCAGCTTTAAGTAGTGTTCAAATGTGTTCGTTTATATAACTAAAAATAGTTATAAGTTATACCTCATTAATTTCCTTTGAGGTTTTCGTCGTAACTTCGAGACTACATATTTTAACCTTTTTAGTACTACCGATGGATATATCCGTCAATATACAGAGTGTTTCTTCTATCTTGCATATCCTAATATCTTCATTATTCCGAGTTTGGAGGTCAACGCCATTTTTTTGTACATTAACACATATTTTTTATGATACAACATTATAGTGCACTTTCAGACGAATTCAACAAACTATAATACTATGACCTATAAATAATCATGAACGATAAAATTACACTATCATACTGGAAACATGAAGAAAAGAATTTTACATGTTTGCATCACCATTCCTTCGGCAATGATCGATCATTCAAGTAAAAGTTTTCCTGTGCTTGAAAATGTTTCAAAGCTGATGGATATCATTTGAACATTTATTGTAAAATAAATTTAAAATAATTAAAATAATAGTAAAACAATAAAATTTATTACCTATTCACAAAAAACCAAAAATGTAGAATCATGTAGATTTTCAATCGCTTTTACAGCAGCGTGATTTTTTCATTTAAGATCATTTAAAGGTCATAGTTCATTGATTTCATTTGAATGTGCATTATAAAATGTACAAGTTGATGTATAAAAAATAGCGATGAGCATCAAAATTCGGAGAAAAAATGGCCTTGAAAGGAAAAAAAAAAACATGGGACATAATATTCTTAGTTTTGAACCAAATAAATTTGTCTCGACACATTTTTTTGTGTTAGTAAAAATAACGAAGATATTACGATGTCCAAGATAAAAGACAGACCCTGTACATACGATCTTCCAGAAAAGTCTACATATGCTATACGTATTCCAAGGACGTATACGTGTATTACACTTAACCCGAGAATTCCGATTTTAATGAAAGTTTATAAGTACATACAGCATAACAGATTATATGTACTTATATGACGCCATTTTTTTTAAATGGAACATGACTTTAACCCTTACGCTGCTTACTTAAATTTTCAAACGATGACAAAAGAAAGGTCTTTAATTTTCAACTATTTCTGCATTTCACATATTAGTATACATATCGTTAATAAAAATAATGACACGTCGAGTAAAGTCGAAATTGGCAGCGACTGTGAATGTAGCAGAGTTCGACTATAGCCGAATACGACAGCGTAGAGGTTAAGGTACTCAAATTGACGCTTAAAGTTTAATTATAACTACTGTTAGGTTTTTTTTAAATACAGTCTTGTAATAGTGTGAAATACCATAAAACTTTTCATATAAAAAATGTTCAATGTTCGGTGCTGTAGCACCCTATTGTAAAAAACTGTCAGACACAATTGTTTTCAGAACATAAAACAAAGCTGAAACTTTGGTGATCGATTTCACTTAATCAATAAGGTTTCATCAACAAAAAAAAAATGTTCGTGTGTAATCCATGATGCTCTACATGCACACAAACTTTTATTAAAATCAGAATTTTCGGGTTAGGCGAATTTCCTTGTAACATAGTGTACATAGACTTTTGTCATTGACTGCATATTACTACTCCGTAATGTTAGAAAGTTATAAATCAGTAAAAAAGAGAAAAAAGTCTATTTTTCGTAAGTTTAACGATGATAATGTTCCTGTAAGTTTATATCTAGGAGCCGTTAGAAAAGGGAGAGGACTACGCATTTCCCGTTGCATCAACTGCCAACAAATGCATACACTCAATGTACGCGCGCGTGTGCTTATGCAAGATACCGTTGCAACGATTCCTTTCCCCGTCTCACAATTTTCGCTTCTTCCTAATCCTGTTACTGTTAGATCGTCGGAATTATGCAAACGTACCATCGCAACGATGCAACGCGCATTCTTTGTTCCGTTTCGTCGCTTGAGCGACGATAAACAATTTCTGCTTCTATTTCACCAGTTAATTTGTTTTGTAATTTTTCATTGACAGTTGAAAGCGAACGAACTGTTATTTAACTGGCGTAAATCATTATGATTGTGTGTAGAAAATGCAGTACGATTTGCATTGCAAATTTGCAGTGCAAAATTTATCAGGGAAAAATATGAGGAAACTGGCCCGTCGAATTAGTTTGGCGAATTTGATTAAAACCTCGCCAGTATTTTTGATAGTATCATCGAAGTTACGAAACCAATGTGATGCTATGTTAGCGTTATGAATAGTGAGACGGAACAGTAATAGACTAACACCACTTTATCCTGGGTTTCTTCCCCGAAAACACAAAGAATGCTCTATTCATATTGGTTCAGAGCACCTAGACACTCCCACAGTGAAGTGTGTGTCGTTGTTATACGTATATATGTATAGTTGTAAGGAAGAAGTTTCACGTAATTTCACCTCAGCAAGAACAATTTCAGATATTTGCAGCTAATCGACTTTGTGAGAGTAATTAGTATAAACGACTTGCATGTTAACTACAGGTTCAATCTTCTCGCTAAACCGTTATTTTCTTTGCACGGCGTAGTGGACTTGAGAGTGCCCTGTACTGTTAATCTGTATTGCGCTGTTTCACTCCCACGACTTTCATTCGTTCTTTGGCATGGGCGGTTGCATAACGAGACGGAGGCATGCAAAAAGTCTCATAAGTCAGGAAACGCCTGAAATCAGGCTTGGACTAGGGAAGTTTTCACGGAGGAATCGGGGCTTCAGTTTTTCAGCATTCTTGGATAGATACACGCTGTTATGTTCATTTTTTGGTCTCATGTTCTGGCTCCAAAGACTAGCTAATTAATTTGTTTTATACGTTACCTACTAAGATTGCCATAATAATGTTCTTTTAACAAGTTGCACGTGTAGGCACTACCGAGATTGAGTGGCTTACCTGTAACAGCGAAAGTAAATTGCATGTGAATTATACATAAGAAGATGAACAGAATATTTTTTAACTGTTACTTTACGAAAGTGAATGAAATACTCTTTGATTTAGCTCCTTTCACTTTCAAAGGTCAATATATTATTTCTATAATACAAAAATTTATTGAAACAATAAAGATGATTTGAATAATTCTTCGACATATTTCATATCATCTACACCTAAAAAAGATTCAATATCTTGCACGATTCGCATATGAATAATTCGAAAAAATCCAGCAACAGCAAAAAACATAATCTAAATCATAGTAAAAGTATAGGTACATAAGTGACTATATAATATGTTGATGAAAGTGTGCTACTTTTCATGGAACTTCCTAAAACATAAGTGAACACACAATAGAACGTCGCATGTTTTGTAGGTCTTGTCTCATGTTCTCTTGTCTTATTGTTACTTTCTTTACCTTTATTTGCTTTTTTGGTTTAAGCGAACTACCAAGACTAACCTAGAAGTAAAGTCAGCGAGCGAGATGAGAAGTACACGTGTGAAATGTAGAAGTCCCACGACTTAAAAACAATTAAGCTAATGAGTAACATGGAGAGTAAGGAGACCAGAATAAAATCTGCAACAAAGGGTAAAACCAAAATCGTATTTTATATAATTGAATCAACACAATACCGTCTGAACTTATGACTCGTCATATTTAAAAAATTGATTGTCGTACTGAAATGACATCGAACTGATTTAATCCTCCACTACGGACACCAAATTTTAAGACAAGAAACTTTTGATTAATACCGATTATTAAATATTTATAGAATTAATATCACGTTAATTGGAAACGAGATATGACATACATCCTCAACTTATATTATAAAATCTGTGATATTTAAATACGAGAAATAATGAAAATATATAATGTGAAGTCTACTAGACTTCATGTGAATAGTTAAGGATTAAGCATTTATGAGAGATGCAGCAATTTCATTGTCAGAAACCAATGTTAGTGCTGAACCGCATAAAAAGAAGCGCAACGATGCATACCTTGCACGCAAGGAATATCGCCTTAGTCGATATTACATAGAAACCGATTAACAATTCACACGAACTAGTAATACAGAGGGGTGTGAGAGGGACGAAGAACGACTGAGAACTTTCCTCGTTGGTACGGTATTCTATGACTGAGCAGAAAAATTATGAACACGGAAGGTACACCTTATAGTGAGAAATTGTTCACTTTGTCAGTTGTGATATCTGGTGTAAATAGTGTAAAACAATTTGGTCACTTTAGTGATTAAGTAGAATTTAGATATTTCGAAGTTACTATGATAAGGCCCCTTCAAGGCTGATCAAAGACATAAATTCTATTTCTTACGTACTACGTATTTAGTTTCAATTTAATTGACTAAACACATATACAATTTTGGTCAAACGCTCTGAGTCATAAATCTTAAAATAGCGAACGTAACCTAATGTCTAATAGTACTAATATGCGATAGAAATAATACTTAGCACAGTTTAGCGAATTAACGCTCGTAACTAAGCACGTACTATTTTACACGCGTTTAACGTAATAAATTGATGTTTAAAGGCTCGGAAAAAATGGGAGTAAACGTGTTACTACAATGTTAAGTCAAATATATTGTCCATGCTAGATGATAGTAGGGATTAGTGTTGCATCTGACACAGTAATTTTCAAGAAGCATTCATATTTCGTACTTTTTATTTCAATAACGGACAATTTGGTGAATAATTGAGCAAGTATGTTCGGTGCCAACCAATTATCTATTTCGAGAAAAGCATTGATTAAACAATTAGAAAAACGATGATATAAAATATTTTTCAAAAAGCAAAACAGGGATTATTTTCTATAATACGTTGCTGACATTCTTCATCTCCTCTTCCTTGTTACCGTGACCAAAAAATGTTTATTATCCATATTAAATAAGAGTTATATGACCAGCATTTTGTTTATGAAAATAGAGCTTAACATAACTTTGTTTGAAAAATTAAACAAGTAACCAAACATATACAGGAAGTAATTAATCAAAGTAATCATTCCTGAGAAGTTCAGATAACTCGTGACCCAACAGCAATGTCTAAAGTTTTTTAAAGTGGAAACCTCGTTTCCTGGTGCACTTTCCTATCACTAACTGCATCGTTTAATCGTGTGCATCGGACGATTGTCATCGCGTACAAAAGAGAAAGCTGAAAAGCATTGTTTCTCACAGCATCCTATGCTGTTCTTTTATAAAATAATCTTCAGCCGTCTTCACTGTCGGAATTTTCTTAATCAGAACGGTTTGTTTAATCTTTTTGTTATCGAGAACAAGATATCTCGCTATCACGACGTCGTTTATGCTGCGCTATGAATGTCATATCTCGTGCCACAATTTCTGTTATGCGATGCTATAGAGACGACACATCTTATATCGCAATTTCTGTTATAAGATGTGACGAATGAAATATTTTACGTCTATTCCTCACTTTTTACAATACAATGTCTTGAGCGAAATTGTCTGCGCCTGCTTTGATTTCTAATTATAGTTTTTACAGATTCTGATTATAGCTTTTCGTGCATGTACTAGTCATAACTCGGCGAATGAAAAATCAGATTATAAACGATAGTGACAGTAACGATAGTAACGTTGATAAACAAGATTGTATGAGCGATGATGACGTTCCATTGTTCGAGAAATAGAATAAACTTCTCCATAAAAGATAGTAGAAGATACAGTTATCATTAGTTTTCTACTAAGCATTCTAAATTACTCAGACAAACATTCAAACAAAAAGAGATAGAATCGTTATCTAAAAATCTTCAGATGAAACATTTCATCCCCTAGCGTGTATAAGATAAGCAAGATGTCTTCTCCATAGTATCACATAAGCGACATTGTGATAGCGAGATATCTTGTCCATAGTAGCAAAAAGGTTGATCACTTAAAAATAAACATACTCACCTTTTAAAAGGTATTATAACGCGTTCAATTCATAGCTCTAGATGCAACTACTAATTCTCAGTGTGATCCTATGACTAAAAATCACTAGAAATCACTAGAAATAATACACAAATCCACTAATTAGGTATAAAATAACAATACTGTGAATTTACCACTCATTTAGCACTACTGATAAGCACTGGTTACCGAGGTAATAGCAGGTAAAAAGAAAGAAGAACTAGAAGACTACAATTTGGCATGAGGATAGTTATCAGTGACGCGACGATCGAGACACCGCACCGGTTTGAGAACATGAAATAAATTTGAAATAAAGCTGGCGCCCACTGAGCGCAGGTGAGTTTCAGTGTCGCGACGAGACTCGGAGTCGGATTGCATCATAATAATTGCAACACTCGACCAGCAACCTTGCAATGCCACCGCCTTCTTTTCCCTTCCGACGCGCCGCTTTTGTTCCCACAAGGTGCGCTAGAAAAAGGCTGACAACGCATGTCACAGAGAGACAGATAGATAATGTATTTTTCCTTCATAATTGATAAGGAGGGTTCATGCGAAATGCGCATTATTTCCTTGTGATACACACGTTCCTCGCTTATGTAATTCCTTTATTTCTGAAAATCACTTCTTCATTTTTCTTCACTTTCGTCCGATAGGTGGTAAGATAAAGCAAATGATTATTCTGCAATTTAGTTTCAGAAAAATGCCTTCTACTATTGGATTTGTCTATAGAAAGAAGGGTAATTACTTATATCTGTGCACACTTCACCAATTTCAATGATCTTTGGATATATGTATTATAGAGAGCGAGATTTTGACTAATTTTTTTCTTTACATACAACCACCTTCGGCCTTAGTTTCCGAAATATTTGCAAAATACTGTTGCTACTATTACATTAAATTTTGTTTATATGTACACCTCTATAACAGCGTATGTGGAATAAGTTGACCCAGTGGACAAATAAAAAAAAAGATACCCTAGACGACCCAACACTCTATAAGGACACAGTAGGTCTAAGTTAACCCAGTGAATAAGGGTAATACAATCTAAGTATCGTACAAACATAAAATATAAGATAGTTTAGGCTTAGGTTATGTTTGTCTACTGAGTCCTCTTATAGGGTATTGAGTCGCCTCGGGATTTGTTTTTGAACTTATCCACTGGGTCAACTTATTCCATTAATAATAAGTAAAAGTTTCGAAAACAATGCTCGAGCTCGATATTCCATAATATAATTATTAAAATATAATTTAAAACATTCACTTTACTAAATATTTCATGAGATATTTTAGTAGTGAATTCTACGAGTAGGAGTGAACGAAATTATGAAAATGTAGATTATTTGAAGGATATAACAAAAGAAGTACTTAAGAAGTAATATCAGATTTAGCGTTAATACGATAGGAGATACAAGATAACGGTTAATACAATCACTTATACTATTAGCATTCCACTTCAAAATGCAGGTCATTCTGTTTTGTGTAAACTGAAGTCGATAAAACTTCTAATGCCAATTAGTCTGTTTGTAAAAATGTCTGTTATTTTCCCCATGTTACTGTTACACTTTAAGAAGTCAACTGCAATTTTCGACAGTTGGACTTTTATGATACGACAGTTAGACACTAACGAATAAAAACGAAACTGACAACCATATATTTCAAAACTGGAGATTCTTCTAACTATTGTACATCCTAGCCCAACTAATAACGTGCCTCTCACATTTTGACGACTTACAATCTTCAGTCTAGTAAAATGATTTACGAAAATAAGTACATATAATTAACAAAGTGATTTCACAAAATTATAGAACTAACTAGATGATATAAAGTATAGATTTAACTAACAATTTATAAAATATGAATTGCTTCTGTTCACTTCAACGTTTCGTGAGAATTGCGAGAGAATACTTTAATTGCTCTTCCACCCTCAATTGTTTAGACGAAATCCATTGGTTTATCCTCGTTTTTTCAATAAATCCTATCATAAACAAACTGCTGTTGGTTTCAAGTTTTTGATTCGTTTGGATGTCCTATATATACTGTCTTTTATATTCTGCCATGGTTCTTTTTTCTCTTCGTCATTATTCATTTCTTATAATTTATTTCAAAATTTATAAAAACTAAATCAGCTACATTAGACAACGATACGAGTTCAACAAAATAAACAATCAGAATCATAGAGAAAATACGACTGATCCTTCTCATATAATCAGCTCATATGTATGATGTAAATCCTTACAGTGGCAGGATAACTTGAATTGATCACTGGCAACTATGAAACATTGTAGAATCCTGAGTATTTTTTAAACTAACTGTACAAATTTCTTTCATCAACTTTTTTTATTACAGTCCTATAAACAAAATTAATAACCATATCCAAGATTGACTTGTCTTGTTAAGCAATGCCACTTTTAAAAAACATAAAAAACAGCTAAAAGAAGCAGAAAAAATTATTTGTCATAAACACCAGATTAGAAGGTCATCACTTGTGTTTCGTGTGTACGTTGAATCTTTAAACGCCGGCAAATGTCGCCTGAGTGACGCAAATTGATCTATTGTCCTATTAACACACCTCAGAGTCACAAATGAGAATAATTTATTTCAACTGCCACCGTCGTCGATCGACTGTTTTGTAACGTATGGTTATTTTAATACGTGAACAGAATTAATTTTCAACCAATCCTTTCGATCTTCTATTTTGCATTTCTGACACGTTCCAAGGATATACACTAGTATTACGTCATAGAAAAAGTGTTGCGCCTTACGCCATTTTTTGTTACTGTTATATGAAACTTCAAAATGCTTAAAAGCTCAGACTTCCACACTATACAGGGTGTTACATAGTTCATGGTACAAATTGAGCCAGGTAGATTCTATGGCTGAAAATAAGACGAAAATTAAGAATAACAAAATTGCGTGGGAGGCTTTGTTTTCCAGAAAATCAAATTGAAATATCAGTCGAATGCACGCGTACTTAATCCATAAACGCCGACGCGCATATATCCGCGCTTTTTTCCCCCATTTATATGACGAGGCGAGCACATGTGCGCTCTTACAAGTGCAACGCATTTTTTTCAGCACTGTGCCATGCAGGGGCAAATGCCTAATCCTACCTCAGGATTTGTTTGCTTCATGTACCATAGACCTCTGCTGGGATAGATGTTCATCACCAATAGCGACATATCGTGAAACCTGCCTCAGCGCGTATGTATTAAGAAATAACCGATGTCACAGATTTCACTATAGACTGCTATGTATTACGCCTGTTTTTGTACATGGTTTAATGTCAGAGCTTGTCTACTATCAGAATACGACTGAAGAACATTAAACACATGGTAGTAAAATAATCAGTGTGTTGAAACTTCTAAGAGTTACGAACATATGGTAAGGATTAATTTCTACCGTCGTAAACACATTGTTTCACTTTTCTACCAAGTGCCATAAAATTGACACCATCGCGCCGTGTCGAATCACGCTATACTGTAATTAAGTCGTTGACGCGTAGAGGTTAGGTTTTTCCGCGACTTGACCATCCGTAAAGTAGGTTCGAACCAATAGGAATCATTCTACTCTCTGATTGGTTCGGCTACACTACCGAAAAATGTATACAGGGTGTCCCAGAATAAGTGTATGTTTCCTCAGCGAAAATTTCCTCCGAGCCTTTGTTAACGAGTTATTAACGAAAAACATCGACCAATCAGAGAGCGCCTATAAGACAAGCACAAGCTGTATAAATTTGTAACAATATACCAAGAGTAGCTAGTCCAATTCAAACATTCAAGAAGCTCTATCCAGACACACAAGAAAGTAGTCTTAAAGATCAAGTTAAGTAAATATTCAATGATCCATTGTTCCTTAATTGAAACAACGGAAGCGAGGATCAATGGGTAACTCCAATTTAATATATTTCGTTGATCATCTCGCAACACTGTATTTTTCATCGAATTTAGTTTATTATTTTCAATATGTTGCCTGTTTTCTCATATGCAAAGTTGTAATCTTTCAATCAAGTTTTTAAATCTGTAGGGAAATTCGTGAAATCGGTTATTTCTTAAGTACACGTGTATTCGACGGATATTTAAATTTAATTTTCTTGAAAACGAAGCTTCCTACGCAATTTTGTTATTCTTGATTTTCATATTATTTCCAGGCATAGAATCTATCTGACCTAATTTGTGCCATCAATTGTGAAACACCCTGTAATATGCTAAAATATTTTTTAGACTGGAATCAGAATGGAATAATACGGAAAACTAATCATCATAATCGACACTTCGCTTGCAAAACGTGTGTATACACGTATCTATGTACGAATTAACCGTCTATGTATTTGTAAGAGATTGGTAGTGTATAGGATGTAAAGAAGTCTTAATATATTTTGTTGTATCTTTTACGTTTTAACTTTAACAAAGCTTTAAACTCTCAGATCCATTTCTAACAAATATTACGGTGTTTTGAAGCTTTATAAAAGCCAAAACTGTACCTATAACAAAATGTATTAAGATTTTTTTGCTTCATCTCTGCCGTCCAGTGCAGTCCTTCCTAGATACTAATTACTCTATGTAGATTCTTTAAATTACTTTATCATAGAAGCTGATTCATAAATGAAAATCGACCGAATAAATACAGTTATGAATTGCCCACTACTGAATGCGGAACTTGAAAGTTCGAAGATGACATACACCTGTAAAAATTCTTTGACAGCAATAGAAAGCATTCTTCTTCCCTCCACAATTCTTTGAAGCCAGTGACTCACAACAGGAATTTTTCAATTTCGAAAGGGGAAACTATCCAGTTCCTAGAACGCTTGCGTGGTTAAATTTCCAATGACGGGGGGATCTTTTTAATTAGAAACTGTTGTTCTGGTTTCATACATCACATAGCGTTCATCGTTTATAAGTAGAAATCTACACGTCGACGGTTAACTATGTATCGTGAATCATCTCAGTCGGAATGGTTACGTGAAAATGTGATAAACATTTAGCGAAAAGGAGGAAGCATTTAAAGGCGAATACTGAATAGCATTACATAACGCATTAACTTGCGACTAATCTGCAGAGGGAATAATTATTGCATGCAGTAAGTCTACGAACAAATTACTGAAGCAGCAATGCTAATGAAACAGAGTTTCCTGTTTCTTTCTTTACTACGACAAAAAAGTATAAAAAGTTTGTAGTCTAGTTAATTCTGTAAAAACAAAAGGAAGCCTACAAATTAAATTCTCGTGATCATGCTTCATATTGTATTAACATTTACTCATATTTCTCACAGTAATAAACCACGACATTATACAAGACAGATAATTTTCTTGAAACTGAGAAATTTTTATACAATTAATCAACTACTAACGAACAATCGACGCAAAATATAGTATCTATGCACTTCCTTCTAACTAGCGAAGATCCTTATGCTTATAAACATGGTGTTCCTAAAAAACTATCTACGTACTTTACTTTTCTTCGTTATCAATTTAAAATACGTAGGTACAATATTCTCAACAAATTTGTCGAACATAATAAATAATCGTATCAATACTTTTGATCAGAGGAGATATGGATAAGATAGTAAGCCGAGAAAAATGGCGAATGCCATTTTTGTTTCTATTGTTACTCTATATACCGACTTCGTTTGTTGCGTCATTTTTGTATATGAATGTGCAATACAAAATTAGAACGAAATCACGATTTCATCCGTGTGGCTTGTAAAAGTTTCATATCACAAATTAGTGACTAGAAACTTAATAAAAATAAGTTTTGCATGGACAGTAAATTCTGACATTTATAAAAAATATAAAATTAAATATTACATAAGTAGGCAGTGCTCCAAAATAAATTTCTCAAATTCATTTTCATATGATTTGTCTATACATTATGAACCTATTTTATCATCTTAAGATTTCTATAGTAAAATATTATTTTCTTTGGGGAAGAAATGAAAAAGTAACGCTTATTTTTCTTAATATGTATCGCCATTGTACTCTAATCTCCCTTATACAGTTTTCTAAATTGAATATTAAAAAGTGTGAAAATTTTATCAATTTTCTCTATAACTAAATAAATAAATAATGAATTCCTTCAGATACAAGAAGCTGCTGCTTACGTCACAACATCTACAACTGTCACCACTATTTAAAGTCACTGCTTTCGACATTGGATTGTTCAATCTTTTCATTTTTGTTATTGCGTTAACACAAAGTAGAATTTAAACAATAAACAGCAAATGTTACAGTTTGTACGTAAATGGAAATACAAGTAAAAATTGTGAAAATTAAAACATGAACAAGACATAAATTTCATTGTATGCCCATTGTCGCGGTATCGTATTCCAGAAAAAAAATCGTTAGATTCTTTTACAAGATGGTTTTTTTACTCTTCCTCTTACGTACTCCGTTTACGCAGAGAATTATACACATGGAAAATACAGGAAGTGCGCAACTGAAATCTGGCCAAGGATGCCACTGGAATCCAGTCAAATTCTCGGTCTGGTAAAAAAATTTTTGCTGGTTTTCCGCGATTTGAAAACATTCCTTCGAACCGAGTTACCGCAGTACTCATCCAATGAAATTATTGATAATTCGTCTCTGCTCCAATTAGTTAATTGTATATTAAAATACACAGTACTCTGCTATTCCAAACTCCCTTATATAAAAGCGATATCAGATTTTGCGATTCAATATACAAAATTTGTAACTGTGCAAATTGAATTACAATTCATTTTGATTGTTTCAGTGTTTCAATTTCGAAATGTAGAAATTCTGCGCAGCGTATATTAAATTCTAACATATCTTAAAAAAGATTATGATATCCTTGACATTTCGTTGTATATAGTTAATTCTTACGTATCACTAGACTGATGCCCGTTAAATAAATAAATAAGTAAATAAATGAAATAAACTTTCATAATTTCACTAAAATTCGCCTACAATTTATAAGGATACCCCTTACCTCAACACACCCCTTTTTTGGATGCTATACGGATTATGACAATTCTTGTGTAACTTAATATTCGGGTTAGTTACATTGACTTGTGAGATTGAAGTATGTAAGATTCTTGGAAAATTGCAAAATATTTGCACTATTAGCTAATTTTGCATATTAGTTATGACAAATATACAGGGTGTCCCAAAATTGATGGTAGAAACGGGAAGAGGGTGATTTTATGTAACAAAATAAAACGAAAATGTAGAACAAAATTGTTTGGTATCGTGCTTCGTTTTCGAGAAAATTGACTTTCAATTTGAACCGAATACAAGTGTATCGAAGTACAGTTTTAGGCATTTGAGGGATAAACGGGGAAAGCGAAATGCTTCTAACTTACTGTAGAAACAGTCACTGGTCAGAGCGAGAGTTCCCCTTACCCTGTATATCTTTCAAACACTCAAAACTGTACGCTTCTGTACGCTTGTACCTGGTGATAATTTAAACTCAACTTTTATTTATTTATTTATTTATTAATAGTTGACGGGAATTTAATGATAACCCATTAGTAATACATTTTTTTCGGAAATGAAACAGGATAACATACGAAAATTGATTTTATATTTTCCACTTATGTTTTCATGTAGATTCATCCTCTTTTGGTTTGTATCACCAGTTCTGAGACTCGCTGTATGTATATGCAGTAGCGGTCATAAGTTTACGACCACTTGGTGAAAACGTTGTGAATTTTTGGACTCTGGAAACTTCGTGAAAAGATGTCGTAGAGTAATCATCCTAGAATCATTTTAAAGGTTGGACTCACTCCTTTCACATCCCTGAGTTGAATTTTTTCGAAAATCCTTTTACACTAGGAAACAAGTAAAAAAGTAAAGATAGTTTTACCTCAAAAAGTTGTTTAAATTCAAACAGCTCCCAAAAGTTTAAACAATTTTTCACGTAACTAAAGTGGTCGTGAACTTATGACCGCTACTGTATATTCTAGCAGCGAAAAATTTGACCCATTATAGAATACACTTTCAGTAGTAAGCCGTAAGACTCAAAGAATTAAAGACATGTAATATTTATTAGGGATATTTATTAACGAACGCGATTGCAAGCATCCATGTCAAGGTGAACCACGGTCAGGAACTATGTTCCCAATCGCTATACGCATTCGTAATTCACGGTTCATCGCAGTATGGACTTGGGGTGAGAATGTTTCGTTTTTACGAATGCTCACTTAAAAAGTCTTAAAGACCTGTTTTTGTTTTTATTCACAAATGATGGATTACGAGTTATGCTCGTAATACGAACTCCAAGAAATAAGAATATTCAAATCGAGAGAAGTAAATGAGGGCAAAGACCTCGACGCGTACCTTCTTTTCTTCCTTTCCTTCTCCTTGATTTCCGCCAGAGGAACATGCAGCCTACAAATGCCCTTGACAGGAATGCAATCTCTGATCTCACGACTCGTTTCAATGCTTTTCTTGTGCCTGTATGCAGATGTATGCACGCACACGTCCCACGATGGTAGTAAAACCTACACGCGTAACAGTATCGCGTTTTCTTTCCTCAACTGCACGCAAGAATGAATTCACTACTACCTTTGCGTGGCTACAAATTGCGCACCGGAATTTGTAAAACGCTTAAATTACAGTTTTGGAAGCTAATGATTACACATGCATTTGGTCTGGGACTAACAGGATTCAGGAATATTATATAAGCCTTGAAGGATAGATTCGATTAACAAGGAGAACTCTACAGTTGCAATACTCAATTAGTCTTTACAGAGTTCTGGTTAGTCCATAAATCGCATCAATGACAGTATCTAGTTCTATAAGTAACTCAGATGAAATGTTAACAATTAAAAAGCTTAACGGTTTGGTACAGTAATGAATCTTTTGCAATTAGGTTTTCTACTATAATAGATTGCCAGCAGAAGAAACGTTACTTTGGATAATGTTTTTGATATTAAAAGTTATCCTGCAACTACTCTTTGGAAAACATTCAATGTTATCAACTTTCCAAGTGAATCAACCATGATGAATAAGTGTGGATAAATGACCTGTAAAATTGGAAACAATACGACAATAATAGTTTTGAGAAAACAGAATTAAATTATTGACTTGTATTATATATTTTTAATCATTAATACAAATATTGCTATTTTATAATTCTATTTTTGTCTTTAAATGTTATATTATTATTACTTTCTACTTCTTTTCACCTATTTTTTATTACTAATTTTATATTAATAGTACTATCTTGATGTGTCATTGATTTTAGCTATTAATAACATATTTTTTATTTTCAAAATACTGCCTAAAAATATTAGAAAAGAAAATCAAAATGTGCATCGATTGAAATTTACACTCGCCTACTGTCAGATACGACCATTGGTACCGCAGTTAATTTTACCAAAATGCACTGTTAGAAGCATTCTTTAATATTTTAGACAATGCATACTGCGCTCTAAAATATTTTTTCTTAAAGACTAGAACCTATGGGAGAGAAACCTAATGAGGTTACCATCTATGTAACCTTTACTTTTATTAATAGAATCTGAATCAAAAAGTGAGATCATTATTGTGATAACAAAATCTCCTAATCAGTAAAGTTCATGTAACGTTTAAATGTAAGACCAAGCGGTACGCGCTTTTTCGTCATTATAATTAGGAAGACAGTCAGAAGACTAAATACCATACGTGTGCCAACTACTAACGAGTTTTGGAAATCCTACGTAAATTAATAATTTTCAAATTTTCATTCTAATGAAAATATTAGAAAGTAAACTCAGAGAATAAAGACAAAGTAGAAAAACTAACACATCGAGATCTGAATACTACTTCCCCACTACAAGTCATGTGCTCGAAAATCCGGTAGCGTTGATTGATGGCAGAAAGCGCCAAAAAGACGAAGAGAAGAAGAGTATACTTGTGTATAATGTGATGAAATCAGAGTAGCTCATAATGGGCTAAAAGGCGGATTTAGACTTTTCATTTTGGATGATCGTCACGGATGATTCATTCAGAATGAAAATGATCGATGAAAGCATGGGTATTTACACCAGTCCAGTGGTTGAATTCACTTCTTTAGCTTTCAATATACGAAGCGATGCCAAGTGTGGGAATGGAATTAATAACTTCAGCTCTTGTAGAAGAATGTCGAAAAATGTTAGAAAGGAGAAAGAAACGTTAGCTTCGACGGTGGTGGGATAAACCGTGATCCTGATAGCTACAGGAATCATTTAACTCCTCAACATGGGAGCTGTTTGCCGAAGAGCAGTGTCATACTGCGTTGTAATTTCCAATTGGTGGAAAAGCTGGACCCTCCTTCGAGGTTGATACTATGTAGTCGGTTTGGGAAAGTATTGGAATATTTGAGTACTAATGTAGATCTGGGAAAGTATTGTTACACTTGCAAACCATTAGTCGCCTCGCTGGAAAAATAAATGTGCAGGCAAAGTCACAGTACATACGCCTTGACCCTATAGACATTGGGCCTGACTGCTTTCGCTAAGCCTCCGCTTCAACTGTCTTGACGAGCAGGAGTCGTCATTCGTGCCTGGAGCCACTTTTTCTGTAACGAGTAAGACTCGTCAATCCATGTTGAGGGGTTAACAATGAATGAACCTTAGTTTAACTTCTCGTTTAAAGAAATTAGTCCTATGATACAGAAGGTCGACATTATCTTGAGGACACCTTTGCCTGCAAATGTTATTCAGTCAAATTTACATTTGTCACTGCAGCTTTACTATGGATTAACCATCTACTTGTTTCATCAAAAGTAGAGTGAGGTTCTGTTTCCTTCATTGCTCACTAGGGATGAAATACAGATGAAAACAGTCTTTACACTTTTCACTGTAGATGAATCATCCACAATGATCATCCAGAGTGAAAAGTTTGAATTCAATTTAATTTTCAAATAAAATCTCAGTACCTAGCCGCTGTTGTTCACTTGTTTCCAGGGACCTGAGTCATTTAGAGACTTGTCACTACCACTTCACTACCAATCATCGATGTATTTCATCAAAAGTAGAAATCAGCTCTATTTCATTCACTTTAGATGTTCATTTTCGATAAAATGCATATGAAAAGAATCTTTACACCTTTCACTGTGGATATATCATTCGTCATACACATTCAAAGTGAACAATTTAAATCCGTCTTTGGCATAAGCTGTTTATTCCACGTTCCTCTAGCACCTATCTAGCTTCTTCTAGTAGTGGTTGGAAAAAATTTCACTTCCAGCAATGAGGGGTTCCGCCCTGCTGTTGAAGAGGCCTATCCTAAATGAATGTTCAGTGGTCGCTGCGAGTGTACCGTCGATTGGCTTGACCAAGAGGAAAAACAACTGCTTCAGACGTGATTGATCTTCCTGTAGCATCGGGCATTTTCAACAACGCTATAAGGAGAAACCGGTGTCTCGGTTCTTTCTTCTGCGGCCCAGTTAATTGCGGCTAGGGCCCGATGAATCGACGAGGAATGGTCATTCTACTAGTGATCATTCGACTGGGAGTTCAAAGAAGAGTTTAACGATCCGGAGAATTAAAAACGGTGGATCTCCAAGTAACGTAATTTACCGCGAAAGTTCTAGATTCGACTCGACTCAATGAGATCGGGACGTTCCAAGTAAGTGGGACGATGATAGTGTAAGAAAAAATTATGTCAATTATAACAAGTGGGTATATTTTTCACGTGTACTATAGGACATACAAGTTGTTACTATAAGCTGAGATAGGTTTTATAACTTCTATATTTATCTCATTTGCATTATTAGAGCAGATAATGATTCTACATTACGGTAATACTTTCGTCAATAATTTTCTTAATTATTCTATTTGATATTTTATTGTGAAACAGTTTATCAAATACTTCTTAACTTCAGAGTATTCTAAGTACATTCATTACGAGGTTCAATTGTGAGAAAAATTATTTTTGAGAAATCTGTAATGTAAAACATTTTCAAACTTTCAAGACAAATATTGAAAAAAGAAGAAGAAAGAAAAATACCTTGTCATTTATTATACCTATAGGAGAGTCCCCTTAGCATCGAACGACACCTAAAATCGGAGATTAGTTATATCTTTAAAAAATGAAATGCAACAAGGCTGCTAAATCGCAAAAGTGATAGAGAGAAATCTCTTTACTTTCGGAGTTTGGTTACTTCGTTGTATTATCTTTTTTAAAAATATAGTTAATCTCTGTTGAGAGCGGAGGCGTTGTTATTATAAGGGATTCACCTCCAATTTTGATGATTTTCTAATATGTTATAAAGCGCATTATTTTAAACAGCTTTTTCATTTTAAAAAATTTTCGGGCGGTTTTAATTTCAGAGATATTTACAAAAAACTATTGTTACCACTGTACAACCAGTGACTTCTACCTGTACGTGCACGTCCGTGGAAGCGTTGCGTGAGCTTGATGCCACTGCTTATCTATTGTTTCTATGAACAAGGTAGCCAACAAGCCGCTTATATAACGGGTAAACTAAAAGATTAAACTTGACCAATTTCAGTGATGAATTTCAACGAAATGCTCATTCCATATTTTCCATAATGTTTTCGTACATGTTAATATTTTCCTAACAGGAAAATAAAGACGAATCAGAGTTGGCCTGGGTTAGGCTCTTTTACAGGATAGGAGTGTAGGGGGAGGAGTAGAGGCAAAGGCAACATGTTTGGATTGTGCACGTATAAAGAGAATACAATGTGCTAGCAGCAATAGTTTTTTGCAAATATCTCAGAGAAAACTAAAGCCGTTCGCAAATTCGTTCAAAAGAAAAAGTTGTTTAATATAGCGGTCCTTTATAACATATTTGAAAGTCATCAAAATCGGAGGTGAAGCCCTTATAACAGACAATTACAAAAAAATATTAACATACATCGATAAGTTTGCCGAAAAATTAATTTTTGCCATTATAATCATCCGCTTTAGGACGGAGTTTTGATGCAATGTGCTAAGAAAAGCTACAAGCAATTTGAAAGAATGAATGCATTTTTTAACGAAATCGTCAAATTTTAATGTCACTTGCACAACGGCGACAATGTAGGTACTCTTTATCTCTCTTTGTCTTATTCAATGGCTCCCGTGTAAGAAAGGGGTAGAGTGTCAGTGCGACCAGATACATCTGGTGTGAACTGGGTACACATCGTCATACTGGTACGCAAACAGCGTACAGACGCGCATCCGATATGCGAAGTACGACCAACACTTCCCCATAGGGAACATTAATTAATATTAACACCTTATCTACGGGGTCAGAACGTTGGTTTCCTACCGCTAAGACGGGAAGAACATATATATGCTTATTTCTTACAAACGTCTGTATTTAATAAAAAAAATAAAGATTTCTTACATGAAGCTATCAAAAATAAAGAATTTCATGAAAAATAAAACATAGATATATGTACATATATTTCACAATATAACCGCAGAAACAAAAATTTATTCCATATAAAATTACAACTTTCATATCGATAAATCAATAATTTTGTTTAGTATGATATGCATTAGAACAATTTTCAATGTTTACTAAGTTAAACATCGTTTGCTAAGAGTTTAACTGAAACTAAGGTCGCGGCTATTTTGTACATTCATATGACGCCTAACGGCGTCATCCGTAACAGATGACAGTATTCAATTTGACGCCAAACGGCGTCATCCGTAGATAAGGTGTTAACTACGAAGGTATTTCAGTTTTTTCAAGGTCACTAGAAAAAGCTCCAACCGCCCTTTGTTATTTTTCTCTTTATGCAATGTGGTTTGCCCGATATTACCATCTCGATGTAGATATATCATTATTATTATGATACGTAGCCAAAATTGTTTTAGAGTTGAAAAATTTCAAAAGTTTAAGTACAGTCCCATCAGTTAATAACTACTGACCATCAGAGTTCAGGTACATTGATTGCAGGTTTGTGCATGTGCCAACACCTAGTCGTACAGGTTGCATGACTTTTGCAAAGAGAAGGCTGATTAGCTATCTAGTGGAGATTACCAGAACTTGGCCAAAACTCGTGAACTTCTTATATTATAGATACATATTGCACGCGTATTTTAAAAATGATAGGATTCCAAAAAGCATGTTTTTCAGGAAAAGTAAAGTGGTATTGATGAACTTCTACAAAAAATATGTACTAAATAATATCGATATAAAGAGTAGTTTTATCTAATAAAAGTTATGTTACTTAAGCAATTTCTTTGAAGAATAATTGCGCGTTATTTGAAATAAACAATTTTCTTGTCATAATTTAAATAATTTGTAATTCATATTTCATGAATTCTTTGAATAAATTCTACAATTTCGATGGTTAATTTTATAATGAATCGAGAAGTTTTACATTCATAGTTGTAACTTGAAGGATCGGGTTTTCCGAATTGCGTCACTTTTAAAACATAATACGTAACGTACCTACATAGTTTTCAAGTTGTAGAGAAAAGCAACATAAAACTGTTTTATTGACTAGTAAACATTGAATAGTAAAGTTTAACGATATAATCTTCAGTACACCGTTACTCATGACTTTTTGTTCAATAGAACCTAGTTGAGTAAGGGTATGGAAATTCTGAAGTGTTTGTAGAATGAGCCTGATTTGAAAACTATAATTCTATAAGAAACCCAGACACAGAATATCTTGGAAGAACTTGATACAGAGTCCTTGAGAATAGGTGATCGTTCCAGGACACTCGGTAGATGACTCTGTGAACGGGATCTCGTCGAGAAGCTTTCTTCGCGGAAGAGAGTTCGTCGAGTATATAAGGTCACGTCTTGAAACATGGCTCACCTGACAGGATCATGTTTCGTCCTGGATGTGTGTTATAGAACGGGTCATGGGTACCTATGTACGATGTTATGTCTTGCGTTACTCTACGCGACGGCGCGACGTGTTACGTGTCTCACCAAGTTAACTCACGAAGCATCACGGAACGACCTTACGATTCAATTTCTCTTGAGATTCGAGGGATCGAAGCTGACCTCCGTCAGTTTACGTAACAAATTTTTCATTAAGATCGCTGGTCAGCTTCCTGGATATTCGTGGATCTTTGACTCTTCTAATACGCTAATGCTTTCAGCATCTGGTTAAATATTCTCCTTTCAAATGTGTGCCTGTGAACCTTTCTTGAGACACTTCAATTGGACGATCATTGCAATATAGTGCTTAGGTAATTTCTAACTTTCTACCTACTGAAACTTAATATAAGTTGTTTAAAATAAGATAACCCTTATTTACGTTGATCATAATCGTGTCTGGATACAACGCCATATTTATCATACAAAAGTTAAATTAAGTTACAGCTAGAAATTTTAGTCAAATACAAATGAAATTCTTTTTAAAATCGAGTTACAACTTTATATTACCCTTACTTTTATTCTAGAATAAAACTCACTTGGCTGCTAGATAGGCGCTTCGCGGTTAATTTAGAATAAAGTACTGATTTCAAAGTCATTTAAAACTTGTAAGTAACCAAATAGAAATGTCTAAAAGTAAGATATTGGAGATTGGTCGGTACTTATGTTTTTAACTACCTCGTTTAGTACTAATTCACACGTTTAGTTTGCTGAACCATGCAGTTTACCACGCATATTAATTACGAGTATTTACCAATTTGTTGGCACATTATTTTCAACAATTTGTCGAGCCATTTAAGAGATCGATGTATCACATTTAACATGTTTTTTCAATAACTTTGATAAAAAAACAAGCATTAAAGACATTTTCAGTAGAAAAGGACCGTTTTCATGCAGAAAGTTCCTACTTTCCCCGGAAAGGTCTGTTTCCGGAAGCGATTACGACAAATCGGTCATTCTAGGACTGTCGTTCTAGAATCAATCTTATTGTTAGTATGATTACATGCTTGGACGAATCACCGTCGCTAGCAGCATCTCGATACGTGCATCACTCTGCGCGAAACGCGATTTAGCTTAGCAAATAGAACCATTGTGCGTAATGCACTTCCCTCTGAAGAATCAGTGTTTTCTTCACGGCCAATAGCGTTGAGCCGCGTGAAGAGTAAAGCTGGAGAACGGTGAGCAGGGAGAGGAAGGGTGGGGAGAGGAGGGGAGGGAAAAGGAAGGGAAGAAGTACTGCGCGCGCACCAAGCGGAACGACAGGCCCAATGCGTACAGTAATAATACTTGCCAACGGCCGGAGGAGAGAGAGAAAAAGAAGTCGATTTACCGTCAGGTGAATCGGGATGTAAACAGGATGCCACCTCGAGAGGATAGTGCGAGGACACATCGCTAGCAAGGTCGTTGCCATCCGAAGGTCCAGGCTAGTCACCTGCGACTCTCAGAGAACTCGAGCTGTAATCTCTTATGTAACTTTTTCAAAGATTGCGTTGAAAAATGAATAGTAGACATTTTTTAAGATAACTTGTGTGGGTTTTTAACAGACTGGAATAGATTAATAGATATTTTGAAAAAATTCACTGTCATGCACATATTGTATCACTCACAAAATGTTCTATTAGATGTGCCATAGGTGTTGTCTGGACTGTGATGTAATACAGTATTGATGGAATAAAATAGTAATAGAGAGGAAATAGAATGAACGATAATTTTACTTTTTTTTTACTTTTGCTGGTTTTGCAAGAACGATGAGGTCAATTGTTTGTTCGTCTTTTAAAAAAGAAATAAGTACTTATAGTATTTAATAATATTTTATAATGCAATTTTGAAGTAATTAAACATTTTCTTTGCAAGCATCTGTCTTCTCTTTGCTACCCAGTGAGATGACATAACATTAATACTTGATCGTCAAACTGTTGATCTAACGAAAATCGCTTCGATCTGGAATCTCTTACCAACATAGCGATACACATACAGGGTGGAAATGATAAAACGTTACAGACGAATATCTCCAAAAATATTGATTATATGCAACATGTTTCAGATGAAAGTTGTTCAGCACGAAGGGGAATATCATGTGGTGGGACTTTTATTTTTTGCTAGTACTGCAGCTTATTTTAAGAGGAATTTGAAAACTATCTACAGAAGGCCATCCAAGGTCAAACTTGCAGGGAAATGCCGAAAAGGTAATTTAAATAAATTGTATTATAAATTGTACTTATGTCCTTAGTAGTGCTGATATTGAACACATATTATTGTTTTAGTGTGAAAGTTCGAAGGCATGAAACGTGTGAATGAAATGAATACTGAAAACTCGCTTATTTTTTCTCTTTTACAAGATGAAACTTGTAAAGCGAAAATTAAATTATTTTTTGGAAATAAATTGAACAAAGCATTATTAAGTGCATTGAAATACAAGGTAATCATTTTGAACACTTTCTAAAATACAAATAAAACGCAATTACTGCAAGTTTGACCTTGAATGACCATCTGTAGATAGTTTTCAAATTCGTCTTAAAATAAACTACAATACTAGCAAAAAATAAAAGCATGGTTCCACTTGAAAAAATGATCGTGGCCTTCACCCCACCTTTGCGCATTCACCGAGACGAATAAAATTCCCACCACATGATATTCCTCTGGATGCTGAACAACTTTCATCTGAAACATTTTTGCGTTTAATCAATTTTTTTGAAGATATTCGTCTGTAACACTTTATAATTTGCACCCTGTATAAGTAATTTAAGTAATCCATCGTCGCGCAAAGATATCATTTAAAGGCCTGAAAAACTGACTGCTTAGCTAATTATTGAAATAAGTTGATAAAAAAGGAATGCTAGCGATTTATTATTTCATACGCTGCGGTATAAATATAAATTTAGTTACACAAAATAGTGTGTACTACCGAACCATCATACACAAATGACGAAGAATTTTTATGAATCCGATAACTAAATATATACTCCATATAGTTGTAATAATATTTTAAATATTGTTATTCATAACAAAGGTATTTAATAACACTAACATATTTTTACAATATGATGTTTTATACTTCTTTCATTTTCATCACAAAATACGGATTCCCAAAAATTTAGTTTTGTTTAGCCACAGGAATGCAAGTGTAATAACATTATTTAATAACTCATAAACTAAGAAATGAAATTGATTAGAAATTTGTGCATACACTCCTTATTATATGTCAAGCATTAAATATAACTTAATTTTCATAGAGACTTGACGTGGGAGTGTTTGAACACTTTTGAATTTCAAGTTCGATTTCCTTGATATCAGAAAAATATCACTTGCATCCTTTTATTTAGTTCTAGGTACCTTAAATAAAATCAGTGTAAGAACTAATGCAGCTTTACTCATTTTTCAAGAGAACGATTGAATCGTGAACTATGGTTCCTTTGACACTTGTTATTCACGTGCCGAGTAGAACACGATACAATAAAAAATCTGATCTTGATCTAAGGTCGGAGACAATATTACAATACTCTTTTTTAACAGGTTTCTATCGCTCAACAGGTATAGAATCTCACTGTGATGATCAACAGAGGATGTGGATAAATATCGCATATGTACCTGCTTACGTAAATCTTCGGACCAAATTTGTAATTACCTCCTCATCTACCGCGACATTATCATGTTTCCTTAGAAAAAGCCTATTGTTAGAAAAATCTACATACAAGGCTGACAAGAAACAAAAGCAGACATACAAATTTGAGTACTGTAAGATGCATTGTACATATTTAGAAAAAATACTCGTCGTATCTGAAAAGTGAAAAAGAAAAATGTTTTCGACTATACTTTGAGCATCCATTGCAAATCTATAGTCTAAAACCAATCTTCCCTTCCGTCGATAGTTCTTGTTAAAATAGAACTTTTTCCGAGTACGGTCAGTTAAGCAATTAATTTTTAGTTCCATGTGTGTAATTTGGGTTTTAAGATTGATTCAAAATTCATATGCGCAAGAAAATTCGGGCGGATCACGGAAAGGATGTCGCGAAGATACGTCAGAGTAGCAAGGTCGTTGTCATTTGGTGTCCCAGGTTATTCACATTCAAGGACCTTTCCAGTCGCATTTCATGCGCGCGATCTTATCCATTCGAACGCAACAATAAAGGCAAGTAAGCCGAAGAAGGCCATTATCTCCTTTGGTAGCTAGGTTATTCTAATCGTTCATCTTTGAGTTTGAAAAAAATATTACACTATGTATGTATGTGAAACAGTTTACGTATATGTATAGTCACGTACCTACGCGCATTTAGTGTCAGCAGTTTCAGAGACATATTATTTATGTATATTGAAATTTGTTAAATGCGAACTGACGCCTAGAGTCTAGTGGACTCTAACAAGGAAAAGGAGAAATCGAGTAGAGAAGAAAAGAAGACTATTATCCAAAAGGAACTCGAAACAAATAGACGTCTCAGCATTAGTCACCTTAAGCTACTTTTACAAGTCACAAGTTACTTTAAATTATTATCAATAGTTCAAAAGCTATTATACATATTCTCAAAGAAAATTATAAATATAGTATTACATCAAAATTCTTTTCTACTTAAATTTCAATTCAGTTTTAGTTTGTGATTAGAAAGTTTCTTTGCCTTTTTAAAACCAAACCGCTTTCTATAAGGAAATACTGATAATCAAATTTTTATGTATCAGAACTTGCAGTGAGCGAAACAGAATTAATTATATTCGATAATAAAGTTCTCTAAGCAAAATGCTCACACATTTGCTGTTTAGTAGTCCGACGTGTGATATGGTATAGAAATCACTTTTCCTCAAACTCCGTCAATTCTGATTTTACGGAGTTATGAATGAAATGAAGTGAGAAACTATAAATTCGAGTATTCTTAAATAATGTTTTTAACATAAATTTTTAAATAATGTTACTAGTGATAAATATTTGCACTGGCATTAACAAACATGGAGTAAATAAAAAATTACGCTCCTGAATTGAATTATTAATTTTTAAAAACATTTAGTGTTTGGATCTTATGTTTTGCTAGTAATATGATGGCAACTAAATTCTTGTAAACGTGAATTTATAAAAAGCTATATAAATTAATATAAATATTAATTAGAGAATGATATTTTCAATATCAGCAAAAATTTGTATTTTTTTAAAATGTATAAGAACACATTAACACGTAATGCACTTGCTTTATTAAGGGTGCAAACACATTACAATATATGTAAACACATTTTTTCCTTGTTTTAGACCTTTTTTGCTATAATATATAACGTGATTTCATGTGATGTAACAATGATGTGTTCGCAGTCTAAGATACAAAAATTAATTGAAAACAAAAAGAACAGAAATTTTACAGTTGATTGATATGTGTAAGTACAATCCCAATGAAAAAACTTTAAGAAAGTAAAAAATTTACGCTAAATTCATAAAAAAGTCCAACACGAAAATATTCTAACAGTAATCCATAAATACACGCATAAAAAAGATCTGAAATCAGAATAACCTACAAGTACATTTAAACATTGTTTAAAACTTTTTAAGCTTTTTATATATAAAAAGTTCAAGACTATGTTTAAATGTACTTGTAGCTCATTCTGATTTCACACCTTTTTTGTGCGTATATTTTTGGGTTATTATTAGGGTATTTTCGTCTTAGACTTTTTTATCTACTTGGCGTCAATTTTTTACTTTTCTGAGGTTTCTTCATTGGGAGCTGACTTCTTTTTACAAAGATGATTACATGGGCAATTCCTCCATGTAATTTTCGACATTATAAATTACAAGGATTTATTACAATTAAAATGCGCATTATTACAATTTAAAATGCGCATGTTTTGACTTTTTTGTAAAAACTAATCAATGCTAAACGCCACTGGAGAAATATGAGAAAGAGAGAAGGGAAGGAACAGGAGGAAAATAATCTAATAAAAAACCAAATATATATTCTTATAAAATTTGAATAAAAAAATGTACAACAAAGTTTATTTCCTGTTTGTCTAATTGCAAATTCAATATAAATTCCAAATTTCACAACTTACCTTATTTAACAATTGGCAAGTTATCTTACACATTATACAATGACATGTAACGAGCCTCGCGGAATGATCTTGGGTCGACGAACGAAATATGTGTCAGTTTCTTTTGTTTCAATGTGTGCATGTAACACATACACATACGTATATTATGTTAAAAACTCGGATGAATTTTCAGAGGGAAAGAAGAATAAGAATCTTGAAATTTTTGTATAACCCGTGAGACAATATTACGATATCTTTGCCATACGTGGACCAATTTAATTGAAATTGGTCTCGTTCGAAAGCTCATATTCGATTTAAATAACAAAAGTGCCTTTAAATTTAGAGAATATTGCAAATCTGTCGAGATATTCATGAAATAAGTTTCAGGTAAGGTTGGAACGACAACTCTCCCGGTTTTCAGGAGAAAGATACGCGGCAGCAATCGACTCATATACATGGTGTCAAAAAATACGCGGCCGCGACAGTTTACGTATTGGGCGTTGAAACGCTGCCGCGTCTCTTGATTACATTGAATCATAAATATTTACGAACGAGAGAATATCCGTGAAGAAAATTATACCTTTGAAATCGTTTTATTTTAAGCAGTGGAACCCGTTTGATGCTGTATAAGGTCGTCCAGAGGCCTTTAAGACAGTTAATACATCGTTGTAGAATATAAATCAGACACTAAAAAGTGATCTTCGAGAAGGATTTCTGAGACATGCAAAATCGCGTGAGAAAAGAAGCTCGCTGTGTATGGGGAAACAGAGACGAACGACTGATTGAATATTAAAATTTAGCAAACTATGGTGGATCTTATGCAGCTGTTGATTTTCGAACAGCTCACACTGAATTATCGATCTCTAGACTTTTGCAGAAAATTTTTGCACGCAATGTATACTTGTATCCTTGATGTACTGTCGTAGATTAATCAAAATTCTTGCGGTTTTACTGACGATCCACGACGGCTCCCATTAACGTATGTACACAATCATTAAGGTCGTCAGACCAAACGATCCCCTCTAGCACGATGAGAACAAGATTTAATCTTAGCCATTTATCTCGAGCAACAATACAATACAAAATGTACACAACGAGTCAGTATGTAGTTGCTGGTTTTCATGAAAAACATAAAACTCCAGCTATGGGAAAAGCTTCGAAATATTTAACCGAAAAGATTAAAACACATTTTCTTTTATGACGAAGGTCTTACTCTACTTTCTTCTTCTCTTAAGTGCTGTTTAAACGAAATATTAGATACATGGATGTTAACTGTTTTATTACTGTTGAAATATTTTTAACATACTATGACAGAAGCATGGTTGCGCCTGTTAGCGCTCTAATGATCAATATAGTATGACTTTTATAACATTATGTATAATCATTGTGTTTAGAAAATATCCACTGCTATTTACAATCAATGTAATGGTATTCAGTGGCATCCGTTGGCGTTTGATGCTCCATCTTTTTGAATTATCTTTTCTTTTGTCCACATATGTTGTCACATTTACCCTATTAATTAGCTTGGCTTCACTTCGACTCGTGGATTCCTACACACAGGCCGCGTCTTTAAGTAAGTACTGTAGCATTGTCTCTAACGCTATATAATGATAATTACGTGGTCCAAGGCTTAAGCTATAGCCCAGCAGCAGACGATTCCTTGTACAAAGACAAATTGAATCTGTACCAGCTAGTAATCCTTGTGATTCTAGAGCAAACACAATTACAGATATACGACACAGCAGTGAATTAATTATGAACACAAGCACATCGATCTGAATGTTTGCAGCTCATCTTTTCGACGAGAGAATTATTTCCCCTTTGACGACAGTTCGTAACACACTTTTGCCGATTAGGTACTCTGAAATCTCGTTCTTTTTCCACTCGTGGTGACTTTCATGACACTTTCTCGAACACTGTTGATCCATTTTTATGAACTTACTCAAGAATTCAATGATCGTTGCTGAGTGGAACTCGAGTTCCTTACATGGATACACTCAGAAATTATATTGTCTCGACCAATTTCTTTTCATGACGACATCGACCATAATTGTTCTAATGTGCAACCGTATTTCATTTTTATTGATATAGACAGTGCTTAATCTATACTTTAACGTCGTTCGCAACCGTCACTTGATTTAAACTAGAGATGCACTATTTGTTAAATGTTTTTTATATTCAAATATTCAAACATTGCAAAAAAAGACAACAATATTAACACGTTGACTGCCATATCACCCATATGTGGGTGACAATTTTTACATGATTGTGAATAACGATAAGTTACATAATCATGAATAATAATAATATACAGAATTTCAGCGACATTTAGTAAAAGAGAAAAAACACTTTAAAATAATCATGAAAATGAATTACAAACAATTTTGTTTAGAGCTGGAATCACAGCCAAAGTGATAGAATTTTTAATGAAGTTAAAGTGGTAGCCAACGTGTTAAGGATCTCACTATAAGTTCAGCAGTTCAAATTCATATTTTCACATTTAGCTAAATAATTTAAAGCAAATGTTGATTCATAATTTTGAATAATTTATTAAGTTAACACGTTCGTCGCCACATCACCCATATCTGGGTGACGGGTATGCTTCCGTGAGGGCCCCGTCACCCAAATATGGGTGATGCTGTTCTTGTTGAACACAGAAAAGGGTGATACTGACGAAGGCGTCCTCGCGGCTAAAAAATGGTCGAAGAATCATTCTTGTACGAGCAGCCGTCATGACTGGCAAATACCACTAATAAAGACGAACATCGTTTTTACTGTTAGCATAAACGCCTGCAAATTCTTTTCGTGTGACCGCTCATCACGCCGATCCTGATTTACCCTTACAGATCCCAGGCAGTCCTCTAACCGACAAGCTTATCACATTCCCATTTCAGTGCAAAACACTTTATTCTTTACAATAAATCGAAGATAATAATATATATATATATTTATTCATTTCCATGTTTTACATAAAACTTTTGGATTTTTTACATTATTCTTTGGTACTTATGCTTATTTATTGCTCGCCTTTACGAATTTGTCACTATACATATACATGCCTCCACCACCAATTTCCCTTTCAGCATTTCCTCTATTTTGAGTTCTAAATTGTCTTCATTCCGTATATTCTTTACCCATTCATTCATCCTGTCATTCCACTTTTCATTCATACCTATGCATTTCCAAATATAATACACCGTTTCTTCTGCCTTTTCACAAAGTCTACACATTCTATATTCCTTATTCTCACTGTCTTCATACCATCTTCTATCGACATTTCCACACCTAAGCCTTGCCCATTGCTCTTTGTGCTGTCCCGCAACCCCTGTTTCTATCCAGTAACTTTCTTGGCCAACGTCCATCTTCCTTTCCTTGTATTTTCTACAGTAGATCGACTTGTCAATCTTACTCCAGTCTTCCTGCATATTTTATTCTATTTTTATTTTGAGATATCTTTCTAGTAAATTGACTAGTTTCTCTTCCTCCTTGCCTTCTCATAGAACTCTAAGTACTGTTCCATCCCCCCACTTCTTGTAGTGCTTTCTTCAGAATTTTCCCCCATACCGTAGGATTTCCATTTTTTATTCCTCTTATTTCTTCCTTCAGACATATTTTGGGCCATCTATCGTCCTTCATTTTCATAATGTCAATCAGATACATGCTTGCCCTCTTTCTAGTCTGTATTGCTATGTTTTGTCTTCCTAACTCTACTCTCCAAATATAGGCAGGTGTGTTTCTGTCTATACTTCGTTCACTGGGAGAACGCAGTTGTCGGTTGACGAGTTTTCGTACCCTTTGCGCAGTTCACGCCTACGCTCATTAGTTATTGGCTCTGTCACTCCCGAGCACATCCCTACCCATGAACCCCTTGTTGGGCCCTTGGAGGTCCTACCATTTCTAAAGAAAGTCACTTCTTCAAGTGTTAGCGCATAAACGGTGTGAAAGAAATTTTGAGCAAGCAAACGATATTCTTTTAGATTTTAGTTTTCTCCGAAAGTATTAATGCGGCTCTGTTAGCAAATAAAAATCTTCTTGAATATCGTCTCTGTCGACCGAAAACGTACTGGTACTAGTCAGAATTCTTACTGCGTTGCAATACCATAAACGACCCTAGATTTCCCGTGTCATAAACTACCTGGTCGCATCGAACATTTTGTAGGAAATCCAGGAAACAGTTCTACCGTTGCTGTTTCTTTATAATCAAATAAGCTGTAGATTCTTATACATTGATATCTCAATAAATATTGTTTCTTAATAGATAGAAACATTTGTTTCATTTGGACACTAGGTATACAGAGTAGAGAGAAGCAAGGCGTGTCCTTTTAGGCTCTTGAATCCTTCACCAATCTCAGTGGAAAAGTCAGTCGGGGCAATGGAAGCCATCTGCGTGAAACGACTGCGTTCTCTCAGTGAACGCAGTATAGTCTCATTATCATTTTCATGAATTTATTTTGGGTCCTTTCAATTATCTCCCACTCCTGCCAACCCCATAATTCCACTCCATACACATCAGTGCTGCACTGACTAACATATCCAGAAGGTGAATTCTTTTCCTTAGATTTCCTATTCTCGCTCTTTTCATTATTCCCCATGCTGCGTTGATTGCCTTCTGTACTTTTGCCGCTTGTCTTGTAACATATACTTTGGAAGATAATAATATAATCGTAATACTCGAGTTACATTGTTGATATTCCTGCTTATCGCTTGTTTACGTTACGGCGCGCCGACAGTCGGATTTGGGCCTGCGAGAAACTGAACCGAAATAGCACTTGGCGACGAACGTGTTAAATGACAGAACCTATTTATAATATTGTCAGATACTCCTAGAATTCGTTTCTTATTTTCTTCAGAAATGTAGGCATCTGGCCAACGTCAAGTCCCAAGAGTTTTTTTCAACCACTTCATACCATCATAAAAACAGCCTCCCTGCCAAGGACCCAAAACTTTCTCTTTACCCTCTTTTCCCCACTAAGCTTTTCCTTGTCCTTGCACCCCCTTATTTTGTCAGAAAGAATTAAACCTCTGAACTGAACACATCGTTTTGTAATAAAGAGTATTGAATTATATATCTCGACAATTCGTGTTTAATTTGCCATCCTCCAGGTATACGACAATATTTAAAGAATCTCTAGGTGAAATTATAGTTAATATTGTATATGATTGGTAAAAGTTAATCGACTGAAGGAGTGCAGATTTAATTGGTTGTAATATATGTATAAATAAAAAAGTCAGCCTGCGCGGACACGAAGATAGAGTTAAGCTACACGTATTTTCGATATTGCCTGAATTGGTCATGTCTACTGATCAGTAGCGTCAGAAGACAAAGATGGGGATACGTTTGCCTCTTTTAGCTCTGTGCCGATTCACCTGCCTATCTACCAGTTGCACACGGTACACTGCATGATAAGCAAATCGATTCAGACCTATTGAACGGTAACTCTTTAATTGTGTTAAACGAATCTGAGTTGGTATCATGAGGCCTCTTATCCTCGCTAATTAACTTAACGGATCGCGAATTTCAGTAAGACAGTAATATGTGTCAATGATCATAAAAAAGAAACATAAAAGTTATACATACTTTCCAGTAAAATATTTTAATTATTGCATTTATTGCATCAACGCAATAACTAAATAGCGAAGTAGCTCATTACGGTTAATATTTTTGTATTTAGGACATGCTGTTATTACACAATTCAGTTCATTTTTTATTACACAAACTGCTCCAGAAAGATAGTCTATGGAACGATTCGATAGCTATTCGTAGGTTCTGCTATAAGGAAATAGCATCTGTTAGGGTAAACGTACCAATACTGTGCCATTAAGGTTAACTTTCTCAGTTTTGATTAAATTAAACGATATTACTTCATTTTTCCGTACTTTTCAACGTATTTACATTGTATTTCAATATTTTATCTGCTAATAGAAATGTTTTCGTAATTAAAATATTAAAAACACCTTAAATATTAATTAAAATACAAAAAGAAGTTCAGGCACCGATTACTGTCACATGTAAAAACGCGCAAAACAAATATACTGTGCGTCAATTACTGCACAATTATTGTTTTCAGTGTTTTAGAAGTGTAAGTATGTTATGTTTTTAATTCGCATTCTTAACCCAAAGATTCGAGTTTAGGTAACAAGTATTGTACATAAATACATGTTTCCAGTTTAATAGTGATATATTTTGTCATATGAGAAAATAAGGGTTTCAAAATTAGGTAGTTTGTCTCTACAAAGTAATTGGTACTCTTACCCTATGCGATTTATCGAGGTCTTGCATCTCGATTCTGGGAAACCAAATGTGTCTCTCGTTAGTTTCTCGTTACTTTCTCCCACCAAATCGCATAAGAAAGTAAAAATCGAGGGCGACGTCGCCTTTCTTTCCCTCAGGGTAGTGACTTTCCGCAGGGTGTCCTTAATAGCGAATAATAAGCGCGACTTTCTTAAACAGGCGCAAGAAGTAGTTCAAAAATTATGTTCGACATTTTCCCATTTTGTCTTCAGTTTGAACACACGTTATCTCCTCGCAGACCAGTATTTTTCATCGATAAAAGATCCAGAGTTGAGTGAAAATTTTGTGAGGCCCGGGGCAACAAGAGGGTGATACGTTAACGTATCCCATACTTTCTGAGAGGCTTTTGTAAAGAAGTAGTTTCAGTCCTTGACTTGGGTCAAAATAAACTCCAAGACTCCACGGTTGACATGACTTTTGAAGAAAACCATTAAGAGATCGAAAAGAATTTTATTTATAAGTAATTGCAGAAATTTATTTTAGGGACTAGCCCCTCACTTAATCCAGATCTGGTGAGATCGATCAAAATCAGAGAAATTTATTAATGCCTAATCTTAAACAAGTTTGCTTTTTCAAATTAAGTAAAATTGTTTATAATTATGAAAATGGTCTAAGAAAACTGAAAAATTTGAATTTAGGTATCATTTATTTTATAATGTAAATTAACATTACCGAAAATAAGTAATAAATTAAATTTTTGTACATTTTAGACTTACAATTAGTGCAAGTTAGACTACTATATTACCATCAATATTTTTACTGCCAATATTACTTCATACTAACATCTGTTTGTCTGTACTCGCAATTGGAAGTAGTAAGTAAAATAACAACTACGATATTTTAATTAAAGATTAAGAATTATGTTTCCTATAATACGAATTATCTCATTCAAAATGGCAGTTTCATCTGAGGTGTTGCGGATGGCAAGGGCGACCTCAACAATTTCAAAAATATTTTTTATTTTATTTACCCTTAAAAAGTAAATAAAAAACGTTTTCCTCGATACACGGCTTTGTTGAGTTTATTACCCTTACTACCCATAACGCCTCATATGTTCTGATCCAAATACTTCTTGCAGCAGGTCTACAGCATAGGTATATTAGCAAGAAAAATTCTCGAAAGGGCAAATAATTTGAATGGCCAGTGCACTTGGCAAACAAATGGCGCTTATAGTGGCAACGCATAGGAGAACGTTAATCTACTAAGTGTCGAGGTCAGGGTCACATTTACCACACGTGGGGAAAGCAGAGGAAAAGAAACTACCAGTCACCTTATCCAGGCGAGGAGAAACGACTCTCGTTCCATGGATGGAAGGAAAAAGTCGATTGGGACGCGTTCAGGGAGCTGACAGAAGTTGGAAGAAAGTCGAAAGGTCTACCAACGAGTTCGTCGGTACCTGTCTTCGATTTTCATTGCTACCATACGTTTTATGCGTTTGCAAAAGCAAAATCCAGCATTACTACTTAAACCATTTGCATTAAAGCGCCATATTGCATTTTAGAGCTGCCATATTAATACTCACATTGCTACCTACCTAATCCATTGCAAGGATTAGTTTTTGTTCGTTCACTTTTTTCGCAAATTTTTAAGGTTAAGGCTTTTGGTACTCCTTACACACACCTCATGACTAATCATATTTTATTGATACTGTTAAGACAAGTCCTGGGTTAACAGGTAAGTCTGTTTCAGTGGATAAGACAAAATCATATAAGTCATAATATTCACTCGATATTTTTTCCTCAGTAGCAGTTAGTTTTTGAGTTTTTCAAATTGTTTCTTGATAAATTAGTAAAAGAACACTTATCTAGACAAACTTTTCGTCGTTGACGTCTTACACTTTACACATAATAGCTCATAATAATGCCTATACAATATGGAACATCGAACAAAATTTATAGTCCCTTTCAGTAGTAAAATTAATTACCAAAAAGATATTTCCTGAAAATTTGTCAATGTAATTATTTGATCTTATTAATGTAAGAGTTGAGAAATATTTGTTACAAGGTATACCTCGTAAGACAGCAGCGATAAGAGCACCAGAGGCAAAAGAAAGGAAAATCGAAAGACGAAAACAGATTCCAACCTCAACGAATACTGCACGAAAATGAGAAAGATGATTTATGTGTTTTGTAAAGAACAACGATCCTTCTCAGGATCGCATAACGTGCCAATAATTTAAAGAACATTCTTTAATATAAAAAACAGTGGCATATTTAAGTTATGCTTCCAATAAGTAAAAATAATTTATTTTTTAATAAAACTAAAAAAATATTTAACAAAAAATTAGGGTAATCGTATCCTTTAGGATGTAAATAAAACAAGTAAGTATTCGAAATTCCTATAAGAAATAAGCAGAATTACTTAAATTTTGCAATCCAAGAAGAACTAGCAACACGACAGCGTTCGCATAACTGTTTTGGTGACGGCCGAGCGACTGTTAACTCTGCAAAGCGTAAGTTGTAGATGCATAGTATTTATTGTCGTCTTATACCGTATATATTAGTAAATGCTTCTTTTCTAAATTACGTCGTTTGTAATGTAATGTGAGGTTTTAGTTTTAGGAAGTTCTAAAGAACCAGGCTATAAAAATGTACATATAGAGTTACTGCTGCTAGAGAAGAAGTAAAATGAAAACGCTAACTGAGACTTATTTTACGTTATTATATACGTGTATTCCAAAAGTTCCAGAACGGTCAAATATTTTGAAAACGAAAAAAATGTTTCAGAGAAAAGTTTTACAGTTTCAAAAGTTTTATTTAATGTATAGGTATATTTGGTTGGCCTTGAGTGAGGGATGATGGTCGTTAAGGTCAACACAATTTTTTGTAATGGAATCCCCTATTTTTTATTATGTAAGGTTAAAGCTGACTTTAAGACTTTTTCAACACACAGGTTGGTAACTTATGAGCTTTAAAAGTTACGGTATATCGCATGGAGGTTGCATAGTCGGACTTCACACGCTTTGGTTCTTGTGCCTGTGAGGGGAGGGACTGCGTTTTCAGTAGCACTTGTTAAAATTAATTTTCGATATCGTTCTAAAAATGATACCTCCTCACCGATTTCGTCAAGATCATCATTCTGAACAACCTGTCCCTAGACATACGTACATCTGGCGGTTATTTTTAGTTTTTGTGATATTAACAAAATATATACAATACGATTCTACTTTGAAACAGATCAGAGACAACTTCAGTGACCTTGACTTTGACGTATGTCAGGCCTGCGGAAAGTTTCAACTTTTCGCAATACTTTCAGGAGTATGGCCTACTGCTGCACGCCACTCGAATCGTATCGCAGTACGTTGGCTCCTCGCGGGAATATAGGACGATCGAAGCTCAAGGGCGATTAGGTAAGAATTATATGGGTGACTTGTTTAGCACATAAAATAAGGGAAACAATTAAGTAGTGTTTAAAGAAAAATAAAAACGCATCGGCAATAATACCTGCGGTATGAAGTGGAAATATATTGCATTCAAATGTAATATATACTGCCTGATCGTTTGCCTTATTTATATCTGTCGGAAGCTACCCCTATGATTTTTACCTAGTCGCCCCTAAGCTCCGATCGTCTTACGTCGTTGCAATGAGCCAACATACGATTGATGAACAGTAGTAGGCATTACTTCTGAAAGTTTAGCGAAAAGTTGAAACTCTCCACAGGCCTGAGGTACAGTTACTCGTTTTAATATTCGGACGCTATGGTTTTTGCGAAATTAAAGCTTTACGTACTTACTTAAAATTTGGTTATCGAATTTTCTGGTCCGTAATTTGTTGAAGCACATATTCTAGTTTACAAATATGTAAAATTAATTACTTTATTTTTTATTGTTTTCCACATAATAAATTATAAACGAAATTAGACTCAATATTGGTGTCGAAAAAATATTCGGACATCTAGTATATTTCGCCGTTTATTCGCTTTAGGAGGTCCGTTTGTAAACTCCTTATGATTGTTTGTAAACACCAAGAGTGTGCAGCAATTCGGTTAGCTTCTGGTAGTCAGTTTCATAATAGATTCCATCGTTTCTACACGCATTTGTGAAAATGGGTCGCAAAAGTAAAAATACCTCATTCAACATTCGACAACTTGTTATATTTCAACGCGAAAAAGGGAAATCATACCGGGAAATTGGGAAGTTGTTAAATTTAAGTAAAAGTACCGTCGCGGATATTATAAGAAGATATAAACATGAAGATCGCATTGAATCTATTCCTCAAAAGGGACGCCCACGTCTTCTTGACAATCGTGATAAGCGTGTAATTATTCGAAAAATAAAGATCAATCCAGGATTAAGTGCCCCTAATTTAACAGCAGAATTGGCTGCGGAAACTGGAAAGAAAGTGCACGTGGATACAGTTCGCAATGTTTTAAAAGATGCTGATTATAATGGTAGAGTGGCTCGTAGAAAACCATACATAAACGAGATCAATCGAAAGAAACGCATAGCATTCGCTAAAGAATTTATTTCTAAAAGACAATCATGGTGGAATGTGATTTTTGCGGACGAAAGTCAATTTCATGTTTCTGGGTGTAGTAGACGAAAATTAGTGTGGCGTAAACCAAATGAACAATTAAAAATAAAGAATATGATACCGACGGTGAAACACGGTGGCGGAGGCTTGATGGTATGGGGCTGCATTTCAACTGCTGGAGTAGGAGAGTTAGTTTTCATTGAAGGTATTATGGATAAGAACAAATATTTAGACTTATTAAGGCAAAATTTATTAAAAAGTGCAACGAATATGGATATACGCGACAGTTTCAAGTTCTACCAGGACAACGATCCGAAACACAAATCGAGAATAGTTCAGGAATATTTATTGTATGCTTGTCCGAAAGTGCTATATCCTCCACCACAATCACCGGATTTAAATCCAATTGAGAATTTGTGGGACTTATTGGATCGTAATATTACGACAACGCCTATAAAAACAAAAGAAGAATTAAAAATACGACTGAGAGAAGAGTGGAGACGCATTACTCAAAATTACTTAAGTAAAGTAATTTCAAATATGCCGACACGGTTGCAACATGTTATTAGACAACAGGGATATCCCACAAAATATTAAAATTATTATAATTTTGTTCTTATGTATTTCTAAATAGGAAAAAACGTTATGTAATGTTAAGTGTCCGAATATTTTTTCGACACCAATATTGGGTCTAATTTCGTTTATGATTTATTATGTGGAAAACAATAAAAAATAAAGTAATTAATTTTTCATATTTGTAAACTAGAATATGTGCTTCAACAAATTACGGACCAGAAAATTCGATAACCACATTTCAAGTAAGTACGTAAAGCTTTAATTTCGCAAAAGCCATAGTGTCCGAATATTAAAACGAGTAACTGTATACTGTCAAAAACACTCTCTTGAACTCCCAAAATACTTCGACAATCGGATTTACAGTAACAGATACTAAAGTGTGAGACTAATATTGCTATATTGCTAATTTTGGTCAGCGTGGAGATGTTTTATATTTTATTGTCGTTTGGTATGTTTCAAATTACACACCAAACCAAACTGTTCAAAGAAGTTAAGTTTAACCGTTTGAGTGCCAAGGAGTGATTTTGCGCTTCTTCTCTGTCGCTCGAACAGTGCCAGCGCTCTGGGCTGCGAATCCGACGATCACAACACGCCCGATTTTTGTCGATACGTGACTTACTGTTACCATTCAGTTTTAGATAATTTAAAACAAAATTGGAGTAATATTACAGTTTGTAGACGTACTTGTTTTTTTCTTATAAACAATCATGACTATAGTAATATAATAAACTTAATAATGTAAAATAGAGTATAACAGAATATGACACGCGCTATCGCGTCGCGTGGCAATTATCGATTGGGAAATAATAATGACTAGTGGCACTCAAACGGTTAAGTACGTAAGAAAGTAGCAGAAATGCATACACGTCTACTATTCACTAGGTGCATGCAATGCTTTTTCAATTTACGTCTGTCTTATTTATTTATTTATTTATTTTTACGCGATACAAATTGCTGCTTTTATATGGTCAACTTTCTGAGAATACCAATTGTCTTCCAATGCAAAAAACTTTTCATACTTATGGAGGACGAAACAAATATTCGTGCGACTGCAGCTACGACACTCGTCATAACATTTATAACTTCGTTTATGTGACCTAGCTCTCCGAAAGTAAGCCTTTAGTAGCGGTGCTAATTTCCAAATGTTTTCACATTTCATTTTCAAGGTTTAATCGTTATTTCAAATAAACCAGTTTACAGAGACAGTAATTCACTAGATGTCAGTAGTTACACTGCCGGACAAAATGATAGGACATTTGATATATTTGTATATTTCATATAACACAATAAAATATATGTACATATTACTCACTCTATATATTAGATATGTTCTTCAAAGTATCCATATAGAATTGCAAGTTTGTATCTTGTACACGAAAGAAATTCGAGGAAGAAATGTAAACATGGGCCGACTTTGCTCGGTCAAATTGATAGGACGCATGTAATATTTTCTGTTATTATGTACTCTGGCAGTAATCTATCAGCAGTGACTAGAAGCAGACGAGCAAATCTTTCATTTATCTACAATATTTGTGCCATTAAAGTTAAAATGGGTCGTGGAAAACAATTAGACAAAAGTGAAACCGACCGAATTCTGTTATTGCGGTCACAAAATCAAACTATTACGAAAATTGCGAAGTTATTAAATAGAAGCCGTCACGTTGTGTATAACTTCTTAAAAAATCCACAAATCTACGGAAAAAAGAAAAGTACTGGCAGACCTCGTGCTACAACAGAACGCGACAGACGGGCCATATTACGCGTAGCTTCTAATTATAAGGGAACTGCAAGAAAAATTGCTGAAGAAGCAGGTGTTTCAGCTAACGTAAGAACTGTGCAACGTATTCTCCAAAGCAGTAAACAAATTAAACGAAAAAAATTGAAAAGAAAACCTCCTCTAAGTGAGCAACATAAGGAAGCCCGTTTAAAGTTTGCTCGCGAGCATGTTTTGTGGAAAAAAAAGTGGAGAAATGTGATATTTAGTGACGAAAAGAAATTTAATTTGGACGGTCTTGATGGCTGGAATTATTATTTCCACGATCTACGGAAAGAAGAACAATATTTAAGCCGTCGACAAATGGGTGGCGGAAGTGTCATGGTGTGGGCCGGTATAGGATATCGGGGAAAAACTGACATAAATTTTTTATCAGGCCGTGTAAATAGCAAAAAATATATTGAATTAATAGATGATCAACTAAATAAGCACGCGACTCGTATTGCAGGCAGTATGTTTATTTTTCAACAGGATAATGCTGCAATACATACTGCAAGACTTGTTAAAGCTTATTTTATTTCTAAGAATGTGACATGCCTCGAGTGGCCGGCCCGTTCACCCGACCTTAATATTATAGAAAATATATGGGCAGAACTTTCAAGAAACGTTTACGAGAATGGAAAACAATACAAAGACGTAACGGAATTAAAATAAAGTATCGTTACAAATTGGAGTCTTTTAAGACAAAAACATATTAAAAAACTGTTTAAATCAATTCCTAATCGCTTAGTAGATGTAATACAGCGAAAAGGTGGTTTTACTAAATATTAATTTGAAATTAAATAAAATATTTCTGTTCAAACAATTGTATTTTTTAATAATGTCCTATCACTTTGTCCGACTGAAATCGATATATATCTGCATTATTTTCTCTAATTTCTTTCGTGTACAAGATACAAACTTGCAATTCTACATGGATACTTTGAAGGATACATCTAATATATAGGGTGAGTAAGATAAACATATATCCTATTGTGTTACATGAAATATACAAATACGTCAAATGTCCTATCATTTTGTCCGACAGTGTAGGAGGTCTTTTACCCTATCTTGAAACTGGACAGTGCATCAAATCCTTATTCCTCAACGGCAACAGGCCGTTGTGTAACGAATCGGCCGTAGCGTTCCATTTACATCGAAATTAATTTTGCAAGCTGTTACCCGGTCGGCGAACAAGTTTTCACCTTAATTTTCGGAACAAGTTTCACGACTGGTTTGCACCCATCGAAAGTAACCACGATGAGAGACAGCCGATTAACGTTCTCCGACGAAGGCTCACAGATGAGCAAATATCTGAGGGCCAATCCGCAAGAAGCGGTCTTACGAGATCGCGATTGCACCCGCATGCATCGACGACCCTCCTGGAAAAACTGGTCCCCGATGACCGTTTCTTTTCTCGCTCAGAGTATACTTTTGTCCTTATTTAAAGGCTTCAATTTAAGTCTCCTACTTGTACGTGCAATTGGATAACTGACATATGAGTTTAATAATGTTCTCATCGGAGCGTAAAATATTATCATCTGAACGTTATTCGAGCATAGCGACTATAAAGAATAGTTCAGGTTTTTGTTAACGAACGAATAAATAAATATGACTAATACTGTTAGTCATACATATTTAGGATAAACGTACCGAATGAGTGTCATGTTCTTAATATGGTCACTTGTAATATCTCGTAAACTAAGCAATAAAATTAAGTGCTTTTTTACTGAATTACTACTTAAACATGTGTAGGAAAACATACTGTAATTGTAATGTCATGTGATTCACAATTAGCGATGAGGAAGTAGCTTAGTAAATCTGATTACGTGCAAAAATGTATTGGCTCGAGACAATTTTATATCTCATTCGAAAAAGCTCAGTTTAAAACTTATGTGTATGCATGAATATCAACTAGAAATATTTAATTTCTAATATGGTTGAGCAATTTGATCAGTTTAAACATTTTTTGAATGAAATTAACGTTTTTGTATTATGAGTATAGGTGGTGGTCCTAACAGAGTTTACATCTGATATTTCCATTTCAATTACAGTATTTACTACAGATGTAGGCATGAAATTTGCAGGACTTGTAAAATAAATTTTGTTTGTCCAGCATATAAATTCGAACGACTTAAAAAAATAAGATATTTAAAAAATGTACCTATTCCTATATTTTTATAATAAAATCATTCTTTTAAACACAATCCCAATAAAAATGTTTCTCAAAAAACATATGTATAGCAATAAGTAACAAAGACACGCAAAAATGACTTTATAAGACTATAGAGAGTATTCCAGAACTAATGGTACAAGCGGAAAGAAGGCGATTCTACAAGAAAAAATAAGACGAAAATATACAATACAAATTTTCGATATCACGTTTCGTTTTCGAGAAAAGTGACTTTGAATTTGGACCGAGTACAAGTGTACCGAATTACAGTTTTAGACGTTTGATGGGTAAACGCGGAAATAGAAATGCTTTTAGCGTGTCGTAGAAACAGTCAGTGTTCTTTGACACCTTGTACCCTTTATGCATCCAAAGATGTACTTCCGTACGCTTGCGCCCGACCATAATTAAAACTCAATTTTCGCGAAAACGTGTCAAAAAAATTTATTCTATTGTGTATTTTCGACTTATTTTTTATATAGTATCGCCTTCTTTTCGTTTGTAAAAATTCAGCTATAGGTAAATGAAACTAAATAGTGATTAAACCTTGCCAAGAGAAGAGTCATATTTTGTGATAAATATTTCAGAAACGCATCTTCCGTTGTAATGGTATTTTGGTGAGTGAAATGACAATGTGTTAACCCTCGGACAGCGGACTGTTCTGCATTCATATGTTGCGCCAGCGGACTCAGGGTCACTTTTGACCCAGCGTTTGCCGCCAGAGAGTTAATAATGGTTAACTTATCACAGCACATCAGTGGTGTTAAATTAAGAATGTGTACGCTCATGTTGGTGAAAATATGAGGAGCCTCGGTAGAGACTCGCGCCAAATACATTCGCACCACGAGTGGTGGGGATGAACTAGCGAGAGGCTCTCGCCGAGGCTATCTACACAGGCAGACACAGAAACAAGGATGTTGAAACTTTGAGCTATTTAAAAGTACCTTAGAAAATGTTTTCTTCGTGGAAGTTGATTAATTATAACTGTATGAATCTTCATCTACGTAAATATTAATGAAATTAGGGCATTAATTGCCGAAAAAATAGCACATTAAGCAACCCGTGTGCCAGCAGATATCTGATGGAAATCTAGTAAGATGTCTATTAGGACTAGGTTACTAGCTCTGTTGGAGGAAGGAAGATAGATTTATGCAAATTTGTGCGAACGAGGAAGATGCCAAGTGCGATTTTTGTAGTTCTAAATCAATTTAAGATCGTGGTGGCATTGTTCAATTGAAGTGATTGGCAACATATCTGAAGTGTCGGCAGATATTCGGGCCAAGTATGAATTATACCACGAAACTTTTTGTTAATAAATTCATTTTTATTAGACTTGCGTAAATAAAAATATTTATAAACTACTAATGTTATTTTTAGTATTTGCGTACAGATTATCAGTTCTTTCTGAAATCGATGTGATCATTCGAAACGTAATGTAACTTTTATTTGTCATGTGTGTTATATGACAGGTTATAGAGATAGAGGTTATGTATCTGTGTTTTTTATTTCTGATGGTGTATTTTGAATAAAAATAATAAAATATTTCATATGTTTTTAACCTATCTTATTAAGTTTATTTTATAGATTGATCTATTTAGACATTATTTATGTGCTAATTAGTTTGTTTTACTTATAGGTAATCAAAGAAGTACTTCTGTGAAGCAAGCGTCAATTATCAAATTAAAAGTTTTGGTGAAACATGCGAAATTTCAAGAAAAGAAGCAATTTTGTACAATAAAATTGGATATGAATTTTGAATTTGGTATTTGAAAACAGGTAAGTGCGATAACAGACGTTATAACAAAGCAAACAATACCAAAGCCAGTGTGTTTGTTTCTCAGATAAATTCACTTTCAGTAGTTAAGTATTTTAGATAGACTACGTAACCAAGAGCAAGGGAAGAAGATAATAAAAGATGTTGAAGCTATAAACTATACATGTTCGACAACAGTCTGCATATAAATGAACTTCATGTAAATGAAAAACCTTATAAAGTTGTAAGTGCAGTGTTTCATCACGGAAACTATGTATACGAGGGTCATTATACACGTATATTAAGAGTTGGGATCTCTAGCTAGTTATACGTTGACGATGTCGTTGTAACTGAAGAAAAATGGCCCAGAGATGCAAAGAACGTTATAATATATATATTTTTCAGAGCAACTCGAAGTAAAAGAGTTGCATGTTGTAATAAAGTTATATAATAAATGTGGCACTATGAAATGTATTAAGTGGTAACATATTAGAAATTATTAAGTCAAAGCATGATTGTATTAAATATCTATATAAATAAATCATTGCGACAAATTTATGTACAGTATGTCTGGGTTAAATGTCTACATGCCATTATTTCTCTAAGTATTAAAAATACAAAAAGATGTTTTTGACAAAAGTGGTAAGGAGGGTGGTGACAATGATTTGACCTTTAGATGACCTTGGAGACCTCTGTAAAGGTTACATTTGAATTTTTAAATAGATTTATTTATCCTACTACGCCGTTTGGTCAAAATTACACGAACGTCATCCTGATCGACTAAAACCGGATGTGATAATATTATAATTGATACAATATAATGAATTTGGTTTACATTTACTCATTTAGTGAGTGACAATAATTCGTTAGCTTCCATTTCTTAAATATGCGAATATGTTATGTTTGGCGTTACTTCAATCAGAAAAATCTTACAAACACGATGGTAAAAGTTTAATAAACAAATAATCAAAAACAAAGAAGTTTTAATCTTTGCCGATTGCCTCGACTCTCAGTCCCTCTCTCCTTTTCCATTCCTCAACTTTTCTGCGTCCAAAGTTATTTGTTTTTGAGTTTTAACGTAACCCAGGATATAATCATTTATATTCATCGTGAGTCGGAAAGCGATTTGTTCACATTTATCGTGAGTCGACAAGCATTCGTTCACTTCACATTTATCGGAAGTTAAGATGTGGATTTCACACTTCATATTTATGAATCATGAATCTAAAACTATAGGTCACAGTGACAAACACAATTATGTTATTCTTCGTTTATCTACTGTAGTTCTTGTACATACAAGAAAGATACTAATAGGCACTTCAAATTATATCGTGTTTGGTATCATTTTAATTAAAAAAATTTCACAAGTATAATAGTGAATGTTTCATAAAAATATAATAGAAGATAAAAAAATTAAGTCATCGAATTAATATTAGTTCCACCGATACACTCGCGTGTGTGATCGTCTCATATTACGCTACTGACTCGAGCCGTGTGTCATTAACCGCTTGATTGCTTCCAATGAATTGTTGAAATTGATGGGGATAAAAGTTTCACATTTATCGCAAAGTAAAATTTCACTCTTATAGCGGCACTACTGTGCTAAGGAATCAATAATCGAAATATGAATGACTAAATATATCGTTTATTTGCTGCAACAATGACATGACTCACAAATCTTGCTTTTCTAGAAAATTAGATATCTGCATTTAGTGCAAGGATTATCCTATTTGTAGTGATAACTCAGAAATGGTAATTATTTGAGGTGTACCATTGTTGTAGCAAATGGGAGATATGTATACAAACTTATGTATTAAAATTTTAGTGTCGAAACATTTGATCAATGTTCCATTTTTTATACTTAAAATAAATATACTTAAATATTTTTGTTTTGTGGAGTTAATCAATTTGGCAAATGAGCAGCTCAATTAGAGAAGTAGGTACATTTTGTAGGTATATTTTGACTCGGTTACTATACATATAAAGTTACTAACAGAAAATTATAGTGCACTTACTGATAACTTCTGTAAATGTTTTTATTACTCATACTCGTAGAAAATACTAAGAAATTTTGAATAGAAAATTCTGAAACACTGTGTATACGCGCAAAGAAGCGTGATCGCGCTTATCTGCTTACAAAGATGACTTGATTGTTAATTCAACACCCAAGTTAATAACATACTTAATTCTTCTCACTTTAGGGCTTTTCGAGCATGACATTGTACAAAATATGTAAACACTATAATGATACCAACAGTTTTATAACCTGAGATTACGTTTTCTACTGCTTGTATTTGAACTGTAATAATTAAGAAGTACACATGTACGTATCTACATACACACTAGGACACAATTGACGTCAACGAAAATGGCTGATACGAAGACCAGGAGGCAAAGAAACGCTACTGTAATTTAGCAGTACCTACTGTTTGATTACAAACTACAGACTTTTCTTATTCTCAAATTAAATAATGATACAGAAACACTTAAATCAACTTGCAAGAAATTTACACGTCAAACTTTCGTTCCATTGTTTAATTACCATCACTCTATTAGTCACGAGTTTTGAGAGCAGAATTGTGCTCCAAAATCTACAAACAGGTACGTAAGTATAGGTGACTGAAAATAAATTGCGTCACGGGATGGCGTCTAAGACTGACGAAGATAACGCTGAAAAATGATGAACGTTCGTAGCTTATCTTAAGACGTTTGTCCGCAGAAAAGAATATCTAATCAGAATTTTTATTCTCATCGCAATAATAGTGACACCTAAGCGATTGATTCGTAAACAATAGGAGAGTTGTGTTAAGGGGCGAGTAAAACTGTGACATTCCTCTTCAACGAAATAAAGGCAAGAGGTAAAGTTACAGCATTCGTGATACCTATTCAAAAACGATACACAATATAAAACACTAGCATGAATTCAAATATACATTATATTTCTACAGGAAAAAAATACTAATTGTGTTAATGTTTGAATTTAATGGAAACTAAATTTAATCGACACGTAAAAAAATAATCCTGAAAATCGAAACTACATACTAGATAGGATAGTGTTTTCGATTCACCATCAAGTTTAATTTTATCCAAGTTTTGTAGGTAAACGATGATTGGAAGAAACGGGGACCAATGGCAACATAAGTATCAAAGTAAAAGGCAAAACTAAGGCGATCAAAGGAGGATAATAAGTTTTCGCTTTTAAACAGTGACGGAAGTTAAGTATGATCGAGTGCCTAGCTCTCAGAAAGTCATGAATTCGACATTGATTGAGAAAAGGAGAAACACGAAGGAAAAGAGAGCAACGCGGTAATCTATAGAAAGATGACGCATCTATCATCTCAATTTTTGGGTAGAAGAGATCTGCACCACATGTGCAGACCTTATTTGGCAGAGGATCGATCACTGATTCTGATTCTGTATATTTATCGCAGAAAAAAATGAAGAACGAAATTAGTACAATATAAAACAAAGTTGTCAATAATTTTGGTCTGCACAATATTTTTTTATAATTTAAGTATTTTCTTCATTTCAAGAAATATGTACTTAAAAATACGTATAAAAATATTTTTTTACCTAAATTAATTACAAATAATGGAAGTTTTCTAAATTTTTTGTGATTTATGATATTACTGATATATTCTTGTTTCTAATTTTAATTTCTTTTGTAACGTTCTTTTCTTTAGATAGTAAGCAAACTTCTATTTTCTTATTATTTATATTTTTTTCATAACGAAAATACGATTGTAGACAATCTACATGTTGTAGCAAGGCGTAAGTTGTGTTTCCTTCTTCACCGTTGTTTCTTACCGTTTTCTTCTTACGATTAATTACTACTTATCGTAGATTATGTTATATAATAATTTAAACAATTTAATCAGAACCTTATATGACATTTATTCTAAAAAGACATTCGCGTTTTCGACTCGATCCGCTTGCTATTTGCTTTTCATTTTTATTTAACGTCGTCAGCAACCCTGCACTGGTTATATTCGTATATAATTATATAAAATAAATTATAAATTAAATAATACATTGCATTATTTTGACTAGTTTGCTATATTTGAAAATTAACTTAAAAAAATTGTATCTTAAATTAGATATAATATCAAGACGATACCAAGACAGCACAAGATTTTTTTCAATCATATTGACTAAGTCAATATTATTACAAACATTTTTGCACATATTGTCTTGTCTTGGTTTTCGTGCAGCACTAGTTCCATTCGTATAGAATCGGTTCTTAAATCACGTACAATTACATATAAAGAAAATTTAATAAACTTTCAAGTGAATCTGAATCAATACGAAAGCAATTATGTATTTGCAGAATCTGAAGATACTTAAAATCTTGGAAGTTAACACTCAGCTGATATTCTGTTAATGTTATCACAGATAAATCCAACTCGATTATTATAATCTCACTACAAAGAGTAGTTTCATACCTTTGTGCTTGCATCAACAATACATTGCAGAACATAATTTTATTATACATAGTTCTGCAGTGAAATATTTTTAAAGTATTTGAGCTTTGAAAAATATTGTCAAGTCTAGTTCCTCTCCAATTATAGTTTCCTTCAATTAGTATCGTCTTAAGATTATTTATTTAATTCGAACAATGTTATACAGTAAATATCTTACAGTTTGATGCAAAAAGATGCAATTGTAGCTTATTGGGTAGAACAAGTTGGAATCTGTTACGTTCTAAAGGCATTGTTGTTAAAAAATCATTCAGTTTTTAGGTATTTGAATTTAACTCTTTATTATATCGTATATCAGTCACAAGCTACAAATTAACTATCAATATTCAGGATATTGTTCACGATAACACCTGTATAACTTTCTAATACTATTAAGTACAATATTCCAATGTTGCCACCAAAATTTTATTGCAAATCACAATAAAGTTTATTCTTGTCTCACTTTTTTAATCAATTCATTTACAAATTTTACTGAGGTAGAGATCTCCACTAATGTGGGAACTAAATAGACGAAGTTCTTTTTTTACACATTTTCATTCGTGGAAACAAGAAAGAAGTTGGATAATCTTTTCCTCCAGTGCAACGCCTCTAACCCAAGTTCAGATATCTCTTATTGTTTAAAAAAATACTGAAGATGCAAACAAGTCGCGACTACAAACCCTGTCATCTCATCTCATCTCATCTCATCTCATCTCATCTCAAGAGTGAATTTTAGGAATCCTTAAGTGTTCGCCCAGGCTAGAGTCAAGATTACTCTACTGAATCCAGGTAGCCCTGCTTGCACTACTCAGAGATGCTCAATCAATCATCGAATATCATATCTGAACATTCATCTATTAGATAGCTTTCACTTTTTTGTAGCAATCTCCTCTATTCGAAAGTTAACGAAGTATATCTGCTTATAAATATAATCCAAATAATTCTACGTAAAATTAGTAGATCACAACTTTTTAATTTTTTTAGGTGGCAAGATGTAAGTATGAATATTTTCAATCTTTTTTATATTTTTCATTATTTTTAGACCTCAGGTGTATTATCATTTGAGAATTGGTGTATCTACATATTTGAATGTTCCTATAATTCGGATAATTTAATTTCTACTTGTACATTCTACTGTACAACATTATTATATACTTCTGTATTTGTTTCACTTTAAAAGGAAATATGAGCAACAACCCAGCATATCACACGCAGCACGGGATAAACCGTCTCGCGCATTTACCTATCGCAGAATCTGCATTACAGGACGAGTAACGGTGCATCCTGCACGTCTCTTTAATGCGTCGCATGTGAAATGAAACTGCGTTCGCTGCATGCTTCATCGTAGAACATTCGAATCTTGCTCTTGACATAGTCCACGAGCATTACACCGAAAGCCATTAGGAGTCATCTCTTGTTCCATGTGCTATGAAGAATTCGGAAGAAACACGAATTTAATTGCTGGCACATCTCGTCTCGTATATCTTTTCGACCCTAGTACATCATTGCCCGAAGCAGTCATGCATATTATCTCGATCGTGGAATTCCTCTAGCTCCTGGACTGTCCCGCGACCCTTTTTTCCAGCTTTGCATCATACTGCAGACATCTGGTAAATTGGGCGAATGAAAGAAATGTAAGTTTAATTTGAGCGAAATAATCAGGCTATTCGATCCCAATGATAGAGTCGGATCATACGTATTTTCATTATTTGCCAAATCGGTCACATTCACTGATCGGTGGTTTATAGCGTCGCGTGACAAAAGTGAGGATAGGTGAAGCGAGTAACTTATTCCTCTTGCCCTCGTACCGTCTCAACAAAAAACTTGCCAACTGTGTACAGTACTTACACGTACTTAAATGTTCCTGGGCACGCAGAATGGTTACTTATGCAAGTCGTGTAATCACACGTCCACTAGGTACTTACGTAAACAGCTCAGGAATAACGTATTACTTAATCGCGCGTTTCTGTATAAATTACGTTGAATAACATGAGGTTCTGGAAACCTACACTTTCAATAGCAATCAAATCGAAACATTCCTTTGGATTAATGAAAGTTTTATTTTATAGCTTAAGGAGCGACCTTTTGTTTTTATTTCTGTGCGATCACCTTTGACAGACTTTTCATCACTGTGTGTCAGCTTAATTATTCTTATAAGTGTATCTGACTTTTTCTGTTTCCATAAAACAAAGTGACTATATTTTATAGGTTTATTTTAAGCATCAAATTAGTTGTAGACTGTAATGTGAGAGAATGCTTAAAATAACAAACATATTCATGTAATTTGTAACACAGGCGGTTCAGACTAACCCGCCAGCGTACCACAATATGTATCCATATTTTGTACCTATTCACGTTCAAGGCCTTTCTTTTTTTCTTTCTGTATATTATTACATGACATCATCACTTCACATAAATACCATTGCATTTTTGACATAATGGACTATTGAGAAGATTATTACATATTATTGCATAAGACACTTGGAAAAAAAAAGTGTTTTGAAACTAGTGGTATAAGCAAAAGAGTGGTTATTCTACATAAAATGATAAGTCGGATATATCTATAATAAAATTTTCTGGCTTTATGTTTCATTTTCTAAAAATTGACTTCGAGTATCAAAGTAAGTCTTTTATAAACTTATAGACGTTCGAGGTGTATATGGGAGAGAGGAACACTCACACTCTGACTGCTGACTATCTATTATCTATTCTTACCTACTGTAAAATAAAAGCGTTCCCTTCACTCTGTGTTTCCCTCAAGCGCCTAAAATTCTATTATTTATATGCGCGAGTACTACATACTTAATATAGAAATATAAAATCAGAAAAGTTTATTGCACATTTGCGATTTATTTCTTCATTTCAAATCAATATCTTTCACATATTACTAATTACGAAATACCCATTCCATGCATAATGAAACAATAATTAAATTATTAAATAATACAATGAAATATTACAGATGCCAGCCATATTAAATTAAAAAGTATTAAAGTTGTAGTAAGCTGACAAGGAAACATCCTGAAGTGTAAATGTCCGATTTTGATGAAACTTGACATGTTTGTAGATTACCCAAAAATATTGAACACGTATTTTTTATCTGCTGATATTCATGTTAAAGAGGTGAAAACCACATTCAAAAACTTTGACTGGGGGTAAAAAATATATTTGGCATAATACGGGCGATTGCACACTTTTCAGCGACGAATCCACTTATATAAACAGTTTTTCAAAATATCAATTTGTTTAAAAAATGTATTAAAAAGCAGTATATTTCTGTTGTTTTCCTTGACTAAACATTGATCGATATTTTTACAAATTTATATGCAAATACTATAAATCAAAACATAAAATAGGGATTAAACAGAATTTTGAATTTTTACACTATAAACAAAATAATAGCAATCCTAATTGAACTACATTTTATGCGAAATTGAATCTTGAAACGAGTGGCTTTATGAAAAACATCTTTCTATTGCTTTCACCATTATATCAGGAGACGTGGCAGTGTCTCCCACAAAGTAGTTGAGTTGCGCGTGACGCTAACAATGTCTTTTCTGCGACCAAAACGTCCAAAAACTTTGATAGCGATTTATTCTTTGGACGCAGAGTGTAATGGATTTTATTAACAATTGCCACATTGTTAAGCATCACTGTGCGCGTGCAATGAGCCAACCACGCACGTAAATTGGGATAAGAATAGCTGAGATAACAATATATTAATTTTACGTGCAGGAGTAATTTAATAAGCTCAGTTTCGTCGGGCGGGGATATTTTTCTTTGGCTTTCACAGTTTCACCGCTAGGTGGCTTTAGCTACACAGCTAGAAAGCTGTCAAAATCCTTAAAGTTTTTCAAAAAGCTAATATATATTGTTTCCAAAATTAATAAGTATAACATCAAAGCTGTGCCTACTACGACATTGTAAATAGCTTCTAAGACGTACAAAGCTACAAATGCTATAATTCATCATGGCGAATGTATTCATAAAGGATATGGTACTTGTGTTCTAAGGTAAAAGAATTCTATATGGATGCATGCTGATGACTAACATCGCATTTCGTCAGATGCGATGGCCATGAGCTGCCAAAGACGCTTATATATTTATCTGAGAAAACATATCACAATAGACTATCAAAAATCACATTATATACGCATAATAACTAAGAAAAAACTTATGGACACGATATATTGTACAGAAATAATAATTTTCTATATATGAATAGAAAAAATACACCCCTCCTCAAATTAAAAATGTAGAAACACCAAGTAGTTGAGTTTAGTTTGGACTCTAGTTCCCACAAAAAATCTAAAAAAAAATTAATCCACCCAAAAAAGCATCCAAAAAATATTACTAAATCTTCAACAAATATTAATCCATAAAAATGAATCTCAAAAAAGTATAAAAAAAAGACCCCAAGAAATGTTTATTATCATTAACCCCTTGCTGTACTTTGACGAGTCTGGCTCGTGTACTTTTTACAATATCTTCGCTGCCGATTACGCGGTAATGCGTGATGAGGATTTTCCACAAGTAACCGATCACGCACCATCGCGTGAGACGTCTATGTTCGCTCAATGGGAGCTTTACTGTTGGCACTTTAAGATACTTACACATTTCAGATCGGCAGCAAAGGTGATAATATTACGAAAGAAAATTGTAAGGGAAAGGGTTAAATTCGAAAAATATACTGTAACCAAAAGTAGTTGTCCAATTTATAAGGGTTTTCTAAATTTTGGTAATTACGAAACCGTCAAAAAATTATCTATTTGACTTGAGAAAGGTATTAAAATCAAAAATAGTTGCCCCGTTTGCACAATGTGCTCCACAACATGTTAATTAGAAAATCACGATAAAATATTAACACTTTAAATGGATTCACAAATAAGGGATACGTGTGAAAATCGGAAAAATGAAACCTAAGGTGTATTTGGTGAGTCATTTTTATCAAAATCGGACAACCGACTTGTGGCGTCATGTCTAATGTCCTCAGTAGTGTACAAATGTACTATTGGGCCACAAAATATAGTTTAATTAGGATTGCTATTATATTGTTTATAGTGCAAAAATTTAAAATTTTATTTAATCCGTATTTTATGTTTTTCTTCATAGTATTCACATACAAATTTGTAAAAAAATCGACTAACGTTTAGTCAAAGAAAACAACAAAAATATACCGTTTTTAATATATTTTTTAAACAAATTGATATTTTTAAAAACTGTTTATATAAGTGGATTCGTCGCTGAAAAATGTGCAACCGTCCATGTACATAACATACCAGCTTGATTTAAAAAAAACTAAAATGTTATACCACCCTTTCCCGTTCTGTAGCAGGACTTCCAACTGATTAAAAAACGTTTTAAATAATGCAATTGATTTCATTAAGTAGTTATCTTCAGAAAAACCGGATTCAAATAATTATCAGCTCATTTTATATCTGTGATTGGAAACCAAAGCGGTCTACATGTCACATTTAAAATACAAGATTCCTTTTTCCGACAAGAAAAAAGGGTGCTAAAAGAACTTTTTCATTTAAATGTAAGGGTTCAAGAAGATAAGTTCATACTATAATACTGTGTAATGTGCCCGCCTATGACTATCTCTATCCTATCTATACTTTCTACAAATATGTACTCATAGTCATACTTGTTTTCGAGAATCAAGTCACCCTAATCTTAAGAAATGCGTCATCCGCGCCCTATGAACTAAGCGTCATCGCTAAACCTTAGATTATCTGGTAAATACGTTCCCTATCCCTACCACTGTCCTGTTCACAACCCTTAAATAGCCTAAACATTTTTACTTTAGTGAGAGATTCTGTCAAGAAGTCGAACAGTCTACATTTAAGAACAGTACGTTGTGAATAAACCTCTTTAGAAAACCCAAAAGTTGGTATAAGTTCTTTCTTGTGTCCATTACAACTGAAATTGAAAACTTCAAACGCTAATACCTAATACCTCGAAAACAAGAATATGATTTAGGTCATTTTGCGTTACTGCCACAGATATCGTCCCAGATTGAATTAAGCTGTGTTTGTGTTAGGCAACTTTTAGTCAGTTGATTAAAATTGTTCAACCAAACTAGACGAATAGGCTACGTTCAACTGAACTGGAAACTTCTAGTTTCAACTTGGTTGAAACTGTGTTTACACGAACAATTTCGATTGTTTCCAGTTTGACTGACTCGATTGTCCAACCACAAATTTTCTAATATAAAAATAGCTTTAATTACATTTAATCGAGAATCTTGTAAAAGAAACGACAAAGAGCAAATAAATCTTCGTTACTTGGTTACTTCTTAGCAAGGCTGCAAAATCTTGCAACACATCGTAAAAGTGCAAGATCCAAGTACTTATCCTTTATCCTCTAGAGTTTGGGAAAGGCCGGAAAGAGTTGCTAGTCGGAAATTGTGCAAGTTTTAATTAGCAAAATCGAGGGAGAGGGCGGTGGTAGTGGTGAAAGTCGTGCACGCAGTCGATCTCCTCTCATGCCGAACCACGAAGCAGAACTCAAGCGCATCGAACTATACGTGCATCTTGAAATATTTTCACGGAGTATCGATTTGCGCGAACGAGTGGCGATCAATTACGTAACGGAACCATTTTCTTTTCCCCCTTTCGAACTCTTCGAAACAGCGGCTGAGGTAATAAATTATTCAGTAATCATCAGCATGGAGGAAGGCACAAAAATTATTCGTGCAAGCAAGAATTCCGGAATAATACGTGAGAAGTTTCACTGACTGAAATCGTATCGTCGCGTAATACATCGTTCTCCTATTGTAACTATGCACCTCGTCTCGGTCTATGTGAGTTTGCAATGGTGTATGGTTTTATCCATTTCTCTGCCTCTCCGATTTTTCGATTTATCCCATCTCTGTCCAAGAGAACCAATACCTAATTGGTAGTCATGCAAATTTTACGACATATTCGTCGAACTTCAACTGTATTCTGCCGACATGCCATGTTATGTGCAATTATCTCGTAGTTTCATAATCTCGAACTGTTAACCACACAGCTACTGTTAATTGAGCATAGATCCATCACGCGATGGTGCGTGACCGGTTCCTTGGGAAGATGCCTCATCATGCGTTGACACGTGATCAACAGCGAACGTAGCGTAAAGAGTGCACAAAAGTCAGATTCGCCAAACAACGTAAGAGGGTTAATGCTTATTTTCTGTTTTCGATAATAAAATCAACATTCAACCTTAAAACATTCATTGAATCTGCATAAAATTAGATTTATAATAGTTGTGAAAAAATGTTAAATTATTTAAAATCATTATTACGCCGCAGATTCGGTAAGACGTCTATAATCTATGTGTATGTACACAGGATATCACTACTGAATTATACAAAGTGTCCTACGTAACAAGGTCAAGCTATATCTTTAAAAATGATTGCAAATAGAACAAAAATGTCATTAAGTAAAGTTAAATGGTTCGGAATGGAGTATATTCTTATATTAATTTTATGCAGTCTTATGCATTAGTGCATCTAAGCAACTGATCTGCATTATTTTTTATATTGCACTTTATACTTTTAAGTAAGTAAAGTAACTTGATACATTTTTATGAATTCTAGTTTAGAAATTATTTAATTTCGGCGAAAGTGTTCCAATAGTAGTTAAACAATACTGGCTAGTGTAACTATGGGTAAATTTGTATGAAAAAGGAAAAAGACGACGAGAAAACTGAATTCAAAAGAGTAAAAGAAGAAAAAGCAACGAGAATGAATTAAGTAAACAACAAAAGATATGTACTAATGAATGATTCCATTAAGTCTTTTTATTACTTATAGACGTAAAATTTGTTATGCCAACTTGTTATTGTCTGAATAAATATTTCGCTAAAACGTGTCACTCGCAGTGCAGAAGTCAACGTGATTATTTACAGGTTTCAGGTTTCAGTTCAGCAGTCATTGCGTCGTTACTAAAGCTTGCGATCTCGTTAAGCGTCATATTTGACTTCAATTTTCGGATTCAAACGACATTACAAGATTATGTTCTTATATATATTTGAACGTATTTTAACATCAGCATGACGCAACAGAAAAAATATGCTCTTATGTGCTAAATAATGATCTTGAAAACACTGACAAAAATTACCTTGAAAGAAAAATATATTTTGTAGTACCTATATCGGTCTCTAAATATCATTCAAATTATATATAAAATAGTTTCTATATTAACAGAGTTGGAAGAAGTATTAAGTGGCCTTATTTAAATAAACCACTCTATATATACAGCACTTCAGATAGCACATGATGCATAGTGGATAAAACGGCTGATCTAACTGGACAAAATTCAGGCATTAGAACAAATCATAAGAAGAATCAACAACTATAAATTAAAAAGAAAAGATACGTTGTAAAAGATCGAATCTTTACGAGTACCTTACGTGATTTATCACGTATGAAGACCTTCAGTATTTCATTGCAGAGTATGATAATTTCAAATTATAATACGTCTATAAGAATAACCTGTCCTTAAAATTTCGATACTATTACAAGAGGCATTCAAAGTATTCCAAAGTGAAGAATATTAAACTTACATAATACAGATTTTGGTACAATACATATGTTTAATAGGTTTGTTCAGTTTTACTTAAATTAAAAAATAAATTATTAAACAAATATGTTATATAGTATCTATTACTGTAGAACATACAAAAAGAACTCATTTGTAACAGTTAATGTAACCAGGAAGAATTGCGAGGTCATACAAGTTCGAATCCAAATTGTTGTGTTAAATAAAGGAAAACTTGTCTAGGAAAATATAGTTTTTAAAGTAGGTTCCAAGTATAAATTAAATATTTTTTTTCTTTTTCATTTTAGTATTTATATATTCAAATTTGGTATATATTTTATAAATTAAGCAGTACACTTTTGTTGCAAAAAATGAATATAAAGATATTGCCCGATTAAAAACTTAAATACAGTTAATATCTACTTATTTTTTCATGTACAATCACCCCCTTTCTGCTCGTACCACTATAGTTCGGGACACCCTCTATATTACATAGCTACATACTGCTGAACATTTAGAATCAACTAGCACTCCATGTACCCTCTTCAAATATGGATAAACTATCTCACCGTTAATAAGAACCAGTGGTATAGATAGATACGTACTTCACAGAATAAATCATTGAAAATTTTCAAATATTTATTACTATTATTAATATAGGATAAAATATATGTGTATATGTGTGAATTAGTTGTATTGAATTGTGAATACATACTTTGGTATTTAATATTAACACATAAAACTGAGAATCATTTTTGTTGCTACAACGTGCTGCGGCAAAAAATGCTCGTCTGCAACATGCCTTACAAGCAATATTAATGGTTTGAACAGAGCATTGGATTGCAAATGATCTAGAACGCACACTACGTCAATTTTTTTCACAGTGGACTCTTGCCTTGACTCTAGGAGACAAAAGAGCACCCTGATGTCGAATTTTTTACAATACAAAATTTTGTATAGCTGAGGAAGTAAGCATTCCCAAATGTATGCGTATAAGGGTCTGAAATCAGAAGTAGGCTGTACGAATGAGAAATGAAATATGAATGAAATGTGTGACTGTGTGAGAATCGGTATGACCTGACAAGGCACAAGGGAATTCTACGAAGTGTGCAGAGTTTTTTATTCAATTTTTTCTAGATATAAAGGAGGACAAACAAGGCGTTGTTTTTTATCAGCTTTACTCCAACAAAGTAAGAAGTAGCGACTCTATTTTCGAGAAATTAATTACTGAAAATGTAAAAATATCTATACACGTAGAAACTGAACAAAAAACTCGGTGCACACTTCATAGAGTGCCCTTGTCAATGTGATTATGCTTTAAACAAGAATAGCGTTGATAAATTCTTTATCAAGAATTCAATCAAAGCACAATTGTGAAGTATAGTCATTTTATTTAATCAAATTACTTAATTGTTCGTGAGTCCTTCCCTATTTTCTGTAGGTGTAAGTGAACTGTTCCCAAGGTTTTATGAGTACGTATTGATTCGAGAAATTAATTTTTGTAATTCCTTTAGGTGGATAAGTAGGAAAGAGTCTCGTAAAGAAAACGAAAAGTGTTTAGATAGTTAGTCTAAACATAACAATTAAATAGTTCTCGATCGATATTTAGATAAGGGCCGGATTTTAAAGTCAACGACTTCTAAAATTATTAGTTTCATTCTATAATTACGGAGTACTACACAAGAGAAAGTCAAGTGCAACGAAAACTTGTTTTCTTCGCACCAAAAACATTCTCATTTCAAGCCATCATTATCAGAATACCTTGGATCATTTAGAAACTGATTATCAATTATTTGAGAAATCGAAAGCGGGAAATTCGAAGAGGGAACGAAACTTCCGGTTGGAAATGATCGCTTAATGTATCAAAGTTTGTTCTTACACAGTGGAAGCAAAAAGAAAGTGAAATAATGTAGAAGGAATTTGTCTTCATATTTGATCTATTCTTAATTTGAATTTCACTGATCTACTTATGTAAATGCGATGATCACAGCAACGATTTCTAAATCGTTGATCTATAAAGATCGCCATAATAGATTAGTGTCTCTATTGACATAAAGGTTCAAACACTACCAACAACATGTATGTATTAGCGGATCAAAGTAATTGTTAAAAAGAGAAGCAAGTGACTGAGGGAACCCACCGCTAGATACCACTAAATTATGCATTAATATTGATAATTCAAATTACCATTTTAAATAAGGTAAACCTGATATTTTAGTCGATTCGAAACTGAAAGGATCGTCAAGTTGTAGACCAATTACTAGCAGATTACAAAAAAGGTATTTATCAAATATGTAGAAACCTGGAAACTATCGTAATTGATCCACCTGTGGTTACGCGATATGTACCAATTAACGAATTCTATAATGATTGTAATATGTAAATATTATGTATCATATACTGTCGAGTTATGGAGCATATGATCTTTCTAGTCGACTTGCGTGTGATAAAGACGTACTACTGTAAAGGAGAGTGTACAATGTGGAAAGTAAAATAGTTCAATCGCCTATAGAACTTCATTAATTCCATAAATCTAACCAATAAAATCAAATAAACGAAATGCATACAATCAATCATTATGTGCGCTCTGAACGTCGAGTCAATACAAATGTAACGAGGACTAGATTTTCGAATCAAGGTCAAGATAAGGGTAAATAAGTCTATGCATCATTACAGATTGAGTGTATCGGAATGAAGAGGGGAAAAAAGAACGAATGAGCGTGACCAGAGTGAATGATTCGATAATACGATACAAAGATATGATAGATCGAATTAAGTTACTTTTCATCAACCTTTCGTTGGTATTTCATTACTCGTAAATTATTCTAATACGTAATAATCTAATTATGTAACTTAATGTTTTAGAAGTAGGACAGATATAGTGAAAGCGTGTTTAAAATCTTTATCAATGTGGAATTTCATTCAAATACTTAACTTATGGACTAATATGAAAGCTTATTTAGATCAGTCTATAATTTTTTGTTTTCTTGCCCTGTGGACCATGTGGTATTAAAATATATTGACTTTGAAAGTTTCCAGCTTTAAATAAGCTAACATATGCCGTGAGACAAACCATGGAGAATTGGCTGTTATACGACGCACAACGAGATATATAATCTTCTTTTAATAGAGAGTAATACAATGTAAGTTATAGCCTATGCCAGTGAAAGAATTTTAGGCAATGGAAGAATATGTCAAATTGGTTTGGCAGTTAGCAATTTTACCTCTTTATATTATGCTCTAGATAACTCGGAAATCCTTTATCACGAAATGATCGACTAATCGATCAGTATTTGAGTATTTAAGTATTCGAAGTGAACAAAAGTTTACAACTAAGTGGTACGATTTGTATTTAGTACTAAAAATATTCATAATGCTTAATGTTATGGAAATATTTAAGGTATTTAAATATTAAACGTAAAATAAGCGTAAACAAAATTTTTTTGTTAAGTACAATATACTTGGTACAGAAAGTGTAACTGTTTGTTATACCTTCGAGTATTCAAGTATAAAAATACGAGGGCAAGTGAATAATTATACGAAATAAGGCTGTAATGTTTTACTAACATTGCATTGTATAAATAGCATGCACCAAGAATACACAGCGAGATGTAATTTGAGTTTTGTTGTAGAAAAGTATAACAGTAGCTGAAATCTATCGCGAATAAACGACCTAATACGAAATGGACAATGTTCTGAGTGGCCAATCGGAAAAAAGTTCAAAACTCTATCATCAATGTGGTAGGTGATGTTAACTGTATTTTAAAATTTCAAATTATGTACCTCTTACCGTTCTCGAGATATACGTAAGCATGCATTATTTTTTAGCAAATCCTCGTAGATTCAATTAATATGTAATATATAAGTCAATTATACAACCCATTCTACATTTCCAGGTGTGGTTACAAGTTAGTCAACACCCATCATAATTTATAGATATTTTAGTAGGAGAACTAGGATTACTCGCATGCAAATTCTTTCTTTTACTTCTTGTTAAATTCTTTGCAAATTTCTGCAAAAATTCACTAATTCCGGCACTTCATCCGAACAGTATTCGCGGACTTTTCAATTAAACGGATGACAAGACAAATTTAACGTGCGAGGGAAAGTATTTTCAAATCGTTTAAGCATATAGATATACAGTGAAGCACAAAATGAAATCAATAAAAACGTTTTTTTGAAAACTAGTGATGTATTTATACAACGTGGTAAGATACGAGAAAGACTTATCATAGTAGTATACGAATTTGCATTTATTTCACTTTAATAAATATTTAACAAAGTTATTATACATACTTTACTTATTCTGATAGTAATACAGTTTTCCTTTGACTCAATTTTGCACCGTGTATTGGTGCGTACGTGCTTGCGCTCTTACAAGGTCAAAATAATTTACAATCATCATGTAGAGGTCGTGTAGGTACGTATCAGGAACAGTTTTCAGTAAACTGTGAATGACAGTGCATAAAATTAGTATAAGCGTCGTTATGATAGGTATTTGTAACGAAATGTGTCCAAAATTGGATAATTTCCTTGTTAAAGAAAGGAGTTTCCACTCATGAGGTGCCAAAAAAGTGTTCACTGTACAGAGAGAATGCTTCTGAAGCTGCTAGCGCTAAAATACGTATTTAGTTCAAGAGGTTTACGATACAGGTACACCGAAACGAAAGTCTGAAGCTACATATTGTAAATATGAACTATTTTGTTACACGTATGTCTGATTATGATTATTATTGTCTGATTATTATAAAAAAGAAAATGTGTGTAATATATTATTATTTTATCGAATATAGTAACATTTATTCTTTATGTACAAGTCTACATTTGTTTTTCCAATTTCCCGCAATGTTACAATACTGTACATTTTGTAAAAACAGTAATACGTGTATAAAAAGGCTACTATATGTGAAGTTTCCAGAAGCTGAAGAGATTAAATTTTTATTTTTATGCCATCATTTTATTATTACTATTTTATTTTACTGTCGTAGCACATGACTAGTCAATATTTAAAAAATTAAAGAATTCACCTGCATAGTTATACCTATTGTTACACAATAATAAAACTATATACGGTTAATAAATGTCACTTAACATATTTCTGAAGTCGTTCTGACAAATTTTACTTTCATTATCAAGAATTCAATATCTTAAGAACAATATCAATCATCTGTTAAACAATTCATTACAGTCGATTACTTTAGTTGTTTACTTCAAGCTAAATTTAAAAATACAATATTTGTCGTATCGCTACTTTTTTCTGCTTTGTTTTATGGACTTGGTCAATTTTGCATCTGAGTGGCTCAGGTAATAAAACAAGAAAATAGAAGTTACTCAAATGGGACTTAAATGTGCGCGAAAGAAAAAAGTAAAAAAAAGACATATTTCACGGGTTAGCGTTTTATCACACACGTTACACTGCTTCGGTGATATAAGATTTGCTATCCATTGGTAAAAATTTCAAAAGCGTGAAAGTTTGTGCTCTACTACGTCCTAAAAAAATCAATAACACTCACGCTACGATTTATACAGTATGTCCCACGAAATACTGGACAGTCGATTATTTCGTAACCTATTAAAGATACCAAAAAAGTTTTTATATGAAATTGAATGGCAAGAGGGGGCTGATTTATTGTCCGTAACAATTTTTTTTTATCATTATTGTTTACAGAGATATGAAAGTTAAGTTTGGTTTTTTAAATGGGATTATATATTTTTTGTTTGATTAATAGATAGTACGATTCAAGACGAATTCAGCAAACATTAATGTATACACCTTTTTTCAAATAGTTTTTAAGATATTACGAATAAAAGTTTACTGATTTTCGGTGGAAGATTTAGGCCTGCCGTTCCTAGCACAGTCTCTTCGTATCAGTTTCAAGAGGCACGTTTAACACGTTCGACGCGCGACAGGGTAGATCTATCGAGTTGAGCCCGTTTCCCCGGAGAATTATTGACCCGGCGGTGCTGCCGCGCGCTAGCATACAATCGGACAAACCTTTTTCGACCATTTTTTTACCCCCGCACGCAACGTGTTAACCAGTAGCATCTTAAGTGTGGTCGAGAGTCGAGACTCCCTACTGTGCTTCCTGGTCTCGCTGATTTTCTTCCACCGAAAATCAGTAAACTTTTACGCGTAATATCTTAAAAACTATTTGAAAAAAGGTGTATACATTAAAGTTTGCTGAATTCGTCTTGAAACGTACTATCTATTGATCAAAAAAAATATATATAATCCCATTTAAAAAACCAAACTTAACTTTCATATCTCTGTAAACAATAATGATAAAAAAAAATTGTTACGGCCAATAAATCAGCCCCCTCTTGCCATTCAATTTCATATAAAAACTTTTTTGGTATCTTTAATAGGTTACGAAATAATCGACTGTCCAGTATTTCGTGGGACATACTGTATGTTGAACTTGTCAGAGGAATGTAAGGGAGCGTTAGTCGAATAATAGAAAGATTTCAGGGGATTAGACTCGGAAGGTCACGGTTTGAGCATTTTGAACCGTGTCGTCGAATTGGCATGCTGTACTGCGCAGTTCGATAAACGGAGGCATTGTTGACAGTGTCAGATTATGTATTAATGAATTCGCTTCACCTTAATTTCCTCGTATCGTTGTCGGAAGATTCAGCAAATGGCAAACAGAATTTTCTAATTTGCTGTTTGACTGTTTACTTTTACATTCCCTAAGAATCTATTTAATGAACACTTAGCTCAGACGAATGTGGCCGCATCGATACTCTCTATCTCCTCTTTCACACAGGAGCCATTCGATAAGAGAGAGGGATGGAAATGTGGATGCAGCCAGAATCGTTAAAGTTGACCGTACAATGAATAACAATTCTTAATTGGAATATTTGTTAACAATTTGGCGACTCAGTTGGCCTCGATTCAAGGGAAACGAATGCCGGAAGCGTATTTTATTTTGCAGTCGTTATGCATTCTTGATGATATAATGTTACTTAGAATTCCATTTTTATTTTACAAACAGCACCCCTCTCTTACATATACATTACGAAACGGTTTTTTTTCTTTACATAACAATCGATTCTTGTCACAAACAAAGAATTTACGTGTGCATCGATACGAGCGATAAAGCTTAATAAGAAAACCCTTAAGTTGTTCCCCTATTCGTAATGTTATCATTTTAAAGTACACTCATATTTGTAATCGAAAAGTATCGAAAATTACTGCAAAGTACTGCAAAGTATTGAAAGGTGCTAAAATTTCGTAATCACGTATTTGTTGATATATTGACATTAAATGCGATGGATAACGAATAAGAATCAGTATCGTGGAAATGAACTGAAATTCCAAGCAGTTCCATGAAATCTAGAAGTCAATGTCATGTGTCGTAACAAGGAGCCTTTTCGTTCACAGTTCTCCGCCAATTACGAATTCCGTTTCAAACGTCATGCTCGAACAACCGACCATCACTGCTTTCTATTTAATCAGTCGTTCCTCCAGCAAAATCTACTAACACTAGCTGAGTAAGTTATTCCTATGATAAAGCTTCTAAATTTACTTCTCTTCTCCAATTTGCAGAAGTCAAGAACAGAAAGCTTTCACCTGTATACTACATACAATTTCCCCAATTTACCACTTAAAATACGTGCTATCAGGAAAATGATAATCTAGGCTCTAGGGCTTAGAGACATTTAAATTACACTGTTTTTAAAATGTTAATACATTCAATCTAATGAATCGAATTTCACAAGATTTAATTAAATTAAATGTAATCTTGAGCTTCCTTTACTTATATTTTATCATTGATAAAATATTGTGTCCTTGATAAACCCAATTACACAATGTTATGGTACTCTTACGACGGAATTATAATAGTTTGATCTTGACTTCCTTTGAAAAATTAAGACAGTGATTGGATACGTGCTACGTTCAGCAGACGTGGTACAAGATAGCGGTTTTATCAACTTCAGTTCCAAATAAATACAACTTCAATCAGCTTCGATACCTAATCGATTAGAACGGATGGTCAGATACGAAACAGAATCTAAGTTGAGTTCCAGTAGAACTTTAAATTCAATATAATCCATATAATAAATAATTACTCAAACAAAAAAAGATCTACTAGATTTGGAATAACTTCTGCTTCGAAACTTCAAAAATTTAATTATAACTTTACATCACCAAAACCATACAAATTTGATTTATATTTTCATTCCTAATCTCCATAGAGTGAAATACCTTAACCTTTATTACATACTTCGATAAGGCAATCATGTTTACATGCATGAAAATTCCAGAAATATAACGCAACGTAACGCGATTGTCTCCAAATAAATACGACGAATGGACTCACCTTACGATTACATCGACTCCGTTGTCATTCCGATTACTGTTCAACGTGACTTTTTGCGTGGTGCCCTTCAAACAACCTCTCGTGTTGTCTCCAAGCTCACGAACTCCTAATTACTCTTTCTTTCACAAACACTTTTTGCCCGTGACAAATTTCGACTTCTTAACGGTTCTTGATATCGAAGCAACACTCCTGCCTCACAATCACGATACTACTGTTCGAATGTGTTCGACCACCGAGTGAAACGTTTTCGAGAATTAAACAGGAAAGTAAACAAAATACATTTATTGAAGGGAACGAAACGACACGACCGAGAGCACACGTGCCGATGGATTAACCCGCAACGAACAACACTCACGTAGCGGCAGACTACAACTAACCAACAGGTAACGGCTTTCGCGCTCGCGGCTTCGGCAATTTTCGCGCTCGCCTCTCGTTAATTTTCGTCGACCGCTCGGTCGCGCTCGTTATCGCTCGGCCGTTTCCGTTCCAGCTCCGAGATTGGCGGTAGAAATGGAGATTTTTTTGGCGATCCACCGATCCAAATTGCTGGGAGTATTCGAAGCCCTTGAAACTTCACGTAAACAGAAATTTTTGTTGTTTATTCTGAGAGCAGCCACTTTAAACGACACAGAAGCGTGTAATTAAACGTCAACAATTTTATACCTTCTCAAAGTGAAAGAAGTTTATGTAAATTTTAATCTAGGACCCATATTTCTCTGGTTTTCTATAAAAGAAGTATTATTACTTATTGAATATTTATAAGAATTACAAAAGTTTTCAATATTTTTAGTTTATTAAATATTCTGCTCGGATGAGATGTTTAAAAGAATTTTAATTTTTGCGCTTTTTAGCCTTGACATTTGAGAAGTGTTTAATTAATGAGTTTGAAAAGTATTAATAAAATTAGTATCTTACTAATGTTTATTCTATGATATTTAATTAAAATTAAATCCATTTTTGCTACTATTGCAATTCTATTATACATTCTTCGCCATTACAATTAGAGCTACATTATCGACTACTATACCGAGTCTACTCCAAAGATAAAACATTTTCACATTTCATACAGGAAAATAGCGGAAAAGAAGAATTAAATATTCGCGTTTGTGCAAGATAAAATGCTTTCTTTCCGTGAACGTGGGGAAAGCTACAGAAAAATTGGGACAAGGTTAAATTATGAACACTATTAAAAATTATGAACAATAGAAAACTGTAAAAAGCGGGCTACGACCAAGTTGACCAAAAAATGTGCTTAAAATTAGGGAGCAACTAAATATTATCAAAGAAGCTTTGAAACGTTCGTTTGTAAATGCTAGAACTTTGGCCTAAGGAAAGAAAATTCGTTCACAAATCATCCAAAATGTTTTGCATTCTGCAGGAATATTGGTATCATATGGCAGATTTATAAGGTAAAAGCCCGTATAGAATAAATCAATAACAACTTGAAAAATGTTATATTTTCAGATGAGAATAAGTCTAACTCATTTATGGCTAATAAGGGAACATCTCAAATTGTTAATATCAGATTTTAATGAAATTTTGTGGGTTTGTAGAGTACTACCTGAAAATTTTCATCACGTATTCTTACACTGATCGACATGCTAAAAGGTTAAAAATCATCCTTAATTGGGAATGAAAAATCTGTTTGGTTTATTATCTTGTGAACTATTACGTTTTGAACAGTGATGTAAATTTAAACGACGAATCGAATACATCTACGTACGTAAACATTTGTAAACACATCTATTTACTTAAAAAAAATATTAAAAACCAACATATTTTTTGTTTTTTTCCAAATGAATGTTAATCGATTTTTTCAGAAATTTTTATGTGAATACCAGAAATCGAAACGTAAAATACGGATCAAATAGAATTTTGAATTTATATACAAGGGTGGTCAATGACTTTGACCACCTTAAATATCTTCGTTATTTTTAGAGATATGAAAAACCTTTGTTTAGAAAAATTATATGATGTAGAGAAACCCATAACGTGCAAGTAATAACTGTCTTTTTTAGTGGATTATCTGCGGAAATTTCAAGATTACTTTCATTTTTCTAGATAAAATGTTATAGATATATTTTTTCTAATCCGAGTAAAAGAACGAGTGTTTAAAAAGTTTAGATTTCAGGCGATTTCAACACGCATTCATAAGAGGTCATTCGATAACAGGTAACAGAGATTAGAAAAATACTGATACCGATTAGAAAAATGTAATATTCCACTTAAAAAAAAATGAAAATGACCTTAAAATCTCTGAAAACAGTCCACTGAAAAAAAGTTATTGCTTGCACGTTAGGGACTCTTTTATGTCACGTAATATTTGAGGCATTGAAAACAAGAACAGACTAACCCTATTACTCCAAAAAATCGAAAGAAATAGGCAATCTAAAATATAGGGTTTCTTTATAATAAATTAATACTACTAACTCAATTTCGGAAAAATCATGACGACTCAGTCATTTTGGTACTCAATACTTGATTTCTAAATAAAGTTTTCTCATATTTCTATGAATAACGAAGATAGTTACGGTATTGTAAAGAAAATTGAGCTTCATAATTAGTAGTTGCGAGAGAAATACATTATGCATATTTATATGTTGTTATCATCGTAATTAATCATTCATTAACAGTATAAAAAGTAATAACACCGTTAATAAACACGTGCAGCGATACCCATTGTACACAGTGTTTTTTAAATATACTACCATTAAAATAATTTTACTTTTAATTTTAAAAATAATTTCAATGTTTATATATTTATTTCAATTGAGAAGTCGGTTATATAACGGCGCTCTTCTGAAATAGAGAGACACCCTTATCACAACTAGAAGAAGTAGGATATCAACTTCAAGGTTAAATAGAATATTCAATCATAGTATCATTGTAAATTACAATTAACACTATGCTGTAACTACAGTAAGCAAGAAAACACACCTAGTGGAACTTGTGCATGTTTTTTTTGGTGATTCCAATCCGACTGATCGTTGAAATTTATAGGTTTCCGGTTGATAACGCGCATCCAATGCACCAGGACATATTTACGGGCATAATTTGTCAGCTTTCGTGAAACTCATATGATACTAGATATTTTGCTAAGAGGGGCTGGAAAGAAGAGGGGATAAAAAACCGGAATCGAACGAAATTAAATTCACACGACGAGTTTTCTCTGTTTCTAAGGTATATGGCGCCCTCTTTTAACAATGAAATTGTTTGCTTTTAGCTTATACCATTTCTTTATATATTTATATGTAAGATCTATTTATATAAAACTATAAGGTAAAATACAAATGTGCAAGAATTTGTAATTAGGAACTGTTGGCATAAACTAAAACACATGTATCGCGTTACAGAATCTGACACAGTTTTTGATATGCAGGACGACATTCAGCATGTACGAAGAAATTTAAATAACAGAAAAAGTGTAATTGCAAGGGAAACGGTCGTATTTCTGGACGCAATGTCTTTCTTTTGAATAAAGTCATTTAACAATTTAAATTACTGCAAGTAATATTAAATGTGCATCATGTTGGTTCATTCTTTTAGTTTCATTGCCTAGAGCACGAGAAACTTTATATGATTAAAAGAGATTTTCTGAAGAATCAGTGATGCGAATATCGTCAACTTGAATGTATATATGAAGTCCTCTTCGCACATGAAAGACTTCGAACAGGTGGCGATCTAACGGTTTGTTGGCATGGAATTTCTCTTAACGATGTTATTCGATCTACATGCAAAAATGTATAGCGGATTAAAAAATGAAGAAAGTCGTCAACTTTGATATAAAAAATGTACTTTTTCTTTGGAGCCAACTTAGTGCAACTGGAACAAAGATATTTTACTGTTTAAGATTAATCAGTCAATAGGCCCTACTGCTATATCATTTAGCCCCTCCGACAATGCTAATAAAGCGCTACTCTTTGTCGTGTGAGTCTATCACTCTTTTTTTGTAATTTATATTCGCACCTAAGTAGAGATATTCTTTTATTCCAATGTAAATCTTGACTAAATAATGATACAAACGAATATGACTGAAAATCAAATCTATCATTATCGCCATCTTTATATGTGTATGTATAATTTTTTAATATAATTACAAATACTAATTTTACAAGTACTACATATTAAAAATAACCACGTAAGAAAGGAATACGCGATTCAGTACTAATATATCTGAAATATTTGTTAATTTATTGTATTGTTATGTTTATTATTCTCCTTTAAAGTGCTGAATAATATTGGATAATCAATCTTTTTAAGCAAAGATACGGTTCATAAATTACATTCAAGATCCAAGGAAAGAAATTCACTCGTTAGGCGTCATTTACTTACATTTTGCAAAAACTTGTTACATTTTCAAGTAAATCCTTTGAAATCGCCCTAGAGAATGTTTCAACCAAAAAGAGAGCAACGAGAGATTAATTACAGAGCGAGATGTTGGTCAGTTTCACAGAACATACATATTCCAAGAACATAATTATTGGTCGTCACTTGTCAGTCATTGTCTTCATTATCTTCTGAAGTCGTTGGAGTGTACTAATATTCAAGCATCCAGTTCTGTTACGTTGGTATTTCGTCTTTCCATGTAACATAACTCGGTTGCACAGGGAAGAAGAAGGATTTGACCATACCAATTCCAATCTTAATAATAAATGCGAATTAAAATTAAAATTGTCATTGGTACGAATTGTTTGTAAAATATGTTTGTTATCTATGTATGCTTCTTACATGCAAATACATTTAGCTTTCTACTATCAATTAATTTTTATAATAATAAACTGTTTCCTGTTGTAACCATTCCTTTCTTTGACCATAGGTTATATAAAGTATGAACTGCTAGTGCAAACTTCACGTTGTCTGTCAAGATCTCAGCGACACGACGTGTCACCAATTTTCAGTAGTGAGATTCATTTAGCATGTATCGAATCCACAGAGTTCTATATAATGCACCAAACTGCTAGCTTCTGTCTGTGAGGCGTCCTAATTTTTATGTACGAATTTTATATACATGATTGATTTAATTATAGAAATCTTCGTTTTTTCCAAGCAGAGTTGGTGCCCGTGGATCACTGAACTGCTCTACTCAAAATGACGCGATCTTAACGAGTATTGTGGTTCTTTATAATTAAAAATAACAAAATAACTTTTAAACGTTGGCTCTTGTATTAACTCAATTAACAAAGACTTGAACAAAATTGCAAAGTTTAATTGTACGTGTTAATACGACAGTCATTAGCGATCGAGTGCGCAATTTTTTATGTGTTATGCGTTTTTATAGTAATTGGTACATTTTGTTTCACTTTGAACGGATGATAAGTATTTTGAGGGAGAATTTTCTTGGAAATCAAGATTTATAACGAGTAGATTATATATATGCACGATCGACATTTAACATATGACAATACATATTACTATAACATCTATTTACATGTGTCAACTACTTTTATTTACTAATGAGGAGTCTTTACAAGTACAATAAACGCCCTTTAAAATGAATTAGAGAATTTGAAGTAATTGTATTCCCAGAATTAGCTGCTCATGATAAGCAACTCTATAGCAATAACACTACTACCTCACTTGGGGTGGAAGACATTATTACCACCTAGATTACGCAAGAACCAGCGAGAATGTAACCGTATGTATCTAAAATCTAAATAATAAATTCATATAGGATTATATAGGATACTGGTAAAAACTATTCCAAAATGTATTTTTTCATGAATCTATAAAGGATTGTGACTAACTTGAAAACCACAAGTATTCATTTTTTAATACATTATTATTATCATTATTTTATTATTTATTCATATCTTTATTTTATATTCTTTCATTTGATTATTATCTACTATGAAGTAATTCTTCAATGTCAGTTAATATATAAAATATATTCCAATTTCGCACCACTGAAGTTTCTGAAGTCGGTCATTGAAAATTCCAAAGGTGTTAACCACGGAAATTATTATTTTCATTAAAAATTCACATTAAATTGCTACTCCACTCTGTACGTGTATTTTTGGTCTATGTATCGTGTTATTTCCAGATAATATCTTAGGTTTTTTAAATAATGAATAAACAATAAATTTGCAAACTTGTAACAATATTCGAATATCTGAATATTTGTTAGATCCACAAGAGTGCTTTAAAATAATCTATGTAAAAATTTAGATAAACGTGAAATATACATATGATATATGTATAACAAAATGACGAAAATCACATATCATTGTCTTTATTTTGTTACAAAAAAAATCCTAAAAATCATCTTTTTGCAGCTCTCTAGACCGGACACTCCCTTTAAACGACTTATATTTAGGTAACATTTCTTTTTTAGACGTACGTCTTATCAATAAGAACGTACTGAAAAAGTTTACCTGATCAAACCTGGAACACCTTGTACATGTTATTGTTGAAAAATTCATTAGTCATTGTTATTACTTAACAAACTATCTTGCATAAAATTAATTTCGCGTATGAGGAGTTATATGACCAAATTCTCAATTATTTCATCTACGCGTATACTGTAGTCATTTCATATTCGTTATGTTTGAAATAGCTACTTTCTTCTTTTATGAAAAAAGAATACTATAAACATACAAGTAAATACATTTTTTATTGAAACAATTGCATAATGATCGTTTTCGTTAATAACGAAGAATAACATCGCCAACGTCACGGTCGTGTTTAATCGTAAAAAGCAGCTTTGAGTCTCATGTTTTATATTCAGTTCCCTGATGGCGATTATACTTATATATGTTCTACTACAAAACATTTGTTGCATTTTAACGAAGAGAAAGTCTTTTGTCAGATGTCAGTTCATTAATTAGACGCTTTTTATTAATGATTCTCAATGTATTTCAAAACGAAATAAACTGTAATCGATTACAATATAATTGAAGTTCACGCATCTACTGAATTAAAATCACTAAGATAGCAACAAGTTCGCATAAGAGAAATTACCTCATCTATGAATCACATTTGAAACATGTATATTTGATGTAACGTTTCTCTAAAGATGAGCAAAAATCATTAAAATTAAACTTACAAATGGAATGCTAATGGAATGTAAAAGAGATACATAACCTACAAAAATAACGCTATTTTTTGATCTTATATATCTCTGCATATATTGAGAGCAGTATAAGTCGCGATTAATTGTGTTTAACAAGGTACAAATTTTGACTCACCGTAATTTACGAAGAAAATGACGTAACTTGAAGGTCATTTTCTGCTAGTTTTCTACGTACCCTCGTGTTATACCACTGAAACTCACAGCACATTTGATGCGAACGCGTTTTAAAACACACTAAGGGTGCGTGTAGGGTCACGCATGGTGCGCCGCAACCGTTGGTAACGGTCACGTGCCAAAACATCGCACCAGCTGCCAAACTGCTCTTCTGTACATCGTACGACTCACTCTATCATTTGTGCTTTCTTCTGTTCCTGACACATACAATCTTTATCGAACCAGAGAAAGGACAAGAACTAGGCTCTCAAATTTCGCGCGTAAAAGAAAAGCTACAGCGGTGATTATAGTAAGTACGTGGCTTGCGTCTCATATTTTTTATGTATGCAGATTATGCAGAAATGAGGAAACCATGTTTGCATACATGAAATAATAATTATACAGTTTGTTTTTAATAGTAACTGTAACAGACGTTCGACATCTCAAAAAGAAACAAGGAACAATTATATTCAACGAACTTAATTTATTATATTGTAATACTTTAATAATACTAAATATAATTTTACACTTTATACTTTAATAATAGTATTCGCTTCAGCTGCTAAAGTATGATTGCCCAGAGGATCATAAAAATCGTTGTAAGAAAAGTCCTCCAGATTGGAGGGACGACTCTTAACAGTTTTCGAGAATGAATAGAAAGTAGAGTAACATTACAGATGTTAATCATTGACATAATTACAAAACAGAAAGCTGGAAAGAATATTCCTAGTGTATAGTTTCTACTAATACACTGGTGCACAAAATTAACGGTTCACTAAAATTGTGCGAAAAATTTGGTCATTTTGAAGTGGCTGTATCTCCGTGAAAAATAGGTATAAAAAATATTGAAAGCAGCCATTTTTTAGCTTGAAGTTTCTAGTTCTGAAATCATGTACCCAGTGAAATTTTTGTGCAGTATAATGCCATTTTTTCAAGATAGAGCGCAACAAGAAAATTGTTCAAAATTTTTGTCAACTTTGAAGTGATGCATAGGATGAAAGAAATTTTTCTTCGCGAATTCATTTGCTTTTAAATGCTTTTAAGGCGGCAACTTTTCCCTTTAATTTCCCTTTTTTAGATTTGTTCTACTATTTTTTGTTACCACGTTATTTACTGTTGTATGAAAAATGACACTTTTAACGTTGAGCACCTATAATTTATGACTGAGTAATCGTAGAAAAATTGCAAAGAGTGTTTTGGAAAGTTGAAAAGTTTCCCTTTAAGGGCATTTCCTCGGAAATTTAGTGAGAATTTTTTTTCATCGTATACAAGTCATTTCAAAATGATCTAGAAAATGAGGTAATTACCAGTTTTCACAAAACATGAAACCACTTTTAGAAAAATCATGGAAACATTCAAGTGTCCACATTTTTTTTTTACTTTAAAGTATCCATAACACCTGTGCCAAAGGCCGAACCGATCAGATTTTTTTTACTTTGTGCCTTTGTTAGTTGAATACGCGATACGATCTGAAGAACGGCTAGATCACTTTTCTTTACGTACGATGCTTCTCTAAACTCTTCCTTTGGTTCTCGCAGCGCGTGAGCGGCAATCTCATCTTTTTTTCTTGGTTCTACTTTATTTTAACCAAAACAAAAAAAAAAAAAACAAAAAAAAATTTACGGAATTTAGGAACAACATTTCCATCCAACTTTTTCACACTGACAAAATTTACGCTACACCACCAACAGTATAATTACCCAAAGCATAAAACGAAGAGGTTGCATGATTGGATTTGCGCTTTATTGTTTGTCCAAACACATTTTATCTTGAAAAAATGGCATTATACTGCACACAAACTTAACTGGGTACATGATTTCAAAACTAGAAACTTCAAGCTAAAAAATGGTTGGTTTCAATATTTTTTATACCTATTTTTCACGGAGATACAGCCACTTGAGAATGACCAAATTTTTCGCAAAATTTTAGTGGACCGTTAATTTTGTGCACCGATGTAGTTTTTGAATCATCAAAAATTTAAATGGTACATTGGATTTAATAGGATGCTAGAGAGTGCTCGCTTCTGCAGTGGACTTCGCGCCTGTAATTGTAAGTTTTTAACCCTTGGATGGCGAACGCTGTGTCAAAAATGACCCTGAGTCCGCTGACTCTACACATAAATGTAAAACAGTCTGCTGTCCGACAGTTAAAATACAAAATGCGTTTATGTTGCAACTCTAAAAAAATTGTTTTGGTTCTTTCCACAATGAATTTTTTTTACTTCAATAATTATATAAGACAGTTGTCTCAGCAATTTCGATGACCTTGAAATATGTTATCAAGGATACTATTTTGAGTAACTTTTCCCGATACATATATTGTTATATTTTATGGGTAAGGATGGTACTGGGAGCAGCTCGATTACACGGTTTCCAGCAAAATCACTTTATTGCATGCGTAGCATGGTGTTTCGCGATATCGACCAACCTGACGCGAAATTACTAAGAAACAGTAATCATATCTATAGCCGATTTAAATAAACATTCAAACCTTCTCGGCGACATTGGCTCTGAATATTAACATGACTTTCTCCTCCATGTCGTAAGCTAACCTCATGTGGTGCACGAATCAAAAAGATCAGAGTCGAACCCCATCAGGGGTTCCAAGCCATCTAACGTAACCATACCCTAGGTATCACCGGTCACCATGACCACATATCTCAAAGATATGACCCATCGTAGGGTTTTCTGAGCCAAACATGGCTCGTGCCTGGGGTATTTCCGGCTCGCTCTGATCAAATACTCAAAAAGCACGCTCAAACATGAGAATTGAAGTCGTCAACGTTGACGACTCATGCGTGCACCACAGCTGCTGGGTTTTCGGCTAGCCTACATGGGAAATGTCCAGCGAGCTGATTTGCTGAACAATTCAGTATATTTCCATTAGATAAACCCCTTAACGTTTACTAATTGGTCACTTAGGTCAAGGCCTACCTCGCTGGAATATGCTCTGCGGCTCTTGCTGACGGTTTGATATGGAAGGAGAAAGGCGAAGTTATTAAAAAAGGATACTTCAGGGTATTCGTTCAATTATTATTCGGTTATCTTTTCGGAATCGACATCGTTGAAGTCGCGAGACGTCCTCAGCTTCAGTTTCAGTAAATTCTGTATAATAAGCCTTTGGAGCCTTACAAACAAAACTACAAATCCAATTGTACAACCAGTGAATTGAAATTATATACATTTGCAACTAATAATCGTGTTGGAACAATTTAACATCCTTCTAACCCTAACCGGGAAGAAGGAATTTACGCAACTTCACGGTGGTGGTAACTCGCGTTACAATTTAAAATAACGTGAAGTTTACCGTGAAATTGTGCTAAAAAACACATGGTCCGGCAATAATACGCATATTGTTTGTAAAAAACATAAGAACCTCAAGCACACGGAAAAACTAAAACAAGATGGGTGAACCCCCAGGTTCGGCAGCGCCGCCGAGTGTACAGAAAACTAAACTTACATATTTTTTATTGCTACTCTAACATATATGTATACGTTACCGGTGCTCATACACATGTCACATTGAAATGTGCCTATACTTCTCTACGTACACGTCCGTGGCAGTGTACACGCAACACTGTTTATGGCTTATCTATTATTTCTATAAACACACGTGAATGCTCTGCCTATTCTTTGAAGAAAACGTAAAATTTCAATTCTGCTTATACGTGAAGCCTTATTTAAATGCTTACTGAAATATTAGTAAATATTGCGTTCGGAGAAGTTTAAAACTTTAACATGGTGGCGGAGGTGGGACCAAACCCGGACAAAATCTGATCCGTTTTGCTTTCCCAACTAGAAGAATACTGACGGACCGTTAATCCATGAAACGTATGAAAATATCATGGAAAGTATGAAATAAACTGTTAATAAATAAACTAAATAAACTGTATTTTAGTATTTTCTTAAGTGGAAAAGAAAGACGAATCAGAGCGAGTCTGAACTAGACCCTTTAACAGGGTGGGGGGGCTGGGGGTGGACCAGAGCCCTTATTGAAGTTTTTAACTTCCTTAAAGAGAATATTTACTAATATTTTGATAATTATTTAAATATAGGGGTTCACATATAGGCAGAGTTTAAATTTGATGTTTTTTTCAAGAAATAAGCAAAAGTACATCATTTTTTTTCAGCACCCCTAACTGATTCCTTGTCTTCCTAATTTGAACATAACTAGAAAACAAAACAAGCTTGTATTAAATCTAACCTAAACTTATCTTAAATATTTAAAAGACAATATGTAACATTAAAAATATTTTTCAGTATGTATTATATTAAAAACTAAAGTCAAGCGGCAGGTAGATACATGTATACACAGAGAAAAGTTGTTCAGAATGATGGCTTTGATAACATATTTTAAGGTTAATAAAATCGGTGGGGCTGCTCCTTTTTTTATATAATTACCTTTATTTCTTATACAATAAAACTTAAAATGAAAAATAAGAAACCGAAATGAATGAAAAAGATTTTTAATGCTTTAATGTGTCGATGAATAATCTTAATTAATTAAAAGATATAAAATAATGAAAGTGTATTCATATTGTCAAAGTTTCAAATTGACCAACTATCTGACAACCTGTGAGAGGCAAGGTATTTTTTAAAATACGTAATAAAATATATTAAATGCATTTTTAACATATTGCAACACAAATATTGCTTAAAATTTGGTTGATTAAATATACTTGTAGCTCATTTTCATTCTACACCCTTTTTTATATGTGTTCATTCTTGGGTTGCACATGATTTTGAAAAAAAGGAAATGTTTCTCATCCAATTATTATTTTCATCTAGTTTTTTGTTATTTATCAAGAAACAAGATTGATTTTGTGGTACTTTTTCTTCTTGGACTTTTATGTACTTGGTATAATTTATTTATTTTTTTGAAGTTTTTTAATTTGTATGTATGTATATACATACATATATGAGCCATTATTTTTGAAAGTGGTATAAGTCCATTTTTTCATATATAGAGATATTTAAGGGTTTGCGTTTGAATTAATTTAAAAATATTGGCAAACGTTAATCAACTCAGGTGTTGAGTTGAGTGTATAGTGTTAAAAACCTGAGTTTTGTATAGTGTTAGAAACCTGAGTTTTTAACACTATAAACCTGTTAAATTTTATTATGCAATAATAACTATTAAAACTGTTAAAAAAAATAAACGATTTTTTAGCTCCAAATGTACTTATACCAGTTTCAATAATAACATATTATAAGAAATAAAAACAAGAGGAAATTGAAGTCTATATTTTTATAGACATTGGCTTTACTGAAATGGATTTTTTAATGTAAAGAATAATAATTAAAATGAAGACACGTAAATAGACGAATAATCAAGTTTATTAAGAATTAATAAGAATGAATTTTGTTTCTCAAAATCCCCCATTTCTAAAAAAAAAAAGTAAAAAGGGATATCCGATCTTCTTCTGTAACGCGATTTTTACACACTTTCACACATTTTCAATCCTTATTTTCGAATTTCTTTGCAGGTATAATATTTCCAGTTTTTGTATAATATTTTTCGCCTCTATTTCTTTTGACTTTCCTAATCTTCTGATTATTATTTTCATAATGTGATCGAAAATTAGTAACGTCGTCTTCGTCAGTGGTTGAATCTGTTAATTCCAAAATTCTAATCTTCTTCTTAGTTTGGAGGAATCTTGAATTAATATTGCTCAAACTGCTTGCATCATCTGAATCACAATTTCGTCTTCTTTTTTTAATATTCATGAGTCTTACTAATATACAATAAAAAATACTCCAATAGTCCCGTAAAACTAATAAAATATTATTTATCTAAAACTTTGATTTTCTGCATTGATAACAATTATATTTAAATAATGCTCACGTTGCAATCGATTTGTATAAGAAACGCAAACCAAACGGTAGGACTTGCGAAAGAATACTAAACAAAATCAGTGAGATTACTTCTCACCACATCGTCATGGCAATAATACCGTTACTTGTTTACGATGTTGTCTTTAAGGCACTAGCTAATATCTGCTAAAGGGCAGTGCATACTGAAGTCGTAACAATCAATAATAATTGCAATTAGAAAGTTGTTTTAACTATGATTATTAAAAATGGACTTATTTTACTTTCAAAAAAAATATTTTTGCGATAACATTTTATATCTAAAATTCTTTTGATTATTTTATCAAGAAATCGTGCTCTATTGAATGTATGATTATAAATATAAAAAAAGGATATCTCTACCTTACTAAAATTACCATTAACTCATTTTTTTCCAAAAGTGGACTTATACCACTTTCAAAAATAACGGCTCATATGTCTCTAAATTACCAATATTATACTGCAACAATTCATATAAATTCGTTTCCAAAATTAATGACGCATTAGTTTTATTTATATAATTTATCGTTGCTACATACGTTGTATATAAGTAAAACTCTATTATTTATGTTTCTATGTCTTACATTGGTCTTGTCAAAGTATTTTGAAAGTAATGTGATATATATACATCGACAACATGGCACGAGATACAAAAACCGTTTCTCGAAATAGGAGGAGCGTGTGAAATGAATCGATAGAAAGGGATACGAAAAAACTGTAGACAATCAAGATTAGAATACGAAATACGAAACGGTGAAATAGTAAGTGGACATTCATTTAATAATATAAATTTTTGTTGTAAGAAAGTGTGTTGTAAGAATATTAATTTTGAAATGCTGAAAGAGCCCTTCCACTGTTCTAAAAGACAATACATGTATAAATATTGTAATGAAATAAACAATACGTAATGTGTGGAGTTATGTCATTAAAGCAGAAAGGTCAGCCATTAACATTTGTAGAAAATAAAAGATTTGTTTCAAATCAATGCAAAAAGAGCATATAGTTATGCGACCGTACCAATGCAAGGTTTTGAAACGAAAAATGTAAATCGACCCTACAAAATCAGTAACGAAGTGTGAGATTCACTTCAAAAACATTTAAAAATGATTTAAAAGTGTAGAATAATAGAAAGTATTTTGAAGATTTAAATATAAACGTAAAATGACTATACAGATTTTCGAAAATATTATCGAAAGAAGGCTAATAGATACTTCTTTGAAGTTATCATATATAAGGTATCATAAATTGTTTAAATCAACTATTCATTTATATTACCTCGAACAGATGTAAGTACTTACATAATTATTGCAGAGAATCGAAAATAAAATTAAAGACAAGTCTTGAAGATCCATATAAAAAATCTTTTGCGCTACTTAAAGAAGATTTTGAAGAATTAATAAATGTTACAGTTTTATAAGAGCTGCGGATAGAAGTAGGGTACGATTGTATGAAGTGCGATGGAAGAGCAAATGGAGGGGACAATGATAGATCATAATGAGGATAAGTTTATTTTACGTCTCACGATTTTAGTATTACCAGACACAAGATATCACTAGGTTGGAGGCAGTCAGGCAGGCTGGTGAAGGCTATATATTCTCCTCTCGCACTTGTCCTCTCTCCACGTTACCAGACGATAGCGCGCGCGCTCCGATACATGTAAAGAATTCTTTTGCAGGTATAAATTCGGCGTTGCCAGCAATAACAGCTCAGATTGAAATCTTATTATTGGATGGAAAATTTTAAGTGAAAACCCTAGAGAGATCCCAGTAGATCGTACTGGTCCCTACGTAGCAAAAGAAGGTTTAACCAGCTCCTGGGTTCCTCCGCCTTGAAAGAGGTTTAACTAGCTCCTGGGTCATCCCTAGCAGAGGCAATTTTAACCAGCTTCTTGGTTCCTTCGATTAAGACAACTTTAGTCAGATATTGGACCACTCTTAGCCGAGATAGTTTTAACCAGCTCCTTGATTCCTCCGAACCAACGTAATTTTAGCCAACTCCTTCATTATCCTCTCGAGGTAGCTTTAATCAGTTCCTAGACAATTTCTTCGTCTTTCATAACAATTCAAATTCTATTCACAATTGTTTCTGCCATCTACTAGTTTTCATCGCTTGTATCATCGATCTCAGAAGTGTTCAGTTGATAAAGATAACTGTGATAACCATTTTGTTACCGACAGAGTTCCGTGTTCCGTTACAGTGCAAAATCTCTTTTGCTAATAAGTCAGAATATAGAAAGAGAAATCATAGCCTATGAAATTAATTTTTTAACTACGTATCACGCGAATTTCATTCTTTATTCGCAGACAAACTGCTCTGTCATTGAAAATTTGTGTTTCGAAGCGCAGAGCCATTACACTCGCTTACTTAAAAATTTCCAGAAGACCGAAAAACTTCCTAACTTGATAATTTTAGTTTTTCTTAGCCCTACGATCAATAATATTGATAATATTATTAATCCGTCTCAATCTTTTTGAAACAGTACACGATCAATGTTATTGACAATAACATATATGTATATTTAATAGTGGATTAAAGTATAGGCAGTGAAGCTCCGATATTATGACAAAGAGAGCTATTAGAAAAAAAGATTTTACATTCAAACAAAAAAGTACTCAATATGAAGAAATTGATATAATTAAACAATTTTATATAAAAAAATAATGAATTTAAATAACAATTTTCCTGGTTTTCTGTTTTGCAAAATTGTGTTTCGTATAATAATATTTTCATTGTTTAGATTTTCCATTATGTCAGCAAGAAATACATCTTTTACTAATTTTGACTCTCCCTCAGGGGCCTCCCTTACGAAGAGGGCTCAGACGCACATCTTATTAAGGTGCGTATCCACTTGTTTCGTATCACTGTATGCATATCAGTGTGGACGGGCAAGCGTTCGTTGCTGCGTATCAATATGTGATATAAGGATCACAAAAGTGTGTATCCATTTATCGCGTATCTTTGTATCGTATCATCATTGCATGTGAGTATGAACGAATTTCGTTGCATCGTTCCGTATGAAAATATGATACAGAAACACGGCAACGAACTGAATGACCATTTATCAGTTTTTGATCGTCATATCGAAAGATGACAGAAACTCTGTTTTTTGTTTCTTTGAGATAACTTTACTTCGAATACATTTTTCAATGTCAACAGACGTCCTTCCAAGCTCTAAAATAAATCTTTATTAAAAGAAGTTCAGTGGACCAATTTTATTAACTCATTTCTAATAATAACAAAATTAAAAAGGAAGACGCATAGCACGAAATTGCAGAAAAAACAAATAGAAATGTAGGAGAATACAAAAGAAAAGTAGAGTATCTTCAGGCTGCGCTACGAAGAGAAAAAATGAAAATGCAAAAACATTTATTAATTTCAATGAGATTATATCAACTTCAATGATGCTTTCATTCCCATATCAATAGATGAAACATACAAAAGCAATTGGTTTGCGTATATAATCCTAGAGTTTTTACTCTACAGAAATATCCCCAGGAAGTCATTAAGTACGATAAGTTTATAATATAATTTTTTTATAAGAAGTGTTACGAGCCGAGGGCTAGATAGTCTGACCGAGGGTCAGGGTTTTTGGAATTTTGTTATTGTTCCGTGGACGAACCAACGAATAACTTTGCACTCGTTGCGAGTCACTTCACGGATGTGGATGAACCAGTGCGCAGTGATCAACACCGGGAGCTACCTTAGGTTTTAGGTAGGTTTTCGTGGACGAACCGACACTCAACTTGGCGAGTATTGGGAGCCACTAGGATGGAATAAAGACTGTGGACGAACCAGCGAGTAACTTTGCACTCGCCAGGAGCCACGGGACGTGGACGAACCAGCGCGCAACTGCCAACACCGAGAGTCACTTGTAGGTTAGGAAAATGGATCTTCGCAAGGATTGCGAAGATGTTAGTATAGCCTCGTAACTTTTAAATTTATAGTATATCTCGAGCGGTAAAGATATATTATTTGTGGGATCGTTTACGCGTTCGCTTCTTATTCGATTTAGGATAGGTTTTGATTGAACTAAGTACAATTTAACAAACCTTATAAAAATGTATATTATTACACGTTTAAGTTTGACTCGAAGGAATACAATTGTCGATGAGTTTACGTGTCGCGGAACTAAGTCCTCTCTTTCTACATTACGCGCAGAGGTATGCGGGGGACGTGTCGTTGAGACTACGTTATAGTGACTTTACGTACTGTAGGATTCTGTTCGAAGGAGAACTAATACTCGATCTTGCTTCCAGTCTAAGCCGCGTACTAAACTCGAACTAGATTGAAAATGAGCCCGCTAGACCGAATTTTTTGGCCTTTTTATACTCAAAAATCTATGGGCAAAATGGTGGGGACTCGGCTGCATCGCAGAGTTTCCGAGAAAAGTTCAATGATATAAGTTTCAAAGAATTCTATTAATTGGGTGCAACGGAAATGCCTATCGGTCTTTGCATGGTGACTTCCAGGCAAAGTCAAAGGTCGATGGAAAGAGTTTTGAATCGAGCCCTTTCATAGTTGCTATACGTAACTGGTCTGGACTCGTAACAGAAGAGAATACAACATTTGTTTTAAAACATTTTTTATATATTCTTTTGAAAAATTTATCTACAAACATTATCCATATCTATATTACCATTCTAATTATCCTTCTCTAGAAAAATAGGCGGTCAGTTCATCTTTCACACTAAGAAATCTAGATTGCGATCTTCATGCGATTCTTCTTAAGGGAACTAGAGACGTCATGTCATTTTTTTGTTCTCAAGCTTCCATGTATTACATCACCTGTCTCTTCATAATCCAACGTTCCTTGTGGCGTTATAATTCGTTGGAATTTAGTCTTCTTCTCAAAAAATTTTGTAGTATAGCAATGGTTCAAACAATTCTCGATGCCGTTACGTTCCGAACAGGAAAATTCTTAGTATCTTTCTTTTTTTGGTCATTACGTCAGCTGAAATATGTCACGACAATGCTTTGCATTGTCGTATACCCGGAGGATGGCAAATTAAACACTAATTGTCGAGATATATAATTCAATACTCTTTATTACAAAACGATGCGTTCAGTTCAGAGGTCTAATTCTTTCTGCCAAAATAAGAGGGTGCAAGGACAAGGAAAAGCTTAGTGGGGAAAAGAGGGTAAAGAGAAAGTTTTGGGTCCTTGGCAGGGAGGCCGTTTTTATGATGGTATGAAGTGGTTGAAAAAACTCTTGGGACTTGACGTTGGCCAGATGCCTACATTTCTGAAGAAAATAAGAAACGAATTCTAGGAGTATCTGACAGCATTTTGGAAATTCCTGATCAGACATATTCCAGGCCCTTGACGTCCAAAAAATTAAGAATTTTATTATTGTTTCTATCCGCTCTCTCCTTGGAGTCGTCGTCGGCTGTTGATGACGCGTGTGTGTTCATATGTGAGAGCGTGCATAACAGTGTGTATGTATATGTGTGTGCGTTCTTCTGAAACCTCGAGAATATAAACGCAAACCTTTTGTTAGAACGAGAAGCGTTGTACACCGACATTCAAAATTGCAGGTTCTCATGAGCCGGAATCGATGTGATAAAAGCGTGTGAGATCTACACCCTTATCGCAGAATTGTACCCGTCGTTGCCTGTAATGGTTGTTAACACCTATTGCAAATTGTTCATGAAAGCTAAGAGCATTCGTATTTCACATCATTAGAGACAGCTATAGCTGATTTTGGGAAGCATCTTATAACGCGTCGACGTGTTATAGAAGTCGATATGAGAACCTTTCGGCATTCAAAGGAACTCGCGCAAAAACTGTAAACAAGAGGCGACTCGACGACGCGTGAGCGGCGATGCCTCTTGGCGTACGTGCTATCGAACCTTCTCGATAATGGCGGGAACCTACAAGGTTTATAGCATTAATTATAACATCAACAGCTGAAAAATTGTAATAAGAGCGAAATCCGTGGATAAATGAATAATTGTAAATCCGGGAGCTGAAATACGGATAGAGAACACACGAGATATCTTAAATACAAATTGACGAATGACGCGACGACTCTCGTAAGTTACCGCGCGCTATTCGCTAGAACCTCACATCGATATGGTAATCGATCTATGTGTTAATGATCATTCCGCTATCGAGCACTATTCGTCGACAAGTCGTGAGGTACGTGACGGGAGCCCGTGGGCTAATTATCCTTTTCTTTCTATCTTTGTTTAATTACTAATTTGCATTAATTTTACAATAGTTTTTGAGCGTAGATTCACTCAAGAGTACAGTGTGTCGGGAGTGAATAGACTCATAGCCCCGCATAAAATTCCGTAATCAGTTCATAGTTCAATTTAAAATTTAAAATTCTAAAACAAAATCCGCGTGTTGGATGACCAACAATCTCCTTCAGTCAAAACTAATAGATAAGTGCGATATTGGATGACCAACAAACTGATTCAGTCAAAACTAATTGTTTCGCGATATCGACGAACCTGACGCGAAATTACTAAGAAACAGTAATCATATCTATAGCCGATTTGAATAAACATTCAAACCTTCTCGGCGACATTGGCTCTGAATCTTAACATGACTTTCTCCTCCATGTCGTAAGCTAACCTCATGTGGTGTACGAATCAAAAAGATCAGAGTCGAACCCCATCAGGGGTTCCAAGCCATCTAACGTAACCATACCCTAGGTACCACCGGTCACCATGACCACATATCTCAAAGATATGACCCATCGTAGGGTTTTCTGAGCCAAACATGGCTCGTGCCTGGGGTATTTCCGGCTCGCTCTGATCAAATACTCAAAAAGCACGCTCAAACATGAGAATTGAAGTCGTCAACGTTGACGACTCATGCGTGCACCACAGCTGCTGGGTTTTCGGCTAGCCTACATGGGAAATGTCCAGCGAGCTGATTTGCTGAACAATTCAGTATATTTCCATTAGATAAACCCCAAACGTTTACTAATTGGTCACTTAGGTCAAGACCTACCTCGCTGGAATATGCTCTGCGGCTCTTGCTGACGGTTTGATATGGAAGGAGAAAGGCGAAGTTATTAAAAAAGGATACTTCAGAGTATTCGTTCAATTATTATTCGGTAATCCTCTCTGAATCGACATCGTTGAAGTCGCGAGACGTCCTCAGCTTCATTTTCAGTAAATTCTGTATAATAAGCCTTTGGAGCCTTCCAAACAAAACTACAAATCCAATTGTACAACCAGTGAATTGAAATTATATACATTTGCAACTAATAATCGTGTTGGAACAATTTAACATCCGTCTAACCCTAACCGGGAAGAAGGAATTTACGCAACTTCACGGTGGTGGTAACTCGCGTTACAATTTAAAATAACGTGAAGTTTACCGTGAAATTTGTGCTAAAAAACACTAATAGATAAGCGCGACGATCCAAAACATCTTAGTCATCCCTGTACACGAAGTCCGAAATCTTGTAGAAAGGTGACTTAGTCACCCTGTAAGTAAGGGCTACAATCATCCTTTCCCCACCAATGTAGTTAGGGTATATAAGATACCTAAAAGTAATGTATTTCAGCATTAGACATTTACTTGTCGAGCAGTCAGTTGTTTCTATTACGAGTCATAGTTGTTTCCGGAGTTGTATACAAGAAATCTTGTCCGAAATATATTGTATATTATTAAGTACAATTGGTCACTAAATTTCTCACCCGGAATCCAACACGCGTGTGTGTTCTCTCTCTTTTCGATACTAGCAGCATCATTAGATAACCCGGATCATTTAATATAACGACAACCTGGCATCGATTTGGCATTTTCTCTTTCTTGGACACGATTTGACTTTATTTGGATTTGATATTTTTTTTCTTGTTACTCGGTGGTTGATCGCAGACTCTCTTTTACATTGATTTCTTCAATTGCGTAAATTGCACAGATTATTTCATTTGATTTCGATTTATTGATTTTTGTTACTGATTGCTTTGTATTCTGATTATTTTCTGATTTATCAACATGTGCTTGCTTTGTGCGCTCATGTGGCCAGAGGGGCATTAATATCGCGATGCATTCTAGAGTTTCCTGAATGTCCTATGGTCACGCTAGAGTATAGAATTTCGCGAGAGTGAAATATATCGGACTTCGTAAATTTTCTTTTTTTTATATTTTTTTTATATTATCGTTCCAAAGATTGTGTGATTTTTCCTTTTTATTTCTTGCTCATCTATTTTTGTAAAACAATTTTTATATCGACTGAAATTTCAGAATATATCTTTTTGTTATTTTGTTATAAACATCTATATTGAGCTGTTTATTTTACTTTTCCAAATGCAATACTAGTATAAGCCTCCAGCTCTCTGGGAAAATTAGTCGCGCGTAGCGGGGCCCGTATGGGACTACATGTTTTCCGGACCCATTTACCGATATCGTTCTTTGATAATTAATTAATAAAAATTTAGATATATTCGTGTATCGTAGTCAAGCTTCTCTTTCAAAACCGCTCTGTTGTCGCGACTACACTACCATTTAGCGCTGTCTCATCATAGTCAATTCATAGACAAAGGAGTGGATCGGGCCGGGCACTTATAGGAGTATACTAATTTATAAAGAAAATTCATCCCGTAGTAAAAGCTAGTGGGGTGGTTGTGTATGTAATGAACGGAATTGCGACTCCATTCGTAACACTGCTTTCTCTATTTAGTTGCAATTGCGACGTTGCGCATAGCGCCGTCCCCGTTTTGTTAAAGTAAGTGAAATTAGTGAAAAGAAGGACCCCCTTGCGAAACACATGCCGAGAGACACCTCCTGGGAAAAAATATGAATTTGGAATCGCCGCTAATTCCGGGTGCCGCCGTCACAGTGGGTCCGTTCACATAAGAATCGTGGAAAAAACCTCACAACTTCGATGTTTTTCAATATTTCTAGATACTTTTTTTTTATGTTACGTCTTAATAGTTCGACGTTACATGCACAGTAATGACTACAAAATGAAAGCATATATTATAAAGAACATAGCAATTTATGCCATAAACGCTGTTTATAGTGAAACCATAGTATAACGATTATGTATATACACTTGTTTATTGTTACATAAACAACTTATTTATTATCTGTGAACATTAGAACACGGAATAAAATAATATAATAGTACCAAAATGTTACAATTACATAATAGAATTACAGTTAATGTGTTTTTGTGAAAGTAATTAATAAAATTATAAATACTTACTATCTTGGCAGAGATTACGTAAGCTAAGCTATCCAAATACCATCAATTTTGCAAAGAAGGGCAAAAAATATTGGCTATACTGTATTTCCTGTGTATAAAAACTTAATACTGCTCAAGTGAAAAAGTATTATCTTACTAACATTGTTATTATTGAAACAACGTAATAACAAAACCTGGTTTGCAGAACTTTATCGACAGTACCGTAAAAAGATTGTCGAAACGCAAACAGAGATGAAATAAAAAATTGAATCATTTCTGTTCTTAACTGAAAAATTCCACAAATATAACTTGCCTCTATTTGGTTCTAAGTGTCTCATAAATTACACCTGAACTATCATTTAGGTTTGCTATCCTTTTTTATAAATAAAAATTTTTTAATTTTGTATCTATACTGTATTACAGTTCATATAACATCGAAATATTAACAAACAATATGAAACAGAAGTGCTAAAAAATATTGAGAAACATGGAATTACGAGGTTTTCTCTGCAATTCCTATGTAAACGTGTCGACCGAAGTTCATTCGAACTTTTATGCACAGCGAACCTCTATAACTATTTATCAGTAACAGCTAAAGTAGCATAAAGTAGCAACCAATTTTTACAGGGTTATTAGTAGATAGTATATGCTTTCAAACAGCGCCATCATGAGCTTGGAGGAACATGGAGCTTTTTTTGTATTCCGAAGACAATTTGGGACAACTTGAGTTTTTAGGTTATCCACATTTCAAGCTGAATAGTATAATTCCGACCATGTATCTTTGAAAACCACTTATGTCCTGCATAAGCTGAATCCATGTATATTTGAAATATACTAGATGCAAAATCGTAAATATCTACAGACACTCAAGAAATAATGAATTCTACTTAATTTTATTTCATAACTAATGTACAAAAGGCATATCTATTTGCACAATTGGATACTTTGGACCATTGCTTATCAAAATATAGTGATAGATACACTAAAATAGAACTATCAGATTTTAGAGTTTTTTCCGCACTGGACCCACTGTGCGCTGTGCCGAGCGCGCACGACGTTTCAGGGCCGTAGAGGAAACCTGAGGGACCCTGAGGCCGTCCCCGTCCCCTGGCCGCGCAGTTTCCGGATTCAGGCGCCGTATCTACACCGGATGGTACAGGGGCCCTCCACCCTCGGAGTCCAGAGACTTGCCGCTTCTGCGGAGGACCAGGGAGCCGAAGGAAAATCTGCCCACAGCAAGTTAAGGGATGGTCCTGCGGTGCTGCCCTTCTACAACGGCTCAAGCGAAGGCCGAGGGTGGAGGAAAGCCCACAGATCGTTGTCCAGACGGTAGGAGCCAGAGGAAGTCCTGGGGAAGTCTCTACGATGCCGAGAAAATGCGAATCGTCGCTGGAGAGGAGCGGGGCCACGCTCCTCGCATACGCGCCTGAACCATAGCGAGTACGCCGAGGGGCTGTCGCGCTTGCGCAGGGGAGGGACGTGTCCCGAATCGGGAGGGTCGCATGCGCGCGTGCCGAGCGTCGTCACTTGTTGCCGAGAGGTTGACGTTGACGTGACGAACGACTCTTGAGAATCAGCGATCTTAGGGTAAGCTGCATAAATTACCTTGCTCTAATTACCGGGCACTAAGTGCCGATAGTGCTAGGCGCGATTCGCGTTTCCCCAGGGTGTTTCCGATATCGCGGTATTGTATAATTTGCCGTCTTGTTTCGCATATTCCGGTGTCAGTAAGATCGTCGCACCTTTTGTAACGGGCGAGTCCACGTGTGTCGAGATTGTGAGGACACGTGTTGTTTCTGTACCGACACCTGTAATCTTCCGTAACCGTGCCGTCTACACGGCAATATATTGCCGAATAAACATCTGTGGAAGGTAATCGACGTCCCGTCTTTGCCTTGCCGTGAAGATTTGATTCCTCTACGCCAGGCTTCGGAATTAACTGCTCTTTTCGGCCGATTTTCGAAGGCGACGCCTCCTTTCTCCCTCGCACGTCACTTCTCTCCACAGCGGCCCTAGTGCTCGGAAGGCCTCAGGCGCGTGCCACAAGAATCGCGCGTCAGGGGATACCACTGACAAAACAAAAACGCATCAACAATAATACCTCATGGGTGATGTGGAAATCTATTGATATAAGTGTCGTCGCCCAAATGCGCCACGCGCGATTTTTGTGACACGCGCCTGAGGCCTTCCGAGCACTAGGGCCGCTGTGGAGAGAAGTGACGTGCGAGGGAGAAAGGAGGCGTCGCCTTCGAAAATCGGCCGAAAAGAGCAGTTAATTCCGAAGTCTGCTCTACGCGTTCGAATCACGACCTTTCCCCTTCCGCCGAGCTAGTCAACGTTTGCCGCCGTACTTGCACTGCAAGGGTCGCATCTCGTCGTCGGTTTTTCGTTATAGTTGGCACGAAAGTACCTGGCGCCCATCTGGACGATTTTCCATTCTGTCGAGCGACATGCAGGACGGATACGGCGAAGTTGTCAGGCTGTCCTGCCTTGAGCTCACGGCAGCTCGACGCAGGAAAACCTCTCGGAAAACATCCTACCGAGATAAAACACCTGATACAATAATAAAGGTTTTCTCAGCACGCGGAATGTATGCCTACATTCTCTACGCGGCCTGCAGTTAAAAATTCGGTAGACCCTTTTGTATAATAAACTGGATACACTTTTATTCAATTTTCCGACATAGGGAAGGTTACATTTGCAAGAAGAAAATATGGCAATTCTATCTCTTTTCTGCTTAAAACAGTAGGCTGAAGTATATCCAAAGAATTTTCTACCAATTGTCTGTATAAATCTGTGTTTGCAAACACTCCACCATTGGAAATTCTTCCTCGACAGACCACATTCAAATACATAAACTGATCCCTTTCCTAAGGGGTCATTCCACGCGAAATCGGGCACGTTTTGGAGTAAGTTTTTATAGACTGCTAAAATTTGAATATATTGTAGCCTTTAACGGTATTGAAACGTACCCCAAAGGATTTTTCAAAATATTGAAAATTGTCGATTTTACAGTTGTTTGAAGTTAACTGCTACTTTTTTTTTAAATTATAGCTATTGAACTAGTAAGCGAATGGAGATGAGCTTTACGGTGCTTATAAAGAAAACATTAAAGTTTGTAAAAAAAATATTTCAATTAAAAAAAATTGTTTTTAAACCATTTTTTTGCAATTATTTTAAACAAATGCAGGTTTTTAAGATGGTGCGCGATTTTAAAAATCTGAAAAAAAGGAGAATATAGTTTGATCCTTCCCCTTGATGAACAAACTTTCAAAAATATGGACATTTTGAAATTGGCCCTGCGAAAATTGCCGAAAGTTGATGCTGCGTCGAGTGAAAAAATTGGATGGAAATGTTTTTCCTACATTTCGTAAATGTTTTTTTGTTTTTCTTTTGTTTTTGTTAAAATAAAATGGAACCAAGATAAAAGGATGAGATTGCCGCTCACGTGCTGCGAGAACCAAAGGAAGAGTTTAGAAAAAGCATCGTATGTAAGGAAAAGTGACCTAGCCGTTTTTCAGATCGTATCGCGTATTCAACTAACAAAGGCACAAAGTAAAAAAAATCTGATCGGTTCGGCCTTTGGGACAGGTGTTATGGGTACTTTAAAGTAAAAAAAAAAAACGTGGACACTTGAATGTTTCCATGATTTTTCTAAATGTGGCATCATGTTTTGTGAAAAGTGGTAATTCCCTCATTTTCTAGGTCATTTTGAAATTATCTGTATACGATGAACAAAAATGCTCACTAAATTTCGGAGGCAATGCCCTTAAAGAGAAACCTTTCAGCTTTTCAAAACACTCTTTGCAATTTTCCTACGATTACTCAGTCGTAAATTATAGGTGTTCAACGTTAAAAGTGTTATTTTTCATACAGCAGTAAATAATGTGGTAACAAAAAATGGTAGAACAAATCTAAAAAAAGGAAATTAAAGGGAAAAGTTGCCGCCTTAAAAGCATGTAAATGGATTCGCGAAGAAAAATTTCTTTCATCGCATGCATCACTTCAAAGTTGACAAAAATTTTTAACAATTTTTTTGTTGCGCTTTGTTTTGAAAAAATGGCATTATACTGGACAAAAATTAGCTGGGTACATGATTTCAAAAGTAGAAATTTCAAGCTAAAAAATGGCTGCTTTGAATATTTTTTATACCTATTCTTCACGGAGATACAGCCACTTGAAAATGACCAAATTTTTCGCAAAATTTTAGTGGACCGTTAATTTTGTGCACCAGTGTAGTTCATAGCTATAATTTTTTTTAAAAAAAGGTAGCACCTAACTTTAAACAGCTGTAAAATCGACAATTTTCAAAATTTTGAAAAATCCTTTGGGGTACGTTTAAATATCGTTAAAGGCTACAATATATTGAAATTTGAGCAGTCTACAAAAACTTACTCCAAAACGTGCCCGATTTCGCGTGGAATGACCCTAAAGAAAACGGTACAATGTTGAAAAATCCTTTATAATTTATATATTCACTTCCACTTTTTATAGGACACTGCAGGGTGATGTGTTTACCACCAATACTTCCCATACAGTGCATAAAGTTCCACCTAGTGTTAAAATTTGTTGCTACTTTCAACCATTCATTTTTTGTTTTTAGAATCTGAAATAAATATTATCCCGATTTTTATCGTTTATGTTAATGTTTAATTTTCTCATAAGAAATATGTATATTAATAATAACAATTATTTTTCAGATACACATAAATGAAGAACAATTATAACCTATAACAGAGGCTGCAATCGATATAATTCTACCAGAACCGTTAAAATTATCAGTATCAACACCAACATCAGCATCAGCATCAGCGTCAGTATTAGCATTAGTATCAGCATTAGCATCAACGTCAGTATTAGCATTAGTATCAGCATTAGCATCAACATCAGCATCAACATCAGCATCAATATCAGCATCAACATCAACATCAACATCAGCATCAGCATCAGTATCAGCATTAGCATCAACATCCAGCATCAACATCATCATCAATATCAGCATCAACATCAGCATCAATATCAGCATCAACATCAGCATCAACATCAGCATTAACATCAACATCAGTATCAGTATCAGCATCAATAAAAAAAAAAAAAAAACGAAAAATAATAGAAGAAGAGCGATGAGACAGTGTTTGAAATTTAAAAAAATTTCAGTAATGTGATACAGGATGATACTACACATTTCGGCAATTTAATTGCTTCAAACTTGCGTCTAACGACGAAATACGATGTATCATACAAAGCGACATTTTAAATATTTTTCTTAAAGCAAATAAAGGATTCTATACTAGTCAAAATTATGCACTGAAACTACTCCGGTATACCTAGCGTCTTCAAACGAACCAACGCCTGAAGATTATTATATTTATAATTTATTTTAAACATCTTTTTTTCTATTCATTATAGTATTTAATTTTAATATAAATAATGTAATATTGAATTAATAATTTAGGTTAAGGTAATGTTAAAATAATGTTCAATTAAATTTTTCAAGCTTTTATCAAATAAAACGCTTTATTCACTCACCTGAATATAATCTTTTAATACTTCAACAATAGTATTACGCACTTCTATGACGATTTTGGATACTGATTGTTTCGAAATTTTGAAAAGGTACTGGAAGCTGGTGTATGAATTGCCGGTGGCCAGAAAGCGTAAAGTTAGTGTCAGTCTTCCTTGTACAGGAACTGCTTTCAGAAACGTAGTATTCTTTTTTACTACTTTTGGATTTATTAAACACAAATAACAATTCGAAATCGCTTGGGTGCATTCTCGTAAAGCTTTTATACAAGCCATGCACAGATTTGAATTTTAAATCAAACATTAAATGAGATACACTGTATACAGGGTGGCTGGATTGAACTGTTACCAACTTCACACAGGTACGGCTTTTAAAAAACCGCTTACGCAATCCAGCTCAATATTGATGCATCGATAGCTCATTAGGTAGTTTACAAGCGTGTAGAAGCATTTTTATATACTACGTCTCAAAGAAAATTTTCTAGTGATGGATTTGAAGCGTAATTCTGCGATTGCTGCATATTTGGCTGAAAAATCAGTTTCAATTATCGTTCGGGAGCTTTATAGCATTTAAATGTATATACAGTGATGTTGCGGACGAGCGCAGCTCTCGTCCGTAACATTACTGTAAAATGTTTGTGCATCGAACCATAAATTGTTACAACGATCCTGGTAGTGTTAAAAAACGCTATGGTGTTGGATGGAAAAAAACAGCAACTAACACAGCAATGGTTCGAAAAGAGAAAAAAGAGAATCGAGCGAAATCCGAGGCGTAGTGCCAATAAAATGGAAAAAGAACTGAGCGTGTCGCATTCGTGTTTTTGGAGCATCCAAAAAATACTAAAAACTGAGCTTAAACTCAAACCTTACAAGATACAAAAAGTGCATGATCGGAATGCAGCGCAGATGAAAATTCGCTTGGACAGAGCGAAAGAGTTAAAACGCTTAGCCGCGAGTGGTGAAATTCCGAACATTGTTTTCTCTGATGAGAAAATTTTCACCATTGAACAATACGGTTCAATGGTGAACCACAATGTGGTTGCCTGAGAGATCATACGAGAATTTAAACACTCGTCTTGCCACCAGACGTCATTCGCCTGCTCAGGTGATGGTTTGGGCTGCTGTGACAGCAGATGGCCGCTCTCCGCTCGTGTTTTTGAAGCTTGGCATCAAAGTTAATGCCACCGTTTACCGTGAAAAGGTCTTGAAAGCTGCTCTGAAGCCCTGGACAGACAAGCATTTCGGTGGCAGATCGTGAACGTTCCAACAGGACTCAGCACCGTCACACAAAGCACGCGTCAACCAAGAATGGCTAAAAAATCACGTTCCGCACTTCATTTCTGCTCAACAGTGGATGTCAAATTCTCCTGATGCGAATCCCATGGACTTCTCCATCTGAGCTATTTTAGAGACCAAGATCAACATTAAAAAATACGAAAGTTTGAACGCTCTGAAGTCAGCACTTGTCCGAAAATGGAAGAAGATTCCCCAGACTCAACTATGGGCTGCGTGCGATTCGTTCTTTCATCGTTTGAGTGACATTATTCGTGCAAAAGGAGGGTATATCGAACAATGAACATATGTGCATTTAATTTCTTGAATGTTTACGAAAATTTTTCCTTTGGAGGAAATACAAATATTAAAAAGTGTATCTATTACAGCGTTTTGAAGTTGTAACAGTTCATTCCAGCCACCCTCTATTTCTCTATTCTTATACATTTCTGATATCCACCATCGGGGGGATTTCCTTTTTCTATACTTCGGTGTATAATGCATAAAAATATAGGAGGCTGCTGATAACTTATGTGCATTCATTACTGATATAGGAAAAACTAAATTGTCCTCCGGTTTATATACGTACGGACATTATACTGATACGGATACGTTCGTAATTGTAATACACAATTGCGATGCGATACAGGGACACGAAACAAATGGATACGTATCTTTATGCGCCTTATGTATTGTATATTAATTATAAATTTTGTTATTTGTCTTCAAGACGCCAAGAATGCGTGAGAAAAGTAAAGCCTATACAAATAATACGACAAAAGATGGATTTAATTAAAAAGAAAGATCAATTCAATGCATACTATGAATATTGATATTAGATGTTGAACTTCAACTGTAATTGATCAATATTACTGTCACTATTCTCACGAAGAATAGTGAGTGAGGAATTATCTTTCTAATTGTAAGAATATAGTGCACACGGACGATTGATGCAAATCAGATAACTGCTAGGAAGAAAACAAATGTGGATGAGCTTGACCTTTATTAGGGTACCACAGGAAGATATCTTATGTCTTATGTGAATAAACCCGATGCGAAATCGGGCGGTCTTTTGGATGAGATTAGCAGACGAATTCGTGTAATTGGAAAGCTACTAGTTTATCCATTTATTTTAAAACAGTCGCTAGTGACCCAATATTAACATGACGGGTCGTAGTTCACCAATCGGATACTTGCGGAACGATCAACAGCGGACAAGACAGGTTGAATAAAAAACGAAAGAACTAAACGTAATATTGTATTTGTCTCGTCTGCCATGTCGTCCGTCTCAAGGAAATACGCCCGTCAATCGTTCGAAGACAACTAACTCTCTCTCTGCTTCCTCCTTCCTGTCCCCTCTTCGAACTGTGTTTACCTGCTCAGAACCCCTCTTCCAAAAGAATTTTGAAACCGCCAACAAACCCTTGAGCCTGCTTTATGACCTCTCCGACATATACAAATCAATTAGATGGCCGCCCTGCCCATGCGTGAAAAAGGCGATCGGGCGACGTCGCGTCGCCGATCACAAAGAACAGAAAGCCCTCGAACGTCGAGGCGGCAACTCACAGCACGCTCTTCGAGTTTTTTGTGGCATGTACTACCGTTCCGAATAAACGAAGTATTTTCACACCATCTACGAGTATACTAATTTACTACAACCTAATCACCAAAATATATTAATATCTTGTAAGCCTTCCTTTTGTATCAATAACGGCCTGTAACCTTCTCGGCATCGACAAAATTAATGTTATTGTAATATCTGGAGTAATTTTGTTCCACGATTTTGTAAATGAATTTTTAAAGATTTTGCATCTGTAATATAATATTTTTTAATTCTGTTACTTAACTCTGCCCAAATATGTTTAATGAGGTTAAGATCTGGCGATTGGGGTGGTGTAAACAATTGTCGTGGTACATTATACAATATCCAATGTTTAATTTTCCATACCCAAATATTCAATTGAGGTTGACAAATTATCGCTCAATATTTTAGGCAATCCATAATACCTTCAATAAATACGAAATTTCTCGTTTTGGATATTGCAATTGCACCCCATACCATTACATGTCCTTCACCATGCCTGACAGTTGGATTTAAGTTTTTAGTATTCATCTCCGTGATAATTTTTTCTTCAAACTTTTCTTTTATCATCAGGAAATATTATACTTGCTTTCATTTTTAAATACAACTTTTTTCTAAAATTCAAAATCTTTATTAATATATTTTTTGGCGAATTCAAGTCGTTTCTGTTGATTAATTTTCGATATAAGCGGTTTTTCCTCGCTGCTCTTCCGTGAAAATCAGTTTTTCTCCAATATTGTCCTCATAGTTTTTAGATAACAATTCTTGATCGTTGTTTCCATAATATGTTGCGTTAATTTTGGTGCACTAATTTTTGAATTATTTTGCACTTTACGAATTATAGTACGAATAACACGAGCGTTTAATTTTGTTAGACGGTTAAATCTAGGCTTATTAGACGTTACGATATCTCTCAAATGAAAATTTTTTATAATTGATTGTGCTGTTGCACGATTTATTTTATCAATATTAGCGATTTCTCTATAAGATTTTCTTTCTTGTCGTAGTTTTATTATCAAATTGCGAGTATCTAAAGGAATTTCCTTGTCAACATAGTGCAGTATGTTATATTATATTATAACAAAGTACTTATTACATGCTGTTCGAGGCGGTTTTACACTCTAACTGAAATTATGAAGCCGAAAGTCTGTATTTATAGTGCAAAACATTATGTTTTTATAAGGCCGGTCAAGTGTATGAAGATTTCTGTGACTGACTATATGTGTTGTTCCTTCTTTAAATACTAATTCACTAATTCTGTAATACTAATTCACCTAACAGTCTAATGTTCACGAATTCATAGGTTTGCTATTATCACCATTTAACAAGGAATTGTATATAACTTTTTTAAAATTATTTTTTTGTATTTATTACTCAGTATGTTACGTAGGATGGGATTTAATTATTTCATCAATGAATCTGCAAAACATAAGTGCAGGCCCAAAAAATATAAAAATAGCTAATAAATATTTGAAAAGTTAAAGTAAAATATAATCAATTTTCACAAAAAACTCTTTCGGCTCTAGTATTTTAAGTGCTTGCGATTCTCTTCTTCCCTACCTATTTTTTCATTGCAAGGAAGCAAAAATAGAATAGTCTAGGATGATACCAATTTTAATCCGCTGCTGATATTACGTTATGAATTATTCATTAATTCAAGTTTTATTTAAAAAGAATTGGCATTTATGGAAAGAAGACGTCAACTCGAAGGTCTTATGGTCAGATCTGTTCAAATACGTGAAATACAAGAACATTTCGGTGGATAGCTACATATGTAGTGTTTGTTACCCGTTGTTGCAGTTGCGTAGTCGTACATATTTGACCGATATAATTCATGTGCCAGCTTGAATGTATTTCAATGTTACGCTATGATATATTCGTCATTGTAACACTTGTACGACCATGGTCTCAAGGTAACAACACAACCAATTCAAATGTATCCTTGTTTTTGCGAAAATTACAGATGAATCGATTTACGAAAGTCAAATGACATAAGCTGTAAAAATAGTCGATTAAAATAACGTTCGTATCGTGATTTCCCAAGAAGTGTGCATTAATGTACGTTTAACATTAACGACACGTATCGGTTTGGCAGCAGTGCAATCAATGTCAGCCCTGCCTAAGAATCGATAATTATTGGTGATCGTCAGTGTGCAAGCAACGCGCGGTTTCCAATCGTTTACTTATTCTGTCCACGCCATCGCACATTTCCGTCCTGTCGGGAAGTGATACGAATTTTCTGGAACTTGATCGATCGATCGCTGGGTCGCTTTAATATGATACGTGGTTGATGGGAGTGGTTCGAAGTTTCAAAAGAAGTATTGGGAAAGACTCATTGTACTGCCGGTACAAAACAGAGGCAAATTGTATATCATGTCATGAAATATTCGAGCCGTATTTGAACACCCTGTTACGAGCCGAGGGCCAGATAGTCTGACCGAGGGTCAGGGTTTTGGAATATTGTTATTGTTTCGTGGACGAACCAACAGGTAACTTTGCACTCGTTGGGAGCCACCTCACGGATGTGGACGAACCAGTGCGCAAAGGCCAACACCGGGAGCCACCTTAGGTTTTAGGTTGGTTTTCGTGGACGAACCGACACTCAACTTGGCGAGTATCGGGAGCCACTAGGATGGAATAAAAACTGTGGATTGTGGACGAACCAACGAGTAACTTTGCACTCGTTGGGAGCCACGGGACGTGGACGAACCAGTGCGCAATGGCCAACAACGGGAGCCACTTGTAGGTTAGGAAAGGGACCTTCGCAAGGATTACGAAGATGTTAGTATAGCCTCGTAACTTTTAAATTTATGATACTCTCGAGCGGCAAAGATATAATATTGTGGGATCGTTATAGGTTCGCTTCTTATTGGATTTAGGAAAGGTTTTGATTGAACTAAGTCCAATTTAACAAACCTTATAAAAATGTATATTATTACACGTTTAAGTTTGACTCGAAGGAATACAATTGTCGATGAGTTTACGTGTCGCGGAACTAAGTCCTCTCTCTCTAGATTACGCACAGAGGTATGTGGGGGACGCGTTGTTAAGACTACGTTACAGTGTGTTTATTTTACGTACTGTACTCTATGATTTTGCTTGAAGGAGAACTAATGCTCGATCTTGCTTTCCAGTCTAAGCCGCGTACTAAACTCAAACTGGATTACGAATGAGCCCGCTAGACCGAGTTTCTTGGCCTTTTTATAGTCAAAAATCTATGGGAAAAATGGTGTGGACTCGGCTGCATCGCAGAGTTTCCGAGGAAAGTTGAATGATATTAGTTTCAAAGAAATCTATTAATTGGGTGCAATGGAAATGCCTATCGGCCCTTATATGGTGACTAACAGGCAAAGTCAAAGGTCAACGGAAGGAGCTTTGAATCGAGCCCTTTCATAGTTACTTTACGTAACTCGTCTAGACTCGTAACAACCTTCACCATCTCTTAACTCTTACGCTGCCGTTTCGGCTACAGTTGAACGCCTTTACATTTCCCTTGGCTGTCAATTTCGATTTTAATCGACGCATCCATATTTCTATAACGATATGGACACACATGCATACTAACATGTGACATACAAAAACAGAAGTTAAAAATTAAAGACCCCTTTTTTCGTTTAAAATTGACATTTTTCAAGAGTCGTTTGAAAATTTAAATAAGCAGTGTAAGGGTTAAAGCATTTACGTGACGTGTGTTACGTCAAATCATGCTCGTTCGAAAGTGGCATGGTAACGATTTTGGCCACACTAACACTCTCTATCTCACTCTCTTCTATTTAGTAGCTCTCGTGCAAGAAAAAGAGAGACTATCGGTGCGGCCAGAATCGTCTAAGCTGGATGTACAGTGTAAAAGAACCGAATTCAGATAAATGTAAGAGGTTTTTAAACAGTTTAGCTAACAGAATACGACGATCCAGATACGTACGATTTTTACGTACAAACGACGACCTACAAAGCTGCTTCTATTGGCAAGACCATATATTAAAAGCATACACGCTACCATGGGCATGACCTATATCGATGTTAGAATAATTGAAGAATATAATTAACGACATCATAAATAATGTTAACTGTACTGTAGATGAGTACTAAGGATATGCTTTCAATTTCCATTTATTTAGTAACCTTCGTTAATACTATTTTATTTAATTTTTATGAAATTTTAATGTTAAATAGGGAACTTAACATTTTTTCTCTGGTAAAAGCTTATTCCACAGTTTGTTTCTATGACTGTATACTTTTAAATTAATATAAAACAATAAATTATAAACAAATTGCACCTAAATAAACAATAGAACTAGTATTAGTTTTGTTTAAATTTCAATGATTCATTGACTCTCCTTAATCATTTATAACAGTTTTAATTCATAATTGTTTTTAGCCTATTGCTCGTTAGCATACGTTCTTGTAAAGTTTTCTCAAAATTTTCTAATGATGTCTATTTAGTTCCGCATATCTTACCAGTTAGTCCAGGAATCAAATTTTTTTTAAGAACAGAAACTGTATTTGCTGCTATCGCGGTATGAACGAAAGCGTAATTTTATAATTTTGATGGTATATATTAGTGTATTTCTTAATTATTAAAATCTTTATATTTATTACTAGTCATTTGCCCTTAAATACGTTAGATACACTACGCCTGATAATCATAAAACCACCTTAAAATTTTCAGTTCTTACTTACAAGGGAACTACCCGAAGTGATAATCTCCGATTTTGATGCAACTTTGTAGAGAAGCCAAAAATATTCGACACATATTTTTTTATATCGGCTATATTCAATGTTAAAGGGGTGAAAACAGCCCCCAAAGTCGGGGATGGAAAACATATTTGATCTTCTATCTCGAAAACTATTAGGTATAGAAAAATAGTGTAAATTGGGCGATTACGTATTTTTTAGCAACGAATCCATCTGCATAAATAGTTTTTAAAAATACCTATTTGTTTAAACAATATATTGAAAAATGTCATATTTTTGTTAATTTTTCAGGTAAAATGTTAATCGATTTTCTCGCAAATTTATATGTAGATGCTATATATCAAAAGACAAGATACGGATATCTTGGAATTTTGAATTTTTGCCTTATAAACAAAATAACTACATTCACAGTTTATCCGTGTTTTCTGTGGAAATGAGCCCTGAAACGAATTATTTCAGGAAAATTATATATTTGTATGATATTTTCACCATTATGTAGTAATACATGTTGTAAATAGTTCATTAAAAGAAGTCCAACAAGGAAATGTGAAAAAGAGATTTATAATGCGTACTTTTATACGTCAAAAATGGTTGAAGTAGGGAGGGCGTAGTGAGTAATTTGGGCCTTCCACCTTCATAAATGAGAAATAAACAAGCTAGGAAATAACATCGCTCATACTGGAAAATCCCAAAATGAAATGAGTCCTCCTCAGAGATTTTTACAAACGTAAACGATATTAGGTCCAAACAAATATAGCCTTTCATTATGGCCCAATTGCCCTAATACTTGTAGGCTTAAGGTCTTGAGCGAGTTACAGATAACTGACACTTTAAGCCTTCTACCCTTTTGATGACAGTTACTTGCTCCGACCCTCTGATTAGTTCAGCGGCGATAGAAATCTGAACAATTCAAGAAGTAATAGGAACCTTTCAAGCTAATGTAACGCCCCGCGACTCTGTCTCTGTCTCTGTCCTTGTCTCTGTCTCTTCCTATTTCACTCTATCTCTCTCTACTATCGCTGTCTCTCTCCATCTTATTGTAAACATATCTATCTTTTTCTATTTCTATCTTATAACTGTATAATAGCGCGTATTCTGTTATCCAATTATTAATAAACATTTTTGTATTATGACACATATTATATATTATAGATTTTAATTACATTTTCATATAAGTATAGCATATTTCGTACGTTTTCATATTAAAGCAGCCACTATTAGAATAAGAGCGCCATTAGAATTAGAACAACTGCGCATGTGCGAACTCCGACTGGCGAGTATAAAAGGAGCTGCGAAAGCAGCAGGAACACACTTCTCTCTGGCATCAGGTTGCGAATAGACGAAGATCTGGGAGGCAGCTGAGATACTCGTCCAGTGAGATCGAGACCGCTCCTTTAGGGGTAGCGACCGTTTTCCAGAGATCAAGAGTATTCGATGCTCCTTTACAGGTTTAATCTTGAGTAACTTTATGACAGGTGCACTACGACGATTCTAAGCAAGTGCAGTACGGGCAACATCTTGGAGGTAGCTGAGATACTAAAGATCGAGACCGCTCCTTTAGGGGTAGCGACCGTTCTACCAAATAGTAATTGATGCTCCTTTAATATAGAGTTCGTGCTTGCCGTAAGCAGACGAATCGCTTGCCAACAAGCGCTAGAAGCCATTCCTAGTCGGACGCATTTCTAAGACCGCTCCTGAAGAGTCTTTTCTCCAAGGTAGCGACTGATGTAGAAAAGATAACGAAGGGCTTACGGATGCTTAGGCAATCAAGCAAAGATTATATGTTTCATGAACCCTTGAGACCGCTCTTAGGTTATAGCCATCTATAACTTCGGCAGCGACCAGGGCATACGAGACAAGATCTATTGCACACACACACACACTTACACTGCGTATCGTCTAATACAGAGGATCCTCTACCGCAATTAATACGGATTAATTAATAACAGCATAATTACTCTTGTACACGAATGTAAAAGCTTAGACACATAACCTAATTTCTATTCACGAATCATAGACACATAACCTAACTCTCGCGAAGTATATCGCATAACGATTACGATCAACATGACCTCGTCTGTACATAATAATTAACCTTATTTGTTCTTATAAATATTTAACGAATTAGAATAGGCATTAGTATTGTATTTACGTTAGAATTAGAATAGGGTTTTACTGAATAAATTAATGTCAAGAAAGATCTAAGCTTTGGATTTTAACTCCTTAACCGCACGCCACACGAACCCCACTTTTCGTCCATCGGAAAGCCGCTCTTCCATGGACAACGTAGCATCGCTTTAGGGACGTTACACTAACGTAAACAGCAGTGCAAATAAGTTTATAATGTTTGCTTCAGCCAACAGTTTTTCGCTGCGCTCGCGCTGATCATCATCAGCTGTGCATTTGTTTTTAACGTTTTAATGAAATATTTACAACTTATATTACAACATAATGGTGAAAACATCATATAAACATATAATTTTCCCGGAATAATTCGTTTCAGGGCTCGTTTCCACAGAAAACACGGATAAACTGTGAATGTAATTATTTTGTTTATAAGGCAAAAATTCAAAATTCCAAAATATCCGTATCTTGTCTTCTGATATATAGTATCTACACATAAATTTGCGAGAAAATCGATTAACATTTTACCTGAAAAATTAAAAATATGACATTTTTCAATATATTGTTTAAACAAATAGGTATTTTTAAAAACTATTTATGCAGATGGATTCGTTGCTAAAAAATACGTACTCGCCCAATTTACACTTTTTTTCTATACCTAATAGATTTCGAAATAGGAGACCAAATATGTTTTCCACCCCCGACTTTGGGGGCTGTTTTCACGCCTTTAACATCGAATATAGACGAAATAAAAAAATACGTGCCGAATATTTTTGGCTTCTGTACCAACCTACAAAGTTGCATCAAAATCGGAGATTATCACTTCAGGTAGTTCCTTTGTTAGTCACTTACTGTTCAGTACTTACTCTTCAGTGTTTATATTTAGTTAATTATAATTGCCTTCAGCTATTAGTTTTATATACTTTTTTCATTCAACATATTGCAGAATTTTAGGATGCACATACTCATTTTCATACTTTTTTATAATATTTTATAACCACGGTTAATTAAAGTTATTACTGTAAATATTAAAATAGGATAGCGACTACTCCGCCTTACTGCACATGCGGGTGCTCCAATTTTTCGAGTATATAAGATGTTTCAGACACATCTCAAGGAGAACAAATTTGGACGTTAAGAATAACGCTCTGACTATTTCGGATACACCTGATACACTCCCAGTGATTATTAGAGACCGCTTCACTCGTGACATGGTCACGGTGACTACAGCAACTCAATGTCCAAAGAATTAAAGGTGTTTGATGCTCCTTTTGGGATTGATAGTGAGAGCGTTTGATTTGGCGAGAACTCGGAGTAATAAGCTCGACGAACGCATTCTACAATTACAAAAGACCACAGACCGCTCCGTTCAGGACAAGTGAAAAATTGAAAATAAAATTTAAAACAGTTAAATTGTCATGGACAACCTAAGGTTTCGAAGAATATCTCTTGTAAATTTGAAATGAATCGATCGACTGGGTCTCGAGATATGATGTTCAACGCATTTGAAAATCGTATTTTAAGAAAAACGCGTTTCAAGTTTTAGATACATACGTAATTTCTTGTATACATATAAATTGCAGTACTCGACCGCGTGATCGTGTGTCGTTCAAAGGTTTGCTGTATAACTTTATCAATTTTTGAGACATCGATATGAAGTTTTTAAGATACATTCTTGAAACCTAGAGTTTTCTAAACATATAAAAAACAAAACATCGATTTTTTAATTTACTCAGGTAAATGTAATCCTTAAAAGCATTGGATACTGTCTTAGGGGTTATAGTTCGTATCTGCTATAAGCAGACAAATCATCTGCCATATAAACTCTGTGAGCTATTCTCTATCTAAATCCAAAAGTTTTCCAATTCAAAAATGCATTGAAAAGATATTAATCTCACAGAAAATCTCAAAAGATATTAATCCCTCAAAAAAGTATCCTAAAAATATTAAATAATCTCCAAAAAGTATTCTAAAAATATTGAATAATCCCCCAAAAAGCATCCAAAAGTTATTGATAAACCTTTCAAAACTTCAAAAAAACATAATAAAAAACACCTCAACAAATATAGATTATCATTTCATTCGAAAAGAGTACTGAAATCAAAAGTAGTTGTCCAATTTGTAAGGGTGCTCAAAGGGTGCTCAAAGGGTGCCCATTATTCACAAAACGAAACCGCCAGAAGACATTAATCTATTTAACATGAAGAAGGTACTGAAATCAAAAGTAGTTGCTCTGTTTGTACAACGCGCTTCACAATACGTTGTTAATTAGAAAATTGCGATAAAACAATATTTTAAATGGATTCACAAATAGTGGATAGATGTAAAAAATAGAAAAATTAAACCTGAAGTGTACTTGGCGGGCGGCCCCTTTGATCAAAATGATATACACATGCGAAATTGGTGTAACAAATAAAACTGAAGAAATATATAAGCCCCAAAAAATATTAATTCACAAAAATGAACTTCAACAAGCATAAACCTCTAAACGGCCTCTCAACTGTGGTATTATTCAATTATATTTTTTTGAAGTTTAATATTTTTTGTGTTTCATTTCTGTGGATTAATATTTTTTTAAGATACTTTCTAGGCGTTTATTAATATCTTTTGGATGCTTTTTTGGAGACTTTCTGTGGGATTAATATCTTTTGGATGCTTTTGTGGGTGGATTACCTTTTTTGGAGACTTTTAGTAGCTGAATTTTTTTGAAAGTTTTTTGAGTTTCATTATTCACAAAACGTATTATACTTGTATGTACACCCAGCCCAGACCAATCTGGCTGCACTGACACTCCAAACTTTTTCTTACACAAGAGCCAATGAATGAAAGAAAGAAAGGGGGTTGGGGGTTGGTGTACGTACCTACTACTACGTTCAGTTTCTATGCTAAATGGAATGAGTTTACAGTTGTTACGTTTATTCTACATAAACGTAGAATATGCAGATACCAGAAGATTTGAACAGTGCATACTTGAGAAGTGGAGTATGAATAGGTAAGTAACGGTTAAAGGAAGTTACCTGCTAGGTGTACTTGAACACATACATTTAAAGCATCTTCGTGACAGGTTGCAAACGCAAAAAGAATACAACACGGTATTTGCGTACATGATAGTAGACACATTGTGATACTGGAAGGATGAGCAAGGAACTGAAGTGGATTCATGCGCGTAAATCGTCAGTGCCCAAGACACTTTCTACGAATTCATTGCATTTTCCAACTTGTCAAGCCTTCCGTGAGACCGTCGCGTTGCGAGGAGTGAAGAGGCAGAGATAACGGTCTGCAACGAAAACACTCTTGAAAGGACTCGAAACGCAATCTCCGTACACTCAACAAATTGTCTGAGAACAGTGTCGTTCTCAGACCCGGGCCAGAAGTGGCATCATGCGAATGAGTATAATTAATCGTAATTACCGGTACTTAGCTTTTACCGCAGAAGATTCCTCCCCCTCTTGCGTAACAAGATTTTCTCTATTTTACGTGCAATGTGATTAGTTGAAGAATTAATTTTCAAGTTTACCTAGGATGAGAGATGCATACAGTGACTTAATAATATTCAGACACTAATACAATTTTGATTTTTAATCCTATGTTCCATCTATCTATACAACGAGCAAGAAAGATACGTTCTACTACATTATAATATACTACATACATAGGTATGCAAAAGGCAGGATAGTTTTTACTTGATATGATACGGTTACATTAGGCAAATTTTAGTTATGTTTTAACATAGGTACCTCACTAAGTTAACCAATTGCAGGTACATAGATTGTGACACTACCATTGCGTTTGAATTAGAGTGCAACGCATTTTCTGATCAATTGTACCAAATGATTAAAAAATCTTGTCTTTAAATCAACATCTTCTGAAAACAAAATTGATAAAATTTATTTACTTGATATTTTGCATTATAATCGTTTTGTTTTGAAAAATTGATTATTTTTTCTATATGAAGTTTTAATTCTTTGTCGCTACTTCTTTAGTTTTTAATGGATTACGTTTTATCCCTAAAGTCACATTTATATTAAACATAAAATCATTTATTATAATTTTTTGTTTCAAATCAATAAAAATAGAAAAATTCTACACATATATGCCAGTGATTGTGAAAGTGGCCTAAGTCATACTTTTTTTATTTCATGATATTGTGTTTGTTATATTACAGCTAATATGTTTCATAAGGTTCGGTGCAGATGTGCTGTGTTTTACCACTGCGGCAATTTGATATAACACTTGAGCAACAAGAGCAATACCAATTTTTTATTAAGAAAACAATGAAAAAGCGCTCGTATGTCGGATGGCAAATTACCACAGTGCTAAAAAACCATTCGTCTTTACCTGACTTAATAGTAATAATTAAATGACAGTAGATACACCATAATGAATATAATGATACACAAAGGAATTCCCCACTTACTATCATATAATATTGAAATTTTTCTTCAAATGAATCGATAATATCAACGTACATAAGTGAGTGAATTTTAAAATAACCTGCTGACAATAATAGGTACATAAACAAAAGAGGCGCTCTAGGACAAGCAGAAATCCTTTTAAATAGCATTCATCAATTTCAGGAAAACAAGTTTAACCGCATGTCAATGAAATCTTTCATCAATGAAACTAAATTAATAGGCGTAATACTGTCTCTTATTATCGGGGTGAACGACATTCCGCTAACCGTATAGGCTGTTCACATAATTTCCCTTCAGAATTAAACTGTTGATCGTTCTAAGCGGTCGACTATCCAGTTGGCATAGAAAGTGCTGAGGTAACCTTAACATCATTTATCGGGCTAACGTGACGTAATTTTTTTGAGGTCCTAATCCAATGAAAATTGAACCTAAACCAGTTTCTCTTATGTGTTGAAACATCACCGTTCATTTGTGTTTCTCTTTATTTATAGGGGATGAACCAGTTAAATGGGATTACTTAAAAAACTGCTTTATTTATTGTTGTATGAAAAAACTTCTCAGAACAAAGTTGCATTGTTTTAAGGGACACATGTAGTCTCGCAAAGAATTTTTTATCAATGTTAACTGAATGTTAACATCTCTTGAGGATTTACTCTTACTTTCGTATTCGAACATAATTAGCTATTATCAGTAGCAAACATATTTACTTTTACATTTCATTGGTAATTTCTAAGGCTGACAAAGTTATATTCTACGTTGCTTATTAAAATGTTTACATTAATAAAAAGATACTAGTATGTACTTCGATCGTAGTTAATAGGATCGATTGTGAAGTAGCAATTCGATCATGAAAGAGAATGTCAATTTAAGTCCAGAGATCGCAAGTAACCAGTCTGGACAATTATGCAGCAATCTTCAACATTTATTCCATTCACTCCTTTGGCTATAGCATTTTTCCCCCTTTTCCAATAAGAGATTGGCGCGGCTGTTTGTTCAACATTTGCTGGAATCTCAAAAACCCAAATGGCGCAAAATTTGAATGTCATAAGTACATAATGCAGTGGTTCCGGGTTAGGTGGCTATGATTGGAGCCAGTGGCTATCTATCTCGGGAGGTCTGCTTCTAAGAATTCCAGAATGTTTTCTTTCTCCAGATCGTTTGTCTCTGTTGTATGTTCATTTGAATAGCGTATTGATCGAGGTTAAAGAATTGAGGAATTATTTCGAATATCTATTAATCAGTTGTAATTCCAAAATCAAAGACAAAATAGGTAAAGTGGGTTTCTTCAATATTTCGTACCCCACATCTGGTAGCCAGACTTGGACGGAGTCATCGAGGTGTTTTTCCGCTGGTTACCTGAAAAGTATGTTTATACATAGTGTGTTTATACATAGTGTGTTTATACATAGACTAAGGGCGAATAAATAACCTGCGAAAAGTGGCGACTGGGCCATTAACTGACTTGCCTGTCAACCGTTTGCTTCGCGAGAAACTTTGTACGTGTTCACACTCGAACGAATAAATTGGTACGTGGGTTTAACAATATCTCTACTCATTCCCTTACCCAAAACCTAATAAAACTTCGTGATATGATGATGTCAATGAGAAGCAGTAAGTGTCGAGACGTAACACAAGCTATTGTTATTTTTTTATTTAAATTGGCGAACAACAAGTCTCTGATTATTGTGCATCATCAATCGTGCATAAGTTCTATTTTGGTTTCTCTGCTATTTCTTGAAAATATTTAGTAGAAATGGAAACATCAAGTATTGCTAGGAAATTGCACAATATAACCAACCAATTAACATTAATCTTCGATATGACCTACATTCATCATTAAAAAAATTCCAACAACGAATATTAGAGAAAGTCTTATTCAGGCCAAAAAAATTGCCGCTACGTAAACCATTATACAGGGTGTTTCTAAATTCGTGGGAAAACTCGGAGATGTAGGTAAAAGACAAGAAAATAGACCGAAAACTTCCTACGCAATATTCTCGGAAACGCTTAGTTTGTTAGTTATACGCGATTTTATATTTCGTAAAATACCGATGTAACAGTGACCCATCCCCTTTAAGGTCAGTGTCCGGGCTTCGACGAGGCCTCGAGCTTTTAAAGGTCTAAGCATTTCTGAGCCTAAGTGAGCTTCTGGCGACTCGCAACGCGTGTCGAGAGATATCTCATCGAATGGGAAAGCATACTTTCTAATTGAAAATACTATTGATATTTATCTACAATTAAGGGGTTGCTTTGGCATTTTTAGAAAGTCGAAAATTTTGCTTTCTCATAAAGGGATGTCTTGAACCTATTTAAATAACGTGGAAAAGATTTCATACTAAAATATTAAAAATGAAATTCGGTTTGAATGGAGAAATATCTTCGAATCCGGAAATATTTCTGAAAATTCAGGAATTCTTTCGGAAAAGACTAGAGATGTATTTGCGTGAGGGTGGAGGGCATTTCGAACATCGATCATAAACATATGGTAAGTCGTTATTATTCACACCCAGCGTTCTTCTTTAATACTCTAGTCGGATTTTTAATATTTTAGTATGAAATCTTTTCCACGTTATTTAAACAGGTTCAAGATATCCCTTTATGAGAAAGCAAAATTTTCGACTTTCTAAAAATGCCAAAGCAACCCCTTAATCGTAGATAAATATCAATAGTATTTTCAATTAGAAAGTACGCTTTTCCATTTGATGAAGTATCTCTCGACATGCGTTGCGAGTCGTCAGAGGGTCACTTAGGCCCAGAGATGCCTAGTCCTTTAAAGGGGATGGGCCACTGTCATATCGGTATTTTACGAAATATAAACCCGCTTATAAATAACAAACTAAGCGTTTAGGAGAATATTGTATATGAAGTTTTCGGTTTATTTTCTTGTCTACTACCTACATCTCCGAGTTATCCCACGAATTTAGAAACACCCTGTATAGTTTGCACAACAATTGAGGACATTGTTGATATATTGGGACTTTTCTATGCAACAAAAAATGATGTAAATATAATGAAAACTTTTAGACAGGATCCGAATGGTCTGCAGAGTCTAATGACAAAAGGAGATCTGTGCATAGTTAATCGGGGTTTCCGAGACATGAAAGATTATCTGGAAGATAATGAATTTAAAGTACTCATGCCTTCTCTTAAAGGCAAACGGAATCAACTGACCACATCAAAAGCTAATGATTTTCGTTTGGTAACGAAACTTAGGCTGTTGAAACCGTTCACGGCATAATAAAGCAAAAATATTGACTACTTCATCACCAGCTAGATAATAAAATACTTCCAACAGTCAGTTTATATTGCCGAATTGCTTGTTTCTTGCATAATTCATTTAAGAAGCGATTAATTTCAGATACAGAAATCTTCGAGGAAGTAATTGCAAAGATTTTAGTACAGAAAAATGTACCTAATATATTAGTACTGGAAGTTGAAAAAAACGATGGAATAAGTGAAAAGTTCCATTTGAACATGTAACAGCTACAGCCTTATTAGACTTTTCAGAAATGACGGAACGAGAACTAAACATTTTTTTTACTGCATACTACCAGTTCTCCCAATTGATATCTTACCTTGCGAAAATAATGAACGATGAGAATGATATTAATCTCCAGTACCTGAAGGAAAACAGAAATATGATTTAATTTCAAGTGCAGTCGCGACACATAAACAGCAGAATCTACAGATATTATATAGAATATAAATCTCATGCCATAGCTTGTGCGGAATCAAACGGTATTTCTGCGAATGTGCAACTGGCAATCGCACCATTAGGTGTTGCTTTCATATGCCTGGGAGAATTTAGTACTTATCGCACGCCTGATATCTTGCACAAATTGCAAGGCCAGTAGAAATCCTCTCTAGAATCTTTTCCACCAAAGACATACAATTGGTAATGAAGGAGGACAGTGATGAAGACTAAATCGACATTGAGGTAAGAACTTCTCTGTGGAAAGTAACGTACACGCACATTATTTAGGATTTGATATATTATCCACCTAAGAAATTAACTATATGAGTCATATAAATGTGGTAATTGTAACAGCATGAGAAAGGTAAAGAATAGCGGTCTTTAATTTTTTTCAGTATGATGCATCTTTCTAAAACATCTGAAAAAATTACAAGTTATCAATCATAATGAGCTGGTAAAACTATAATAATATGAACATAATCAAATGAGTGGCACCGGCAGTAATATAAAAAATTACTGGTTTTTTATTTTTTTGATTATGTACCCTATTTCGAAAAATCTAAAAAAATGATATGTTAACAACCATAATGCGATCCTAATTGTAAAAATATAAACGTAGTCATTTCAAAACTTATGTATCAAATCACCACTTCCAAATTTTTTTTATTTTTTAAAATTCGGTTTGGAAGCTAAAAATTCTAAAAAAATTCACAGATGTGTATTCCGATAGCCAAAATATTCCGGATTTTTTCAGAATTTTTAATTGAACAGAAATCTAGAGAAGAAATCTAGTGAAGAGAAATCAAGCAAAAACTGTAAATCGCGATACCTCCCAATAACTACCCTAATGATACAGATAAGAAGTTCAAAGTTTGCATAGAGAGATTTTTCTACGCTCTCTATCGATTGATTCATGAGAGAACAATTTGGTTTGGGGGCACTTTTGAGTATCCTACTCGGCTACACCCTTAGCCTAAATTATCGTATAACATCTAACGTTTCAGTATAAAGGAACTAATAAATGATAAATAACAACCTAGGTACGTCCTTTTTCACTAACCATAGCGAAAACAATAACAAAATGCAACAATTTCCTAATATTTTAGCGCAATATTTGACAATTAATTACTTGATTACTTTTTCGCAAATTTCTATTGTCTTGACGTTTAGCGTAAATACACCCTTTAGTAATCAAAGCATTTGCAATGAAATTAGTTATATTACAGTGTCTACTAAAAAGATGTTCCAATAAGAAAACTTTAAAAAAGTATAGGAAAATGTCCAAGAAGGAAATATCCCAACAATAACCCAGACGATGTCTGCCGCCTAGAAAATTAAATACTTGGTATGGCCAGGCAAAGTATTTTACAGTATTCTAAGATAATTTATCGACACCCATACCTTGCGTCTCACAGACTTTCATATAATTTGTCAATTAAGGCTTTGACAATATGAATACACTAATATTATTTTGCGTCTATAAATAAATCTAAGATTATACGTCGGCACCCACACCTTGCCTTTACAGGTTGTCAGATAATTTGTAAACTTAGAACTTTGAGAATATAAAAACACTTTCATTATTTTGTATCTTTGAATAATTAAGAACCTAGTGTAGTTACGTGACTTTTCGAGATTGCTTGGTCGGTATCTGCTATTACAGTTTTCGTTACAGAAATAATATTACCTACAGACACGCAGCTGCCTAACGAATGCGAGATGGAGCCACATTGTGATTCTTCCTCCACTATATATGCTAGGCACGAGCCGCATATACGTAAGCTTGGTCCCTCGACCAACTTCGAATAGCTTCAGAAAGTTGCAAGAGAAGACGATTGTTAGCCTTACACTCTCACTCTTAAAACGCTGTATTCAATTGCTCAAGTCGCCGGCAAACGGGATGAGCCACACACAGCCTTTTTGATATTACAGATAATTTTACTTTCCGACTCGAAAGATTCTTCGGTGAGATCTCCAAAAATTTTTATAAAATTTCGTTAGATGTATCTAAAAATCAAACGATGACATTCTGTGGAATATCTCGTGACAATTCGTATTTTTTATGAAGAATTAAATTACAACATGTTTATGTACAAGATAATACAACCGAGAAGGAGCGATTCTACATGCAATAATAAACCGAAAATAAAGAATATAAATTTTTTATAAGATAGTTTCTGAGAAAATTGAATTTAAAGATTTGTCTGGTATGCGTACGGAAAGATAACCAGTGCCAATGTCATGATAAGTACTGATAATACATTTATTAATAATTGTATTGCTTTACAGCTAGCATTTATATTTTCCAAAATGAATTGTTGAAAGTGCCATCATTGTTGATACACACAAATCCTTCTATGAATCAGAGAATCACGTACTGCGTCATACTGCCCTACTGTCATATTACGAAGAGATGTTTCGACCTTTCTTGAAGGCATCGTCCACAAGCCAGCTCTGAAAAGTCCTCTATCAAATATGCAGTGCCCCGTATAGCCCTGGTGAGATTGCTATACTGTCCAGGTGGATGAGCCAGACAAACAGGGTGTACTAACCTAATTGCAAGAGCCGAAAAGAGGAGATTTCTAGGGTAATTCTAAACAACCTTTTCCTTTGCAAAAATGTCCTTCGAAGTATTATTATCGAGTTATTAACGAAAAACCCCGACCAATCAGAGAGCGCGAATAATGAGCGCTCGGCCGCCCAGCGACAGGTCACAAGCTACGCGGAGCGTCTGCTACTCACCGTGTTCGAGGCTTGTACAAGAAACTCAAGATCTTTACGTTATTACCCAATTTCTTCTAAACTATTGGATGAAAAAAATCAGGGACACGCTGACTATCGCGACACATATTGTGGAATTTTTTCAGATTTTTAAATTATTAGCCAAGTCGTAAAAAATAAGAAAAAAAAAAAAAAAACAATGTTAGTTATGAAAAAAGTCAGGGACACCTTAGCTATCGCGACAAATGCTGTGGAATTTTCTCAGATTTTTAAATTACTTAACAAAGTTGTAAAAGATAAAAAAAGAGAGACAAGAAGGTTATTCACCAATTTTGTTAAAACTATTAATGGAAAAATTATGACAAAAATACAGCAACATGTTAGCTATCGCGACAAATATTTAGGAATTTTTTCAGGTTTTTAAAATAATTAACAAAGTTGTAAAATATAAAAAACGAGGGAGAAGAATTTTAAAATGCCGATTTAGTAAAGTAATAATGCCATCGTAAAAAAAAATAAAAAGCAATGTTTTCGACGTTCCTACAGATTGTACGTTATTTTACTGTGTATTAAAACATTGAAAACTCTACAAGAATACTTACTTCATAATGAATGAACGAAAATTGGACGTATTAGTTGCTGTAATCGGTAAAAAGTACGGAAACATTGATCTTTATTTTTTTAATTATGACAGACCAAAGCAAAAAATGATTAAATAAATTGAGATTAATAATATGACTCTAGTAATATGAATAATTACTATCTGTAAAACTCACTCATTCGGAGAGGAATTCACCTGCTGCTTGAACACTTGTTCCATTGGGTCACTGTACCGGTTCCGATCATTGGGGGATGATGTTTGGTGAAATGATTAGTATTAGTGACCCCGAAGTGTCATAAATACAAGGTGGCTTCGTGCGGTGTAGTATACCTGTGATCAGCAGATCCTGTGCTGTACGCTACCGGGCACCATCCCCCAACGAACGGGATCGGCACAGTGACTCAGTGGAGCAAGCGTTCAAGCAGCAGGTGAATTCCTCTCCGAATGGTTAAGTTTTCCTTTTACTTTCGAATGAGGGAATCTTATTATTAACCTGAATTTATATAAACATTTTTTGCTTTGGTCCGTCATAATTAAAAAATAGAAACCGGAAACCGAAAAAAGAAATGGAGTCATGTACACGCACACATACACACATACACACAGACACACTTACACACGCGCGCACTTACACACACGCGCACTTACACATGGAGAGTAGGAGATTTCTTGGGTGCACCATCCCGCAAATGGGCGACTATGGATTGTGCACAAAAGGAATTGGATAAAGAGCCGCTGCCTGGGATTCGCTAGGGCACTCGTGTAGTCGATGGCACGAGTGACAGTGAGCTAGCCGGCGACAGATGTCTGAACAGGCGGGACTCTGTCAGAAAACATGCGACAGTCGAAAAAACCAGTCTACCATCACCTGATGTGTATTCTGAGATAGAGACGACTAGTGACGATGGGAGAACGATTTCATCTAGAAATAAGGCCCGTCAAGTTGTGAAGCATTCACCACTTCCTACTACAGACAGCGTAACGAGTGAAACCTTCCATACGCTGAGAGGAGGACCTAAAACTCCCCTCTTAAGGAACTTGAAGGTAAACCTAATTAAGAATGTGGTTTCACCTAAGTCTGAAAGAAAGAAAGAGACGCAAACTCTGCTGGGTGCCATGCCAGGCACTTTGAGTAGTGATACGGATGGAGAGGGTGATTTTCTCCTGGAAGGTATTGAGAGAGCCCTCATGTCAATTGCCAGTACACGCAAGTGTGCTGAGGTGGTCGAGGATTTCTGTCGAGAAAGTAAAAATGTCAGGATGGACATTCAACAGAAAACGACCGATCAGATGTTGCTGCTCGGAAATCTGAAGGGAATCTTAAATAATTTAAAAGCTATCAGAGAGCTTGAAATGCGAGAGAGAAATATGCAAGAGCACGCTCAGAAAAGGTCACCCAGGAAGGAGACGAAGGAAGGCTCGACACAGGTCGCGCCCTCGCCAAAAAAGGACACGCCCAATAAGAAAACTGGGCCTAAAATCTTGTGGGATGTAATAACCCGGGCAACGCAAACATTTGGCGACATCTGTGAATAAACCAGCCCCTGAGAAAAAGACCTCTGGGCTAGTGCGTAGGGCAGAAGCGAAGAGAAAGGAGAGGTCCCCTAATAATGAACAGCCGGGCAAAAGGCAGCGAGGCTTTCTCCGTGGCACTGGCGAAGGCACCGAGGGGGAGACTGGAGAGGATCCCCAAAACTCCCAGGTCGATTCCCAGATGTCTGAGGACGCTGGAAGGAGCACCGCGCAGTCGGATGGTGGCGAATGGAAGACTGTTCAAACTGATAAAAGGCGTAGAGGAAATCGCAAACAAACTTCTGATGCACCTACCAGCGTCAGAACTGGTGGAACAGTTACCTGGACCCGACGGCTAGAAGATAAACGATCTGATTAGAAAGAAGAGACCTCAGAGAACAGTAAGACCTGAAGCGGTCCTTGTAAAAGTTACGGAAGGAAAAACGTACGCTGACCTTTTCCGCCAGATTGCAAGCAGCGCAAAAGCCAAACTTGCCGGTATTAAAACTGTCCGCAAGTCACGAACTGGTGACTCAGTAATAGAGGTTATAGGTAAGGCGGACACCGATCAGATCAGTGGAGTGGTCAGAGCTGCGATAGGCAATGAGTACGCTGTTAAAGCACTCCTCCCTAAAACTACGATAGAGGTACGAGACTTAGACCCAATTTCTACTAAGGAAGATATTGCCCGAGACTTAGCGGACCTATATAGAATCCCTGACTTGTCTCTCGTGACCATCAAAACGATACGAGAGGCTTATTCGGGGACCAGACTGGCGGTGGTGGAAATACCTACTAAGCACGCCACCTCTATTAGGGATGGCGATAAGTTAAAGGTGGGATACACCATATGTAGAATCCGAATATTGCCCAGGCTTGTCCAGTGCTTTAGGTGCCATGATTTCGGGCACATGACTTACACATGCCAAGTCAAAATGAAAGGCAGGGAGCTTTGTCGGCGTTGCGGAAATGAAGACCATGGTATTAAGACCTGTAGTGCTATGCCCAGGTGTATCCTATGTGTAAGAAGGGGTATCCATGAGACCAGGTGTGGTCATGTGGCGGGCTCCCTCACCTACCCACAGTATAAGGAGCATATTAAACGTATGCTGGAAGGACGCGGTAACAATTCAGCGCGTTAAGTATTTTGCAAGGTAATGTAAACCACTGCCGCCTGGCTCAAGACCTGCTTATACAGACGGCAGTGGAATGTAAAATTGATGTGGTTGTTATCGCCGAGCCGCTGTACAACCCTGGTACATGGGTTATGAGTACGCGTAACAAGGCAGCTATATGGGCTACCGGTTTTGTAGTGATGATTGTAGTTGTAGTGATGATCAGTGCCTTGTTGGTAAGGATTACGTTGGTGTCGTAATTGCGGACATTACCATCGTTAGTGTCTATGTTTGTCCGAATGTGGGTCTCGAGACTTATATTGCCAGAGTGCAGCAGATCGTGGACGCGTGTAGTGTACCGAGAGGAGGTATCTTCCTCGCTGGGGATTTTAATGCTAAGTCCCCAGCATGGGGCTCGACACATATGGATAAGAGGGGTGCCTTTCTCGCTGAGACCTTGTGGAAGGCAAATATCCACCCCATTCTTAGTGCTGGCGGACATACTTTTGAAAGAAGAGGCCAGCGGTCCATTCGGTTTTCCGTTTACAACTTGTATAATTAATTTAAAAATCTGAAAAAATTCCATAATATGTATCACGATAGATAACGTGTTCTTCATTTTTTTCATAATTTTCCAATCTAATAGTTTAAGAGAAATTGAGCAATAACGTCGAGATATTGAGTTTCTCGTACAAGTCTCGAGCACTACGCGTGGCTTGTGTCCTGTCACTGGACAGCCGAGCGCTCGCTATCCGCCCTCTTTGAGTGGTCAATGTTTTTCGTTAATAACTGGTTAACAAAGCTTCAGACAACATTTTTGCAGAGGAAAAACTTGTTTATCCCCTTTTCAGCTCCGCCACCTTATGTGAGACACCCTGCATACACTGTGGATCTTAAGACAAATAGGCATTCTTTATCCGGTCCATATGAACGATTTTAGTTCTTTTCGGTCCTATAGTGAGTTTCACATTATTGCCTTCTAGGAGCTCTGCGATCTGATAGGGGCTGGTATATTCACTACTAATCTTATTTCGTCTGGGGTTTAATACCATTACTTGATCCTCTATATTATAGACCTTGGAATTAATTTTCTTGTCGTAAGGTAAATGTCTCAGCACCTGGACACTTAAGATGTCAAATGTCCCAGTAACTGGACAACCTTTTTAGCTTATATACTTCAAGATATTTGAAAATGCATCTTAATAACTGAATATACTATTTTATGATATTATTTTTTGTTATTTTATTACGCACATTCGAATTCAAGCTCAAAATGAAATAAAATTACCGTTTGTGTTCAGGTATTGGGATATAGTCAGTTACTGGGACACTTACCTTAATACTGTTTCTGCCAGTATTTAGATTCTTCAAGGTTAGTTCTTTCGATTTGTTGAAGTAAATGTAGTTTGAGATTATCTACATAGTTGCAGTATGTGCCTAAAGTGGTGTTGGGTGGAACAGTTGAAGGTTGACTTGCTTTTTGGTCAAAAACAAGCTCATGTGGCGTAAATCTTGTTCCTTCGTACATACTGGTGTTATACGACACCATCGCTTGTGGTAACTGGTCCCAGTGTTTTTCTTTGGAAATGTAATGTTTTAAATATTCGATTAATAAGTGGTGACTTCTTTCTAGTAAGCCACTAGATTGCGGATGGAAAGCAGACGCAAACGTTCGGTATTGTTTGATATGAAAGGTTTGTGCAAACTTCTTCATGAGAGATCTAGTAAAATTGGTACCTTGATCTATAAGAATGGCTTTGGAACTGCTCAATCTGCAAATGAAGTGTTCTGTAAAAGCCTTAGCTATACCTTCGGAAGTGTAAGTATGTAGCTGTTTCCTTTTTCTGTATAAGGTAATGATCCTAAAATGTCCATGAATATCTTGTCGAAAACATCCATTGTTGCATCAGTAATTATTATCTGCTCTCCATTCTTCAGTCTTACTAACTTATTTCTCTGGCATTCCAGTCAGGTGTTGATGAAGTTAGTGATGCCCAATTTCATATTTTTCCATTAATATTGGTTCCTAATTCTCTGGTAAGTTTTCCTTATTCCTTTGTGTCCGCCAATAGCGGAATCTGAATGCTGCCTTTACAGTGAATAAAATGGATATTTAACTGTAGGAACTTCAAGTGAATTAAATTTTGTAACCTATTCCATAATATTTTCCCTTTATCGTCAGAAATACAGAATATTATTTTCTCCTGTTTCAGTTTTGTGGAGAATTTTTAATGTGGTGTGCAATACTTCATCTTTGGGGTTGTTGGTGGTGACTAAACCGAAAATTGTGCTTCCTTCTCTCCTTAACGCTACTAATTATCCAATTTTTAACTTCCAATTGTGGTAGGATTTTACATGTTCTAATACCTTTCTGTTCAAATAATTTTTTTCCTGTCATTCCAATTGGTACTCCTTCGTCAATGAATGTTACTAATGTTTCTTTCCTCATCCACGGGTGATTATTTGTTTCTGAGAGATCGCTTCGAAGAGAAACTTCATTAATAATTCTGTGTTTTAGTTTTTTTCATATTTTGTTACCGTTTTGCCTGTCGCTTCTTTGATTGTTTTGCCGGTTTTGGGGTAAGTCTTAGGGGTGTGCGAGTCTCGGATTGGGTCGGGTAGCGATCAGGACGGGTCGGGTCGAAAGTTTGTAATATTCGGGTATCCGAAGCTGAATTTGGATCGAATGTGGTTTGCACCTCCTTTTCCATGATTTTTCAATCGGATTTTATACTTTCACTTTCTGGTTTAGAATAATTTTTGTATATTTTTTTTGCATAATTAGATGTACAAATATTTTATTTTAAATTTGAGTGAAGGAAACACAACTGTTCCACTTTTTTGGATATTAACCTTGTCCTCGTAGCTGTAACAATATTTCCAGCATCAGAAAACAACCGTTCACTACACACTTGTGTAGTGGGAATAGCAAAGTACCGTCTTGCTGCTTCTGCAAATATTGGGAATCGTTTGCAATTGCATTTCCACCAATCTATTACATTCGTTTTTTGAGGAATAACCTTTTCTGAAAAGAAAATCTGGGCGACTTCGTTTACGCGAAAATTGAAGGACGATTCAGTTTCTCCTTCCTCAGTACCCAGTGTCTTGTGGAAAAATTTCATTAATTTAGATCTTGGTGGTTCTATAAAACCAATTTTAAAAATAGTTTTTTTAGTGTAATTTTGAATAGCCAATAGTGATTTGTATATAAATAATATTAATAAAATACCATTGTATTGACGTGACATTAATTTTATTTTCTGTATTTATAATTTTTTGTTTTAAACTATCTATAGCCTCCCATCTTTTCTCTCCTGGTGACAAAAGGAGATCCTTAAACCGTGGATCTAACAGCATTGCATGAACAAATATTTCGTTCTTTACAATCAGCTCAAAACGCATCTACAAGCAAAATATTATGTTGCAAGTATCTTTTCATTGGTTTGTGACTCGATGAAATAAAAAATAATAGAATTATCTTCAACGCTTTATACAAATTATTAGAAAATTCTAAAACTATTTCGGATTATGCTTCATCTGGTTAAAGTACATTTACCAGACCAATGTACATTGGTAGATATTGAGATAATGTAGGATAATTTTCTCCACTCATTATCTCGGTGGCTTCTTTTACTGGTTGGAGGACAGTTACAGTAATGTTGCGGACGAGAGCCGCGGTCTATCCCCACTACCTCGTTTGATATGTGCCGCCGAGAAACCAATTCTTGGAACCATCGCGTATGAGTTCGACGCCCGAGAACAAGGAGGCCATAAAAAAACAAGAATAGCGTTAGAAGTTTAAATAGGAAAAATTGAAGTTTCTTATTCGTAAACGGATTTTCACGCAAGTAACACCAGTCAATTCCTTGTGCTCTCCCGATGAAAATGATATCAAACATGACATGATTTCGATTATTTTTAACAAAGATACATAAAACTTGGTTTGTCGAACGAAAGGTCATGCTCGTAAACAGACCCGGGCGCGACTCTCGTCCGCGAGTGGTAGTCGATTTTAAGCACGACCAGTCCCGAGCGCTGCTCTCGTCCGTGAATGGTAGTCGATTTTAAGGCACGACTAGACCCGAGCGCGACTCTCGCTCGCGAGTGGTAGTCGATTCGACGAACGCGGCTCTCGTCGTAGGGCTAACTCCCTATTATGTATTCCCTCATATTTTTGTGTTTAATTATTTAATGACTGAAATTATTAAGAAAATGAAAGCGTAATACAAAAAGTATGTATATAAGTTCCGTTTTAAATGTTTAGAAATTTTTATTTTTTTATTTTTAATATCTTCTTTCCGACATCGATTAAATATAATATACATAAATTCTGTTTATGTCATTTTTAGCTCGTAAAGAACTGATAGAAAAGTAACTTTGACGATTCTCCGTAACTGTCGCAGGGTTCCAACGTTTATTATTTAAATATCTTTATTATAAATAATAGGAATCATGTCGTATTTGATATCATTTTTATCGGGAGAGCACAAGGAATCGATTGCGTGAAAATCTGTTTGCAAATAAGGAACTTCAATTTTTCCTATTAAATCCCTAATGCTATCCTTGTCTTTTCTAACGTCATTGATTTCGGGCATCGAGCTCGAGCGAGACCCTTTTTTTTGCTTCTCCGATCGTGTACCAATTATCTCGGCGACCGAGAGCAAAGGAAGCCGAATCGACTACCAGTCGCGGACGAGAGTCGCGACCAGACCCGAGAGCGGCTCTCGTCCGCAACATTACTGTATATTGCAACCATTATCGGTGACAAAAAGGCAGGTTTAGAAGAACTATCTAATCCCCATGTACGTAAAAATGTAGGTAACACCGTTTGTAAATATTCCGCTGTATGTGATTGTGTTAAATGGCTTAAATTTAACATGTAACGACGCATACTAAAATCTTTACTTATATAATGGATTGTAAGTGATAAATAATTCTCTATAGATCGAGAGGTCCAGGCATCGGTTGTAAATCCAAAAATTAATTCTCTGAGTTTCTTGTACAAGTCTGAAGCACGACGAGAATAAACACTACGCATAACTTGTGCCCCGTCTGGATGGCCGAGCGCTGGCTAAAGACGCTCTCTGATTGGTCAATGTTTTTCGTTAATAACTTGTTAACAAAGCCGCAGCAAACATTTTCGCTAAGGAAAAAGTTGTTTAGGATCACCCCAAGAATCACCCCTTAAATTATCGGACACCTGTTGTCGAACACCCTGTATATTTTAGCGTGGAGAAACGAGTGACGAGATATAACTTTCAATCTATTTAGACTATTTCAGGTAGAAATTCGTTCGTATCGTATCCTAATCTGCATATTTACCACTAACCCAAGCCTAATTCGGATCTAACTTTTTAATCGCTGTAAAAATGTAATTCTTTTAACGGTACATTTTTGACGAATACACCACTTATACGCAACTTTGTCGGTTGCTGTAACTGCGTCGTGCCGCGCTGTGTTTTCGGAAAGAATAGCCAAGCGTTCGAGTTGCGCTGACGCATACGAAAGAAAATTAATTGACGAAACTAAAACCGTCTAGTATATGTATAGGAAAAAGTTGTTCAGAATGTTGTTCTTTATAACATATTTGTAGGTTCACATTATTTTATGTTAATGTACATAAAAACACAAATTTCTTATTTTATATTACTGTTAGGTAAGTATACAAGATATTATTTTATGCTCTTATTATATAAATACAGAAGATATTATTTTATGTTATTATTATATGGATACGGAAGTCATTATTTTATTTTATTATTATATAAATACACAAACTATTACTTTATGTTATTATATGTTATTATAATATTCATGTTATTATGAGATAGTAGACAGCGATAGAAGGCATGTATGTGAATACATATATAGAACGTAAATAAATGAAGATCGGTTCACGGCCACGAATTCCGTATTGATTTTCCGCATATCAAATTATACCGGTATTTATTTTGGTCTTTGATAGATTTAAAAAATTCTTGAGAATTTTGTAACGAAATAGGAAAATCGAAAAACTTACTGGTACATATACCTGTATTTTTATAAAACGGTATGACGCCATACCGGTACTTCCGTATTTTGGTTTCTATAAGGGTTATGTTGGTACTACCGATATTTACCGGTATAATACCGGTATAATACCGGTATGTTGCGTTTCGGTAGCAGGGACTTCTACCAAACTAATTGAACGTTATATTTTGTGTCTTTTCCTTGAGGGGCTTCGAAAAATTTTACTGTCTAGAGAGCTTACCTCGCCTAATCTGCCAGTGTAATGAGTAGAAAAGAAATAGATTGCGATGTTATAGGAACTTGACTAGACTAGAATGAGACTGTAGTCAGCGACAAAGGCATGCATATACAGACAAAGAATGTAAACAAATGAAGATCGACCCACGAATTCTGTGTCGAGCCCGAAAGCGTGAAACCTTGTCTGAAATACCGAAATTATACATTTCGGTTTTCAGTAATATATCGGTTTTGGTACTATACCGGTATCGGTATTTCGATAGTAATTGATGTCAGTAAGTAAAGTATTTAAAATGGCATCTTAAAGAAAGACCAAATTAAATACGGTATATTTGAAGAGGTATAGCAACATCAAAATAAATTTCGTTTTCGAGACCAAATACTATCTCTGCTGCTATGTCTGTAGGTTATCTATTTACGTGGGCATATGCAAAATATTCTAATACAATATATATGTACTGTATATTGTCTTTTTCTTATGTTAATCACCTTAACCTCTTCAGGAACATTGACACCTACGTGTACGTTTAGTTTCTTTTAAATCAAAATTATTCCAAGCGAAAAAACAGATTAAAATTTGTCGGAGAACTATTCACTACAGAATCTCTCAAAAATAAAAAAAAACTCGCCGAATATCAGCGCTGATAGCGTTTTATTCTATTTTATGATCACTACTTTAAAAATATTGTAACGTTAACCTCTTATGTGGAAAGTTTTTGTAATTATTTGAAGAATATCATTATTATTTGCTGAATAAAATATCAGGTGTGTAAAATATAGTCCATTTCAATGATTGTACATTTAAAAATGTAATTTGTATTATTAGTTACATTAAAAAAAAAGTTATAAACGTACACATGTGTATACAGTTATCGTTACAAGTAGTAGTTTTCTCAGAGTCGTTTCGAGTAACATTTTTCTCAGAATTGTGTGTCTGATTACGGCCTTTGTGAAAGTCTATTGTAAACAATAAGTAATTTTTCTAACAGGATTCAATTATTACCCAGGTTACGATGGAACTAAAAAAGTATGTAAAGAGGTGTAAATTGTCGAAGATAAACAAAATAACGGAAGCTCCGACATTGAAGAGTTGGAAGTATTATCAGATACAGAAGATGAACGTAACCCAGGCAGACTATTTATGAATGAGGAAGAATATTCCGACTCTGATGCAATCAGAAAAAAAAAAAAAAAAAAAAAAAAAAAAAAAAAAAAAAAAAAAAAAAAAAAAAAAAAGTAGACGTATTGAAAGTGAGACCAGTGACAAAGAAAATCTGTTGGATATCCATAACAGGCAACACCGATGTCCCCCAATTTGGTATGGTAAAAAGGATAACGAATTTGCTGGAACCCCATCACCTTTTACAAACCGTTCTGAAATTAAAATAACTGGTGCAACCACACACGCATATTTCAAGCATACTTTTACCGACGAAATCTTTGAACATATAGTGTAGGAAACTATTCACTGCGTCGCTGATCGCGACAAAAATTCATTCCATGTAAATGTTTCTGAAATGAAACAATTCTATGCAATAAATGTCATACTGACATATATTAAATACCCAAATTATGCATCATATTGGTCATCAGATCCTGTTCTTCGGCTATTATTGCTGATGCAATGTCTTTGTAGCGGTGCGAAGAAATAAAAATTCTTGCGCTACAAAGACAATCATGATATAACAGACGGATGTGATGATATTCTTATAAAAGTACGGCTATTATTAGATATGTTATAACAGACTTTTGCAAATACCACTATGCTAACCGAATTTCTGGCAATTGATGAAATAATCATACCATTCAAAGATATAGGAGCAAGTAGTACAACAAATTCAAATCCAAGAACTGGGGTTTCAAATCTTGGGTCCGAGCATCTCAAAATGAGTATGTTTCTAAATTTGAAATGTATCAAAAATCTAGAAATATTAGTGCAGAATTTGGGGCGATTGAGGACATAGTATTGAGACTTAGTGAAGATTTAAAAATGAAAAACCATAAATTATTTTTAGATAATCTCTTTACATCAATACGTTTAATGAAACACCTGCAAACAAAGGGTATATACGTCGTGGAAACTACAAGGAAAAATAATACTTGGGACTTCAGAAAAGGTTCTGCAAAAGCATGAACGAGATTCAATTTCTATTGCTACATCTTCTGAAAACATATCAATTCTGAGGTGGACTGATAATAATATCGTTCACATGATATCGTCATATGCAGGTGTAAAACCTAAAGATAATATTTGAAGATGGAATCGTAAAAATATAAAATATATAACAATAACAAGACCTTTCGTCGTAACGGAGTACAATAAATTTATGGGTGGTGTAAATTTATCATCAGTCTTTAAAACATAACAAATTTTACCACAAAATTGCTTTCCAATTTCTCAATGTATCAATTAATTCATGGATTCTTTGCAATCATAGTAAAAAAAATTCGGATGAGTCTTCTACACTAATAAAAATGAGTGAACAAAACAAAAAACGAGGTAGACCCACTTTAAGTTCAAAATATGAGCCACCACCTAAAAAGTCCAAAAGCTGGATCAAAGTGGTTTCTGAAATCAGGCTAGATACTATAGGACATTATCCTAAAAAAATGGAACTTTAAAATCCTCCACGATGTCATGACAAAAATTATCTAAGGCGAACTCGCTACATTTGTGAAAAATGTAAAGAACGGTATGCCTTGAGTGATGAAATCTTTTCATTCATAATTGACCACTAACACGTTCAACGGCCACATATGTGCACATTACTTTTTTTGTGTATATATAAATATAAATATAATAATATTTTTCCAACCCTTTTAATGACTGAATTGTTATCGATATAGAATGAATAAATCGTAATAAAAAAAATAAATAAATCGATTTCTTTCACTTTAAAAGATTCGTCCCTGAAGAAGTTAGAACTACAGAGATTCAAAATCATATTAGCACTAATGCATCTTTATGATAGAGAGTAGCGTTCACATTGCATTGTTTCTGACAAAATAACAATATATTTTCACATTTGCATGTGACGAAACATGCTGCGTGGATGTACAGGGTGTTTCCAAATACGTAGAACATTTTTGGAGGATAGGTTTTACATACATAAACAATGAAAAAAGTTTATGTGGACATATGTCCGGAAGCGCTTAGTTTTTTAGTTATATGCTATTTTATATTTTATATGTTCTTGCTTGCACGGTGTACTATTCCTTTAAGGCTCTATTAGGCCCAGATATATTTTAGCTCTTCAAATGAATGACGCACGTTCATGAATTTTAAAGTATTACACAGTACGCAATATAAAATACAGTACAACTATAAAAATAAGTATTTCTAGACTTTATGTCTAGAATCTATCCTCCAAAAATGTCTTACATGCTTGGAAACACCCGATACATCGATTCCGAGGTTTCATAATGCAGGTTGCAACGTGTGTAGGTTGGTTTCGACGTATGTATCGACATTGGCTGCGGTTTGCATAGATGCAGAAATTAATATACGTCATGGTTAGTGAGCAAAAACCAATTTTAGGTTAAGTTTTAACGTATGGAGCGTGGCATCGATATCCAGTGTTCAGTTTGAGGAGTGAACGTTATATACATATAATATGTATGTACATCGTCAGATAGAACTAGTGAACTTTAGAATGGGCAAAATGCTTTATAATTATTCTATAAATTACTCAAATAATTTTTAAAATGCACTGATTTGTTTGTTTTTAGTTTGTTTAATAACATAGAATTGGACAATCTATTTCGTTCAATTAACCATTGTCTTGTTTATTTCTTTTTGGTCTTTCATTTTTTTTATCTTTTATCATTAACGTAGTCATCATTATTAATAACAATACTGATATTAGTAGGTAGTCAGTCAATTATCAACATATTCTAGTGTGTGTAGATTATTTGAAACTAACGCCGTTTCAGGAAATCTCAGAGCAGATACTGTGCATTGGAGTATATTTTAGCGTGTGCAGAAATCTTACAGAGGTCCACAGACGCCAAAACATATTGCGATGCAGTTATCGATTCAAGCCACTGATTTAAACCCATCGTTTGTTTCCAACCCACCGTAAGTCGATGCCTGCATCGCAACAAGTTTCAGAATCAAGGGTCTTTTTTCCATTTGTTTACAAGCTAATATCTTTCTTTACCTATTTTATTGTCTTTATTTGCAACAGACAGAACGTACTTATTTTTAGTACGTAATGTGGCTACTCTTTCTTATACTCGTGTGAAAAGAACCAAACTGAAAGGTAAAATGATAAAATTTATATTCTTTTATTTTTATATAGTAGTTCCTAAAAATAATATTCGGAATTGTATAATATTCGTCCCAAGTTAAAAATGTCTACTCTTATGTAAAACTGATTTAAGAGCTGTTTTGAAATTGATATAGTAAGTAGGCTGTGGAACCGAAATCGTTATGGCATCATTTTGATTCTTCATAATTGTTATGGGGAATATTATGGGGGAAATGTTATGGGGAAGACAATAGAGTCGGTAATGGAATAAATGGTAAGTGATGGATCCATGGGAAAAAGAGAGAATGTCAATTTTAACAAACCCTGACACTGAGTTTTATCTTCTTTTGTATACTTCTGCGTGTAATCTTTATCACTGGCCATGTCGCACTGCGAATTAAAATCTTGTTCAGTTTCACAATTGTAAGAAATTTATATGTACAACGAAAAAATAAGAATTGTTAATGAAAAACAATGTAAGAAAGGGAAATGTTTGGGGCCTTGTCGATGGTTCAAAACCTTAGAATTTTTCAATATGGTCTGTGGTAAAAAAGCTTAAAAATTCTGTTCCAAGTTTCAAAAGATAACTCACGAATCAACAGTAAAAAAAAATAAAAACACTAAAACGACAATCGAGACAATAATGCCGCATTTCCGATCATAGTTCGAAAACAAAGAAATAAAAAAGTAACACAAAAGAAAAATAACATGAATTGATACTAACCATTTTTTTGACATTCGACGTTTTGCATATAATATTATTGGAAAAGATTACAGTGTTATATATTACCTACAATTATAAATAAAAGTTGAAAATGATGCAGGATAAAGTGAAGAATAAATTGTTGTTTTATTTCGATATCCGAGAAAATTTAAAGTTATGATATTATATTGAAAACTGAATTCTCATTTTCTGAGAAATGTTAAAATCTGACATTTCTCCTTTTTCCCGTGGACTCTTCAAGTAGAATAAAGAACAGGAAATGCAACTCTACAATTTTATCATTGAATTTTTGGTATTAGTAAACAGTGTTATTACTTTATTGAACCAGCAGCAATATTTAAGGCTCTTGAAATAGTAAGAAAAGAAATATTTAAAATAAATTACAAGTCTTCGTTATTGACAATAAAAGCAATTATGTAATTGTTTCAATAATTACTTTATTCACAGTATAAGTAAAATATGTACAATAACTAATGCAGACTGAAATATACATTAAATTTACGTTGTATTAAAGTATGAGGCTCTGAAAGGGTGATCACAAGCGGAACAAGTTGGAGAAAAAGCAAGGGAATCGGAAGAAAATTAAATTGCGTGTGCAGGTTGATGCAACCGTCGTCGAGCGGTTTCGTAAAAGGGAATCGTTCAGAGAAATCGATCCCTCCCACGTTTCCCCGATACACGCCGTAAGTGACTGCGTTCTATGTAAGAATATGCAGGGTGCAAGATCCTGAGGGCAATCGAAGGATTATTTCAGCGGTGCACGCGTAGGACGTTATTCCACTTGTCCAAGAGACTACCGAGTAGTCACACGTCTCTACCTACTTTTACCTCCAATCGACCTTCGCGCTGCGACTAACAACTTGTCAAGTGACCGGCGTATTTTCAATAAAAATACTGCGTATAATTGTTCAACTTTGTGTACATATACGCTGATCCCCATTTCTGATATGCAATACAAAGTTGATCTAAATTGAATCGTTTGGCGGTTCGGACAAAGGAAGAGATACTACAAATTGCGTTACCTAGTTAGGTTCTTATCAGGCACGATATACATGGCAATTAAGTAACACATGATGTACTCTCAGAAGAAAGCTGAAAATGTAGCGTAATTTGTACCTTTCCTTTTAGTAAGTACATATTACTTCCATTGTAAGTCATCGAACACTTACAAACGAATAAAGAAGTAGACAATTTTATGCTACGAAATGATCTACATTATGAAATAAAATTAGCATTCATTATTCATATATCGTGTCAAAAATATGATATTCAACTTAGAAATTATAAATCGTATCAAAAAGTGTACAATTAATTTTATATCTCCCTCTTATATCTGCGTAGATATAGTTTTGTTCTACTAATCTTTTACCAGGCAGTACTGCAGGACCCCGTAAAATGTTATTCTATTCAACATTGTTCTATTCATATTATACATGTATGATATCTAATTTATTTCGCATTAAGATATTACTGTAAAATAGATAAATATTGCAAAATTAAACAATAAATTCAATGGAGAGGATTGTATCTACGTTTTAGTAATCATTTTTTTCAAAATAGGTAAGTGTCCAGTGACTTACAGGCGAGAGCGTAAAGCTTCGAAATACAGTATAGTATTAAATATAAAGTTCAGTAGTAATGCCTATTATTTTATTATATGCTAGTAATTTCTATTCACGATTTATGTATTGTGTTAGGAGTATTGATTGATATTTTATGATACAGATTTTGAGTGGTGATAATCTTTTTTTGCTAAATAATATTTTTATTCTTGCTTACATTTCCAGGTAAATTTAGCAATCAAAAGTAGAAATGCATAAAATTATCTTTGCCACATTCATCTTGTTCTGTTAATTGCAAGTATTAATTTAAAATATTTAAATTTAACAATTGTCAAAATTGAACTCTTTAAAGATATTTAAATTCTCTGATTTCATTTCAGTTTCAACATACCTTTTTTCTCCTAACTGCATTTTCCGTAATTGAAAGTGAATTTTCAAATTTGTTGTTTTCGAGAAGTATGCGTTTTAATGAATTAAAATTATTCAAGGATGAAGATTATTTCATTCAGCGAGTTTGTATCATTTTCGGCAAAATTAAAGTTATTCAAGTCAAAAAATCCAGTTTGTTAAAGTATCACAAATCTCTGTATTCTTATCTAACAATTAATATATTTTAATTGGGTCCAGTACATGATCTTAAATTAAATAGGACATATGACTCACCTGTTCTTACGCGGTAGTGTTGTAATAACCATGTTCAAGGACTCCTCGTAATCATGATTGTCCTTCTTCGACCGCCTGGGTAGATCTGCACAGACACCCTGCGTAAAACTGTAGGTTCTCCGCTTTTTTAGGCACAACATCTTCTATCTTCTCTCAATAGTAAACCCTTTTTTATCTTATAGCAAATCACTAGGTCACTCCCTGTTTATCATTGTTTTTCTCCACTCTTGGTGGTCACTTTAAAAAAAAATTCACCCGATGAAAACTGCACGGTTCTTTCTGTTGATAAATATTAAATGATGGAAACGACAGTAAAAAGATCTATGTTCTTCGTTCTAACATAATTTTGCGATATAATCCTTGGAACGAAAACTTCGTAAACACTTGGGGCACAGGTTACAATAACTTTAACTTCGCTGGTTTATTGAAATTACAGAGAAATTATGGCTGGATGTCGTTAAGTAACTTGCGGAACCATAACTGCAACCGAGCTGATTGCGATTGTCTGATATGCGTTCGTGACGAAAGCAACGCGAGGCAAGGGAGACGTCAAGCTCGTAGCGAAGTTATAACTGTACTGAAGGCTGCGTTCAGAATCTTTCCTCGGGCGCGAGTGTGTTCGGTGATAATGACCCCTACGAAAATTACGGGGCCACCGGTTACCGGGATCGCGGTCCCGCATAAGTTTCGTTAGATTCCGTTCTTTTCCTCCTTTTTAATTAATCACTGCGCGACTTCCGTAATTCCCTTTCTTCTAGTTACACAATTCAGAATTTTCCGTTATTATTCATGGTACGTTTTCTAAAGTGAAAGGTGAGTAAACTGACAATTCTTGTCAAGTAAAAAGTGCAGGTGAAAAACTTACAGAGTTCAAAACGCGAAGTTTTATTGGAGAAATAGAAATGAAGCTCGAAGCATCAGACTTTTTTTAATATTAAGAATGAAACATTTTTTAAATATTATGTTAGCGTTTATAACTTCGCTTCGAAATTGCAATAACATTAGGTTCTAATTGACATGCACAATTAATTATATAATGGAATTGTATTGTATAAAACCTGGTTTTACAACTTTTTGGTATGTTATAGCATTTGTTATTTATATTATGTTATAATACTTATACAGCACAACGAGTTTTTATTTACTTTTTATTCTTTTTATAGGAACTATATACATAATCCTCGTATACCAACTAAACTTTATCTGTTCTTTCACTGCAGTTTTCGCAGTTATGTCTACAATAACTCATGAGGCATTTCCTTCCATGACTTGTCATACTTAAATAGGTAAATGAGATTTGAAGAACGTACAACATCAACATAATCTTTTTATTCTATTTTTGTAACAATTCGGGTAGCATTTTTCTTGCACCCTTCAAATAGTAAAGTATTTAGAGGAGAAGAAGAGTTGTATTAACACTTTCTTTGTTCTTTTGAAAGTAACGTTCATTGTCCAGAAACCAAGGAATAAATCGAAGACTTTTTTAATTATTCTTCCACTATATTCCATTCGCGAATAGCAATGCATTTTTATGACGCAGTACAAACGCATACGTAAACAATCAATTATAAGATTAGGACGAAGAATATGAACAAAAGCAAGAATAGTATAGTGCACAATGCTCTACATCAAGTTTGCATTCGAGAAGGCGAAAACAAGAAAAACGCCTCTCGAATTCGCATTGTATTCTTATAAAGCTGTACGTGGCGCCAAATCGGAGACGTCCATCGACTCTCGAATCGAATTGAAACTCACGAATAGGTGGTTGCAGACCGATTCGAATGTTCAAATAGATACCACGAGACTGGAATAATAAAAGCGTGGCGGTGTTGTGGTACGCTCATGTAATCAGCACTTTCAAGCTTCACACTTTTCATTTGAAATCCGCAATGGAAAAATGCGTTATTCTTAAACTTGTATAATGTTAGAAAAAAAATTAATAATTCGTTTCACGCTTGCCTCTTTAAATTTTACGCGTTCTGAACTAATTATAAGGTTACTTAATCACTTTTATTACAATAAAATCGAAACTAATAGCTTTTTATAGTTCTTTTTACTTTTTAATTTCTATCGAATATTCTTTTTTAATTTCTCACAAAAGAAATAAGTTATAAATATCTATTTTTTTTTAATTTGGAGAGATCGAAGACTTCAATAATGATATCCATATTCTAAAGACTATATTTATACGTAACAACATAGTAGAAAGTTGTTGAAAGGAAAAGATGAGGCTTTCATTAGGATTCCAATCGAAGGAAATTCTAATTTTATTGAAGAAAAAAGTTCAATTTCATTATAAATTTTACATTATTCTATTATTCAAATTATTAACGCCGTTTACGGGAGCAATCAATCTAACAACCAATTATCAATGAGGAAAACGATTTTCAGACACTGTGAATTTTACCTTGCGTTGATGATTCAGGCCTCCTAGCTGTTGATGAATTATTCATTTAGCGTCTAACGGATAGACTTGGCAGCAAAATTCACGCGGAATGCACTTCCCTTCTCCATGATCGAGCAACCCGTGCACGTGTTCTACGTTTGCTTTTTTCCACTCTCTCTCTCTCTCCATCTCCCTCTTTCCCTCTCTTTTTCTAGGGAAAGAACACCCTCTCATAAGTACGAACGAAAAGAAAACTCAAGCACGTGACATAGAAAACAACATCAGAAAGTAAAAACGCTGAATGAATGAAGGAAGAATGAAATAAACAAATAAAAATACTACAGAGTAAATTGTAACGTGTGATGGTAAATTGAGTTATATATATTTACTTCATTGAGGTTAGTGTCTGTATACATAGCTATTATAACACTCCTCATCCTAGTCCTTTTTTATTGCACCTTGTAAAAGAAGAACGTAAAGAAGCGAGCGACATGTAGCGGCGAGCACCATGAGAACTCAGCTAGGAGTCAGTCAGAATGAAGGTCTGGTGCGTATGTTTTGATATTGAGAAGATATACGATATGATTTTGAGGCATCGAATTCTTCAACTTTTATGTAAATTGGAAATCAATGGAAACATGTTCAAATTTATACGCAACCTTTTAAGGAACGAATTTATACATGTTCGGATAAAAGGACACCTATCCGAAGAACTATTAATTCCTAATGGGGTTCTACAGGGATCTGTTTTAAGCGTGACATTATTTTTTATCGCAATTAATGATATTGGTAAACACATACCAAAATCTGTCAGATACACCTTATTTTCCGATGACTGCACAATCTTTATCACGGGAAAAAATCTAAACACCAGCCAACAGATTCTTCAAAGCACCTTGGACCGCCTTCAAGTTTTTGCCTTTCAAATTGGTTTTAAATTTTCCAAAAGTCTACAGCAACCGTCTTCTCAGAAAATAGAGCAGTCACAAGGTCTTACCTAATGTTACACTTGGGACAATAACAATTACCTTCAGCTATGACCCCAAAAATCCTAGGCTTAGTATTTGACAAGAAGCATTCTTGGAAAACACAACTTAAAAATCTAAAAACTGAATACCACCTAAGACTAAATCCGTTAAAAGTGGTTGCCTCTAAAAATTGGGGTGTTGAATTCTAAATACTAGCCAAAACATATCAAGCAGTCACTCTTTCCAAATTGGATTATAGTGCAATTATACATGCAATGTATATGACTCTGCCAAGTCAAACATCTTAAAAATCTTATCAGTAATCAATAATGCGGGAGCCAGATTAGCAACAGGGACCTTTTGCACCAGTCCTATGCCCGCCCTATTAGATGAAATAAATTTTCCACCATTAGAGATCAGAAGGAAACAGCTGACCCTATCGTGTGCCGTATCCAAACTGTCCTTACCTTCGAGTCCTACTTTTGATTTAATCAATACGGATAAATTTATTAATGATTTCACCAAAAAACTTAGGATCAGTAAACCTCTCAATTTCCGATTTAAACAGCATCTTCGGAATCTTCAAATTAACATCCCGTCTATTGCTTCTAGAAGACAATTCCTATCTCCACCGTGAATAATGGAAACACCAATAATACTTGATAAATTTCTTAAATTGGATAAATTCGTAAATCCTAGCACCTTAAAAACTGTATATAGTAAATTAGTAATCTGTAGAATATTCGATACATAAACAAATATTCACTGATGCTTTGAAATTGAAAGAAGGAAGCGGATGTGCTGTCTATACCTCGTACGAAGAGCTACTGTTTAGACTATCTGACGCTTTTTCAGTTTTCAACAGTGGAACCTTTGCAATATTTCAAGGCTTAAATGTTTTTGAAAATCTAATTACAATAAATTTATTATTTTCACTGATTCTAGGAGTGTTTTACAGGCCTTAAAAAAACTGAACACGAACATCTTAATAATCCAAGACATCATAGAAAAAACTATGACACTCAAGTGTGCAAGAAGAGATGTGTTGGTTTCTTGGATCCCCTCTCACTCTGGCATTCATGGTAACGAAAAGGCTGACGCTCCTGCAAAACAGGCTGAATCCAAATCTCCTACAACCAACTCCGCATCAGTATTCTACAAAGATGTCCAAAGGGTTCTTCAAAAAGTAACACGAGAATATTGGAATGATAAATGGAAAAACTCAAGATCCATTCAACTGCATCAAATTCGCAACACGATACATGAAGTTAGCCCTGCAATTTTCGTGAACAGGATGACCCAAGTCGTACTGTTAAGACTGAGAATCGGAAATACGCATTGGTCTCATTCCTATCACATCACTAAAACAAACCCCCACTTCTGTAACTCATGTAACATGCCTAACTCTACTCAACACATTTTAAGTAGCTGTGTCAAGTACAGAGACAAAAGGACAGAATATCACCTATTATCCCCTCCTGAAGTGCTTCGAACAAATATTTCATACAAAAATGTGCTAGATTTTCTGAAAGACATTGAGCTTTACCACTTAATTTAAGCACATAGCCTATTAATCTTTCACCAAAATGGTCACTAATGATCATGATGGGTAGATATGACATTAGACATTAAATAAATAAAAAAAATCTGGTGTGAATAACTTGTGTGTTAACACATTGTTGACAGACAATTTTACGCAGAAGCGTTTTAAAAATTGAAATAGCTAATGCAAGTGCAAACTGAGTTAACTCGTGATCAGTCAACAACGTTTGCGCATGAACACACGAGTGTTGAGAAATTCGAAACGCGGGTTGTATATACAATCGAGGAGGGTGTTTAGTGGAGCGTTCCAGGAACACTGGACGAGGCGATAGCGAGACTTAAACAGCGGGATGCCAGGCCCCGCTAATTAGGGACAGTCTTGGTTTGCGTTCGAGAGCGACGAGACGTGACACAAAACTGTATCATACCGGGAGAGAATAAATCTTCATTTAACAGAACGAATCCTTTTGTCATTTTCTCGCTCTGATCCTTACAAGTCAGAAGTGGGATACCACATTGCCCGCGTGCAGTGGCGTGTTTGTGTGAATTACGCACAATCCAGAGTGAACGCGGTTGTGCAGTTTGACGTTATACGCAAATTGTGCCTGTGTGACGGCGTGTGTAGTGCCAGTGAACTATGGATCGATCAAAGGCGAAACCACGACAGCACTCGCGTGATTGTTCACGGGGACGTTCGCGCAAACGTGAACAATGGAGGGACCGGTCGCGCGAGCACTCGCACGATCGCTCAAGGGATCGCCCACAACGTCGCGAAGACGATCATTTGCGCGATCATTCAAGGGATCGCTCGCAACGTCGTGAAGAAGGGTCGCGAGATCAACGCGGAAATCAATCGCGAGACCATTCGACGGATCGTGTGCATGGTCGTGCACGAAGCTGGTCGCGTGGTTACATGCGCCGTTGGGACCACTTGGACGACAGTTCCGCATCGGAAAACCTGCGCGCGACGGTGAAGCGACTAAAGCGCGAGCTGAAAAATGTCCAGGGAAGACCCGTGAACGATGAATTTACGGTCCCGAAATTCGATCCGTCGCGAGACGACGCTGACATCGAACAATGGGTGCAGCAGGTCAATCGACTCGCGCGTCATTATACGTGGAGCGACGATAACATCATGCTTATCATCGCTCGTAATTTGAAAGGGTATGCCCGGCGTGTGTTCGATGACGAGCTGAAGAACGATCACATGTGGAGATCGTTCAAGGCACTGCTGGTCGGACGATTTAAACGACCGCTGCCGTTTGCGCGACTATTGAGGGAGGCGGCTACGTACACGGCGGCGCCCGGACAGAAGCTGGGAGATTATTGCTTCGAAAAATTATCGAAGCTGAAGGCCCTGTAGTTGCAAATCCCGGACGCGTATCTGGAGGATGCGATCATAGGTGGCATTGGGGATGAGAGCATCGAACGGACAATTCGCTCCAACCGGTACGATGACGTCAATTGTATGCCGTTATGAACGAGATGGGGTCGATGCCACGGGTGCCGCTGACCAAGGTGGTGCCACAGCGACCGACGGTGTTCCACCGAGGGTTGGTCACAAGACGACCCGAACCGGCGGCGTCGACGTCGACAGCGGTGACTCCTCCAGTGGCGCGAGAAGGACGACAGCGACCGTCGGTTACCTGCCTCAATTGTGGGGACGCAGGTCACTTCTCGACGCGATGCCCGAAAACCCCAGTCACTTGCCGGACTTGCAGCAAGCGCGGGCATCTGGACAAGTTTTGTTCCCAGGCGAAGAGAGTCAACGAGACCCGGATGAGTCGAGGTAACAATAATATGTATTTGGTGCCGGCTACGATCAACAAATGCAAGGTGCCATGTCTTGTCGGTACGGGGAGCACGAGGACACTGATTCAGAAACCGGTAGCGACGCGAATCAGGGTTCAGATGATTGTGGATAGAGAGCTAGAATTGCGGGGGTTTGCGGGATCCAGAACGTCGAGTAGACTAGTGGCCGATGCCACGATCAAGATCATGGAGGCCACAGCGAAGGTACGGGCGATAATAGTTGATGCGGACGCGATGTACCATGGGGCGATTGTCAGTCGCGATTTCTTGGACCAGGATCATGTCCTGCTCATTAAGAGTCAGGACAGCGTCACCATACGCAACCTGCCGAGGATTGAAGAGACTCGGGGTAAGAGTATAGAGGTCTGTTCGAGGGACGAACCAACGGAGATTGAGCAGATGATCTTCGGGGTGTAGCGACTAGCACTACCATTCCCCCTATCATAAAATCGGGAAGCGACGAGACGGCCGGGGTTTTTCCCGAAGATTTGTAGCGAGGAGTTTTCGCCAAGGTTACCCATCTGGGAACCAGATGTATATAGGCCTGCGTTTCGTGCCAGGTAATTTTTCCGCGCGTATTGGAAGGACAAGAGTCAAAAGGATAGAGGAGCGTACATTCCTTGACCGAGATTCGAACCGCCAGGTCGCACTCGATCTGTCGCTCAGTTTTTTTTTTGTACTTGTGTTTCACGTCGTATGTTTGACGATTAAAAGAGTGTGGTACATATTTACGGAGTGAATTCTCATTTTTTGTTACCTACCACCTCAGGGGACATTGACGAGGACAGCAAGGTTCTCTGCAGGGACCTAATGAGGTCATATGTTGATCGTATCTCAACATCGATGCAGACACTCGGGAAGACAACCACCAGGGAAATAGAGATCCGCTGTACAACAGATAAGCCAGTGTACTATCACCCATATCGGATGGCCGAGACAGAGCGGGGAGCCGCACGAAGGATCATCCAGGAACTGCTTGATAATGGTATTGTTCGGGAATCCAAGTCGCCGTACGCGAGTCCAATTACCCTGGTCAAGAAGAAGACCGGTGACTACCGATTATGTATTGACTACCGGCTCCTGAATGCCATAACCGTGAAGGATCGATCCCTTGTACCACGGATTCAGGACCAATATGATCGACTGGGGGGGAACGCATATTTTACGGGTTTGGACTTGGCCTTGGGTTATTATCAGGTACCGATGAGCACCGATTCCATAGAGAAGACCGCGTTCGTTACCCCTGATGGTCACTACGAATTTACGAGAATGCCTTTCGGTCTGACCAACGCGCCCGCTACGTTCCAGAAACTCATGAATGATGTGTTGGGTCCATTGAGGAACACTACTGCGTTTCCGTATGCCGACGACATCATCATACCGTCAACGACTATACGGGAGGGACTGGAACGACTGGCACTTGTCCTGGATAAATTGCGGGAGCATAGTCTAACGCTAAACTTGAGGAAATGTTCGTTCCTGATGACCAGCATTGATTATCTTGGTAGCGAGATAAGTGCCGACGATATCAAGCCAGGACGTAAGAAGGTGGAAGCTGTTTTGGCCATGCCGAATCCAACGAACGTCAAGGAGATTAGATAGTTTCTGGACCTGGCGGGGTATTTTAGGAAATTTGTTAAGGGATACGCGACGATAGTGGTGCCGTTGACAATGTTGACGAGGAAGGAGATGAAGTGGACGTGGGGACAGGAACAAGAAGGGGCAGTCGCACGGATAAAGGAAGTGCTTACCACGCGACCGATATCGGCAATATTCGACACCACGCTTCGCACGGAATTGCACACAGATGCAAGTTCGCTGTGGGTCGGTGCCATTCTATTCCAGTTCACCACAGAGGACAAACAGCAGGTGGTCGGATATTTTAGTAGACAGACTACCAACGACCAGCGCAAGTATCACTCCTATGAGTTGGAGACAGTGGCAGTGGTGCTGGCATTTCGTCACTTTCGAGTGTACTTGCTCGGGCTGAATTTTTCGGCCGTTACGGATTGTAATGCCCTTCGAACCACTTTTACGAAGAGGGACCTGATACCACGTGTCGGCCGATGGTGGTTGGAGGTTCAGGACTTTACCTTCACTATCGAGTATCGAGCGGGGACTAGGATGCAACACGTCGATGCTCTCAGTAGAAATCCGATGCAAGAAATCGAGCTATATCCGGTGGACATCACTGAAGCCGATTGGATCCTGGCTGCCCAGATGCAGGGTGAACAACTGAGCCGAATTCGTCAAATCTTGCCCGAGAACGTCGTAACAGCGAGACGAAGCAGTACTTCTCTGAGTATGCGTTGCGCAATGGCAAGATTTATCAACGGTTGGAAGGGGGTCGGACAACGTGGGCTGTGCCACGCGTAGCACGGTTCCAGATTTGTCGTTTATGTCACGACGATGCGGGGCACTTAGGATTGGAGAAAACCCTGCGACGAATCTGTGAGAACTACTGGTTTGCCGGGATGGGATCGTTCGTAAAAAAATATGTAAAATCCTGTCTGAGTTGCGCATATTATAAAAGGATGTTTGAGAAAAGGCAGGGTAAATTGCACCCTATTGAGAAGATCCCGGTGCCTTTTCACACCCTGCACATCGACCACGTGGGACCGTTCGAGACGAGTGTTCGAAGGAACAAATATTTATTGGTGATCGTCGATGCGTTCACCAAGTTTACCATCGTAGAGCCAGTACGGGATACGACGGCGAAACGGGCAGTTAAGGTCTTATTGAATGTAGTCCACCTGTTCGGGGTCCCATCTCGCATCATTAGTGACCGAGGCACTGCATTTACGGCGAGAACATTCAAAGTGTTCTGCTCGACCTATGGCATTCGCCACATCCTAAATGCAGTCGCTACACCACGCGCCCATGGCCAATGCGAGCGATACAACAGGACCATTCTTGCGTCGCTGGCTGCGACGATGGCGGGGAAGGAGTCGGAGAAATGGGACGAATGCGTGAAGCAAATTCAAAGCACGCTGAACACAATTCATAATAAGGGAATGGAGCTACACCCGCAGAGGTGTTAATGGGTTTCAATGCTAGAACCACTGCGGAGGCGCGAATTCTGCAAGAGGTGCAGACAGAAATACAGCGCTTGGACCTGAAGGAGTTAAGGAAGCGAATCTCGGAGCATATCACGGAGGATCAGTGTCGACAGAAGGAACGATACGACAAGGCCCGTCGCGAAGCGACTCAGTATCGGGAAGGAGAACTGATAATGGTCGAGATCACTGCGAAGCGACCCACAGGGGAGAGTAGAAAACTGCGCCCGAAATTGAAGGGGCTGTTCAGGGTTCATCAGGTGTTGGGGAACGAGCGATACGAGGTCGAGGATTTGCGGTAGAAAGGTAAAGGGGCCAAAACGGTGGTTGCTGTGGAACGACTGAAGTCGTGGGTGGCCGCTATTGAGTGAAACAGGGGAAATACCTGCTGATGCACAGAATCTAGTTGTTTGCAGGAGTGACCGAAGACAACATGCGGATACAATTAGAGCATGGACGCAATGTGGCGGGAGTAGCACGCCTACTTCGCCATTCATATTTCCTTCATAGTTCGCTGTGAGAATGCAGTCCGGTCTTCATTTTCGACTGCATTTCCCCGAACCATCGGCTGGGGGAGGAATCAGCTGGACGGGGCGACTGGGACATAGGTGTAAGGCAGTGGGGGCAATACGTCTACTTCGCCATTCGTATTTCCTTTATGGTTCGCTGTGAGAGTGCAGCCCATCCTTCATGTTCAACGGCATGTCTTGCATCATCGATGTGGGTAAGGTAACTGCAAGGACAGATTGGTCTAGCTGGTGCCGGCGCTGACCGATGGATTTCATCGAGGAGTTGGACAGTCGAGGCAACAATGGGAAGGCGGTCCTCGAGAAAATGTCGATGGCACGACGGTGGTGGGACCGTCGCCGCTATCGCATGATCGTTGGCCATCAGGCCGATGGTGATGTCTGGTGGCTATCGATATCACGGTGGCAGTGAAGAGTGTCATTGCCACGTGATTGTTTTAACTTGTCATGGTACAAAGCGGATTGTGCAAACTGCATGACGAGGAGCCATTAGTGGTGATCGTTCGAATTCGTCAGAGCAGAGAGCAGATTGTGCGGCTGCCTGACGAAGAAGTTGAATCGTCGGGACTCGAGAACGTCCCTCCCTCCCCCGCGATGTCGACGATGCCCAGTTTGCGGGTCGGTGATAGCGACTGAAGGGAGGGTTGGCTTCCAAGAAGGAGAGTATCGTCGGTTGATGAATGTTTATTGTGCGCAGACGCCTCTCAGAAGATCCTGAGAAGGCACAATGTGCATCGGATGAGTACTCAGATGTGGTTTCGATTCTATTGTTACAGAAAACGTTGTAATGCGGACCTAGCGGCGGCTGAGTGCTCGAGGACAAGCACCTCGTCAAGATGGCCGAATGTTGAGAAACCCGAAACGCGGGTTGTATATACAATCGAGGAGGGTGTTTAGTGGAACGTTCCAGGAACACTGGATGAGCCGATAGCGAAACTTAAACAGCGGGATGCTAGGCCCCGCTAATTGGGGTCAGTCTTGGATTGCGTTCGAGAGTGACGAGACGTGACACAAAACTGTGTTATACCGGGAGAGAATAAACCTTCATTTAACAGAACGCATCCTTTTGTCATTTTCTCGCTCTGATCCTTACATCATGTTGGAAGAAAAATTTGTTACCAATTGGTCGTTGTCTTGATAGTTCTGTGTGTTGTTGTAAAATTTTTAGGTATTGCGTGGCTGTTAATTTTCCCTCTATTCGAATCAAATGTCCTACTTCATTAGCGGAAATACAGCCCCAAACCATCACCGAACCCCCACCACGTTTTACTGTAGGTTTTAAACATGCTGGTAAGCTTCTCCTTTTCGTTTCCGCACAAACTGACGCCTTTTATTGCCAAAAATTTCGAACTTTGATTCATCAGTCCATAAGACTGTTTTCCAGTCTTCTATTTTCCAATTTCTATGCTCTCGAGCATACTGCAGACTTTTTTGTTTGTTTCCTTTCCGAAACAATGGTTATTTAGTTGCAACACAGCCTCTCAGTCCAGATTTGAAGAGACTTCGGCGCACTGTTGAAGAGTCAACCGATACTCCTGTAGCTTCTTGTAAATATTGTGCAAGTTCTGTTGAGGATTTTGTCCAATTTCATAACGATTGTAATCGCAGAAACTTATCTTGTCTTTCCCCTAATCCACCCCAGATCCACTTTCATTAAACTTTTTTATAATGTTTTGAATCGCCGTCTTCAAAAACTTATATTTTCTAGCAATCTCTCTTTGGCTAAGCCCGTCCTGATAATAAATAATTATTCGGTGTTTATCTGCAGCTGATATTTTTGCCATTACACTTGTTTTATTTCAATATCTTTAAAATGGATCAATAATTTTATGGCACACGAGTACATTACGCGTAAACTAGTGAACGTTAACAATTTTTTATATTGGAATCCATAAAACGATGATTGCTAGTTGAAAGTCGAAATAGAAATGAAATGTCGGCAATAGAAATGTATGCAGTCAACATTTTTACTTGAAATGCTCAGAGAAGCGATCCTGGCTGCATGCCATAAAAAGCAATAAGTCCTTTCTTTAACTACATTTCCCGGTAAACACGTGCTTTCCACGTGCAGAACAATTAAGGCACAGCCAAATTTTGGAATCTACAGCATGATAATTAGTAAGCATCATTAACATTGATTGATTTAAGTAAAAACAAATGTCACGCAGTGGCCTAAGACTTCTGCACAGTACTGTAGGTTCTTATTAAAAAATTTAGGTATGGGTTTCACAAAATTTTTCAAAGTCACCATAAAGTCAAATTGTTATCAACATGGCCCATACTTTTCCGGATATTTACACGGTTTCAAATAAACCAGAGACACTATATCGATATTTCTACAGGGTGTATGGCTATAAGCGGAGGAAATGTAAGAAGTGATTCTAGACACTAAATGAAACGAAAATCAACAATAATGAAATTGCAATTGATCCTTCGTTTATTAATTATCGATTAAATCTATCTGAAACTTGTCAAGTTTGAATACAAATTTATTAGCAACGGTAAGACTATGGAAAGTAGTGACTAGAGTATTGTAGAATGCCATAGCAGTTATGTATGTATGTAAGGCGAATGGCTCCTTACGCTGTCAGCTAAGTGACTAAGTTGCTTATAGTTAGCTAACAAAGGCACAAATGCAATTTCGTTCTTGATTTTCGTTTGTACTTTTCTGTCTAAAATCACCCCTTAAATTTTCCACTACCTATGGCTGAGTACTTTACACAGAAAAGAAAATATCGTATACATGCTGTATACGAAGAAATTAAATATACGTTTTTTCAGACTATATATACAACCGTGATCTAAAAGAGGACATTAAGAATAAAAATATGAAATACAGTACTGTCCCATAAAACGGCCAAGATTCAGACCTCGTAAAAGGTTCGCGACTATCCACATCGCTCAATGAGCGTCCTCTCTCGTCCAGGCACCGAGACGGTCCTTACAGTGGCGAGCCATAAATTTTTCTGTGTGCTGTCGAAGTATCGTATGCCAGGAAAAAGGCACGATTAGGATATTTGTTCTCACTTTGATTTTTAAGTACCTATGCAAGTACGCAGCCCGCGCGGAAAAAAACATTTACAAATAACGCTCCGACTTAAATCTTTACCATGCACCTGTTATTCATTCTAAAACATTAATTGTAGTTACAAATAATAATTATTTTAAAATTAAGGATAATACATATGTATATACATGTATACAACGTTTATATACTTACCTATGCGTAACTTATACAAGGTGTAACAGATAATGTAGCCTGCGATATTCTAAGGGGTGGTAAGAAATTCAAATTGAAGCGTAAAATGTACTATTAACACAGTGCCCAGTTTGCCTTTATTTTGCAATAGTAATGCCTTAAAATAACATAGCAATATGCTAAACTAACAATCAGAGAATTCTGCAATTTAGAGATGCATTGAAAGGCAAACGGTTTGTTTTTATAAAACTTTAAAAATCTGAGATGTTTGTTGAAAACAGATAGCAAATTTAAAAAATAGAGAAAGATCTTGCGAAGATCGAAAAAATTTCTAACGTTTTGACTCAAAAATCAGATCGGGAGGTTGCAAAATCACAGCACGGGAAATGACCTTAAAGTATGCGATCTTGTGGTTTTGAACAAAAGAAACCTGTAATAAAATTCTATGCTGTGCGAGGGTTCGAGGTTTACGCCCGAGAAGAATCTCAGGATGTAGGGGATACTCTAACAGCTTGGATCGCCAAATGTCTTAGGAACCACATTTGACAATCCAATAATTAAAAGACAAGTGTAGGTAGAATACGACTCAACCTGCTGAAGTATTCTAATTCTGTGTTTTCCTGCCGCACGTGCACACTGGCAGTGCCGAATGAAATTTATGGCTCGTCTCTATTCCTCGTTGCGCCGAGGATGAAAGGCAAAAAAATAGTATATCAGCCACGTAAAGGAGCCGCGGAGAGTCCCGATATACGGCTCTTTTACTGGACAGTACCGTAGCTTTGATTCAGCTGATCACAGTATTAATATGGTAAGTGATAAATAGGTTGATTTATCAATGGTGTATACGTATATTATCGTAAATACAGTCGATATAAAACATCTTCGGTGTTTCCGCGCATAATAATATTAATGATAATCGTTTAGACACGTACAAACTTTTAGCCTTATTATATGTAAAATCGCATATAAAAAAACAGGTTATAGGATGAACTTATTCTATTCTATTTAAGAGTAGCGGCAGTTACTTTCCCTTCAGTAAATTTGGCGAGCTTGATTGCAATTATCATTACTAAAGGCATAAATTCATTCGCGAAAGGAAGCGTGCTCATTAGTGCGTACAGATCTTATCGAATGCAACGATTTTACGTAAAACAATCGTACATAAGTACCTAATACGTAATATAGTATGTAATACAGAACTATCGATATAATTCTAAGTACTCGGAAGAATGCATTCGACAGCTCTGGATCGAGGATCTTTCAAAATTTGCTCGTTCTTTATTTCGAGAGTCAGATAAGTACACTCGGTCATCAAAAATTCATGAAAATGTACAACCTGAATATACAATCTCCCTTACGAATTGATTTTAATTACATTATTTGATCTAGCTCCTCTGCAAAATAACTGACCTCTTTCTACTGAACATGTTTAAATTTCTAAATTTCTTTATTACATATTAACTTAAATGTAAATTGTCATGTTATAAATTTCATAATTTCTGCATTTTTATTGATTACTTTATTTTTAAGGTAACGTTGTCACAGCAATTGAGAAAAACTATTCTGATTCCTAGTATCTTCCTAAATTATTCAAAAAGTATGTTCTAAAATTGTTCAAATAGAATAGAAAATCGTATATTTAAATAATTTCCATATTGCAGTTCTAAGAATTCATTGCATTAAACATTTTTTAAATATTATGTAATTAAATTAATACTAGTTAAAATACCACTAGTACCAGTTATAAAATGCTGAATATTAGATATATCAGTTCGCATCTGTTTCTAACATGTTATTTTCGTTTTGTAAAATTTCTTTATTCTCAATGCACTGATACTTATAATTTCATAATAATCACTTCAAATATTCAGTTTTCTAAGTCAGTGCGCAATAAAAAAGAAAGCAGTTTCGATATAATTAAATACATGACATAGTTCACTTTTATTCAGGAACCAAGACCTTATTGTTCAGTTTTATTACGAAAAGACTAATATTAATTAGGCTATTTAGCTTTATGAAAAGATACGAAAGTACAATCATTAGGGATCTCTTCTATTCAATTGCACTTATTTAATTACCATTAAGCTTTCTTTTCTTTTTTCTTTTTTCAATGAAGTTTTATAAATATATATTATTAGGTAGGTAACTACACGAGATTACAATGAGCAAATTTCTTTTTCAGATGCACTTTGACTGATGTGACAAAAAGGAGATACACACACACACATATATATAAAAGGATTTGGTAAAAAGGAAGATACATGGAAAAATATGTTTCAGTAGATTCATTTTTGCTCTCGTCAAATGTGATTCTAATTCAGATATGTTTTTTAATGCTTGTGACTTAACATTTTCACAAAGTGTTTTAACTTTCATACAAACCAAAAATATTCATGGAAAGTTATAGTAAATATTTAAAAAATGTTCCCTTTGGTTAGCATGATTTTTAAAATATTTTATGTAAAAAGTATGAAACTCCAGACATATGTTGAAATAGAAACAGGAAATTAAGAATCTGAATCTTAACTGAAATAATTAGCAGATGTGATCCAGACTTGATTCTATTTAATTTTTTTAAATTGATTTTCGTCTATCGTACTTTTTTTCGTTCGTTAACGATTTATTTTTAATTACTAAATTTCTTACAACCTAGCGAATAAACACGGAAAAAGTTTCTACCAAAAATATGAAAGCAATCTTACTGAACACAGATATTCGATACATATTTGGTGCTCATTATACCCTATTATCGGGTAAAACAATACAAAAGACAATACTCCCAACTTTCTATTACTAGATACAAAATATTTCACTTTGTCAAAAACTCCGTATAGAAAAAGTATTGTAATAAGCAGTTGCTTTTCCTTATATGTGCTTGCTCTGAGTAATGATTGTGCATACACAACTCGTTTAAATCTATCCTTTAATCTGCCCAGTAGACTAATTCGTGTTTAATATAGAAAAGTCACTTTATCATCCTTATAAGCTGTCCATCTCTTTTGCAACGAGTACTATATACTAGTGTGTGATAAATATAATCAAATGCTAAACTATAGACGCGCATGATACCAAATAATAATACCATCAGAATATTATCTTTGGATTTAAAACTTTCTAGTTTAAAGTGAAGCTCTTTAAATGTAAATGGTTCATACAAAGTACGATTCTTTGAAAATAATTATGTTCGCAGAATAACAGATAAAGTCATAAATAAAATTTAAAATACGTGTACATATAGAGAGTCTTTGATCACTGTATTCACATAACACAATGATTATTCGCTGCTTAGTAGTAGGCTTTGTAATACTTTTCTTTAATAATTACCTAACTGAAAATACTAAATACAATAATGTATAGTTAAATTAATAAGATTCAAATTTAACAGGGTCAATTAATAAACCACTGACGAAGGTTTTGCTTCCAAACAGTCTAAATGCTAACTATAATTTTGTCTCCACAAGTGGTTGTCTTCGAACTAGCCGTAACCAAATATCAAATCAGATAAAACGTATCCATCACAAAAAACCATGTAAGCGGTTTCATAACAATCAAAAACAGGACCAAACCAAGTGACGGATTTTTGTCTTTTTAAACGATGTTTGTATAAAGCACGCATACCATTAAGATTTCCACAGCCCACGCAAAATATTTGTGCCACCAAATATTCGCAACAAATATTTTGTGGCGATAAATTTCCAATTGAATTATGTGTAGGTATACGTGGCGTCCCATGCATTTATTCACACCGAATATTTCATGTTGGCTGTAGACTTTTGTATCATACCTGATGTAGAGTAGTATGTAGTTTATCTCTATCTAGTGTGTTTCCAAACATGTGGAACATGTTTAGAGGATAGATTTTACATACATAGACAATTAAAAATGTTCATATGAACATATGTCCAGAAATACTTAGTCTTTTAGTTATACACTATTTTATGTTACGTAAAACGTTAGCTCAAATTCCATAATAAATAAGAAAAACGTGAGACACTTTTGGTTCTAGATACAAAAGCAATGAAAAGAGTTCGAATGCAAACATGCTCGAAAACGCACAGTTCTTTAATTATATGTTACTTTATATTGCGTAAAATATTGGCGCATTTCTTGCCTGCACTGTGTGCTATCCTCTTTAAGGTCTTACAAGGCCCAGGGAAATTCCGGACCCTTGAATGAGTAACGCACGGTGATAGGTCTTAAAAAAAATATCACAATGTGCGCAATATAAAATAAAATCCAACAAAATGGAAGGATTTGGAAAGAAAATCACCACGAAAGGTATGTTAAAGGAGGATCTAATTCCAGCTCATGCTGGCTTTACGTCAACTCAATCAGAACTTGACTCATCTACTGATCATAATGAATCTCCTCAGCAAGCCTCGGAACCTCTCCCTTCTGACTCCTCTAGAACAATTTCGTCTGAACGTCATGGAGGAATTAAAACATTAGAAATAGAATTTCAAGAAATTAAAAAGAACATCACTTTGGTTTTACATCAATCTCAAGAGGAACAAATTTCAGTAGTTAATGTTAACTTTCCAATTGATCAATAAACTAGGGATAGGGAAAATTATTGATTATAACCTTAATTCTCATTTGATTAATCCAACACATTTGTTTAAAATGCTTTTGGAGACTGAATTTAACCCCTTTGAAAAAGAAGTAGAAAAGTGGTTATGGATTTTTAATGGTATAGTCATGGAAAGACAGCTAACAAAGGATGCTGAACTTTTAGAACTCAGAGAACTTTGTCGTTTGACTTGTAAGGATATACAAGAAATTGTAATTAATAGGAAAGATGAATATCTTCAATTTCAGACAATAATGAGTGAATCAAATATATGTATAGGTGTATAATCCCCGTACGTGGAGAGCGCTGGATGAATATGTGTATGGCTATGAGTGATCAGGTATAGGTGAGTGAGTGAGTGAGTGAATGTGTTGACAAATGACAGAATAAGATGGAAGGCTTATACTACATACGACTAATAATGAAATCCAGAGAATGAGATAGTCGACTTGTATATCTCAAAGAGAACTTAAATAGAATGAAATATCAGATTCATCTCTAAACAAGGTCATAACTAAAAAACTAAGCATTTCCGAACGTTATGTGTTGATAAACTTTTTTCATCGTCTTCCTGTCTAGAATCGATCTTTTAAAAATGCTTCACATGTTTAGAAACACGCTGTATACATAACAACTTATATCCCCAAAACTATTTGTGGCATACGATTTCTTCTAGAACCTGTTTCTTTTTGTACAGTATAACATATTAACGTAAGCAAAAATTAAACATTAATTTTCAATGTTATAAATAATTTTTTAGAATGGTCCTTTTACAAATATACATCGATTTAAGGGTGTATATTCACACCCTACGGACGTGATCATTAATTTTTTTACAATATTACCTTGATACAAGTAATCCACAGCTTGAGAGATAAGGTGAACCTATATCGTGGATTAGATATTCTTCGGTCCACTTTTATTCTTTGCAGCAGAGACTGTGGATAGGCTGAGAAGAGGGAAGGAGAAATAACTACAATTCGTAACCTTAATTCTGCATCGTCTTTGTGAAATAAGACGAGATGAAAGAGATAAATAAATGAATAGAATGAATGAGAATGAATATAGTCCAAAAATATTTTGTCCATTTAAAATCCGAACAAGGAAAGCAAATACTACAAAATAAAACAAACATTTTAATCTGTTTTTTATAATAAAGCACTGCCACCGCCGTGTCGAGTAGAAATGGTTCGAGTAAAAATCGAGTAAAAATCGAATAAACTACGAAGTAGGGAGGATAGCGATAAACTCATATCATGAGCTAACTGACAGACTCGTATCGAGGTAATACTTTATGTATCAAAAATGTGACCACTTGTGATGACAGGATTATAGTTTTACTACTGAAACGAGAACGAGTGAATTATCGAATCTTCCGACGAACATCACATGCGTTGCCGGATAATGCTGTTGTATGCAAATCGATAATTTCTATCCTTTTAATTATTCCTAATAAAAATGAACCAAAATATCAAAACATAATTTTAGTAGGATAAATACTACAAATATCAACCTTCTTTCTACTGCAATGCTTACACATTCACATATTCAAGACAATCCTATGAATGAATTAAGCAGTAGTATTTGAACTATATATCAGCCGTGATAAAAATTCCATTTTTGATATACAATATTCCCGTGATAAATGTTAAAACTTCGGGATCGATTTCACATTTATGTTGAATGAGGAACAAAATTCTGTACGTCTATCAGCATTCATCGATAGCGACAGCCATAGAGAATACTAAGTAAAAGAGAAAGAGGAACTGAGCATTGAGGCAGTCGTTAAAGTTTAAAAGTCACTTTATCGCTTATAACAATAATACGATTACATTTTGTTTAACTTTTGGTTCTTTTCTTACGAAATTTTTATTACTGCTTTGTGAGATCTTCTTGATTGAAATAAGTTCCAACGCAAAATAGTTTGTATCATACTCGCTTGTTTAGTTTAAGTACATATTTGAATGATTAGAATAGTGGTTTATATCACGTTCGACGTAATTACAACTACGATTAACGAAACTATTATATTTAAGTAACACAAAATATAATCCAATATAATAATGCATATAATATTTTACTGTAAGCCTAATTAAAAAATAAGATAAAAAATTCTTCTTTTAGGCGATACAAGCAACTAAGGATTAACTAGAAAATCTTCGATTTTAACACCGAAACACAAGTTTACACAAATATTTTTAGAATTCATGAGAAGCAACAATGAAGAATATACGGGATGTATCAGAAAATGTGGAACAGTTTTGGAAGATATATTCTATACGCTAAGCCAATGATAAAAGTTTATGTGCACATATGTTCAGAAACGCTTATTGTTTTAGTTATACGTTGTTTTATATCGCTGTTTTATATCAGTTATGATCCATGACGGTGCGCTATTAAGGTCAAGAATCGGAATGAATATCTCCGGATCTAGTAGGACCTTAATAGGCAGAGTACACTGTGCAGGCAATAGACCAGCATTTTACAAAATATAAAATAGCGTATAACTAAAAATTAGACGTTTCCGAGCATAAATGAATGCACATGAACATTTTTTATTGTCTACGTATGTAGAATTATATCCTGTAAAAATGTCCAATACTTTTTTATACACCCTATACAATAAGTTATCATCACGTATTAAATAAATGAATACATTTAATCAAAATTACGTCGAATTTAGTCCCATTTTAATCAGAAAAATCCCACAAATATAATAAAGTTTTCATTAACTAAAAGCCAACAATAAAAGAATTCTACATTACTGATGTCACATTTCAGTCAACCATCAAGGATTGTGACATGTCACACTAATCGCTTGACTATTTCCAAGCCAGTTCAGTGTAGTAGTGGAGATATAAAATTTGAACATTTATCCTAGACGTCATTTTCACATTTATCGCGAGAATACTATACTGACATTACTTAGAAACACATGTAATCTTAATAAAAAAAAGATTTGCTTTAGTTGACCACTTTTATAGGTAGATTACAAAAAGTGCTAGGAATAATTTCCGTTACTCCAACGAGATATTGCTGTATATGTACGTTCTTATTTCATGATCATATGATCATAAAACATTACTTGGTACGCTTTATTGTGCAAATTATCACATTACGTTTGTATATACTGAAATGAAAAAGAAAAAGAGAAAGAAAAACAAGAAGGAGAAGAAAACAAGAAGTAGAGAAAGGAGTGGATAAAAGAAAAAAAACCCATAATTTATTTTCTTCGCTAGTAGTTAAATTAAATAAAAAAGCTATTACTCTATTCAGACTGGGTCAATGGTAACAGAACACAAACCTCACTCCTTTCCTGTTAAAAGCAGATCAAGTGAAATATGAATGGTATTATAAAACGAATGAGGTCACTTTTTATGCATAATTTACTTAAACTGTGATGTCGATAAAATATCATTATCTATTTACGTGTTAATTAATTAAACTTTCATTCTAATTTTAATTATTTGAAAAAAACTGATTTTTATACCTCATTCTTCTTAAAAAAATAGTCATCTTTAGCCTTAAATATTCTTTGAAATATCTTCAGCAGGGAAGGAGCTAAAACAAGTGTTCTGTTTTGGGCACAGCAGTCTGCAACATTTCCTCCCATGAGAAGCTCTATTGACTTACTAAATCGTAGCGCCAATTTCATCAAACATGGCAGAAAAAATACGTCCGAATACTATTCTCGTTCTAGTTATCCTAAAATAATAAATAAATGTCGCTTCAATTGATTTACCCTTCTGTACACGGTACAAACAAAAATTGATAAAAGAAGGGATTTTCAAAGGAAATATTATTTACCCCCCGAAAACAAGCGTGTTGAACTGAACATCCTCTCGAAACACGAGTAGTGTCGTCTGACTGGACCAATCAATTCCCAAAACACCAATTAAACCGCGGCAGTGTCGTCCGTATTCCGCAGTAACGCAGCCGCCTTTGCCACATCCCCGCCACATTGATTCAACATCACCTTGCAATCTTCTAGGCCGACAAAATTGTTTTCTTTTTTTAACAGACCTTGGAGACGTTCTAGCTTGATCGCTGCTAGGACATTCCAATCAGTAACGTTCAGCGCCGCAATGCATGATTCTGGGGTAGACTGTTCATGTAACATTTTCATCATAATCCTGACTTCGTCTGAGTGCTCACCGTTACGAGGTCCACGAGTCCTTCTCGTGTTTGGTCCATCACAAGCAAATTCCAGCAAATCTTCGCATGATACATGATCCGACTGTCGCGACAAATCACTCGCATGACCAGATAATTTTTCATTAGACAGCCTATTAAATGTTTTCGTTAATCCTGGAGAATGGAAGCTGTCAATGGATTCAATAGTGGAAGACTCTTTTGAATGAATAGTTTCCTGCGACTGTTTGCTCGTATTGTACCTGTTCTGCAAATTATTTTCTGAGCACTCTCCGTAATCGAATTGCACCATGTAATTTGAAGACCTCTGTATAAGTGTTGGCCTTGCAGATGTTACTGGCACTTTGCTGGAAGTGACAGAATCTTCAGACTTGCTTGAGCTTGATGGAGTAGAATTCCTGCTTGTGTCACATGTCTCATTCTCCTGAACACATTTAAATGCTAAACTCCTAAAAGAACATTTCGATTCTACGCTAATTTTTCTTTGAAGATGTTCTGTTGATGAATTCGTTGACTGTGCGTCACTATTCTCTCGAGTATTCTGTCGATATTCTGATGCTTCACAATCAATTAGATTATCAGAAAATTCGAGTAGGTCCTCAGAAATTACGCTGAAACGATGCAGTCTATTTTCGTCAGTTGGTAAGGAATCTAATGCTGCTAATTCCGAATCTATGCGCTGCTCAAAATCTTCTGGGCTAAAAACATGAAAAAATAAATCAGTACTTTATCGTTATATTTGTATATACAGGGTGTCATGTAACTGGTGGTACAACCGGATAGAGGTCGATTCTATGTAAAAAAATAAGTCAAAGATATACAATAAAATTTTTTCATTTGAGACTTCGTTTTCAAGAAAACCGACTTTAAAAATCTACTCGGTACACTCGACTAAGTATTAACTCAACGGATGTCACTGTACATTGTCTTTATGCTTGAAAACCACTACCGTATTTGTAAACATCGTTAATGTTACATTTTTTTATTATTCTTGCTTTACTTCTACATTCGTCGAATATAGCTCTTAGTTATTATCAAACTACCAATATGACTACAGACAGTAATCGAGAGTACACGGATATGATTCGGTACTCTCACGGTAATGCTTCGACCGCATTCTAAGTATTACAAAGACCGATATCCAAATCGCCAACATCCCGACAGAAGAGTTATTCAGCAAGCAGAACGAACTGCTGCGAAACACGTTTCTTTTAAACCTCTTCGTCGACATGGAGGTCGCAATCATCGAATTAATACGAGCGTCGAAGAAGGAATTCTGGAAGATATAACGAACAAGCCTAACACGAGTATCAGAAACCTTTCTTCAGAACACAATGTTAATAGATTCACTGTTAGTCGCATACTACACCCTTACCACATGTGTAAAGTACAAGGTTTGTAAGTATAAACCGTGATTATGTTCCAAGAATGGTATTTTGTCATTGGTTACTAGAACAAACTTCTAACGACGGACAATTATTGTTAAGAATTTTATGGACCGATGAAGAAAAATTCACGAGAGACGGAATGTTCAATGTTCACAACTCGCATCGATGGGCATCTGAAAACCCGCATGCTATTTCGAAAAATAATTTTCAAGTGAGATGGAGTGTGAATGTTTGGGCTGGTATAATAGGAGACCAAATTACACTGTTCAACACGGGTCTGATTTTGTAAACGTGAATAAACATTTCTTATAGACTTCGACGTGCTGATTACGAATCTGCAACCCGTTTTTTCCCAGAACGTACAGTTTTTGAAAAAATCAATTTTGAAAAAAATGACAAATTTTCAACTTTGGGATTTTTTTCTGCTTTTACCGTAGTAGTTATTTAGTTGCTCTTTGCACGAAATGATTCTGTGGACTCTCCCGAATAAAATAATATAAATAGTTACTAGATTATAAACATCGAAATAGGTTTAAATAACAATTAAAGTGAAAAGGACATCCAAAACGCACCCATTTTTGCTGATATTTTTCACTCTATTTCAAAAAGTAAGGGTCTAGGAGAAAATTTGACTATATCACGCGATAGAGCAAATCTTTCTACTAAGGAAAGCATCAAGCGAATGTCCAAAATTATTTTTTATTTCAATATAGAAATAAAATAGTTTGGCGAAATGCGCGGCGGAGACAGTGGTACTCAATGACGTCAATGCGTATAGGGACCGCTGAACGGCAGGCGGTAGGCGAAGCGTCCTCCGCGCGCGCCGCTGTCATTGAGTACCACTGTCTCCGCCGCGCGTTTCGCCAAACTATTTTATTTCTATATTGAAATAAAAAATAATTTTGGACATTCGCTTGATGCTTTCCTTAGTAGAAAGATTTGCTCTATCGCGTGATATAGTCAAATTTTCTCCTAGACCCTTACTTTTTGAAATAAAGTGAAAAATATCAGCAAAAATGGGTGCGTTTTGGGTGTCCTTTTCACTTTAATTGTTATTTAAACCTATTTCGATGTTTATAATCTAATAACTATTTATATTATTTTATTCGGGAGAGTCCTCAGAATCATTTTGTACAAAGAGCAACTAAATAACTACTATGTTAAAAGCAGAAAAAAATCCCAAAGTTAAAAATTTGTCATTTTTTTTCAAAATTGATTTTTTCAAAAACTGTACGTTCTGGGGGAAAACGGTTTGCAGATTCGTAATCAGCACGTCGAAATCTGTAAGAAATGTTTATTCACGTTTACAAAATCGAAGAAAAGTCAAAATTTGTCGAACAGTGTTATAGGACCTTATTTCTTTCCTGATAGTGTAACGTCAGAAGCATATTTACATTTGTTGTGTGACGTATTACCGTAATTATTGGACGATGTTCCTTATGCGATACGATTAAATTTGATCTTTCAACAAGATGGAGCACTATGGCACTTTAATCGGGCAGTAAGAAATTTTTTAAATGAGAAGCACCATTGTTGAATCAACCGCAGTGTTTAAATAGCTTTGCCACCACGATCTCCAGACCTATCACCGTTGGATTTTTATTTGTGGACTTATGTTAAATCTATCATGTACACTGACGAAATAACGAGTATCGAACAGTTAAGAGAAAGAATTATTACAGCGTTTGAACAATTAAAATTGCAAAACAGCACTTTAGAAAATGTACGTAGAAATTTAATTAGAAAAGCACAATTATGTTTGAGAACTCATGGACATCATTTTCAATAATTTTTAAATTAATAAAATTCCTGAATAATAAGCACTTCCTTTTCTCTTATGCTCTCATTAGTCAAGTTATCCAAAATAGTATAAAAATATTAAGATTGATCATTAACTTAAACAAGGACGGTCTACAGTGATATTCGTTGAGTTGAGACTTGGTCAAGTGTACATGTATCGAGTAAATTTTTAATATTCAATTTTTTCAAAAAGGAAGTCTCAAATGAAAAAATTTTATTCTATATTTTCAACTTATTTTTTGACATAGAATCAGACCCTATTCAGTTGTACCAGCAGTTATATGACACCCTGCGTATCAGTTTATGTTTTGTTCAAATTTTGTGATTAACACTGAATACATATTATCATATCAACAATCATATTACAATCAATTGAATATTACATACCTGTTAGCTGGAATTTCTGACGAAATGCCCTCTTGAACTGAAGTGCCACCCATCGAGGAGCTCGTGCTTTGCAAATTTCCATCAACCTGGTCCTCTATAGGTGGTGTGGTTACTGCCATCTTTGCTAAGGTTCTTGTTACTCCACCACCAGGTATAATTAAAGGATGCTTTCTCTGATGCCTAGGTAAACTCGATTTTGGTTGTAAAGTCTTAGATCTATCCCTGGGTGGCAATGGTATTGGATTCTCGTCCACGTTACTCTGATTCTGATTATTCTCAATTTCTTGGACGGAGTGATGCCTCTCCAAGTGCCGTGTCTGTGGTAAAGGTATTGGAGCGTGAGGCGGTGGTGGCACCCTTAACTTAGGTAGTGTTTTTGAACCGCTGTGGTAGACGTCGAAATGAAACGTATCGATGGAAGGGTCTTCCGGAGGGTGACCTAACGTAGCGTGCTTGTTTCCACGAATTCTTGGTCTGACTACAGGCAGACCTGAGCGCAGCATGCGCAACGGATTCATATCCGGTGCAGTATCTATGCTCGGTGTCTCCACCAGACTGTTGTACACCTCCTTGGCCTCGTCCGACAATGTTGCCTAAACAATTCGTGGGAGGGGATAGATTTGGGAAAAAAAGAACAGAAGTTAAACAAATAAAAATAATAATCAAGGAAACACTATGGTTCGAAACATGAAAAGAACAACATCATAGAGCGTGTGTACATGGACTATGATTCTCCCTAACTGAAAAAAGATCGCGAGAGAAAAATGGAAACAAATGCTTAAACACACTCTTTTGGTGATAAAGTGCAAGTAAGAATGACTTACATTCGACACATAGGCCGATCAGAAATGATACACTATTCCAAATAAAACTGATGCAATAGGTGTAAGTAGAACACGACGGAGAATGATGTTGTATACATGAATGCAAGTGAAAAAAGTAGGTATCAACATGTAGTCCCGGTTACGTACTCTAAGATTACCATTCCAATTTTCTTCAAGTATAAATAGTATAAACGTGTAAATGCATCCAAACGTAGTATCCATTAATATATTATTTAGTACTTAGTATAACATGCAAGCATGCTAAGCGTATGTAACAAGAACCGTCTCTAAACAGTTCTATTTTTTAAGTACATTGAGTATTGTCCAGAGTTGGGTTATTGTTTTATATTATTGTTTTAATAAGAATCCACATAATTCGAAGGATCCTCGAATGTGATTGCATTTATAGATTTAGTCGCTTATTATTGTTGAGCAATTTTCGTAAAAATTATCACTTATAATTTCTATAAAAATTATAACATTTTAAATATTATTATAAAAGTTACGATGATAACTATTTTAAATACCATAAAAATTATAAGACACTGTACGATACAAACATTTTTTAAAACTATTTTTCTAATTTTCACAAGAAATACTTTAAATTACATAAGTAAGTTTACAGTTTTGTCCCCCTATAAGCACACGACTTCGGGAACACACTGTGCTTATATCATAAGCAGTATACTATCCGGCACGCTTTCGTTCTTCGCCGCAGTGGCTGCGGTAGGTTGAGAGTGAGACGAGGCGCGTGACATCTACAAGCCATAAATTTCTTTCAGCATTGTTTTGTGAAAGAAGAAATAGGCGAATTGTTCTCACCTTACCATTTACCTACCCTCTCAGTGTTTTAAATGGATGAAATTAGTTACTACGAATACAAATCAATGATTATGCTAATGTTTATGCACAATTATGGGGTGTAAAATTGTTATTAATAAATTCATCCAATGAAAATATGGTACAGAAAAAATGTATATTGTTCTCTAAGGAACGCTTTAATGAAATGTACCTTAGCAATTTTTTTCTATTTCCATGTTTATTTTGATGTACTTTTTGTACATTAACTAGTACATATAGACATCTATACTTTTTATTTTATAATCTCATTTTGAACAAATTTAATATTAATAAATTACGTACTGAAATATAAAAACAACTTCATAGTTCACTCTGACTAATTGGCATAATTATTTCTGCACTCTAAACGTCTACAACAATGTATTAATGTAATATTAATACAGAACACTAATATAGAAAGTCTTAAAATAATTAGTCTTTGCAAATTATATGAAATACAAGCAGCTTTAAAAGATATATCGAATTCGAATAAATACTAAAAACAGAAATAATAAATATCTAATTTGTATTCAATTAAAATGTTCCTTTAAGAATGAGTGAGAATAAATGAAATCGGAAAGTGTTTTCTCCACTTAAAACGCGAACAAGAAACGCAAGTGTCAGAGTGACAGAAAAATATCCTGTTACAAAAGCGCTGCCACCACCATGTCGAGCGAAATTTATGGCTTGTAGCTGTCATCGTGCAGTAAACAATCAAAGTAGTGGGGATAAAAATTTACTTATAACAAAACCTCAACTTGTGCTTCTATCTGGACAGCACTGTAGTATTTTCAATTATCCAACATGACAACGTACATTAAAACTTGTAAAGTACTGCCCAACTCTGGCATTGTCCCATATATTTTTATCAGAAATATGCACTTGACATATTGATGATGGTAATACATTATAGTATCAGATACATAATCGAATCAAAATCATTGTGGAACTTAGGACAACTAAATTTTATGGTGCAGGAGAAGGTGGGAAAGTAAGTATATCGTTTGTAAACTCCGGGTATTCTGAACTAGTATCTGAATCTAAATCAGAATTACTAGTGAATGTTAAACTGGAACTGGGTGCGCTTTCTGGCCAAGAGAGTAGGTTGTTTCTAGAGGAGAAAGGCGGCGACAATGAATTCAGAAAACTAGTCGATGGTGGTGGTGATTTCCCACAGAGTTCTATCGATGAAAATCCCCTGGCTGACTCTGGATGTAAAAAGTGACTCTTGTTTTTAAAATTCAAACGCAGATTATGTGGCAGCTTCTTGTGACGCCGTTTGTAACGCAAGCGGCTTCGTATATCTGTTTCCGAATGTGATATGGAATCCGATTCTTCACTGGAATCGTTTGTAGGATGAAATGATCTGCGTATATTTTTCATTGATGGTTTTTTATTCTCCGAAAGGGATGACGTTCTCTGTCTATATATGTTGACAGGTGCTGGCATCTTTTCCAAAAGAATATCGGCCTTAGGCAGTTCCTTTCTTGTATTGTCATTTTGGTATAATTTAGGGGGTTCCAAGATATGTTGGTGTATAGTAGGACTCAATGAAGAATTTGCTTTCTGTGTTAAATTCAACTTCGTATTAATCTGTGACTGACACTGTAGAGGAATGTTCAAATCTAAATGTTTTGGTTTCTGAATTGGAATGTTTAAACTTCTAAGAGATGTTTGTGTTTGTCCAGAGAAATCCAAATTTCTCATATTTGTGACTAACGACTTTGATGCCGTGTTACTTTCCATGTTTCGAGAGTTTAAAGCAATATTTTTACCTAGTTGGATCATATTCTGTGTCAACTTGCCTAGACCCAAATTTAACCCTTGTCCCTTTTTCGAGTCCAGATAATTTTTTACGCTCTCTAATCCTGAGACTTCACGTTGGTACTTCTCTGCTAAAAGTTTGCTACTCAATTCTACTTGGTTATTTGCTTCTGCATCTGACTTTCTTCGAAGTCTTTGGAAATTGACTCGTAAACTCTCCGAACTGCTATATACAGGAGATTCTTTCTTCTCAGACTCGGCAATAAACAATGGATTATTAGATATTACAAAAGGAAAACTATCATGGCCATTCTGATTCTGTTCAATCTTGCGAATACTTTGTATATTGATTCTTATAGCTTCCATGTTTCCTCTTGGGCTGTCTGCTCCGCCTCCAGTTTTCAGATTCGTTTTTATGCTATCTGTAGACCCGTAAATAATACTCTTCGTTTCTTGATTCGTATTTCTAGGAATAAAAGGTACCTTACCACCTCTTGCCTTTGACATATCGATTTTTTTTTGAAATTCTGGTATATTCATCTTCAATGAATCGCTGTAAGAACTAGAAATTTTAGGCCGTGTACCTAGATCCAAATTACCAACCTTATCCCTCGACGATTCGAATTTACTTGGCTTGTTGCGTGGAAAATCAATAAAATTTGTGGACTTCTCTTTTACCAAATCAAAACTTGCCGTGTCATCACATTGTGTATCAAAATTCGCTATGTTATCCTTCAATTGTTGAGTAGATTTATTTGTTACCACAGAACTTTGCTCAGGAACATTAGAGTAACACGCAGATTTTCCAGGTTGCTCCAAATTATTAATCTTATCATATTTGTCGAATTTTTCCTCACTAAAATATGATACCTTTTCAGTAGCATAACTTAAAGTACTGTCCTCGTCAAAATACTTCGGTTGCTCAAAATAACGATCCACATAACTCGTGGATACTCTTTTTGATTCACGAGAGAAGTCAAAATTGGAGTTCTCTACATTTAAGGGTACCTTTCCATTTTGCTGGAGAACGTTAACCTTTCCATCTGTGTCTGTCACATTTTCGCAATTAAAATTACTTTTCTTGTTGCCATTTTCTAGAAATTCAGTTGATTTTACAAGATTTTGCTTCATAGCTGCATTGTCTAAGATGTGAGCATCAAGTTCAATGTCCATGTATGAAGTCCAGACACTGGGCTTAGTTAAGAGTTCTCGTGACTTAGCAAAACAAAACTCAGCAGATGCTTTGTCCCATAATGGTAATTTTAAAGTGGATGGTGCACCAAGTGATTCTATACTAGATACGGTAGACGACAGCGATTGCAAACTCGAACACAGCCACTTAATTATTCGACATTGATAGCATAATAAATAACATGCAATTCAAGAATGGGTAATTTAGTAAGCATTAATTAGAAATAATCATGCAAAATATAGAAACATCAAAATTTGAATAAGCAAAGCACCACATAACATATTCGATGATAGGTTTTATTAAATGATTATATGTAATTCATAGACAACCGAGAAATATGTCAACATGGCAATGCAGTAATGAACAAAACATGAAGTAACAAAAATTGAAAAATTCAGAAACAAAAACAAGAAAATAAACAGACAGGAAAGGATTAGAGGAGAGTCAAGATTAGTTTTCTTTGTAAATTAATAAGCATCGTAAGATACAAACAAGTGACTTAGGTTGGAGTATTAAGAACAGATGCAACTTTTATATACGTACTATTTAGTGTGGCATCAGGAATTAACTTTGTTCCATAACAGTTTTTAATAAAACAGATTTGAATGTTGTATACAGATATATTGCATCTGTATTAAGAAAGCTTTTGTTGGAATAGTTGGAACCTTGCATTTAAATGATTTATCGTTCTGATTCTGTTCAAGATTTTTCCACCAAATATTATTCATAGATTTACTTGTGTTATTGAGTAAATAAATCATATTTAATTATGAGTAGTTTTGCTCCGATGTGTTAGTTACTGATTTTAATGAGAGTGAGTCAAATTAGTATCCGAGTGCGAAGTTGAACAGTGTTTCGGCCATGTTAACTTGTGTAACCAAAAACTGTTTAATGTACCTGTATGTCAGGTATACTGGCAGCTTCTTCTGAAAAGTGTCGTCTGTCTGGTTTGGGACTGTGTTGATGTGGCAACTTAAAAGAGAACTTTCTGCGTCTTGAAGGACTGGCAGGTGTTCGGGGAGACTCCGGTGGATGTTCAAGATCTGTCATGGAACGTGCTGTCAATTCCTGTGCCATAGCAATGGCTGAGTAGAGAGTTTTCTGATCGGCGGCTGAGATAGGCTTCACCTAAATATAAGAGAAATGTTTACCAGCTGTGGTAAATGAATGAACACAATAAAAATTTCTGCTTTTCGTGAAGGGAACACTCTAAATATTAGTTTATTATATAAAAATTGTATTGTCTGCTTTTATAACAGCATGTATATTTGGTAACTCTGTTCTGGAATTCTAAAAATTTTAGGTTCTATATGCTCATACATGCAAATAATAGACATAATATGTAAAATAAAATGAATGAGACATAACAGCAAATAATGAATAAATTAATAATAACTAATAACATATAAAAGCATCATTATAAATGAGAAAAAATATTACTGTACATTTATTGGACTCACGGTGGCTTGTTTCTTCTTGCTGCACTGTTTTGCCTGTATCTCTCTTAATTCATTTCGAACATTACTTGATTCATGTTCAGTAGATAAAGAATGAACAGGAGGTGGTGGAGGAGGAGAAGATCCTAATGAAAACATATAAATGTATGTTAGAATTAGAAAAATATTAGATATAAGTACCAAAATAATTAAAATTACCTAACGATCTAAACATCTGATCCATTTCAGCTAATAAACTTGGGCCAAAATCAAAATTCAATGTTTTATCAAATCGTAATGGGCTGTCCTGATTTTCTTCATCACTAATTTCATGGTACTCATGATCTGCTCCAAGAGTATCTGTACTGTTAGCCATATTTGATGAAGCATGTTGTTTATTTGAATTGGTAATTGTTCCTCCCATGTGACATGCTTCAGAACTTGTATCTGACCACAAGCTTTCTAAATAAAGAAATATAATTGATATTAAGCATCTTTGCAATAACTTTTTTCAATTAACACGAATGAAGTTAAATACCATGCTTTTTTTGAGTATCTTGTTGTACAGTTCTGTTGTCCCTCAGCAAGTCTCTATCTGTTTCTATGTTTCTTGTATCTTGATTCATAACTTGACTAGAATTATCTGTGACATCTTCTTGGGGTTTGTACGGAGTTACTACCTGTCGTGGTAGATGTGGATTTTTTCCACCAAGAAAACCAATATCACCAAAATAAGCTCCATCTAAACCAACATGTCCAGTGTGTTTCAAATCACCTTGTGGAGATGAAATCATGTCTGTACGAATCTTGCGGCGTTGGGAAGAAAAAGCATTTTTGCCGTCCCCACGTGTAAATTCTCCAGGTTTATTACTCGGTAAATTAGATCCAAGGTAGGCTATCGTATGAGCAGGATTAAAAAAGCCAGTTTTACCATTATTCAAAACACCCTTCCACAAAGTATTACTACTTCCTTTATCTAAAACAGTAATTATATCACCTTGCCTATAAACAAGCTGACCTGTTTCTACACTATCCTGAGCAGCCTGCACTTGTTCTGGTTTTAAGTCAGGCAAAAGATTAATCAGTTCGGAAAATTTAGGTCGCTTGGATGGTTCATGCTGCCAACACTGTTGCATGAGTGAAAAATATTCTTTTGGGCAGCACTCTGGCTGTTCTAATCTTTGAAAATTTGGTTCATCTATAGCTTCTAAAATCTGATGACCCGTTAATGCTGCCCAAGGTTGAAAACCATAACTGAACATTTCCCATAACGTTACTCCATAGGCCCATACATCGCTTGCAGACGTAAATTTTAAATAAGATATACATTCTGGAGCACACCATGCTATTGGCAATTTTAAATTTACATTAAAATTTGTCTGATAATAATCTTTTCCAACTCCCAAGGCACGGGATAATCCAAAATCAGATATTTTTACTTTATTTTTAGAGAAAACCAAAATATTTCTGGCAGCAAGATCACGGTGTATTAGTCTCTTTACTTCTAAATATTGCATACCATCTGCAATCTGTACTGCAAAGTCACAGAGTGAAAGAACTGGAAAACTATGGCGTAAACTAGGTTCTTTGAGGCATTCCAGTAATGATCGTAGAGGTGCCAATTCTGTTACAAGCATTAAAGAATTAGTATCCAAAACTACACCATACAATCTCACAATATGTTCATGATCTATTGCATACATTATAGCTGCTTCTTTCAGAAATTCAATAGGATTATTTTGCATTCTTTCTCGTGATAGACATTTAATTGCCACTTGTATTCTCTCTCCATCATTTGTCCAAACACCTTGCTGCACAACCCCAAACTCTCCAGTTCCTAATTCCTTATTGACAATAATTGCATCAGCTGGTATCATATGTTTATTAGGAACACGAATTGGTGGTTTATCTTGCCTTTCTTCTGGTAACATATTTAGGGCACCTGAAGACTGTTCCTCACGTTTTGGTAACAACATCTTTTTAAATTTAGAGAGATAATTTTGTGGGAAATGTTTTTGAAAATATTTCTTCAAACGACGCATCTCTGGCTTACTCATTCCAATCACATTCAGGTCCTCTTCTGTCACATATTTTAATTGAGCAGTTGTCTGTACTTTTAAATCCCCTATAAACACAAACGAACTTTGATAAAAAAATATTAATAAATGAAACTTTTAAAGCTGTTATTTTAGAATGTTAAGTTTCTATTAAATAATTTTACATAAATTAGTACCTCGAATTCCAGGATAATATTGCTGAAGCTCTGCTTCCATAAGGAACTCGTACAAACCAGGTCCAGTGCTGCGGGACATTCCTCCTTCTGTGTCTTGAAATATATAATTACACATAAATACTAGAAAAGCACAGTTATTAATAGTAACAGACTATTATAATATAGTGGCGATTCACAGTAATATACTGCACATAACACTGTCAAAAAATCTTGTTACATAAAGTAATTCTCTGATCAGTCTATTTACGAAGTTTTATTAATGACTTTTTTGCGATCACTTACAGAAAATACAAGAAAAATACTTTCTCCGTCATGTAACTTAATCAGTATCACGTAAAATGATTTACAAGCCGAATTTTTACTGGAAAATGGTAACAGCTAAGAAAAGCTTAGCGGTGAATCACAGTGCCTAAATTACGTTCTACTTACTTCATGAAACTTTCAAGCGAAAGAAATCGTTGGGCGTCGAGAAGAAAAGAGGAACACTGTTACTACGAATAGTGGAAGCTATCGAAGCTCAATAATATGCTTACAAACGCTATCGTTGTTCGAATGTTCATTATCTATCACTGTGGATCGTGCAAGCATTGAAACACGAGGCAAGTTCTTGTCCAACAAGCAGAACGCGACGTAACTCGAAGCTTCTATACAGATTGGTACAGATGAAAGCAAAGACTAAAATGTTCGGCCACAGATACTAACTACATACAAGGGTGATCAGCAGTGATCAGTTTATCTGGAAATCCGCGAAACTACCGCCCTCGTTGGCCAGTAATGGAAATACAGAGGAATTGTCTCCGTTCTAGATACTTCTTAAATAGTGGTTATAGCCTATTATGGAACTGAATTTTGTAACCTAAATAAACGCGAATGAATCGATTCCTTTCTAATAATTATTTGCATCTTTAACTCACAAAATTTTGAGTTGTAGGTTAAATTAGTACAACATCAACAAACTTGTAAATTTATTATGTTTCCTATACTTTGAATTATTTATAACAAATCTCTCAAATTAAATATTTTCCCTTAGGCATAAAAGTTGAGTTTTGTTAGTCCTATATTTAAGGATGAAGACAGGCTTTTGGTTTCTAATTATAGACTGATAAGTAAACAAAATCTTATGTCAAGGATACTGAATAATATAGTTTCTTATAAATTACCATTTTTATTAAAAAATGTATTAATTGAAAAACAATACAGTTCTGTGGCAGGCTGTTCTACTATGACTAGTTTAAAAAATTGCAGTTGATCCATTACATGTACCATTGAAGCAAGATATCAAGTCGATACATTATTTAGTTCCAATGAGGCTCTTGTCCCTCATTTCATATTACTATTTAAATTATCTACCATCAGCTTTAATAGTCCCCTCTTTGATTGAATCTGAAGTTTCATAACAGGTACATCCAGATTATAAAATTTAATAATAAGTATATTATAAGCATTTTAGCAAATTCAAGTGATCCTCGAAGATCACATGTTAGACCTTTGCTGTTAATCTTTTTCAATGATACCTATAGAGTTGTTACTAATAGCAAGTTTCTCCATTATGTGGATGGCTTAAAAAACTCTTGTGCTATTGTAAAGACATGAAAACAAAGATTCAACATATCCAAATGTCTTATGATCATATTTATCTCTTATCTATCTTTTAATGATCACTATCAAAAAATAAGCAATTTAGTTTTTTAAACACTTGGATTTATACATTGTTTCTCTGTTTCTGTTGAATTTATATTAAATAAGAAATAAAATATTAGTTTATTTAACAGTTACAAAATTAATCTAGAAAAAACTCATATTCACATTCAATTACACAAACGCATAATTATTCAAATAAGCTCCAGCTTAACATTTATGATCACAATAACCATAGCACTGCCACATAAATTGTCGAAAGTTTGGACTTCAAACTTTTAAATAGATCCAGGACCAGGCAGAGCCTCCCGTGCAAACAGATAAGTGCAGTGTTCCTATAACGTAGAATACGTTTTACTTTGAGACGCGGATCACACTCGATATGTCCCTAGAGCCCGAACACTTTTTTCAGTATTTCTTGCAAACTAAAAAAGAGCAATTAGAATGAATTATCAACTAGGAGTAATTATTTGGTTACACGTAACGAGTGATAGGTACTATTTTGCAAAATATGAATAATTGGAAACGTCACTAGAGACAAAAAAGTTTTTCGGAAATTTTCAAACACTAAAAAGGCGTAATTAAAATTAATTGAGATGTAATTGAAAGCAATTAAAGAGTAATTATTTGAACCATTAAACGTTAAAAAATATACTTTCCGCCTTGTTAAAATCGCTGATTGCAGGGATCTAACAGGGTCCGGATGAGGTATTAGAAATCAAGTGTCGCAAAGAAAGTGTACGTTGAGAATTCAATTTTGTCTGTCCTGAAAAGGACAGTGTCCTTTATGAAGACACTGTCTTCATAAAGAATCAAATTGTTCCCAAAAGTAGGGAAGGAAGGACGGTCCGGTAGTGACCCTGGGCCGATCCTGGTCCTCGGTGCTGGTGGTGGATCCTCCTCTTTCGACGGCGGTCAGCGACGCTGGTGTCTAGAAAAAGGAAGGGTTGGCGAATTCGCACCAGTTAGCTAGCGAGTACATTCCAGCTGAACCGTGTGCTCTCGACTCCAGACCTAACCGACGAGACTATGCGGAGGGGAGAGCAGTACCACCGACTAGATAATAATAGACCTAACACCCTATGTATTTTTCTGTCCCTGATTCTTGGGGTGCTAGCACTCCATTATCATTTTAGTGTCACCGCCAATATTACCGGTGAAGTCTCAAAGCAGATTGCAACGCTACGAGTTTTCGGAATTACAATTAAAATGGAGTAGGCAGGTTATATTAAGCCCGCAATTTTTGAATGTTTATGTAATAGTAATAATTAATAACTACATTGCGAATTTCATTCATTTATGCCAAAATATAGAAAATATGAAGAATATAAATCAAGTTGCAATATTTAGAAAATAAGACATACGGTTATTTAAGTTTCATTCCTTTATTAAGTTTCTTAAAAATTTTAATTCAAATAAAAATTCACAGTCTGATATTAACTTTAAAATTGTATTATAAATATATTTGACATAATAACACAAAAGAAAGGAAATTGTGAATTTTATGTATTAGTATAATTAAATATACTACTTACATAAATAATAACTATACTCTATGTATCAGCTATTGAGATATTAAATTTTGAAAACTTTTAATGTATTAAGCTATTAAACAATACAATTTTCTAACGATTTGCACTATTAAACTATAAAAACCTCTTAATGTACATATACATTAATGTAATTAATAATAATGTATTAATGTATATAACTAACAAATATCATGGTACTAAGAAACAAAATGTGTTATATGTTGTAATAGTTGTACAATAACATACTTTAACTTGCAATCTTTATAAAGTTTCAAAGTCATGTAACCCCTTAATTATTTTCTGTAAACATAATTTCATGTAAATAGTAATAATAAATAAACATAATAATTATAGTATATAAACAAGCTAAATGAGAGCACCTACATATTTGTCCTGTTTATTATTACACAATGTAATTTAACAATGGAAAGAATTTTTCCCAGTCATTCTTTTTACGAGATTTCAAGGTCACTGATATTTCTGAAACAAGATTCTATATTTTTTCTATATTCTTCTAGAGGATATCTATAAAAATATATTTAACTTTCTTAATACTCGTAAACGTTTGAATTATTTAACTGCAAGATGACTTGCTATAAATAACGCTCTGATCTTTTAAATAGAACTGGAAAAAATCCGCTAGATTATTGTTTATAATAATAAACAATTTTAAAATTTAGATATGGTTCTCTGATTCAATTTGTTTGGATAAATTTGTAAGATATTGTATTGAAATTTATTTGTCAGAAAAATAGGAAGAATAACAAATGTGTTCCTTAGACGACGGTTCTGGGATAGGTGCCGTGGGATTCATCACAGTCCTGTTACCAAAAAGCATAACCTTACCCACTCCGTGTCCAGATCCTTTAGGAACAATATTTCCATTCTTTAGCAATACGGTTTCGGGCCGCTTGCTTTCTTTAAGCACTCGCTCTTCTTCCAAACAGTCATACAACACCCGATAGCTGGGAGGCCAAACGTAGCCATCAGCCATCAGTCGCCATCGGGACTGTTTAATCTCATGCACCTTCAATCAGCCACAGGCAGACTAAGACACTATTATCCTATCATAATTCCCTCAAAGACACGTTCTCGTTCGGCTAACCGTCCCAAACTCTCTCTTAAAATACGTTGACACTAACATATTTAATTATTTAAGTTGGAATTTGTTTTTTATGGTCTTCTTAATTAGTTAGTTTATTATTTTTATGTAAAAGAACATATTATACTTTCATATATATATATATATTATTTATATTTATATTTATATATAATGTGGAGACAAAAGTAACGACGTGACCACATGTATAACTATGCAAAATAACATTTTTTACAATGTTTTAATTCATAACACATAGTATGTGAGCTAAAGCGTGAGTGGCCAAAGCTTCTTTTCCATATTGAATGAACTGTCAAATTCGACTCTATTCTGAGAAATCACACATACGTAAGCACACACACTATTCGATATTTGACCACAGATTGGAGTAGTTCTTCAAGTGAACGTTATTCGTGAGTAGAGGTCGCCTAATTTAGTCCGCAAACCATGCATCGGTCAGGCAGTTTGACCTGAGACACAAAACTCCATTGAATGTTAGGTCTATTATTATCTGGTCGGTGGTAAAATTCATACGCTCGCTTACCTGTGCGGTTCCACCGCTATTCTCTTTTCCAGACACCAGCGTCGCTCCCGGCGTCGCGAGGACCAGAGGGCCCCACTCCTCCAGCAGCATCGACACCCGTCACGGACGAGGAGCCCCCCTCCGGCTGAAAAGAACTTAAATAAACGTCGTTTTTAAATCCTTTTAAGGGCCGACTTAAATTTGACTCAATTGTGCACTTTTTTTTGACACCCTCTTCTCAATCACCTAATCCGGACCCTGTTAGATCCCTGAGTTCAGCGATTGTAACAATATATGAGAAAAAAAAAGAAAAGAGGGGGAGAAGGGAAGACAAATAAATAGAATTGACTAATATTTGACGAAAATAAGAATGAAATATGGACAATGCATCGTAAGAAGTATAAATATATAGTAATTAGTTTATAAGCATATGCAGGAATTAGAATGTAATGAATATACAAAAGAAACTAGTAAATATACGAAGTGGAATAAGGATAAATAGAAGTAAGAATCGAGTGAAATGTAAATAAAGAACGCAGAATAAATTAAGGAAGTTGTAATGTCTGTATAATTTAAGAATAAAATATAATGGGAAATCAATTGAATTGTTTAAAACGCGGTTATATAACGAGCACGTGGCTCGTTCGCGAGATTCGTGCTCTGTTAGTATACGTGACCGACCGAAGGTCGCCTTCGGATGGATATTCCGTTGTCCTAGCAGAAAAACACGGTCTATTATCGTATGACTCGTTTTTATCGTGTACATTGAAGTTCAAAACAAGGTGAGCATTGTCGAGCAACGTTTTGAACTCCAGGTGCGATGTCGAGTGGGGACATCGAAGCCTGAAGGAGAGAGAGAGAGTCAATCGTAACACAGTAGTACGAAACAAAAGATAATTAGTGAGCCCTGCGTAGTGGTAAAATTTAGCACGTTCCCCGCTTTGCGGAGACACACGCGGCTCTCGCCCCAGTCGTCTTACGACAACCTAGCTTGCGACAGTCAGTGCGACCGTTCGTCAAGCGTCTCTCAGCCTAGCCAGTCTTAAGATTTCAAGTAGTTTGGTTGCCAGACACTTGAACTTTCACTAGCTTTCAACAGCTGAAACATTGTCTCCTGCAACTAGGAATCTGCTCTGCTCGATTCATACGTATAATATGTACGACAGAGCACCTAGTTCATCAAAGGTGACAATTTAGCGAGATTTGCGCTCTTGGAATCGGGGGCTGCCCTGATTCTCTGAGTTTCGTCTTCGTCTAGGAGCAACAAAGGTCGCTGCCTGGTTGATCCCTGAGAGACGGGTTACAACGGAGAGAGCTAACGTACGTGCTTATCACCTCTGCGTTACTCGCGCTCTGTCACCCCGTTTAGAAGCAACCCCCGTGTGACGAATAGAAGCACACGGTGAGGTGAACGGAGTCGCGGAGCCTCTGGCCGTCCTCAGGCTCCAGAACTAGCAATCGCTAGTTACAGCGTGTCCCCCCGCTCGCGAATCCCCAAGTTATCGGGATTCGTACGAAACGAGCCTTTCTATAAGGTGCAAGGTGAAGAGAAGAGGTCCCCCCTCCCCCTCCTCTCCAGCCACTCGCTCATCGACTTCTTCTTCGCACCAAAAGAAGAGTCGATAATACAGTCCACTGCATTACCTTCGTATTACAGGCAAGGTATTGCTGTCCCCTCCACATAGACTCGCGAGCGAAGCCTGGAATCGGGAATCTTCGATACAGCTTGATTTACACTCTCGCTTACCGTCGCGGTTCCGCCGCTATTTCTCTTTTTCAGACGCCAACGTCGCTGAACGGGAAAGCACCGGCGTCGCTAAGACCATCAGGCCCTCCGCTCCACCTCCACCAGGAGCTCGACGCCGCGAATTAAGGAGCCCGACGCCGAGGACCGGATCAGCCCCAGCCCCCCAAAACAAAAAAAAAAGGATTCAATAATGGTCGCTCTAAAGCCCTTTTAAGGACCGACAAAAAATTGAATTTGTGTACCCGTTTCTTTCTTTAACCGTCACTCTCACCTTATCCGTACTTCCGTTAGATCACTTATTCTAAGCGATTCTAACATAAGGTCCTTCGAGTCGGATAGAAAGGTTGAGAAAGGGTGAAAGAAACGTTCACACTTCAGGTTGACATTCGAGCAGAGTTTACCTCTCGAAGTATATCGCCATGTCGAACTCCACAAAGGAGCAGTTGACTCTTCCTGCTCTGGAGGTCGAGATGGAAGACATTCAATTACGAGTTCGGGGAATGACGCGACTCGTGACCAATCTGAAGAAAAAGGGGCGAAATAATTTCACCATCTCTCTCTTGAAGCAGAAGCTGGAGTATGTGACGGACGTTTGGAGGGACATCCAAGAGCGGGTTAAACAGCTCAAAAAGGAAGTTCCCGAAAGCAAACGGAAGGTCATACCCTTCTTCAGTGAGAGTACGATGGAGGATGCAGAAGATGCGTTCCATGAGGCTTAGAATTTCCTGATGACGGAACTAGACAGGCTCATACAGGAAAAGGGATCAGCTGGAATCGGTAACCCCGGAAATACCGCGGGTGCCGGATCAAACAACCAGTCTGGTACGCTTGAGCTTCCGAAGCAGAGCTTGCCGAAATTTAGCGGAGATCCTAGCAAGTGGTGTCACTTTGCCGATCTTTTTACCGCCGGCATAATAAAAGATCAACGGTTGTCAGATGCACACCGGTTGCAATATCTGAACGGCTGCTTGGAGGGAGAGGCACTCGCATCGATTGCCACGCTTGAAATTGCGGATCGTAATTTCAAGCCGGCGTGGGATACCCTGACGGAACAATTCGGGAACCTACGTCGTATGGTTCTTCAGCTTCTTGTAACCTTCACGAAGCTGAAGCCCATCAGGAAGGGCGATTTAGAAAGCCTGCAACAGGTCACCGTCGGCTGGAAACAAACGCTCGCCGCGCTCCAGAAGCTGGGACGCAAGGTAGAGCACTACAGCGACGTGTTGGTCATCCTGATCAAATCAAAGTTGGACCAATCCCTAGAATGGGAGTGGGAGGGCACACAAAAGCTCAACTCAGAAATCCCCTCATTTAATGAGATGTTGGATTTTCTCAGGGAGCTTGAGCACAGGCTGCACGTGTTGATCAACCCGCTACAAAAACAAGCGGTTGACCCCACATCAAAACCTCGCATACGGCAACATAACACATAGTGGAAAGCTCTCCCAGTCCAACCATGGAGTGTACATTCTGCAGACTGCCGCACGGAATTACAACGTGCAAAAAGTTCAAGCTGCTTACGCCTGAACTGCGCTTCCACTATATTAAAGCGAATCAGTCGTGTATAAACTGTCTCGCTTCGACTCACACAGTCGCGCGTTGCCCTAAGAACGCAGTGTGTACAAGGTGCAGTAAGAAGCATCATGCTATTCTGCATTTTGACGTACCACAAGTCGGCACAGGCAATCGTCGATCGACGAAAAAGCCACAGCAGGGCCAGCGGGAAGCGGGACGGAGTAACGTCCCCGCACGCGAGCCTGCGAAAGTAAACACGAAGTCTCGTGCTTCTACATCAAGCGCCGACGTGACGTCGCACTGTAGTGCGACGGAGAGCGGAACACCAGCTGTGTTTCTGGCGACAGCAAATGTGCGAGTCACAGGAAAGGGAGGCACGACGCGCATCGCGCGTGCACTCATAGACCAGGGCTCGGAAGCCTCCTTCATTTCCGCGAACCTCGCAAATGATTTGCGACTCGCGAGAAGGAAAACCCCAACCACGGTTACGAGCTTGGGGGGCGGAAAAGCCCAGGATATAAAATACAGCGTGGACATCGAGTTCGGTTCGACACGTTGCACTGAGGAGGCGTTCCGCACCAGTGCATATGTGGTGCCCCGAATCACCTCGTATGCCCCGCCGTCGGTTCACGTGCCGGAATGCACCGCGTTACGTGAACTGACACTCGCGGATCCTGACCCCGCATCAAGCCGCCCAATTGAGGTGCTGATCGGAGCTGGGACCTATGCGAGCATCATTCGACCAGGGCTTCGGCGATTCGGTAAGCGTGGGCCGATCGCGCAGGAAACAGCTTTAGGCTGGATACTGTCAGGCCCGGTCGACGCAGCCACCTCTTCCCCAAACTCCGTGAGGACGCTGCATTGCACCGTCCTCGAATCGCTCGATAAAGCGATACGAAGGTTTTGGGAGATAGAGGAGATTCCCTCGAAATTGGTGAATACCAAGGCAGAGGACGAATGCGAAGAATACTTCGCCAAAACCGTCGCGCGAGACGCGACGGGACGATTCATCGTTCGGTTGCCCTACAACCACGAAAACCCGGACAAGCTGTTGGGAGAATCTCTTCCAATAGCTCTCTCCGCGTTGACCAGGTTAAGGAAAAAATTGGACCTGGATCCAACCCTCATGAAGGAATACAGTGAGTTTCTCACTGAATATGAGTCGCTGAGTCATATGACTCGCCTAGAGTTTCTCGACAAAACACGACTCTGCATTCCACATAGAGCGGTTATTCGAACGGAAAGCGCCACGACGAAACTGCGCGTCGTGTTTAACGCTTCCAGCAAAACAGCGGGCGGACGCTCGCTGAACGACATCCTCCACGTAGGACCGAAACTACAGAACGATATCACAGCTGTATTAACGCGGTGGCGTCTGTATGAATACGTGTTAGTAGCGGATATCGAGAAGATGTTTCGACAAATTCTCGTCGCTACAGAGGATCGTCGATTCCAATGCATCGTGTGGCGCACGCCAGAAACCGAACAAAATACAGTAATGTTGCGGACGAGAGCCGTGGTTTATCCCCACTACCTCGTTTGATACGTGCCGCCGAGAAACCAATTCTTGGAACCATCGCGTTCGAGCTCGACGCCCGAGAACAAGGACGTCATAAAAAACAACGATAGCATTAGGGATTTAAATAGGAAAAATTGAAGTTTCTTATTCGCAAACGGATTTTCACGCAAGTAACACCAATCGATTCCTTGTGCTCTCCCAATTAAAATGATGTCAAACACGACATGATTCCGATTATTTTTAACAAAGATACATAAAACTTGGTTTTGTAGAACGAAAGGTCATGCTCGTAAACAGACCCGGGCGCGACTCTCGTCCGCGAGTGGTAGTCGATTTTAAGCACGACCAGTCCTGAGCGCTGCTCTCGTCCGTGAATGGTAGTCGATTCTAAGGCACGACTAGACCCGAGCGCGACTCTCGCTCGCGAGTGGTAGTCGATTCGACGAACGCGGCTCTCGTCGTAGGGCTAACTCCCTATTATGTATTCCCTCATATTTTTGTGTTTAATTATTTAATGACTGAAATTATTAAGAAAATGAAAGCGTAATACAAAAAGTATGTATATAAGTTCCGTTTTAAATGTTTAGAAATTTTTATTTTTTTATTTTTAATATCTTCTTTCCGACATCGATTAAATATAATATACATAAATTCTGTTTATGTCATTTTTAGCTCGTAAAGAACTGATAGAAAAGTAACTTTGACGATTCTCCGTAACCGTCGCAGGGTTCCAACCTTTATTATTTAAATATCTTTATTATAAATAATAGGAATCATGTCGTATTTGATATCATTTTTATCGGGAGAGCACAAGGAATCGATTGGTGTTACTTGCGTGAAAATCTGTTTGCAAATAAGGAACTTCAATTTTTCCTATTAAATCCCTAATGCTATCCTTGTCTTTTCTGACGTCATTGATTTCGGGCATCGAGCTCGAGCGAGACCCTTTTTTTTGCTTCTCCGGTCGTGTACCAATTATCTCGGCGACCGAGAGCAAAGGAAGCCGAATCGACTACCAGTCGCGGAAGAGAGTCGCGACCAGACCCGAGAGCGGCTCTCGTCCGCAACATTACTGTATAGCGTTCGAGTTAAAAACTGTGACCTACGGTACGGCGTGTGCTCCATATTTGTCGATGCGAACACTTCTCGAGCTGAAAAAACAGGACGGCGACCGTTACCCGCTCGCCGCTCCTATCCTCGAGAAGGACATCTATGCAGACGATGGGTTTATGGGAGCTCCTGACAAACCGTTATTAGAGCAAATCCGTAAACAAACGTGCGAGCTCCTACAGCGAGGTGGATTTAACCTTCGCAAATGGGCTGGAAATTCGTCAGATTTATTACGAAATATTCCACAGAGCTCGCACTCACATGCAGTCAACCTTAATTTGTTTGATGATTCCGAATTAAAGGTACTCGGACTGCGGTGGATTCCATCCGGAGATTTTTTCTATTTCAATCTACAGCGATTCCAACCATCTGCAACACCGATTACAAAGCGCACTTTGTTTTCGGAAATTGCAAAATTATACGATCCTCTCGGCTGGCTTTCGCCAATCGTGATTCGCGCAAAAATCCTGATGCAATCCCAGTGGCTGGAAAAAATCCAGTGGGATGAGCATGTTTCCGCGGAGTCGCTCAAAATGTGGAACACATTTTGTGCAGATTGGACCAGATTGAATAATTGGAGACTTCCCCGATGGATCCGATATGGAGCCGACACGATTTCCGTGGAGCTGCACGGATTTTGTGACGCATCACTCGCAGCCTATTCTGCCGTTACCTACTTAAGAGTGACAACCACAGACAATGGTGTGTTTACATCACTGTTGATGGCAAAAACGCAAGTGGCTCCTATAAAAACACAGTCGATCCCAATACTTGAATTGAACGGGGCCGTACTGCTCGCCGAGCTAATTTTGCATGTAACAAATTCACTTGCAATAAAGACAGATCGTGTCGTTTGTTGGACCGATTCCACGATCGCTCTCGCTTGGCTGAAAAAACATCCATCGACATGGAAGGTTGTGGTAGCCAACCGCGTGTCGAAAGTACAAACATCACTTCCTAACGCTGAATGGCGCTATGTTCCTACACGTTCAAATCCTGCGGATTTGAATTCGCGCGGGATGGACGCTGCAGATTTTCTGCAGTCGGAATTGTGGATGTTTGGACCGACTTGGCTGAAAGAAACGAAAGCGAGATGGCCAGCCATCCCCGCTTCCGTTGAGACCGATGAAGGCAAGCGCATAGCGCATGCACACGTAGCAACTCCGAAACCGGAATGGAATCTTCTATACCGATTTCAATCATGGAGAAAACTGTTACGCGTAACGGCGTATTGTCTTCGTTGGCGAAGACCGTCGCGCGTCAATCCAAGGTCACACGCCGGTCAAATAATCGAGGCGGCAGAAATGCGTAACGCAGCTGAGCGCCTCGCACGCCATATACAGTGGTAAATAAATGCATGAAGTGCATAAGGTGGCGAGGCAACACGTCCACGCAGATAATGCAGCATTTGACCCCGGAACGCTGCCGGCCATCAAAAGCTTTTAACAATTGTGGAGTGGACTACGCGGGGCCTTACCGTGTCCGCGACTCCGCTGGCCGAGGAAGGACAGCGCACAAAGCGTACATAGCGGTGTTCGTATGTTACGCTACTAAGGCTGTCCACATCGAGCTCGTCCATGATTACACGACGAGCGCGTTCTTAGCTGCACTCGATCGGTTTGTTGCACGACGAGGTATCCCATCCTGTATTTTCAGTGACAATGGAACCAATTTCGTCGGTTGCTGATCGAGAGTTACGACAGCATTTTTGTGAGGCATTTTCCTCAACAGAGATGCAAAATAAATGCGGCTCAATGGGCATGAAGTGGCGATTCAACCCACCTAGTGCCCCTCACTTCGATGGAATGCAGGAGGCTGGCGTAAAATCGGTGAAACACCACTTGAAGCGCACGCTGGGAGAGTTCACGCCAACGGGAGAGGAAATGCAGACGTTGCTCTGCAAGATCGAAGCGAGTCTGAACTCGCGACCGATCGTCCCCCTGAGTGATAATCTAGACGACTACGCGCCTCTTACGCCCGGTCATTTTCTGACAGGTAGACCACTAAATGCGATTCCAATGCAGTCTGTGGAAAATGAAAAACTCTCCCGATTATCGCGTTGGAGAGCAATTCAAAAATTCCACGAACAGCTATGGAGGTATTGGACGCGAGATTATCTCACGCACCTCCAAAATCGCTACAAGTGGCGCACTACTCAACTGCAACTGCAACCAGGGGATCTGGTGTTAGTGCAGAATCCTCTTCTCCACCCTAATCAGTGGGAGATGGGAAGAATTGAGGAGGTATTCCCGGGGAAGGACGGAAATGTACGGGTTGTAAAAGTACGTACAGCAAAGTCCACATACACATGTCCGATTACAAGGATGTGTAGGTTACCCGTAGATGAGCCAGATTCGACAACGGTTGCCGAGGTCGAACAGGTGAAATAAACATCTAACGATTTTCGGTAAAATCGAGGGTGACGCAAAGGTGAGCGCGACCGTTCAGTTTGAAAGACAAACGCTCGCAAAACACCCCCCCTACATCCAAAGCGATAGCAGAGAGGGGAAACGAAGTGGTTGCGTCTCTTTCTCTCCAAGGGAAGAAGCGCCCCCACAAAATCGCGGGTGCTACCGAAAATTGATTCCGGAAAGCGATGGACTAATTAGTCTCAAGCCAGCAATGGAAAGCGACACGGTGGCAACCCAAAAAGAAATGTCAGACACTTTTGAAAGGTGTCTACATTTAGTCGAGCAGGCGCTGGACCATACGAGCCTTCCGGCCGCAACGGAGGAAAACCGGGTCGAGCAAAAGCCGGTGCATCAAAAGAAGGAGGAATGGGTCCTTAGAACGGACAACATGCAGCTACACGTACCGGGCCATATACCCACAACAACGAGGCGATACAGGTGTACGGCCCCGGGGGATGCTACGTCCTCCGATGGGACAGGGAGCAGCGGCTGACGTCGCTGACATGGAAACCGGCAGCTGCACCACAACCACCAGAAGAAAAAGGAAAGGCTCCGCGAGCTGCAACCTCAGATAAGCCAGCTTCCAGCAGGACCCAACCTAAGTCACGGGAGTCGGGACGACGTGCAGCACCAACGTCGACCAGTACACGGCTGAAAGATACCGGCAGGAGCACGGCGGTTGCGAGTCGCTCCCGCCGACCCACGCGTCCTCAAGGTCCCTCGCTTGAGGAGTTAACGCGGACGGCCGTGGGGATAGCCGTGGAAACATCCATGAGGCTGCTTCAGCATCGAAGCTCGTCTCCACCAGCTAGAAAGTAAGTTCAATTAAATTTCTATTTGATTGGAGCTCACGATAACGCTGTGAGGGAGTTCAGCTCAATTGAACTTCTCTTTCAGCAAATTTTCTCTCTCATTCGCGGTTATAAAGCTCTATCTTTCGAGTTTCGCGAGACGAGTTTCCTTCGGAACAAATATACTGACACTCTCTATTGCACGGACCGTGCAAGGGGGGCGGTATGTTTAAAAAAGAGTTAATATATTGAGAACTCTATTTCGTTCGCGAAAAGCCGTTGTATGTTGATCTACGTGCCCAACCGAAGGTCGCCTTCGGTTGGAGATTCAGTGTCGCTAATAACAAACACGGTGAATTTGAAGAAGGACTCGTTTTTAGATAATTACAGTTGAACTCGAACAGGTGAACGACCTGTGTCAGCTGTTCGAGCCTGAAAGAAAGAGAGAGAAAGTCGTCGAAGATTAGAAAAGGACACAGTTTGATTAGCGAGCGCCGCGTGGCGGCAAACGAGCGTATTCCGCGCATTCGCGGAGACACGCGCAAGTCTCGCTGTCAGTCTTGTCCCAGTCTTTGACAGGGAACAGTTTAATTGGCAGAAGTATAGCCATTTCGAGGTTACTTCGAATAAAGCTTATTGGTTTCTCCAACAAGCTCGAAGCACTCGAAGAGCAGAATCCTCGCTAATCGGACGATTTTCTCTTGCGACTGAATCTATTCGTCTGTTCGGTTAACACGCATTATACGTGCGACAGACGAATCAGCCTGCAAAAAGAGATTATTCCAACGATTGAATGCACTCTTGGAATCGGTGATTTTCACGATTCTCTGAGTTTGCTTATCGTCGGAAGAGCATCGAGCCCACTGCTCAGGAGCATTGTTTGACGGGTAAATCCAGATAGAGTAAACGTAAGTGCTTATCACCTCTGCGTTACTCGCGCTTTACTAACCGTTTAGAAGCAACCCCCGTGTGACGAATAGATGCACACGGTGCGGTGAACGGTGTCGTAGAGACTCTGGCCGTCACCTGCCTCTGAGCCTAGCACCAGCTAGGGACAGTGCATCTCACCGCTCGCGAATCTCTGCTCTCGCAGGGATTCACCCGACGTGCACCTCTTTATGAGGTGCATAAGACGTAGAGAAGAGGTTTCTCCTCTCTACGCACTCGCCAATCGACGATCCCTTTAATTGTAAAGGAAAGTCGATCATACAGTCCACTGCTTTACCTTCGCGTTACAGGCAAGGTATTGCTATCCCCTCCATACAGGCTTGTTGTCACAGCCAGGAGTCGGTAATATTCGGTATAGCTTGACTTACACCACCGACCAGGTAATGATAGACCTAACATTCAATGGGGTTTTGTGTCTCAGGTCAAACTGCCTTACCGATGCATAGTTTGCGGACTGAATTAGGCGACCTCTACTCACGAATAACGTTTACGTGGAGAACTATTCCAACCTGTGGTGAAATATCGAATAGTGTCTGTGCTTACATACGTGTGACTTCTCAGAATAGAGTCGAATTTGACAGTTCATTCAATATAGAAAAGGAGCTTTGCCCACCCACGCTTTAGCTTACATAATATGTGTTACGAATTAAAACATTGTAAAAAAATGTTATTTTGCATAGTTATACATATAGTCACGTCGTTACTTTTGTCTCTTCATGATATATAAATATAAATATACAGTATGTCCCACGAAATCCTGGACAGTCGATTATTTGGTAACCTATTAAAGATACGAAAAAAGTTTTTACATGAAATTGAATGGCAAAAGGGGGCTGATTTATTGGCCGTAACAATTTTTTTTTATCATTATTGTTTACAGAGATATGAAAGTTAAGTTTGGTTTTTTAAATGGGATTATATATTTTTTGTTTGATCAATAGATAATACGTTTCAAACGAATTCAGCAAACATTAATGTATACACCTTTTTTCAAATAGTTTTTAAGATATTACGCGTAAAAGTTTACTGATTTTCGGTACAAGAAAATCTGCGAGACCAGAAAGCACAGTAGGAAGTCTCGACTCTCGACCATACTTAAAATGCTACGGGTTAAATCGTGCCCCTTGAAACTGATACGAAGAGACTGCTGTAGGAAGGGCAGTCCTAAATTCTACACAATAGTTTTGTATACATCGTAGTAATACCATTCACATCTGAAAAAGTTTCTCTACCCCTTTTGTACGAATTTATATTCAAATTGTAATATTAAATTCTTGTGGTACATAATATCTTGCCATCATAAGTATTTTCCATTCAAATGTATTGCCAATTTGTTAATTACTTCAAAGTACGAGCAACGCTTTCGCTTCATCCGTTAGCTTTATTTCTTTACTAAAACATGGGCGATATCTTTCTGCATGCCGTAAAGGTAACGGTTGTGAAAAAAACTATTGTGTAGAATTTAGGCCTGTCGTTCCTACCCCAGTCTCTTGACTCGGTCTCGAGAATCGAGACCTCCTACTGTGCTTCCTGATCTCGCAGATTTTCTTGTACCGAAAATCAGTAAACTTTTACGCGTAATATCTTAAAAACTATTTGAAAAAAGGTGTATGTATTAATGTTTGCTGAATTCGTCTTGAAACGTACTATCTATTGATCAAACAAAAAATATATAATCCCATTTAAAAAACCAAACTTAACTTTCATATCTCTGTAAACAATAATGATAAAAAACAATTGTTACGGTCAATAAATCAGCCCCCTTTTGCCATTCAATTTCATATAAAAACTTTTTTTGTATCTTTAATAGGTTACCAAATAATCGACTGTCCAGGATTTCGTGGGACATACTGTATACAGGGTGTCCCACATAAGGTGGCGGAGCCGAAAAGGGGAGATTCCTGAGGTGATTCTAAACAACCTTTTCCTTTACAAAAATGTTCTCTGAAGTTTTGTTAACGAGTTATTAATGAAAAACATCGACCAATCAGAAAGCGCGGATAGCGAGCGCTCGGCCGTTCAGTGACAGGGCACAAGCTACGCGTAGTGTTTCCTACTCGCTGTGCTCGAATCTTGTACAAGAAACTCAAGATCTCTATGTTATTGCCCAATTTCTCTTAAACTATTAGATGGAAAATTATGAAAAAAATCAGGGACACGTCAGCTATTCCGGCACATATTATGGAATTTTTTCAAATTTTTAAATTAACTATCCAAGTTGTAAAAAATAAAAAACGAGGAAGAAGAATATAAAAATGCCGATTTAGTAAAGTAATGCTATAGTAAGATAATAAAAAACAATGTTTCCGTAGTTCCTACAGATTGTACATTATTTTACTGGGTATCAAAACATTGAAAATTGTACAAAAATACTTATTGCATAAGGAATGAACGAAAGTTGGACATATTAGTTGCTGCAATCGGTAAAAAGTACGGACACATAAGTTTTCATTTTTTTAATTATGGCGCAACGAATAATAATTAATAATAATAATTATTATTATCGGTAAAACTTACCCATTCGGAGAAGAATTGACTTGCTACTTGTACACTTGTTCCACCGGGTCACTGCACCGATCCCGGTCGTTGGTGGATGATGGCCGGTAACGTACAGCACAAAGTCTGCTGATCGCAGGTATACTACACCGCACGGAGCCACCTTGCATTTATGACACTTCGCGGTCACTAACACTTCACCAAACAAGCACTTGACCTCTTAACGACCGACAACCGCGGAACACACCGAATTAAATACCAGAATTTTAATCTGGAACGAGATCGTTCCTACGTTTAAAAAATATGTGGCCCTGAAAAGGGCCGATTGATTATCAGAGCAGGTGTTCGAATTGGCCTCCTTCGGCCTCTTGCAGGGCGCGGAGGCGACGCACCATATTATTGTGAACTTTTTCCAGAGTTTCTGTAGAAATGTTGGCCACCGCCGCGTGGTAGTCCCGCTCGCGGTGCGTTATTTCTAGGACACTTCCTGTTCGAAATAGCCTATTGGCTAAGCTTCTAAAGAACTTGGCCGTTCGCGGCGGCCGGTTAGGATATCGTTCGCGGTACATCCGCTCCGCGGCCTCCACATTGCCTTGGCACTCCGCAGCGAAAAAATAGAAAAAATTATATCCTTCAGCTGAGGAAAGCATGTTGGATACTGACGATTTTTTCCGAAGTTTTTTTCCTCGTGCCCTCGCATCCCTCCAACGCGACTTCTCGGGGGTGTAGCTTTGTCGGAATACTCGAATTTGATTTGTTAGTTGACACCAACGAGGTTGGATCTTCCTGGGTTACTTTTTTTTAGTGGAGGTGGTAGTCTCCTCTTCGGGTCGAAAAAGTGGCAAGCAAATTCATGGGGAAAAGCGAAGGCCGTAACGAGTGTCTCGCAGATGTGGCCATTTATGATCACAGGTATTGGCCTGCAAGTTCAGCGGTACCCCGAAGCCGAAGGTCGCGAGGGTTGTGTCGCGCTTACCGTTCAAGTCCTTTCGATGCATTCGGACGGATGAAATATGGAACTGCTCGTCGTAAAAGTAGTAACTGGGGAAAGTTTCTGGACGTTAAACATTTGGTCAACGGATGTCTCGCACAGATAGACAAACTTGTCGATGAAGAAAAAATACATCAATTGTATTCTCATTCCTTGATTACTTCAATGTCAGAGTCCTGCGACCGGCATGCAATTTATTACAGTGCACACATAGTGATCATCCAATGTCTGTTTCTCTTTTTCCCAATTTTCGTAAACTTCCTCGAGCTATAGGGCAGGCTTTCCTGGATACTAAAGATTTGGCGGATCTTTTACGTGCATGCAAATGCATTTAGGTACATCATACATGAAATGTCAATACAATGGCAAACCGGTTATGTGGTTTTGCCGTTTAAATTAAATATAAGATAAGTTATTTTTCTGTATCATTTTCCTATCCTTCCTACAAGAAAATTTGATCCATATTTTTTTTCCTTTGGAATAATTCAGGGAATATGTACCTATTTTTTCGATTTTGTTTCATAAAAATATTTTGAAAGGTAACAGAGCAAAGAGAAATAATAAATTGGAGGGTTTATTTAGTAACAATACGAGAATAAATGTACGGTCACTACATGTGCAGCGTTATAAAAAGCAAGGCCCGTTCGTAGGACGCAGACATTGAAACAGTTAAAGGGACTAGAATACAATTGATGTACTTATCCCTCGGCGCTGCGACGAGTTAGTCTCTGGCAGACATCCGTTGACCAAATGTTTAACGTCCAGAAACTTTCCCCAATTACTACTTTTACGACGAGCAGTTCCATATTTCATCCGTCCGAATGCATCGAAAGGACTTGAACGGTAAGCGCGACACAACTCTCGCGACCTTCGGCTTCGGGGTACCACTGAACTTGCAGGCCAATACTTGTGATCATAAACGGTCACATCTGCGAGACACTCGTTGCCGTCTCCTACTCTAATCCGATATGCCTTTGCTTTTCCCCATGAATTTGCTTGTGACTTTTTCGACCCGAAGAGGAGACTACCACCTCCACTAAAAAAAAGTAACCCAGGAAGATCAAACCTCGTGGGTGTCAACTAACAAATCAAATTCGAGTATTCCGACAAAGCTCTACAACCCCGAGAAGTCGCCTCCGCGCCCTGCAAGAGGCCGAAGGAGGCCAATTCGAGCACTTGCTCTGATAATCAATCGGCCCTTTTCAGGGCCACATATTTTTTAAACGTAGGAACGATCTCGTTCCAGATTAAAATTCTGGTATTTAATTCGGTGTGTTCCGCGGTTGTCGGTCGTTAAGAGGTCAAGTGCTTGTTTGGTGAAGTGTTAGTGACCGCGAAGTGTCATAAATGCAAGGTGGCTCCGTGCGGTGTAGTATACCTGCGATCAGCAGACTTTGTGCTGTACGTTACCGGCCATCATCCACCAACGACCGGGATCGGTGCAGTGACCCGGTGGAACAAGTGTACAAGTAGCAAGTCAATTCTTCTCCGAATGGGTAAGTTTTACCGATAATAATAATTATTATTATTAATTATTATTCGTTGCGCCATAATTAAAAAAATGAAAACTTATGTGTCCGTACTTTTTACCGATTGCAGCAACTAATATGTCCAACTTTCGTTCATTCCTTATGCAATAAGTATTTTTGTACAATTTTCAATGTTTTGATACCCAGTAAAATAATGTACAATCTGTAGGAACTACGGAAACATTGTTTTTTATTATCTTACTATAGCATTACTTTACTAAATCGGCATTTTTATATTCTTCTTCCTCGTTTTTTATTTTTTACAACTTGGATAGTTAATTTAAAAATTTGAAAAAATTCCATAATATGTGCCGGAATAGCTGACGTGTTCCTGATTTTTTTCATAATTTTCCATCTAATAGTTTAAGAGAAATTGGGCAATAACATAGAGATCTTGAGTTTCTTGTACAAGATTCGAGCACAGCGAGTAGGAAACACTACGCGTAGCTTGTGCCCTGTCACTGAACGGCCGAGCGCTCGCTATCCGCGCTTTCTGATTGGTCGATGTTTTTCGTTAATAACTCGTTAACAAAGCTTCAGAGAACATTTTTGCAAAGGAAAAGGGTGTTTAGAATCACCCCAGGAATCTCCCCTTTTCGGCTCCGCCACCTTATGTGGGACACCCTGTATATGAAAATATAATATGTTCCTTTACATAAAAATAATAAACTAACTAATTAAGAAGACCATGAAAAACAAATTCCAACTTAAATAATTAAATATGCTAGCGTTAACGTATTTTAAGAGAGAGTTTGGGACGGTTAGCCGAACGAGAATGTGTCTTTGAGGGATTTATGATAGGGTAATAGGGTCTTAGTCTGCCTGTGGCTGTTTGAAGGTGCATGAGATTAAACAGTCCCGTTGGCGACTGATGGCTGATGGCTACGTTTGGCCTTCCAGTTATTGGGTGTTGTGTGACTGTTTGAAAGAAGAGCGAGTGTTTAAAGAAGGAAAGCGGCCCGACACCGTATTGCTAAAGAATGGGAATATTGTTCCTAAAGGATCTGACCACGGAGTGGGGAAGGCTATGCCTTTCGGTAACAGGACTGTGATGAACCCTACGGCACTTAGCCCAACTATTGTCTAAGGTACAGATTTCTTATTCTTCATATTTTTCTGACAAATAAATTTCAATACAATTTCTTACAAATTTATCGAAACAAATTAAATCAGAGAACCATATCTAAATTTTAAAATTGTTTATTATTATAAACAATAATTTAACGGATTTTTTCCAGTTCTATTTAAAAAATCAGAGCGTTATTTATAGCAAGTCATCTTGCGAAATAATAATTGAAACGTTACGAGTATTAAGGAAGTTAAATATATTCTTATAGATATCCTCCAGAAGAATATAGAAAAAAATATAGAATCTCGTTTCAAAAATATCAGTGACCTTGAAATCTCGTAAAAAGAATGACTGGGAAAAATTCTTTCCATTGTTAAATTACATTGTGTAATAATAAACAGGACAAGTATGTAGGTGCTCTCATTTAGCTTGTTTATATACTATAATTATTATGTTTATTTATTATTACTATTTACTTTGAAATACTTTGAAACTTTGAAACTTTACTACTTTATACTTTGAAACTTTACAAAGATTGCAAGTTAAAGTAAATTATTATACAACTATTACAACATATAACAAATATTGTTTCTTAGTACCATGATTTTTTTTAGTTATATACATTAATATATATACATTAAGAAGTTTTTATAGTTTAATAGTTCAAATCGTTAGAAAATTGTACTGTTTAATAGCTTAATACATTACAAAATGTTAAACTTTAATATCTCAATGGCTCATACGTAAAGTATAGTTATTATTTATGTAAGTAGTATGTCTTATTTTCTAAATATTGCAACTTGATTTATATTCTTCATGTTTTCTATATTTTGGCAGAAATGAGTGAAATTCGCAATATAGTTATTAACTATTACTCTTACATAAACATTCAAAAATTGCGGGCTTAATATAACCTGCCTACTCCATTTTAATTGTAATTCCGAAAATTCGTAGTGTTGCAATCTGTTTTGAGACTTCGCCGGTAATATTGGCGGTGACACTAAAATGATAATGGGGTCGGTGATGGGGTGCTAGCACCCCAAAAATCAGGGACAGAAAAATACATAGGATGTTAGGTCTATTTATTACCTAGTCGGTGCTTACACTCTCGCTTACCGTCGCGGTTCTGCCGCTATTTTCTTTTCAGACGCCAGCGTCGCTGACCGACGTCCAAGGACCAGGCCCTCGGATCCACCGCCATCCACCAAGGGGCCGCCGAGGACCAGAAGAACCCCCAGCCCCCACGACAACCGATTAAATTCAATAAACGTCGTACATAAGCCCTTATAAGGGCCGACCCAAATTTAATCGAGTATTTGTTTCTTTCTATACCCTCATTCTCACCTTGTCCGGACCCCAGTTAGATCACTTCCTTTAAGCGATTCTAACACTCACTCTCACCTTATCCGGACCTCCGTTAGATCACTTATTTTAAGCGATTCTAACATTTATAATATTTATATGTTCTTAGGTCTGAGTTAGGTCTGGGTTAGCGTGAAGAACTACTATGCGAGAATTGCAATAGTAATAAGGAACTAATTATAACTAATATGAATATAAAAGTAGCATAAAAAACGGGCTTGAGGAAAGTAATGATAGGATGTATTGTAGACGAGAGAGGGGAAAAAGGAAAAAAGTTAAGTAGATAGGTTGGGTAAATAAAAAAAATTTACAGCTTAAAATTAAATCTGATAGGGACGGGAAGGTGGGAAATTTTTACTTTCGCTTTTAATTGCTACTGTATTTTAAATTTAAACTTTCACTTTAAGTTACATTATAAAATTCACTCTAGTTTACTCTAAAAATTGTTAAGCTGAACCGTTAAGTTTAAAATTAACTTAAAAGAATACAAATTGTAAGGGCAACGAATAAATACCAATGTAAAAGAGGAGAGAGAGGCCACTCCTTTCTTCTTCTGGAAAAATATATAGCGTACAATGTAAACGTAAGGCATGAGCAAGAACTTGCAGCGATCTAATAAGCACTGAGAAATTAAAGCGGATTAGTTAAGAATAGTTGAATAAAGAGAACGAAGGTTTACGACAAAAGCAAGGAAACTGAAGACGCAACACATAAGGAAGAGAAGACGAAGGAAGGTAAGCTGCGATGGGCAGATAGAATGAGAGTGAAAATATGTGTAATAACGATTATGTTTAAGGTTTAACAATAAGTGATGTGAGTCAATAGGATTAAATTATATATACAAGCGTGAATAGACAAAAAGGAATATGTAAAATATGAAAAAAAAAAAGTGAAACATTATATACAATGTAACTAGACAGTAGAAATAATGCGAGTAAATATATTAGAACTGAGCAGAAAACAAATACATTAATGAACAGAACATTTATGTAACAAATGAGAATGAATAAATGCAACCTATATCAAGAGTGCAGGTCTATCCATTGATTCCAATATACCCTGATTGATCCTAAAATAAAAAAAAAAAGAGAGAAGAGAAAATAATAATAAAAGGAAAAAATAATATGCAAAAAAAAAATATATAAAGAAGAGAAAACATATATGAAAAAAATATATATATATAGATATAATAACAATAACGAGAACGAAAGATGCATAGCAGGGGGGTAGAAGGGATATCCATCAAAATCTGCAGACGAAACTGACAGATCATAAGAAATGACAAAGGGAGTAGTCTCATGTTTCCGCTCACAATCGAGATAGTCTAACTTCATAGCGAACCTTGTATGGCAGAGCATAGATATTAGACGACTCTCGATTCCTGCAAATCGTCTGCTCCATAGTTCCCGGGAAAAGGTGTAACATAGGAGCAGAGGAGGTTCCGAAATTCTCCAAAGTACTCTGTACCCTTGAAATCTGTCTCTACCTCATCACTAGCTATGCATCTCCTGCACGAGAAACGAGGAGGACGAGCTGGCCAGCAGTGAGTCCGACTCGAAACACCTATCCGAAAGGATAAGGGGATCTAAATACATGCCTTCCTGAAACACGGAAGAAGTACAGAGGCCGGAGAAGGGAAGGTTCACACCCTATCTCAGCGCTGTAACGATCTACTTCACGAGCTGCGAAATTTTGAGATCAGAGGTCTCCGATGATTGGTAGGTAGGGAAACTGAAGGGATAAGGGAGCTAGAGCATAAGGGATAAAATCACGCGAGGGGAAGGAAGGTGGTGGTGGGTGGGGGTGGCGATACCGAGGGAAAAGGGGATCCTAGAATTGAGCAAACGATGCGAGGGAAGGGAGGGGGGGAGCTTTCAGCGTCTCTAGGCACAAGGGGGGGTGGAGCTTGGGGGAAAAGAGACGCGTCAAAAACACTGATGGAACTGATGTTGTCGATAGTTCGATCGACAGACGCACGAGTCGACGTATCGATGAGACAACTTCGGCGAAACTCAGCTGGCTCGACAACGGAGAGGGTTGGGGGGGAAGATTAGCCAGGGGGGGAGGCAGGTACCAGAATAGCTGGTCCTAGGTCGCGAGGGGAACTTGCATCAGGTTTAGCGGAGACCTCACGATCAGGGATAAATTCGCAGCGATTCGACAAAGTCGAGATCGGATTCCTTCGCAGGGATCTTCGCGTCAGAGGAGTCGTATGGCCCAACGTCATAAACCACGTAGATACCAGTAGGGAGGAATCATGGCACGGCTCCGATGAAGACGTACCTCCGGCCGATGGCACACCCTGCATAGGCTCGGGCCAGTAAAGCAGGGGTGATCCGGAGGCTGGGGAACGAGGGTAGGAACGGGTTATTCGCCACCTCGAAGTCGGACGTACCAAGTCTGATCGTGGCCTGGGAGTCACACCGGTGACCACTCCCCCCGTTACACATTCGCATAAATCGCATAAATCGCATAGGTCTGGGTTACTTAATAGACGCTATTTCTTTGTAGGAAGCCCAAGCTGCCGAGTATTGACGGAAGCGGGAAAACAGGAAAGGACTGATAGACCTGATGGAAAACATGGAAATAGGTAGGAGCATGGGGTTGAACAGGGAGGGAGACAAAGGAAGGGGAGAAGAGGGGGATATGCAGGTGGCGGTTAATCGGAAACCCAGATACAGATTTGCACGCATGCTAACAGTACTAATGACAATGGATAGGGAGGAGACTTTCAATGTCATCTGGAGAAATGAAGGCGTAAGAGAAGAAATAAGGAAGAAGGGGATGGACCAGGATAAGAAAGAGGAGGGGCGGGAAAGGGATGATAAGGGGACTCAGACCCAGGGGGAAAGGGAACGAAAGGACACAAGGGAAGAAGGGACTCAGACGAAGGAGGAAGGCGAAAAAGAAGACAAGGACAAGATCAAGAAGGGGGAAAGCACGAAAGAAGGAAAGCAGGAAGTAACGGATAAAGACGGGAAAAGAAAGAGGGAAGAAGGAAAGGAGGAGAATAAAGGGGAAAGGATAGATTTCTCGGGCAAATTTGAAAAGGCCTGGCAGAAAGCGAGCAAAGCCTGGGAGCTGAAAATGAGAAGGGACAGATAAGTAAAAGAAGAAAAGAAGGAGACAAAGGAGGAAAGGAAGCAAGAAATACTAATAGACATAACGAGCTCGAAAGCATCAGGATCGAATAGTTCGGAGATGTCGGTGAGCAAGAGGGTGAGAAGGGAAATGGAGAAGTTCGAAAAGTTAAATGCGCCAAAAGAAGTCAGGAAACCCAGAATAATAAAAATAGAAAAGGTAGTAGGGATGGGAAGGAAAGGAGTAAGGGGAGAGAAGAGGAAAGACAACAAGGAAAACATCTTCAATAGGATAGTAGGAAAAGAGGACATGTGGATAGATGCAAGAAAGACAGACCAGAAAAAAGCGGAAGAAGAAGAAGAAAAGAGACGCAGAAAACTGGAAAAAGCAGAAAAAGCAGAACTGGACATCAATTGGGAAATGAGGAAGATAGGGAGCACAAAGAGAGAGCAGAAGGAAAAGGTGCAGAGATGGTTGGAGGAAAGAGAGGAAAGAGCGCAGGAAGGAAAAAGAGAAGAGGCCGGAGACAAGAGGAAGATAGAGAAAGGCGGAGGAGAAAAGGGGAGGATGGAAATGGAGGAGAAGAAATTAAGGATGGAAGATTTGAAGAGGCGGTACCCGCAGGTACAATTCGAAAGTAGGAAGAAGGACACAGGGAGAGAAGATCAAGGGGTAGAGGTAAAAAGGAGGAAAGGAACGGGAAGAGAGGAAGGAACGAACAGGGGAAAAATAGAAGAGGAACAGAAAGGAAACAGCGAAAAGAGCAAAGGGAAGAGGGAGTCAACAGGAACGAAAGAGGAGGAAAAGAGAGAAAAGACAACGACACAAGAGGAAGGCAAAAGAGAGGGAAAAGACAGAAGAGAAAAAGTAAGAAGAAGGTTGAGAGACTTGTTTGGAGATACCAATGAGGAGGACTAGTTAGAGTAAAAAAAGAAAAAGTTGTGTGTTTATTGTTTTGTATATAAGTATGATTAGGATAGAATAAGACATAGGATAAGGTAATAGTAAGAACTCTAAGGCATGGATGAATGAATGAATAGGGTAGTAATTGTAAGGCATGAGTGTGGAAGGGTGAAGGGATGAACGGAAAATGATCTCTGACTTGCTGACTGATTGTTTGCTCCCCCTGGTCAATCACAAACTCCTACGTAACAGTCTCTTTATTTATTTACTTAAAGGGATGGAGAGGAACGCGAATGAGAACGAAGATCTGATTATTGAAGACAGCTTCTTCAGCGAAGACGTGGATTTCCATATAGAAGAGCTGGAAGAGGAGTTAAGCAAGGAAGACGGAAAGGAGGAGAAGACAGACAAGAAGGAAACAAAGGAGGCGGACTTCAAGAAGCCGGTGGTACGGGAGATCCAGGTCTTAGAGGGACAGCCAGGTACAAAAAAGCAGGCGGACATTAGAGAGCTGCTGGTGGGGAGAATTAAGAGAAGGGGATAGGGAAGAACGAAAAAATAGCGGGGAAAACGGAGCAGATAAGGAACGGGAAGAGGGAAAAGAGAGAAGTGGCGGAATGGGGAAACCTGGGGGTAAAGGAGAAACGGATCAAAGAAGAGATAGTAGTAGTATTCGAGGAGGATATCCCGGAGAAAGGGGGGAAAAAGACGAAAGAAATAGATTGGGATGAGGAGAGGAAAAAAGTGATTGATGTAAGCGAGGATAGGGATAGGAAAGGAATGCAGGGGGGGGGGGGGGGGGTGAAGAGGAAAATAGGAGGTCCAGAGGGATCAAACAAGAGGGAGGCAACAGGAAAAGAAGGGGAGACAATAAACAAAGCATTAGATACAGAGGGGAACAGGAGGGAAATAAAGGACGGAAGCAATAAAGAAGAAGAAAATAAGAAAAGAGAGGAAGAAGGAGACACAACAGGAAGGGAAGAGCAGGGAGTAAATTTAAAAGAAGGGAGAAGAGAGGACAAGGCAAGGAGGACGAAGTTCTGCATAGTTGCAGAGGACTACCCGCGGTATAAATTGAGTAGAGCAGAAATGGACTCAATAGTGTCGGCGTTATAGCGTCGGTAGGATTGCAGGGGATCCGGGCGGAGGATCTCCCGAGACTGCTGAGGCAGGACAACAAGCAGATAAGAACGGCGGACTGACAGTTGTTGAAAGAGGGTCCCACCTTGAGCAGAGGTAGGGATAGCTGCTTCGAGGTGGGACCCCGGACATATAGGTACCTCAAGCAGAGGGATATGAGGCTGTCAATAGGAGGAGGGGCGTGTAGAGTTACTTTCACCCTTCTACATTTTCTGAAATAAAAAAAAAAAGAAAATAATAGCATTAAGTAGTACTAAGGGAAGATTGTAAAATAGATGTAAGAAAAAATTAAAAAAAAAATAAAAAAAAGGAGAGAAGAACAAAATATAGGCTACATTCAATAACCTACATTGGGGAAATGGGGGGGGGGGGGGGGGGGGGGGCAAGGAAAAGGGTAAACCGAGAGAGAAAAGGACGAAAAGGAGGCCAGGAATCACACGAAGGTAGGAATAATTAGGGAAAATAATGAAGAAAGCTTTTTGTTACAGAGACCGTTAATCATGTCCCTTAGATTTATCCAAATCAACCTTCACCACAGTGAGGCCGCATCAGCAGCTCTAGCAAGGACCATGGCCAGGGACAGAATTGACGTGGCTTTGATTCAAGAACCATGGACAGCTCATGGAGGTATAAGGGGATTAGGACTAGTCGGCAAAGTGTGGGCGCTAAACAACAAGCAGGCGCGGGCATGTATCTTGACAAGGAAAGGCCTGGACGTAGGAACGGTAAGACAATACAACGCAAGAGACATGGCAGTGGTAAGTGTAGGTATTAAGGATGAAGAGGAACAGGAAGACAAAACGATTTATGTGATGTCGGTATACGCACCGTGGAATGCGAAGGAGAAAAGGCCGGGAACAGCGGTTCAAAAATTCATGGAGTTCGCACAAGACAAGGGAGTGGAGGTGCTGATAGGAGGAGACATGAATGCTAAACACAAGAGATGGGGGAGCACAATGACGGATACGAAAGGTGAGGAACTAATGGAGTTTATTTTAGCGAACGGACTGGTAACGCTAAGCAGAGGAAATAGGCATACATTCGAGACGGTGACCAGGAAAGAAGTACTGGATGTGACGATGTGTTCTCAAAGCCTAGCGGGCAAACTGAAAGGATGGAGAGTAAGCAGCGACATTTCATTCTCGGACCACAAATACATCAGGTTCGAGGTGGATGTTGGACAACACCAGGAAATACAGATGGGGAGAAACCCAAGAGCCACGAATTGGAAAAGGTATGGAGAAATGATAAAGACACGCAAACATGAGTTTCCTTCTAGGTATGGGACAGAGGAAGAACTCAACGAGGCAGTGAATAAATTGACACAAATATTGAGGGAAGCATGGGAAGACTCGACGGAGGAAATTGAATCAAGGAACAAGATAAGAATACCATGGTGGAACAGGACACTGGAAAAAGAACAGAAGGAAATCATGAGAAGAATAAAAACAGCGAAAAGGAAAGGTGGGGTGGCGAGATGGAAAGAAGTAAGGGAATTAACAAGAATTTTCAAAAGGAAAGTAATTGTGGCTAAGCGGGAATCATGGAAGGAGTTCTGCGCAGGGATTAAGGGAGTTTCAGAAGCAACAAGACTTAGCAAAATGCTAAGCAGTGGAGTAAGAGAGCAGCTTGGGGCTCTAAGAAAAGATGACGGGACCTACACGGAAACCAATGAGGAAAGCCTAAGTATGCTGTTAAAGGAGCACTTCCCAGGCTTCAGTGGGGTTCCACTGGAGACGAACGAAAACACGAGCATGGAAGGAACGTTGAATACGATTCGGAGGCCAGGGTGGGAGATAGCTAACAAAATAGTTAGGCCAGAAAGAGTGGAATGGGCAGTGACGAATCTGAAGAAGAAAGGACGAAGTAGTTTTACTATCTTCCTCGTCAAAGAGAAACTGAATTATGCCACGGAAGTGTGGAGGGACGTGCTCGAGCGAGTTAGTCATCTCAAACAGGGCATTCTCCTCCATCACCGTAAAGGTATACCTTTCTTCGATCAGGAAGTGCTTCAGGACGCCGAGGGCACGTTCCACGAGGTCCAGGATTTCCTAATGACGGAAATCGCACAACTGGTCGAAGCGAAGGAACGGGTTGAGTTGGGTATTAACCAACGTAAAGCCGAGGATGCCGGCTTTGACAACCCGCAGATTCCGCTCGAGCTGCTTAAGCAGAGCCTTCCGAAGTTCAGCGGTAATTCCAAAAAGTGGAGACACTTTGAGGATCTATTCACCGCTGGCGTGAAAAATAATCAACGGTTGTCTGACGCACAACGATTGCAGTATTTGAACGCGTGCTTGGAAGGTGAGGCTCTCGCGACGATCGCCGAGTTTGAAATTGCGGATCGCAATTTCAGCGAGGCGTGGGACGCCCTGAAGAAACGATACGGGAACCCATGCATAATTATCACTCAGCTTCTTGAGGCCTTACGGAAGCTGAAAATGATAAAAAAAAGGCAATTTACCCAGCTTCCAGCAAGTCACAGTGAGCTGGAGACAGACGCTCACTGCGCTCAAGAAATTGGGGCGCCCTACTGAAGAATGGAGTGACGTGCTGGTCATTCTCATAAAGGAGAAGCTGGAAGCAGCCCTGCAATGGGAGTGGGAAATGTCTCTTCAATCGGACACGAACTTCCCGTTGTTTAACGACATGATGAAGTTTCTTGAAGGACAGGAGCGCGCGTTGGTGGCATTGGAACACCAACGATGTTACGCAAAGGCGGAAGTCACGCCGAAACCTCGCATATGGCAGCATAACGCCGTGGTCGAGAACACTCCCACTGGTCCTGAAAATTGCGTGTTCTGTGAACAGCCGCACGTAGTTGCTACGTGCAAAAAGTTCAAACTACTTTCGCCGGAACAGCGGTTTCAATACATGAAGAATAATCAGTATTGTATAAACTGCTTGGCGTTAACGCACACGGTGACACACTGTCGAAGCAGCGTGTCATGTAAACAGTGTAACGGACGGCATCATACCATCCTGCACTTCGAAGCACAGAAGATCGGCACTAGTAACCGTCGTTCGACGAACAAGCCAAAGCAGGGCAAGCGGGAAGCGGGGCGGAGCAACGTTCTTGCGCGCAGTCCTGCAAAGGCAAACGTAAACACGAATTCTCGTGCTTCTACGTTAGCCGACAACGTTACGTCTCACTGTGGTGTGACAGAGAGCGGAACGAGAGCTGTGTTTCTTGCGACAGCTGATGTGCGAGTCTATGGAAAGGGAGGTACGTCGCGTATCGCGCGTGCACTCATTGATCAGGGATTTGAGGCCTCCTTCATAACCGCCAGTCTAGTGAATGATCTACAACTCGCGCGAAGGAAAACCCAAGCAACGGTAACCGGCTTGGGGGGCGGAAAGACCTACGAGATCACGCACAGCGCGGACATTAAATTCGGGTCAACACGCTGCACTGCACAGGCGTTCCGCACAAGTGCATACATCGTCCCGAAAATAACGTCTTACGTCCCACCGTCGGTTCACATCTCAGATGCTGAGATCTTGAGTGAACTGACGCTTGTAGATTCAGACCCTGCATCTGATCGACCAATTGAGGTGATCATCGGTGCAGAGGTATACGCTAGTATTATTCGAAGAGGGCTCCGTCGAGTAAACAAAACAGGACCGATCACACAGAAGACGGCCTGGGGCTGGATCCTGTCTGGGCCGATCGGCGCAGCAAACTCTTCCCCAAATCCCGTGAGGATGCTGCACTGCAGCGTCCTTGAATCGTTGGACAAAGCGATACGGCGATTCTGGGAGATAGAGAAGATGCCCTCGACCTTACTGAACACCAAAGCCGAGAACGAATGCGAAGAGCACTTCGTAAAAACCTTTGCGCGAGACGCGACGGGAAGGTTCATAGTTCGGTTGCCTTTTAACCATTCAAACCCGGACGAGCTGTTGGGCGACTCTCTCCCAATAGCTCTCTCCGCGTTGACAAGGTTGAGGAGAAAACTGGACTTGAACCAAACCCTCGTGAAGGAATACAGTGAGTTTCTCACTGAATACGAGTCGTTAAATCATATGACTCGTCTCGAGTCGGTCGATAACATGCGACTCTATATCCCTCACCGAGCGGTTATTCGCACGGAGAGCGCTACGACGAAGCTGCGCGTCGTGTTTAACGCCTCCAGCAAAACAGCGGGCGGACGCTCGCTGAACGACCTCCTCCACGTAGGTCCAAAATTACAGACTGATATCACCGCCGTATTAACGAGGTGGCGTCTGTACGAATACGTCTTAGTAGCGGATATCGAGAAGATGTTTCGACAAATTCTCGTCGCTAGAGAGGATCGTCGTTTTGAATGCATCGTATGGCGTACCCCCTCGACCGAGCGACTTATCGCTTACGAGTTGAATACCGTCACATACGGTACGGCGTGCGCTCCGTACCTTTCGATGCGAACACTTCTCGAGCTGAAAAAACAGGACGGCGACTGGTACCCGCTCGCCGCGCCTGTCCTCGAGAAGGACGTCTACGTAGACGATGTGTTTATGGGAGCTCCCGCCAAACCGTTGGTGGAGAGAATCCGTAAACAAACGTGCGAGCTCCTACAGCGAGGTGGATTTAACCTTCGCAAGTGGGCTGGAAATTCGTCAGATTTATTACGAAATATTCCACAGAGCTCTCACTCACACGCAGTCGACCTTAATTTGTTTGACGATTCCGAATTAAAGGTGCTCGGTCTGCGATGGATACCATCTGGAGATTTTTTCTATTTCAATCTGCAACGGTTTCAACCGTCTGCAACACCGATAACAAAGCGCACTTTGTTTTCGGAAATTGCAAAACTGTACGATCCCTTTGACTGGCTTTCACCAGTCGTGATCCGTGCGAAAATTTTGATGCAAGCCCAGTGGCTGGAGAAAATCCAGTGGGACGAGCACGTTTCCGCGGAGACGCTCAAAATGTGGAACACATTTTGTGCCGATTGAAGCAGATTAAACGAATGGAAATTACCCAGATGGATCCGATACGGAGCCGATGCAATCTCTATGGAGCTCCATGGATTTTGTGACGCATCACTCGCTGCCTATTCTGCCGTCACCTACTTGAGAGTGACGACGATGAACAATGAGGTGTTTACATCACTTCTAATGGCAAAAACGCGAGTGACTCCGATCAAAACGCAGTCGATCCCAGTTCTTGAATTGAACGGGGCCGTACTGCTCGCCAAGCTTATCGTGCATGTGAGAAAATCGCTCTCACTGCCGATCGATCGTGTTGTCTGTTGGACAGATTCTACGATCGCCCTCGCTTGGCTTAAAAAACACCCATCGACATGGACGGTTGTGGTAGCCAACCGCGTGTCAAAAATCCAAACGTTTCTTCCGAGCGCTGAATGGCGTTACGTTCCAACACGCTCAAACCCCGCGGATTTAAATTCGCGCGGGATAGAGGCTGCAGATTTTCTGCAGTCAAGACTGTGGATGTTTGGACCAGGGTGGCTGAGCGGACCGGAAGTGGAGTGGCCAACTATGCCAGCTTCCGTGGAGACCACTGAAAGCAAGTGCATAGCGCATGCACATGTAACGACTCCGAAACCGGAATGGGAATTTCTGTTCCGATTTCAAACGTGGAGAAAACTGTTGCGTGTAACGGCGTATTGTCTTCGCTGGCGAAAACAAACGCGCGCCGATCAGGGGTCACCCGACAGTCGAGTAATCGAGGCGTCAGAATTGCGAATCGCAACTGAACGTATCGTGCGTCATATACAAGGCACGTATTTCGCAGAAGAGTACCGGTGCTTGAAAATAGGCCGAGGAATACCTGAGAAATCTCCGCTAAAAAGTCTAAACCCTTTCCTAGACGAAAATGATGTCTTGATGGTTGGTGGACGACTGGATAATGCGACGCTTGCATGGGAAACCAAGCACCCGATAATACTGCCGAAACATTATGTGTCAACACTCATAATCCGACAGTGCCACGTGGATACGTTGCACGGGGGCTTACAGCTGACCTTGCATACTGTGAGGCAAAGCTACTGGATTCTCGGCTGCCGAAACGCAGCGAAAACCGTTGTCAAGAAATGCATGCGATGCGTGAGATGGCGAAGCAGCGCTTCCACGCAAATAATGCAGCATTTGGTACCGGCGCGCTGCAGGCCTGCAAAGGCCTTCGACAACTGCGGAGTGGACTACGCGGGGCCTTACCGTGTCCGCGACTCCGCTGGTCGAGGAAAGACGGCTCACAAAGCGTACATCGCGGTGTTCGTTTGTTACGCCACGCGAGCCGTCCACATCGAGCTCGTCCATGATTACACGACGAACGCATTTCTAGCTGCACTCGATCGGTTTGTAGCAAGACGTGGTATACCATCTTGCATTTTCAGCGACAATGGCACCAATTTCGTTGGGGCCAATCGAGAGTTACGTAAGCAATTCTGTGAGGCGTTCTCCTCCACAGAAATGCAAAACAAATGCGGCTCTATGGGGATAAGGTGGAGGTTTAACCCCCCCAGCGCTCCTCATTTCGGTGGAATGCAGGAAGCCGGCGTAAAATCGGTGAAACACCACTTAAAGCGCACGCTGGGTGAATTCACGCCGACGGGAGAGGAAATGCAGACGCTGCTCTGCAAGATCGAAGCGAGTCTCAACTCGCGACCGATCGCCCCCCTGAGTGACCACCCAGACGATTATGCGCCTCTTACGCCTGGACATTTCCTGACAGGAGGTCCACTAAATGCAATTCCGCTGCAGTCGGTGGAAACTGAAAAACTCTCGCGATTATCGCATTGGAGAGCGATTCAGAAATTCCACGGGCAACTGTGGAGGTATTGGACGCGCGATTATCTCACGCACCTCCAAAATCGCTACAAGTGGCGCGCCACCCAACTGCAACTGCAACCAGGGGATCTGGTGCTAGTGCAGAATCCTCTTCCCCCCCCCCCCCCCCCCCCCCCCCCCCCCCCCCCAATCAGTGGGAGATGGGAAGAATTGAGGAGGTGTTCCCGGGAAAGACGGAAATGTACGTGTGGTAAAAGTACGTACAGCGAAGTCAACTTACACACGCCCAATTATAAGGATGTGTAGGTTACCCGTGGATGAGCCCGCTACGACGACCGTCGCCGAGGTCGAGCAGGCAAAATAAGCACCGGTAAAGAATTTTCGGCAAAAACCAGGGAGACACCAAGGTGAGACCGATTGTTCTAGAAGAAAATCGAACGATCGGGACCCCCTCTTCCTGGACCCTTACGCCACTTGGGAGGGGAGACGAAGTATTTCCGTCTCTACCTCTCCAAGGGAAAAAGCGCCCCCGCGAAATCGCGGGCGCCGCCGAAATCGGCTGGGAGCGTCGCGACGGCCGAATCAGTACAGATAAAGCCATGGACAGTGACGCAACAGCAACTCAACGTTCCCACGCCGGCCTGAATTCAGCGATTTCGGCAACGTTCGACCGTTGCCTGAAGATCGGGGAACAGGCGCTGCAGGCCGACATCCCCTCAGCCACACCGGAGAAGCCGGCGAGTCAAAAGGAGCAGGAATGGATCCTGGTCATGGGGGCTCAAGAGTTGCGGGTGCCGGGGCACACCCCCGCACGACCAGGCGGTACCTGTGTGCCGTCCCCGGGGGCCGCTACGTCCTGCGCTGGGACAAGGAGCAGCGACTAACGTCGCTGCTCTGGAGGCCGGCGGTCGTGCCCCAGCCGACAGCACAGAAGCCGACAACCCGAGCCGCCCCTGCTGGGGAAGGACCCAAGGGCAGGAGGCCATCCAGCCAGCCGGGACCCAAGTCGCGGGAAGAGAGACGGCGCCGTATTCCCACGTCGACAACGTCGCCAAGGGAAAAGGCAAGGCCCACGACTGGCAGCGGCCGCCCCGGCAACCACCCCGCCCCACGGGGCCAACACTGGAGGAACTGACGCGCGCAGCAGTCGGCATCGCAGTGGAAACCTCGATGTAGCAGCAGCAGCTACAACAGCAGCAGAGCGCGGCTCCACCTGCTCATAAGTAAGTTCAGTTAAATTTATACTTTGATTAAATTTACGACACCACTGCGAGTGAGTTCACTTCAATTAAACTTCACTTGCAGCATCTCTCTCTCTCTCTCTCTCATTCGCGAAAAAGAGTATTACTCTTTCGAGTTTCGCGTCGCGAAGGGCATTCGGCAGAACATTACCGATTCTCTGTTGCACGGACCGTGCAAGGGGGGCGGTATGTTTAAAAAGCGGTTATATAACGAGCACGTGGCTCGTTCGCGAGATTCGTGCTCTGTTAGTATACGTGACAGACCGAAGGTCGCCTTCGGTTGGATATTCCGTTGTCCTAGCAGAAAAACACGGTCTATTATCGTATGACTCGTTTTTATCGTGTACATTGAAGTTCAAAACAAGGTGAGCATTGTCGAGCAACGTTTTGAACTCCAGGTGCGATGTCGAGTGGGGACATCGAAGCCTGAAGGAGAGAGAGAGAGTCAATCGTAACACAGTAGTACGAAACAAAAGATAATTAGTGAGCCCTGCGTAGTGGTAAAATTTAGCACGTTCCCCGCTTTGCGGAGACACACGCGGCTCTCGCCCCAGTCGTCTTACGACAACCTAGCTTGCGACAGTCAGTGCGACCGTTCGTCAAGCGTCTCTCAGCCTAGCCAGTCTTAAGATTTCAAGTAGTTTGGTTGCCAGACACTTGAACTTTCACTAGCTTTCAACAGCTGAAACATTGTCTCCTGCAACTAGGAATCTGCTCTGCTCGATTCATACGTATAATATGTACGACAGAGCACCTAGTTCATCAAAGGTGACAATTTAGCGAGATTTGCGCTCTTGGAATCGGGGGCTGCCCTGATTCTCTGAGTTTCGTCTTCGTCTAGGAGCAACAAAGGTGCCTGTTGGATCCCTGAGAGACGGGTTACAACGGAGAGAGCTAACGTACGTGCTTATCACCTCTGCGTTACTCGCGCTCTGTCACCCCGTTTAGAAGCAACCCCCGTGTGACGAATAGAAGCACACGGTGAGGTGAACGGAGTCGCGGAGCCTCTGGCCGTCCTCAGGCTCCAGAACTAGCAATCGCTAGTTACAGCGTGTCCCCCCGCTCGCGAATCCCCAAGTTATCGGGATTCGTACGAAACGAGCCTTTCTATAAGGTGCAAGGTGAAGAGAAGAGGTCCCCCCTCCCCCTCCTCTCCAGCCACTCGCTCATCGACTTCTTCTTCGCACCAGAAGAAGAGTCGATAATACAGTCCACTGCATTACCTTCGTGTTACAGGCAAGGTATTGCTGTCCCCTCCACATAGACTCGCGAGCGAAGCCTGGAATCGGGAATCTTCGGTACAGCTTGATTTACACTCTCGCTTACCGCTGCGGTTCCGCCGCTATTTCTCTTTTTCAGACGCCAACGTCGCTGAAAAGGAAAACGCCGGCGTCGCCAAGACCACCAGGCCCTCCACTCTACCTCTACCAGGAGCTCGACGCCGCGGATTAAGGAGCCCGACGCCGAGGACCGGATCAGCCCCAGCCCCCCAAAACAAAAAAAAAGATTCAATAAAGGTCGCTCTAAAGCCATTTTAAGGGCCGACAAAAAATTGAATTTGTGTACCCGTTTCTTTCATATACCCTCACTCTCACTTTATCCGGACATCCGTTAGATCACTTATTTTAAGCGATTCTAACAGCATTATTTAATTATTTTCTTTGCGATATTTTGTGTATATCTTTATTCCTGAGTGTTATTCTTTACATTCTCATTACATTTCCCAACTATACTTATAATTCCTATCTTTCATTTTATTAACTGAAATGTCCAAATGGTCATTTAATTCGTCTATATTCTTCTATAGGATCTCATCTCCATATGTGCTGTCTTCGCATATGTTTTGACTGTCTATTGAAGAAGCTGCCAGAGCAGCGACTGAAAATTTCTTCTGCCCCTCTTGTCGTCTGTTTCCTCCTAGTAAAACTCCAAATTTGTCCTTTTTTATTTCAATATCGTTAATATTAAATCTATATAGGTTATTTTCATAATTATTTTGTATTTTTTTTTTTCTATTGTGCATCTTTGCATTTTTCTTACTTATGGAAATTCTGCTATATGTTTTGAGTGATGTTGATTTCTCCAACTTTCTCTTCACTTCTTTGGATATAGACAAAGATCCTGATTGACTGGAATCAGCAACAACACCGCTAAATTTAACCTTGTTAGGTTTCTTTTATTTATGTTTAGACGCTTCCTCTATACATTTATTTGCTATCATAGAGATTGAAAATAAAGGAGTAGTCATGCCTTCTGTAGTAGACAGCCCTCCAATTGTTTTTAAAGTTTTTAAATTGTTTTCCTTCACGGCTGGAAATAATGCTTTATTGCTACATGTCTTTGTGTTTAGATTGTTTTTTAGAACAAGTATTCCCAACGTAACATCTACATACTTTTTTGCTTCTATAAAGTCTAACAAGGAAACATCCCAAACCCAGAAATTCAAAAAATTATGCAACTTCGGGTACATGTGAAGCATATGTAGGTATGTATTACGCCATTTTTTTTTGCTGCCCAAATTCACTCTAAGGCAGTGATGAGCAACCTTTCGATTGCTGTGGGCCAAAGATGGAAACAAAACACTACACCTGGGCCGCAATGAATGCGGATATTGAATAACGAATAACCGAATAATTAATAATTAAATGTACTGATCGAAGACTTCTAATTTAGAGGGCGAATTTATTAAGTTCGACGCAGCACATAGAATAACAATAACACAGTCTTTTTTAATTTGATTTACGTTTTATTAGTAATATAGTATTATGTGAACATATATATCTTCCAATCTATTACAAGTATTAACTCAATAAAACAATTAGTATTAATAATGTGTATAAGTCTTAAATTTAAAAAAATGAAGTTAATATTTAATTTAATTAATGAGAAATTTGATTCTGTTTCTCATTCACGAGTTTGTCAATATTGGGTTCAATATCATTAGAAACGGCAACTCGAATGCAATTTTTCAACCGTTCATCTTCAAGTCGATTACGACGATCAGTTTTTAAAATTTTCATTTTCGAAAATAATTGCTCACAGATAAATGTACTACCAAATAAACTCATCATTTGTTTGGCATGGATAGCTAATAACGGAAATATATTAGCTGGAAAATAGCGTTTATAGAAGTCAACAATGCCACAATTTTGAAATTTATTTTTTAGTTCTGTGTCGTTTTGTAAATCAATTATTTGCATTTGAAATTCTTCGGGAATCCTTTCAACGTCTATATTAAAAGGTGACGAAAAAATATCAAAATTTGTTTGATTTTCGCGAAAATTTTTAAATCGCAAACTGAATTCTTCCTGCAATCTTTGAACCTCTTGTGCATACTTCATAGTTTCAGATGGATTTTGTCTTTTTAGAATAGGAAAATTAATCATATTATTCAGTTGAAGCTGCTTATTCCAAATTTTTAATTTACTTTCGAATGCTTTGACTTTATCGAACATTTCCGTGACAATTTTATTTTTTTCTTGAAGATTTACATTTAGTTTGTTTAAATGCTGCGTAATGTCCACACAAAATGCGAAATCACACATCCAGTTTTCGTCATCAAATTGCGGAAATGGGTAGTTTTTCATTTCTAGAAACAGCTTTATTTCATTTTTCAAATCGTACACACGCTTAAGCATAATGCCACGACTTAGCCATCGAACTTCAGTATTAAAAATGACGTCGCCATATTCACTGTCCATATCTTTTAACAATTCTTTGAATTCACGATGATTCAGTCCTCGAGATCTAATAAAGTTTACAACTTTAATAATTGGCGGTACAATATTGATTATTTTTAAAACTTTTGCATTCAAAGTTTCTTGATGTAGGACACAGTGAGATACAATTATTTCTCGTCCTGTTAATTTTTTTATTTCTTGGGATAATAGTCCAGACAAACCAATATTCATACTGGACATAGATCATGCCCCGTCTGTACTTATTCCAATAATCTTTTTTATTGGTATGTTTAATAAATTTAAAACTGTAGTTCCTTTTAATGGTACTAAAGATGCAAATTCTTCCATAACATTAAAATTACTATCTGTTCCTCTTAAAAATACAGCAAGTTGTGCAGTATCGTTAATGTCACAACTTTCATCCACAGCTAACGAAATCCATTCTAGCTTTGAAACACGTAAATCGCGATAAACTAATTTTTGAAATTATATCTTTCTTACTAGGAAAGGCAATATTTGCTACTGCTTGGAGACATTCTTTTACCATTTCCCCATCACAAAATGGTTTCATCCTTTTTGCTACAATTTGGCTAACAACGTAACTTGCACGAACTGCCGTATCTGCAGTAATTGAAGCACTTTCCGTCTCCAATAAATTCTGTTGCTTTGAAGACAAATGTTTTTGTAATAATAATTGATCCACCATATCCTTACGTAACTGTCCTTGCAAATGATCAAATTTTGAAGTGTTTGCTTTCATAATGCCTCTTAACATTATACTTTTTAAACACAGAAATTATTTCACTACATATCAAACAAATAGCAGTATCTTTTTGTATACAAGTAAAAAAGTACTCGTATGTCCAATTTTCATTAAATTGTCGATTTTCTTTTTCAATTTTACGCTTTCTACAATTCAAACTCATAATAAACAGAAAAAATATACACCAAAAGAAATTTAAGTATATGTCACATAAAGTTTGATGATAGTGATCAAGTTATATCGTTATTATATTTTCAGAAGCATAACGTCACTTAGCAACAAAATCGACAATTTAATGAAAATTGAACATACAAGTACTACTACTTTCGAAACTACTGCAAAACACTGTATCGCGTGAATATAGGTACGCAGTACCGCAAAACATGTCGGGCCGCCAGTCATTAACAGCTGGACCAACTGCGGCCCGCAGGCCGCGGGTTGCTCATCACTGCTCTAAGGGGTTGAAACTACCCTTCGAAAATTTGGCTATTTTTCGATTTTATTTTATAACTCGAAAACTATGCGAGATAGGAAAAGCTTTTGAGATAAAAGTTATTTCATTCAATTATATCTACCAAATGGTAAAACATTGATCAATTGTTTAAACAATTAGAATAAAGTTATAAACAAAAATGTTGATAACTTTTAATACAATTAGTTTTTCACGTGAAAACTTAATCGGTGGTACAAATAATTATAAAAAAGCATAAACCATGTTTTTTCATACGTATATAACCTGTGCAGTATTGATAAACTCTATTTTTCGACTATCGCAGAACATCTAACAACGTCATGTATCAGATGTAAGCTGCGGGGCCAGCCATGTTCCTCTACATGTATTAAAAAATAGTACATAGCACATAGAAATAAAATTTAAGATATCCACCTCGTTGTTCCACATGCGGCAATCGTGCCATCATAAAATGTGCGTGGTGTAACCAATTTCTATGCTTTAAACACTTCTTCTAAGAATTTCATCATTATGAAGAACAATTCATACACACCGAATCTGATTAATGTAAAAGTTCAATATTGAAATAACTGCCATATTACTGTAATTCTTATGTCTATTTTAATATTGTAAGTTTTTGCGCGCATCTATTCGAATTATAGAATCTGTCCGAACTGTCACAATCAATTATATTTTCAAGAATCAAATGCGAAAGTGAAACCTACCCACGCGTACGGCACTTAACAGTTTAAATTGTATTTATAAGTGCTTTCAAAACTATTAAACTATACTTACCTCAAAATGTTTATTCAATGCCTACATCATTTCATCTGTTTAGTGCGAAAATAAGAGAAACGTTTGATAATTATATTAGATATAAAAAGTTTTAATAAAAGTAAGCTAAATAACAGAATCTTTCTATTCCTTTATTCCTATTTGATTTGTTTTTCTACTGCGTAATGTAGTATTTTGTAATATATTTTAGAAGAATACTGCTCTTCACGCATCTATAATACAATAATACAGTTTAATAAAATACAATGGTATCCAGAATTTGTGCGGCTTTTGTACAATTATACAAAGGTATCCAGAATTTGTCGAGGAACAGTTCATCAATGCTACACAGGTTATATACGTATGAAAAAAAGCATGGATTATGCTTCTTCATAATTATTTGTACCACAGATTAAATTTTCACATGAAAAACTAATTTTATTAAAAGTTATCAACATTTTTGTTTATAACTTTTTTCTAATTATTCAAACAATTGATTAATATTTTATCATTTGGTAGATATAATCGAATGAAATAACTTTTGTCTCAAAAGCTTTTTCCCATTTCGCATAGTTCACGAGTTATAAAATAAAATCGAAAAATAGCCAAATTTTCAAAGGATAGTTTCAACCCCTTAGAGTGAATTTGGGCAGCAAAAAAAAAATTGCGTAATACATACCTACACATGCTCTACATATACCCAAAGTTGCATAATTTTTTGAATTTCTGGGTTCGGGATGTTTCCTTGTAAGTCTAAGCTTAATATTTATATAAATATAAATACTTGACATTCTTTTGAAAAAGTTCTATGTACATCATTATAGTGGTACCACTTAATAATTTCTTCCCCAATGCACTTGTGCTCGTTATTAATTCCTTTCATATAACATCTTATACACACATTTTGTGCCTTGCAAAATTTGGTTGCATGACCATACTTAAGGCAATTTTTGCAGAAATTTAATGAGGGTATATATGTATCAACTTCAAATTATGTGATCTAAATACATTTATGTAATCTGAAAGTATTGTACCATCAAAAGTAATAAGTATAGATTCACTTGGAATCCATTGCCAATCACCATTTTCAAGATTTTGAATTCTTTTATTCGATCTTGCAACTTTAATAATTCTCTTCAAGGTCAATATCAATTAGTATTCCCTTAATTAATCTTATTTTTTCAATACTGTTTCTAGGGATGAACGTATGTAATCCTATAATTTCAGACTCAACAAATGCATTAACCAGGTCTTTATTAGGAAAAATCACTTTTGTGGACCGAAATGTTTTAGGTTTCAGATCTATAACTCCTGCATTCACCTCATATATTATTTTTACAGTTTGCATAAGATTATGTTTTCTTCTTTTTTTGACATGATTATCGTCAATCTTAACCTCCATATAGACATGTCCCGTGTACGAAGCTGGATACCTCCGAGTATTCATATTACTTCTGCTTTCTCCTTTACAGCTTTTCTTACATTCTTTTAGCTTCAGTTCTTCAATATCCATTTGTTCTTTTTTCTTTTCAAATTGTTTTCCATTGCTGTATTAGTCAACTGAGGGCCGCGTACTTTTATAAATTAAGGGGCACCAATTTTTTCTGTATTACTTTACTTAAAACTTACTTGTACACAGATCAACTACTCTTAGCAAATCTAAGTGTCTATTCAACTAGATCTTTTTTTTTAAATTACCTTATTTACAACTTGTTTTCATAAAAGTCTCAGATATATCCTTCATCACCACGTGCTCTCCGCTTCTTTCAAGCCAGATTATTGTATAATGAGTATAATCAGTTTCGCTACAAGAAATATCTAGAATAGGGACAAGATGTCTATATTTCCTCTCCTGGCCGATAGGAGCGCTGAATTTAAGGGTTTCTAGTTAAATTGGACACCCTGTATTCCAAAATAGTTTAAGAAAACGTTCTACTTCTTACAGATTAATTAAAAATAAAAATCTATGTACTGTATCTTTTACATATATTCATAAACAGATACAAAACAGACATAGAAAAATTAATTTTTTAATATTTGTGACATACATACCTAATTTAAACACATTAGTTTTTAATCAAGTAAAATGCATTCCTATTTTACTTAAAAATATGTGTTCATTTCTTGGTAATTAAAAGATTTAAACTGTTCAGAAGTAAACATGTTTAAAACTGTCTGATTAAATTTAAATCTGTTTTGCAATTCACTTGATTCTGTCACTAATTATTTGTTTCTTATAAATAGAATATAATTTACGAATGTTTTACTTAATTTTACTTTTATTGTGTTTCTCAAATGTGACATTACAAAGCTTTTAGTTTGTTCATTTTTTCTTATTCATTTACACATGGTCAAAATTTTACCAATATAAATATTAGAACAAATTAAATGTTACGAAAAAGGCAACATAAAAATATATTCTATACCATTAGCCTATTGTTAAACAATGGAAAAGTATGATTAACAATAAAGAGTGTACTTTAAATAAAAAAAATTCAACTGGCACAATTAAAGAAAGTATTTCATTGATTTATTAATTCTTCTTAGTTTAATAAATTGGAACTTAGAAAAACATCTTTTACAAGCAATGTAAAAAGAGTAGTCATAGGCTTAGTAGACAAATGTTCTCTTTCATCTGTGCTTCTTATGGTTGTATAATTTAACCTCGTCCTCTCCCAGCTTGAGATCCTCCAGGTTGATTTTGTTGATTAAGCCAAGGTGCAGAACCTGTGCCTCTACCTCTTTGGTTTTGACCTCTACCTCTTCCACGAGCTAATCAAAAGTTAAATAGGAATATAATTTTGCTTTGTGTGAATCAATAACTTTAAATAAATTAAATTTGTAAAATGATCTAACCTTGAGCACGTAAAATAGCAGATTTCCCTCTGCCTGCTGTTCCTGAACCTTTACCTCCCGGTCTTTTAAACATTGGCGCATTCTTTAGCATATCTGGCAGTATAAGAAATCTAATTTTTGAACCTCTAATATAAACGTTTTCTAACTGCGCTTCACGACCATCTCTGTAAGTTATTGTAATATTCTGCATTTGACAATTCATATTATCCTCAGCTTCGATTAACTTTCCCCGGTACACTTCACCAGTGTTCGTCTCGCAGGTTACGGTATGACCCTCCGCTTCATGAAGTACTTTTATTGGTACTCCGATTGACATTTTAATATGTGTATTTCAACGCGAATATGGTGATTAATGTTATGTTTAATTAATTCAAATCTAGAAATTTCTATATTAATATTTTTTAAAATATATAATATAACCTTACTTTTGAAATCCAACGTTTACAACTGTTTACGACTTTCAGCTTTCAGCATTTCAGTTGCTTTAATGTATATACACGGTGTTGCAAGATTTGAGAATTTCCTACCGTAGCGCCATCTAACGTAGAGTAAGAAATCACAGATTACGACAATTATACTCTATAGAAGAATATTCTTTGACAGTTTCATGAAGCCATACAGGATTTCAAAAATTAAGACTCATGTGAAATTAGCTCACAGTAGTAACCAATTTTAATAACACATAGATCAAAAAATTGGTCTTTAATTGCCCATAATTGTTCATCAATTACTTTTAACTGCTTACTTTTAGTTTTCAAGATATTTCCAAAAACTTTTCTTCGGTATTTAGGGACTTTTATGGGTTGGCGACGGACATTCAATATCACAAAACTTCTAAAATATTGCATAAAATGATCTACCGAGGTTACCAAAAAATTGCTCTTTGCTTAGAATTAATTGCACAACCCTTAATATGTAACAATTAGGTCAATAAACAACAAATTTTATACATAAAAGTAAGAAACAGAAATCTAGTAACTTCCAGGCGCGCATCACAGATCCTCAGTAACTTTAATACAGATCATACATTCACATTCACATGAAAACTCAAAATACTTGCTCTACGATATTGCGCAGTGACTTGAACAATTGCTCTTCAATTGCTTCTTATTGCTCTATAATTACTTTTAATTGCTGTCTCCTAGTTTTCAAAAAGTTTCGAAGAAATAATTATATTACTGCAATTGCGTGAAGATGGCAATACATACAAGTTTACAAAATTACACTCATCCAAAAAATTGCTCCATCTCATTATGCGAGAACTTAAATAATTGCTCTTTATTGCCGTAGAATTAATTTTAATTACTCAATTTTATTTTTCGAGAAATTTAAAAAAAAGACGGGTATGTCGCTTCAACTGCATTAAGTTAGCAACATTTACAAGTCTAATATTTTTCATCGATTCAAGAAATTGCTCTATCGCGTTGCAGAATGACTTAAATAATTGCTCTGTAATTACTTTTAATTGCTCCCTTCTAGTTTTTGGGGAATCTGTAAAAATCATCGTGCTATTTGTACCAACACGAAGCTAGTCGCAAATGTCAGTCTGCTAGGTTACACCGATACATAAAGTTTGTCGTATCTCAATAAATGATGGCTCACACAATTGCTCTTTAGTTACTTCTTACTGCCCTGTAATTACTTTTTTATTTTGCCAGGAATCACCAAAAAAGCATCACACGATTATTATTTTAAAAAGGATTGGTTAAGGGAATAGTCGGCACGGAAGGAGAGAATGAGTGGGGGTTAGGTAAATGATTCGAATAGTAGGACGAGCAAGACTTTTATTTCTACAAATCAAGTTTTGTGTATACTTATTATAAATAATAATTTAAATCATATCGTGTTTGGTACCATTTTAATTTGGAAAACACAAATGATCGATTGATATTACTTGCGTAAAAACCCTATAACAAATAAGAAACTCGACCTTTTCACTCCTTAATCCCTATTCCTATCCTTGTCTGTTATAACTCTATCATTCTTAGGAATCCACGAGTGCAAACATTTCCATTGTTTGGTTCAACAAATGAAGTAATGAAGTAACCTCTTTTTCTATCCTTAGGAGCAAATACGTCTTTCTTAGTGACTCGATAAAGCAGATTCCTTCATGTGCAAGATATCCCATGCTAAATTGATTACTTTTTTCGTATTCGTTTATCAGTCTAAGGGATTCTGATACTCATTTAATATTATACGAGCCTGCAACAAGTCACGAGGTAGTTTAAAACCACTTTAACTTATTTTGAGTTTGAATTAAATGAAATTAAGTTGTCCCCCATTTTTTCTGTGTTGACACCCTTGTCAACCGCCATTGAAATAGCACTATATAGGTGGCCCCACTGACAGGGAAAGACGACAGATGCCAGACAAAGATAGGGAATAAGCAAGGACCTGTGAGAACTCGCGACTAACAAGGGAAGTTTAGTGAGTGTTAATTGCCGATTTTAATGAAACTTTGTACAATTACTTCATGATCCTACCTAAGAATTTTGCCGTACAAAGTAGCTGTTCAAACGCACCTTTAAGGGAGAAACTACCCCTTTAATCCAAGTCGCCCTTTTCATTTCGGTGCTTATAGCTCACAAAGTATAAAACGGGGGTAAAATTGAATTTTTATAAACAATTCGTTTTTTCAAAATTTTTTTAAAGCCATCTTATAGGTCTTGAAAAACAGTAAAACTTTTGTATGCAACATTTTTTTATAGCTCTTATACTTTGTGAGCTATAAGCACCGAAATGGAAAGAGCGACTTGGATTAAAGGGGTAGTTTCTCTCTTAAAGGTACGTATGGACAGCTACTTTGTACGGCAAAATTCTTAGGTAGGACCATGAAGTAATTGTACAAAGTTTCATTAAAATCAGCGATTAATACTCACCGAACTTTCCTTTTAAGTATTTACAGATAATTGGTAAAGGCCCAATAACTAGGGCGCATGTCACGCGGGAGAAGCACCATTCACAAGTTAGAAAAGCGACAACATCGCAAGTTAGAGGACCCGGCCACCAAGGCTCAACTCTAGAAAATCGGATTGAAAACAAATGTATAATTTATTCAAAATAACATTTAGCTAATAACCGTGATCGCAATTATCATATCACAGCCACATGAATCAGGATCAACCTCCGAGAAAGAGGTACAGAATCCTCCGATCAGCATAGAATGCCTATTTGAAGGACATTTCTGATTTTTATATGTATTTACTATCATAGAGTCGAGATCGAGATATTTTTTTCTGAGTATAGTGATCAGAAATTCCTTCCAAACTCCGATTCCAACTGCAACTCCAACTCCGTTTTCATCATCTGAATGGTTTGTGTGGAAGCAGAAACATAGTATTCGTGTTTCACAAAAAGTTTTCTGAAAACCATTCGGGGCAATGCTTTCCTAAGGGTTTCTCCTGGGACACGAATACAGTATTACCCCGTAAAACGACCGAGTTTCAGGCCCCGGAAGAAGCTTGCGAGTCTTCTCGTCAAGCGACTGAGAGTCCTTATAGCAACGAGCCATTTTTTGTGTGTACTACCGAAGTATCGTATGCCAGGAAAAAGATAGAATTATGATACTTGTTCTCACTTTGACCATTAAGTACCTATGCATGTACGTAACCCGCGCGGAGAACATTTACAAGTCACATTCCGATTTAAATCTTTGCCATGCACCTTTCATTCATTCAAAAACATAAATTGCAGTTACGAATAATAATTATTTTTAAATTAAGGATAATACACATATACATATGTATGATGTTTATATAGCTATCTATATGTAACTTATATAAAGTGTAACAAATAATGTAGCCTGCAATATTTTAAGGCATGATAGGAGATCCAGATTGAAGCGGAAAATGTACTATAATATACTGCCCAATTTGCTTTCATTTTGCAATAGTAAGCTAACTAACAATCTAAACTAACAATCAAAGAATTCTGCAATTTTACAGATGCATTGAAAGGTAGAGATAGAGTAACATGTTTTTATTGTATCTGTTACGATTTACTTTTATAAAGTTTTATAAATCTGAGATGTTTGTCGAAAATAGATTGCGAATTTAAAAAATAGAGAAAGATCTTGCCAAGACGAAACAATTTCTAACGTTTTAACTCAAAAATCAGATCGTGAGATTGCAAAATCACGGAAAGTGACCTTAAAGTATGCGATCTTGTGATTTTGAATAAAAGAGACCTGTAGTAAAATCCCATCTTGTGCGAGGGTTTGAGACTACACGCCCGAGAAAAATCCAAGGAGGTAAGCGATGCTCTAACTAACAAGATGGATCACGAAATGTCTTGAGAAACACATTTGGCAATTCACAATCAAAAGTGTAGGTCAACTGCAACCCAATCTGCTAGAGTATCCTAAGTTTTCTTATCGCACTATCCCCTGCCTTGCTGTACCGAGGATGAAAAGTAAAAAAAATAGTATTCTAGTCCCATAAAAGAGTTGCGGACAGTCCTGATGTGCGGCTTTTTTACGGAACAGTACTGTAGTACTTACACCTGATGCAGAAGAAGAGAGGATGCAAATTGGAGAGAAGTAGCGAGGACAAAAGTTCGAAGGAGTTCAGGCTTTAGGTAGGAGCAGGTAGAAGCATGTCAGCCCGCTCGCTCTTCAACATCCACGCACAATAGGTCTATCTGCACGAACGGCCACCACAAGCGAAACTGAGAAAACAGTATGGAGATCGGCATAATAACGGAGATAAGACACAAGAAAAGTGATAGATTTAATTTCTGTGCAGAATCTTCTGTACAAGTAGAGGAGAAAATACAACAAAAATCCTAAGAAAACTAATGAAAAATCATTTTGAGATATAGGTAAATATTTCAAGTAAACTTGTTGAAACATTATTAGTTATATATACAATCTATAGTATAAACTTTACAGATTTAGGAGTACTAACAAAACTAGAACTGGAAATTGTTAATTTCACTAAATTATTACAATTAATTGATGGGAAATAGCTACCAGCAGAGTTGATTGATGCTATAAAAGAAAATGAGTGTTTCCATTATTGAACGTGGAAAGTCTTGTAATATTTGAGGAACAATTGAAAATAAAACAATAAAAAATAAATTTATAAGTAAAGAAAAAATGTATAATTCTTAACATGAATTACATAACTTTTCTTTAGAAAATGGTATTATCAAAGATTTTTTACACAATAACAAAGTATTAAATACATTACACAAATGCATTCAATTTTTTCTTTGCAACTTACTTTTCATAGATAAAACATATCTTGGATGGTGCAGTCAGCCCGTAACAAACTGTAAGTAATGAGGACCAGCAGAGGATTAACTCTGCTAATGCTTGTATATATGTAATGCATAATGCACACTTTTGTTATTTGACAAACCTTCTGCTTTATTTAATTTTTCTTTAATTCTCTTCTTATTCTAGATTAGTATGTACCATGAATCTTGATACATGCAATAACAGTATTACTGTAGAACTGTTACAGAAGATAACATATAAAATAATTGATCTCTGTAGAAAGTAGGTTCAAACTGGAAGGTAGGTTCAGAAATTTCAAGTCGTCCAAATTAATACATTTGCTTTTGCTGACGAAGTTCTAAGTCATTTTAAAACCTATACCTAATCACCGGTAACAATTCTATGACATTTTTTTCATATTTACAATCAATATTTTTCCATATTTACAAATGAATTTTATTTGTGGCTTTCTTAATGTATTTTACTGATAAATTTGCACATACATTTTACATTTCATTTATATATATATATATATTTTGTACATATTTATACTACCTTGTATTAATATTTGTAAAAAATGTCTCTACGTCCAAAACAACTGAAATAATTTCGCTAATAAAATTCATATTCTATATTTATAATATAAATTTTATTCAATATTACACTCTTATATTTAAATTATAATGTATTACATTTCTCATCAAAATGTATGCAATAGAATTGATGTATAATTCGATCAAGCAAACGATGAAGTTGATTGATTTTCATGGGGGAAATTTAACTTAAGTTATAATTGATTTATTAGCGAATAATGCATATATTTTATTGCTAAAGCATGATGATACAATATTAAAATTATCAATGAAAAGAAATTTATGAGGATAATATTTTAATGAAATTAACATGAGTCAATTCCATCAAAACTTTGTTCAGCTGTGTATGTATGCTATATATATCAGTATCTTATTGAGTTCAGAAAACGTAGTAGTTTGGTCCTTCACCAGGTGACGTAGCTGATCATTTCTCAAAGATGTCACACCCTGTGAAATCACAAAGGTTTCCTATGTTTTTGAACAGCATACCGGATCCAGTTATATAGAGATCAGTGGATCACATGTACTTAATACGTACGCTTTAGCGCATGTTTTGAGAATATAACTCTGAATAAGAAGAAATGAGGAAGATTTATTCCATGAATCAACAAGGTTTAATAGAGAACCCCTGTTAACAACATGGCGATCTGCTTGTCTTGTAAAGTCGGAGTATGTAGGTGTAGTCGTGATTGAAAACAATAGTGTTAAATCGTTATAAGAAACTAAAGAATTAAAGCAATAGATATACATGCTAGTTAGTGGTACGTTCGAAGTATTAAAATGTTTCATAAAACTCTTTTTTTTATTTGCTTGTATTGCTATGAAAAATTGGATTTTGTTTTTAATTATTATGACAATGGAATTTATTTATTTTATATTTTTGCTTTTTATACAATGAATTTAAGATCATTGATTATTTATACAGTATGATAAGTACTTATTCAAAAATAAATACTTCATTATGTTTTACAGCCAAAAAATGGTGAAGTTGTATGCATTGTCAATTTTATATAAGAACCCTACATCAGCAACAACATTAAAAGCTGCTTACGATGTAGAATCTTTTTCATTTTTTCAAAGAGGAAGCATTAAGGAATTTATGAGTTTTGTAAGTAAAACAATTGTGGAAAGGACTCAGATCAGCTCTAGGCAAAGTGTAAAAGAAGGAGGTAACACTTATGTGAATACAGTGTTTATTTTAATTTAGAACAGTGATGAGCGTTTCACGATACTTTATTGCTTTATGTTAGTTATTAATTTAAGAACAACCAAAACTTTGTGTTACTTATTTCAATAAGTTATAATGAATTATTTTTACAATGTAGAGAATATAATAAATACAATGATAGCTGCAGTAGTGATTCGTAAACATTTAGAATTTACAAGAACTTACAAATACTTTTTAATAATTAAAATTAAAAATGTATCTTATATGAACTATAAAAACAAAATTTATAAAAGTTTATAATAATATTATCTAATAGGAGTTTATATTCCTCCAAAAATAAAAAATATATATTTATAACTTACGTCTTATTTTTCTTTATCACATGTTAGCATCACTATGTATCCAATTATTATGAGAGAGAAAAATAAAAAACCGAATGTTCTTAAATATTATGAAAATAAAATGTTTGTAAATACATATATAAATGCTGTTGTTCTTTTCTAGAATTATTAATTTATATTCTTCTATAGAAGGAAATCACGACTTTAACTAAAGTTTATTATCACTGAGGTTGCAAAAAAAATATTTGTTTAATTTAAATCTAAACATTAACATTGTAAAAAGAGAATGCTCATCACTGATTTAGTATGCATAATTATTTTAAACTAGAATATACATTTTTAAAAACAAGGTCTGATTTCTTAAATCTGATGGTAGATATACTTTATAAATATTGAAAAGTTGCCTTTTAACAGATTATATGTGTCATGTATATGTAAGAGCAGATAATCTATCTGCAGTTTTAATATCAGACCATGAGTACCCCAGAAGAGTAGCTCATACACTAATTACAAAGGTTATGGATGAATTTGCTACAAAGTATCCACAATCAACATGGGAAAATTTAAGTGAACCTACAATCGATTTTTCACAAATTAATATATACTTGGCAAAATATCAAAATCCCAATGAAGCTGATGCTCTTACTAAAATGCAAAATGATTTAGATGAAACAAAGATCATATTAGTAAGTACACATATTTAATATTGACTCTTTTACTGTCAAAGGTGTATCTATACATGTTTGAAACATTTTAAATTAGCTAAAGAGTTAGCAATGACAATTTTTTTTTAAATTTATAAATGATTTACTTATTTTTTATAATCCATAGCACAATACATTAGAAGCAGTTCTTCAAAGAGGAGAGAAATTGGATGATCTAGTTTCAAAATCAGAAGGCTTGAGTGCTCAGTCAAAAGCATTCTATAAAACTGCACGAAAAACTAATTCTTGTTGTAGTTTGACTGCTTAAAAGTTTTTGTCATTAAATGCTGATGATTATATTTCAGGAAATATGACTGTTATTTTATAATGGTGATGTGAATTGGTAGAAAATTAGTATTATTCATATTTGATTAAAACAAAAGTAAAAATTTTCCTGTTCTACGATGTACAAACTTAAATTTTAATGTACAGGTTGTTTATAAATGAAACATATAATTGCATTTGGAATATTATATAAAACTATTGCTGATTTTACCCAATGTACTCCCATTATAAGTTTGTAATAATCTCTTGTTATTGTCTTAATAACTGTTATTATCATTAATGTATAATTTAAATTGGTCTACATTTGTATAAAGATGTTATATTCAATAGTAAACAATAAGATTTATATACAAAAATACATTCCAATTTAAATTCGTGAGGTATAAGTAAAATAAATTGGAAATATCCCATAAGAAAAAATTAAGCAAATTATTTCAAATTGACTGATATATTAAAAAGAAACAGAAATACCTTTATTTTAATGATATGGTTTATATTGATTTTTAACACCTTTTTTTAAAATAGATATTTAGAAAAAATATTTAAAGTTTCAAAAAGTATTAGGTCATCCAATAAGTAATATTGCTTCTTGTTTCACATTTTAATTTAAAAAATTAGAAATTCTTTAATGAAGGGCCTACAAAATTATTTGCTAGGTAGGAAGTGGTAGCACAATGTAATATTTGATAGAGCTATGACTAAAAGTAACACTATGCATCAATTTCTTTACAAATAAAATGTTTTTTGGAAGCACTATTTATGAAATGACCATTACTTACATAACTTATATAATATTTACCATTTTTTCATTAATCTCTGTCACTATAATACGAAAAAGTTGACTACAATTACCTAAATTAAATAACGCGGTTTTTTAATTATGTGAAATAAAAAGGAATGAAAATGGACATTTTTGTAAACGTTTATAAAATATCATAAATAATTTTTATTTAAATCAAAATATTGATATGAATTGTGTAAGCTGTGCTGTTTGCAAAAGCACAAAAACAATAATTTTGTTTTTTGTGAATAGCTAATGTTTTAGTAAGTGTAAGATTATATTGGGTAAAGTAAGATTAAAGTACATGTGATCGTGTATATTAATGTAATTTCATAAACGTATTTATATTTCTAATGTGTATGTTTCGTGGTATAAAAATGGAACAATATTAAAGTATTATATCATGTTTTATAGTCAAATTCATTATATCCACTCATAGATACGTTGTAATTAATAAAATTGTGTTACAGTGCATTTAGTCTGTATGTATCACTGTTAAAAGTGATGCGAGGATAATAGATCATGTTATATTTAAATAATATACTTATATTGTGGTTTTTTGTTTTATAATATTAAGCGTAACTCTTATTCTTTATCTATTTTATTTTAACTTCTAAGTTTGTATTATAAATAAATTTTACATCTTAAAATTTAAAAAGTTCGGTTTATAAAGTCACGCGGAGATCGTCGAATAGTTTGAAACGTACGATCTGGTATTTTCCAAAAAACTTTATCCTTAAAAAACGTATTATATCCGTAATCATATATTTCACCAGGAACCTAAAAAAGATCAATGAATATTCATGAATTGTATGAGGTTCTAGGATATCTACATATCAAGTATAAGGTTTAGTAGCTCGAATTTGTTTTTAACTATCTACATACATGTGATAATTATGAATGTAGTAGTTCAAATTATTATGTAGTAATGATTTAAAAGTAGCATAATATGTACCTGTTCATAAAGTTCCTCCCTTGTTCCTGCTTCATCAGGTGTCCAATATAGTTCACGAGGCCAATCCACATCTTCAACGCGTCGATACATGTGACAATATATGCTATAAATATTGTTATCATACAAATATCTCAATTCCGTCAATTCTGATGTTGACTCAAATATCCAATCTGTCAATTTTTCATCTGTACTATTTAAGTCTAATGATTCAATATTATCACAAAGATCCATGTAATTTACACCTTTGGACCAATCATAAATTAACAAGTGCGAGTGATTTGATAATACCTTTAGATATTGTTCTTTATACTGTTTTTCAAGATCTGATAAATATTGTGTCGTAAAAACTTTTGAATTGACTTCATAGGAAATGCCTCTCTGCTTGATTTTATCCTATAGTAACATTAATTAATGACATTCACAGGAAATTAAATTACTACAAATTTCTTAAAAATTGTAAATAAAAATATTTACCTTGACAGTCTCCACAGGTACATCTAAATATATTATTACATGTGGTCTTAAAATGTATTGTAATCCAATCTTTCTTACATGCTTGATAACCTTGAGCACTTCATTTCTAATGTATCCAACATTACACATAGCAGTTGCAAAGACTATATCTGAATATACACATCGATCAAGTATCACACCTTGACCAGTTGATAATAGATGAAGTAAAGCATGCGTATATTGTTCAAATCTCATTAGAAAATATGATAACTGAAAGAATGCAGCTCGTTTATCATTAGGATTTTCACAAAACCTTTTCAAATCAAAGCTTTGACAAAGGAATGGTAATTGTGGATCCAATTTACGTAAATCTTCTTTATATTGATTTATGTAAATTTCCTCATGAATTGGAGCTGGCATATACAACAGTCCAAATTCTTTTGCTAACTGTTCACAGAGTTTGGTTTTTCCTACAGCAGGAAGACCATCTACAACTATTAGTTTACTATTATCATCAAATCTATATGTCATTGGATCCATGAGCTGATAAAACATATTATATGATTTTTTCCAATAAGGAAATGGAGGAGGCTTTTTCCTAGGTTCTTGATTTACCAATCGTTTCATAAAGGCTACTTGTGCCACATTATGATTCTTTGGTACCTGGAAAACATTATTTTGTAAGATTTATTTATTGGTTTTGCGATTTAACAGAATTTCTGACATATTTAACATCTTGTCAGTGCACAATATATTAAATTAAGAAGGTTAAAGATTATGTATCAAATAAAGATTTGAAAATTAGGAGATATTAATAGAATAATATATTAAGTGACAATGAAAAATTAATCATTAGATTAAAGGAATAATAAGTACTTAAAAATATAGTATTTTAAGTATTTCTTCAAACATTAATCAATAAACATCATTTATCTCTTTTTGCTGTAAAGTAAATTACAAGTTATTGAGACAAAATACTAATAAATTTTATAAAGAATTTTTTAATTCATTATTTTATGAGTGTTATCACTATTCTGGCATTAGTTTAACAATATTGTTAAAAGTTACTAACCTTACATAATCGAATTAAACGTCCAGTAGTATTAACTTTTGGAACACCAATAGAAAAAATTGATGCCATTATATTACTGGAATGAATATTGCTTAGATAAAAAAACACTTGATTATGATCATTCAAAAACAACAATATGATCAAGATTTCTCATATTGTTAGTTCCTTACCGTAGATCTGCGACCCGATAGTGATTCTCTAACTTCACTGGGCTCGTTCGAATGTGTATACTTGATCTGTGTATGTGCATACACAACACGTAGGATGTAGGTTAAGTGTGCAACATACTGTCATTATAGCAGAAGACAATTTTTATTATTGTATATTTGTTTATTATTAGTTTATAACTATAAAGGTGCATGCAAACATTTAACAAACTAATTATAATAATTTATAATGTAAAGATGCCATGGATTGTATCGATATGTAAAAAGAAAACAATGACATGTTTTATATGTCAAATTGCCATTGTGTTTATTTATTACTGCTATTTGTATGTATCTACACATGCAGGATGTAGCGTAACAATATTACGATTGCAGAATCGCATTAAATAAATTGGCCGAGAATTTTTTTTAACAAAAAAGATATCTTAAGAGATTATTTTAAGAGCGTATAGTATAGCACTAAAGATAGATTAGATACACGCAATTATAAAAATATAAAATCTAAATGTTAAAATAATAAGACAAATAAATATAAGAAAAATATAAAGAACAAAATCCAATAATTGAAACGCATTAAATAGAATACTAGGAATAAAACGCTAAGAAAAACTACGTTAACTGAGAATGACGCAAAGTAAACGCTTGCTGAACGCAACTCAAAATGCAAGGTAAAAATGCTAGATTACGTTTAAATAAACGCAACGGAGAACTAAGTTCTTCGACTGGAGAACAGTCGCTGTTTGACTTCCTGTTTTATAGTTTTATTTGGTGATGCAAGGAGCGATTCATCGTGGGGAAGTATTAAGGGGGTACGATCAGATATGTCAGAGCGGCGATATTACCGACAAAATTAGGCAAAAACAGGGGTTACGGCCTGACACTTTTCGTCCTTATATGACATGATTTTAAACTGGGAATGGGTTCATTCAAAAGAAAACAGTTCAATGCAGCGCAGTCAACTCGCGATTTAACGAAATTCTACTGATATTTAGTAATACGAGTGTTGTAAAGTAGAGCAAAAATCTACCATTGACAGGTATGGAAATTTAAGCATTTTTATGTAATTTAGAGAGTGTTTTGATCGAAATCGCGAGTTGACTGCGCTGCGTTGTACTTTTTTCTATCGAATGAACCCTTTCCCAGTTCAAAATGTTCTCATATAAGGACGAAAAGTGTCAGGCCGTAAAACCATACAACAGTATTGCTTTTGGCTGGGTTATCGATAAAACAGAGCAAAAAATGTGACAAATTTAGTTGAGCATTTGCAAACCAGGCGACGCCTAATTTGAAAGACTGCCGATGTGGAATCGGAATCTGTGATACCCAAATTAACGATGCGAGTTACTGAAAATTTCCCCCTCCACTACACATACCACCTTAGGAGTCGCGTGTACGTGAGCTCGGCGCTTCGGGCCACTCCGGCCATATTCGAAAAGTCAAAAGAGAACGCAAGTGTAAAGTGAACCTTACTCTCTCGCTCTTTAAATACTGTCCAAGTTGCCGACAAACGACACAAAACCGCGCGCGATATTTTCATTTGTCCAGACATATTTACGAAAGCCCGAGAAGACAAGAATACGGAGCCCGTCTTTTGCTATCATGCAGGTTCAAATCTGTGACTTTTTTATTTCATACATAATTTTTAGTAGCTTTTTAACTTTAGAATTCCTCGCTTCATATATTACTTCATTTATAAAATACTGTAGAAAATGTAATTCATATTTTAGCCACACAGATAGCCATAAAACACAGTTGCATCGTTCTCATTTTTTTACAACCAGTTTTTTATGGAATGAAATAATAATTTGAGTCATAATAATATAAAATCAAATTTATATAAAGATTGGAATTGTATATTAAAATTACTTGTAGAATAAAAAAAAAGTTGCAGGTTTGAACGGGATCCGAACTCGATCAATGGTAAAGACATAGATGACAGGTATAGGATCCGTGCATCTTGACGTTCATCATTTCATTACGGTTACGAGGTGAGATTGTGAGATCCTATACACGTCTGATGTCACAGTTACATTGTGTATAATGAAGAAATAAATGCAGTAGATCACATGTATGTATATTCAAAACAGTCGTGTGCGTTTGGATACACCACCAGACATGCATAGGGAATTGAAATATCTCAATACCGTCGATTAGCTGTTGCGATTTCGAGTAACATTCGGTCATGTTCGGCTCGTGTCGCATATCGCATCGCTCGCTCCTACCCTAGCGCGTTACCACTTAGGTATGCATACAGGGTGTCCCGCGTAACACACAAAAAGAAACACAAAATTAAAAAAGTGTTTACATGTCATTTGCATGGTATAAGGGGGAAAATTTATTGGCTATAACAAATTATCTTTTAGATTATTATTTTCAAAGATAGGATAATCAAGTTTAGTTTTTTAAATAGAACTATATACTTTTTTTCAAATCATTTTGTAGTGCGTTTCAAGATAAATTTAACGACATAGAAATTATGTATCTGTTTTCAAATGGTTTTCGAGATATTGGATACGAAAATTTAGTGTTTTTCAGCACAGGAAAATCTGCTCGAGTAGAGAGCACCGCAGGAAATCTCGCCTACGCGTCAAGTGCCACATGCCATACATTGTTTCTTCAAACCAATACGGGAGGGTCTGCTGCAGGAACAGTAGGCCCAAATTCTGGAAATGGTTTTCCTGTGAACCTGACTATCATATCTTTGAAAATAATAATTTGAAAGATAATTTCATCTAGCCAATAGATTTTTTCCTGTATATGTGTAGATACAGTAATGTTGCCGACGAGAGCTGTTTCGTCTACACGGACGAGAGCCGCGGTCTATCCCCACTACCTCGTATGATGTGTGCCTCCGTGTAACCAATTCTTGGAACCATCGCGTACGAGCTCGATACCCCAGAACAAGGCGGCCATAAAAAACAAAGATAGCATTAAGGATTTAAATAGGAAAAATTGAAGTTTCTTATTCGCAAACAGATTTTCACGCACGTAACACCAGTAAATTCCTTGTGCTCTCCCGATGAAAATGATATTAAACACGACAGGATTCCGATTATTTATAACATACATAAAACTTGATTTATAGAAAGAAAGGTCACGCTCATTTACGTATACAGTAATGTTACAGACGAGAGCCGTGCTCGGGTCTCGTAACGGCTCTTGTCGTGTGAACGAAACGGCCCTCGATCGTATTATTACTGTATTTAGAATCCAACGATCCTAATCCAGACCTAACTCAAAATATACATACACACATACATATATATATTAATATTTCTATTTAAAATTGGTTTGAGTTTCATTAGTATCTACTTATATATGTAAAATAATATATACTTCTATATTCTATATTCTATGTATATATAAAAAGGATGAATAATATCTAGCGAAATAATAAATCGGAAAACGGACAAGTAAGCTCTTTCTACAAATTAAGTTATTAAGTATCTTTATTATAAATAATCGGAATCATGTCGTATGTGATATCATTTTCTTCGGAAGAGCACAAGGAATCGATTGGTGTTACTTACGTGAAAATCCGTTTGCAAATAAGAAACTTGAATTTTTCCTATTCTTAATCCCTAATGCTATACTTGTCTTTTGTAACGTCATTGATTTCGGGCATCGAGCTTGAGCATAGACGGTCGAGCGAAACCCTTTTTTTTGCTTCTTCGGTCGTACATCAATTATCTTGGCGACCGAGAGTAAAGGAAGCCAAATCGACTACCAGTCACGGACGAGAGCCGCGACCAGACCCAAGCGCGGTTCTCGTCAGTAACATTACTGTATATGTATACGTATACTTATGTACACGCACACATATGCGTGATCTTTATATTAATATAAAAACGATATTTGGAAAAAGTGTCTATCTCGAGAAAGGCATCGACGTGGACAAACAATGAATAATATGAATGTAGTGGTATTTAGAATGTGACACTTGTAAAAGTTATACACATACAAATAACATGTGTCGTTTGATAAATACCACTACATTCACACGATTCGGTGCTATATTGAATCACAAACAATATCTTAGCAATCGGAAACGTCGCGCGTGGCTCGTGCCGCTTGCAGGGATTTGAACAGTTGAATATGGCGTTTCAAGAGTGAGAGAGTAAGACTCATATTCGCACTCTCTCTACTTTCCGCAAATGTCCGAAGTCGGTCGCGAAGCGTCGAGTTCACGTACACATAGTTCGTATAGTAGTGTGTGCAGTAGAGGGGGAAATTTTCTAAGCTACCTCCCGAATTCGAAGTCATAGAAAGGCTCCATCTTGCGTTCATCAAGCAGCCACGTGTCTGTGGATAATACTATTTCTGTAACGAAAACTGTAATAGCAGATACCGACCTGGCAATTTCGAAATGTCACGTGACTACCGTACACCCTTAAAGCACCGACTAGGTAATAATAGACCTAACATCCTATGTATTTTTCTGTCCCTGATTTTTGGGGTGCTAGCACCCCATTATCATTTTAGTGTCACCGCCAATATTACCGGCGAAGTCTCAAAACAGATTGCAACGCTACGAATTTTCGGAATTACAATTAAAATGGAGTAGGCATTATCACCGACCAGATAACGATAGACCTAACATTCAATGGGGTTTTGTGTCTCAGGTCAAACTGCCTTACCGATGCATAGTTTGTAGACTGAATTAGGCGACCTCTACTCACGAATAACGTTTACGTGGAGAACTATTTCAACCTGCGGTGAAATATCGAATAGTGTGTGTGCTTACATACGTGTGACTTCTCAGAATAGAGTCGAATTTGACAGTTCATTCAATATAGAAAAGGAGCTTTGCCCACCCACGCTTTAGCTCACATACTATGTGTTACGAATTAAAACATTGTAAAAAAATGTTATTTTGCATAGTTATACATATAGTCATGTCGTTACTTTTGTCTCTTCATGATAAATATAAACATATATATGAAAATATAATATGTTCTTTTACGTAAAAATAATAAACTAACTAATTAAGAAGACCATGAAAAACAAATTCCAACTTAAATAATTAAATATGCTAGCGTTAAGGTATTTTGAGAGAGAGTTTGGGACGGTTATCCGAACGAGAATGTGTCTTTGAGGGATTTATGATAGGGTAATAGGGTCTTAGTCTGCCTGTGGCTGATTGAAGGTGCATGAGATTAAACAGTCCCGTTGGCGCCTGATGGCTGATGGCTACGTTTGGCCTTCCAGTTATTGGGTGTTGTGTGACTGTTTGAAAGAAGAGCGAGTGTTTAAAGAAGGCAAGCGGCCCGACACCGTATTGCTAAAGAATGGGAATATTGTTCCTAAAGGATCTGACCACGGAGTGGGGAAGGCTATGCCTTTCGGTAACAGGACTGTGATGAACCCCACAGCACTTACCCCAACCATTGTCTAAGGAACAGATTTCTTATTCTTCGTATTTTTCTGACAAATAAATGTCAATACAATTTCTTACAAATTTATCCAAACAAATTGAATCAGAGAACCATATCTAAATTTTAAAATTGTTTATTATTATAAACAATAATTTAACGGATTTTTTCCAGTTCTATTTAAAAGATCAGAGCGTTACTTATAGCAAGTCATCTTGCGAAATAATAATTGAAACGTTACGAGTATTAAGAAAGTTAAATATATTCTTATAGATATCCTCCAGAAGAATATAGAAAAAAATATAGAATCTCGTTTCAAAAATATCAGTGACCTTGAAATCTCGTAAAAAGAATGACTGGGAAAAATTCTTTCCATTATTAAATTACATTGTGTAATAATAAACAGGACAAGTATGTAGGTGCTCTCATTTAGCTTGTTTATATACTATAATTATTATGTTTATTTATTATTACTATTTACTTCGAAATACTTTGAAACTTTGAAACTTTACTACTTTATACTTTGAAACTTTACAAAGATTGCAAGTTAAAGTAAGTTATTATACAACTATTACAACATATAACAAATATTGTTTCTTAGTACCATGATTTTTTTTAGTTATATACATTAATATATATACATTAAGAAGTTTTTATAGTTTAATAGTTCAAATCGTTAGAAAATTGTACTGTTTAATAGCTTAATACATTACAAAATGTTAAACTTTAATATCTCAATGGCTGATACGTAGAGTATAGTTATTATTTATGTAAGTAGTATGTCTTATTTTCTAAATATTGCAACTTGATTTATATTTTTCATATTTTCTATATTTTGGCAGAAATGAATGAAATTCGCAATATAGTTATTAACTATTACACTTACATAAACATTCAAAAATTGCGGGCTTAATATAACCTGCCTACTCCATTTTAATTGTAATTCCGAAAATTCGTAGCGTTGCAATCTACTTTGAGACTTCGCCGGTAATATTGGCGGTGACACTAAAATGATAATGGGGTGCTAGCACCCCAAAAATCAGGGACAAAAAAATACATAGGATGTTAGGTCTATTATTACCTAGTCGGTGGTTATATTAAGCCCGCAATTTTTGAATGTTTATGTAAGAGTAATGGTTAATAACTATATTGCGAATTTCATTCATTTCTGCCAAAATATAGAAAATATGAAGAATATAAATCAAGTTGCAATATTTAGAAAATAAGACATACTACTTACATAAATAATAACTATACTCTACGTATCAGCCATTGAGATATTGAAGTTTAACATTTTGTAATGTATTAAGCTATTAAACAGTATAATTTTCTAACGATTTGAACTATTAAACTATAAAAACTTCTTAAGGGCCTAGGATCAAATATGTCAGGGCGGTGACATTACCGACAAAATTAGGCAAAAACAGAGGTTTACGCGCTGACGCTTTACGTCCTTATATTGAAAGATTTTGAGCTGGAAAAGGACTCATTCGATAGAGGAAGGTTCAATCTAGCCCGCGCTGGTCATTATTTAATCAGATTCTGCTGATGTCCAGTAATATGAGTGTTCAAAGTAAAGCAAAAATCGACAAATTCACAGCCATGAAATCTAAGCATTTTTAGCTAATTTAGAGATTGTTCTGATCGAAATCATGACCAGCGCGGGCTAGATTGAACCTTCCTCTATCGAATGAGCCCTTTTCCAGCTCAAAACCTTCTAATATAAGGACGTAAAGCGTCAGCGCGATTTGGCAGTGCTTTTTGCCAGGTTAGAGATAAAACAGAGTAAAAAACTGACAAGTTTAGTTCCGCTTGAACACACCAGGCAGCGCCTAATCAGGAGGCCCGTGCTGCCCTGAGTTGGCACGCGAGTTTCGAGAATTTGATGCACTACTACACATGTAACTATACGAGCTGCATGTTTCGTTCATGTCCCACAAGAAGTCCCTTGAAAAGTCATTCTGAGTGACATTGTAAGGTTCGAACAAAAAGTGAGCTCGGCGGTTCGGACCGTTTCGGACGGCTTCGGAAACATTCGAAAAGAAGCTTGAAACGCTTAGGGCTTAGGTCCAAGTCACCGGCAATCGCAACGAGGCACACGCAGTTTTTTTTGATATTATAGATATTATAGATCTCTTGTATACTTTGTCTTATTTATAACAGATCTCTTACTTCAGGTATCTTTCCTGAGGCATAGAAATTGAGTCTTATTACCCTGTTACTTTCATACTTTAGGGTAGATACCGATTTTTGGTTTTTAGTTATAGGTCAATAAGTACATAAAACCTTATATCAAGGATATTGGAGAACATAGTTTCTAAGAAATTATCATTTTTATTCAAAAATGTATAAACTAAAGAACAACACAATTCTGTGGCTGGCTGCTCTAATGTAACTAGTTTAATAAATTACAATCTATCCGTTATACGTACCATTAAGATAAGACATCAAGTCAATACACTAGTTCCAGAAAGAACCTTGTCTATTATTTCATAGTACTTTTTAAACTGTCTGCTATCAGCTTTAATGGTCCCTCTTTGTGGGATCTCAAGTTTTGTAATGGATAGATCCCAAATAGTAAAATTTAATAATCACTCAAGGATCATATGTTAGGTTATTACTAATAGCAAATTTCTCGTTTATGCGAGTGACTTAAAAATCTTTTGTACTATCATAATTAAACATGGTACTATTCTCCTATGGATTAATGTTTTAAACTAGGAAAAATGGTGTCATGAACAATTCTGGATCACTCATTATATTTAAGTATGAATACATATATTCGGATATATTCAAGTGTCTTATGATTGACTATTGCCAGTATTCGTCCTTTAGATATCATATTTACTTCCTATTTATATTTCAATGATTATTCTCAGAGAATAGACAATTTAATTTTTCAGTTATTTCGATTTATTCATTGTTGCTCCGTACTCTTTGCCACGACTGATCCACGCTTCGCTCGTGATGGCTATTTATAATTTATACAGATCCATACACCTGCTTGTGCGTGGAGTTGAAGAGCGCGCGGGCCAGCCACGTTTCGGACAGGGGTGCGGAGGGGAAGGAAAGGTGTCAATAGCTTATCATCTCGTATTGAATTCGCTACCTCGAGATTGCTTTTACCTCCTACCTGGTGCTACTTATAGCTTGAGGTCGGCACCTCTTCGAGTTTTGGCTCGTGCTAGTTCTCTCCAATTTGCCCCCTTCTGTTTCTATGTTAGGTATGAGTATTATTCATGTCACAGGCGAAAACCCCTGGAAATCACTGCCCCCTATTGTTTCCAAAAAACTTCTCGTGAGACACAAATAGTAGATTACCGTTTCCACTCGAGTCACTCAGTCGATGAACGCGAGGGAATAGTCGCGTCGGAGAGTTGGAGTTAGAATCGGAGTTTGGAAAGAATTTCTGATTACTGGAATCAGAGTTGGAGTCGAAAAAAGTATGTTGACACCAACTCCATGATAGTAAATATAAAAATGAAAAATGTCCTTAAAATAAGTGAATAATTTTCTTTACCCATGCATCATTTAGAGTTGCAATTTAATTTATAAAATACGAATTTATTTGTCTTACTTATGATTATCATAACTTTAGTCCTTTAATATTAGGAAGTTCCGTCTATGTATACATATACTCATTATGTTAACAATCTATTATAAATACAAGATTCGAGGTCAGAATTGGAGATCAAAGATAAAAAGGAGTTGGAAAATTTTGATTGCCGACTCCACAACCCTGGGTGAGCGGTTCACACAGCTATCTTCTGAATGGCTTTCCTCCTTCTCAAGCGTAATGCGGATAATTACGCGTTTGTGTAGTTGAGTATGAATATGATATTTTTCTGATTAATTCTGTGGCTGGTAAATGAAGTATGGTTTCATTTCTTGTTTAATATAAACATTTCTTTAAATCATTTCTCAACTACTTTGCGTGTGTCGCAAAGTAACCAAACAATGGGAATCTTCGCACCCACGGCCCAAACTTGACTCCAAAGAACGATAGTACCATAAAAGATAAGAATAGGAATAGGGATTAAAAAGTGAAAAAAGTTAAGTTCTCTACTTGCTAACGGATTTTCATACGGATAATGTCACACAACATAAACACAACATAATTCTGATTATTTATAACAAAGATACATAAAATTTGATTCGCAGAAAGGGAGGTCTTACTCGTCCTTCTCTTCTTTCATCTCAAATCTTTTTTCACAATCATCGACTGAATGGTTCGGGTGGAAACAGTAACGTGCCCTCGTCCGTATATAGAAAGAGAGGGACTGCAAATTGGAGAAAGATAAAAAGCCGAAGCTCGAAGGGGTCCAGCCAGCAGTTCAGCACGAGACGACAAACTACCGTCACTTTCTCTTCCCCTCCACATCTCTGCTGAATTGCAACCCTGTCTGAAACGTGGCCAGCCAGCACACTCTTGAACATTCACGCACAAACAAGCGTATTTGTATGAATAGCCATCACGAGCGAAACGTGGACCGCTCGTGACAAAGAGTACGGAGCAACGATAAATAAGTCTATTTTCTGATAGTAATAATTAAAAGATAAATAGGAAGTAAATATGATATCCAAAGGAGAAATACTGGCAATAGTGGATCATGAGACACTTAAATATATTGAATCTAAGACTGTTTTCATGACATCATTTTTTCTAGTATTTAATAGTATCATGTTTATGTACAATAGTGCAAAACATTTGTACGTCATCCATATTATGAAAAAACATACTATTAATAATAACCCTACAGTTATAATTGAAAAAGATTGAAAGACTAAGGTCCAAGATAGAATCCTTGAGGCACATCTGAACTAATTAAACTAGTGTGCTTGTTATTAAATTTTACTATTTAGGACTTAGCTATTACAAAACTTGAGATTCAATCCAAGCTACTAAAGCTAATAGCAAATAATTTAGATAGTAATAAGAGTTAGAGACAAAGAATAAGGGACTTAGCATAAGAGACAAAAGCCTGTCTAAAATTAACGTACACTGTATCAACTTGATGTCTCCCCTCAATGGCATCTGTAATGTAACAACTATAATTCATTAAATTGATTATAGTAGACCAGCCAGTTACATAATCACATTCTTCTTCAGTTAACATATTTTTTAATAATAATAATAATTTATCAGAGATCATGTTCTCCAATATCTTCGATATAAGGCTTCCTTTACTTATTCGCCTTTAACTGGTACCCAAAAATCTGTCTTCATCCTTAAATATAGAAGTAACAAGACTCAATTTCTATGTCTCAGGGCAGATACCTGACATGAGAGATTTGTTATAAATAAGCTGAAGTATACAAGAAAAAATGAATTTACAAGTCATGATGTAACAATATAACCTACAAAGTATTAGATTGGGTAACCTATTCTTCTGTCCTTCAAAATTAGGGAATACGGTGCTTCATCATCTCATTCCTACGTTAGTGGGTCATTAAATTATTGTTTCATCATATTGTCATATCCAAACAATTATTAACCATGCACATTAACACTTATGCATTGTTCAATCAATTATTATTATATTCATATTCTTTGGATGACATCGAGTGAAAAATTTAAATTAAACCAAGCAAATAGTTTACAAACATTTTATAACTAAAAATTTTGTGCGTTGACAATGCAAATAATTATTAGGAAGGAACCGATTCGTTCGCAATTATTTACATTACAGAATTGACAGTTCCATAGTAGGCTACAATCAACGACGTATCTAGAACGGGACAACACTTCTGTATTTTTACCTCTGGTCGATAGAGGCGACACTTTCGAGGGTTTCCAGTTAAAAGGGACACTCTGTCTAAGAGTTTCGTTATATTAGTAATTAAACTTGACTGTAGAGTGCACTACCAATTTTGCTGCACAAAATGCCTGAAGGTCAATTAAAGGTTGATATCCCTTCCGTCTTTTACTTCAACCGCTTCAACCCCGATTGTAAAATGTATCGTCATATCGTCTTTCAGAGCTATACATTAAGTAAACTATATAAATTTGTACACAAAAATTTAATGGAGAATTAAAATAATTTTAAAAGATAAAAAAGAAATGTTTCAGAGAAATTTGATACTTTTATGAATTCAAATTCTAGTAAATATTAGAAAAAATAGCATGAAGAAACAAATATCCCTTAGTAAAACTTGTTCATAAAATTCAGTAAAGTCATGTGCGAGTGCGGGACAACTGGTGTCGCCACAAGTTCACCTTTTGTCGTGTCAGTTTCTTCTGGCTCCTCCGTCATTTCGAAAACTTGCTGTCAGTTTCTGTATTTCGTCACAATTTCGCGTAATTTTGTTAAAGATGTTTCGAGATGTACCTGCATGACAAAACGTTAAAAAACATTTATTATTCGTGACCATTTGCTGGGTTTTAAAAATTCACAAATCGATCTGTTTTATCACTGCAGTATTGCAGAAACTGCCAGCTCTTGAAGAGGACGATCCACTTCTCGAAAATGTGTTCAGGCCCAGGTGATGTTTAAAAAATCCGTACGAGAGGTATGGTTGTAAGGATGCGTGCCTCAATTCGAGTCGCGTGTTCTTCTGTGCCAGCCTAGCAGAAGATTCAGCTTGGCCCGGCGACGATGCAAGATAACTCCAAAGAAATGTTCATCATCAGAGCATTGGAAAAGATCCTGGCGGATCGGGATGTTAAACGGTCGCACCTTTCGCAACTTAGAAAATCTTGTGAGACTGCACTTGGTAAGTACTTCAAATCTGGTATAGCTGTTTTGATATTACATTATATTGCACTAGATAAACTCACGTGAAGTGTCAAAATATAACTTGTTTGCATTCATTATATCTTTCTTGATAATTAATGTTTGTCCAAAATATGTCTATGTACACTATGTGTACATGTATTCTATCTTAAATAGAAAAGCAATTACGATGTTGCAATAGAGTTAATATATTTGCAACTTGAATACATCGCACTATAACTAATATATAAGCCATTCTTAATTTTAATCTCCTGTTGACAATTTATTAATATCTGAAGATATCTTATTTTTTGCATTCAATACGTATATTTATATTCCAGACAATTTGCGAAATGAAATCAAAGAAGTCTCGGGTACACAAGTATCAACAGCATTGCCTCAACCTCGTAGTGATTCTTATGTTATTTCTGCAGAAAAATATTTTCTGCCATTTGAACTGGCCTGTCAGAGCAAATCACCAAGAATCGTAGTAACTGCTTTGGATTGTCTACAGAAATTAATTGCATATGGACATCTTACTGGAAATGTTCCTGATTCTACAGAACCAAATAAACTGTTAATTGTACGCATTGTAGAAACAATCTGCGGATGTTTCATAGGACCGCAAACAGATGAAGGTGTCCAATTGCAAATCATAAAAGCACTTCTCACAGTAATGACTAGTCAACATGTTGAAGTTCATGAAGGCACTGTATTGCTTGCTATACGTATTGTGTATAGCGTTTATTTGGCATCGAAAAACTTGGTTAACCAAACTACAGCTCGTGCTACTCTTACACAGATGATTAATGTTATTTTTGCACGAATGGAAACACAAGCTGTAAGTTTGAAATCAAATTATAATAAAACAATAAAAAATGTCTAGTTTCTAGTAATAAATATAGAAATAAACTAGAATAATGAATATAGAAATAATTAATTTTTCTGGCATGTTAGGAAGAAGAGAATATTCGGAATGAAGCGGAACAGTCAGAAATAACAATGAATACTACCAATTGTGTATCTAGTGGAGAAATGGAAACTGAGGCTGTAAACATTGAAGAGCAGTCAGAGAGCAGTCAAGAACCACAACTAATAGTTCGAGGAATTTTGGAGGATGTTGTTAACTCAGTAGTACCAGAAGATTCAACCAATACAACAATAGTGATTTCAGAAGAGACAAGCTTGGATCAAGTGCCTATGGATGACAATTCTGATGAAACTGTTGCAGAAAGTGATAACATGGTCAGGGCAAAGTTTACTCATGTTTTGCAAAAGGATGCTTTTCTGGTTTTCAGAGCACTTTGTAAACTTTCAATGAAACCACTTCCAGATGGCACTTTAGATCCTAAGTATGTTTGCATATAATATACAAATAAGTATATCTATTCGAAGTATTTCTTCATTTCTATTTTTATTATTTTAGGTCACATCATCTTAGATCAAAAATCCTTTCGCTACAACTTCTCTTAGGTATACTGCAAAATGCAGGTCCTGTGTTGCGTTCTAATGAAATGTTTGTAATAGCTATAAAACAATACCTTTGTGTTGCCCTCTCCAAGAATGGTGTTTCTTCAGTTCCTGAGGTGTTTGAGCTTTCCCTAGCACTTTTCCTCGCATTATTAGCTCGTTTCAAAGTGCACTTAAAAATGCAAATAGAGGTTTTCTTCAAGGAAATCTTTATGAATATCCTTGAAACATCTAGTAGCTCATTTGAACATAAGTGGATGGTGATCCATGCTTTGACTCGTATTTGTGCAGATGCCCAAAGTGTTGTTGACATATACGTAAATTATGATTGTGATCTCTCTGCTGCAAATTTGTTTGAAAGGTATAGTATTTATGATATATATATTTTAACTTGATTAATTGCATTATCTTTGTAATTCACCAAATAAATACAATGTTTTTGTCTTTGCAGGCTTGTTAATGATTTATCGAAAATTGCACAAGGTAGACAAGCTTTAGAGTTGGGTGCCTCACCTAATCAAGAAAAATCAATGCGTATCAGAGGCCTCGAGTGTTTAGTCTCAATTTTAAAGTGTATGGTTGAATGGAGTAGAGATCTGTATGTAAATCCAAGCGTTCCAGCAGATCAACAGTTACCTTCAGAACCACCAGAACCTTCAATGGAACATCCATTACCTCGTTATGGGAGTGCAGGCAGTCTGTCTTCTGCAAATTCTAGTCTGGCAGGCAATAAAGAGATTCCAGACTCACCGGAGCAATATGAAGTACAAAAGCAACAGAAGGAAGTTTGGGAGACTGGAATCGATATGTACGCATTAAAATTCAACAATTTGTTCTTTCTCTTGTTATTTTACTAATTTCTTTTGACATTTGAAGTATTAGGCCATTTTACAAAAAGTTCAATGAGTTTATTTTATATTGATTAATAAATGAATTAACCTTCCGGCGGCAGATCTTGATCGGTAATTTGCATAAAACAGTAATTGAATCTTGAAAATGGTACTGTCAATGGTGGATTGTACATGATCCATTCCTTTAAAATCCCGCCTAGAATAAATTTGTCTGCAGCTAGGAGATTAAGTGATGTTTTCCAAAACCTTTCTGATAATTCCTTTTAGATTATGGGGTACTAATTAATCCTTGTTTGTCTCTCGGTAATAGTGCTTGCTAGGAAGTAAATAAACTGCTTAGTGAAGGAATATAACAATATATGGAGAGGTGTTTCTGAAGCTTTCAGGCTATAACAATGTTTCATGTCAGCTAAAACAAATATCAAAGAAAAAGTCGCATGCATTAAGACATATGCTATAACACGATATGAAAAATGTTTCGTAACTTGTCTTTAGAAGTAGACTAACTTTTAAATACATGTATTTTAATATAAAATTAGAATTGGTGTTATAATCCCTATTAATGAGATTACCTGATGCTTTTAGTTACATAACAATATTTAGCAAGCGCAAAATGCGCAGAAAGACATGCATTCTATTAATTAAAATGGTATTCTTACCTCTAGTTTTAATCGAAAGCCAAGCAAAGGAGTTCAGTACCTTCAAGAACAAGGTCTTCTAGGTAATTCGTCCGAAGATGTTGCACGTTGGCTTCATACGGACGAACGTCTTGATAAAACCGCGATAGGCGATTTTCTTGGCGATCATAATCACAATCAGGTGATGTACAGCTATATTGATCAAATGAATTTTGCCGATCGCGATTTAGTTACAGCCCTCAGATATTTTCTTGAGGGCTTTCGATTACCAGGCGAAGCACAGAAGATTGATCGGTTGATGGAAAAGTTCGCGAGTCGATATTGCGAATGTAATCCAAAGTGAGTATTCACTATGTACGTACATACCCAGCTCAAACGATTCTAGCCACATTGACACTTTCTATTTCTTACACGGGAGTTACTGAATAAAAGAGAAAGAGAGAGAAAGAGAGAGAGAGTGTGTGTGTGTGTCGGGTGTCGTGTAGCTAGAATCATTTCAGTTGCTGTACATAATAAATTTGTTTTTATTTGTTCCTTTTTTACATTTTTACCTTTTTCCTATGCAGCAACGGATTATTTACAAGTGCAGACACTGCATACGTATTGGGCTTTTCAATTATTATGCTTACCACTGATCTCCATTCACCTCAAGTCAAAAATAAAATGACAAAGGAACAGTACATCAGACTAAATCGACGTATAAGCGACAATGAAGATCTGCCTGAGGAATATTTATCGAAAATTTATGATGAAATAGCGGGGAATGAAATTAAAATGAAATCCAATCCTAATAGGCCTGGTAAACAAGGTAAGTAAACTTTAATTACTAATTACTACTTAATTAATTAATAATAAAATAAATATTTCGTTTTCTATAATTGCAAAGTACCAATAGAGAAGATTTGTATTTAAATTTATTGCTTAAATTAAATCGGAAGCAGTTTTGGAAAGAGGGTTTATTGATTTAACATGTTCACTACTTTGTGACATTAGAAATCTAAATAATAAATGTGTTAAGTTATCAGTATTGTATTTGATATTCGATTGAACATTTTTTAACTAAGTTTTTAGTATTGTTTCATTTGATGATATATTTATCACCGAGAAAATACTAAATTTCATTCGTAAATTTGAAATTTTTCCCTACATTCGATATGTACTACTGTTCTCAAAATGAAAATCAAAACATTCTTCAAACACTGGCCAATAAAAGTAAATTTAAAGAAATATTTTAATTATTAGTTTCCATATTTATCGTTTTCGTTACTTGAGCTAATACCAAAAATATACTTTTATTTATAGCCATGCCTACTTTACAGAGATACTTCCTCAATATTACAATTAGTGCTTTTTGTAGATATTACTTGTAATTAACTAGTTATTTAATTGTATTATTTACTCTGAAGAATTTTTTCGTTATAATTAATTTTTTCTAGAAAACAAAAATGAAACAATAATTAATGACTTACAATAGCTTAAAAAATATGTAGTTTAATTTTTGTAAGTTTTTATTTGCACCAAGTTGTGTGCGTATAACAATGAATTATTGTAATTCGTTACAAATCGATATCTCTTTACATATTATAATTCTTTATTTCATGACGCAGTAATATCTAGTGAAAAGAAGCGACGGCTTTTATGGAATATGGAAATGGAAGTAATTTCAACAGCAGCCAAAAACTTGATGGAGTCAGTTAGTCACGTTCAAGCTCCGTTTACCACAGCTAAACATCTGGAACACGTTCGACCAATGTTCAAAATCGCATGGACTCCATTTTTAGCTGCATTTAGTGTTGGTCTCCAAGATTGTGATGATCCGGAAATTGCTTCTCTTTGCTTAGACGGCATTAGGTGTGCGATACGCATCGCATGTATATTTCATATGACGGTAAATATTTTTGCAACTGTAACAGGACTTTACTATACGACTTTATCAATATTTTATAATCATTCACGAGTTATAATTTTACTTCTTGTGACCAATTCCTGCTTATTGATTTTTTTAAAAATGATGCTGGATTAGATTATAGACTATTTGAAAAGTACATAGAATTCTCGTCATGAATATTCGTTATAAATGTGTTTCTTATAAATTAAGTCATAAATATTTCTTTCTTTGTTAAATATAGCTGGAACGGGATGCATACGTACAAGCATTGGCAAGGTTTACTTTGCTAACTGCGAATTCGCCTATTACTGAGATGAAGGCAAAAAATATCGACACCATAAAAACATTGATCACCGTCGCACACACCGATGGCAATTATCTCGGTAGCTCATGGTTGGACGTTGTGAAGTGTATTTCACAACTTGAACTTGCTCAACTGATTGGTACTGGAGTTAGACCTCAACTTTTAGGCCCACCATCTAAACCACATTTCCCCTCACCATTAGTGAATTTTAATTTGACTCATAACAGTTCTCATCAGAACAACAATTTGAATCTCAGCTCACTTGATCGTGAGTAATTGCAGTCTTAAAAGTAGTATACATTTCAGTTTTTGAAGTTTCATATATTAAAATCCTAAATTACTTCTTTTTTTTTTTTTAAATATTTCTAGCAAGTGTAAAGGAGTCAATTGGAGAGACAAGTTCCCAAAGTGTAGTTGTTGCTGTTGATAGAATATTTACTGGGTCTACTAGATTAGATGGAGATGCTATCGTAGAGTTTGTAAAAGCTCTCTGTCAAGTATCATTAGAAGAATTATCCCATCCGACTCAGCCACGAATGTTCTCTCTGACTAAGATAGTTGAAATTTCATACTATAACATGGGTCGCATCAGGCTTCAATGGTCCAGAATTTGGCAAGTAATAGGAGATCACTTTGACAGAGTTGGTTGCAGCCCTCGTCAAGAAATAGCCTTTTTTGCCGTTGATTCCTTAAGACAACTGGCAACGAAATTTATCGAGAAAGGGGAATTTGCCAACTTCCGATTTCAAAAAGATTTCTTGAGGCCATTCGAGCACATCATGAAGAAGAATAGGTCACCAGTGATCAGAGATATGGTTGTTCGTTGTGTAGCACAAATTGTTCATTCACAGGCACCTAATATTAGATCAGGGTGGAAAAATATATTCAGTGTTTTCCACCATGCTGCCAGTGACAGAGACGAAGCAGTGGTTGAATTAGCGTTTTCAATGACAGGGAAAATTATAAGTGAGCATACAAAGAGTTCGATAAATACATTAAATATTCTTCTTGATAAGAATATAAATATAGAATACTATTCGACATTTTCAGATGAATTGTATGCCGAAGATTTTAGTATTATGGTTGATTCCTTCCAAGATGCCGTCAAGTGCCTCAGTGAGTTTGCTTGCAATGCTTCTTTCCCAGAAACAAGCATGGAGGCCATTAGATTAATACGATCTTGTGCTTCGTATATTGATGTAAATCCAAACCTCTTTGCGGAAGGTATGATGGATGACAGTGGGATAGTATCCGAAGATGATAGAGCTTGGGTATGTCTATTACACCAAGAATTTTTTAATTTTTATCTAGAAATTCTGAATAATCATCTTTTCCTTACAATTTTAAAATTTATTTCATATTTATTATGTAGGTTAGAGGATGGTTCCCACTGTTATTTGAATTATCGTGCATAGTGAGTAGGTGTAAATTGGATGTACGGACAAGAGCACTGACAGTTCTGTTCGACGTTGTCAAAACGCATGGAGCATCTTTTAAACCTCATTGGTGGAAAGATCTCTTTCAAGTTTTGTTTAGAATTTTTGATAATATGAAACTTCCTGAGCAACATACAGAGGTAAATAAACTTTCAGACAGGGTTAAGACTGGGCGCATATTGACGCGCATAATTAGAAACAAACAAAAACTTGCGTTGCCTTACGCTGCGTCATGTGGCCAATATGCACCCGCCCTAATAAACTGATTTGGTAAAAAATTCTCGTTATCTTTTAGAAAGCAGAATGGATGACAACAACTTGCAACCATGCCCTGTACGCCATTGTCGACGTGTTTTCACAGTTTTACGATACATTGGGGCCTCTTTTATTAAAACAACTATACTCTCAGTTACTCTGGTGTGTGCAGCAAGACAATGAGCAACTAGCACGATCGGGCACAAATTGTTTGGAAAATTTAGTGATTAGCAATGGAATCAAGTTTGATGAGCAAACCTGGGAAAAGACATGTTGTTGTGTTCTAGATATCTTCGAAAATACTTTACCATCTGCACTTCTCACATGGAAGCCTCAGTTACCCAATAAAGAATCAGATCTAGACGTGATTACAGGAGAAGCAGATAGTCATGTAGGCATCCTGAAAAGGAGCAACAGCTCTCAAAGTCTGACAAACGGTGAGACAGTGAAGAATAAACTCTTCTCTGCGTTGTTGATAAAGTGCGTAGTGCAGCTTGAGTTAATTCAAACGATAGACAATATTGTTTTCTACCCCGCTACATCGCGTAAGGAAGATCAAGAAAATCTAGCGTTGGCACAAGCAGATATGTTTAACGGAAAATCTTCGGAGCTCGGTGTCAGAGCTGGCGCAGACCAACAAAAAGAAGAACAAGGCATGTACTGTGCCTTAACGACTACGCACCTTTTACAGTTGGTCGAATGCCTACTTAAATCTCATCGTTTCGCTAAAAGCTTCAACTCTAATCACGAACAGCGAAATGTGTTATGGAAAGCTGGCTTTCGAGGTAACGTAAAACCAAATCTGTTAAAGCAAGAAACGCAATCATTGGCTTGTGCATTGCGTATTCTATTCAAAATGTATAATGATGAAGCTCACAGAGCTGATTGGAGTAAAGTGGAAACCAGACTAGTCGAAGTAGCCTATGAAGCGTTGGAATATTTCCTGGCTTTATCGAATGAGACTCATAGAGATGCTTGGACACCGATACTTTTGCTACTGTTGACAAGAATTCTTAAGATGAGCGATAATCGCTTTGCCGTTCACGCATCTAACTGTTACCCGTCACTTTGTGAGGTGATGTGTTTTGATCTCAAACCAGAACTAAGGTCTGTTCTACGGAGGTTTTTCTTAAGAATCGGTCCAGTATTTAGGATCACTCAGCAATAATTGCTGTAATTAACCGCTATAAAGTGCAAAATTGCGTTTCTAATCGTTTCTTGATATGTGTACATGATGATTTTTTTATTTCGATTAGATACTGTTGTTTTTTGGATGAAAAAGAAACAGTGTCTTGTATTTATAAGTAATCTTGAACTATATAATTTTCTTTTGTAAATTCTTCTGTCTTCAGTCAAAGAGAAATTTGATTTAATTTTTCTTTAATTTGAACTCTTTTTTTGAATAAAAACAGAAGGTATTGTGCAATTTTGATAGAGCCCAGACAATGAGATCTTTTAAAGGTTCTTTCTCCGTTTTATTTGTAAGAATCTTTCGTATACATATTACAAACTAGAACGAAACAATTGATCGTTTTTAATATTTTTCTTCTCACGGGAATGAAAAGTGAACAAAACGCTAAATACAAAATTCGTTCCATATTATGCGGACGAATGATATCACAAATAGAATGAGAAATACGTTTCAGTAAAATATTAGATGGATAACGTGTACGTATTGTATATGTTCTACTGTAATCAATCTTCTTTGTATGTAACATGTTCTTCGTTTTTATAAGGAAAAATAGAAATTGAGCGACCGATATGTATGTGCATGGTATTTAATAAATAGAGTATTTTTTGGCCAGAGTAAAATGTAAAACAATAACGCGAATGTGTTTAAGCTCTCACACTATTTTAATGGGATTCTTAATCGGTCTTTTATTGGTCTTGTTAGAACAAAACATTCCCAATTGCAAATTAATTATGATTATGTAATTAAGATAGGATAAATGAATGAATTAACCTGAAATTAATTGATAGTCATATATGAAAAGAAGAACTTATGTATAAGATATTTGAGAATTTTGACATACTTAATATGTACCACAAATTCGATTTGTGTGAACAAAGGTAAAAGTGTTTCCTTATGACCAGGATTGCGCTATTTATAAAATGTTTTGTATATTAAACATAAAATCAGTATACAAAGTGTTTCTTAATATATACTGTATACTAGGATTTTATTACTAAATAGAGAATAAGATGATTTACCATATTTTTATAGAAATGATTAGTGACTTTGTAATTTGCATCTGTTATAAAAAAATTCTATTACTAAATAGTATGTATAACTTAGTATTGTAGAGACACGTATAAATATTTTAAGTATTATCTTATCTTGGACTTGAACATCTTATTTACAGTATATCTTGAGAGGCACTATGTATATTCAATATACATAGGAAATGATGGTATAAGCGAGAAATTGCAGATACTTAATTGAAAATGAAACTTTTCTTCTAAAATAAGTCTTCATCATGATAAATATTATACTTTAATGCAATTAATTAGTCTTAATGCTGCAAATTACATTAAAGGAATAGAATGCCTTAGGATTGAACACCTTATCAAAGCACTAAAAGTTATAATTACAGTATTGTTCAATGCTTTCACTCATTTTCTAATGATTTATTTAAATATTATTTGTTAATTATGAATATACTTCGTTAATGAATATATTCTTCTTTTAAAAAGCAAATATATTGGTTTAGCAAAGTCTAAAATGACAACAAGAACTTGAAAATATTGAAGGAATATATTTTAATGGAAAGAAAATATAAATTTTGAACATTTATTTAGCATTTTATATTAAGTTTCACATTTCTAGCTTGTACTACTGTTTTCAAAATATAATCTGTGTATAGAATGCGGTACTTGCATAGTCATCATTAAGTAGTCATATAAATACCCATTGAGAATAGGTGTTCAGACAACGAGTGATAACTATGTTAATAATTGACTAGAGTTTCATTCGTCATGCATAGAGTCGGTCTGCATAAAAAACACAAAAAAACCGTAGATACACATTGCATGTATACTTACATCACGTAAAACTATTTATGCCTAAGTTAGATTTACATAATGCAATCTTATTTAAATAAATTTTAGAAAAAGAAACTACTGTTCTTATTTATAATGAAGGGAGCTCCTAAAGTTGAACATTACATATTGTTTCTATTTTGTTCTGAGAAAATTAAGTTATACTATGTACTGTTTATTAAAATAAATTAGACAACGGAGATGTCTCTGTTCAACTGAAATGCATACAAGTATAAGGAAATTATACAAGGTGTCTCGCATTTTTCCGTTTATATTTCGGCAGGATATTCTACGAACAAAAATGACACTGAAATTTTATATAATAAAAGTCCATAAGTGCTTTATTAAAATAAATCATAACAGACACATGAAAAACTTTAGAAAGGTAAACAAAAGCATGCCTAGTATAAGTTTCCTTGAAAAATTTATCCTACAGAAACCAATCTCCTACAAAGCATCAATCGTTTGAAAAATCAATTTAAGATATTAAGGAAAACAAATCCATTGAAATCATTGAAAAACGCCAAGTGCAATAATTTAATCTTCTATCAAAACATTGTCAATATTGTAGTCCCAATAAATATCACTTTTAATCTTATTTCTACTGCTACAGTGTGTCTTCTATTAAAAGTATTTTTGACATTACTAGCACATGCTATACGAAAATCACGTTTTACCCTATGGACTACGCCTTCATTTTTATGACAAGTAATCAACTTAGAAAAATCATTGCTTATGCTACAGTTAGTAGCTTACTTAATTAAGAAATACTTGATGGATCCTTATTGATTGTTTACAATCGATATCAAAGAAATATGGATCAAATATTAATGAAATTTTGATTTTTAAGACCCCAAGCATCGAGTACCGGAACCTGCTGTGTCAAGTACCCCTCCCATAATGAATGATTGCGCCTGCGTTTTTTTAGCTCTAAGAGAAGAAAATTTGAAAATAAGATGTTGAAAGTGTTACTTTTCTGGACCGTGTCATGAAATCTCAGTAACAGATGCACCGATTTTTATGAGATCAGGTTTAATCAAAAGATCGTACCAACATTATTTTACGATAATATCATTGAATTTTAGACCTGAGCTACGAATCCAATACTATACACGATTAAAGTTTCTCGTACGCAAAATTTTAAACAATGTACACGGTAATGTTGGCCTACCCATACTTGGCGTCGTGGCACAATCATACCGCTTGAAAACAATGTGAACGGTAGTGTGGGGCTACACCCTGCCTATACTTTGCGTCGCAGCGTTACCGTACCGCTTGATATGAAAAATATTATAATGTCTCTTAATCAGCATAAGACGAGATACGTAATGTTATTTTTTTTCATTTTGCCTTGTGAACAGGTCACAGTCTTGAAAATGCCATGAGTATTTTTTCTTTTTGTTATGTAACAGTTTAGTCTTATTTTTGCTCGTAGAACACTTTACAGAAGTATGAACGGAAAAATGCAGGACACTCTGTATATCACGGTTATCACAGCTGGATTTTACACCTTTAACCCTCACCCTGAATCACAGCGGCGAGTTATTATTAACTCCAATATGGTATTAGAAGGATTAAATGAAATCCACATAAGGTTGTTTTTATTATATCGTATCATATTTACATAATATCAGGATAAAAAGTGTCGAAGAAGCCATGGGTCATACTTTAATCGTTCATTTAAAAATTGATATTAAAGTTCATTAAAGTTCCATTACTTTTTATAATTCTATAAGAAAATCAAATTTCTAAATACAAATTTGAAAATCTTCTACGGACATTGGCCTGGCATTCCACTCAGTGTTGTTAGCCGTGGATTTAAACACTGACAGCGCCTGAGCAAGGCTTCCACAACTATGCTTCTAGCAAGTCAATATAATCTTATTCGAAAGTCCCTGTATCCTCTAGATCTAGTTCTGATAAAATCAATGGAACTATATGTACTTCCGAGCCGAGCGCGAGCGGCTGAAAATGCCTGGAATCGCCCATAAGTGGTTTCAAGGCCGACTTCAGCAGCAGAGTGGGGAGTCGTTGAAACTACTCTAAAGCTGTTTCTCTAGGAGTGGGAGAGCCGCTCAAGTAAGTTCACTCGATCGCGATTTCGAGTGTTGCCATGTGCTCGTGGGCACTTTCTGATTGTGAACATCACTGTACTATAAGGATGACGATTGAACTTGAAGCTTCGCTTACGGAAACTTAGGTAAAATTCAGAGGAGCACCCAGTACCGTACCCTAACGACAGCGATTATGTGGGAGAAATGTACTTGAGAGCCAGACTAACCCAAGTTTAATTGATCCAGTGACGTGTTATCAAAGATAACATTTTATAAAGATAGATTGTTTTTTACCGTAGTCATTTTTTGGGATGCATGAGCTTTCTAATGGTCGTTCCATTTACTAAGTGTTTTCTTTATTAAAAAATTTTTGAAATCTCTGCGAGATGTTACGGTTTTTTGCGGTGTTATATTTGTAGCTGATTTAGCCATTTTGTCGGTGGATTTATTGCTCAGTATACCTACATGAGATGGGACCCATGTTAATGTTATATCTTTGTTAATTTTTCTCAATGAGCTATTTACGATTTCTTGAATCATGGGTTCACTGTTTGTTTGATGTTGTAGTGTCAATTACACTTCTTAAATCTGTAAATATGATAAGCCTGGTGCCATTATCAGATTCAATAGTTTGGAGAGCGGCTTTTATAGCGTAGGCTTCACAAAAAAATATGGATCATGTGCTATCCAGATTGTATTTCAGAATTTTGTTGTGGTATATGATTGCACATCCGTTACCCTTTTTAGAATAAGAACCATCAGTATATATCTTGATGTAGTCGACAAATTCTTTTATTTTTTTCTGAGAATATAGCTTTGTAGTACAGAGGGTTTGTAGTCGATTTTATACAGTTGTTGAAAAATTCAGTTATTTTGTGGGGTTCTGACAACCATGATAGTTTTTTTTGAAAATTGGTGAATTATTACAGTTGGACGTTTAAAAGTTAAATCTTTAATATATCGGTTCACTCGAACTTAGAGTGGGTTTGGAGTGCATGGCTTTGATTCGTACATTTCCATATACCTGATTGACCAGATATTATTGTAAAAAGGGTTACTATATATTATTACTGTCTCTGGTGGGACAGAGGAGTGAGCTGACGGATATTCCACACGCGCGGCAAGTGCGTCCGCGCGCATGGGGATCTGCCGCGGTGGGAGAACCCACCAGAAAGGCGCGTGAGGGGCTGAGTGACCCTGAGCCGCCTGTTGAAATTAATTCTACCATAGGCAGATCACTGAAATACATAATTTTATTCGTCTAAAGTTTAATGGTAATTCATTGGCTTCACTTAGGATGCTTAAAACTGGGCTTGATTTAAATGTTCCGAGTGCAAGTCGTAATTCCGTTTTGTGAATTGAATTTAACATATTTAACATATTTTAACATATTGGTACATCCGTAATCTAATCTGGATCTTATATATGCTTTATATGTATTTAACATAATGACTTTGCTTGCTCCTCAATTACATAAAGCAATGGATTTGATGATATTCATGCGTGTTATGCAGGTACTCTTGAGGTACTTGTGGTGTTATGATCAGGTTAATATTTCATCAAAATATAGACCTAATATTCTTACAATGTTCGACTTTTTCGATTCGTCATTGCCAGTGCACAATTTGATCGTATTGTTGCAATTGAAGTCTGTGGTTTACGCTTTGCGACTTTTTGTCCTTATATGAGAAAGTTTTGCACTAGAAATGGTTTCATTCGAAAAAAAAAGTTTAATGCAACTTAGTCAATTCATGATTTTGTTCGAACCACTCTCTAAATTACATTAAAATGCTTAAATTCTGTAGCTGTGAATGGTTGATTTTTGCTTTACTTTGTAACGTTCGTATTTACTAAGCACCAGAAGAATATCGTTAAACTACAGCACGAATTGACTGTGCTCCATTGAACTTGTTCCTTTTGAAGGAACCCTTTCCCAGCTCTGGGAATCTTCATCCCAACATTCAGCCAATACGGACAATACGTGTGAGAGGAAATGTAATTACATTTCCTCTTTAGGTTTGCCTGTTAGCGGCCATATATTTTTAGAGAGAATACAAGAAAGGGTTACTGAACAATGTTTGGCGTTTGAGGGATTTATGATAGGGACTCAGAAGAGGATGAATAAGACTAAACAGTCGAAGTAGCAACCGATGACTGATGACTACGTTGGATCTCCCAGCTATTGGATGTTGTGTGACTGGAAAAAGAGCGAGTATTTAGAGATGGTAAGTGACCCGACACTGTATTACTAAAAAGTAGGAATATTGTTCCTAAAGAATCTGGCCACGGAGTAGGGAAGACTGCTTTTTGGTAAGAGAACTGTAATGAACCACACAACACTTAGGTTTGCTAACATGCCAGCATTGACCATGCTTGTTAACGATAACGAACATATATGTATGTAGTGTCATACTAGACCTAACAATGATTTTATAATTTTCGTATAAATACTACGCAGCAGACAAGTAATTAAATATTTAACGATAGAGTGATGAGTCAAACAAATAGATGAGTTCGGAAAAAAATATCGATGGCGCGATAACGGAATTGAGGGGTTATGTAAGACGGTCATGTGAGACCACGGAAGACGTCACCGTTACCTGGCAGAAAATCATGTATATCGTACGAAACGAGGACAAAAATCAGGAGATTATTGTTTTCACAAATTAGAAAACTTACCAAAACTCTAATAATATTCGACGAGTGTTTGATCGACTCAGTAATTGGCAGCATCCCTAATACAAAACATACAGTCCACACAATACATTTGGCAAATATGAAAAATGTAAACGAACTAGATTTATTCATGAGAAAAATGGAAGAGATGCCATTGCAAAATTAGTAACAAAAGATAGCATCATGACTATCGTATCAAAAGTGCCAATCAATTAAAAACACAAAAACAGAAACAAATCGTGAAAAAGAATGGCTGTTAAACAAGCATTTTAGTTTCGGAAGAACAGAATGTTATGCAAAAAAGTTCAAGAAAACACGAGAACATCGAGGGTACTTGTTGTTAATGCAGACTCTCAGTGAACCAACTCTATACAGGATACGGGCTGTGAATAAAGATGGTGAATACCAGCCATGTAGCTATAAAACTTATTTATATTATACAGCAAGGGTAGCCAACGAATGACGAATTAAAGAGAAGTGATTACCAAGGAGCATACGTAGAAAACAGGACATTGATTTCATTATTATCGGAATGTAAGCACCATACGTAGAGGACATTTCCTGAAGTATCTTTCCACAAGGGTCGACACCTAAGAAGACAATTTTGGACGTTAAGCCACGTATAGATACAGTTGGTGGAAACAGGTGACGATAACAACATTTCTTCTTTTTTTGTTATCTCTAATGGCATGGAAAAAGAAACAACGTTGCTGCCATTGCCTGTTTCCACCAATTGTATCCGACCTTATTTTGAATTTTATATTGCGGTCGAATGATTGTGGATGAGTGCCAAATGCTCCAAGTTATGTGATTAAGGATGGACCATTGAGCTATATACCTAACTGGAGTGCGTACTGCGGAAGGGCGGCCGTCCAGGAGAGGCAAGAACTGAGGTGATGCTATCGCAGTCTAACCATGCAGGCACGTATATTGTTGTCGTTTCAATACCCCCTCTACAGTACAGCAATCAGTAAGACAGGAATAATAGGAAAAACAAGGAAAGATTCACCCGAGTTCGGATCTCTCGCTTTGACCTCCCTCCCTCCTTCTTTTTCTTACAGGGGTCCGCACTCCAGTTAGGCATATAGCTCAATGGGATGGACATAAAGTAGGTCATAAAACTGAAATAATTTAAACATACTCATATTTATTATTAATAAAAATTCCATTTTTTTTTAAATATTTCAATGACAAAGTAACGTATATATAGATAATATCTTTAGAAAGAATAACTAAGAACTGGTCCACACCACTCCTGAACAAAAGCAAGAATATCATTTAGTACTGAATCTTGGGAAACTTGACGTGCTACATTCATTAGTTTTGTCCAGTCATCACGATCTGCTATACGCTCACCCTTGTTTAAAAAATAGGAAATATTACACCATAAATAAAAAAAGTATAAAAATAGTAAAAAAAAATTTTCAGTTTAAACTGTGCTATTTACTAGTTACCGGTGGTTCTTTTTATTCAACTTTAATAAATACCTTTGTAAATCGAATAACTGGGCCTCGTATAGGAAATCCTGTTAAAATGCATGCCTGAAGAACCGCAGATCCTACGGATGGAGAACTTAATGAATTTATATAGACTCCTCGATGGTCAACTGGTAGTTCTTGCTCCACTTTTTGATCCATTGAAACTGCAAGCACCCATTCACGAACTTCTTCTCTTTGTTCGGCTGTCATACTCAAAGATTGAGGCAATGGGACCTCTACTGGAAAATCTGTCATAACTAGGTCATCGACATCAAGCACAGTACTATCGCCCTCTTCAATGCACTCTTCCAAATCCAAAAAATGATTTAGAAAGACGAAAGCTTCACTATGTAACCCAGCTGTTCGTGCTTCAATACCAGCTTCGTAGTAAGCCCGATCAACAAGAAGAATGTCAGTATACCGCAAAAGGCTTATAGATACCTTCAAAACTATACTAGAAAGTGTAGGATAATCCCGACACCCACATCTTACTGCCGAATAATGAGTTGCCTCGAGTAGCTTTTCAAATTTAGATTTAGACGTAATGGGAGACTTTATATTGTTGCAAAGATCCAAAAGAACACTTCGTAGAAGGGCTAAATGTTTGTATTCATAGTATGCCTGTTTAAAATTAAATTAATAGAATAGGAAAATTAGGAATAGTATTTGAGTTTTACCTACCTCTGAATTTAGAACATTCTCTGATAATTGAATATATAGATTAAAATTTTGTGGAATTGGAGGTATTCCGTATTTTGCATATAATTGCAAAGCTTCAAGGGGCGCATTTTCTTTTAAAAGTTGCACTGCTCGTTGCGCTATATATTTATGTAAAGTCTGAGTGCTGTGAGCGCTCGCTGTTTCAAACACTTGGTTCCATTTCCCTTCATTAGCTAGCAATTCTAAACCAGCATATATATCGATTTCTACTAATTTATCTATTTGACCATTCTTAGCCATAGCTTCTTTATATTTCTCTTCTAAGTAAGGCTCTATATCTGGTGCAAGTTCTGTTACTATACGTTTAGCCTTCTCCCACTCGCCGACCGATGCTAATGCATCAATGGCATCTTTAAGTCTATCTGCTTGCAAAAATACCTAAAAAAGAGATGTATAAATTATGTTATATAAATATTTAATATTGAAGTTAATTGAAGCTTAAAATTTAAAAGCAGTAGAAAAAGTAACCTGTGCAGCTAGAGCGTGTTCACCAATAGCAAATAATCTTGTACCAAGATCTTCACCGACTTGTATTGCAGTATCTGGGTCTGCTTGATGAAGTAAAATGTCTGCTGCTCGGATGAGGGATGATCTGGGTGCTTGAGGATCTAAAATCAAAATATCTAAAGCTGCTCGTACCTCTCCAACTTCTAACCACTTTCGAGCTTCCTCGAATACATTTGCACCAGCAAAAGATGCGCTTTTTTGTCCCAATTCGCGTCGAAGACTTGCTTCTTGACTGGGTAAATATTCTCTACAGACACGTAATGCTTCAGACCACATCCCTGCTTTCTATAACATTCAAATATTCAAGTAAATACTGGTCAAAAACTCGTATATTTGTTACTTACTTTGTAATAGTCAATAATAATTTCAGGTTTGTGAGCCCTCAGTAACAGAGACTCTGCGAGGGAATAGTCCTGAGTTTCGGCTGCTTCACTAGCTCTAACAGTGAGAACTTCTGCAACCACATCTTGGTTTATCGACTGTGCCAAATCTTCAGCAGCTTCCCAATCATGGGTGTGCATATACATTTGAACAGCTTCCATAATTTTCCCAGCTTTAACGAATTCTTTCTCAGCTTCAGAAAATTGACCTGCGTCCTCCAATGCAATTGCATACTTATAATGAACTTTTTTCTTTTGATCCACGCTGCCATATTTTGCAATCTCCAAAGCCCAATCAAAAAGATTTGCCTCGCAGGCTAACTCAAGACAACTATCGAAGTAATTTAAACGCATTAACAATCTCGCTGCTAGTTCTGGTGCTAATGTACGTGCCCAAATTAAAGCAACCTAAAGAAGATGAAAAATGATAGAAATTAAACTAAACGAAAGAGTACTTTTAACTATCGTACAAGTTCAATAATTATTTTAGTTTAAAAAAACGTTTACCTGTTGGGCAGCGTTATCCCCTGAATTTTGTTTAGCTACACGAAGAGCATCTTCCCACATATTAGCTGACTTATAAGCATTCACAGCACCTCGCCAATTTCCAGTAGCGAGATAGTGTTCCTCAGCTTCTCGAGGTTTACCCGAAGCATCTAATTCTTTTGCTAAATGCATGTGAGTAGCTTCGAGTAACTCTGGTCTATATTTTGCCACTAATCTCACCATATCTGTACGACGACCTGCTTTTTTGTACATTGCTATAACTGAATCATATTCGCCTATGGTAAGGTACAATTCCTCTGCACGTTTCAAATCATTTGCCTCGTATAGAGCTGTTGCGTGCTTAGCTAATACTTCCTTCGCTTTATCAGGAGTCATATATTCTTGAGCTATTTCATAAGCACGACTCCAACTGCCATTTTCTATATGTACCTCCACTGCGCGTTGAGGATCACCAGCACGAATAAATAATCTTTCTGCCAGATTCTTTTCACCTATAGAAGCAAAATACTCAGCCAGCTTTTCACACTGCTTCTTTATCATTGGGTCATCATCTTCAATTACCTGAAAATTCAAAATTTGCATTATTCATGCAATGGTTTTCGAGGAAATCATCTCTAATTAGTTGTTAATCAATTAAAAATACCTGTATAATTTGTAAACCCTTTCTCCATTGGCATGCATTGATAGCAGCGTCTAATGCTAGAGCAGTTTCCCCAGCCTCAATAAAATGATTAATTGCTGCATCATAATGACCAGCTGATGCCAAATGTTTACCCCAATCTCGCTCAAGGTCTATAACCAATGTAGGGTCTACTTTTCTCGCTAGTTCTAGTGCTCTGGCAAATACTCCCGCTTGAGAGTAACATTTAATAGCTTCTAAATATTCTGAAGCTTTCTCCAACAATTCGCCAGCAAGTTCCATTAAATTAGTTGATTTTAGAACTTTTACAATTTCATTAACGATTAATTTATCATGCATTAATTCATCATTAGCTAAAACTAATCGGGCTGCTCGTCCAGGACGACGTGCCTCTAAATATAATTTGACTGCTCGTCTGGGATTAGTAGCTTCCAAAATAGCACCAGCTCTAGCTGCTTGGCCACTCTCAAGCAGCCAGGTCAGATGTCTATCTCTGAGTTCTTGCAAACCTGGCCAGCCACGGTTCTCAGCCAAGATCAGTGCATCTTCCCAATGCCAATACTTTTGATACATGTCTAAAGCCTGGTTGAGTTCGTTTTGCTCTAAATATATTGCTTCTGCGGTCTTCAGTTCACCATTAAGAATTGCTAATTTAGCCCAACAATCTGGACTTGAGAGTGGATCATTTCCTGTATCTGCGCTATACTTTTCACCAATTTCCACGATGTTTTTTAAAAATCTAAAAAAGATAATGTAAATTAGAATCCAATTATTATCAGTCTTGAACTTCTATAATAATTAAAACCTAGAACACGCCACATCTCCAAGAGCGGCATAACACTTAGCGGCAATCAATAATTGTCTAGCAGCCATTGCGTTTCTGGCTACATTTTCCCACATAGCTTCAGCTTGAGGTCTATCTGTTAAGTCTTCAAGAAATAGTAGAGCTCTGCCGAAGTCATTGTCATGCAATGCTGTACCAAATTCAATTAAAGGCTCATCCAGCAAATAAGCCGTTTTACCACCTAATTCTTCAACTGTGACTGAAGTCCGACCATTCTCTCTAATGATATCTACAGCATCTCCACGAACAGGAATTAAAGTGGCAACCTCTGATGCATCGATATTGTACCAAACTGCCAATGTTTGTCCAGTTTGAGCTACTACCACGTCACTACCTAGTACCCACGAAGCAAAACTGACTCCAGTAAGTAGAAGGGTTCGTGCACCAACATCATCACTTAACCATAACCTGAATATTCATTTACTCATTAATATTTAGTTAGTCAAAATTCATACTTTATAGATCGTTAAGACAACAAAGAACGTGATACCTGGCTCTCTTGTCTCTCGACAGTAATCTGTGTCCTGTTTCGCTTAATTCTAACCAATCTACACGAACATCATGAGAAATTATCACAACAGTGGTACCTGTTATTAGATTCATTACACAAATAGTTCTAGGATCTAACAAATAAGCTAGTCTTTTATTATCTGCTGCACCAGGTGCTTGTCTTTCGTTGATTCTCACACTGACTACATGAGGATTTACTGCCTCTGTTCTCACAGAACCTAATGGTTCGTTATTGCCATATTCAACAATAGTTAGCTCACCAGCACAAAAAATTAAACATACCCTGGGGTATTCAAAGAAAAATTTTTCATTATTGCCTTTGTCTTCCCAAGGAATTTCACTAATGAGGTTTAATTCTATATCAGCTAGTAACAATGTATTGGCTGTTCGAGCTACCACGTTATTGTCAGAACGTCCTAAGACCTTTACATCCTCTATTTCATATCCAGTTTGTGATCTGATGATGACTGGTCGGTTGCCTTCATGAAGAGGACGAATAACCACTTGACTTGGTCCTACATACGCTACCTCATGACTGCCTCTTATCATTGTTTTTTTTAATACAGTTTCAAATTGTTCCACTGCCCCACAAAGGCTGCCTATAAGTAGTCTAAAAAAGATAGTACGAGATAAGAGAAAATATAATTGTCCTTCATTAATAAAACGAAAAACTATCTTACATGGCACAACTATTCTTGAGTAAATACTCATGATAGATTCCAATGCTTCATGTGTTTTTCAGGTATATTTTACTATATACTTTTAGGAACAATTAGCTAACAAATTGAAAGAATTTTAAATATAATATTTAACCTGGATCCATCACGGCGCCAAGATATCGCGGTGACGGTATAAAAATTAGGTAGCAACTTGTTATTAGCTTCTTCCCACATGGAACGTCGTGGGCTCCAATCTAGTATTCGTATTCTGTTCCAAGATCCAATAGCGATACTTTGTCCGCTAGGACTACAGCAAGCTACTGTGATTTCCTTCTCATTTTCACGGCTATAGTCGAAATTTTTTACTAGCTTTCCACGTGAATCATAGAAAGTTACTCGTCTGTCACATCCTCCTGCAAAGATGTGCGACTGAGGCCAGGCCAAGGCATATGCAGGACCACTATGAGTACAAATACGTCCAGATGGTTCATGGTTACCATCTACAGTTAAATAATACTTTATTATGCTACCATCAGCATGACTCGATAAGAATCCAGTTCCTCGAACACTGATATTTAATAAAAACAAATAATTACTTTTAGTACATACAATGACTAGAAAAGTAACACTAAATTAATAATTTAATTACTTAGAAGCTAGTGCAATGGTTGTAGAGTCAGCTGTATAAAGAGTCTGAGCTTTCTGAGATTTGATCAGGGCTGCACGAACCTTTCCATCCATTAAGCCAACAATAATAGGTCCTTCGATAAGCCAAATCAAGCAAGTAACAGACGAACTTTGACGGAATTTGTTACAAATTACTTTTTTCTCTCCCCTGTTAACGTAACATAATAAATTTTTTTGTTAAGACACCTTTTCACACATCTTACATACCATTGTTCTCCAATTTTATATATATAAATTATACAATCAGTTTGCCCCACTGCAATCTTTGTTGAATCTGGAGAGAAGGCTATACCTTTGATCATATAACTCTTCTTGCCAAACTAAAAGAAATATAACATTAAATTAGAAATTTACTTTTCATAGTATATATAATGTAAAAAAAGATGAATATAGTTATGAATACTTTTGAATCAATAGGTTTTGTTGAAAATTTGTCTCGTTTTATGCAGTTTTCATCAAACAAGTATATAGAACGATCAGATGATGCAACAGCTAATTTTAAATTATTTGGTGACCAAGCTATACCCACTATTCGATTCTCATATTCCTATTTTACATAAAAACAACTTATATTACGTATAATTAAACAGAATAAACAAGAAATCACAATACAGTAAAAGTACAATTATTCTTCAGAAATTATATCAATATCATATAAAACTTACATGAGCAGGTATGACATTTCCTAAATATTTGAGCAACATGATGCTTTTCTATGACATTTAACACCAATTAACACCATAGAATTCTACAAAAGACCGACTACATAGCCTTTCAGTTCGGTTGTTTTACCGCAGATTTTTGTTAACTTCCATGCGACTATGCTTACAACACATGGGATGGATTGTGTACATTTAAGTTGCTTAGCAACAGTTCACGATATCGACTCCTAGATTTCATAATGCAGTTGCAAGTTGTAAAAATTACAACATGCGTAGATTGTAACATTTTCCAACGTTTATATGGTAGAAATCGGTAGAATAATTTAAAAAAAAAAAAAGGTTCTTCTATTTGTATAAGCACCCAGAGGTAAAAATCTTAAGTAACTTTGAAAATAATTAAGTATACGTGTGTATACAAGGATTTAGTTATTTTTCAATGTATAATTCATATTATTTCCTTTCTAAATGTAAAATGTTAAAGATTTATATGTAAATGATATTCACAACACTTAAAATGTTAAATACTTCTAGTTGCATACTCAGTAATTAAAAACAGAAATCGACAAAAAATAAAGCTATTAAAATATTTTATTGAAATTTGAAAAATCATAGTAATAAATAAATAGGATTCCAGGATTAATTAATATTTATTTAGTTTACTTGTTAAAAAAATTGAGATACTTTGATCAGTTTGTTGTATGAAATTAATATGCATTCTACAAGAATTAAAATTCAAATTCTTCTTCTAAAGCTCTAAAATGGATTAACAATTATTCGATTATAAAAAGAATTTTGTACATTACATAAGTATTACAATCCATTTATCACAAATGATGCACATATCAAAGCATCAATGTTTTAAACAGGTCATTTACATAAAATACATTTTATACATTAAATTAAATGATTTAGGCTATGAAACTAATTCAGTCTATAAAAGTGTAATAAATACTACTAATAATAATACTAATAATAATAATAGTAATAATAAATTACAATTTTCCAATTAAGAAAAAATTAATTTACAGAATTTGTCAAATAAGTATGATATTTTCAGTAATATTGGCTAAACTTTGGAATCTGTAATAATTTTTTTGTATGTAAATGCATTTTTAGTAGTCTTACAACTTCAAGCAAAAACACTAAAAATTTGCAATCTATAGATTAGAAATTAGCATTTGCATCAAGAAGTTCGTCTTTTAGTGGCTGAATCTGTACAGTCACTGAGTTCTCAAAGAAGCCACTGGATACTAATCGCACTGAAGTGACACTGTACCCTACAAGTTCACTGTAATCTGTAATGAAAAATGTTTATTCATAGTTAAAGTGATAAATTATTATAAATTGTATATTATACCTAGAGATGTCTAGCATCTCTTGAAATAATATCTAAATTAATTTCTAATTGTAATTTAAACACAATGGAGATTTTCTGGTTCATTAAATAAATAAGATTGATTGAGTTAAAGTCTGTGTAAAAATATTTTCTCATTGGAATTAATATGGTCAACCAAAAATGTTTAACTCTGTTACCTGGTTTAGAGTCCATCCCACAAATAGAATCAATTATCTGAACTTTAGATGTGTCCAAGCTGTAACTGCCTCCAATTATTACTTGATCATGTGGATTTGTTTCATCACACTAAAAATTAATCAAACATGAAATTTTACATAAAAACAGAATGTGTAGATATTTTCTTTCTTAAATCATTTCAAATAAATATTTTAGATATTTAATTAAATAATTTTGGAACTAAACAGTACAAACCTTTCGTAGAGTTCCAGTTTCAGTAGAATGAACAGAGCCAAGTAAATTTGATACTCCAACTCCAAGAGCTATGATTTGCACAGTTCCTGGGTATAATGCAACATAAGTACAATTTATGTGTCTACCATAATTACGAAGCGTGAAGGGTTCGTTTAGACTGGCAGCCAGCACATTACAAGCTGTAAATCAATTAATAAACATAGTTTACAAAGTTTACAAAGGATTATAAAAACTAAGGCAGAACTGCACTAACGTCTAGGATTTTTAACGAATCTTGCAAACACTGTGAAGCCTTTTCCAGGTTTTGGAACTTTATATCGAATAACTGCAACATTTTGTGAGCTCAATAATGTTTTCTTCATTCCCAGATTTTTACCACAAAATTCGTCATTCCTTTGCTTCAATGATAATTGATGATCCATGTCACTGGGGAACACTTCATTGTTCAATTCCCAACCATCCACAACCTGTATACATATTTAGAATTGCAAGAAAAATAGCTTTATCAAGAATGAAAATAAATAATATTCGAAATGAAGCAAAGTTAGTAATACTATAGATACGACTATAATTTCAGAATGTAGAATATAAAATTAAATCAACTGAAAGTCAATGAAATATTTAAAAAATTTGTTTAGCTATTTTTTATTTTTATTTACCGAGATCAGTGCATGATGCTCACAAGGTATATCAAAATCAATAAAATTGATTTCCACTTTTTGATCAGGTTCAGCCAAAAAATAAATGCCACAAACTTCTTCTTTATCAGTTTTCGATGTGTACATAAAAGATCCTGGCTCTGTCGTTACAAATATACAATCTATAACGTAAATAACATTGCATTTTAAATAGATTGTGGAATAATGCATTTTTTAAAATAGTATAATAAAAAATGAACACAATATTTACCTATGACCGGTTTAAAGCGTGAATAAGGACTTAGTAAGTTACCCTTTAAATCTGGACGATAGAAATCCTTCGAAAAATCTTCTGGAAGCTATAAATAAGAGTATATGAAAGTTGTATAAATGTCTATTTATACAATAAAAATTTTCTTTCTTAAATAACAGAGATTTCAAATTTTCGATCGCCTAAAGTTACAACGAAACATATAAATGCCGTAAACTTCATTGCTCAGTTTATTATTGATCTTCCTATCTTCTATAAATCTCTATGCTTATCTGCGAATCTATCAATATATCGAAATAAATACTACAGTTTCCAATTCCTAGCGGAATTGATTTTATTCAAAAAGAGAGTGCATATAGCGCGCATACAATAAATTCATAGAGGAAACGAATTGTAAAGAAAAGAACAATGCGATTTAAGATTATACGCAAAAATCTCAATCACTTGGAACTAAAATTTATCGTAAAAGAAAAATAGGAAGTTGTGTTAAACAATAATTGACAAGTACATTAAGGGCTTAAAATCATTGAAAAATGTAAGTACATAATATACGAAAATCATTCAATAAAAGAACTTGTATAAAGAGAGGAGTACTCTATGTAGTTTAAATAATATTCAACTAAGAAATGTGATACTTTCAAAGTCATAAATGAACATCTTTATCATCTGTTTCGATATACATAATTCCTATAAATCATTTAACACGAATAGTCTTTCCGAAGAATGTATTTTAGAATTATACTGGCTATTATTAAGTTTTTTTGTTTTTAAATGTTATTAAATCACTTAAAATTTACCCCAAGATGCTTAAACAATAGCATACAAGTAGCATGAATTTTGCAAATTTTTGCAAGTAGATAAATCGACGAAAGAATTGTCGAACGGATGTTGTCAATTAATAGAGATAGGAAACTTCTGGAAACTTGCAGTCATGAATTTATTCATTTATGTACAGTTATATTCAACATATATATATCATTACATTGTCAATGATATTGATTTACATTTTATTCTGTAATCTAAAAAGTTCCACACGCGATCAATAACATTGTCAATTTAGTTTGACAATAATATTATCAATCCCATTCAATCTTTCAAAGATCGAAAACGATCAATATTATTGACAATATGTATACATACACTGCGTATCAAATGTTTAGACGCACCCTATTTTTTAAATAAAAACACAGATCCTTATGAATCTTTCATTGATCCTTTTGTCGAATGTTTATAATACTTCGAAAAATTATGATTACAACTAAAAACATTGAAATTTGGTACTACAGGAAAGCATTTTTAGCTTAAACGTGCAAAATGGACGTATCAAAAGTTTAGACGCACTTTCTTTTTTGTTGTTTACAACTTGATATTGTAATCTAATGACTGTATTAATTATCGGAATGAATATGGTTAAGTATCAAGCGAGTCAACATGAAAAAAGCTGTAAAATTTAATTGTTAGGTAACGAAAACAGAAGCATGGAGTAAATAAATACAGTTAACCAGCAAAAAGTTAGTGATTGGCATGTGTGATTTGTTGTTCTTTATTATTTATTGTTACTGTTACTGTATTATTATTGCTATTATTATTATTAGTTAGTTATTTACTAGTGCTATTATTATTACTGTACATTATTGGTTATTACCGCTACAATGGGAAAATCTAGTACCTTAACTGATTTGATTTACTGGTCTCTTTAGGATTAAATGTATCAAAAATGACAATTTAGAGAGTTCTCAATTAGAACTCCAATATTGTTCGTGCAAAAATGACAAACTGTCCAAATTTGAAGCAGGAACATAAAAATTGTCGCCTTATTTTCGAGAAGGATCATATGACGTGGACTAACGAATGGGACAATGTAATATTACAAGCTATATTTTGTATTTTGATAAGAAGTGTATGAACGTATGTACGTTTTAGGTGATCTGGAGTGATGAAAAGAAATTTAATCTAGATGGACCAGACGGATTCAATTCATACTGGCGAGATTTGAGGAAGGAGCCGACGTATTTTTCGAAGCGTAATTTCAAAGGCGGTTCGTATATGATTTGGACTGTCTTTAGTGCGTTCGGCACCACAGCAATTGCGTTCGTTTCACTGAAAATGAACAGCATTAGATATCAGTCAGTGCTTAAAGACAATTTGCTACCCTATATCCGCCGTTTTCCAAGCATTAAATTCGTTTTCCAACAAGACAATGCTTCCGTTCATACGAGTAGAGGCACAAAGAAGTAGCTCGAAGAGCAAAATCTTGATGTTATGTCCTGGCCATCTCGTTCACCGGATTTAAATCCGATAGGGAATTTATGGGGAATCCTCATTCGCGATGTTTATGCAGATTGTCGCCAATACAGTTCAGTTGATGAACTCAGAAATGGCATTATGACAGCATGGGCGAGAATCAAGCCCGAAACCATAAAAAATTTAATCGTGAGCATGACAAATCGATTTTTCTTAACAATACAGAGTTCTGGTAGTTATACAAAATACTAGTCGTTATGTAAAATTGTAAAATTTGTCGAATAAATAAGCTTTGTTAAGTGCGTCTAAACTTTTGATACGGCCGTTTTCCACCTTTAGACAAAAAATACTATCTTGTAGTGCCAAATTTAAAAATCTCTAGTGGTAATCATAGTTTTTCAAGGTATTGTAAACTGTCGACACAAAAAAATCAATCGAAGACTCATCGAGGTTGCGTTTTTGTTAAAAAAATAGAGTGCGTCTAAACTTTTGATACGCAGTGTATTAATTGTTAATTTTGTCAGTTGCCTTCAGGATGTTAAAAGTGAGTGAGAGGATTAAGCACTTACACAGTCTGCGGACTACACTCTAAACTTTAGAGTCTAGACAAACATTGCGACTATTGATTCATTTAATAAGAAAAGAAAACAATTGAACGCATACTGTGAACACTGATTTCAGATATTGAATTTCAACTGCAATCGGTCATCTTTGAATATTATCCGCACACAATCAATAATATTGACAATACTTTTCGATATTGTCGGCTCCTTAATAATTGTACTTTGCACTATACTTACAAATCATAAATTTTATAAGCCTTTATTAAATATATGAAACGTTTAATTGCATTTTAAAAATATAATAACCTACATTTTTGTTTTTCAATTTAATAGCTGTTTAAAGAATGTCTCTTTTTCGACGCACGATGTAACATTTAGTGAAAATATCTTTATCAGTAGACGGATATTATAGCAAAATAGATGCAATTACTTTCTCGTCATACTTGTAGAGAGCTTAGAAAGTAGATCATAATTCTATAACAAAACTCAAAATACTTCATTCTCCGAATTATACAAAAATATAATTTCATAAAGATTTGTAATTTTAATATAGAACTATAGTTGATGTAAAAATTCTGTTTAATCCAGGGATGTATTGCTGAAAGAAATGCTACTGAAACGCACATCGATTAATAAGTTCCAGATTAAGAATGTCATATGACATTACGAGGGAGTTAAAGCTAGGTATTCAACGCGCGTTAAATTTTATGAATATCTGCACTCTACATACACAAAGTTGACGCGTTGGATCTTAATTCCGGACTTATCTGAAACTGATTTCCACGTCTAGTTTATACGTACTATTAGATTATACAATTTTTATTTTTAAATGCATTGGTTAAAGTAAATAAATTATTTAGTGATATTCTGTTGTAATATTTAGAAAACAGTTTAGGAACCCGTTTTCGCAAGACAAATGAAACGAACTACTTTTCGTAACGTATATACAATTTCTATATTATTTACAATTATAATGTATTTATAAATAAAATTTAAAAAAAATTGTATTGACGGAATTGTATTAGGACAAATTCAAATATGTATATCCGATATATGTCCGAATTGTGTGAAATGAAAAAATAAGAGATAAGATAAATGCATAATTTCAGTCATAAAAAAATCTTTTGGGTACATTATGAAATAATTATCTGTTATAAGGACTCTACCTCCGATTTGGATGATTCTCAAATATATTATAAAGGGCATTATTTTGAACAACTTTTTCCTTTGAAAACGTTCAACAAACGGTTTCAATTTCCGAGATATTTGTAAAAAACTATTGCTGTTAAACACCGTTTATCTGCTATTTTTTACAATATGTTTCTCTTCAGACTTCCTTGTGACAATACGAATTTCAAATACAATGCGTCTACTCGAATTTTTATCCATCACTGATAATAAAAATAAATTGTTGAATTTTTTAATTAAAAAAAGTGATTTGTGACCACATAAATTGTCTCCTAATAAATAGAAAAATAAATAATCGTTTTATGTTTTCTTCGTCGAGAGATGTGCTTCAAGCCGTGGGCGGGGAATCAAAAAACATGATTGGAGTTTGTTTGGATTAGATTTTTGAGAAGGACGGTTGGCCCTTCATAAGATTGGAGTGGATTCAATCTGTTCGGTGGTTTGAAAAAAATAAAACAATTTTTCAGATGTCTGAATATTTGAAGATGAGACTCCAGATATCTGAAAAGCCGCTCCACGCTAGAAAATCTTGCCCAAATTAACTCTAATCACCTTTCTTAGGTAATGTTGCAGATTAACTGGGTCCTCATCAATTGCAATAGTTTTGGAATATGTTATAAAAAACGATACTTTGAACAACTTTTTTCTTTGAAATGGATGGCGATCGGCTTTAGGCTTGGTGATAATTGCAAAAAACTATTGGTATTTTACAATTGAAATCTCTCTGGAAGTGTGCATCCGTGGCAGCGTATACGTCAGTACGCGACCGCCGTTCATCTTTTGTTTCTGTACACACGTCAATGTGGCCGGTAGACAATGTATATCCCACAAAATATCTCCAAAAAGTTAATTCACCCAAGAAAGCATCTACATGTTGTTAATCCCACAGAAAATCTCAAAAAAAATTAATCCATCCAAAAAAGCATCCAAATGATGTTAATTCCCCCCAAAAAGTATCCAAAAGATATTAAATGGCCTCCAAAAAGACATGCAGAAAATATTAATAAATCCCCCAAAACTACCTTCAAAAAATATTAACCCACAATGAAACACGAAAAATATTAAACCTCAAAAAAATAAAATAAAAACACACCCCAAGAAATGTTTATTACGATTTGATTCGAAAAAAAAGTACTGAAATCAAAAGTAGTTGCCCCGTTTGTACAATGTGCTCTACAACATGTTAATTAGAAAATCGCGATAAAACATTAATATTTTAAGTGGATTCATAAATAACGGATACATGCGGAAACCAGAAAAATTAAACCTAAGGTGTACTTTTTGAGTCCTTTTTATCATTTTATCATCAATGTTTTCTATTAGTGTGCACGTTCCTCTGAATCAATCAGAAACGGGAAATTACTTTCCGTCACGTATAATTTTACAATTAGACGAACTAGAGAAAGATTCCTCGTGGACTACATATTAGAAGAAATATTGGCGAGTTGAGAGATTCATATTCTCGGAATATTGTGTTATTATTTGTTTCTATAGTGCGATGGAATTCAGCGAATTGATTCACTAGTGATCAACGACAATGAAATTGAAAACCCTGAATACAAATTTAACAACACTCAGCCTTTTCTACCCGAACAAATTATTTTATATTTTCTTTCTTTCTTTCAATTTGCACGTAATATATGAAGCTATAGTGGTACTACATTTAATTATACAAAACTCGTAACAGTTATTTACACTCAAAACATCTCTACTACGGGCATAGGTTTATTGACTAGGAGACTTTGGAAAACTAATGTCAGCTATGTAGCCATAAAAACTCAAGATTGGACTTCCAAATATTTCTTATCGGATATTGGCACAAATACTATCAATCGATTCGTTGTGTTCTTCTGATGAAGATAATATCAAGTACGATACAATTTAGGTATTTTATAAAAAAATTATGTGGAAAATACGACTTACATGTAGTATCATTTTAAACAGAAACATGTCCAATATGCTTCTAGCTAAATGAAATGTATTGGAAGAAGCGTATAAGGAATTTATCAGTAAAGAATTTAAAGAATTCAGTTGAAGAATTTACCTCGCAACGACACAAAATTGATATTTTCTGACAAAGCCATAAAATTTCAATCCCCCTACACGTGGAGGATAGTGCATATAGGATATAAGGTGGTATAGAATATACAATAGTGGTCATAAGTTTACGACCACTTGGCGAAAACGTTGTCAATTTTTGGACTATTGTAACTTCATGAAAAAAAGTCATACAATAATCATCCTAAGTTCATTTTAAATGTTGTAGTCTCTACGAAAATCCCCTTCGAAAAAATTCAACTTGGGGATGTGAAAGGAGAGGGTTAAACCTTTAAAATAACTCTAGGATGATCATTGTACGACTTCTTTTGACGAAATTACCAGAGTCCAAAGATTGACAACGTTTTCACCAAGTGGTCGTAAACTTATGACCGCTACTGTACCTATCTTAAGAGAGATGCGCTACATTTGTTTTTTGTTTATAAAATTTTAAAGAAAAATAATTGAAAATACAGGCAAATATAGTTTAATTATTGAATTAAATGTGTTTAACAAAACATAAAATTAAATTTATAAAATCTTTGTTTTACTATTGTACTATGTTTTTTAAAAAATTTGCAAAAATGCACCTGTTTCAGGAATCTGGGGTTAAATGCACTCTCATTCATTTATACTTTCTTCTCTCTATTTTTATAATAGCAATTCCATTCTTTTTTTCTTTACTACACGTGAGAAAACAACGAACAATACCTTTCTGTTAGATGCTTCATCAAGCCATTTCATTTAGGCAATCTACACAGGAAATCCAATCCACTTTACACCTGACTGAATTGTAAACTTTTAAGCATTTAGTGCAATAATAATTAGGATTTTTATAATTCTTTATTGACATTTTTTTCATTCTTCTTAGTTAGTCTCATTGTTAGGTTTAGTTGCAATTATTTTAGATTCTATTGTTTTGTTAAAAGTTTAATAAATTGATAGTGCATCTCTCCTTTAAGTTGACGGACAGATGCATCAGGACAAAACAGAAACCAGTACAAAAGAGACTTGTCAAAACACAATGAGAAACCGTGAAGAAGAAATTATTGCCACTGTCTAAACTAATAACGATAGTTAAAATTACGCCATAACAGGATAATATTTGTACTTTCTCGACTGTTATAGGTAGTGTAACAAAGCTATCCTTTAAATCAGAGCTCGACAATTTTGTGTGTGTATTAGCGTATATTTTGCTTCTTATATCTGAATCAAATTATCGAAATTTCATGAAATCTGGTATGGTGGTTTCTGTATATGGTACACTAATGCTATTAAAGATTAAAAAATTTGGTTAAGAGGGAAGGGAGATGTGGGGATATGAGGTACCAAATCCCAAAGGAAGTGGAACTTACAGAAAATTTTATTCGCGGAATACGATAATGAAATATGTATAACCATATCTTTTAGGGTGGTTTGGAGTTAAGTTTTCATTTAAATTTTCATTTAATATTTAAAGTTTCATTTATTGTTTATAAAAATATTTCGTCAGAAATTTAGAGTAGGCATGGAAAAGTTTTTATATCTTTATCGTATATAAACAATAAAACTGACACGTTTTTATGAATGAGCTTGACCCTATAGAGAAAATTGATGTTAGTGACAGCTGAATTAAGTTTGTCAACCTCTCGATGTTGCTAGTACAACGAATGATTCATTTCATCCTATGGTGTGGCTCTCGTAAAATTATCCTACCAATTGGCTAAAAAGTAATAATTGAAAACAGTTGCATATCGAAAAAATCTCTAATTTTTATTCAAAATTTATTAAAAGTAATGCCAATAAATCCTTTATATTCTTCCTGTAAACATGGTACCGCGCCCATTCGAAAAATTTGTAATTGTATTCTGCGTCCCAATAGGTCCAGTGCAACAAGCAGAAACGTTCACTTTTGTCCCGGCCGTCGGCAGCTTATATTGGATTTATTCGGATCGCGTGATACGAACAATAATTGAAGATACGTTTGGAATCATTTTTGAAACATGGTACTTGTCGTCTCCGATTGCTAAAGCCTAGTACTATCTTCACTTTAAGAGTCTTCCTTTTCTTGCACATAGAAAATCTTGGGCAAGTCGAGCAATTGTAGAAAATGTCCTAGTAGCTGACTGTGTTGCGATATTTGCGATATTTGAACATTAAATTTTATTTAATTTCAAATTCTAATGTAATTAAAAAGAAACAATAGTACAGTAATTATACGATTGAGAGCTGCACTCTGGTGTGGACGCGAGCCTCTATCATGACTGGTAGTCGATTCGGCTTCCTTTGCTCTCGGCCGCAGAGATAATTGATACACGATAGCAGAAGAAAAAAAAAGAGGTCTCCCTTGATCGTCGATGCTCGAACTCGACGCCCGAAATCAATAACGTCATAAAAGACAAGGACAGCATTAGGGATTAAGAATAGGAAAAATTGAAGTATTTTATTTGTAAACGGATTTTCATGCAAGTAACACCAATTGATTTCTTGTGTTCTCCCAATGAAAATGATATCAAACACGACATGATTCCGATTATTTATAAAGCAAATACTTATTAACTTAATTTGTGGAAAGAAAGAGTTTACTCGTCCCTACTCCGATTTACTAATTTGTTACATATCAGTCACTCTTTTTATATATATAATACAGAATTATATATTATTTTATGTACATATGTATATACTAATGTTTCTATTCGAAATTAGCTTGGTTTTCTTCCCGTAAATAAGGATCGTTGGATTGTACATAAATTTTAATAAGTAAGGATAGTCTACCAACTTCAACCGGGATATTTATTACTATACGTACATACTTGCTACATATTTCGAATAGTTCTTGAAGGTGTAATAGCTCTTAACTTATTTCATTTTCGAAAACTATTTGTTTAAGCAAAAGAGTGAATAATAAGGAATTAGTAAACTAGAGTACTTTTCGTAGCATTCTATGTGGAGATGAGCATGACCTTTCTTTCTACAATCCAAGCTTTATGTGTCTTTGATGTACATAATTGGAATCATGTCATGTTTGGTATCATTTTCATCGGAAGAGTACAAAGGATCGATTGCTGTTATTTGCGTGAAAATCTGTTTGCAAATAAGAAACTTCAATTTTTCCTACTTTTAATTCATATTGCTATCCTTGTCTTTTATGGCCCCCTTATTCTCGGGCGTCGAGCTCGAGCGCGATGGTTCCAAGAATTGATTTCTCCGCGGCACATATCAAACGAGGTAGTGGGGATAGCCGCGGCTCTCGATCGTGATGCTCGAAGCGGCTCTCTATCGAGTAGCTAAATATCACACTTCAAGTATCGGAACATGCAGTTTTAGGATCTTCACTTATTGGGACATTTGACATCTTAAGGTAGTTGTTTCCGCACAATCGTATTAGAAAGTTAATTGCACATGACTTGATTATTCAAGACTATTTTGTTTCTAAGGGTATGATATAACTTTTCGATACGTCTACTGTACGTTTTTTGCCCGCCGTTTGCGCATACACACGTGTAATTACCCTCTAATACAAAGAAGCATTGACATGGAGAAGAGAAAATTTAGAATAGAAGAGAAAATGAAACATGGTAACGTTACTGATAGCACCATGCTTCGGGATTTCTCTAAATGATGAACTTTATATTGTTGTAATTCAGTAACTAAATGGTAAACTATTGTGTTTGTTTTGTTTTTATTAAATTCTTATCGATGTTCTGCACCATATCAGGAGATGTGGCAGCGTCTCGCGTCAAGTAGTTCTGTGATACGTGACGCTAGCAGTACGTCCAAAAAGTTTGATAACGATTTATTCTTTTAATGCAGTGTGTAATCGATTTTAACGATTGCCACATTGTTAAGTATCATCATGCGCATAAAATGAGCCCTCACACATGTACATTGGGATAGGAAGAGCTGAAATATCGAGATACAGTACTATCCCGTAAAAGAACCGCGAAGAGTCCCAATGTGCGGCTCTTTTACGGGACAAGTATACTAATATTTTTTATCTTTCATCTTCAGCACGGCACAGCGAGGGATAGGGACGAGCCATAAATTTCGTTTGGCACTGCCAGGGTAGACGTGCAACATTCGCATTCAACCTACACAAGACATTTCTCAAGACAATGTCTTAGGAAACACATTTAGCGATCCAACCTGTTAGTTAGAGTATCGTTTACATCCTCGGATTTTTCGCGGGCGTGAAACCTCGAACCCTCGCACAGGATAGGATTCTACTACAGGTTTCTTTTGTTCAAAACCACAAGATCGCATACTTTAAGGTCACTTTCCGTGATTTTGCAATCTTGCGATCTGATTTTCGGATCAAAACGTTAACAATCGTTTCATCTTGGCAAGATCTTTCTCAATTTTTTAAATTCGCGATCTATTTTCGACAAACATCTTAGAATTTTAAAGCTTTATAAAAGTACATCCCAACAGGTACAATAAAGTGTATAAAAACATTTTACTCTATCTCTGTCTTTCAGTGCATTTGTAAAATTGCAGAATTCTCTGCTTGTTAGTTTAGCATATTGCTATGTTATTTTAAGGCATTACTGTTGCAAAATGAAGGCAAATTGGGCACTATGTTATAGTACATTTTACACTTCAATTTGGATCTCCTATCGCCTCTTAGAATATCGAAGGCTATATTATCTGTTACACCTTGTATAAATTACATATAGGTAATTTTATAAACGTCGTACGTATACATATATGTATATTATCCTTAACGTTAAAATTATTATTATTTGTAACTACAATTAATGTTTTAGAATTAATAAAAGCTGCATGTCAGCGATTTAAATCAGAGCGTGATTTGTAAATGTACTTCTCCGCATGGGCCGTGTACATGCATAGGTACCTAAAGGTCAAAGTGGGAAAAAATATCCTAATTTTGTCTTTTTCCTGGCATATGATACTTCGGTAGCACACAGAAAAATGTATGGTTGGTTGCTGTAAGAACCCTCTCGGTCGCTCGACGAAAGGACGCCCGCTGAGTGCTGGGGATAGTCGCGAGCCCTTTCCGGGGCCTAAAACTCGACCGTTTTACGGGACAGTACTGTATGAATTTTTGGTGCAGGAGTAATTTGATATGCGACAGAGATATTTCTTTCTGGCTTTCACATTCTTGCCGCTAGGTGTCTTCAGCTACGTAACTACGTAGCTGAATCCATCAAGTCTTGAACAAAAAGGTTAATAGCAAAAACTAATGTATGTAAGAATAATAATAAAAAATGATAGAAATAACAAATAAAAGAATCGAAAACTCTTGTAACAACATGCTCTAACACGGAAAAGTTGTTACACGATAAAGAGTGAATTAATACAATGTTAAAGTTTGGAGCAAAGGTTGCTCCAAAAGGTATTATTAATAATTGTTTCAAAAATTAATAAGTATACCATCCAGGCTGTGCTTACTACGTTATTGCAAATAATTTCTCATTAATTATAAGGACATTATACTTGCCTCCTAAGGCAAAAGAATTCTGTATGGATGTATGCTGATGACTGTTAACATTCGTTAGACGCTTTGGCCACGAGGTGCTAAAGACGCTTACATATTTATCTTAGAAAACATACCACGGTAGACTATCAGAAATTACAACACATACACATAATAAGTAAGAAAAAGACACGTGGACACGCTATAGTGTATAGAAATAATAATTTTCTACATACCAATAGCAAAAATAAGTGAAATCCTCCCTAACAGAACATTTTAAATGTAAAAACACCAATGAGTTAAGTTTGATTTAGACACTGGATTTCACAAAAAATGTCCAAAAAGATTAACTCAGAAAAAATCTCCAAAAAAATTAATCCACCCAAAAAAGCACCCAGAAGATATTAATTATGGAACACACTGTACAAACGGAGTAACTACTATGATTTCAGTACTTTTTTCGAATCAAATCGTAATAAACATGTTCGAGTAGCTTTTTTATTGTATTTTTTTGAGGTTTAAGATTGTTTGGGTTTCATTATTGTGGATTAATATTTTTTGAAAGTACTGTTGGGGGGTTTTTGGGTGCTTTTTTGGGTGATTTAATTTTTTTTGAGATTTTTTGTGGGAACTAGAGTAGTCCAAAAATCGAACTCAACTACTTGGTGTTTTTACATTTTAAATGTTTTTTTAGGGAGAATATTAGTTTTTTAACAAATTCATATAAAAATTGTCGGATAGAGATAAATCGGAGATCGGAGATAGATAAAAATGTCACTTCAGCAAAGTCTTGGCATACGTGTTAAATTACGTGTTAAAAGTTTAAACTTTGAAGGCAAATAACTTGAATTTGGGATGGTAAAATTCTTCAAATTTTTAACCAAACGTACATGAGATTTATATTTACATGCGATTAAATTTATAAGACATTATTAAGAAACTCGATTTCAGCAACAACTACCTCAAGTGTTCGGGTATTGGGACATTTACCTTCCGAAATTAGTGTCTATGCTCACTTAAAGAGGATTCTCACACAGCTGTACCAAGGCCGTACCGTGCCGTGATCGTACCGTGATTGTGCCGTGATTGTGCCGTGATCGTGCCGTGATCGTGCTGTGACCGTGCCGTGATCATGTTGTGATCGTGCCATGACCGTGATTTTACTGACGATCAGACCTATCCGGACTGTATTCTTCAGTATTTCTGAATTAGCAGAATCCGAAAAAATAGTCAAAATTATATCAAGTATGGTACTATTTTTATCAGAAACCAGCAAGAATCGATCGGTGACATTTCTATGAAGATCCAATAAGAAATATAGAACTTAGAATTTGCATTACTAGAAGACCTATTGCTGTCTTTGTCCTTAAGAGTGAAATATTTTCGGTGTGAGGCCCCTTACTACGCGGCGTTCGACCTACGGATTCAAAGGACCATGAAAAAAAAGGTCTTCTTTGATTGATTTCAAGGGGCCTCCAATGAAAAAGCAAATATCCTTTGCTAAGAAAACTAATTTTCATGGTACAGATATGGTTTGGGTACTGCCGGCAAAATATGGAATAGTATGAGCCGTTCCATTCGAAAACAAGGAAATGATATTTTTACCACTGGTACTGAGCGCGATTTCACGGTACGAACACGGTTTGAACACAGGCTGAAAAAAGTACGACCAAGTGTGAAGCACTATATTCCAAAGCTAGAGAACGATACCTTTTTGCACTGTCACGGACAGCACTGTGCCGTCACGGTAAGGTTATGTGTGAACTCTCCTTTATGCTGTTGCTAATAGGCCCCGTACTAGATGCAACCAAGTATAGCACTACTGTAAACCAGAAAAATACTAAAAATTGATCAGGCGTGTTTGGAATCTGTATAATTTTAAAAGACAAAGCTTATTTTATGTCATTTCTCAAATTCAACTAGGTATTGCATTACAAAGCATTGCTCAACCAAGTTCTATTCTGCGTCCAAAGGAACAATTGACAGCTCAATTGCCCACATAAAGGCGAAGTCGGTCGACGTATCGAACCGCGTCCGTCCAATTCAATATGCTTCCAACCTTAGATATTGGGAAACATGAGAATTGTTATAACGAAAACGTGATCAGTTGTTGGGTAATCTAATCAAAAGGCGTAATATAGTATTACGTTACGTTAGTAATGATTCTCTCACGATCTATAGAGAACGTCGCGAAAGATGTGTACATAATCCTTTAGTAGAAAATAAGTAACAATTCTTTAACTATATTTATTTATTTATACTTTAAATTAATTAAAAGTATGAAATTAGGCTTATTGTTTTATAAATACAAATAGGAAAGAATTAATTCTATCACAATTGTCTTTAATTCTTCTACCCCACTGATAACAACATGCTGTCATTCTAGGTGTTCTATTGATAATAAACCTGTCCTTAATTGTCCATTTCTTGAGTAGAGCGTTTACATTGCCTCGAAAGTAATTCCTGAGTAATTGAATCCCATATTTCTCAACGTATTTATAATTTTCAAAAAGTATATTTACTACCACTGCTTCTTATAAAACTTTTGACATGAATAGCTGCTTTATATTTCAAATAACTATGAAATTCTTCTTTTGGGTAATTTCCGTAATTTAAACAGTTGTTAACGTAAAAGTAACTGAAATTACTTCTAAATAATTGAAATGATTAATTAAAATCATCTTACATTACAATAAATAATTAAAGTAGTTGAAAATATGTGTAAATAATTGGAATGATTAAAAATAATTATAATATAATTATTTATTTACAATATAAACACTTGAAAATTGGTATAAATACACATTTGGAGTAGCTGAAAGAAATTATGTGATTGAAATTAAGGAATTGAGTGATGAAAATTTAAAATTACAGAAATAATTAAAAGTATGATAAAAAATTGGATGAACTAAAAATACGGTTTATAACAGAAGAAAATATTCGAAAAAATGAAAATATTTGAAGCCAATTACATATAATGAATAGAAAATAATAGGAAATAATCGTTAACAAAAAAAAAAAGAACAAAAGTAATTGAGAACAATTATACATAACCTTGAAAATAATCGAAATTAATGAATATAAATCGAAGCAATTGGTATAGTATCAATTATTTTGTTAGTTTAAAAACAGCAGTATTACTATTACTCTTACTTTGTATTTAAAAATATGCTGTCTAATTAAACGAAAAGTTTCGTGATAATAGGAAAATAATTAAGACGTCCTATTTACCACCAAATTTTACTCGATTCTACTCAATACGAAACAGAGAAACCTTAAATCATTCACGTTATATGGACGACTAGCAACATAAGAACCACAGGTCACATTAATAAATAAATGATAATACGTATGATACTATAAGAAAATGAGAAAGATGTTCTAGTCACGCGATTATTTGACAAAAATAATGTATTAACTTTCGTTATTAGAATACTTAACTACTTCATGAATTTGAATTTAAAAGGAAAATTTAAACAACTCCCGCAAACATTCTTATGAAAACGGAATAAAGTATATGATTTTAACACATCACGCTTAATGTATGTCTATCTTTAACGATATGTCACAATTACAAATGTCTAAAAAGGTATATAATTTACAGAAGTACTTAACGTTTACTTATATGTTTTTTTTTGTATTATTCAGTATTAACTGAGAACAAAAATAAACTTTGTAAAGGACAAAATGTGTATAAGGAATAATCATCCCAGTCATTTTAACAGGTTTGGTGTGTCTGGTATAAAATCTGAAGAGAATATTTACAAAGTTATTGATGCTTGCCTTCTTGAAAATATAATGCTTTTTTTAGAAATGATCTTCCTATCATTTGAAACAAGGAATTATTGTACTACACTTAAAGGGATGATTTTCTAGGACGCGTTATTTTCAATATTTAATTTATATTAACGTAATGTTATGCTAACAACAGCAAAATAGTTAAAAGTACCGACTACATTTGTTTATTACGTCATATTTACCTACACTTAAATGTATTATATTTATTTTGAATTAATGCAGGTCAAAACTAAAGAATATGTATATATACATGTATATACCTATAAGTATTCGTTTACACATATTAAATGTTAGTAATAATCGTATTACGATTGCATGCATATTGTTTATAATGTTCGTTCGTCTATAAGAAAAACAGATGGAAATTGTGTCGCTCGAGAGAGTTTCAGGTAGGGAATCGAGAATCGATAACCGAGTTCTGGTATGTACATTTTGATATTCCAAATATACGTATGTATATACATACTTCAACTTATTCATTGTTATGTGAATCTACTGGCCCACAAGATTTTGTGATCCTTTTTATATGCATTGAAAGCGATACTTTTGCAGGAAATTGCATTCACACCAATGTAACATACTAATACGATCAAAATTTTATATACTAACATTTAAAATACATTGCGATCGATTTCAATTACATTTTATTAGATTCAATATGAATTATATCAATTTCTATACTCAATTAAATTATTCAATTAAAAAATAATTTCAACTAGCTATCACTGTAACCTTTTTTATTTCGTGTTAAAAACGTAGGAAAAAATATCTATCATACATGTAAAACTTAAGACTACATTTGAAACATAAATTCATTTTTATTTTTGGAGATAGTGTATCAGAGAATAATCTGCAATCTACAAGTATAAAGTGATGGTGAAACAACATAAAGAAGAGAAGAGCATCGATATCCTTTCTGAATGTTAAGAATGCGACGATTACGATTATTACGCGTTAATTAACACGCTTTGCTAGGCGATTTATGATCGAGCAAGAGCAAGTAATCGAGATACAAACAACGTAACAGTCATAGTAAATATTTGCGATTCACCTTGCGACACCTTAACACAGTGGTTAAGCTTCTACGATTGGTAAATTATTTTGGTTATGGTGGTACAATCACTATACCGCCTAATAAATTTAATCCTTAAATTTTATTTTTTTCTATCAAAAGAGTTAAATAGAATCTATTTAGAAGTTATTTTCGCCAAAGAATAGATATTGTATTATCTATATTAGATTCGATCAATAGAAGAGTTGGTCCTATGTATATTATGTTATCACGTTAACAATTAATTTCAATTCAATTTGCTCTTTTTTTCCCCGCGTAGCCATATGGCTACATATCTATAAAAATCAAAATCTTATTTAAGTTTTTTATTTGCCACTGCTAAGAAATAACCATGAAGGAAACAGAGACTTGAATGTTTTGAAAACGTTAGAATATTTTAACATATGGAGTGTTCAAAATATAAATATTTCTTTGTAATCATCAAATAATTTGAGAGGACAATCGAATGTTGATTATGTATTATACATATATGTCTTATTCACTCAAAGAAAACAGTGACTAGAATAGTCACTGATGAAAAGGGCACTCACTTTATACAATTGCAGTGATATTCCGCGGCATTTGTCGCGGACAGTAAGTAAATATGACAATGACTGTTCCCTATGGCTTGAGCCATATCACAAAGCTTCGTGCTGGCAATAGTGTCTGGCGATTTGCCGAGTTTCAGACGAATGTTATCAATTTTGAAGAAAACGAACACTCCAATACAGCAATTTCATTATTCTTGATTTTCATTTGATTTTGTCATCTAAAATCTAGAATCATCCCAATTCTATCAATGTTCTACTTATTATCAAACGAATTTATGTATTATGGATATACATACATAAGTACACTCTGGTTATAAGTTCATTGCTATCTCCATTATATTCTGAAATTATTTTTTCATTTTGTTTTACTTTCATCTCTCATAAACTATTTTTCTAGTATTTGAATTGATTTTAGAAAGGGATTACATTTGATACATTAATGAATCGCAAATTTATAACAAGGTGAAATTATATTCTTATTATAAATTACATATTTTTATTATATAATCTGAAAAGATTAACCTGTATCTAAGTCAATTATCTGAGTGAATTCCTTTTAGGTATATGTTTAACACAAATAAAACTTATTTAGACAAAGTCTAATTCAATTAAAGGTTTGTTTATGGTAAACAAAGATATGTTCATTATTTGATTTGGCCTATCTTTATGTAAAATAATTTTGTTGATCGAAATTCCTAGCGTATTTTTCTTTTCTTCTATTTTTTTGTTGAAATAATTGCACATTTCATGTTTTAAAACATGTACAATTTCATTTAATTCAATAGTGTATATCTTACATTTAGCAGTGAAACTGAAATAAAAAAAATTTGCTGGAAGTTACTATCCTCCTTAAATAGCAACTCATTATAAGTGTTTATTACCCTTATTTTTTAGCAATCGATTACTTGCATCACTTGTACTGTAATGAGTGTTTATAATACGATGTTGTTAACAAGGTTTTCAGATTTAATAAGAATAAATTTCATTTTCTAAATAATCTAAATTAAAAAGTACATTTGAGCAATTTACTAAATTAAATTTATTTCTGATTCTGATCCCGAATTAAAGTATGGTCTAGGATTAATATAAGCATTTTTCATCTATTTATAATCTTCTTCCACGTAATATTTGCTATTTTTCTAGCTGCAATATACAGTTTTCTATCGAGTATCAAAACAAAATGTATTTACGTAATATTTTCATAATACTGTAAGAAGATTCTAGCAGCATTCTACAATCCTGATACCTTGCCACTTAAAAGCAACCAAGTACATTGCCACTCGATCCAGTATGTTACTTGGACGTATACAAATTGCGTTTACACTGAAAACAAGCAATTTCACTTTGCAGGTTGCCAGACCTAATGTCGCCTTCGATAAGAGGCTTTGAGGCACAGCGAAAGATGGCGGAGCGTCAGATCTCAGAATCTTCGCCAGGAACAATATTTTCACCAGCGGAAGACCCAATAGCAATCTATCGGCCTCAGCAAATTTACATTCATAATCGATATTTCTGATCGTGATTCCTTGATACCTTTGATCCCCAACAATTTCTCTATCAACTTTCCAGAAATTCTCGAGAAGATTCAGATTGAAATGTTATCGGTGATAGAGGAAATAATACCACTTACTTAAACGACCTTGCATAGTAAGTACGAGGGTTGAAATTCTTGTAGTAACGCCTACAATTTACTCACGAAAGCGATTGAACCATTAGTTATACATTCCGTTGATCTTGCGCGACGCTCTCGAGAAGTCTATTTCTCTTTGTTCCACAGTTGAAAGCGAAGAAGCAATTTGATTAACGAAGAGGAATGCTCTTCGACATAAAGGAACGCCATCCCAGATTCAATGAAATTCTGTGACAAATAACTGGGAAATATTGAATCTCGTCTCTATGACGTAATCAGACTTTCTCACGTATACCCAAGAGTATGAAACAATTAAATTACTTTACGACTTCTTAATTCATTTCGCTCTGTATGTTGAATAACTGTAATGAACGCACTATCAAATTTAATAGCACTTATATATGCAAGCTCTAAGTTGGGAAATTCGATGAGAAAAATCTATAGTTAACTTTATACTTTTCGTTTTAGGGAGGAACAGAGTAATTGAAACCCGTAATTGAAGATGTTTAAGGTAACAATATAGTTGGCTGAGGCCTTACATGTTTGTTTACTTTAAAGTATATACATAGGTACTCGAGCAACTAATTGCCATATCGAAAGGAGGGAAATGTATCGTTTGGCTAATGATCGATGAAAACTTCGTTACTGATACTTTTTTAGGGACGCGCACGCGATGAAACGAAAAGACAGATACATACAAGAGACAATTTTAGACAGCGAAGCGTTCATTTTTGCAATTGAAATTCTATTCAGTAAATAAACATAGGACAAACTAACGGTCTAATATAAATCTGGTTTCTAATTGCAAAATCAGAATCAAAGACAGCATAATTTACAATTAAACTGACAAGTTTAAAATGTTACATTAGTTCACTCAATTTTTGCATTAAACTTTTATTTTTATTTATAATCAACTTATGGTTCTTCTTGTATATGTTTTTATAATATACAAAATTGTACCGAGAAAAAGAATTTCTATTTCATGTTTATTTTTTTTTTACAAGAATTCATTAGCAGAGCATTTCCTGTATTTGTTTGTTTTGTATTGTAAAATAAAAGAATTACGGAGGTGTCTGAAGTGTCTTTTTTAGTTCGCTATAAGAAGAAAAGAAATGAAACAAAATTTAATTACCAGTAATATATTAAAATATTGTGTACATTGTGAATAGTGTTATGTATAAGAATATGTATTCAATAAATAAAACTATAATTTTCACAATTTCATTAATCTTTCTTCAAAATAGAACAGTTTTTCCGCAAGAAATTACACGAAAAACATTTCTCAGTCTTAATCCAAGAGATTATAGATCATTAATCTTAGAATATCTTTCCTTAAAAACTAAAAAAGAAGAAGACAAGTTCTTTCAAGTGTATTTGAAACAAACTTCCACAAAAGATCAACATTAATTTTTCTTCTCCATTCAATAAATGTAGTATCTATTTTTATCTGTTTCGACATCTACAAGAACCTAATTTTCTGAAGTATCTTAAATATATACTGAATTTTTTCAGCTGTAAAATATTTACAAATCTGTTATGGATCACTTACGACAGAAGCAAGAAATATATTAAGAAGAGAAGTAGTATACCTGTTGCTGATAGTGCTGATAATCGGTGTTTCCTTTTATTACGGCGGAACTGGCACCGAAAAAGCCAATGATAAGCAGCAGCTTTGGCAACCAACTTACTGATACATTCAACATTTTTCTTCCTCTTAAGTCGAACTTGAATGAATGCTATCCTCTTCGTCGACACTAATTCTTTTTAGAGACACTAAGGAGAACGCGCGTCGAGTTGCTTCAGAACAAACGGTAGATTGTGTGACGTCGCGACGCACGGCGTCTCTCTTATAGCTGCTAGTCCAGCCCGCGATTCGTTCCCGTTGCGCATCCCCAAACGCTTGCAACCTTACTGCCGATGATAACGCTGTTAATTCTCTATCCCTCTCTCTCCCTGACAAGTTTTACTGAAACTTTCTTTCATTTCGAAAGTTCGGGGGTTCAATTGTATCGCCAAGGACATTTCATGTGTTCTAGCATCGCGTCGATGTGATATTCAACTTTCAATTAAAAAAAGTGGGATTGACTGAGGAAAACCTGAGAAAAGAAGTAATACTTGTTTGTATTGATGACTATGGGGTAGGTTTTATGACTCTAAGTTACTTTAAAGATGTAAATTTTAGATTAATTTTTGAAAGTCTTGCCACCATAGTACTGAAGATGTAGCTACACATGGGTGTAGATACTCATGTTCATCGGATTTCACCTTCATGAAAAACTGTTGCATACAAATTCACTGTCTAATGTCTTGATTAACGTAAATTCTTAAACACTTTTAAATTTATTTGTTTAACTTCGGACGATTATTCAAATTACAGAATATATCATTATTTTTAACTTTTCTCAAATCGTTTATCCATACATCATTCTATGTTAGTATTCAGTAAATATTTTTGCAAAACAGTTTTTATATAACCGAAATTTTTCATATTTATTATTTCTATTTTCTATTTATTACAATGAAGCAGTATAATCATTTTCCAAAAAAGTCATAAGAAGTATAAAAGTAAATTAAAATGGATAACTTTAGTCTTTCCGTTTAGTCTTTCTCCATTTAACGTATATTCGGTTATAATATAGAAATGTTTATTTAGAGAAAAGTGGGACATTATAGAACGCTTAACTATGAATTGCGATAATAAAAAATTACAATGCAAAATGGTCATTTGACTATTAGATTATGAAAAAACGGAATTTTTTGTTAAGAAAAGAATTTAGCAGTGGAAGAAAGTATGATTTGTTGGAAATATTGAAATATTCGTTTTGTTTAAGTGGTAGACAAAAATGAAACGCCAATTAAGAACTATTAATTTTAAAAAATATATGAATATACATTTTAGATATAAGAAATATAGATATTATATTAAAAGATTAAAAAAATATGAAATAACATGATAATGATTGAAAATATATAAATACATATGTTTTAAATTACAAAAAAGTATAACTTTACACATTTAGTTGGTTGTTTTAAGAATAAAGTCACAATAAATACATCTACTGTGCTCTGCTCAAGAGATGACTCCCGAAAGGTATGCAGGTCTAATTGGTCAGAGTGGAAGAGGACACGCCCAGTTTCGCGTATACTTTCTGCTCTCGCATATGATTCGTCACGGCAATCACATACATAATGTAGATTAAGACACCCCTCTTGCCCCTGTGCCGTCCCGGGGATCATCTCTTGAGCGGAGCACAGTACTTCTTCCTTAACACTGTTGATGGCCTCATGGACCAATTTTTGACATTCAATGTATTGAATGCAACTTGTTTTACATACAAAATTCATTGTCTTGAGAACTGGAATAGTAATCCAACTTTTAGTATAAAGTCTAATATTTGTAAAAAAGGATAACTACGTATGAGGAAACATTCCCATTTTCTCCTTAGATAGGTGTATCATTTTATTTCATACTAAAATGTCGCGTTTTGCCCTACATGTAATAAGAATAAGCATTTAATATTTATACTTCAGTAAAACACTTCAGAATTTAATGAAATGCCAAAATACACTATCTGATAAAATAAAAGTTCTAAAATGCAATACTGCAGTTGCTGTTATAAATTTTCTAAATGAAAGTGAAAAAAATTATGGTATCACCAACATAATATTTAGGGGTTAGGCTCTAATTTTTAAATTCTTGAAACTCAAATCCGAAACTTCGTAAGATTTCGAAACTCGGCATTTTCGAAAGTACTTTGTAATGAAGTGTCAACAATATATTTACATTTTAACTAAACAGAAACAAAAAAATAACACTATATGAAAGTATCCAATCGAGATTCTTATTCAAGAACACTAACATTCAAACTGTTTCAAGATTTAATTTACTTCTGTTTTTATCAACTGTAGTGTCCGATGTATTGAAACTTCTTTTAGGAACTACCGTTGATGGTTGTGTAACAGGATATTTTCTTTAGATAAACATATCGATAGACTCGGTTCTCCGCGATTTCGATGATTTTTGAATATATTATAAAAGGCGCTATTTTGAACAAATTTTAAATGCCTAGGCAGAATAAAGGCGAAGCCTGTTGTTGTTTACGTGATGTTTATATATGCTCCATAGGTTAGGTCCGGCTTAGGAATGAAAACCAGGATCGAACTGGACAAAAAAAGCCCAGGGCCCAGGGAAAAGGTACAATATAGATCCAGATCCGGTAAAAAAACCTGTAAGTTTAAAACTTTTTATTAAAACATGAATCAAAAACACGTTACATTAAATTACATTAAATTACGCTTTAATAAATTACATACCGTTTTTGTTCATTTCAACTGTAATTGATCGTCTACGCTTGGACTAGAACGAATTAAAATATGGACTGACAATGAGTACCTTGAAGCTCTACTGCCGCTATTATTTGGAATTTGTAGAATAATTATGTAAATGTGTGTAAGATATGAATGTTTATAGTAAAAATGATCCTCAAGTACTGAATAAAAAGCACAATTCAAACTTAATTACTACTCGTCGGCTCTCGGATGACGACGCGACGGCCCACCAGGGGAAACGTACCCTGGTGAGCCCGACTAACCCTGATGAAAACATCATGGAAAGTATGAAATGAACATTTTGTTGAAACTCAAATTGTATCATAGTATTTTAATATTCTCCTAATTGCGAAAGAAAGATGGATTAGAGTTGGTCTCGGCTAAGCCCAACTCCCGCCCACGTATTGAAGTTTTAAATTTCTTCGAAGGCAATATTTACTAATCTTTTGGTAGTTATTTTAATAAGGTATGGCCAGGAGTTAACGTAGTAGAAAAGACAGCTTTTTGCGAGTTTATATCTTAGAAATTAAAGCCAAGCGATTGTAACATGTATAGGAAAAAGTTCTTTAAAATCTTGCCTTGTATAATATACATTCAAAATCATCGAGATCGGCTACTTCTCTTTGCACAATTTCCAAGAATTTGTAAATTTAATGTTTCTTTTAAAAAATAAGCAAAAATACATTATTTTTTCGAACCCCTCGATTGATTCCTAGTTCTAGTAATAAGAGTAGTGTTTTTAAAAAAATACTGCATCGAAATAACCAACGTTTGGAAAAGGCTGCTGAAGTAAACATTCAGCGTTCTTTTTTTTTTTCAAAATATTTTAGAAACTAAAATCGGCCGCCACTAGCATATATAGCTGTTCAAAAAATTGTTCGAAAGATTAAGTTTGACAACATATTTAAAAGTGATCGAAGTCGGTGAATACCAAGTTCATCGACAAGTTTACCTTTCTTAAAATATGGATACTTCTTTCTTACCTGGGTTTCAAAAGTTTTGAATCATGAAGTTTAAAGTTTCAAATTTTTGAAACTCCAAACTTTCTTGGGTTTCGAGGTTTCGACGTTTCGAGAAATGCATCTCTAATAATATGAAAACTTGAGCACGCGAAATGTATCTAACTCTGTTAGACAGAAAAGTACGTGCGCACAAGTTTGTGATTCATCACAAATTGTTTTGAGGTCGATTTAGTTTCATACTAATTATTATCTAAGAACCTAATTGTAAGAAAACAGAAAACATTGACGTTCTGGTCTACCCACCCACTCTGTTTTACCGAAATCTCGCCTATAATGTATACGTACATTATACGTATGTATATACATAAATATGTAACTGATTACTTCACACTTGAGAAATTTATACTACCTGTACAAGTAACAGTAAACTGATCCAACTATCTATTTTACCTTACTATCTCACTTTTGCTTTCCATTCAATGCACAGTAATTTAATTTTTTTTTTGTTTATAATATTCTATTCTATTTCTATTTCTTCATTACTAAACTGGAGTTCATTTATACACTTCAAATGAAAATGTTATATTTGATCTTAAATAAGCGTTAAACAATTCTTGTAATTTCATTGCACTCCCAAATTATTTTTCAATGCAACCTTTTTATTTCCAAAGATTAGTACAATTGAGTTTATCTTTAAATATTCTAAAGTAACTGACATATAAGTGTATAATTGAATCTTATTATCTCTTTTTCTATTTCTTTATATCATTAAATATTCTCTGTTCTAGATTTATAAGAAAAAAAAACTGTTTACTTACCTTGATAAATAATCTCGTTAAAAGACGTTACAAGGTAAATTTGCCTTTTGTAGGAGCAAAAGTACGCCCACTTTATTGGTGAAATCCCATCGCTTCTTTATAGCATAAGCAATAGAAGATCATATCTGAGAAATTGGTAAAACTGGATATTTTTAATGGAAATACATACGTACCAAGACTTCCTACTCGTTTCTTCTGATTTATCCTTAGAACAGTATTTCCTCCATAATTAAATCTAGAATTAAAAAAAAAACGATAAATTTTACGTACCTTTTTGTTACTGCTATATCAAAAATCAAAATGATTGGAAGTTAAAATTTTCATAGAACATTTGATAAATATTATCATAGTACTTTATATTTTTTAGGAATATAAGAAGTTCATTTTACATGTACAACTTTACGTTACAGTGCTAAGTTAAGGATTTTTATCTAAATAATGATGGTAGAGTATTTTTACCATATTTTCATATTATACATATTTTTACCTAATATAAACTTCTGTAAACTCATACTTTTTTCAAAATTGAAACTTAATAAAATACATGTAAAAGAATAAAATAGACACATAATAATGGCGTCTATTTTTTCTCTACTTTAGCGATAAAATATAGTAAAATTTCATCATTGTAGTATAAATATTTTTTGAGAAATAGATACTTAAAGCTGTACAAAGAAAGTCCTTCGAAATTGTGTACAAAAGTAGCTATTAAATGTACTGAATAGCTTGAATGTTTAATTAAATGTTTAATAATATTCTAAAAACGCCCATCTAATACACTATTCTTTTAACTATTCTTTTGAAGTCTACTTCTTTTGAAAATGTTTTTTTTATTTTTAACCATCTTTTAGTACTTGCATTTTGCTCTTAACGTTATCTTCATATTGCAATCAAGCTTCAAAAAATTCTTCTAAATTTCAATTGCTTTTTGTAATTCTAATAGAATTTTGAAGTGTTTTTGAAAGTAAACTAAAACTGTTGAAGCAAAAAACATATGTTCAACATATGTGAAATTTTGGCAGAAACAACAAGAAAGTTATGAAAATCAAGAAATATTATAAAGAGATGGAAGAGAGTAATAAATATTGTAATTAGAAATGAATAAAAAATACTATCTCCCTTTTCCGTTATACAAGAATAGATTTGATGCATTCAATAGAGATCTGAATTATTCACTGGGATGCTTCTGAATTTTATTAAATCACGTTCCCGAGATTTACGACCTTATTCACTGTGAAAACCTACAGACACTGCCATCGTATTGTCGTCAATTGTTTGATCAAGTAAAACACTACTTATTCCTCCTAACGTTTAAAGATTTCAAGTTTTGAAGCATTAAAGTATGAACCACTTATTTCTTTCTACAAAAAAGAATCTAAAATATACAGACTTATACATACAATACTCACGGTATCGCTTATATATATATACGAACGATTTCACAAGTTTGGAAAATTACAGTTTTATTAGTAACAACCGATATTTATTGTTTAGATTAATCATTAATTACTGCTAAAATTACAATTACTGTAATTATTATATACTTAATTTTAAGATATAATAAAAATATGAAACAAATGTAAAGAATATACATCAATTATTACAAAGAAACCTGTATTTTTCTCAAGATGTGACATCGTTTGAATACTTATGAATGGTACAGTAAATCATCTATACTTCATATCTATTAATATGGTTTTATTAATACCTGTTAATAGATTTTTATTGATGCAATGAATTGTGATCAGCTCGATATTATTATGTATTACATTATCCACAATTTTTAGTATTCTGTTTCTGTAGTCTGCAAGCTGAATCTTGACAGTCAGACAGATTACTTACATATGCTTAAAGGAGACAACGACCACTGATATTACTAATGCTCTATGATTGATGCTAAACATTTTGCGGCACGTATAAATACATGGTCATTATAGTGAACTATCAGAATATGTAGCTTGCGGAGATAAGAAAAGAATTATAGCCGCGATATTTCTTTGAAATAACATACTATATTTAAGCTTTTCTGAGTATAATCACTTTACGAAGCGAGCTTAGTTTTAGTTTTTACTTAGCAGTTTCATAGTTATACAAAATTCATAAGAAAGGGAAGAACTTCGCAGGAACTTGTTTCATAGTTCGAGTCAATATAATCTTCTTTCAAGTATATAATGATATTGTTTACTGCACTATAGAGAACCCTTTGATGTTTCTTTACCTTCTCTGGTTTTCTTCCCGTAGTGTATACTACACAACTATTTAGTTTAAAAATGTTATAAAAAGTTTACGAAAAATGTTACAATTAGAAAATAATATTGGTATTAGTTAGACGGTAACGACATATGTTACTGTCTGACAACAAACTTTTAATAACACTTCTGAATATTTAAATATAAAAATCTGAATTATAAACGTATCTCTTCTCATTTGAGAATACCTTCTTGCAAATTACAAGAATTTTTTCAACGGTTTATTAATTTCATAAGAAGTTACCATAATCGAATTTCTCTTACAGGAAAAAAGTGTAGCTTTTTTAAAACAGATAAATTAACTTTATTGCATAAAAGCTCGATTATTCATCGAAAAAGATTTAACTCATTAAAACACAAAATTGTGTAAACGTCACATTTCGCTTATTACTTTTTTTTAGTGAATTTACATTATTCAATTCTATTTCTTCGTGTTACTGTTATGAAAGGGGATCCGAAAGATTAGCTTCATATTTTTTCCGTTACTATTTCTCCTTTCTGATTTAGATTCTATAAGTTCTGGTTTAGATTCTATAAGTATTCAAGACACTAGAGTACATCAGTTTTTTTTTTTTGTAAATCATAAACTTTTTTCTGTGGATCTTTTTCCTTTAGTGAGTATCTAGATGCATGAATAGTATCTATTATCATAAAATGTTTTTTTGTGTCGACAAAATAAATTTTTCAGTAACGTCGTGTTTATACAACTTTGGGTCTTAATGGATTAGGTAAGTAGGAATTTTTACAATGACTCAAAATAAATGGACTAAGGACGGATATGTTGCTGGAAAGGTGAATCCAAATGGGGAGGTAATTCTATATGGCGTCGTTCATGCCAACCCTCTGCGATTGGAGTATGGTATAGACCATAATTTACACCGTTTGTCGCGATTTTCTTCAGTCCTTGTATACTGGAAAGTATCAAAGCCATCTTGGCGAGGAGTAACGCTTTACCACCGAGAACAGCGAGGAATTGGAAACCCATGGGTATGAGAATAGAGCCCATCAACAAAAAGCCCATCATCATCAACGGCATCATATGATGATGCCTGCGTTTATGTCGCCTTCGACCTAACAAACACAAAGATTAGTTCTCTGAATTGTTTTTTCAATTAAGGTGAAGTATTGTACAGTAAAAAAAATTAAATATTTATTATAAAGCAGAAAACGACTTACCTTCAAATACGTTATTAACTTCTCCGGTTTTAGAATTGTTAGTAGATGAAATGAAGTTGCTAGCAAGATGATCGACATCAACTTTGAAGACATGAGTACGTAGTACGCGTAACAATCGTTTAATGATTATTGTTGTCCAGTTCATATCATCCGTTGGCTCACTGAAAAGAGCATGGAATGTTGTTGAAGACTAAAATGCTTACCAAAATCTATCTTGACAGAATCACAATGACAACCAAAAGGAAACAATTTAACATATATACATATATATACATACATATAAGGTGTCTCAGGACGGGTGGCATAAATAGGCAGGGAATGATTTTGTTTGCAGAAATGAAACGAAAAAAAAAACATTTTTTCGTTTAAGGCTTCGTTTGAAAACTGTTTAATTATACGTGTGGGTACTTACTTACAATCAACTAAATCCTGCCCAAATGCATTCAGTGTAAATGTTGATTTAGTGTGAGCGACGCTTATGTTTTTTACACGCAGATGTCGATACCGCATTGATATGTTTTGAAAGATATCTACTATTTTTCGCATTTAATTGATTTCAGAATTAGTTGAATTAATGAAAATAATAATTGAATTAATCAAAAGAAATTGAATTAATAAAAAGAAAGTTGAATTAATCTTGAAATAATAAATACTACAAAGAAATAAAAATTCCTCACAACGAACAAGTTTTTTCCATTACGTATAAAAATACGGAAAAACGCGGCGTATTTTTACCATGTATCTTTATTAAGGAATATGATTATTTGTACTAAATGTAATACTGTTCGAATATTATTAATTGTTATTATTATTATTAGTAATTGCACTTTTATTAATTTTTGCATTGTTTAAATTGTTGCCCTAGAAGTTTGCAATGCGTTGTACAGGGTATTAAAACGGCTCATTGAATGACGAGAAATGGACGAAAGTCGAAAAATTGAGATCTGAAATTCATAGCTTATTATATCTTAAAATATTAAGAAAGGAACGTAGATTTTAATACTACCCATAGTTTGTGCTTATTTTTCCAATTTATTGCAAAAATGATCCTTGAAATTTATTCCAATTTTCGATGCATTTTTTAAACTCATGCCGTTTGCCGATATTTATTTGATTAATTTGATTTTTATAAATTATGTTTAGTATTATAAGATCTTTTAAGTTGCAGAATAACTTTTTAATAATATTAACAATGTGTCCCAATTTTGTACGTTAAATGTTTATCAACTTTGATTTAAATTTCAAAACAGTACCAAAAAGTATTGTCGTGATTTTTGCACATTAATTGGGAGCAAATTTAACTGTTCAAAGTTGCTCCAAATGACATAAAGCAAAGTTCAATAACAAATCAATCAAGTATTGAATCATCAGGTACAAATAGATTCATGTGTGTCATTAATATATATTTTATTTGGAAAATGTATTTAAACAAAATTTCGAACAAGTTTTAGTTGTTTTTACTCTTTATTCCTAAAATTCATATGCTTTCAATAATTGTTTTGAATTTTTATGCATTCTCGATAAATTAATAAAGAAAGTTTTCGACTAAATTTTAGTCAGTAATCAGGATACAATAAACTGCAATCGAAAAAATTGAAAAACAATATTTTATTTAATAGCAAATTAAAATCCCCTTAATTTTTTTCTTAATATTATATTCCTTTTCGTCAGTAGATGCATTTTTGTTTTCTTCTTCAAAAAGTATTACTTTAGAGACTATTAATTTTATACTGACCGCCCATGTACTCATACACTGCGGCTGTCTGCTTACAAAGAACTATGTTTTAATTGGAAAACGTACAAATAATAATAAATAAGTAGGAATCTTATTAATAATTATGGACTTTTATCATTATTTTCTCTACAAATTCAAAATATTTAAAAAAAAACTGAGATATTTAAGTAAAGAATTAAAGATTCTAAACCTTTATTGTTTAGCGTAATTTTATTTAATATAACTCTGATTTGTTACTTAGGATAAAATTGACCCTACAATTGTAGATAAAACACTTACATATTCTACAATTTATAGGTCTGCTTTTTATGTAAATAATTGAGTTTTTATTTCGATTATTTGAAAATTGCAAAAAGCACTATTAAAATATCGCAATTACTAATAATTTGTGTATTCTCAAATTGAAATAGATATTGTTTCTTGTAATTAGACGATCTATAAAGCTCAAAATTAAATTGCAGAAGATAGCGCATACTTTTTATAAAAATCAAAAAACTATACATATTACAAAATACCACTGAAGTTTTAGTCAATCCATGCCAATTCACAAAATTATACTTTCAAAATTACAATACATGCATTCGAGCAATAATTGGCGACTACTCACCGTCAAAATATCTACTCGAAAACGAGATTTTTGATCTTTTCTTTTCTTAATCTTCCGATTGCACAATGTAAGTATATGTATATGTCCCTCTATGAAATGCATGATGCGTAAAATGATTTACTGAAAACCACCATTTAGGAGAAAGCAAAACATCTACCGCTAAATGATATTCTTTAAGACGGTAAAAATGACTAACTTTTGTATATACATAACCTATTTAAACAAATTTTATGGGTAAATAACATTCTAATCAAGGATCTTTAGAGATTTAGAAACTTAAAAAAACAACAATTATAAAATAGAAAATCATAAAAATTATAACTTTTTCACAGTCAGACTGCAGTTTTAACACACTTGCCTTTTTCAAATTCACTCTTTTCAACAGAATGCGTCAAACGAATAAATCGAATAATTTGTTTTCGAGTTATACTTGTACTACCCGTTTTGAGACACCTTGTAGAGAATAGAAGCTACAATTAAATTTCAATTATTTTTACAGTAATGGATGATTCAATGTATTCTAATTTCGGCTAATTAAAATCAAGACATTGTAAATTGCAGAATCATAAAGTTATAATTATTCACAAACACAATCCATTTTCATTTTAGGATCAGTTGTAGATTTCAAACTAATAGCGAAAGTTAATATACGCATATGTAAATAATCGAACACGTTTACTTTTTAAATATACCCTATGTATAAATATTAGTATAAGCCGGAAGGGGGTGATTCTACATGAAAAAATAAAACGGAACGATAGAATAAAATTGTTTGATATCATGCTTTGTTTTCAAGAAAATTGATTTTGAATGTTAACCGAGTACAAGTGTACTGAAGTATAAGTTTAGGTAGTTGAAGAGTAAACGGGGAAAAAGAAATGCTTCTAGCTCATCGTAGAAACAGTTACTGGTCAGACCCAGAGTATCCAAAACTACTTCCGCACATACTTGTACCCAATTATAACTCATAGTCAATTTTCTCGAAAATAAAGCACAATATCGAAAAAACTTATTCTGCACTTTCAACTTATTTCTTCATATAGAATCACTGATTTTCCGCTTGTACCACCAGTTTTGGAGCACCATGTATATTAGTACAGAACACATAATGTATATCTACAAGATACATATTTGGCCAAAAGTAGGGAAAAATTTAAAAGGTTATTCTACACGTTAAAATAAGATGAAAATCTAGAATAATAAAATTTCGATTGAGCCTTGGTTTGTTAATTATACGTTTAAAAAGCAGTGAGTATTGTAGCTATTGATATAAGGGAGCATATGTATGTACTTATACTCGCCTTGCACAGTTGCATACAATTCTACGACTCTCGGCCCGGACCGGAACTATGATAATGGTATTGTTCTCTGTGGTTTGACCTGTGTCACGCGTTTTGCGCTGGCAGTGTCATACGACTAGATGAGTTTCAGTCGAATTTTGTTAATTTTTAAACGCTTACAATTAACAAACAAAGGCTGCTAGTATCAAAAACTAAGTATCTTATAAAAAGAATTGTATTTATTGTTTTCTGTTTATTTTTATATGTATGTAGAATCATCCTCTTCCCGGTTGTATCGTACTCCCTGTAATATCATATATGTTTAAAAGTCAGTAGTCTTCTCAAAATAAGCAGTTGGGTAGATGAATTGGGTAGCGAATTATACTTTCATTATGGATGATAACACGTTCCAGGTTCGATACCCAGTGTGGAATGAACTACTTTTTTTAAATATTTAAATTACATTTCACAGTATTTTACAAATATTGCACTTCTTAAATACAAATTTTCGTTTATAAATACATATCTAACACATAGATACATAAATTTGAATTTACTTCTGCTTTTTTCTGTGTATTTTATCGAGGAATTTCTACCGTCTACAGCCTAGATGTAGAAGCGTCGAAACACGCATAACGTTTCCGTGTATATATGTGATCTATTGCATTTATTTTGTGTATGGTTGTGTGCGTTGGAAGAAGCGGCTGGTCACAACGTCAGACACGTTACTTTAATTCTCTGTGAATACATGCACATGCATATGTATACATATATGTATAACACATATGCAATACATACTTACTGTAGAGTAAACTTATCCCTCAAATTTTCATAAAAATTTCTAGGAACCGCATTAAAAATATACATCGTTTAACCAGAAATTCTGTACATGGAAATGAACATAATAGTATTAGCAACCACTATCAATTGCAACGACTGCCTTCTCAACTGTCTAAAATGTCGAGTTCACGTACACGTGGCTGGTATAGGAACATATGTAATGGAGGGGGAAATTTTCTAAGTCACGTTTCCAGTTTGGAACCATAGAGTGATTCTATCTCGCCTTCGTTATATAGCCGTGTGTATGTAGGTAATAATGTTCCTGTAACGAAAACTGTAACAGGAGATACCGACTTGTCAGTTTCGAAAAGTCACGTGACTACCGTACCCCTTTAATATCTAATGTCGATGTTCAACGAGACGAGTTCTCTAAATGTACATAGACATGTTGTCCTTGTTCTGCGTGCTAAGTCGGCTGCCTTTGTCCTTATCGCGCCCATGTGCCGTAGACGTGCATTTGTTTACCGCTGTATATCGTCTCCTTGAATCGACCATAGAATCATATCTTAAATCTTCTCCCACTTTTAACCGAAAACCCTGTATGAAAAGTGTTAAAAAAATTGCTGAAAATAATCTATATCTTGAATTTCAATGGGAAAAAAATTGTGGAGAGGAAACTAAATATGGCTTTAGAGTTTAGAATATTTAGATAATATTTTCTGTCCGCGGATCCACACTGCAGTTCGTCAAAATATATTCCTACTAATACATTTGAAACAGCTCACAGAATCATCGAAACTGTGGACAGATTCGCAAGTGTGCAAAAACTTCAATGAATTATAAAAGTATCACGCTTTACTAAACGAATGAAATTAAAGAAGAATCCTCTTTTAATATGTGGCCATTAATTGATCTGATTAGGATCTGGACGAAATCATACGAATAGGACAGCAGTGAAAATTAATTTTTACAAACGAAAGACATTCTTGTTTAAATAGACCAGATAGATATTATTATGTGCCTTGTTCACATCATGTATAGCACCTCCCCGAAATACTATGTATAATGACTTGAGCGTAACCTACTCAAGCGACATGTTGTGCAATATCGTTGTGGGAACAAGCCGCCAAATGTATTCTCTGCTATTTGGTTTAGAACTGTCTCTTATTTGGCCCTAGGTTTTAGTTTTTTAATAAGTTGTAACTAGTACCGTTCTTAAGCTGTTCTTGGGTTTCTAGACACTTGATCTATCATCAAATCTGCTTGTTAAAACTGCTGAATACGCCATGTAACACAGTGTATACAGCTTCAACAGTATTAGCAGTTTCAGTTGAATTTCGGACTACAGTTAAAGTCACTACATTTCAGGGGCGCCGTAGTATACATGTACAGCACGTCCGTGGTTTCTGGTCCGCGTAGACCCTACGTATCTGTAATTTCTAGCCCGACACGCCTATTATGATATTATGCACACGACGCTTTATTTACACTATTTACAAGTATCGAACAGAGACTAGTACCGAACATAGGGGCTGTCGACTGCTGACTGACAGCTTGACAAGTGGAATCAATCTTCATCAATTCTCTTCTTCTATTCTCCTGCGAACCTCAGTAGGCCGTAAGTATATACCTGGTGCTCGCCACAATATGTTTAGTATTTCCATAATATCCGTAAAAAGAAAGAAGTTTCTAATTGAGGTTGCCATTTTCTTTTAAGGTATAATTTCACGTGACAGTAAGTCGCGACAGTAAGTCGCGACTTTTACGGTCATGACAGCGAGTGTCATGATTTTTGTGATTGTGAAAACTAAATGTAACAGTGAAACTTAATGCTGTTATATGTATTGTTATACAGTGCCATGAAAACAAAAGTTATTACTTTTACTGTTACGTGAAATAATACCTTTAATGAAGTAATTGAACTTTCTATCCTCATGGAAAAAACAGGATACAATCGAGTATATTCAAACAGTGGCGAATTTAGCCTTCAAACGATCCAAGGCGGAAGTCCGACAATGTATTCAATTACATTCTAATAAATAAAATTAATTCGAGACAATAGGAACATGATAGTGGATTTTTTAGCAACGGAACACATTTACATATCTACGCAGCAAAACCATTGAAAATTTATTTTGTTAAAAATAGTGTAACCAGTGTTGAATTGGCGTGCTATTTCACCAGACATAAACAAAAAGACGATAAAAAATACAATAGTAGGATGAGTTAGAAGAGTCATTAAAATTAATTTGAAGTCATTTCACGAGAGAGATCATAAACAATTATAGACTCATAGACTGCTTATCAAACAGAATATTCGAAGTAATATCTGTTAATGGTAAACGCATACAGTAATAAAACACTGAATTGTATTAGCGATATGATCATGTTTTATTAGTATGTTCTCATGGAACTATTAGTTTTTTAGACTGAGGTCAGACAGTTATATCACTTAAATTTAAATTATCCTAATGATAAGATGAATATCACAAGTGTTGCTATACCCGACGTAAGAAATTCTACAAATTTATCATTATTTGAGGGATAATTCACGTCACAAAAAGAAACCGTAAGGTTCTTTTAGAAAAAAAGTACCTAATACTTTTTAATACGCGAGGTAAACGTTTATTTCAGCTTGCTACTAGTTCACACTGTATAAATTCACACCGTTTGTAACTATTATTACAAGTCAAGGAAAGTTGAAATAATCTCAATTGTACATGAACCTTAAAAAGACATTTCAAATAAAGTAAAACAACACAGTCACATTGCTTCACTTACATCAAATAATTTACATTAAAAAAATTTGACTAATTTGTATCAACATGAAGGCAAAATAGAAACTTGAAAGTCAAATCAATAACAAACTCATATTCGTTAAGTCGTCAAAAATGACTTCCATTCAAGCCACTTGAATTCAGGTAACTTGCCTACTCTAAACGAACTTTTAAGTTGTGGAAACCTTTGCTGATCGATTATACGACACTCACAAATAATTCGAGCCATGAGAGATAAGGTTACAAGTAGGTATTGAGGAAGAAAAATGTAAAATTTTGCATTTCTCAAAAAAGAAGTTACATCAATCGATTAATTAAATTTTTCCGATGCAAACGACACTAAACATGGTGTAATTTGGCAAAAATTCAAGTTTCTTATTTTTTGACGTATTGATATGAAAATAATACCAATGGCAGTTCGATCCTGACCACGAACGGATACGAAGGTGTTTATCAACTTCGCGGTTCCACGAGTGTTTCTTGACGTATATACAAGGTGTAACATGTACACGTTTTAGTATTTTAAGGAGTGGTAGGAGACCTCAAATGGGTTACAAAATGCCCTATAACATAGTGCTCGATCTACTTCCATTTTGCAGTAATAATGCTTCAGAATTAACATGCCTATGCGGTAAACTACGAGTCGGAGGACTTTGTAATTTTGCAGATATATTAAGGAGGAGCAGTAGAAGATAAAAGTCTTAATATATTTTACACACACAGATACAGTGTAATCTAAAAGACTGCCGGCAGTCAGCTGCTCAAGATTGATCCAGTGAACAACACAGCAGGGACCGTTTACAATAAGAGTCCCATTGAAGGACTTGTGTCTATGTGGGTCTTAACACGTGTTCAGGGCCTTCCAAAACAAACGAACTTTCTCAAGCAAAAGAATTCTCTAGATCAACGGACTCTTTCAATGTGTTTGCTTGCCAATATAAAGGAGCTATTCTTCATTTCAGAAGATACTGGTAACTTTAAGGCATTATAACTGCAAAACGAAAGCATATCGGACACTATATTATAGGACATTTTGTGGTCCAATTGAAGTATTTTACCACCCTTTAAAATACTAAAACATATATATATTACACTCTGTATACAGTGCCTCTAATATATAAGTGTTTCTCCTCGAGTATTTTGATCAAGAAAATCAGATTGAATTGTTGCACCAAGTGCAACTCTCTCCATTAAAGTGTTTCTAACACCATCTCCCTCTGTTGAGTACAGCAGAGAAAGAAATCCAACGCTAATCGCCCAACCTAACAAACATCCAACCAAAATGGACCAAGGAACAAGCTACGCAACCGTAACTACAAATTCGTTATTTCCCAAAAAAGATCAAGCTACCATAATGGACGCTGTTGAAAGTTTTTCCGTTAAAGAGTACGTAAAAGAAATCTCTAAAGCAACAAATCCAGCTAACATTAGATTTGTGTCCAGAATCTTTAACAATAGAATATACATATACCTCGCTTCTAATGAAATCACCAACAACCTGATTGAAAAAACTAAAAAAATCTCTCTAGGAACCTACAATATTCAAATAAGACCACTAATTTCATAAGCCAAAAGAACTATTATATCCAATGTTTGCCCCATTATACCCCACGACATCATAGAAAAAATATTCAAAGAATTTAACATTAGACTAGAATCCAACATAACTTTCGTTAAAGCCGGGAATAATGACCCAGGATGTTCACATATTTTAAGCTTCAGGAGGCAGGTTTACATTCATCCGGAAGATCGGCACACAATCCCTGAATCTCTCCAAATTGAACATGAAGACACAAATTACTAGCTTTTTCTTTCACCAGACTCATCCATATGTTTTATTTGTAAAACAGAAGGACACTTAGCTAAACAGTGCTCTGTCAACCAAAGCCAATCAACACAAACACCACACGTACAAGATCCTCACACACTATATACGGATACATCTATTCCTATTTTTCAGCTACGAGACGTAAGACCACCGCTCCCCTCTCCAACAACAATTGAACCTCTACTTCCACCACTCCAGAAGGAACAAGGAACTGGTGCTAAAAGGCTTCTTTCTATATTACCTCTGAATTTAACACAGATCCCCAAATTGACGAGTTTTACGATTCGGATACTAGCATCAACTCTCTGTTCACACCTGCAAGCAACAAATCCAGTAGCAATGCCGAAGACACCCTTAAACACAGAGGACTCAAAAATCGAGAACCTGCCTTAAATCTACAGTCAAGGAGAATATTGATAAATTTCTGACACTAGTAAAGAAAAGAAATACTCAGCCAGCCCAAAAATTTTCCCCTAACTTTTTTGCCTTTAGAAGCTTCCTCGACAATGCTATTGCAAGTCCCTGGGCTTCAGAGATTGCTGACAACTATACTAATGACAATACTGACCTAGCAAAAATGATGAAGAACCTTTACCCCTTCCTATCCGAAAGAAGCATTAAAAACCAATTCATGAAGATAATAAAAAAACTAGAAGACAAGTCGGAATACCCTAGACTCCCGAAAACAAATACAAACTAATAAAAAATAGAAAAAAGAAGTTACGATGGCATTCAAACCCATAATCGAATGGAATGTAAACGCCTTCAACAATAGATACAGAATATAAAAAGAATTATCTACGAAAAATCCCTAATACTATGCTTGCAAAAAACCCACTTCAAAAACAATCTGTGTGCAGAATTAAGAGGATACCAGGAAGTATGGAAACATCGAACAAACGCAAGACATGCTAGTGGTGGAGTAGCTTCTTATATAAATCATGGAATCAACTTTAAAGAAATTAACTTGACCACTAATTTGGAAGCAGTGGCCATAACCTATTTTATCCCTAAAAAAATATGTATATGTAACCTTTACCTACCAAACAGTTACCCATTTACTCTTGAAGAAATAGAAGATGTTATATTGCAATTACCCAGACCTTTTATAATCGTTAGCGACTTTAATAGCCATAATACCATATGGGATTCCGAAAGAACAAACAGCAGGAGAAAATAATAGAGGAAATTCTGAACAACCCTGACATACCGCTAATCAACGATCACAACAGCACTTACTTCAATCATGCAACTGCAAAAGAAAGCATAATAAATTTGACATTAGCATCATCACAGATTGCTGAGAGTGGGAAGCCTCAGACAAACTCTATGACAGCGATCAGTACCCCATTATGATATATAACCTTGACACAAACACCAATGCCAATAGCACCCCTCCAATATGAAACTTTAGAAAAGTAAACTGGAGTAAATACCACAACGAAATTGATACGAATATAGGAAACGTCAAGCAACTATCTGCCGAAATAAAAGAAAAATAGATCTCCTAGTGAATCGTTTCGTTCAACTTATCCTCCAATGCACCGACACCGCAATTCCTAAAAGTAAGACCACTACTAAACGACAAGTTCCAAGGTGAAACTATGAATGTGAACAGCCATTAAGAGAGAGTAAACACGCATTTAACGTGTATAAAAGACATAAAACTATCGAAAACAAAATTACGTACGATAGAGTCAAAGCTCTGTGTAGAAGAATCTTCAAAGAAAATCCTGAATAGAGTACTTATCTGAACTAAACCAACACAACCCTTACCAATTATCTACAATAAGCTAAGAAAGATAAAAGGAAAAAGACCTCAACGAACATCTCAAACTTAATTGATATAAATGGCGAAAACATCCACGATATTTAAAAAATTGCTACAGAACTAGCTTCAGCATTCACTGCAAACTCTAGTGATGAAAACTCCTCTGAAGAACTTCTAAAATACAAGAGTAATCTCTAAGATCACCAAAGAATAAGCCGGCTCCCAAAAAACAACAAAAATCCCGAGCTAAACAGCATAAACAGTGAAATCACGATTACGGAAATTAATCTCACACTAAACAAGCGTAAAAATACAGGCCCTGACCCTGATAAAATTCCAAACATTCTATTAAAAAAACTTTCCCCAAAAGGAATCGAGTTCTTGTGTAATTGACTAAACATCATATGGTTGGAAGAATTATTTCCCAAACAATAGGCGGAGGCAACTATCATCCCTATCTCGAAACCTGGTAAGGACAGAAACTATACTAAAAACTATAGACCAATAGTTCTAACATGCACCATGTGCAAACTTTTCGAAAAAATTACTGATAAAAGTTTAACTCCATACCTTGAAATACATACTATTTTGTCACCCTAACGAAGTGGCCTTAGACTAAAGGTCAACCCTAGACCACTTAATCTCCTTAGAAACATATCTCTATGAGGTCCTTGCAAATAAGCAACATTCGATAATAATCAGTTTAGACACAGAAAAAGCATATTAAAGATATAGAAGAATGACCTATTAATCCAACATAAACTCCAAGGAAAAATCCTCAAAATCTATAATTTCATCTACCCAAAGTACACTCGTGTAAAAGTAAACGGTTGCCTCTCTTCCCTCGCCGAAATCCAAAACGGAATACCACAAGGGTCTCTCTTGAGCGTAACTTTATTCCTTCTAGCAATCAATGACATCACCAAACAAATCGAAAATCCAGTCAAATGTGTGTTATTGACGATTTCACCGTGTACTGTAATGGAAGAAACCTGTCAATTACACAAAAAGTTCTAAAAGACTCGCTTAAAAAAGTATACAAATGGTCTACTACAACCGACTTTAAATTCTCAAACAACAAATCGGAATACATAAAAATAACCAAAAAACGAAAAAAATCCGAAGAAATCAATTTCCGTATTAATGAGATCGCTATCAAAGAAACCCACAAACTAAAAATTGTAGGCTTAATGTGCGATAAAAACATGATATGGAAACAACACGAGAAAGATATAATCTTCTCAAGACACTAGCCGCCAACAACTGGAGAGCCGCTTCTACAGTATTGCTGAAAACATAAATCAACCAACCTAGCGAAACTCGATTACGCGTCAATAATTTAGGGTACCAGTAACGCAACAAAAATGGTAAACCCCATACAAAACACAGGATTTCGAATAGCTCTAGGAGCATACCGCATGAAGCCATTATCTAGCTTGCAAGTGAAAAGTAATACAATAATCTTACGGATGACAACCGAGCTCGGGTCTGGTCACGGGTCGCGGCTCTCGTCCGTGACTGGTAGTCGATTCGGCTTCCTTTGCTCTCGGTTGCCAAGATAATTGGTACACGACCGAAGAAGCAAAAAAAATGGTCTCGCTCGACCGTCGATGCTCAAGCTCGATGCCCGAAATCAATGACGTTACAAAAGACAAGGATAGCATTAGGGATTAAGAATAGGAAAAATTGAAGTTTCTTATTTGCAAATGGATTTTCACGTAAGTAACACCAATCGATTCCTCGTGCTCTCCCGATGAAAGTGATATCAAATACGACATAATTCCGATTATTTATAATAAAGATACTTAATAATTTAATTTGTAGAAAGAACTTACTCGTCCGTGTTCCGATTTATTATTTCGCTAGATATTATTCATCCTTTTTATATATATAATACAGAATTATATATTATTTTACATATAAAAGTAGATACTAATGAAACTCAAACCAATTTTAAATAGAAATATTAATATGTACAGGGTGTTTTTAAATTCGTGGGAAAACTCAGAGATGTAGGTAGAAGACAAGAAAATAAACCGAAAACTTCCTATGTAATATTCTCGGAAATGCTTAGTTTGTTACTTATACGCGCTTTTTTATTTCATAGAATAGCGATGTAACAGTGACTCATCCCCTTTAAGATCAGTGTCCAGGCCTCGAGCTTTTAAAGGACTGGGCATCTCTGGGCCCAAGTGAGCCTCTGGCGACTCGCAACGCGTGTCGAGAGATACTTCATCGAATGGGAAAGCATACTTTCTAATTCAAAATACTATTGATATTTATCTACAATTTAGGGGTTGCTTTGGCATTTTTAGAAAGTCGAAAATTTTGCTTTCTCATAAAGGGATAGCTTAAACCTAGTCCTTTAAAAGCTCGAGGCCTCGTAAAGCCCGGACACTGACCTTAAAGGGGACAAGCCACTGTTACATCGGTATTTTACGAAATATAAAACCATGTATAACTAACAAACTAAGTGTTTCCGAGAATATTGCATACGAAGTTTTCGGTTCATTTTCTTATCTTCTACCTACATCTCCGAGTTTTCCCACGAATTTAGAAACACCCTGTATATATATGTATGTATGTATATTTTGAGTTAGGTCTGGATTAGGATCGTTGGATCCTAAATATAGTAATAATACGATCGAGAACCGTTTCGTCCACACGAACAAGAGCCGCGACCAGACCCGAGCGCAGCGCTCGTCTGTATCATCAGTGTAGTGGATTGGAGTACTTTTCGTAGCATTCTGCATATCTCGGCGACCGAGAGCAAAGGAACCCGAATTCCGAATCAACTACCAGTCACGGACGAGAGCCGCGCTCGGTCTGGCCGCGGCTGTCGAATCGACTACCAGTCACGGGCAAGAGCCGCGCTTGAGTCTCGTTTGGTCTCGTCGCGGCTCTCGTCTGTAACATTACTGTACACGTGGATGAGCGTGACCTTTCTTTCTACAAATCAAGTTTTATGTATGTTATAAATAATCGGAATCATGTCGTGTTTGATATCATTTTCATCGGGAGGGCACAAGAAATTGACTGGTATTATTTGCGTGAAAATCCGTTTGCGAATAAGAAACTTCAATTTTTCCTATTTAAATTCGTAATGCTATCCTTGTTTTTTTATGACCTCCTTGTTCTCGGGCGTCGAGCTCGAAGGCGATGGTTCCAAGAATTGGTTTCTTGGGGGCACATATCAAACGAGGTAATGGGGATAGACCGCGGCTCTCGTCCGTGTAGACGAAACGGCTCTGGTCCGCAACATTACTGTACAACTACGTGTGCAAATTAATGGCGTCCCCCTTAAATCCTCTGCGGAAACTATAATTTAATAACAAAAACAATAATTTTTACAAGTTGTTGTAAAACAAAGGAAGGAATAATCATATCCCACTATCAGTTAGGTTTAAAAACATTCTCAAAGAATTAAAAACGAATCTTGCACTAATAATAGAAATGTCTCATCACCACCTGCCACAACTAGTCATTAACATAAATGACCATATTGAAAACACACCAACCTCACACATATCCACACTAGCACCAAAAATGGCAATAACTTAATCATCGGACAACAATAATTAATAACACTAAAACTAACTACATTCTACCCAACTTAATATCACAGAAATTGAGCTATCTATATACATATACCATATTATTAACCATGGAAGATTCAGAAGTAGATCCGAACATTTCTTACCTCATAACAACTATAGATCACAATATCATTAATGAAATTTCGAACCCATACAATAACGATCCCCTTCTAAACAACCTCCAACACAAACTTCTCAAATACAATAATGTAAAATTAAATGCATTAAACTTAGACAACGATTTGACCGCAACCCCCAAAAGAAATAGTCATCAATTTACATTACAAGAATCATCGATTCCAGTACAAGACTTCCAAAAGCATCTTTCTAAAATAATTTATTGCAAATGGAAGCAATAGTGGCTCAACGGAAAACAAACCAAACTCCATGAAGTAAGAAAAAACATCAACACCATAAACCTCTTTCTGTGTCTAGAAAAAATCAAGTCCTACTAACACGACTAAGAATAAGCCACACCAAATTGACACATGACTACTTATTAACAAATACGGAACCATCGCTATGCAATAGCTGTGACGAACAATTATCAATAAAACATATAACGCAGGAATGCCTCACCACAAGAGTGGTGTAAAAAACACCGAAACTACCCTCAGATATTAAAATCAGTCTAAACAACAATAAGTACGAAGCAATATAATTAATTTTTTGGAACAAACCGATCTATTGAAAAAATTATAAACTACTGTAAACAAATTATGTATGTACACATATTCTGTAAAGACCCATGTATTGTACACTAATATATAACAAATGTAGTCGCTAATGACTTCCATAAACCGATGCGACCTTAAATAAATAAATAAAAAAAAATATACCAACGAATCTCTTATATTCTTGCGATTATAAATCAAACAACTTTAAAATTTAAAATTTAAAATTTTTTAGTGAAATCAGCTTTAAATACTGCAAACTAATTTATTATGTTACTTTGTTAATTATTGAAATTATATCATTTTCATCAAAGGAATGCAAAAAATGATTTATTATAACTTTTCTGAAGATCTGTTAAGAAATGCAGAATTTTATACTTTACTGTCTTAATGTTTATTATCATCTTTGTATAATTTTTGGACTTTATAGAAAATTATAAATATGTGTTTTTTTAATGGAGTTGCTAAATATGTAGGTATATTAATTTACACTTCTCACCAGTATTTTAATCTTGATGGTAATTTATAAATATTTACATGAAAACAAATTAATCTTAAAAAATTTGTACGTAAGCTCTAACTTTATGCTTTGGTTTGATTTATAATTTAATCATTTTGCTCGTTTTGTTAATTTACCTGTAGCGACGTGCCGTACGCACAAAAAAGGATACATCTAGCGTGCAAACGACTAATGTAATTTATAACTCTTTCTTCGCCGAAGCTATTTTTCTTCGACAAAGTTTCTTTTAAGCATGTTTCAGTAGAGTTAGCCCAGATGTCCTCAAAAACAAATTGCGGACGTCATAAATTAAGGATTTCCAGAGGACACTTAGCACGGTCCCATCGTCCTTCGAGTAAGTGAAGCTTGCATGGGAGCCTAAAGGAAATCTCGTGACGAAGAAAAAGTCACACAGTCGAGCCACCCCCACTGATCACCTTGCCGTTCCGAAGCAAGTACGCTAAAGACGTAAAGAATAGTCGGTGACTTGGGAAAACGAACAACCCTGATTGGAAAATGCTCTGTACGTGGGGTTAGCCAATCAGAGCGAGTTTAAGTTGTCAATGCAAACAAAAAAAAGCGAGGAACGGTGTTAAAAAGTCAGTCTAACGTCGTGCGTTGAGTAAGACACTAATAAACGAACTTTTATACTGCTACCATTTGTGTGTCATTTCCCCGCATACCACGAAAAATTTAAAATTAACGTTCATTTATAGAGTTGTATATTTCTTGTTCATAATAAAATAAAAGAAAAAGTTACTAATTTTTCAAGATTTCTTTTAACTTTAAGCGACAAGAAAATAGTGTAACAGATATTTTATAATTTTAATCCACACGATAAAGTGAAATTATTTGTGAGTACAGCATAAAGATCAACAAAAAAGGTGGTGAAAAGTATAAATCAATATATTTATCTGTACGCTTGAAAAAACCTACTCAATGTGACTCTCTTTGACGCTGTTACATCCAGCCTTCACCTGGTCCTCTTTTTCGGTGTCAATCAGCGAGAAATGCTGAGGCATTTCAAAATATATAACTAAGCATGCGAACGATTGCAACCAACTCAATCGAGCTGATTCGGCAAACCGATGTGTAAGCATTCTCCTTTTTGATGTTATGACCCAAAAAGAAATAATGTAAAGACAACAACCGTCAGCGCGCGTCAGAAGTGACAGAAGTGAAAGAGACGCTGAATAAAGTCAAGGATTAGAACGAATTTCTGATCACCACCCGCGCGAGAGCTGTTACATTGTAACAGCAAGGGCGTATTGTAACATTTAACCTAAAACCGTGTAAGAGTCGTAAGGTATCGCGAGCATACTCCGCGAAATCCGAATCCGCCTCCTTAGACCGCGCCGAGTGAATCCGCAAAGTTCGAAATAGAAAAGTGCGTGCGACAAGAAAACCGCGTCGAGAAGCTTACAAGATGGCAATGTTAAGACTGTACAGACAGTAAGGAAGAGTTGGTATGTAATTCGTAACTTATTAAATATATGAAACTGACAAATCTAAGCATAATCTACCAGTTCACTCCCCCCTCTTTCATTCCACTACACAATAAGATAAAGTTTAATCAAGGTGTGCTTTAGCACTTTAAAAGAGTAAGAACCCTTAAGGTCAATCTTCGCCGCTGGAGACGACCGCCTATACAGTATAGTTAGAACGTAACAACCATACTATAAGGTATTGTATATTCCGTTACAAATTTAAAAACTGAAATATCTAAGATACTGAAAAATATTGAAAACATTAACTTTACAATTCGTCTAGTTTTCCCTCTATGTAATACTGAAATTGAAATAAAAGGTTAATATTACACAAGAAACACATTTCACTTTTTCTTTCCCTTTCTTAATTTCCAACTGCTATCATTACAAAGAAAAGTATCTTTGATACACATGTATTGTGTTACTTATAGAGACAAACTTTTAATACATTTATTAAGAATTTATTAAATTTATTTTTTTTTATCCGATTACGACTATTCCACTTAGCACAATTAATAGGTAAAAGCTTTTGACTCCTCTTTTTAGTTAATTGATTTAAAAATTTTACTGGGATGAGGAGTAGTTAAAGTGCTGGTGTTTTCTGCTCTGTTCGTTGTGAATTCTGAGCTAAGATTACCTTTGAAAAACGTATGAGGGTTGTCCCTTGCACAATTTAAGAGAGAGGGAAAGTCCAAGGCACCCACCCTAGTTCAGGCATCTCCTACTATTAGGAATATCAAGACACAAACCAGCCGAGACACTCCGACTCTCCAAAACATCCGAGCATCATCCCTCCTAAAGATTTTGAGAGTCCTTGAGCGCTCGCTCTGGTCAATGTCAGGATTATTGCACTGAGCCCAGGCGACCCGGTTTACATCATTCGGACGGTCCTGCAACGCATATGTGTAAGTCTTTCTTTAGCACTTTCCCTCTTTCTTGTCAATGAAATGAAAGTTTCGTCACGGACATAATAATTGAATGTCCAACATCCGGTATCAGAAATTTTAAGTAGTTACTTCACATGTCAAAGTAGAAAATCAAGAATAATTAAGACGATGAAAATCAAGAATAACAAAACTGGGTTTGAAGGCTTAGTTTCAGAGTTCATTAAAAAAAGTCTAACACACACAAAATTTCCAAAAAAATTAACCTACAAAATATCTCCAAAAAAATTAATCCACTCAATAAAGCATTGAAACGATATTCATCTTACGGGAAATCTATAAAAAAATTAATCCCTCCAAAACAGCATCGAAAAGATATTAATCCCCCCAAAGAAGTATCCAAAAGATATTAATAAACCTTCTAAAAGTACCCATAAAAGATATTAATCTACAAAAATGATACCTGAAAAATATTAAACCTCAAAAAAGTACAATAAAAAAGTATCCCAAGAAATGTTTATTTCCATTTGATTAAATAAAGTACTGAAACCGAAAGTAGTCGACCAATTTATAAAAATGCTCTAAATCTCTGTAATTACGAAACCGCAAGAAAACATTAATCTATTTGACTTAAAAGAGGTACTGAAATCAAAAGTAGCTGTCGCGTTTGTACAATGCACTTCACAACACATTAATTAGAAAATCGCGATAAAACATTAATATTTTAAGTGGATTCACAAATAACGGATACATGTGAAAACTAGAAAAATTAAACCCGAAGTGTACTTGGCGGATCCTTTTTATATTTTTAGTGTGAAGCAACTTTACTTCTTAGCATCACGAATACTGGCACTAATGGGCCTGCAGCTCGGATAAATTAGCTGCTATTTAGTTTATTGTTTTTATTTATTAGATATGAAGAAACAAATTGTTTTTTAACATTATTCATTCTGCCGCCCGCTGCCAATCTGTAAGGACGTGTCTCTTGCGTTCATTATGATTATTATAAAAGTTTGTAAATACAGAAATGTAGAAAATATAACAATTAAAAGATTATTATAGTAAACTTTGTGAGTATTTACTTCCGGAAACTACTGGAAGATGCCTCGTGGCATCTTTATCGGAAGAGATCCACAGAACAAGAAAAGAAGCCACACTAGTTGCGTAGCAGAAGCCATCTAGCGGCAAAAATATGAAAATCAAAAAATCACCTAGTGACAAAAATGTGAGAGCTAGAAAAAAGTATCCTCGTTGCAAGAAACTAAGTCTATTACTGCTGCACATAAAATTAATATCTCGATATCGCAGAGTGGTACATAATAATGTGGCGATTATTAAAATCTATTACACACTGCGTCAAAAGAATAAATCGCTGTCAAAGTTTTTGGACGTTTTGGACGCTGCCGCGTCTCCTGATAAAATTACGCAAAATGTGTCTAACTCAATATTGATTCTGTTGACTTCGTTGTGTGTAACTTGGTTAATGCACGTTGACAGTAAAAAAAGTCTCAGCTTAGATATATTTTACATGAATTTTAGGCTCCAAACGGATTTTCGTCATTCTTTATCCTCGTTTTATTTTGAGTGAAGTTCCAAATTAGCTGAGACTGTTGCAACTGTTGAATACTGTATACACCATCTAACACGGTGTACATTAAAAGTTGGATAAGCCATCCCCTCCACTGAAGGGAAATTCCTCCCAGTACATCCCCAAGCTCGACGGTCGAGCTGTGTAACCCAATCCGAGCTCGGATATCCTAAGGATATCCTAATGCAATACTAATGCAACGGAAAAACTTTTTTATTTTTGTTCTTTCTACAATTAAACTTCTGTCGATGTATTTGTGAGGTTTTTCTGATTAAAATAAGACCAAACGCGCCATAATTTGAATTATTATTTTAAATATAGTACAACTCTTGTTTTGTAATTTATGATACTATTTAATTAATATCGATAAGTAAATATGCTTCAAATTATATCATGTGCGGTCTCATTTCAATCAGGAAATCCTTACGACTATAATGGTGAAAGTTTCATTGAAAAAGATTTCAAAAATTGAAAATTACACAATTTACATTAGTATTGTCACACCGATGTGTTTTTTGTCTACCTCACTCTCGGACCTCCTTCTCTTTCACTCGCTGCCCTTTTCTACGTTTGGCAAACTTGACTCGGACTATTTATATACATTAAAATCGATACCTCTAGTTCATAAATGCCCACCTTAGGTATGCATTTTTGGATACTTATACAATTTAAGTTAAATCACGTTCGGTGTACGCCGTTTACGCCTATTGCACTAATCGCCAGCAGTTTTTGCTTTCCTGAGCGAGTGTTACCAAAAATTGATAGAGGTAGAAGTATTTTCTTGGTGTTTAAATAAACGAAATTGCAACTCAATCAACTCTTGGGTACATTTTCGTTCGCTGTCGATCACACACCAACGCATGAAAGGGCATTTCCGAAAATAACCAGTCATGCAACATCGCGGGACGTGTTCATGTTTAATTAACGGGAATTTTGCGGATGGCAGTTTGGAATACGTTGTCGTTTTAGATTATTAACGATGGTAATAACATTACCGAAGGCAATTGAAGGGAAAAGTTAGTGTCATAAACCAATTGTAAATATTGTTTTATGCAAGCAGAAAGTAAATATTCGCAGATGGTTCTTCAAAAATACGAGTATCGTGTCGTCATGAAATGGGATATGATATTTTACTTTTTAAAATGTATCCACGTGTTGATTGATTTGAAATTCCGTTTATTTAAACATCAAGAAAATACCTCTACCTCTATCAATCTTTGGTAACACTTGGTCAAGAAAACAGACTGTTGGCGATTAGTGCAACAACCATAAACACTAAGCGCGATTTAAATCATTTAGTTAGTTTAATTTTGTTTACAGAAATCATGAAAACCAGGAATTGAATTCAAACACTGAAGAACTTTCTTCGCAAATCTACTCGGCTTTCGGAGTGCCTAAGCCTTCAGTAAAGCTAATGGTTTTTAGGGAAGACTCAGGTAACTAACAACATTAGGTGTTGTGAGGGCTCCTCAACGAGTTTTTCGAGAAGCCGCAGTTAGTTTTTCGACGGACCTTCACATCAAACATTTACGCGATTATTTGTGATACGTCCCGAATTTTCCTACAAATCTAGTCCTTTTCTCGCGATATTTCCGTTATTGTGCGTTTTTCCCCCAAATTCTACGGCAAGACTTCTAGTAGCGTGTGCAGTTTTTTTGTGTGTGAATTCGAACCAGAAGATTAATCGAAGGATGGACACATTAACCCTCTCTACTCTAAAATTTCATAGGGCGTGTTTTGACTTACCCTCTGGATTGTAAAAAGTATACAGGTTTAGTGTTATTCAAAGATACCCTCGTATGGTGTTTCAATATTCGCGGGTGAGAGAATCGTGATATGTGGATATGTGAAGTGAACAGGCAATTTACATGAAGGTCGACATATTAACCCTTTCTATCTCATAGTGAGTGTTTGAGTTAGCCTATGGATTGCAACGAATAGACAAGATTATTGTTAATCAATGATATTCATAAATTTAACTGAATTTTGGATCCAATAACCTTGTCGAGTGTCGTAAAATTTTCAATCAGCTGTTCACCGGTGAGTGATCTCTTTCCTCCCTTACGTCACTGCGATACTGTTGGTCGGGCAACTACTGTTCAAGGCTTCCGTGCGGGCTCATTTCTAGTCCTTTCTACCAGATTTTTAGACGATTGTAACTAACAAACGAAGCCTTAAATCGAAATCGTTATTCTTGATTTTTATTTTATTTTTATTTCTAGATTTACCTCTTAAATTGATTCCGTGGTGTTCAGGAACACCTATATATGTCGTGTCTAGTAGTATACATATATTTATAAAGTATGATTTTTTATTAATTGTGATGTTAATAATTGATGTAACTCTAAACTGCTGCAGCTAGCTAATGTACAATATTAATTTTCCTATTCAAAAACAGAAGTAAATAAAATAAATGTGAGTTCGTAGCACCTTATGTTTTATATTATGTGGTTAGAATGAAAGCTTTAATTATATGTTAATAAATAGATAAATAGAGAATTAACGTCGTATGTCAGCCAATTGCAGCGCTTTTTGACAATGCCAATTGTAGTATTAATAAAAAGTCAAACTCTGAAAAATCTTTGTAAATTAATACTTTTTGTATCGTTATTCGACTAAAACGTTCAAAAACGAAATGGAGAAATAATTAAAAAAGTGAAAGCAAAAATTCTATGCACATTGAGATTCGAACCTCCGAATAATCGTACTCCAAAAAAGCACCATCCATACTAGATTTCCATACTAGATATTGAATGCAAGATCTGTCACTTAAAAAAAAATCATCAGCAACTACCCAAAAGCCTTCACTCAGAATGCTATTATTAATTTCCTCTTTAGACTATACATATAGTATTAGATGAAAATATTACAAATATATTTTACAAGTAAATTTCAAATCGTTTAAAAGATCGATAAAAGATGTAAAGTACATATGTACTGAATATACTTCGCCCCCCCCTCCCTCCCTCACAAAAGGTTTCTAAATCCGCCCCCCTTTTTGAAGTTATTGAATAGTACCTAATTCAAATACAGTAGTACACGTTTAACTTTCTACAGATTTGGAGTTCACATTGTAATTCTGGCGTAACAACAAGTCGAGATTTTATTCTAGAAAAAACCTCAACTTTAAATAGATAGGTCTCGATTGGTTACAGTTACGCTGACTCCCGACGTAATAAATAGTGCACTGCTATAATACGGCTTTTTCATTCTATCTGTATCAATTGTGTTTAACTTTAATTCATATTCGATATTCGTATCAGATAAAAGTTAGGTTTGAATGAAGTAACTTAAGTTACCTATTTGTATAATTGCGTGTGGAATTGATGCTATCCTCTTGATATCGTACTAAGTTCAAACCATCAAAGATGGGTATAACATCATCCGCAAGAAGGGAGTCCAAAACGGCCGCAGCACGTTCTTGTACGCATCGTCGAAATTTCTCGAGAAAATCGTACTGTCCAGCATAATTCCATGATTCTTGTGGGCAGTTCTTGAGTACTATCCGTAGGCCAGAATACCAACTCGTTTTGTCGTCGCATCTAGCATTATCCACGACGAATAATGTAAGTGCAAATACACTGAATGCACGGAGGTGCATCTGTATTGAAACAAGCATTCAATTGTATATCAATAATAAATGATAATAACTAATAATAAAGTGACTAGAGGTGCGACACAAAATCTTATAAAATTCTAAACTTGTCACTTGTATGCGTTGTTGATATACTTGAAAATAATTTTACTCCAAATTATTTTGTACAAAATATACGAAGAAAGCTTTGCAATAAATTGATTTTTATATCCAGTCACTATATAACGAAAAACTAATGAAGGTTGTAAGAAAATTTTATCTTATAAAAAGCTACTCTTTAAAATCATTTCTGTTTCACTAGTAAATAATACTTTAAAATTGTAGCACATTATAAATTGGACCCTCAAGGAGAACTATGTAAAATTCCTATGATATTCCTCACTATTACGAAGGAAATTAATAAAATAATTGAAAGCACACCAAATCCAAAATTGTATCACAACAAATGTTACCTCGAAACGCGAGCGCACCACCGGGAGATGTGGTTCTCCAAGTTGACTGCGATTCACTTGTAAACGATCTACCTACGTTGCATGAAAATTTATACGTGCAGAAAATAGGCTAGGATATGAACGGATATTCATTATGACCCATTGAATGAGCAGCAAGGTAGCGGTCAAAAGGCGGCACTTTTTATGCTCCAACAAGCCTGCTCTGCAATCATCGAATGAATTCTAGAGTTGCATGTCGATTCTTGCACCATTATTTTTTCTTGTGACTAAGCTGCAATTGCCGAAACAAATTTATTTAAAGAAATATGGAGAACTATATACATCAACGACTTTTGTTCAACTGATTACATACTTTCAACACTTCTGTCTGCTAACTTACTGTTCATTTTGTTAACCAAGAAAAGATTTCTTACCTGTATCACAGTCCACTTGGTTCAAATCAAATTCTAGAGTACATTGTAAAACTACTTCGTCCAATAAAACCAAACAAAAGTATCGTTTAATATGACTTAAACAAGTCATCATAATCATACAAATCGTGCTGACTAAAATAAGTAATATAAATTGGTTTTAATAAAACCAATAAATCTTAAAATAAGTTACATTTTTATAAAAAGCAGAATGGTATGATAGATTTAATAAAAGAAGAATTCTTCATAAGCTCAAATTGTTTGATACCTATAAAATGTCTAAGAATTATTAATAAAAAAACAACTTATAACTTAATAGTTAATAATTATAATGTTTTTTCGAACGGTAAACCTTTGGCGGTTCTTATACTTTCTGTCCGGAAATTCATGCTTCCACGCAACAATTACTACCTGTAAATTTATAGTTTACGACGAATTACGGTATGTAATCTTTTATGCCATAGATCTGAAACATTGCGGTATATCTTTTAGACCTTAAACATTACCACACATACTTGGAATACGTGTACATCCGACAATGATAGAGTAAGGGATTATATTTCTTGATCCAAAAATAATCTTGAAAATAAAATTCTAGTTTTATAATAAATGACAATAAGAAAATTTATTGTTCATAAATATAATAATATAACAATTAAGTTTTTTAATTGCGAGATATAAAGTACATTAATCAATATTTTAGCACACTTGCTTGTAATTTAATTTCCCTTCTAATTACAGTTTACTAACTTAATATCTTGTAATTAATGAGAGATTTTAAGAAATCTCTCCTTTACGAAATTCCAAATTTTAAGAAACTTAAGTAATAACAAGTACACAAAATATTTTCATTTTTTTCTACACATCTGCTTTCTTCATGTTACGGTGTCACGTGCTGCAGCAGAAGCGGTGTTTAATTGTATCGTGAAAGATATAAAGTAGGTACATGATAATACAATGTAAGACTAATATAATTATACAATATTCCTTGAACAAGAATCTATAAAAATGAAAACCTCGTGATATCACGTTTTATAAATGTAGTGACCCATAACCGAAGAAGATACAATAATAAATGTAATAACCCCAAATCAAAGAAGATACAACAATCTCTTTTAGTACTACATTATTTAAGACAGTGTTTCTTTAAAAACAATACAGCATTTATCTCTAAACAATAGTGGGATTTGTAAGAATTTCCAAAATCTAGATAGAGTACTGTGTCGTTAGATATACATATGATTCGAAATTAACGACGTCGAACTAATTTGATTAGTAGATAGTTCTTTACAAAAAGACACGCCTCATCGATTTCGATGACCTTGAAATATTATCATTCTAAACAACCTTTTCCTACAAATGTTATTGCCGTTCGGTTTCAGTTTTCGAGATATTCACAAAAATTTTTGTTAGGTAAGTGGTTAACAGTAAATGAGTGAAATGTGGTAAGATTATTGAGTATGAGCCATTCTACGCCAACACGATCACTTTTGTACCTGAATGTCAGGGATGTTGATGATATTGAAGTCTAGTCTAGTCCATGCGCAATTAAGGGGGTACTAAGATACCATTTTCATAATTTTAAAATTATTAAAGAAATTCAAGAACTCAAAGCTTACAGTTTTTGCCGATTTTTACGAAAACTGTCTTTAAGTTTGCATTTGTATCTCCGAAACTATTAAAGATACAAAATTCAGCTATTTTCTATTAATCTTGAAGAATGTACATACCTAAATAAATTTTTCATATTTGGAAAAAGAGTTTTCCAATCCAGAAAAAGTAAAAATATTGTTATTTTGCAAATTTGAAATCCGTTTCAAGGATCAAAAAATAAAAAAAAACATCCGCATTCTCTGGTCTTTATCCTTTCGATTCCATTTTTTTAATTCGTCGATGCTCAAAAACTGTAATTAGGTCACGCTGACAAATGTCGCGATGCGTTTAAATCCAGGTACATGTTAACAATTAAGTTACATATTTAAGTTCGCCGGCGCGCCCTAATTATAATTTTTGAGTATCCGCGAATTTTAAAAATTGGAATCGAAAGGGGAAAGAGCAGAGAGTACGGACAAATCTTTTTCAAATTTTTTGACACTTGAAGCGGGTTCCAAATTTGCAAAACAACAATATATTTACTTTTTCTGGATTGGAAAACTCTTTTTCCAAATATGAAAAATTTATTTAGGTATGTACATTCTTCAAGATTAATAGAAAATAGCTGAATTTTGTATCTTTAGTAGTTTCGAAGATACAAATTCAAACGTGAAGGCAGTTTTCGTAAAAATCGGTAAAAACTGTAAGTTCCGAGCGCTTGTATTTCTTAAATAATTTTGAAATTATCAAAATGATAACTTAGTTCCCCCTTAGTTGTACGTAAATTACAGTATATTTTAATATTATCAAAACCTCTGACATCGAGATACAAAAGTGATCGAGTTGATATGGAATGGTCCGTACGTATTCAGCACTGAGATCGCTGTGTGAAAAAGGTTTAGACCTTTGCACACACGTCGGCATTTTGCTATCTTGGTGCGGCGTCCAGCTTGTCAAATTCCATACTGGTAACATTGATATCCGGTCTGAATTTCTGCCGGCTGGGACTGTGTGTGAAAAGTTCCATTTAATTATATTGCATTTGACACTGAAACCAGAGCTGGTTTCGATTTTGTTGGTGTGGCGCAATGTGTGCTCAAACACGCTGGCCGTTAGGCTTGATGCAGACGATCGACTTTCTTCCATACCACTCCATGTCTATCTTTGTTATTTTTAACCGAAAAAAACAAGGAAAGATACACAATTACTCGACTGCATCGAGCCTAATTCAGAATTCATTTTAATCACCGAAATTACAAAAGGTAGGTGTTAGTGTTAACACCATCCAATGATAAAACCACACACCCTACATTCCCCTACAAGTGAGGTGTGCCTTTTTGTAAACAATTACCAATCACTATACTAGTAATTTGCTTTTTCAAATCGGAACTCAAGCTGACCTTACCAGTGAAACATAGAATGATGGTGAATAAAGCAAGAGATAATCTCCATTTTATATCAATGCGAAACTTTTAAAATCTTGCTAATGAAAATGAGTTCAAGTAATAAGAGGCATCAATGAAAACAATAAGACTCAATAAAATTAAATAAATGGGTGTCTAGTAGGACATATGTTACAAATTTTTCGAATTATTATTTATCAAAATGGGAAAAGACGCATGTGCTGCACCACAGCTTTTTCAGTTGCTACAATTGACACTGAACAGTTTTTACGTTTTCCTACAAATTTGATGGAGTGTAACATACGCTTTTCTAGACGTCTATTTAAATATAAGATTAACACGTTAAATATCGTGGAAGTCACTGGTGACGGTGACCGACATGTTACAGGTGTATAGCGTTGATCATGCAGTATTTAACGTGTTAAGTATCATTTTTTTGAAGTGTAGGTTCATTAAGAGAATTTACTGTTATTTTTATTAAGAACTGAAAACATTACTCTGATTAATTTAACTGCTTAAAGTTGAAATAAACAATATAATGGTTGGAAATAGGTGGCAACGACAACATTCTTTTCGTTTCTATACCATTAGAGGAAAAAAGAAAGAATGTTGTTCATATTAAATGGCTTTCGGACAATGCCGCGTAAATAATTAGCTAACTACCGACATTTCAAAAACGTTCCAGTTTGTTTCTTCAGGACTAAGCATCTCTGATACTTAAGTCCCTTGTTCTGAGGAAGTCCAAAACATAGTTATGTTCATTGGTGTGAAATAATGCACCAGCCAATCAGATGTCTTTTAATGGATCAACTGGTTGATTAAAACACCGCGAAGAACGGGAGATTTTAAAACATCCCAATAATCGCAATAGAAATCGAGGTTACCATGTAAACTCAATTTGGCACGTCGCCGTGCCGGTTTTTTAATGAACAGATAATCCATTACAAATCATTGGTGCATTGTTCTGCACCAATTAGTAAGCTAATTATTTATGCGGCATTATCCGAAAGCCATTTAATATGAGTAATTCTGACTGCGAAAGCTTAAAAACTCAAGGAATGTTATTACCGTCGCCTGTTTCCAGTGATTGTATGCTAGTCTATACACGACCTCAGATTCATTGTTATAAAGAAATTTACCGACGTAATAAAAAATCTCTTATTGACTAAATTAGATGTTATAAAAATATTTCATTTTTCATAAAGAAATTCATCATTTAGTGATATATATATTTCGATCATTCGATAAGCATCGGATTCCATTGAGTTGAACAATTTAGTCAAATCAATCGCAAAACGCAGTGCACTGGGTAAATATCTCTAACAAGATATTAAGAGTTAGATTTCAGTTATATTCTCAATAATCTAACAAGATTATTACTCTATCCAAAATAAATCGAATTAAAATATTCTGCTCTTCATATATGTAATCTATTATATTATATTATTTATACATTTATTGGACAATAAACACTATGTACAGTATAATGACAAAAACATTACAAGGATATATGTTTTTCACGATTTTTAAACAATTTTAACGTGTAGGTTCGACAGGTAACTCCACCTCCAAATAGCAGTATTACCTTTGCACGGAAAACAGAATATGGTACACCTTCATCGTCTCCCGTTGAAGACGGGAGCAACAAAAACCCAGTTCTTAGTAAACAATTATGTCATGCAGCGTTGGAACATGAAAATGCTCTTTCTGGTGACAGTCCTAATCATTCTGACGACGAAACCATTTTGAGCGAATGTATCAACTCAGCAATGCCTAAGGTTTGTTAAATGAATCATAGTGTCAATCGAATTTGAATACTTTATTTTAAGTGTTTATTTTAAACACTTCATTTTTATTTCAAATAAAATTGAACATTTCATCGTTTATGGGTCAATCGTTATCACAAACAACGGATAAATTAAAAGTAATTACTCCTCGAAAATCAGCCTCTTCTGCTCTATATCAACTAGAACTTTCGGGACGAAATAAACATCAGTGAAAAAAACTTGTAGGATTCGAAGATAATTTAAGCCTTTCTGAAGAAGATCAGAATATTATATTAGCTCAGTGTATTAAATCGAGAATGCCAAAAGTAAGAATAAGTCTCTTTTATAAAGATACTGTTAAAATTATGAATATGACTATTTGACTGTTTCATTATTATTTTAGGCACTAAATGCTTCATCAAATTCGTCCTTAGTAGTTATAAAAAAGCAACCAGAACAGAATTCGAAAAAAAGATCCACTTCTAGCACTTCATCGTTTTATGTTAATAAACTTTATCCGACAAGGAATGCTACAGTACAGACCCAAATGTTTCACAAACCAGAAAGTGATGCATCAGTGTCCATGATTGAAGGACTTCTTGTTCCTTTCATTTTTCGAAGTCACCAGAAAGCAGAAGGCAGCCTGTTAAAAATGGTGAAATCATCTCGTACGAAAGAATAAACTCATTGGTGTCTAATAATAATAGAAAGTTCCTTCATTCAGAGCATGAGCATAGCAATATTAATTAATAAAATTATTTTGTTTTGAACATACGTATGCATATGTGTACCAATCCAATGAGTTAATCGGTAATTGTAATGTTTTTGTATAGGTAACTACATTTTATTTTTCGGAGTTTTTATTTTTAGTTACTTATAGGAAATACCAATAAAAAAATGTAGTCTTACAAATAATAACTTCCATACAGTATGGCCCGCAATTCGTAGTACATACAAATTAAATCAGGAGCCATACTATCTTCAGTATGGCTCCAAATAAGACGAAAATCAAGAATAATAGAAGGGCATTGGTTGTTTCGTTTTCGAAAAAATTTATTAAAAATCAGTCTCGTACACAAGTACCTAACCGATACTGTTGTTACATATTACAGTTACACTGTACAGACTATTACTACATGAGTAAAGTTTTCCATACGAGAAACTCTAGTAAATATGTACATACGGTTGTGCCAACTACATCCTGCATACTTATACTTGGCGTCGTAGCATTATCGTACCGCTTAGTGACTGTTTTTGTAGAGGATACAATGTCAGACTTTATTTATTATTAAAATTATCACTTATACTACCGGCACTATCAATTCCTATCGAACAAATAATATGATAGAATTCCACTACATTACACGGTTTCAAATAAACATTTTGAATATTAAATTAGCCGTGGTGAAACAGTATTTTGACCTCTCCATTTTTATTTATTAGTGTACGCGAAAAAAATAGCTTATTCTGAAAGCACAAGAAGTCTTAACCATTTAAAACGAAGAATTAAATTATTTTAGCATTTGAAGAAATAAAAGTGTAGAATATGTTACCGCAATTCATAATTTAATTCTTAGAATATAGCTTTATACACAGAAGAATGGTCAATATTTCGAATATCTCAATTCCTGAAAATAACCTGAACAAGTAATGAAGTAAATTTGAATGAAGCCAAAATGTTTAATTTGTTAGTATCGCTTAACTTGATCGTTTATCGTTTATCGTCGATAAATCGCTTAATACCGATCGTTTGCAAACCTTAATGACTTAGAAGAGGTATGTATTAGTAGTAAATAAGGTCTGACATTGTATCCTATATAAAAACGGTCTATAGTGAATTAGCAATCTATAGTGAAATCTGTAACGCCAGTTATCAGTTAAATGCAGGCATACTGTATTGACTTTCAAATGCATTTTCCTTGAAAAGGAGGCATGCAACACAATTTTGTTATTTTATGTATATACTTTTAATACTTTATACCAAATTTTAAACTAGGCCTAACGTAGTACTTACGCAGGAATAAATTACATAATTATTTACAAATTCATCACATATTTAAATACATTCTCTTTCATTCATTGCATCTTCTTGATTAGAAAATTTGTAAAATTGGCATATCATTTAATAAGATCTACTTATCTTACAAAATTAAAACTTAGTTAATACCTTCAACCTAGCTTAACCCATTCATACGCTAGAAAAAGCAATAATATAAAAGCTTCAATCATATAGGAGAACGAAAAATCTGAAAACAAGTATGAAGAACAGTAACATTATTATTTTGTACTACTGCTAATTACGGAAAACGATTAGCAAGTCATAGATGCCGAGGCTGGTTCAAGACGTATCGTATTTCTTTGAGTACCGCTATGATTTTTTTGCCTCCATTCAAGCCATCGTAATAATTCTAGACTTTGTGACGTATCATTAATATCCGTTCGGGCTTCTAATTGTTGATAATATGCCTCACGTAGTAATCGAAATGTTTGAACATTTTTGTATGGTAGTTGAGTCATAGGATCCAAATACTTTGCTGGTAACCTATATTGTTTTCCACTTCAAGATTAGGAAAATTTTGTGGTTTTTGAAAATTACATTGTTATTTCTTACCTTGTAATTGCACATAAAGCTTTCATTAATGGTCTTTGATTTGCTGGTTTTTTAAAAGCTTTTAAAAACAACTGGTCATTCTCAAAAGTAATAAACGTTCGTTCATAAAACTCCTTCGTATCTTCGCAGCCATATTTTTTTTTTGTTATAGAGTTAGAAGTAGTTGACAAAGTACATTCGTTTTTGGTAACAGCTTTTGTATCATGTTCTGATTTTGTAACTATGTTACTGTAATCATAAATCTGAATTAAAATATTGCTTTTAGTTTTAATATGAGACCTCATATTTTACCTTTCTTCTGCAGTATCAGAATCCTTGTTTTCAGAGTTTACATTTACATTCTTTTCATCGTCTTCTTCAATGTTAATTTTATCACTTTCTTTATCAACATTTATTTCAGAAAGTATCATAACAGGCATTGATAATGACTGGTACCTAATCATAGGTCCAGTTTGAGCTTTTCTAACTGTTCTGGTATTTTTCTTTTCATTTTCTAACTTTTGATATTTTTCTACAATTAAAAAATTTTTTAAATTAGGAACCCAAAAAAATCAAATTTTTTCATAAAAATTTATTATTACTTCAATTCACCTAATGATTTCATGTTAATTTGTTCAGTTTGTAGTGCCTCTTCTAATAATTCTTCTTGGGTGGGTTTCCAAGTGTCATGCTTTATAATTCTTGTCTTTCTTTTTTGATCTTCATTCCTTTCCCGTAATCTTTTTTGTGTTGCAGCTGATTTAGCAGCAGTTGAACGACGTATAGATTTCCTTCCTATAATGAATAACAAATTAACATTAGTCTATTACTTATAACATCCAAATAAAAGTATTTACCTGTGTTTTCTATAAAAATTTTTGACTGTTTTGGTTGTCTTACTTTCTTTTCCTTCAAAGGTAATTCAGATGGAACTTTAGGTTCTTTGTAAGCTTTTGTTACCAATCTACGTTTCTTTCTAGGTCCTTCTTGTTCGTTATCAGAAATAGGTTCGTCATTTTCATCTATACTAAAATCTGAATCTACTTCATCTTCTGCCTCATCTTCTTCCCTATAATTGCATTCATTAGACAATTTTATTGCTTCAAAATTAAAGAAGAATATACTAGTATTTACAAATACTTGATACTAACATGTAATCATGATCTTGTTCAGTTTCATCAAAGCCACCATAAGTTGTTTTATAAAAATCATCCTCTTCCTCTTCATTTAAAAGCTTTGCCATTTTATTTCCAGCATTTACACGTCTTTCTCTTGTCAAGGCCATTGTTGTAATTACGTATTTTTTTTCGTCCAAATTATTTTTTTCAACCTTGTTTTCTTCTTTGATCAATTAAAATATACAGGTTAACTATAGTTAACCTAAAAACGATAAACAAGACACTTACGTGTTTACACCAACATATCATAACAATAACAAAAAACAAATTACTGTTATACCTTATTAAGCGTTTTACCTCTCAAAATATCAGTGTTTCTTTAAGAATTATTTTCGTTTCTTTCATTCCGATTGCTGTTTATGTACTATTTAGTACTATTCATATAGCATTGTAATGATGATCGATGAGGGAATTATACTGATAATTAAAACTTGGTAACAAACTTCGATAATCGTACGAAGGAAAAAAGAACAAGAACAAAGAAAATTTACTTAACAAGTCAAAGTAGAAATCGGAATTGTACCGAAATGTTGATTATAACTCAATGTGTTCAAAAATACAGGATGATCAGTTTATCTGGAAACCCTCTGAGTGTTGGCAGTATTTATCGTTATTGATTGCTATTACTGCTGTTCAGTAGAGATAACTAGAACTTTTATTTGTAAATCATATCACAAATGATTCGATCACGTTTATTCCCAATCACGGTGATTTTTCACAGTGATTCCTGATTTTTCATGACCGCTTCTGATTAGTGAAGAGTATGCCTATTCTTTGTATATGACGTTAGATGTCGCCAGAATCATTAGTCTAAATTATGGTGTAGGAATATTCCTACATTCATGGTCTAAATGTACATACACCCTATCTGTATATTTTATATTTATATATTTAAATCATATATTTATTTCAGCCTATTTTACATGTAATCATTTTGAATATACAAAACGTTGTAAGCTTATTATGACTTTTTCCATAATGAGTGCAGCATACAAACCAATAGATAAAAATCTAGGCTATCCGTATAAACGTACATATCAATTTTTTATATTGAGAGGAAACATTAATATTTCACTTTTTAAAATATTGGTACTGATATAGGATAAGAAAAACAAAATTCAATTATTTTTTATTTTTGATATTAAAAGTAAATTTGTAATATATATAGATAGATTTATATGCAAACTATAGTGAAGTATTTTATGAAAAATAATTCGTCAATGAAGATTTAAGATCAAAAGTTATAAGCACAATGCGTAAATTCAGTCAAAATAAAAAATCACGGTCACGGTTGTAAATGAAGTTAAATCACGACCGCCATCATGATTCGCGTCATAGTGATAAATCACTGTTAGTGACTAATTGCGCTATCTCTATTGCTGTTAGCATTGTAAGTGCTGCCAACACTCATTAGAGGGTTTCCAGTAAACTCGATATATATATACACAGACACACACACATAATTACTATATCAAACAGTATTACAAATTAACGAATTTACAACAACAATATTATTTTTGACAACCAATGAAATAAAATAATCTTTTTCGAACAAAATAAATGACATATTTTTCTTGATAATTACAGTTTGACAAGCGGCGTATGTGTACATACAAATTTATCATTTTACGATATTATATAGATAGCACAATATTTATGTAAGTATATACATATACGTATACACATGAAATAAGTACGTATGAAATATGAATAATAATTTATCATTTCCATGATGTGTTATCTTAAATATCATTGTTGGAACTTCTTACGTAAATATAAATATTTCTCGTAACAACATTTAAAGGTTTATTGGAAGTATGTATATGTGTTTCATGTTATTATTTTTGAGTATGTAAGGAAAGCTAAAAACAAAAGTATAAATTTTAAAAGAGAGAATTTAAAAATTTGTTTGTTTTTTTGCACAATCTCTTTTTTAAAATCTTTATTTTCACTTAAAAAACTGTAGTAATTATATAGTTAACGCTATAATCCATATATTTCTATTAAAATACTTTGCATGAAATTAATTGGAAACATCTTTTTATCATTTCATCTCACATAATACAAAACAGGAGAGATACGCAAATTTCGGAAAGATTTATGAGGGTCGGTCAGTGGTAAACCTTATTGGCCTCGCGAGTATAGATGTACTTGCTTTTAACAAAGATTAACGAACGTTGCACCGACACATGCTTGCACTTATCACTGCTATATATTGAGTAAAGCCTACTTCGTGCATCACTTTGCTCCGTGTGTACGACACGTTGTGGTCACGAGTAAAATCATTTATTTATTGTGAGTTCAAGAATCATTTTAACGTAAAGTATCGTGTTGTTACTAAAATGAACAAGACTACCGTGTTTGACCAAACTCTTGAAGACATCCTGGAGAAACACTTGCCAGAGAAGGAACTGGCTGAAGTGAAACGCCTTTTATATGGTCGCGAATTAGAGTAAGACTGATTTCTTCATTATTTCTTCATTTTTCACTTTGCTATTTTACAAATTGTCTATTTTTCTCAACCAGCATTTTTAAATTGTGTTGAACTTTAGTATATGAGTGTAACATTTAATTGATGGTACTTATATGCCGTAGCATTTAATTGGAAATACAGTGACATATTGTAGATTATAGATAATAGTGACTGGCAAGTAATATTTTCCGATTTTAAAGGCGGATAACCGTTTGAACTACCATAGAATACGAGAACTTTCTTGATTTTACTATAGTTTAACGATTTGACATATTTTTCCCTTTGTATTTCATTTTAACTGTTTAAACAAACTTAGACTACTTCGAAAACAGTGTAGGTTAAAAAAATATATTTTCAAAAGTTATAGGGTAAATGTACTAATTACTATGCCATTAAGGTTGCTTTCCCAGTTTTCATTAAATTAAACTGTATTACTTCATTTTTTCGTGCTTTTCAATGTATTTGAATTGTATTTCAGCATTTTTCTACTAATAGGAATTTATTTATAACCAAAATATTAAAAACACTTTAAATATTAACTAAAACACAAAAAGAAGTTTATGCACCAATTACTGCCATACATAACATGCGCAATTACTGTATAATTATTGTGTTTTTAGTGTTTTAGAAGTGTAAATATGATAAGTTTTCAATTCAAATACATAATTTAAAAGTTCGGGTTTGTACAAAAGGTAAATATTTTTGATTTAATAGTGCTATGTTTTGTTACATGTAAAAATGAAAGGTGGGGACACACAGTAATTGGTACTCTTACTCTAAAAGTGTTTTTCTGGTGCACTGGTTAGATTTTCAAAATTTTCAAAAGGGTAGTGGCATGTGAAAGAAAAACTTCAGTTAATGCGAAGAAAAACACAACTTATCCATAACTAAAAAAAATGACAAATCATATCGAAAAAAGGCTTCATTGCCGAATACGGAACCTTTATGATGGACCTATATACAATATTTAGAGCCGATTCGTCGAAAATAGATTGAGTTACCCGACCCACCGTATTGGAAAAACTAATTTTCAGAAAAATGCATTTAAACTCCCTGGACTAGCTGTCGAGCTACTTACGTCGTTCCGTTCAAAACTTTATAACTTCGCTACTTTTTTAAAATTTTTTGAAAAATATTCATAAGATGTCAAATTATGTAATCATGTAAGAAAATATTTGCTTTTTTGAAGCTTTCAAACGGTTACTCACTCTTAAATGCACAAATCATTCACGTGGACATGTTTCCCGCGTAGATATTTCAGATCGAAACATTGCTCTACAAGTACTTACTTGTACACTTGTACAACAAATGCTTTCTTTTCACAAATATAAGATATTCAGTATTCAGACTAAATTTTAAATGAAATTTCATACAAAAAACTTTAAAAACATCTAATTTCAGTCATTGAAATTTCGAACTGAATTAAAAGTATTCGCTTATTTTGAAAGTTGTCAATTTATTTCTACTTAATTGAAAACAAAGAATAATAATAATTGAGGTCTTCTTGGTACATAAACTTCAAAATTTTCCAAATAATAAATTTCTCAACTTATTATTTTTCAATTTTTTATTAGGACCTTAACTCTTCCTGAATGGACCGAAAGTTCGGATCTTGATATCCAAGGCTATGTTATGAGTGGAGGAGTTACAGAACAGTTGCGACCTCCGCGAATTGTTCGCGTCGGATTGATTCAACATTCGATAGTACTGCCTACGACGGAACCACTTCAGAAACAAAGGGAATCGCTTCACCTGAAAATCCAAAAATATGTAGAACATGCTGCTTCCTGTGGAGTTAACATACTCTGCTTGCAAGAAGCTTGGGGTACGTAAAAATATATTGATGTACGTAAAATCTAATATTGTATTTATATACAATAATTGATGTAAGAAAAGTGCATTGACTATCTGTTTGAAATGATACTTATTCGACTATCGACGCGCACATGTCAACGTTACAAAAAGCGATATATGATTGTACAAAAAACTTATATTAGATATTTTAAGACATCTTTTATACAGAGTGTTTCTTTTATTTTTGCTGATATGAAAAAAATGTACTAGGACAAATTTGTTTGGTTTGAAATTAAGAATATTATGAACCATGTTTTTTTCTCTCAAGGTTTTTTTCCGAGGTTTTAAAGTCATTCTCATTTTTTTAAACATTAACATGTATTTTTTATGTTGCAGCTTTATAGTGCATATCAAATTGAATTCAACGAACTATAATAGTATGACCTTTAAATGATCTTGAATGAAAAAATCATGCTACAATACCAAAAAGCGTGAAGAAAAAAATTTTATATGTTCGTAAATCGCATTCCTTCGACAATGATTGACCGTCTTAACAAAGGTTTTTCCATACCCGAAAATATCTCAAAGCCAATGGACACCATTTTGAACCTTTATTGTAGAATAAATTTAAAATAATTAAAATAACAATAAAATAATAAAATTTCTTGCTTACAAAAAAACAAAAATGTAGAATTTTTCTACATATTTAATTTAAAGATCATAGTATCACAGTTCGTTAAATTCGTCTTGATGTGTACTATAAAGCAGTATCATAAAAATACATGTTAATATGCACTTAAAAATGATGATGACCAAAACTCGGAAAAAATGACCTTCAAAGAAAAAAACATAAATCATAATATTCCGAGCTTTGAATCTAATAAAATTGCTCTGAAACATCTTTTCGTATTAGCAGAAATAACGAAGCTATTAGGATGTGCAAAATAGAAGAAACATCTTGTATATTGAACCAAATAATTTTTCGATTTTTATACTTTTAAATGCATTTATTGTTTATTAGTTGTAACCATATATAACAAGATTAGGTAAAACTGTTATATATTTTAATTTTAAATGAAATTGATTTCAATAATGGTAATAATATTTTTTTGATTGAAGAATGTTACTTCATGTAGCGTAAACAAATTCTGAGAATTTTTTCTATGAAACTATTGAAGTATGCTAATAATATAGTTTGAAAATATAAATAAATTTATCAGAAGTTTGATTTTGGGTTTTTTAAAAATTTATATGGACAAAAATGTTTGCATTCCAGCTATGCCATTTGCTTTTTGCACAAGAGAAAAATATCCTTGGTGTGAATTCGCTGAGGATGCTCACAATGGACCAACCATATTACTCATGCGCGAACTCGCTCAACGACATGAAATGGTAATTGTTTCTCCAATTTTGGAAAGAGACAGCGCGAACGGTGATACCTTATGGAATACATCCGTCGTGATTGGTCATGATGGAAATGTAATTGGCAAGCATAGAAAGAATCATATTCCCCGTGTAGGTGACTTCAATGAATCTACATACTATATGGAAGGAAATACTGGACATCCAGTTTTCGAAACATGTTTTGGACGTATCGCAATTAATGTTTGTTATGGACGTCATCATCCACAAAATTGGATGATGTTTGGTCTTAACGGAGCTGAGGTAAAATTACTTGCATAATTTGGGGAATATTTTAAATTTCTCATAATAATCGACTTTGTGCGCTTAGATCGTATTCAATCCGTCAGCAACCACTAGTCATACATCTGAACCGTTATGGTCCATTGAGGCAAGATGCGCAGCTATCGCAAACAGCTATTACACTTGTGCGATAAATCGCGTTGGAACAGAGTTATTCCCTAACGAATTCACTTCTGGAGATGGAGCTCCGGCTCATCGCAATTTTGGACATTTCTATGGATCTAGCTACATCACTGCTCCCGATGGAACTCGTACTCCTGGTTTGAGCCGTTCTAAAGACGGATTGCTTGTTTGTGAATTAGATCTGAATTTGTGTCGTCAGATGAAGGACATCTGGTGTTTAAGAGTTAGTTTCTTTTTTTATTTTAACCTGATAAAACATCACCTCTTATATTCTTTCTTATGTTCACTTTCATATTTCAGATGACTCAAAGACTGGACATGTATGCGAAGGAACTTAGTGAGTACGTTGAAAAGAACTTGAACTTGAAATAAAATGTAATGTATTGCATACAGAAACTATGCAATACTTGAACACTATTATTTACAGACCAATTACTCAAATGATTTTTTACCGAATTTGTATGAAATGAAAAATATATGGATACTTATTTCTGATAGTATAAACATCATCATTAGTACATCCTATCCCTAAACAGTAAAAAAAATTAGAATGTAATGCTGGTAGAAACGGGTTTTCAATCATTACTTAGAGGTCTTATAAATACAAATCAAGAAAGACATGATTAAAATATAAGTTATAGTTTTACATTAAAATTCTTTTTACATACTTACAAAATTCTAAACCTAATTATGAATAAGATTTGATCAAAATTAAAAAAGTTAATTGGTTGATTCAGCATTTAATGTTGTGTTATGAGTTTGCTTTCGATAATGAAGTGCTTCTTGGTATGCTTTCTTTACGGCTTTTCTATCTGCTGGCTTTCGAGATTCAATCAACTTTGCTTCATCCAATTCTTGAGACACTCCAAGTTTCTCTAACTTTTCACCTGGTAACCATTGCCTATAATAATCACGTATAATTCTGAATTTCAACGAAAGAATGTATTCAATGTTATTTAAAAAATAAACATTTTGTATCAAGTAAAAAATTACATCCAATGAAACATACACTTTAAAATGTTTTTAATCTTACTACTGCATGCAGAAAAATGCAATTGCACTGTAAGAAATCAAATTACCATGTTCGTTTGGTATCGAAGAAGAGAACGAGAAATACTGGTTCTTTATAATTGACAGCAAGTGCTAATACATCATCCGGTGGAGCCGGTATTGGTACACCTTTGTGTACAGTGCCTCGAGGTGTGTTAGGATCGATTATTAATGCTGGATACCATGGATAACCGCGACACTTAGCCCATACAAGTTGTAAAGCCTCTAAGCCATTACTAGTTGCATTTCGTTTGGTTTCCACTTCTTTTTTTGTTTGGTCTGTCTCTTGCCTTTGTCTTTCCTCTTCTAGATCAGGAGTAGTAGATCTACTTGTCGAACAACTACTACAACTCGACGATTGACTTTCACCTTCCCCTACATCACTGTCCATTGTTCCACTTCTGAAAATGTTGAATAAATGTTTCATAATTAGTTATTTTATTATGACAATATAAAGATCATATTATGAAGATAAAACATTCGTATTATTGATAAAATATATTGAATAAACCTTTTTGGCACGTATTTCATCTTTAACATACCTGTATACTTTGAAACTATCACTTTGTTTCTTTTTATCTTCTTCCTGAACGAACATTTGATTACTTCTACTAGCACGAGCCCTGGCCTTTCGCGTAAACAGAACAGCTGTTCTTCTATTTACGCCTCCTCCGATTTCTTTCTCTCCAGATAGTAATTCCACCTCTCCCCTACTTCGATTATTACGATCCCTTTTTCGGGACTTCGATCCCATTTGTTCAGATTCATTAACAGGATCTAATTCAGGATAGTCTCTCCGAGCTTGCTCTATGAGACCACCACCTTGCTCTTTCATCTTTATTCCAGCGCGATAAAACATAGTATCCTTGCGATTATATGCTAAACAATTGTTTACCATTAAATTGAAGTCTGCTTCAAACGCTCCAATGGTATCATATTCCTGTTTCTCTATTTTGGTCTAATGAAAAATTAATAATTAATTTATGAATACTTCATTATTTGTTTAAACATTCTTAAGTAAAAGATATTACCTGTATAGTAGAAAGATCCATAGGATGCGATACAATGTCTAAATAATCTGGAACTTCTTTGATATTTACTGGTTGTCCAAACACATCATTTACATCTTTTGCTTTAATTGCTTCTAGCAAAGATCCAAGAATACTTTCCAATGGACGTAATTCAAACCACAAACACCTTTCTTTTCTACAAAATTAGTACTTTTTTAGAAGTATAGGTATTTAAAATTTTCATAGTATTTATGTTACTGTGTTTCATTTATATAATACTGGCTTAAAGTCTTACACTTTAAACAATTCTTTCTTCAGTTTTTCACGTTTGCGAACCAACTCACAAAGTAACCGAGCGCGTTCCAGGTCTTGACGTAGACATTGCCAATATTTAAGCTGTCGGTACAACTCTCCACGTAATTCACCATCCGGTGGCGGCGAAGAATGTCCACACAGTGGTGGTGGTCTGGATTGCGGATGTGAACTCTGAAGTCTTCGAAGAAGTGGAACACCATTTCTGTATTGACGTTTTAAAGTCCAATATGCTATGAGACGTTGTATCAATTGACTCTTTTTAGGCAATCCCTCAGCTAAACTAATAAATAATAAAAATCATTATTGAGGTATATTTATTTATTTTTTCACATATAATAGAAAAGATATAATTTGTTATTTTTACTTAGCAATTTCCTTAATACGTTCTGGTGGTATAGTGGGAATAGAAATAACAGGAGCAGAAGAACTCTTTTTATTTGCAATTGCTCTCCGTCTCGCATCAGCAGGGTTGGTGGAAGGTTGATAATCAGAAGGTGTATGTGCTTCACAATAAGCTGTTTTTTGTACTAACATTGGTTCTCCATTTGCAGGTTGTACAGTTCTCATACGCATACAGAGTCCAGCTTGTTGTGCACAGGTCACATGAAATGCAGCATAACAGTTGCTTTTGTAACACTGAATACAAGCACCTGATCCTCTACGTTTACATACACAACAAGTCAGTCTCCATCGTGCAGCTGGAATGCTTTCTATGCTATCTATGGGCTCCAAAAACACAGTGTTAGCAAATCTTACTTCTGGTATCCATAAAGCACACACAACATGAGCCCATGTAGCTGGACGATCAGTTTGCTTAAAAGCACCACCTCTATTTGGACATAATACACAATCAACAGCTCTGGAAGGACTTTGCAGACATCTTCTACACAACCATTGTCCTTCTGGTATATATGGTACACCATAACAGTCTTGATGAACAGCAAGATTACACATATCGCAGAACAATATAGCATTGCTATTCTGACATTCTCCGTCCATACAGATGCAACAAACTGCATCTTCATCAGCTGCTACTCCTCCACCACCATTACTTTGTTGTTGAAAGTACGATTCTTTTTCTAGTCTATCCATTAGTAATTCAAATGTATCTGGTTCTAAAGGTGGTGTAAGCCCAGATGATAGTCGTCTTTCATTTACTATAGACAACCATGCTGTATCCTCTTCATCCAAATCATATTCTACTTCTCCTAAAAAATAAATCACAGAAATTATAACAGACTTATTATTATAATAATATTTAAGTTTTTACTTTATTGAAAATGAGACAATATCTGATACCATCAAGTTCTTCACCACTGCGTTCCATAAATCTAATATACGAATTTGGAAGTGGTTCTGCTTCTCCTAATTGCTCTTTATATCCATCTATTTCTTTAACCATGGCAACTGGCAGACTACTAAGTACAGTCTTTTCTTCCTTATCTTTATCTGCTGGCATAGTATTTCCTTTTTGAATAATGTTTTTTTCATCAAATCCATTTCCTTCTAAGGAAATAATAGGTATTGGGTCTGTAATTCTAATTTTAAATGTCTTGTTTACATCTTCTCCAATTGGATTAACCTTAAAAACAAATAATTAAAAAATGAATGCAAAAGATTTGTTTAATTTCTCTTTATAAGTAACACTTTTAGTTTTCATACCAAAACAAATTTTGACGTTTCTTGAGAATTTAATGTTTCTGTATTTGTAGGACTAGTACTGTCATTATTTAAGCCGACTCTACTTCTGCCTTTCTTTTTATTTGATTGTGGAGTGTTCATTTTTTCCAACTATCTTATATATTATTGACTAAATTCTAACTGACGCGGGGTTATATCATCCACAAATTGTTTATACATATGTTATGCACTTTTAAAATATCGTGTCAGTAACTTCCTCTTTGAATATTAAGGTTAAGCGAGTAATCAGTAAACATACATATATAAATACTCATTTTTTTCTACACCACAGTCAGAAAATTTTGTTAAACCTGATTGAATATACATATGTAGATCAATGCGACGGGTAACCATCCATACCAGGGGGGCCAAGCGCAGATGTACAGACTTGAAGTCGCATTTTAGTTCTTTCTGCATCGGTGCGCGGCGCTAGTCTTCATGACACGCTCCTTTTTGCAACCTATCAGTGAGCACTAACCACAAATATCCGATGTCCATGAGAGTCAGTAGTTGCCATTTTTAAAGTTTCGACGGACTTTACAATTCCACCGCTGCACGTCACTGTTGCATCCTGCACTGCATGCTGCATGCAGCTATTGCAGCTCCATGATGCCAGATGCCAGTGCCAGTTGAGAAGCTCGAAGGATTGAAGTAGCACGGATTTGCACAAACCAACCCAGAGCAGCATTAGCAATTAACTGTAAATTTTTTAATTTTAAATATAAAGCATGAGGCATATGTGGTTTTACAGATCTGTAAGTATAAAATGTTTGTATGCAAATGTGGGATAAGAATCGAGACTACTTTGCAGGCAAATTACATTCTTTCTTTTTTCCTTCCTGCATGTTATACAGGGTGTCACAAAAATGTCGCAGTTCCTTAAAAGGGGTGATTCAGGGGGTGACTTGAAATAACTTTTTCCTTAGCGAAAATGTAAGATGAGGCTTCGTTAACGAGTTATTAATGAAAAACACCGGCCAATGAGAGCACGAGTTTGCCGTCCGAACGACTGCGGTAGCGTTGGGTACGCGCTGAGCGCTACGGTTGTACTCCGAACAAGAAAGTCGGCATGCGTCGAAGGAAATAGCATTAGTATGAAAATATTTGCATAACGTATAAACGAAAAAGCAATGCAACAAAAGAAATGAACGGAGAATTGGAGAATTAACGTTGAAGATAGAAACGTTGAAAGTAGTCTGCGTTAGATTTAAAAAATAATAATCATTAATGAATTAAATGCAATTCATCTGTAGTTTGTAAATTCGTGTCACTGGGTCACTGTACCGATCACTGTACTGGGTCACTGGATTTTATGTAATTATTCACTTCAAGTGATAAACAAAAAAAGGGCTCGGTATTATTTATTATGTCGCTTTCAGTTTTTATACTAATGCTATTTTCTTCGATGTATGACGACTTTCTTGTTCGGAGTACAACCGTAGCATCTAGCGCGCGTACCCAACGCTACCGCGATCGCTCGGGCGGCAAATTCGCGCTCTCATTGGCCGGTGTTTTTCGTTAATAACTCGTTAACGAAGCCTCATCTTACATTTTCGCTAAGGAAAAAGTTGTTTCAAATCACTCCCTGAATCACCCCTTTTAAGGAACTGCGACATTTTTGTTACACCCTGTATTTACTTGCAAAGGTAGAATTCTTAAAATGTATAATTTTTCTGTATTATAAAATAGTGTAAAATGTATGTAGCATATGTATCTTAAATTTGTATTTGTTTTTACTATTGCTGTTTGTTTTTACTATTATTTGTTTTTACTATTACTGGTGTAATCCTTCCAAAGGATGATGGAAAATTTTAAAGGACACTCAGTTGTCCAATGAACTGAGCAAATTGGTCTAATTTTTCCTTTTTTAAGTATGTATTATTTAAAGTAAGAAAAAATATAAATAAGCATATAAGTTCATGAGAATTATGTATAGTAAATTATATATAAGTCGCTCCCGGTGTTGGCCATTGCGCACTGGTTCGTCCACGTCCCGTGGCTCCTGGCGAGTGTAAAGTTACTCGCTGGTTTATCCACAGTCTTTATTCCATCCTAGTGGCTCCCGATACTCGCCAAGTTGAGTGTCGGTTCGTCCACGAAAACCTACCTAAAACCTAAGGTGGCTTTCGGTGTTGGCCTTTGCGCACTGGTTCGTCCACATCCGTGAAGTGGTTTCTAACGAGTGCAAAGTTACCTGTTGGTTCGTCCACGAAACAATAACAATATTCCAAAACACTGACCCTCGGTCAGACTATCTAGCCCTCGGCTCGTAACAATGTCATCAATGTAAGTGAGAATTTTCTCTTGTGTAATAAGTGAATCAAAAATTTTTAGAATATATTTCTGAAATTCAGCAGGGGCTTCACAATATTCAAATGGCAATTTTACAAATTCGTACTGGCCACTTGGAGTGGAGAATGCGAAGTATTTCGTAAAATCTTCATGAATTGCGATTTGGTGAAACCCGTCCTTGAGATCGAGTATAGTGAAATATTTCTTTCCTTGTAAACTATCGAGATGATCTTCGATCCGTGGGAAGGGTTGCCGTTGTTTACTGACTTTTTCGTTTAATGGACGCAAATCAACACACATACGCTTCTTTCCGTTTTTCTTGTCAACTAATACTACACGTGCACACAATTCGGAAATGCTAGGTTTAATAATATTTCGCTTCAACAAATCGTCCACGATTTCCTGTAATTGGCGTTTCTCGGCACATGACATTCGCCTCGGAACGTACGAGAAAGGAGTAGTATCCTTTAAAACAAGCTTAACCTTATAATTATTATCTACGTACTCAACATTCATGTTCTCACATTCATCCAAGACTGATAAGAGTTTATCTTTTGTGTTTACATCTATAGCATTATTCAGATTATCTAATATAGTATCAATCCTATCTCGGGGCTCAACCACATCAATCGCTAATATATCTGTTCAGTCCTAAGGACTTTGTTGAAAGTACACCGATTTCTAGACGTATAAGAGCATTGTAAAACCCGCACCATCGGACCATTTTTTAGTTAAACACCACATCTGTTTCGGCTTAGAATCGAAGTTTAGCCATAGCAATTATTTTCTAAACGAGCACCTTTCGACTCTGCGTCGCGTTTATGATCACCCCCAATAAACGCAGGACACCGCGCGTTCCGTACCGTTAGGTCAGGGTTTTTCCACCGATCGCGAATTCCCTGACCACCATTTTTAGCTGCGGAAAATGTAAGCAGCCCCGCACCAATAGAAATTAGTCAAGCTCCTGATTGGTCGACCGATGCCAACAAGAATCAGTATATAAGAGAACTTTTGTGAGACATTATCGAGACATTATCGAGACATTAGCGAGACACTATTCCGACATCAATCAGACATCAGACATTCACCATTCATTCGTGACACGAATACTCAAACACGCGACGTGATCTGTAGAAGTGTTATTAAATCGTTGTTATTCGTTAACCAATCGATTCTTTCATCCACGACCTGCCACTTTCCATGAGGATCTCAATCAAACCGATTGAGTCATCCAGCGACCCGTGCATCGCCATGATCAAACGTATTGGGCCTTACGACCCCGATAGACTCCTAAATTGCGGTGCATAAGGGACGCAACAATATCGTTTTCCAACGTGTGATTTTCAGCCTCATTATTATGTACGAAACGGTTATGGTGACAATAAATGAGTTTAAGGTTAGTTGAATCTATAAAGTCGCGCCGATAATGATCTGGTAGGAAGTAGTATCGTCTGTCACCACGTACAGCTTAATGTCAAAGCAGTGATTCGGCAGGTCATCGAGACAGATTTGATCATAAATGTAGCCAAGCACCGTAATCTGAGAGTTATTCACGCCCTTAAACACGCAATCATTAGGATTTCGTAACAAATTACAATCCCTGAAATACTGGAAATAAACCGATTCTTTCATCAAATTGATAGGACTGCCTGTATTTACCAGTGCCCTTAACAATATGTCACCGTCGGTCGCTCTGGTTACTTCTACACATGAGGATCGTTGCTGCGGCAGGCTCTCTCCGTTGATAGCAGAGACCTCTCGGGGATTTGGTTCTCCCGTCTGACTTGAAGGAGTCGGTAGAGGGTACACCGTCCTGCTCTGTGCTCGGTTTCTGCGTCCACTACTGATGTGCCTCTCCATTCCGCACACAAAACACGTTTATTTTGCGGCACCATCTCTTCTCAAGGTTTCTTCTCCATTTCAAGGTTTCTTGCATCTGAAGCATGTGACTATCCTAGGATTGTTATTCATTACTTCGCCCCCCATGCGTTACTGCACCATTCTCGGCTTGGCGACTTTGCTGTCATCCGTAATTCGTCTGGCGTGGTCTAGGAAATCTGGCAGTTTATCCAAGCGAGTGTCAATGACCATTCTGCGGATGTTTGGTTCGTGTACTCCAGCCACCAACAAATCTATTTGGTCCTTTTCCGATAAGTCCAGTGCTTCCATCAGTTTTAACTTATGTTCCGCATATTGTATAAATCGCTCCGCCGTGTGATTCCAGCTCCTAGCATTGATCCGGTTAATGATTCCCGCGAAAGACTCCTTAATTTCAAAATACTCACTCAGTGCACTTCTCAGCAAACTCCAAGAGGAGATGACAACATTAGGTTGCCTACGGTACCAGTCCAAGGCTCGACCCTGAAGTTGGTTAGTTGCGGCCAACAACAAAGTGCGGTCGTTGGTGTCGTATAATTTAGCGATGTATTCCATCCAGTCCAGCCATTTCGTGACACTTTTATTATCTTTCCCAGAAAAGTCCGGTAGTTGCTTTGAGATAAACTTGACATGATTCCAGTCACAGCTGTGCCCTCTACTGTCAGAATTCACGGCCGTGCGCTCCTTCTGAAGCTCAGTGAAAAGTGACTTAATCACGGATTGTGTTAAGACGATCATAATTGTGTGACATCTGGTAGACTAGGTTTACGGTACGGATGAATTGGGCCTGCTATTTTTGAGGAAATACACTGTTAGTTTATTTGTAATTATTTGTTAATTTGAATTGAGGAGTAAAGACCCTAGAAGTCGCTTCATCGTTTTACGATTCTGAAGAACACGTGCACTTTGGGGTCCTGAGTCTCTGCTCAATAGCAATTGACGTATCGTAAACATAAAACCCGAGCGTCTTCCGTTAGCGCGCTACCCTCGAGGTCCGTCGCCCCTTCGGCCTTTCCAGGGTGATGTCACCCTACGGAGCCTAGCCACTACCCCCACGCGCTGTCGACAAAGACTTCCCTCCCATGTCTGTGGTAGAAGTTTTTGGGCATAACCTACCCCAGGGAGGCCTCCCTCGAAGGAGTAACGAGGGTTCCTATTTGTAAATATTTTCTCCGCCCTCTAAACTCATTTCTGTATAAAGTATGATTTATCAAAATAAAGATTAGATACAACTTAGAATTCATCGGTATCTCTGGTCCTTCAAGCTAAACCCTAGTCGGCACACCACGTGCAAAATTCAACAAAGCCAGAAAGATCTACTGATCAACCGCTGGTCTAAACAGATTGGTTATTCTGGAGCATCATTTGTGTGGTTAGCTGTAGGATCTCCACAATATTTACTGACTGCGGCGCTCCCACGTGGGGTACAGCGTTGGCAGTATTCTTATTATTGGTATTGTCAGCAGGATGATTCGATGGCGGGATCGGATTGGTTTTATTTGTTGACCCAATGTTTAGGAGTGGTGCGTTTTTAAACTTCTCTAGGTGCTCCAACAACCGCTCTATCATGCGTGCGCGCATACCAGATTCATGCAACCCGTGCTCTCTGAGACGTTCCCGTAACTGCACATCTGTCAGATTCAACAGCTCCTCTTTCTCCATGACAACAATATACATAGACAGTCAACAACGATTACAGTCTGACACAAGAGCCACGGTCAGTCGTCGCGCTAACGATAAACTACACTTCGTTCACTGGGAGAACGCAGTTGTCGGTTGACGAGTTTTCGTACCCTTTGCGCAGTTCACGCCTACGCTCATTAGTTATTGGCTCTGTCACTCCCGAGCACATCCCTACCCATGAACCCCTTGTTGGGCCCTTGGAGGTCCTACCATTTCTAAAGAAAGTCACTTCTTCAAGTGTTAGCGCATAAACGGTGTGAAAGAAATTTTGAGCAAGCAAACGATATTCTTTTAGATTTTAGTTTTCTCCGAAAGTATTAATGCGGCTCTGTTAGCAAATAAAAATCTTCTTGAATATCGTCTCTGTCGACCGAAAACGTATTGGTACTAGTCAGAATTTTTACTGCGTTACAATACCATAAACGACCCTAGATTTCCCGTGTCATAAACTACCTGGTCGCATCGAACATTTTGTAGGAAATCCAGGAAACAGTTCTACCGTTGCTGTTTCTTTATGATCAAATAAGCTGTGGATTCTTATACATTGATATCTCAATAAATATTGTTTCTTAATAGATAGAAACATTTGTTTCATTTGGACACTAGGTATACAGAGTAGAAAGAAGCAAGGCGTGTCCTTTTAGGCTCTTGAATCCTTCACCAATCTCAGTGGAAAAGTCAGTCGGAGCAATGGAAGCCATCTGCGTGAAACGACTGCGTTCTCTCAGTGAACGCAGTATAGACTGTTTTGGGTACAAACACTTCGCTAGCAGCCGTCTGCAAAACCAAAACAATAATGAACGTTCCTGACCTTCTAGCAATGTTCGAACGGTCGGTTAACCGTAACCGTTATGTAACGAGCACGTGTTCAGCCAAATTTAAGCAATTAATTAGATTAAGGAGAAGTCCGTCAATTACAAACGACTATCTCACGTCGTATAAACAACTGAACGGCAAACGTTTATGAATTTATTGCCCGCACTTTAATGTTAGGCGAACGTGAGCACTTACCCCTACGTCGCCCCAGAATCGCATTTAGCCTATAAGCACCCTTACACGGCTCACTATCCCACTTCTGAGATAAATAACTACCTAGTTGTAAGCTTTTAGTTTTTACAACTACAACTGATACACCAAAACTGATTTCCAATTCTATGTCTCAGTGTTTTCTCAATCACTCCAGTCTCGCTCTTTCCAATGCGAGCCCTCACACCATACACCTCTCTCGCGAACTCCCTGCCTTCTCGCGATACCCGCCACACACGGCACACACACTCGCACATACCACTCACTCCTACAGCCACCTCGCGGTCAGAATTGCTTACAGTAGTTTATATTTATGTACTGATTTTTAAGTTTTAAATAAATTATTATTATTACTTTACTTAAAACGTTAAGGTGGCAAACTCCTTGTGTTGTGAGCTGTGTGCGTGCGCTCACAAGCAAAAAGAGTCATAGACGTATACGCGATCAGCGAGAGAGACAATCGGTTCCGTAAATTACACTACGTCTCGACACTTGCATAAATAAATTTTTCGCAGGTACAGAACCTACAGGTAGACTTCACCACAGGGTGGTCTGGTCCGTTTAAACTCCAATAAACACTATACGTTGAGAAAAATGTAAAAATTACAAACTGTGAGCATGAAACAGACGCTTTTGTAAACAAGCATGATGGCTGTCGAAGTGACATTTTTGCAAATATTTCACGATTTAATGGTTTTTTCATTCATAGCACACCAGACCACCCTTCCTTGAATTAGCACAATATCGTGAAAATGCGAGTTTCCTCAATTCAACACTTCTTGAAGGCATAAAGCATAATATGCGTTGTGCACACGTTTTGACAAAAAAATAGTACAACGATTTACCGTTAGAAGCGTTGAAGGTATATCTTAACAACCAATTTGGTCATATTACCATCAGCATCGATGAAAATACAGATCAGTTGGTAAGTGTAATCTAGAATTTGACAGCTGAATGGCGTATTCATCAAATACGTGAATACAGACGCAAAAAAGGCTCAGCTGCCAAAACGTATTGAAAGTTTGGTCACGCTGTTGCCACAGTATAACAATTCTGCCCATCAGGAAAACTCTAGCGAATCCAGCTTCAGCCAAGATTCTGATTCTTACTAATAAGGGAACATCGCGAGGTGAAAGTCTCCAATTTTGATGAAACTTTGTAGGATTGTAGAATAGCCGAAAATATTCGACACATATTTTTTTTTATTGCTTCTAATTCATCTAAAGGGTGTGAAAACCACCCCCAACTTTGGGGGTGGAAAACATATTTCGTTTAATATCTCTAAAACTAATGCGTGTAGCAAAATATAAATGGGGCGATTGTGTATTTTTGAAAGACGAATCCACCTATGTAAACAGTTTTTAAAAATATCAATTTATTTAAAAAATATATTAAAAAATAGTATATTGACGTTGTTTTCACTGACTACATGCTGATCGATCGTTTTGCAAAGTATGCAAATACTATGAACCAAAACACAAAATACGGCTAAAATAGAATTTTGAATTTTTAAGTTATAAACAAAATAATAGCATTCCTAGTTAGACTACATTTTGTGCTCAATTGGGCCCTGTAATGAGTGGTTTTACGAAAAACATATATCTCTATGTTTTTGTCATTATATTATGATACATGTTGTTTATTGTGAACTAAATATATAACTCTGAACAGGTCAGCAGATTTGCAGCGTCAAGCAACTCGCGTGATCTTTCTATCCGCGAGTACAATTGCTATTACTTGTAATTGTCAACCACTAACAAAGTCAGTGTTCCTGCGCTTTTGAGCGCAGTGCAACGCTGGCCAAGAGTATTATTTCTGCTACTTTTCGAGAGAGACCTTTTACGCTCCTCTAAGTATACTCTCTCCTCGAGTATAAATTGAGGCTCCCGGATGGACATACCCCTATTATACCGACTGTCTATTAATTCCGGTAACATGCACTCCAAATAAAATTGAATTAACTTTGATTCCATATTATTCTTCTAGAAGTTATCATCCTTATCAATTTGAAGACATTTAAATCCTTTACGGGTCCACATACAAAATAGGCAATATTTTCTGCCTGTAATGTGTAATTGTCCCTGCACCTGGTAGTAATATTGATGGTTTTTATTCATTGCTGTTCCCATTTCATCTTGAAATATTCGCCGGTCTGTTGCAACAGTTTTGATTGCCTTAACATGCAACTTTGTCTCTTTATTTCTAAATTTAATCCGTAAATGTGCAACATCTCCGGTTCAAACAAAAACTCATGTACATTATTTAGATGCTAAAAATAATCGGCATGTATAGTTGGTTTAAAGATTCTATTAGAAGTTTAAACTGATTAATTTTAATCAGGTACTGTAATGTACTTTCTATATATTTCAGTTTTAGACGTAGTTTTCTTGGAACTTTGTGTTAGAAGGACTCATGTTCACCAAAGGATCATAAATTAAGTTCAAGAGCCTCGTCCTTTGGGCAGGCCGACGTTTTCCTTTTCCCCATTATAAGACCCATTCCGGGTCAGGATTTTCCTGCCCCTAGAGAGTTTTATAGACGTTTAATAACAGCCGAACTGTATGCATCTCAGAAATATACAGGGTGTAACAAAAATGTTGTAGTTCCTTGAAAGGGTTAATGAGTTATTAACGAAAAACACCGGCCAATGAAAGCGCGAGTTTGCCCCCTGAGCGACCACGGTAGCGTTGGGGTACGCGCTAGGGGCTAGGGGCTTAAGTATTCACTTCAAGTGATAAACAAAAAAAGACTCGGTATTATCTGTTATGTCGCTTTCAGTTTTCATACTAATGCTATTTCCTTCGATGCATGCCGACTTTCTTGTTCGGAGTACAACCGAAGCGCCCAGCGCTTCGCCAACGCTACCGCGGCCGCTCGGCGGCAAACTCGTGCTCTCATTGGCCCGTGTTTTTCGTTAATAACTCGTTAATGAAGTCTCATCTAAAATTTTCGCTAAGGAAAAAGTTGTGTCAAATTGCCCTCTGAATCATCCCTTTCAAGGAACTACAACATTTTTGTTACACTCTGTATATTAAACTGTAGTATATGGTCCTGTTAGCAGCATCGTTGACGACGGAGACGTCGTTGCTGATTTTGCACAACGTGCTTGTCCGCCACATTATAAAAAAGAATTAAGAAAAAGTTTTCTGTACCTATTATAACAATGTTAATTTAAACCATCTTCTTAAGATTTACCTAATAATACCGTTAATATAAATACAAAATATAGTGTATCGTATTAAAATAGTAGGTTCCAGAATATGCAGTTAAAATTGTTCATAAAAACTATTGCTTGTTTATTATAATTTTTTTATAAATCTTTTCTACAGAGAGGGTAAATGAAAATTTGAAATGGACAAATGTGGACAAGCCATTACATAACCCCTTTTTAAGGACGGTGTTACGTCCCGGCCACGTTGCCGGGGATAAATAATAGTATAATATATGAGGTTTAGACTATTAGTGCTTTCCTCGGGATCGTCGGAGTATTCGTGATTAGGAATTAATTGGACTGGTCGTCACTTAAATACATGCGTATAAGGGTACAGATAGCTTTTTTAATTATATCTCGTTGCGAAGATAGTGTAGATATGTTGTTACAGTTACATCTCATTTCAGAGATACAAAATATAGTTTAAGTTACACGATATCTCTTTTCGGAGATACAGAGTATAGTTTACAAATGTTGATAATGTTTGATTGTCTTAAAACTAGCTTACGAGGGAGAAGGACCCTAAATGGCTCGGCGTTAGGAGACTTACAACTTACAAGAGGTCTCTTCTTCTCATTCCACGGTTTCACGTCGCGTGGAACACTAACTAATAACTGTGCACTCAACGGGCCTAGTATTCAATACTTGAGTTCGGATAAAAGAACGCCAAAGGCAAAAGTTATAATAGGTTATAAAGGATTCGATTGGAATTTGTCCGAATTTGGGGGTCGAATGACCTGTCGTAATTGATGCTTACCTCTGCGATATTTACAGTGCATGTTCTGTAATCGCGAGGCTATCATCTACAATTTTGGTTAATTTCGAAAACGATAGTCCTCAAGTAGAATATCAGCGAGGGCACAGTCTAGTCTTCCTACTTCCTCATATTCTGTCTGTTCTATAAACGCGAGATATATACTAGATCAGTCATCAAGACACATTTAACACCTGCTGGTGAATGACCTGCTGACTCTAACGAAATAACAAGTTACAGTGTCACTCGGATTCAGAGCAATGTTGCATATCATATCGAAATTTACCGGGACATAACGATGAAAATTAGCACTTGGGGGTGCCAACTTCACAGAATTTCTAAAGAACAACTATCTGTCATTTCACCTTGGGAATGGCGACAATTTGTTGTTTTGAATTTTTGTTTGTGTTTTGAACACGTAAAGTCTGCTCTACAGGATGAGCACGGTCTCAGAAACTTAAGTGATGATTGTGATTTCTTATGGAAAAAGAAAGTCACGTAAAAATCTGTAATTATCATTGATTTGTCATCAGTTAGTTATAACAGATTATAAAGAAGTTTCGTTTGTACTCATGGCTTAATTTTCCATCGCTTACCTTCGAAGTACCAAATTTGAAAAAAATTATTTTATTAAATACCTTTTTAAGATCAAATCTGATTAAAAAATGTTTCATATAAAAGTTTCTTGTTTTTTGCATAGAAGTAAAATTTGTAAATAAAACTGTAGGTTTGCATTGAAAGAAACAAAGTTACCCTTCAAATGATCTTCAAATTGTTCAACAAAAAAACAAAAAAAATTAATAAAAATAGTTGTATTTCCTCCTTGAATCCGAATAACTTTTGTATTTAATATTTTTCCCAAAAATGCGTTGTTTTTGAGATATTTAGATTAAAAATTTTCAAATGAACAGCCTGTATACGCAATATGTACTTATTGTAGAGAAAAGTTCAAACATATTTATTAGATATGTATTTATACACATTTTTTTAAATGGAATCACCTCTTTTTAACCACCTACAATGATAGTCCCTTTCATTAGCATTTCAGTGACTATTATTATTCAAGGTCATTCAAGGTCACGGATGAAGAAAACGTATAAACGTTCTTCATTAGTCACCGGATTCTTACGTTTACGCTTTATTATATCTACACTTTCAATACTTCTAAATAATTTATAGGTATTAATAAAAGTCTGCTTAGAAGGACTGTTTCGGTGAAGGTACCTCTCTCCATAATGCAATCGGACCTGCAATGCATTTTGCCTACATTCACAGTAAACTGTTATCATATCACATCTTTCAATCATTGAATAAGACATAGCGAAATCACATTTGGAAACATACTGATCGTAAATCAATCGTAGCGTAATCGACTAGAGAATACTTGAAAATATTCAATAACATTGAATATGACCTTAATATGTTTATAAGTCTCACTCGTAACAAACGTATTTTGCTCTCATAATATGTTTGTTGTATAATTATAGTCACTGAATTTCTAATGAAAGGGATTATCATTATAGGTGTTTAAAAAGGGGTGGTTCCATTTAAAGATACGAAGCTGACCTTGATACCTGTAAAAAAAAATGACAACAAAAGAAAAATTCTTTTGGTATTGCATGAGCTCCGTTGAACCATTCAATTTTCTCTTTGAGACATTTGACGTATTTTAAAAAACAAGAGATATGTAAGGAGCAAACGTTAGGTGACTCGCCCTGTATATAAAAAAAAAAAAACAGAAAAGTCCTTTTCTACACTTGTTATTGTATATAGGATTTAACATGTAGAAAGAAATCATCATGTGCACGTTCAACAGCCTTCCTTGAGAGTATTATTGATTTCTAACTACATATGTATATAGGGACCTGTTTTAATTGTTCATCAAAAATATACACAGAGTATCTTCCAGAATATCATCGCTTGATCTCAAGATTTATTTTTCAAAATTTAATTTTGCTTAAAAATAAAGCAATACGTATTTTGCAAAATTTATTTATTTTAATGGAACTTCAAAAATTTGGAATGTCTTGGGCCTCTTGAAAACTGAATCTACCTCTGCCCCCTTTTACAAATCAAAAAAAGAAAATATTTCGACAAATGAAAAAATTGTGCCTTGCTCGTGTCGCTTGCCGGCAATTTGAACAGTTTAATCTCAACGTTTCAAGAACGAGAGAGTAAAGGTCACATCTGCCTTCTCTCTCGACTTTTAACAACTGTCTGAAGCGCCGAACTCACATATGTACATGTGGCTGGTATAGTAATATATGTAATAGAGGGGAAATTTTCAAAGTCATGTTTCCAATTAGGAACCATAGACTGATTCCATCTCACCTTCATTAGACAGCCGCTTGTCTGTAGGTAATAGTATTCCTATAACGAAAAATTGAGCTATATACCTAACTGGAGTGCGGACCCCTGTAAGAAAAAGAAGGAGGGAGGGAGGTCAAAGCGAGATATCCGAACTGAGGTGAATCTGTCCTTGTTCTTCCTATTATCCCTCTCTTACCAATTGCTGTACTGTAGAGGGGGTACTGAAACGACGACAACATACGTACCTGCATGGTTAGACTGCGATAGCATCACCCCAGTTCTCGCCTGTCCTGGACGGCCGCCTCTCTGCAGTACGCACTCCAGTTAGGTATATAGCTCAATGGTATTCCCTTAAATGCATAATGCATTACACAGAGAAAAAAAATATGAAATGTTATCGCCACACTTTTAGTATTCAGAGTAGGCTGTAGGGTACGCCACCAGTGTGAGAAGAGTATGGCGGCCAACGATTGCTTTTCTTTGCTCTTTAACTATATCATTACCCTACCCCGCCGTATTGTCCTTTAGATCCATGTTATACATTTACTTTACTGCACGTTTGAAGCAGAAAACGGAAGGGGAAGTTAGGATATCGGTATCGATATAGTGTAATTACTATATAGTAGAGCGTCTCTTTGAAGTACTGGTGTTCTGTTGGGTCTGTGCGTTTAATTCTGCTTACAAAAAATTGTTAATACGTAATAAAGTTAAGAGCATAGATACAGGAAACTGTACACTTTTAAATGATATTTCAATTCTATATTATAGTTCGGCAAAATCTCACAAAATAATTAACACTTCAATAACAAAGAATATTAATAGAAATAATTTAGGCAATATTCGCAAAAAATATCAGAAAACGAATAAGCTAAATAATATAATAAATGTTCATTCATGTGCCATATCAAACGTAAATTGCCATGCATTTTCTGTATTTTCTGACCGAATTATTGTCTATATTGCCGGATGGGTAATGAAAAAATTATATACAAAAATACAGTACACAGAATGCATAAGCAGTTTAAAAACAATTAAGTACAGTGCACAACATAATCTGATTACAACGAAAAACCTTAAAAGTTTAGTATATTCTTTAGAGAATGTCGGAAAAATCTGACGCGTAAGCCAGAAAATAATTAAATTTTTTCTTATTCAAAATAATATAAATAATTTGAATTATACGTGTAATATGATACTAAGAGAATTAGAAATTAATAATTTTGTTTAAAAGCAGTAATAATTCAAGTTCTTGTCTCGTCCGCCGAAACCGTTGTCTATTAGCATACGTGACCGACCGAAGGTCACGTTCGGTAGGAAATTCAGTTGCGCCAACAACAGACACGGTACATTCGAAATATGACTCGTTTTTCAACTATGACGTTCGAATCTCAAGCCCGATGTCGACTGGGGATATAGGAGCCTGAAAGAGAAAAAGAGAACCGTAATACATTAGAAACAGACAGACGATGATAAACGAGCGCCATGTAGCGGCTTTTCGGGCGTTTCGCGCTTTCCCGGAGACACTTGAGCTCGAAAGTCAGTCTTGCACAGTCTTGCACCAATCACTCGATAAGTCGCAAGGAATTCAGCGATATTAGAATAGCCGAACGAGTTCAAGTAGTTTGATCACCAGACTCTTGAAATTAAAACGCCTTCTAAAGCTGAGTGTCTGTCGGCTGCAACTCGGGCATCGAGAATGTAGTTTAGTGACAAGTTTTGACGACTAACTGTACTCTTGGAATCGGTGGTTTCCCTGATTCCCTGAGTTTGCTATTCGTCAGCAGAGCAATCATAGACCACTGCTTGGTTAAGCCCTGATAATCGGCATTAAAACAGAGAGGGTTAATGTAAGCCACCACGTTTAACAGCATCCCACGTGTGACAAACAGACGCACACGTTGTGTTGAAAGGCGCGTGGTAGAGCCTCTGCCCGTTATCAGCTACCAAAAGACTAGCCGCCACTAGTTATAGTACGTCTCACGCTCACGAATTTTAGCGAAAGCAGAGATTCGTACGAGGCAAACCTTATTGTAAGGTGCGTTAAACAGAGAAAAGGAGGATCCCTCCTCGCTGTACGTTCGCCTACCGACGATTTCTTCAGTGCGAAGAGACGTCAGTAATACAGTCCACTGCACTATCTTAGCGTTACGGCAAGGTACTGTCGTCGAGGCCTGAAGTCGGGAGCATATAGTTGAGCTCGAAATATTCGCAAGCTAATTGGTGCGGTTTCGCCAATCCTTCCTTTTTCAGAGTCACCACAGGACCATCTCCTCTTCCCTCCTTTTGGGAACATTCTATTGATTTTAATAAACGTCTGTGCTTTTCAGGACAGACAAAATTAACTTCACAGCGTACTTTCTTTGCGATACCCGATCTCTAATACCTCATCCGGACTCCGTTAGATGCCTGTAATCAACGATTCTAAAAATTTATTTTTAAATTTAATAGAACATGCGAATGATCAAAGTGGATTACAAAACCACAGGGCCATTTAATGTAATGCATTATTTAAAATTACGTAAAAGTTAGAATCTATTATGTTTGTATGGAAAATTCAAAATATGTAAATAGTAAAAGACAGTAATAAGTTAATTCTATTTTCTGGTTGCTGAATACATTGTTTCTTCGTTGACCCTACATATAAGGCGTTTCGCGTAGTAAGTAGAGAATCGTAGCGATTAATAATAAAAGATAGATAAGAATACTTCTCCAAACGTGACTTCTATCTCGTACCAAAACATTAATCTTTTTTAAAACATTCGAAAAATGTTATAATATATTCCTGATAATAAAATTTCACATGAAGTAGTTAGTATACAAGTACTTTTGAACATATATAACTAATTACTTTAGAATATATATAAAATATATTTAAAAAGAAGTATTAATAATAAAGATAAAATTTTCTTTACCATCCGATTTTTTAGAGTTGAATTCTGGGCATGCCAGGCGACTGGCGCTTGACGGGGGGGGGGGTTAACTCTACAAGTGTTTAGAAGCATATTTCCCCGCAACGTTACTAGATTGTGCAGTATATCGGATCTCTCTTTCTAATTTTAAGAGAAAAATCGTCTCTCTCATAGACTCGCCAAAGCAGATTTTTTCGTCTCTAGGTAACTCCAAGCACTGACGCCCGTAGCAAATCGAATACTTACTTACTTTTTCGATCAATGTAAAAAATTTAGATCACGACACAATCTTAAATGGATCTAAATAAAATTGCAAGATAGTTAAAGACGCTGATTAACTTATTTTGAATTTATTTACTGCACATAGGACACCGAAACATGACATGTCTGTCCCTTCTTCGTGAAAACGTGTTGATTTACATTATTTCTTTCACTTTAATTGAGAAGAATGAATATTTTAGATTGAAATTTTCATATATACTTAAGAAACAATTTGTACGTGTGTATAGATTTAATTGCAATAAAAGATGTCATTGGCCAAGAGTGAGTTTAAATAATAGAACTTGTCTGTAGTTACAAATGACACCATTCAGTCGAGTACAATACCTGTCGACAAAGTTAAATTGGCCAAATGAGAATTATTAGATAATAGGATAGACTTTCGACATTAAAGTAAAAAAAGGGAACAATATTTTCGCGGTAAAAAACAATGAAACAAATATTTTCGCGGGAGTAAATACATAGAAATGATTAGTTGGTATTCTGCTATTTTATGCAATAAAAGTATATTTCTTTTATGTAACAGTAACAAAAATGTACAAAACTTTGACTCCTGCTGTTTTAGAGATGTTTCGACTTCCACATTTTTTTGTTATTTATTGTTTACTATAGTTTGTTTGTTTTATTTCTGAAGTGTAATACAAATCAATAACAGTATGTTATTTACATTAATTTAATCCTTAAGCATTATTAGAATAACTGTTACATACTCATATTTGCAATAAATAGATTTCTATTGCATAAAATCGCATAAGTTGTACTGTCTTATGAGGCAACATTTTCGGAGCTGTTCACCATTTCTTCCGTGCGCCATAGGCCTCCCTAGATTACAAATAAGATTCGACACTTTCCCTAGACGCCATGAAAAAGATGCTGAGAGGGCCTGTAAAAGAGGAAAAACGATAGACGGCAGACAAAGACAGGGAATGGGTAAGGTCCCACGATTGAGCAAACGTAGATAATTGGTTAATTGTAAGACCCATTGAGCGGGGTGCGCGCCCCGTGAGAGAAGTGCCACTCAGGAGCCAAAAAAGCGGCAAGTCAGAAGTCCGGGCCATCAGGGCTCAACTCTAGAAAATCAGCCATTATTGTATATTGGTCTCATAAAACGATATTGTGATATACACGGTTTCAGTCTGCATTTTCGGTCTGCATTTATTTTTAGAAATAAAAAATTATACAATGTGAAAAACAAGAGCTATCCTTATAAAAAAACATACTGCAGTATAATCCCTGTTAATTTAATACCTCTGTCCATTCAGTGTCAGTTTTTTTCTTATATTTTCTGGAATATGGTTTCTCTAAAGCTTGAACACTGAGAAATAAAAGTGTATATATCTAATTTTACTACTTCTTCTATTACACTTGGATTAGAAGGAGTCAGCGTTCGAGGTTTTAACCTCGTTTGATTTGGCCTATGAAATCGCTCTCAAATTTAAAATAGGTCCATGATATGCCATAGGCGGCACCACTTATCACCTACAGGCAAATGACGGTGACGATCACTCCATCCTTCTGTCTATGACTTGCCTCCCTCCCCGTAAGGTTCAATCAGGTCAGGTTCAATCCATTCTTTAGACTTTAGACTTTAGATCCATGATTCTACCATTCGTATGTCTGAAAAAGGTTTTCCTATTAGCAATTCATTGGATACATCGGAAGATACTTTTTATTCGAGTGTTGTAACAAGTAGTAGCCAATAAAATCTAGATACAATTTACCTCGTCGCCCCTCCCTAAATGCCCCCCCCCCCCCCCATCTTGTTCATTAAAAATAATATATTTAAGAAGAATGTGGTCGCAACAATCGCTTCTGTAGCACATAAAAGAATGAAAGTTTGAAGAACGTATTGAAGTCAAGTTAAAATAAATTCTTAATTAGAAATTTATACTTTAATTATCTAAGTATGATTAAAAAATTGATTATAAAAGCGCTTTCATAACTGAAAAATAATTAATATAATAAAAAGATTCTTTATATATGTACATACACATGAAAAGATGATTTTGTTAGATGTTTGTTATGAAAAAGTGTTTGCAAAGTAAGTAAGAAAAATAATAAATATATTAATTAAGAAAAATATGAACACTGTTTTATTTTAATAATAAAAACATTTACTGATTACAATTTAATATCATAGGTGTATGTCTTCTTAGAATTCCTTTTTTGACTCATAATGATTGATTCTGATTCATAAATATGTAATCAACTATTTTTTAAATTAGTTCTAATCTACGTTTTTTTTAACATTTTCATGCCTTAGTCCAAGCAGAAATGTTGGGTATTTTATTTATAATTTTGTTTAATAAATTGTTACGTGTTTCTTTCCTTAAAATATAAAATATTCTAAAATATTTCTCTATCCTTGCATTGTTTGACTAACCCTTCTTGATTTTTTCTTTCTAATATCATAATAATGATATATATTATGATAAACTAATATCATCATTTCTTAACCCCTTAACGCACAGATTTTTTGAAAAAAAAACCGGCCAAAAAAATCAATTTTTTTTCATGTAAAAAACACTTTGGAACATTGTCTTGGCAAAAAAATAAAAAAAAATACAAAATTTTTATTTTAATTTTGGATTTTGATCCACATTGCAGAAAAGAGCCGAATATTGCAATGTTACACGTACATCGACTTTTTTATCTTTCTTTTCGAATTGCTATTTCGAAAAAAACATTTTTATTAATAAAAATATTTATTTATACTTTTACAACAGAAATAATAATAATACTAGTACAGTCAACCCTCCTATAACGCGGTACTCCTATAGCGCGGTTTCCATATAATGCGGTACTCCTATAGCGCGGTTTCCATATAACGCGGTACCAGTTTACCGCGTTATAAGAGGGTTGACTGTATTTATTTTAAAAAATTATTCAAAATTTTCTTTTGTGTGATATATTTCGAAGCAAGGTGCAGCACATAGCCCAACATTGCAAGTATTACACATGTAACGACTCTCTTTTCTTTTCCTTTTTCCTTTGCTATCCCTTTTAGCACAACACACAGCGCAATATCTTGTGGGAGCTTCTTTTTTTGGTGTTGGTGGAACAAAACTGGGAAAATGACGTTCCGTTAGTCGTAGAATTCCAGAAGATTACATCTCCTCAAAAGTTTCCATTTGTTACCGCTCCTAATTCAACTTTTTTTTTGGTGGACAATTTTGATATATTGCACTTTTGTTCCATGGAAAAAAGCTATATTTTATTCTTGAATAAATAAGTGTTATAGCTTACAATCCTAAGTAAATGATAAATATCAATAAAACGATTTTTTTTCTTATCTTTCACATTGTTATTTTCAATTCTCGATTATGTTCGACTGTAAAAAATTATAGCATAAAATACAACGCCGCTCGAGTTATCTCGAGTGTGCACAGTTTGGCCTGTTTAGCGCGCTCGAATTAACTCGAGCGCACAAGTTAAAGGGTTAATAATATACATACCAAGTTACGTATCACGATCGCGTTGTGTCACGAAGGAAGGTGCTAGCTACGCGTGCTACGTTCCTGAAGTAACTGAGAACAACGAGGCATCAGTCAATTTCATGCAGACGGAAAGAGAGAGGATAGATTTACTTACACTTTTTCCCTTTCTACGAACTCGTTACACTTTCAACAGTAGTTTGTACTGCTTCCAAGTTGTATGTATATGCTCTAAGAGATCTGCGTTGAATTTGTCAGAACTAAATATAGGGAATTTAGGGAATTTCGGATAAACTTGTATTCATTCTGCTAAAAATATAGTTAAATGGGACCTCTAGCAGGCGCCGCTAGTGTCGAAGGGGCAGTAGAAAGCCACGACACAGTTTATATAGTTAGTCCACTCCGCGTCGATTCTTTTCATCTTCATGTCGCCGCACGTCATTACAGTAGCCATGTTGTTGGTTGTATGTTGCGGGAAGTTTTGAAATGCTTCAGCACTGAAATCTATTTCAATAGCGGTAACTATAAAGCCATTGATACGAAACACATAAATTTTATAAAAATATTTTTGAATACGAAGAGAATAGTTACTGCATAGCACATAATTGGAAGAGTTATAGATTTTATTGTAAACAAATACAATCGTTATTTACAAATGAGATATTAAAAACATGATTAAAAAATTGAGTTTAATATATCAAAGTGAATCATATAAGAAATTAACATTTTGTATATAATATTAAATTAATATCAGAGCGCATGTCTTCAATTTCATAAGGACATTGGAATTTTTTATTTTTGAATTTCACAATCCCCATGGTTATTCCATTATTCCTATACAAGTGTATCGATTCATTATCCTTCACTTGTAGAAAAATATATAAGTATAAGTAAAAACAAAGATATTTAGGGATAAATAACAAAATATAAGATTTGAATAAGTAGACAAAAAATGCAATTTAATATTTGTTTAAAAAGTGTATTGTATAACAAAGAGAAAGAAGTAAAATACATTTTGTACTTAAGTTATAAAAAAAAAAAATTTCTATCTTGCTAATATTTTTGCTTACAACCAATTTGTAAATAATATATTGCTTATTTACATTGCAATAAAAAAGAAGAAGAAAATAGAAAAATCTTTACTTTAATTTTATTGGTTTAAATTAAAACTAGATATTTAGTACCACTTTGTACTTGAGTTACAATAAAAAGGAAAACTAATTTTCGTGACCCTAGTTGTATTCACTCAACCTTTATAATTGCATGTATAACCTATATTTTTATTCATTATGAATTATACATTTAATAAGAGTCTCTAAGGTAATACTAATATCATAGTTTGTAAAATTCTGGCTCTTCTCTTTTGGTATAACCACAGATGCGTCCATGCTATACACTCCGTAATGACGTTGAATTGAGGTTAATTTTGTTGATTTTACCCGCGCAAAATTAAGATTTCGCCATGTTTTCAGTTGTATGGCGATACAAAAATAGAGTGATTGAGTCAACTATATAAACTGTGGCCACGATTGGGCAGTGGCGCTTATTTATACTGTGACATTTAACTGACATATTGACATTCTATTTGAAATTATGTTGTTATATACTTTAATTGCGTACTGTCTGATCATAACCTTCTACTTTCCCTTCGATACTAACAGCATCTACTCGAAGTTCTGCTTAACTACGTTTTTAGCACGGTAAGTACAAACTTATCCGAAATTCCCTATATCAACGTCAGCTAGTTCTGACAGTTCACTATATGTAGCAAAAGATTCTGATACGTAACTAAAATTGAACAGTATTGCGTATTCTTTCCACCCTAGACAACAGAAATGGCGGGGAAGGTATCCCTTCCTTAAAATCCACTTGTAAGCTAACTTCAAACGATACGCAATAAACCGTCATCCGTCAAACGTTGAATCAAAGTAATTGTAACAAGTGAATAAATTACCTTCTGCTTGTGATGCTGCACCGTATTCTTTCTTTTCTCGCTCCTTATTCCTCAATTTATAATTTTATCTTTGATACATGTCCCATTATACCTGCGGTTATAAAATATAATACTGTAAGATAGGTTTAAAAAATTGAGGTTATAAATATATGCCAATAGGTTGTATTTATAAAAAGATTTCCGTTTTTAGTAGAAGAACAAATTGGAAAAATTGTTTCTTTTCATAAGATACAACTAAGCACGTTCGAATTCATAATGGAAACTAGTGTGCAGAAATTTTAAATAAAACTGTAAAAATAAGGACATCACTTATTTTACTTTAAAGTTATGAAGATAACATATATCTAAAGATATCTTACGCATGAATATGCATTATATATTCAATATTCCATTGTCATGTGAAAAGCGATTTAAGAAGAAATAAATGTACTAAATTTGCATTACATTGTAGCTGTCTTTTGTAATTCATAATAATTAACATTATAATAAATATAGCAATCTATACGGTTTATGATAAAGTATCACATGCAGCTTTAAATTTTGTAAATATGTGGAATTTTTGTCAACAGATACATCATTAAAAAAAAACAGTGAAAATAAATTTAGGTTAAAATAACGTTAGAATATTTAGAATAACACTATAGATTCGTAAATGTAAGGAAACTATAGCCTCAGAGTTATTAAATTATCTTAATGTTTATACAATTAAAAAGCATTTTGCAACACAAATAAGGAGTATAAAATACAAATGAAAACATTGACACGTTAATTTTTAGCTGGTAGGTATTTTCAGGTATATTATATAGTTTACATTATGACTCTTGTTACGGCCGCTCGAGTCGCTTCTACTCGACTTGAAGTTGGTCCTTAATTTGGACCTTTTGGAGGGGGAACCTTCTCCGCGACTCCTGTTGTCTAGGGTGGAAAGAATCGGCTGTACTCACAGAACGTTCAGGTTACTTTCAAGCTTGTCGACCCTGGTTCCAAGTATACTACGTGTAGAGTGGGGGAGGGTAAGAGATCTAACTTTACACCAGTCATCGACAGTATTTGTTCCCGTGTCTACAGCGTTGATCGTCTATCTCATAATTGAAAGTTTCGTGCGAGGACTTGGTTTACCAGATAACCAATATCTGTGTTTTGTGAGAGTGCGGGTTACGGTAGCAGAAACTGGAATTAACTGGATTTGTAACGGACGAATCTCGATGTTTTGCTGAGAATTATGTCGGATACTGGTGCAAGATTACGATCGGTCACACGTCAAGTCAGCTGACATATTGCGCCCTGCTACACCGCAACAGCTCTTGGTAAGTGTCGCAATCGCTCAACCCGCTCGATCTTACGACAACTATTTTTATCGAATACTCATGAAATTGTGTATATGATTATACGTCTAATTTAATGCCTTTCTCCTCGACTGAAGGCTTTCTTTCAACTTTTTAGCCGTCCTTTTCTTCCGTCTTCCTTTCGTTTTCGACCTTTCTTTTCTGATTCCTCGCTGTGTTTCTTGAGAAAAAAATGTTCGCGTTATTGTAGAGTATACGTTGTGCAGAGGCAAAATGAATAAGACGCAATTTCTAAGTACGTATACTCTCAAGGATGGAAGCCATGTCTTCTCTACTGTCTGTCCTGTTTCTTCACATTCTGACGGCGTGTGTGTATACTGTGTCCGCACGACGGCAGCGCCGATATGATTCAAGCGCAAATGCACATTTACGCGTTTATCCTCCCTATTCCCTTCCCTTACCCCGTACTTTTCGTATCCCCTTCTGTGCACCCGCATCGCACAGTTCTTAAACCCCCTCCTCTTTAGTCTTCGTTGTGTGCGGCCTGAGCTAGTGATGGCTCTGTCGTATCTACACGGCGTCTTGAAAATCTAAAAGACTGAATAAGCTTTTAAACTGTTATTTAATTATGAAACCACTTCCTATGTGTTTGGATTGAATGTGCATACAAATATTAGAACATAATAAAATTTTATCAATCTTAATTCTAATGACATTTTTTTCTTCTAACGAGATGTAAACGGCTAAAATATTTACGTTTAGAAGAATTAAACATGGAAGAACTGTTTATATGGAATTTACTATCTTTTCGAAATAAATCGTTTTCTTACTCAAATTTTCCAGTGCCGTTGGTTGGAAAAGGGGCTAACAAATATCTCTAAACCAAATTTGACACATGATGTACAATTCGATAGGTTATAACAAAAAACCAATTTATACCAAGTTACAACCACGTATCTCAACTTGGGAAGAAGAAAGAACATAAACAGAAAATCACATTTTTGCCCAATTTCAACTTATTGCATGAGAAATTTCGGAAGAAATTAGAGGCATTTCAGGTATCGAGATTATATTGTAGAACCTTTTCAGATTTTTCATATTGTTACTATGATTTTCTGTCTTTTTAGATTTTTTGGTTGGATCTGCCATAATTCAAATGATTAAAAACTGTCACTTTTTTTGTATCTAAGTAACTTAAATAAGTGTTTTATGTGATTTTCAGTGTTTTTACATTCATTAAAACAGCATGGCATAGAAATGAAACAAACAACACCATTTATGTATTACACACTATCTTAATTGATAGCAGGGCCGTATTTATACTTTTGGAGACTCCAGGCACAATATCTTTACAAGGTCTGAATAAGTTTATTTCAGTTAATCAAAATCATACATATTTTTTTTAAGTTTATTCAAAATGTAAGTTAACATTTTCATAAAATCTCATTTTAATAGCATAAAGACAACATTGTTGTGTACATATATGCTATGAAATATATATATATATATATATCAAAATATAATTTCATATCAAAATTAATTTATTCAATTTAAAATTTTTAAAAAATAGTAACTAAATTGCCCAGTTAAGATAAACATGTCTGTCGTATCAAGAGGCTGCAGCAACGAGATACATTTTAAAGAATTTTCCTACACTAAGCTTTTTTTTTACATTGTTATTCGTAAGGGATTAGGTTTTCAAACATTGCCTAATAAAATATGAGGTTCCAGCTTGAGCTTAAGGCGCCTAATTGCATAATATTACTTTATATTATAAGTGCAACCCCGATTGATAGGACATTGCAAAAACGGTGGTATAGAAAGTGGTATATGCAAAATGATTAATATGTATATTTAAGATTAGAATGTTTTTGAAACATTTGTTAGTTTGAACAATGTTTGTTAAACAGTTTGTATAGTAAATAATCTATTATCTACAATTTAACACCATTATATTATACATATCGCACATGTACTACAAAAGTAACACAACTCAAAGAATACAGTTTTTTAGTAAGAATTAGGAAATAATAGGATACAGATATCTCTATTCGTGGTAAAAATTTTATGAATTAAACTTCAAATTTTATCCGTCAGGTGGCACTTATGTCAGTCTTAATGTTTAAAACAAGAATATATTACCATCTAAAAGTGACATTTTGAATTGTAATGTGAATTATATAACAAACGTATGTACTACACAAGTTTAAAATTGAATTATTTTGACTTGTATCATTTATCTTAATAAAACGTGGGATTTGTTGAGCAAACAGTGAAAAAAGAATTCTTATATTCCGATTTGTATCGGATTTCCGGATCAAGATAAAGACGAACGCGATACACTTCGAATTACCTACACATGTATGTCACTATTGAAGAATGATTTTATTTCATTTTGAGTTATGTCACTTTTGATCAATTAGTATGATTTTTTCTTCTCAGTATTTGAAGGAAGAGAAAGTAGTACCACATTTTATTGTATCCTATTCTACAAACCACATTAAGCTTATTTTCTTCTCGACTATTTATCAGAAATATCTGAATACAAATATTTTCTTTTCCTGTAAATGCACGAAAAATTTGACAATGTTACGAAAAAAAAAATTCGAAAAATCCGATAAGAGGAGCTGATACAATGTTGGAAACTAATTTTGGAAGCACTGTTAAACATTTCAATGATTCACATATTACACTGAAATCTCTGAGAAAAGTTTTCATACAATGTCATGTATGTAATTCCGAGCGACCTACTGTCATGCGTATAACTAAACTAAAACCAAGTAATTGTTCGAATTACTCCGAATATAAGTCGTTTGAAACTACACGTAATGCTGCTAATAATGCAAATGAATTTAATCTTCAGATCGAATATAGACACAAGAAAAAAGCGAAGAAAAGAAGAAAATAGAATGTACTCACATTATTTCCGGAAGTTCTTAAAATTAACAGTAAAAACTCAAAATTAAAATGTGTTCTTAGGTTATTATTAACACAAATATAACAAAACATCTAAAGTGTTAAAATTCAAAATAATTCAGTTTTATGTGATTGAGAACATCAAAACCATCATAACTCAAAAAAGCTGGATTTCAAGGGTTAAGAATAGTTAAGTCTAAAAAATAACTTTTGATGAGTGTTTCTTAGAGTTTATATTTTTTGCTATTGTTATAAAATTAGTAAATAATTTGTTTATAAGTTTATAAACAATTTTTCGGTTCCCCTGATAAATATATTTTTTTAAGTTGTGTTAGTTTTGTAATACTTGTACGATATATTTGTTTATTAATTTAATGCCAAAAATGAATTCAAAATATATACAGTTTGCCATGATCTACTCACTCTAATAATTTCGAAGTCTAATTCGCTTTTTTAATTTATTTTATTATCAATTGTGATGTATTCTGTAATTTACAACATATTCTTTTTTTTTTACATGTGAAAAGTCGATGTACAATTCGAGATCAGGTATTTGTTGTTGATAACATAGATACTCGGGTTTATAATATGTCTTTCACTATTGGAAGCCAGAACGAAATTCCAAGTCTTCAAGTTCTGATTACAATCTTGGAATTTTTTTATCTATTAATTAATAAACAAAAGTAGTTCACTATATACAGGGTGTTCCAGTTTTTTCGCATAACTCTTCCAGCATATTCTCTAAGCAAAATTAAGAAAAAACTGTTATATAAATATAAATTTTAACAGTTATAATAAAAATACGAAGTAACAACTGACTTCTTCCTTGATGAATTCGCATCGAAATAGATTGCTGGTTTACATTATAATTTCATTTCAAAATATCGTCTGTTATTACGAATACACGATTGGCATCTAAAAAGAAGTAGAAGTTTTCGTTAATAAATGTATTAAAAGTTAATACGCTTTGAGTTAATACTACGGATTTGCGATATATTTGCTGCAATTACAGAAAATGAAGAAAAAATTCAAAATGCAATTGTTTCTTTTTCATGCCGTTATTCATAATAACGGAATACATTTTCAAATGTAATTATAATGTGAACCTGTAATCAATTTCTATGCAAATCCATTACAAAAACAGTCAATTGTTATTTCGTATTTTTGTTACAATGTTTTGAAGGCGGCAGACTCCTTCAGAGCCTACTCTGACTCGATCGAAGCGCTGTTGCGAAGAAACGGACATTAGTGAAAACATATAATTTGTACATGAGACATTTGATAATGTGACATCTAGCGTTATCTTGTTGAATTACAAATGAGAAGTGCGAAGGTATAATTGTCAAGCCGCATCGTAGGAAATTGTCACGCTGTTGCCACATCAATTACAATTTTATCCATCAGTAAATCTCTACTAAATACGTCTTGAGCCGATATTTTGCTTCATGCGGAATATAGAAGCGGACGGTGCGAGCGAGAAAGAACGAGTATCGGGAATGAAACAATACATATGTGCCCATAATTATGGAAGTGGTCCAAGTCAATTCAAACTTTAAAAACAACATTTTCGCATGAGATTCGCACAAAATTTCACATTCATAATAAATTTTCATTCATCAAGACTAATAAAATTCTAAATTACAATATTACATAATATAGAAATATTTTCTAATTTATTCAAATGTAATCCTTTCAATATCCCAAAATAAGAAATATACGACTTAGACCACTTTCATAATTATGGGCACATATATACTAATGCGTTAAATCGTAAAACTTTTATATATAGAATAAATAATTCATTAAATTCATACTATTCATTCATTCATTCATACATTCATACTTTTTAACCCATTAATGTAAATTGTTGCACATATGAATCGTCTATAAAATGCCTTCTAAAATCAAAAGATTAATGCAAAATGAATTGTAGACTAAAAGTACCTTATTAAAATTAATCAGTTTAAACTTCTAATAGAAGCTTTAAACCAATTATGAACGCCAATTATTTTTAGCGTCTAAATAATGTATATGATTTTTTGTTTAAATTGGAGATGTTGCGCATTTAAGGGTTAAATTTAGAAATAAAGAGACGAAGTTGTATGTTTTAATTTCTTTTTATTTGTTTAAAAATGCCCCCCCCCCCCCCCCCCCCCCCCCCGACCAAAACACAAAATACGGTTAAAATAGGATTTTGAATTTTTGCGTTATAAATAAAATAATAACATTCCTAGTTAGACTACAATTTGACTACAACTTTGTGAAATTGGGCCCTGAAACGAGTGACTTTACGAAAGACATATGTCCTTATAATGTTTTGTATAATATTGACTCTATTTACAATTTTTTGGATCCGATCGGATCCAAATTTGAATAATGCTTTTACTCATAACATATATAGTAGTAAATGGCCTTCGAACTAATAAAATTGGTACCAATAATAAATTGGTGAATTGAGTTGAGTAGTCTAATTGTAATCTGTGAAAAGGTATACGAAAATTAGAATTATTTAAAATAAAATTTGAAAAGAAAAAAGCTACCAAGAGATTCGAACCTGGCACCTGCAGATTATGAGTGAATGCCTAATTCTCATTCAGCTAAGATACTTTTATGTAAAATTTGTGGATTAAATTACAATTTATGAAACAATTCCAATTGTTTGTATATAGTAAATAATAACTATTGAAGGATAATGATTTGTAAACCATCTTCACTTGCTACATTTTCATCGATGCAAGAGTTACTCACACTGAACTTCTCGTACTGTTGACAACGAGTGTAAGACGTTGCGAGTATTCATTAGTAATGCTATTATTTATACATTTAGTGAACGATAAACAACATGTATCATAATATAATGACAAAAACATTATAGGGATATACGTTTTTTGTAAAACCACTTGTTTCAGGGCGGAATTTCGCACAAAATGTAGTCTAACAACGAATGTTATTATTTTATTTATAACGTAAAAATTCAAAATTCTATTTTAGCCGTATTTTGTGTTTTGGTTCATAGTATTTGCATACAAATTTGTAAAACGATCGATCAGTGAGTAGTCAGTAAAAACAACGACAATATTCTATATTTTAATATATTTTTTAAATAAATTGATATTTTTAAAAACTGTTCACATAGGTGGATTCGTCAAAAATACACAATCGCCCCATTTATAGCATTTTGCTACACGCACTAATTTTCGGGATATTAAACGGAATATGTTTTCCACACCTAACTTTAGGGGTGGTTTTCGCTCCCTTTACATAAGTTAGAACCGAAAATACATAAAAAATACGTGTCGAATATTTTCGGCTATTCTACAATCCTGCAAAGTTTCATCAAAATCGGGGATTTTCACCTTGCGATGTTCCCTTATTAATAAGAATCGGAATCTTGGCTAAAGCTGGATTCGCTCGAGTTTTCCTGATGGGCAGAATTGTAATATGTACATACATATATGTGGCAACAGCGTGACCAAACTTTCAATACGTTTTGGCAACTGAGCCTTTTTTGCGTCTGTATTCACGTATTTGATGAATACGTCATTCAGTTGTCAAATCCTAGATTACATTTACCAACTGATCTGTATTTTCATCGATGCTGATGGTAATATGACCAAATTGGTTGTTAAGATGTACCTTCAACGCTTCTAACGGCAAATTGTTGTACTATTTTTCTGTCAAAACGTGTGCACAACGCATATTATGCTTTACGCCTTCAAGAAGCGTTAAATTGAGGAAAATCGTATTTCCACGATATTGTGCTAATTCAAGGAAGGGTGGTTTGGTGTGCTATGAATGAAAAAACCATTAAATCGTGAGATATTTGCAGAAATGTCACTTCGACAGCCATCATGCTTGTTTACAAAAGCGTCTGTTTCATGCTCACAGATTGTAATTTTACATTTTTCTCGACGTATAGTGTTTATTGGAGTTTAAACGGATCAGACCAACCTGTGGTGAAGTCTACTCATAGGTTCTGTACTTGCGGAAAATTCATTTATGCAAGTGTCGATACGTAAAGCGTAATTTGCGAAACCGTTTGTCTCTCTCGCTCATCGCGTATACGTGTATGACTTCCTTTGCTTGTATTAGTGCACGCACACAGCTCACGTCACAAGGAGTCTGGACCCTTAATAAAGCACTTAAAAGCTTATATGTGTATAACATTTTTTTCTTAATTTTGCTTATAGAATATGCGGAAACAAACTGGGACATTCTGCATACATATGTACACATGCATAATTAATATTCGAAAATGTCTCCGACAAGGGTTCCAAACTACGTTTAAGATGGTTACAGCAATTTAGCAGTTAATGTTATCGCTGCACCATCGTGCGCAAAAACGTTAACATTGCATACATAGTTGTTGTCATTGTTGGGTTCTTATTGTTTGTTTAATTTCTATGCTGTCCTACTAAATAATATATTGTTGAAAATTGCATTAAACGTTTATTTCAGGAAGAATGTACGAAATTTCGATACATTCATGTATGTTACTTTGTCAGATATATAAATAGCAGCGATTTTTAATTTGTTTTTAACTGCGGCGCGGTACACCAAATCTAAAAAATTGAGGATCATAATAATGGCGATGTTTACTTAATGTAAAAATATAAATATAGTTCTGCGACAACTTTCATTCCAAATGGACGGTTTTTCAGCATTTTCTGCATATTTATCTTTGATGATTTGGATTATTAATTAAAATGTAAAAAGGTTCTGCAGTATATCTGAATATACCTGCAATATACCTGAAATGCCTCTAATTTTTATCAAAATTTGTCATGCAATAAGTTAGAAGAAATTGAGCAAAAACGTGATTTTCTATTTGTGTCTTTTACTACCTCTTAGTTGAGATACACGGTCAAGAATTGGCATGAATTGTTTTTCATCATAAATTATCGAATATCGCACCGTAACTAGAATTTGGTTTTGGGAGATTATCCTTTGTTTGTATTTGAATCGATTTGATATGGCTTCAATCTAGCATTAAAAAATAGGTTCCGTTAGTGCTTTCAAACCTACAACGCGTATTCTGCAAAAATGAGCTTATTTGGTCGTTTATTTTCATTTGTTTAGTTCAATTTCGAAATATTTCAAAAAACAGCGATTGTAACTCGACAAAGCAGGGGGCGTATTCATGAGATGAAGTCAAAGACAGGTCGATAGAAGAAGATAGAAAATATACTCACGAGTTCATTGCTGGATCATTTCAATAGATTTTGTTCTAGGATAGTTTCTTTTTCAGTTCGTTTTTCTTTTACATTCATATGTATACATATATGAGCTGTTCATAGGCTAAAGTGATTAACTGCACTTTTTGAATTTTTAATAGTTTTTCTAGTGCTAACATACTTGGTTGAAGCTTAACTTTTTATCTTTAAAATACATATAAATATGTTTGTTTTGAATTGGCAAATGAGCGGCTCATGTATCACTTATTGTTAGTGTGTGTTCGCGATAGAAATGATTAGAAGGTTGACGCTTGTGTCGATGTAGATTAGAGCGTGCTAGCTAGACTTCTCTTTTTTCTGCTGCCTGCGATGTCATAAAATGGCTGCATGCACAATTTAGCGGCGGGTGAATCGCTCTGATATCGCATGATGACACTTTTAAGAAATCTTACTATCGCTTGGTAATACGGCGCTCTTGAGCTATTCCACTTGCGTGTAAAACTGTCAAGGGTTTTCATTATCGAATTTTCTATAATACATAAGGTAATTATTTAGAAAGCAGATGGTTCTAACGATTTCTGTGATTTTTAAATATGTTGCAAGATTGACATTCTGAACAACTTTTTCCCATACAATTAACTGCCGTTCGGCCTTAGTTTCCAAGATGTTTGCAAAAAATTGTTGTTATTACTACATTGAATTTTGTTTATACAGAGCACAGGATTGTCAACCGATATGTATTATAAGGGGTGAACTATTTAGCTATCACTATCGAGCTCCAACATTGTTTTCGAAACCTTTACTTAGTGGAATGAGTTGAACCAGCGGACAAGTCAAAAAAAGAAAAAAAAAAACCCGTAGGCAACCCAACACCTAAGAACCTAGTGAGTCTAAGTTGACCCTGTGGATAGAGGTAAATTAAATCCAATTATTTTACATTGAAATGTGGAACAATCAGAATGTAAAATAGTTAGGTTTAGGTTACCTTTGTTCACTGGACCAGCTTAGATTAATAGATTTACAGGGTATTGGATTGCCTGGACAATGTTGTATACTTTATTATACATTCTGCGGATCTGAAGGAATCCTTCGAATTGGCAGAATGTCCAAACGTTGGTACACATCAACATGATGTTTTCCACACAGTATTAACCACGCTCTTAATCCTTGGTCAGTGAACGCCACACAGTGGGTTCAAACGCGAATCTAACTAATAAAAAATCCTATTTGCTAAATGTGGTTTGTTATATTAACCTTTTTAGGGTCGTTGTAAAGGAAATACTTTCTTTTTTGAATACAAGATAGTTTCAATTGCGAAAAAAGTTTGTTCAACTTTTTATAGCCATTTAAATTATATATCATTTTCAAAAAATTATCATTTTTGCATTTAATTGCTATTGTAAAAGTATTTTTGCGAAAATTGAATTTAGGGTTGTGAAAACCTGAGGTTCACCCTGTAAAATGCTAACATAAAGAAAGATTGTTGTACCACCTTTTTTTAATAAGTTAATGTTTACTTTAATATTTTTTAATTATATTAGTCAAAATGTGGCGGTAGTAAACTTCTGATTTTACATTATATTATGTTACTTTACATGTTACGTATACAATGGAAACATTAATATTATTTTAATCATACCTATTACTGAAAATTATTGTATGTTTGAATTTTCAAAATCATCAACTACGCCGCAATTATTTATTTTAGGACCTATGTAGGTTCGTTAAACATTTTTTTACTCTTTTCGATGAAAATGATATGTTACAAAAATCTTAAGCCCTCTTTATAAGAGATCGTAAATTATCCACGAACTTCAATGATTAATTAAATAACACTTGGCAGAAGTGTGTAGCCATTTTTTACAAGGTTTAAAAAATAGAATCTAATTTACAAAATGAAAGAAGAAATTTGACGGATCTATGCGGATCTGTTTACTTTTATTCCAAAAATTGAAAAACAGGAAGTAAAAAATTAGCTAACTTTGAATACGTCAGTTATAAAGATCATTAAATATATTAAATTTTTTATTACTAAACAAAAGAAGGTACTCTCCTATACAAAATCCATGAAAAGCAAAACAATGTAATAGTTAATATCATTATTTACTGAAACGTAAAACTTCAACCGTTTAGTACAGTTACGAAAGTCGGTAATGATTACAAACTTTAATGTATATTTTAATCTATTTAAATAAATTTCATAGGTAAATGACATTTCGTTCCGAGATCTATAGAGATTTAGGAATGTAAACCACGTAAATCTCAAGCAATAGAAAGTGACTAACGTGTGAATTATTATTAATTACATTCGCGTTTAGCCTCACTGTACGCCGGGACAAAATGATCCGCCGTTCGCTGTCAATGCATATGAGTCCGCCATCCGCGAGTTAATATTTCTACCTCGCACCACCCAAAACTAAAATTAAAACTTAATGTTAAAGAGGCGAGCCTTTTTCCGTAGGACACCCTATAAATTCAATGTAAAATAGTAGCAATAACTTTTTACAAATATCTCGGTAACTAAGGCCAAGCGACGATTATATGAACAAAAAAAGTTGTTCAAAATCTCGTCCTCTATAACATATTTCAGAATTATCAAAATCGTCTGCTTTTAAATAATTACCGTATAAGACTGTATGGGACATCGGAACGTGTTGAAGCCAAGACGGAAGGATGGAGATATGTATATGAGAAGCATATAGCTCCATCTCTTTTATTTTATTTTCTTTTATTTTGTACAGATATATATCTGTACTCTAATGTTGACTTCATTGGCCTCTCATTGGAAATATACTCAACGCCTCTTACAATCTTTTACGTACATGGTTGCTGCAAACACGTTTTGTATCCGTGATTAGTAATACAATTTTCTTCACACATATATCTTTAGATCGTTTTCTATATTTTATTTTCCAAATTAATTTTATACGTTATCGTTATAGTTTGATAAATTTATTCAAAGAAATAAAATTTGTTACATCTAAGATAGTTGTTCCAGTAGGCGATCACTTAGCAAGAGATGTCAATTCTTTTAATGAAAAAATACATTTAAACTGAAGAAAAAGAAAGTACTTTTTTAAATAGCGAATACATTGTTTTTTAACGTGATTACATCGTTTAAATTAATGATACTAACAGAAAGAACGTAGTAAAAGAACATTCTTTTTCATATTTATAACCCACCAAGAAATAAGCATTCATTTCTAGCCACAGTAAGAATATTGTTACGAATTTAAATCAGAATGATGAGAAATCCAATGAAAAAGATTTTTTTATTAAAACGCCATCAAAAAAATCATATAAGCGATATTCTGTATAAACTTGCCTGACAAGAATTTCCCGAATGTTTTCTATAGGGTTGATATCTGAAAAACAAGGTGGACGACCCATAACTTCAACTAAATAGGTTTTAAATTACTCTATAGTTTGTCGGTTAATGTGGATTTAGGCATTATCTTGTTGAAAAACGTATTTTTGTTCAGGATATTCTGTTAAAAATGGGAATAGACTATTTTCAAGGATTTTCAATGTCGCTACTGTTCATCCTTGACGTAAATTATAAATTTAGGCATCCTCCGGCAGAAAATGCTCCCCATAACATTACGGATTCATTGTCGAAATTTCTTCTTGAGAAATATAAATATAAATTATATAATATAAATAAAATATAAATTGCACTTCTCGTCAGATACAATTAACCTATACAGGGTGTCCCACGTAACTGTGGCCACGATTTTTCAGGCTCTTCCAATAATTTTAGAAACATAGGTTTCCAGCATAAGTTAGACAGCTTCAAATGGGCTATAGATTATGGTATTAAAAATTTCCAAGAAAGGACTGAGTTGACCTTGATTTTTTTTTAAATGGTATTATATATTTTTGATTCCATATTATTGTAACTGTTGTCAAGACGAATTCAATAATCTACTATATCATACCCTTTACATGATCTTGAATTCATAATAATTAATTGCACGCTTAAAGTAGTAAACCTTCAGCTGAAAAAATGGCCGTTAATGTTTATCATTTCAAGGTCATTTCGGTATTTTCTTAGAAAAAAACATTTCTTGGAAATTATTCAGCTGATTAACTTTTGTTGGAAATATTTTGTCTAAAATTATCGAAAAAGCCTGAAGAATCGTGGCCAGAGTTAGGTGGGACACCCTGTATAAGTTACAAATTTATTAAAAGAGAAACGGAAATTCAATACAATATAACTTACTGTGGTCCAATCTGTTGCCATATTTTGTTATGCGAATCGCAAGCGGGCTTCAATATGACGGCTTAAAAATCTTGGAGCCAAGTTCATCTTTACTCTACAAATGTTTGGATCACGTTGAGAAGTTCTCCAAATTGTTGTTTTAGACACATTCGTTTGCAGCACAGTTGCTAATTTATCACAGCTCAGTGTAGAAGTACTAGCAGCCCGTAAAGTTATTCTTCCAATCCCGCGAAATTAGTTTCCTATAGCGTCCTCGTTGCTTAATTTTCAGATATAACTGGATTATCTATAAAGTTTTGAATAACACGATAGCTACAATCGATTTTTCTTGAAATTTCATTTATGTTAAGACCTTCTCTAAAAGCCAAAATTTTGCCCTTTTCAATATCACTAGGTGAGGTACGGCCAACTCAAACGATTCTGGTCGTATCGACATTGTTTATCTCTCTCCCACTTATTTAATAGCTCTCTTGTAAGAAACAGATCGAGAGTGTATCGATGCAGCCAGATTCGTCTGAGTTGGATGTACTGCGTGGCATCTTAAGGCTCACTGCAGTAAGCGTTCTTTTGTCGCTGCGGCGACTTGCCGCGGAGAATTACCAATTTTCAATTGTCGAAAACAAGGAAAGACATACGAACGCGACCACTTGGCAATACGTTTGCGTATTTTCAAAAGAATGTAAATCCTGTTTCACCGCTTTGCGTGAATTTGCAGCTACAACTTGCCGCCTGGTTGTTGCGTTCATATACCTTGCCTTGTTTTCCACAATTGAAAACTGGGTATTGTCCTTGTTGCTACAATGCACGGCGGCGAATTGCCGCGGCGGTAAAAAAAACCTTCGTCTGCAGCGGGCCTAACTCTCGGCTGACGGTGCCTGGATCAAAACTGTTATTGTTTCTTGTTGTTTCTGGAATGCATCCGTTCGTGAATGAAATGCACATGTGCAATCTTAGTATATATAACAATCCTAGCAACATGCAATCACACTCTTTTAAACCTATATTATAAACGCAAACGGACCTAAAATGGTCGATTTGCAGAATTTGTTAGACAAATTTTTATATTCTTTAATGTTTCAATAAAATATCTTTCTCTTTAGATTTTTTATCATCCTGACTTAAAGGGCCTAGCTGAATAAGGAGGTCAAAAGTGCCTCCAAACCAAATTTGATTTGCGATGGGCCATTCGATAGCTTATCACAAAAAACTAGTTTATGCAATTTTCAACCCTCTACCTCAAACTGGAGGGTAGTAATGGGGGTAAATAGAAAATCGCGTTTTTTGGAAATTACTTGTACCCTATTGAATAAAAAATTCGATAAAAAATCACAGATATTTCACACACCAAGATACATGTAGAATTTTTTGAGATTTTTCAATCCATAATTGAAGCCGTGAGAAATAAAAAACGGGAAAAAATGCCAAAAAACGCAGATTTCGCATTGAAGCAATCTCAGAACTAGAATCATATTTTTATAGTAAATACATATTGTTGTTACTAGTATCTCTGATTTTTTCAGATTTTTCGGTTTGGTGTGCCATAGTAGAAAAAATCAAAAACCGATATTTAAAAGACAGGTGTTTTGTTCAATGTTCAAAGCTTTTACACTCAGGAAAATAACATAACAATTACACAAAGTAAATAAACTCGTTCAATGAAAACTGCCGTGCTAGTTATGTTTCGAAGTGTCGATACTACGTTTCCAACAACGTCAATGGCGCAGCGACAAAGCGTCTACCTGCTAAACCGTTGCATACCCTTTAGGCATAGGTTCATCATAATCATCTAATAATAATCAACAATTTATTAATTAATAACAATTTGTTACAATAATTACATTTTGAAGTACATGTTTGATTGTTCGTTACTTATTTGTGGAAACAGTATTATAGGTGAACATTTTGAAATGTTCTCAAAAAACATATAAAAGTAAATGTTGATCATTATGAGATGATTAGGAATTAAAAGAATATATAATAATGAATATAAAAAATGATGAGCCCAAAGAGGGTGCCGAACCTATGCCTAAAAAGTATGCAACTGTTTAGCAGGTAGACGCTTTGTCGCTGCGCTATTGCCGTTGTTGGAAACGTATCGACACTTCGAAACATAACTAGCACGGCAGTTTTCATTGAATGAGTTTATTTACTTTCTCTAATTGTTATGTTATTTTCCTAAGTGTAAAAGCTTTGAACATTGATCAAAACACTTGTCTTTTAAAGAACGTACGAAAATTCGACGTATATGTTATTCTGATGCGACAGAAACGACGACAATATCGATTTTTTTGACTATAGCGCATCAAACTGAAAAATCTGAAAAAAAATCAGAGATACTAGTAACAATAATATGTATTTACTGTAAAAATATGATTGTAGTTCTGAGATTGCTTCAATGCGAAATCCGCGTTTTGGCATTTTTTCCGTTTTTTATTTCTCAGGGCTTTAATTATCGATTTAAAAATCTCAAAAAATTCTATAACATGTATCTTGGTGTCTGAAATATCTCTGATTTTTTATCGAATTTTTTATTCAATAGGATACGAGTAATTTCCAAAAAACGTGATTTGCTATTTACCCCCATTACTACCCTCCAGTTTGAGGTAGAGGGTTGAAAATTGCATAAACTAGTTTTTTGTGATAAGCTATTGAATGGCCCATCGCAAATCGAATTTGGTTTGGGGGCACTTTTGACCTCCTTATTCAGCTAGGCCCTTTGTAACAATTTTCTTACTTTGACCAGAAATAAATGCTGATTTGTAGGTGGGTTATAAATATGAAACGGCGTGTACATATATCTAAGGTCGTTAAGTTGATATTCGATTAGTACTCAGTAGTCAATCACCTCAATAAATATTGTTTTTAGAAAACTTGTTTATTTATTTATTGTCTGAAATAATGAGATGTCTAAACTTATTGTGGGATCAGTTTGAGAAAGTTCACATAATGCTATGTTATCACTAGACTGCGGAATTTTATGCAATTTCATATTTTTATAAACACAGTTAAGAGAATGAAATCTGAATACAAGTTCCTCTCATTGTTTAAATGTTACTATTTGCCTTCTATTTTTCATATTTACTAAACTTTTGAATAATACATGTATTTTGTAATTTTTCACACGTTTCAAATTTTAATAAATACATAAAAATTCGCAGTCTAATAACTTATTACACATTTATTTGAAGTGGTCGACTACTGAGTACTGACTGAGTATTGGGTCAACTACCTTATCGACATAGTTATTTCCAGGAACACTAACATAAGTATTTAGCTTTTTTTCTTCTGTTTTTTATACATTTATTTTCATGAATTTCTAAGTTTTTACATTTTTTTATTAGTTACGATATCTTTTTCTTCGTTGATTCTTGATTCTATAACACTTTGTGTCAAGAAGTAAAGTCAGAGCCACGTTTACAGTACATGTGTTCCATACTGCAATTAATATTATGTATTGTCAAAATGTAATGTAAAATGTGTTTTTATTTTCCAATATTACATACGTGTTATTCTTATTTTTAACAATGTTTACATTTTTGTGATTTACATTTTTAATATGTTAAAACTAAATTATTAATATAAAAGTAGCTAATAAAACTGTTTCAGTATTGTGTAAAAATAGTTGATATAATTCCATCTATATATAATTGTTACTACATGAAATTTTTTTGTATCAGTTCTGTAAAAAGTACACTGGTGTACATTTGTATGTAGACGATAGCTCTACATAATTGAGTACGTGACTGTTTTCGTGTCAGCAACTGAATGTTTCATCTTCGCAGTTTGACATGCAACCGCAAAAAGAAAGCGTCTCGTGCGAATATAAAGGCAAATAGTAGGCATAGTTTCCCTGTTCCAACAAAAACAACCAGATAAGTAGTAAACGGAAAGCGCGAACGTGTCATTGTTATCCACGCGCGGAATGAGTCAACACTGAAACTGCTGCATTAAGAGTCGTTGTTGAAGTCAACAGTTGATCTGCATTGATGCTTAATTTTGGTCTTTCATTCACCATGTTCTACTAGTTTTAGTTACTTTCCGTTCTCAAGTATGTCTTCTTGATTTAGTTACGTAAATTAAATGGTCAGTTAACCTTTTACTTTTAACTGAATAGATATACAAGTATCGTCAGCACTGATCACTAGACGCGTGTATCGTGACAAATATTTCTGTGCGTTATAATGTAAAGTAGTATTTTATGCTTGAAGACGCTATAAATAGTTAGCATTTAGATGAGTTAGAATTTCATGTTCCGCGAGGAATATGTTGCAGAATATAATTACATATTAAAATATTTATTAAAACAAGTATTCCAACTTTTTTCTTTTGTTTTTTCTTTTTAAAGCATGGTAATATTTTGCTACAGATTATTATTTATAATTTTGTTAAATGTTTGTATATCGCGTGATTTAACAACTATGTACATACATAACTGCATCTTTGTAAATTTCTCTTTAAAATTTAGAGGAAGCAGTAAGTGACATCATGTTCAATAAATACGAGAACATTCGGAAATGTTATTAGACAATTTTTTATCATGTAGTTTACGGAAATTAATTTTTGTGGGTCATTCAAGTAAATCTACTTTAAATAGTTGACAACCCTGACTTGAAAATCTTTAGAGTTTGAAGAACATTAATACATTTCACGAAATTATACCTTCATTTTTTCATTGGAGTTATAGAACTCAGAAACTAAGCAAGTATAGGTTTTTAAATGAAAACTTAAATACTAAAATTTCAACACTAAATATTAAAAACCTAAATAATAATCATTGTAGGTGTTGGTTAAATTTGTAGATGGTGTATATTTCATTTATTCTGACCTGTAAAGTGTTGCGTTCGTTAAGATTGAAATTTATGTTTGCTGCAATGGCGAATAGTTTTTACGTCACGTGATTGTATTATTAATTTTGATACACGGGTAGCTGTTGGTTACATGTTTATTGCACGATCGCGATCTGACGAGTGACTAATATTAGAGCTCAAGAGCATTCGCAATTGTACGTCAATAACAAGATAGGTTTCCATGTCTCATTGAATGAGTCTTCAAAAACTTATTTATCATAGTCTATCGTAGAAGAAATAATCTCTATCTGATAATTGACATAGTTTATATATGTACATATATATTTTTAAACATTAATAAAATTTATTTATTTATATTTTATTTACCTACATTGACGAAATATATTTTTATTAACACAAGTGCAAGAAAGAATGTTCGAAATTACGATTTATATATACGAACAGTAGTAATTATTATAGTAGATATATGTATAATTTCATACTTGAAACACGTGGATTCTAACACATTTTCTGAACTCATATAACACCGATATTTTATAGTTACTTTTTATAAGATTATTATGTTTTCTGTTTCGATTACTTTGTAAATTTCATTTTATTCGTCATATAATTTAAGTTTTATTTGACTGATATTATCAGTTGCCACCCTGTTGACATATTTTTCAACGAACCTAACGGATTTAAATTCCGTTCATTTCGGTTTTTGGCTATTTCACTACAGTGTGATTTTATCAAGCATGTGTACGTTTATAGTAAATGCTGCTATTTTTTTCATTTCCTTTCTTTATTTTTATACATTTCTATTGAAGCGTTTCGAGCAGCAGCTTTGAATATCTACAATTGGTTATTTAGTAATGCAAGTTTTTGTTTACAATAGCACTATATTAAAAAATTATTTAAATTTCTATCTGAGTAAATATGAATTTAAATTTTTTGTCTTTATGGTTTTCTAATGGGAAGATATGTGTATTATTTAATGAATGAACAAAAAAAAAATATTGAAGAAATCCACAACCCGTTCGTATTTGCAAAAAGTCTTTGTTGAGTACGTCGTTAAGACTGAGTGGCGTATGGTTAGATCCAGAGTGCGTGGTTAACATTGGCTGGTGTTTTTATAGTCTTTACTACATATACTTTATACTTTTTATAGTCTCGGTAGTTCAAGTGAAATTTAAATTAGGAGGGTTGAGATAGTTCATTTCTGTCGTTGTAATTTCGATCACTGAAGAGATGTTTTATATTTCATTTTTGTATTCCACAGAATCTTATAGGGTAAGTGATCCCAATTTCGCCAGTGCTCTCAAATTTGTCACCCATGAAAACTTCAGTAACTCATAATGAAAATCGCAAAATAATACTAGTGTAAGATTTGCATAGAGAATGAGCTTTGTTTAACAGTATTTCAACCAAAACTTACAAGAAGCTGATGAATAAGAAACATTTTTGTAAAACACGACATAATTGCTTAAGGGGTTTAAGATGACTTTACACGAAGCTTTTTGTTGTAGTAAGACTGGTCTTGTTTTGTACGCAAATTTGGTACTAGAGCAAATAATCCTTTTAATTTGACTAGTAAATTGTAAAAAAGAATTTTCTTAGACCAAGTTGGCAACCCTTTCCACTACGATATGTAGCTTTTTGTATTTTGTTCTAAACTATAATTACAAATCCTTTTTATGGATAGTAATCTATTGTAGGTGTTAGATAAGATACTAAGCTTTATGAAACATTCAATAAGTTCACTACCTATATGTTTAGAAATGTTATACAACGTTTTAAGTATTAGCATGGCGAAATTTGGGGTTATCTATCTTATATCATTTCCGTATTCAACGGAATTTTATATTTCATTTCTATGCATCATCCTACACATGGCTTAGTGTTAAGCACTTGTCCCAAATCTTAAAAATATGACATGCAATGTTGAACACACCTGCATATTATAGTCGAGCAGCAGTTAAGTATATCTACAGGAAAAAAGGTGTTCAGAATGTTGACCTTGACAATATATTTCACGATCATCAAAATCGGCGAAGTTGACTCTTTTGTAAATAATCACCCAATTATTTTCTTAACTAAAATGTCTCTAATTACAAATAATGATTATAAATGACCGAAATTTGTTTTCATTACGAATGACCATTATTGACGAGGGAAATTTATTTCATGTATTTCATTAATCGATAACTATTGCGACTGGCAAACAATCGAAATGAATTTCTCTCATTGGTAATTTTTATGAGCACCCGATTTGTATTTTCGTCATCTATAACTGTTATAAGCGGTCGAAATAAAAGTTTCTCGTCGATAATTTTTGAGTAATCGATAATAGTTGTCTGTAGTGGAAAAAGTGTTGAGCCATAAGCAATAATCAACGTGTAATCAAAAGATTTAAAAATTGATAGTTTTTAAACATGTTTTTTTTCTTTGCTTTAGACTTTATTATTTTCAACTTAAGCAACAAGCATTTGTTTGTTAATGATTTTCTTCAGAAAAGTTTTCAGGATAACTATTTTTATAGAATTTGTTTATGGTATACTTATTATACTTTTGAGAAACGCTTTCCAATAAAACACATATCGTAGATTCACGTTAAAAGTGATACAACTCAAAAAAGTATGTTTATCAAAAAAATATATTCTAATGACTAATGACTAAAATGAATGCCACATTCGACACCGGCTAGAAAAATGGCGTTAAAGTTCACCGTAAAATTATTCACTATAAGATTAAGTTCTCCATCGTGTAATTTATAATATTTGTTTAGTTTTGTTTTAAAGATACGTATAAATAAAACAGCTAAAATAGAACAAAATTTAGCCCTTGATTCCGATGCTGGATGTAAAACATTTTCTTTATCTATACCACCCAAAGTTTGAATTGCAATTGGTTAAAGCACACATGTAATAATAAATGAATATATGTATGGACATACATATTTCTCTACTTATAATACAATTTTATTTGATACGTACGTATATACAACATTATTCTAATTTCGTTTTATCTAATTTTGAAAAACTGTCAATAAAATATTTTTCACTTCAAATTCCAATGTTAATGTGTATTTGTTCTATAACTATCTATAAAATTTAAATTTTTGCAAATACACAATTTAAAATTCCTTCATACCATCGATGAATCGTACTTGTAGAGGAGGTCGCCACATGAGAGATTGCGCTACGACATCTAGCAGTTCATTTGGAAGCTATGATAAAAGCATATCGTCATGTAATACTCCCTAATAATGCCGTACTAATGTATTACATACGTACATACGTTTTGTGTCAATTTTCAATCTTTCACAATTCTATATTAACTATCAAAGTGCTCGAATAGAAAAAAACGACGAAAAACATATTTACTGTTATTTGTACTTTTATTTGGAGTAACGACATTTCTTTATTTTCACAAGTGTAAAATGTTATTTGATATTGCTTGGACAGGTTCAAGATTCGAAATAATCTGTTAGTCGCAGTAATTGGGAAGCAAACTTTATCCACTCCTGTTCTAACCTCGTCAGCAGCGCGCGTCGCGGTTGTGTATATCCGCCCAAAGGTCTACTCGGTACGTCTGTATAGGATCGCCATCATGAGAACATTTGGTCGTTGTCTTCCTCCTCTTCTTCATCTTCGTCTTCGCAGTCATCGTCGTCGTCGTCATCGTCGTCATCGTCGACGTTGCTGTCGCTATTGTTTCTATCGTTGCTATCGTTTTTTCTTCGTCCTTGCAGGTTCTTCGGATTGGAGTAATATCGAGCGCGAAGTTGAACGTATAAAGAGCGAATGTACGAGAAAGAGAGATAGATAGAGAGAGAGAGAGAGGGGGGCGAGAGAGAGAGAGAAGAGAGAGAAAGGGAGTGAGAGAGAAGGGAAGAGCTATTTGGTAACGTTTCGTTTTAGCTTGCCACGGAGAGCATCGAGAGACAAAGCAAACGCGCGCATTTAGGTGATCACAACGAGAATTGCGCCGAGATTTACGCGGTACGGGTTCGAGGAAGAAACTCTAACCAAGTGGCGGTTGGTGCGTACGACTATCGATGGCACGTCGTCTAACGTCGAGATAAAGAAACGAGAGACACGGAGAGCTCACTTAAATGCCTCGAACGAATTCCTCTTACTCCATGTTGTGCGTTGGTTGTGACACGACTGCGTGTTGGAAAGTGAGTAATATATCACATTTCCCTATCACGTCTCCTCTATCGAGATCCTGGAACGGTCTCCGTTGTACAAAACGGAGAAAAATTGGATCGTCGCATCTATCTTTTTTGAAATTCTTACGTACCATTTTACATGGTCCTTTTCTTTCTCTTTCGTTTTCCATCAACCGTTTTTCTCATGTCTCCTCGTTCCCAATTTCCAAGTTTTATTTGCCCTTGAAGCAGTTCTATACGAGGGGAACGGCCCTTGTCTCGCGATATCATCGTTGTTGCTGCTGCTACAGACGATTTCTAATTCCGTATTGAAGAATCGTACGCATACGTGCATCTGTGCGAGTGAAATTTCTTATGAAAATTCGTATATCTTTTTTCTGATAAAAATCTGTGGACGTAGTTGGCTTTTTGTTTTTAAAATGTTATGATTATTCGTTGTGTGTAATGGTCTTTATATTTTTATCATCTTTTTATGTTGTTAAAGAAATTATGTCTATAGTTAAATATTTAGAGATGAGTCGTATTCCATAAAAAGAAAATAAAGAATGCATAGTATCTACTAAAATTAAATTTTTTAACTTTCGTAATGTTGAAAGATGCTATGACAATAACGAGTGCTTTGTTTCAGCAAGTACCTTTATTGTGTTTTTAGTTGAGTCACTGTTACGTTACACTATCTTATTTTCATTTATTAATCTATAAAATTCATTTCAATTAATAGAAAGTTGTAAATTATCTCATGCTCATTTAATTTATTTACTTAAATTTATCAAAGGAGGAAAGAAAGTAGATGTAATAGGAATAACTTCAATGGAAAAGTGTGCGATGTACAAAGTGTTAATTTCATATTTGAATTAATATGCAAATGAATTTATTTTTAGATGTTGGAAAGATTAATATAAAAAGTAATTGATTTTAATAGGTGAATATATGGTGACACGCGGTCGTGAACGAGCAAGTGGAGAATAAGCTGTGGCAACGGACGCTTAGTTGTCTCCCGTTTAGTTGACTACAACTACTTGGTACTTCTTGAATAATTGCAAGTAGAATAAATACAAGGATTTGCTGAATCAACGAAGTTGTATTGGGTTACAATAGAAGAAATGGAAAGAGAATCTAATCCTATGCAAGCTTTGTGTCGCAGCGGTTGTGGATTTTATGGCTCACCAGCTACGGATGGCCTTTGTTCCCTTTGTTACAAAGAAAATCTGAAAAAGAAACAGCAACCTCCTGTATCAGCTGCCACTGTACCAACTTCACAGACTGTCTCTGGTAATGCTGGCACATTGCAGAGCAGTTTTGGTAGTCCAGCAGCTACAGGAACTACAGCTCAACCTACCATTCCTACTATACCTCAACCAACAACAGATTTGCCCAATCCCAAAGAAGTAAGTTTTACTGACATTTATACTTAACAGTTCTCTTTTCGTTTTTGTATATTTTAGTCACATATTACATTCCAGTAAAAAGATAATTGATATTTATTATTGTTTTGTAAAAAATATAAAAGATTAAATGTTTTTATATCAAAATAATTTGTATGCTTTTTTGTTACTTTTTTTCTGTTGCACACCAGATTAGCAGGGAAGATCAAGAAAGTGAAGTAGGCGCAAGTAGTGGAGCAGCAGCAGAAGGTTCTGTGAGTAGTGGAGATGCTGATGACTGCTTTGATGGTAAAGAGACTGATAAAGAATCTAAGAAGAAGAAAAACCGTTGCGCGGTGTGCCGTAAAAAAGTTGGTTTAACTGGTAAGTGGATTATGGTTTAAATCATATGTTGTATTTAATTCATTCTCATTCAGATATATTTCATTTACTATTTCAGGATTCGAGTGCCGTTGTGGAGGACTGTTCTGCTCTATGCATCGATACAGTGACAAGCACGATTGCAAGTTTGATTATAGAGAAATGGGGGCTCAAGAAATACGACGCAATAATCCAGTTGTTGTTGGTGAAAAAGTGCAAAAAATTTGAACTATTTAGTGCGTAGTCGTTGGGAAAATGGTTATATAACTATATAAACAAAACAGAATATAAAAAACGGAGAAAAATGAGATAAATTATCTGGCAGCTGATTGCACGTCGAGGGGCGAAACGGTTGAATGCGAGATGACCGTGGAATGAAAGAGAGAAAAGGAAAGTGTATATGTATGTGTGCGAGAGTGTGAAAGAAAGAAAGGAAGGAAGGAAGGAAGGACGGAAGAGGATGGAAGGATGGAAGGATGGAAGGAAGAAAGGAAGAAAGGAAGAAAGAGTGTGCATTTAAAAATATAAAAAGCGGGATACAAAATCGGAATATAGATACAAGGAGAAAGAATGAAAGGAAAAACTGATTTGTACATGATATAATATATGAGAATGTAGAATGGGCAGATGACGAAATTTCCGGAAAAAGGAAAAATAAATAACAAAAGAAATTTCGAATTGCGTGCCGCGTGTACGAATGTTTCGAGAAATTGAATGCCAGTGCCATGTCAGATTGTCACATCTTTAGTGAGAGTTTTAATTGAAGAATACAATTTGGTTCTAACTGCTGCTGCCAGCTTACTACTACATTATTACCTATTATTATCTACAATTATTACGGTTTATTATTATTCTGTATTATGGTTATTAATTTACTTAAACGGCAAAATTCACGTAGATTTCGTTTTATCTGTTTTAAATTTAAAGAATTCTTAAAGGGATGTCACTTTATCCGAGGCACCTTATTGAGAGTTTTGTTTTTGAATTGAGGCAACAAAAGTAAATTTTGTATACATACGTACATATTATATATTTCTGTTTCGTTCGTATATCAAAGACAAAAAGGGGAAAATCGGAAAAAAGGGAATGTTGTTTAGGTAGTGGCTGACATTGATGGGTGATCACAATCCTAGGTTTAATAATTAGTCTAAATAATTAATGAAGTATATTAGTCTACTTGATTCATAAAGAGTAATGCAATGAAGTATAAGTAGTACTGTGTGTTTATGTCCAATTTCACGTGAATATAAGCTAACATTATTCCTCATTAAAAACTATGTTTCAAACTATTATTGCAAATCGTTATTTATGCCGTTTTCGCAAAGTTGTAAAACACTGTAAAAATCCTTTCAATATCTGATTCTCTATGATTTCAATAGGAACAGCCAGAAAAGGGAGGGGCAGAGAGAAAGGAAATTAGTTTTCTCAAGTTTCTTTTTTTATCGCTTAAAACAAATCATACGATAAAAATGCACGACTTAATGAAAAGTTAATACATCTGGTGCTATGATACATGTTGGTACCATGTGTAACTAATATAAAAAACAGAAGTTCGAAAGTTCAGCCCCAAGAAAAACGGCAACACAGAGACCCTTCACAAAGGGGAGAACTATCAGCCCTCTTCGATCGATTATTTGCAAGAAAAATAAAAGAAGATAATAGAAGATATTCTCCGTCAATCATTTCTTAACCATTTTCTTCCATGCTGCAATACCATTACAAGGAGTACGTTTCTATTTTCTTTTTTTGACCAAAATGTAATTTTGAGAGTTTTTTAGACGGTACTCGTTAGAAAAAAATTTGTGTAGAGTATTGTGTTTTTGCGTCGCTTCTAGTTATGTAAAAAAAATACGCTTTCTATTCAACGGTATGCTTGTGTCTTTTCTTTTAATCGCGCGAATTTCGATAATCGTCGCACTCTATGGGTCTTTTGCAAACTGTTCACAAGGAAGGAAGAGTGTAAAACTGCATAAAAGAGAAGAGAAAGAATGAAGAGTGATTGAATGAGACAGAGAAAGAGAGGTACGAAGAAACCGTGTTTTGTTGTCTTCAAGATACTATTATTTTTTTTAAATATCCTTCGTCCTTTGCAATTGCGTGTGACAGCCGACAGCGGTTAAATGTCAAGTGCAAAAAGTTCGCTGTATCAATTAGTATATAATAGATACTAAAGGGAATCGTTCTCATATATATATATATATATATGATATATATATGATATATATATATATATACATAGTGTGCGCGGGTGCGTGTGTGGTGCGTGGATGCGCGCGTGTGTGTGTGTGTGCGTGCGCGCGCGCGTGTGTGTGTACATATATATACACGTACGTATAACATAAACGCATTATTTTTAATAAATAATGCATTTATATTATATATGTAATATATGTATAATACCACGTTATCAATGGTTCTTTTTTTTTTTTAGTGAAAATTGTATTATTTCGCGACTGATACGATCGTCAAAGTTATCAATTGAGGAAAACTCGCGTTAATTATTTGTCGTCACTTCGCGGAGCACTAAGCATAATGTCTGTGGACAATATAATATATTATCTTTATTATTAACGATCATGATTATGACTACCATCATCATTATCACCACTATCACTCCCATCACAACCACCACCCCTATCACCACCACCATCAGCACCACCACCACCACCACTACTACCATCACTGCAACCATCACCATCATCACAACTACACCACAACCAACGTCGCCACCGTCACCGCTGTCGCCGCCGCAGTCATCGTCGCCACCGCCACCGCCGCCGTCGCCGTCGTTGTCGTCGTCGTTGTCGTCGTCCATCTTCATCCATCATCATCCTTCACCCATCATCATTTATCATCACATTATCATCATCATCATCATCATCATCATCATCATCATCATCATCATCATCATCATTACTATTATCATTACTATTATCATTATCATCGTTTGTATAGAATGAGACGTATTAGTCGTCATAATTTTGCAAATTTTTGTAATCACCGTATAAGAAAATGTTATAAATAAAAATCGTATTGTTTCAATATAACTGCAAAATTACACTATTGACACTTTTACATCGTGTTTATTTTTATGGCTACATGTAATTTTATTTATTTTACTTTAATAACGTGAGTATTTTAAGAAAATTGTTTAACAAAAAGCAGAGTGTAAAATAATTTGGAGTAACAAAGTTAATTATCTTTAAACGACAGATGATATTCTTAAATTTCAAGGTAAATAAGATTATAATTATTCTTGTGATTATGATCAAATGCACTGTCATATTTGTTCACTTTTATCGGTATGCTCGTGTATTGAAATCATACGATTGTTAACTGATTTTTTTCCATTTTGAAACAATCACGTCCAAGATCTAATTGCTATTGAGAAGTCACAGCATCATGATTTCTATTTTGTTACAGGAGAATGAAAATGCGAACGTTAAGTTGAAATAACATTGTACATATGAGGAGGGTAACGCAGATGTACGCACACAAATATACCAGTTGTAACTAGAGAAGTGATTATCGATGGGACGCCAATTGCTTCTAGGCCTTCATCCTATTTTAGACGTACACAATATTTTTCTAAGATGTAAAATGTGATTATGAGAAAAGGAAATTTACTTAGCGAAAAAAAATGGGGAATGGAAAACCAAGTGCTTGTATACGTTACTAGTCGAGACAGAGAGAGAGAGAGAGAGAGAGAGAGAGAGAGAGAGAGAATATGAGAGAGTGAGTGAGTGAGTGAAAGAGAGAACGCATGAAGGTATATGTACGTTCAAAAAAAAAAGAATGTGATGGAATGAAAATAATGTTTTGCGAGTGAACGAAAACGAGATTAATATGACAATGTTTGATTTCGGCTAACATATATATATATATATATATGTATATACTTGATATATATATATATATAAGGACATAATGATGCTTGTAATTATTGCAACTGATATTAGTATGTTAAGCGATTAAAATTACCGTCGATTATATGTATATACATATATATCACGATTCTAGTATCCTCTCGATCTTAGTTCGTGTAATGGGTACAATTTTTATTTGGGTAATAGAACTGATGAAAAATTATTTTTTCGATTTTCAACAAAAATATTTCTCTCTTAGGTAGTGACTAATTTTGGAATTTGCATAAATTTCTGTGCATTTCTACACTTTCTTCTTCAGTCGTTGACTCTTTTACGTTCTTCTCTTTCGTTTTAATGTTTTTTGAATGAGCGGCAATAAATTTTTCTGGGCTGTATAGAGAGATCTGCCTGATGAGTCTTAACATTTACAATTACAACAGATTATATTTATTTATACTTAAAAACAAACTATATATGTAAACTAAATTTACCTCCTTTTCTCCCTCGCCGAGGAAGTAACCATTACGTGATTACTTGATACAAATCGTGCCTCCTAAGTATGTTACACAGCAAGAATTATAAATAATTATGAATATAAGAAGCAAAATCAAATAGTTTTCCTACTACTCGAATAAAATTATTTCAAAGTTACTTAATTTTCTCACTTTGATTTGTTTTTGCCATATACAGAGTTTCCAATTTAACTGGAAATCCTCGAAACCAGTGCCCCTATGAACCAGAAGTGGAAATACAGAGATTTTGTCCCCGTTCTAGATACCTCTTAAACAGTGGTTACAGTTAGAGGGTATGAAACTGTCGTTTCTGTGATCTAAATAAGCGCGAATGAATCAATTTCTTTCTAATAATCTCATATCTATGGGTGGACACAAACTTTTGGTTTCTAGTTATAGGCCAATAGGCTGATAAGTAAACGAAATCTTTTGTAGAGGATATTGGAGAACATAGTTTCTGATAAATTATTATTTTTATTAAAAAATGTGTTAACTGAAGAATAACAGGATATTGTGGCTGTAAACAATTTATTAAATAACAGACGTTACATTAGACACGCCATTGGAATATCAAGTCGACACACTAATTTCAGAAAGGTTCTTGTTTCTCATTCAATATTACTGTATAAACTAGTGATGTTTGAGCACTTCCGAGGGGAGCGCGAGCGACCGAAAGTGCCTAGAGACGCTCGCGAGCGGTTTCAAAACTGACTTCAGCATCAGTGTAGGGAGCTGTCGAAATTATTCTAGACCGTACTTCAAGAAGTAGGGGAATCACTTGGTCTAGGTAGGCCAGCGCTGTCCAGTGTAGGGGACCCTCACTCGCTTGCTTCCCTTTCTAATTGTTTTGTTGCTCCACCAACACATACGTCGCTCGTAATGTTTGAGCTTTCTTGTAAACAGGGACACTAGTCTTGCAAACAGGGACAGTATATCATCTCGGTCTTCATAGCGTCGCGTGGTTTCCTTGAGTACGGAAGCGGGAGTGGGTGAGTCCACAGGGCTCGCAAACCATTGCTTGGACAGCACTGGGCTAAGCCGTTCGCAAGTGATTTTGGATACTGCTAGCCGCTCGCTGTCACTTCTCCTGAGCATCACTGATCTAAACTGTTTATTATGAAACCTTTTAAAAAAGATCTCCACTTTGTTTGGATTTTAAGTTTTGTAACAGGTCAATTCCAAATAGTAAAACTTAATAAGGTAAATGCTCCAGTAGTTGACCATGTCCCAATACTTGAACACTAACGTTAATTTTATCCAATTTTAGGCTTAAATTCTAATGTATTATGTAACTTAATTAAAAATAAAAACTAGTGTCATAAGGTAGTGTCCACAGCTTCTGGAACTTCATAGATAAAATATAAGGACATACAGCTTTAGGTTGTTTACTTACTGGGACATTTGACATCTTAAACTTTTACGTATTGGGACATTTACCTTAATAAGTATATAAGAAGAATTTTAGCTAGTTCAAAATGTCCTTTAAGAATTACATTGTTAGATCTTTGCCGTTTAATCTTCTTTAACGTTGCCTGAAGGGTTGTTACTGATACCAAGTTTCTCCTTTATGAGGATGATTGAAAAATCTTTTGCGCTATTGTAAATGGACATCATTCTGCTAGAGATTATTCTCTTGAATTCAGAAAAATGAAGTCATGAAAACAATCTTAGATTCAACGTATCCAAGTGTCTTATGATCCACTATCGCCAGTATTTCTCCTTTGGATATTATATTTACCTCCTATCTATCTTTTAATGATCACGTTTTTCCATACTCTGCCATGATCGGTCCACGTTTCGCCCGTGATGGCTGTTCATACATCTGTTTCTGTGTGAATGCTGAAGAGCGAGCGACTTAGCTACGTTTCGAACAGGCTCGAGACTTGGTAGAGGTGTGCAGGGCAAAGGAAGGTGATAATAGCGTGCCGTCCTATGCTGAACATGCTAGCTCGAGGGTGGTCCTACTTTCCACTTGCTGCTACACATGGCCCGAGGTCCGGACCCCTTCGAGCTTTGGACCCCGCTAACTCTCTTCAGTTTGCACCCCTCTGTTTTTGTATTCGGATGTGAGTACTATTCGTGTCCCAGGAGAAAACCTGGGAAACATTGCTTCTAATTGTTTCCAGAGGACTTCTCGTAAGACACAAATAGTAGTCTACGTATGTATAACCGCTTCCACTCTAGTCATTCAGGCGATGAACAAGAGTCGGAGTTAGAATCAGAGATTGGAAGGAATTTCCGATCATTCGAATCTGAGTTGGAAACGGAAAAAATGTGTTAACACCGACTCCATGTTAGTAAATATAAAAATTAGAAATGTTCTAAAAATGAGTGAATAAGGCTGTGAACACACTTTTATTACGTCATGTGAACTCATGTTACATACTACAGCATACCCATAGTATGAGCCAAGGCCTTTCCCTTATTTTAGACCTATTTTGCTATAATATGAAACAAAGCTATAATATTTCACGTGAACTCACGTTACATACTATTGCAAATCCATAGTATAAATCGAGGTTTTCCCCTTCATTTAGACCTATTTTGCTACAATATGAAACGGTATAATATGTAATGTGATTTCACATGACGTGGTAACAGTGTGTTCGCACCCTAGGAGTCACGATTTAACGAGATTTGCTGATAATTATTAATACGAGGGTTACAAATTAGAATAAAAATTGACCATTTACATGACGTTGGGACAGCTATACATGTATGAAGCTCGGAAATAGTCAAGTATACACATACTAGACGAATCTTTAAATTCAATTTTCCTGAAAACTAAGTCGAAATATAATTGTAATCCTTGTTTTCGGTTTATTTTGATATGTATGAAAAATCATCCTCTTCCTGGTTGTACCACAAGCTCTGTCAGACCTTGTAGGTTAAGTTAATATTATTCTCACAAAAAGTGGTTGGGTAGCGGCGAATGATAGTTTCATTGTAAATAATACGTCCCATGTTCGATACCCAGTACCGAAAGAATTTTTTTTCTTTTTTCAATATTTAAATTGCATACAATACTATTTTACAAATATTATAATATTATTATACAAATTTTCGTTTATAGATACATATTTAACATACATATTTAACACGTAGTTACTTATAGCTAAACATTTTTTTGGGGTTTTCTTTGTATTTTATCGAGAAATTTCTATTGTAGAGGACCTTAGACACAGATCTACTATGTTTATTTTCTTATATGTTATGTATGGTTGTGTGCGTTGAACGCAGCAGCTGGCCTCAGGGTCAGATACATTATTTTAATTCTCTGTAAGTACATGCACGTGTATACGTATACGTATATACGCAATACAGTATTCTCTCGATAAATGTGAAAAAGTCGTATGCATTAAATGTGAACGTTTTATCCCTACCACTAAGATAATTAACTTTAAAACCATTGAAGCAATTAATGCGGCGGCAGTGGCGACACGAAGGTTTGACCGTCGAATAATGTAAGTAGAGAATAATGTAAATAGAGAATAATGTAAATAGAATATTTTTGGCACTGTGTGAGCTCCATTAAACCATTCAACTTCATCCTTAAGACATTTGACATATCTTTAAAAACAAAGATATTTGAGGTGCAAACATTAGATGACTCACTCTATATGCAAGGTGTCCCAAACAAAGTGTGGGAGCTGTTAGGAGAGAATTCTTGGGGTGATTTTAAACAACTTCTTTCTTTGCAAAAATGTTCTCTGAAGCTTTCTTAATGAGTTATTAACGAAAAACATCGACCAAACAGAGAACGCGGATGAGTGTTCGGCCGACCAGTGACGGTACACAAGCTACGCGTAGCGTTTGCTTGAGCCGTGCTCGAGCCTTGTACAAGAAACTCAAGATCTCTACGTTACTGCCCAATTTCTCTTAACTTACTGAATGAAACATTGTAAAAAAAGTCAGGGACACGTTAGAGCGTTAGACACGTTATATATATATATATATATATATATATATATATATATATATATATATATATTCTATATGTATCTATATATTCTATACACGCCCGCACGCACGCACACAAACACATTGTTCTCGACGTATGTCATCTCACATCTGGTTATGGAATGGGGGAGGCGTACGTGAAATGTATGGTTTCCTAGAATTATACGTATAATATAAGTAAATATAACTCAAGTAATATCGTGTTTGATATTGTTTTAATCAGAAAAATGTCACGAATATGATAGAAAAATTGCGTAAAAAAGTGCCAGAAATGAAAAATTTTTGCTTATGCATTAGTATTGTTTCACTGATGTGCGACTTTTAATCTTCGGCAAACTACTTCGACTCTTAGATCCACTCTCTCGCTGACTGTTTCATTCTACGTTCGGCAAACTAGAAAAACTGTAGTATCTACATGATAAATGTGACTCTACGGACCCGAGAGTTTTACATTTATATTATATTATAAACATATTTATTGTACGTGTATTTATGATTGAAAAATTTCTATACTAAAATTGCAGTACTTGTGAGATAATATTTATAAAAAAATGCTAAAGTTCTTTCTATGTTGAGTATCGAACGCAAGATTTGTTGCTGTGAAAGAATTCATCATTCGCAGCTATCCAACAGCCTTTCTTGAGAATACTATTAACTTCTAAATATATGTACGTGGACTTGTTTTAATTGTATATAAAAAATACACATAGAGATAGTCACCAGAATATCATCGTGTGATCTCTAGACTCATTCCTCAAAATTTCATAACATCTCTAGGGATTGCATCAGCAGCGAATTTATACGTACCTACAGGCGGTCGCCTCAGGGCCTGTAAGACAGAGGTCCTCGTATAATAATAAAAATATACATCATTCATCCGAAAGTTCCGTACGTGCAAATTAACAGAATAGTATTAGCAACAACTACCAAAAATTTGAAGTAAATCGGACGAAAGTTTACTAAGTTATTGTTAGCTTTTAACACCTAAAGTATGGATTATATAACTACATTATTATTAATTATCTAAATAAGCTTAATTTTATTTATATTTAACTTTGCATAAAAATAAAACGATATATGTTCTCTATAATTTATTCATTTTAATGGGGCTTCAAAAATTTGTGACATCTCAGGTGTCTTGAAGACTAAATCCACCAGTGCCCCCTTTTAACAAATCGAAAAATGAGAATATTTGGGCAACTGAAATGATTGTGCGTGGCTCGTGTTGCATACCAGCAATTTGAACAGTTGAATCTCAGCGTTTGAAGAATGAGAATGTAAGGGTCATATCTGCCTTCGCCCTCGACTTTACGTAGCCGTCCGAAGCATCGAGCTCAATTACACGTTGCTCGTGGAGTAGTATGTGTAACAGAGGGGAACATTTTCTAAATTGCGTTTCAATTCGGAATTATAGAATGTCTCTTTTTCGCTTTTATTAAACAGTTACGTGTCTATAGGTAATACCATTCCTGTAACGAAAATTGCAACAGCAGCTACTGACCTGGCAATCTCGAAAAGTCAGGTGTATACCCTATCTTTTTAAGCTAACCACCCTTTGGTCTCTTGTGAATCGTTCCACATCGTCTGGTACTTCCCACTGTATTCTGACTTTGCCGCACAGAGCAAAGAAAGTAGTGGAGATAGCAATAGCCTACAATTGTACTGCTGCCATCCCAGTCTGCAAAGGTATGAATGTCGAAAAGACTATTCCTCTCTAATAGCACCCTTAGAAAATAAGTTTCTTTTTAATTGCATCCTCATACATTTTTCCAAAAAAATTAAAAATGAAAGTCCAAATGTTATACATGAACACATACCAACATCTTTTAAAATATGTATTGCTGTTTTCGTATATCTGATTGCACAGAAAAATTGAACCTTCTTTACTTTTTCGAAATTCATAACATTTTAGTCAAAATTCCTAAAGTAGTAAGCGTTATTACACATGCGCGACCAGGAAGAAGGTGGTAAATTTAAATGGCTTTATATTCCTCATACGTAATTCAAATAGAAAATAAAGTAAATCGACTAGAATTTTATGAATCTAATAGTCTAAATCGGAAGTCTGATATTAGCATCTCTCAAAAATGCACTCCTTCCAATCTGTATTTCTATAGATCTGCCAAAACATGGTATATGTGTAATGTCGAAATCGGATGAATTTTTAAAGTGGAAGAAGAATAAGAATCTTGAAATTTTCGTGTGACTTATGAGGCAATATTACAATATCTCTGTTATACGTGCACCCAATTGATTTTAATTGGTCTCATTCGAAAGCTCATATTCGGTTTAAATAACAAAAATACCTTTAAATTTAGAGAAATTGTTGTTAAAAATATAAGTTTTAACGCAGAGAACTTTTCAACGCACTGAATATATTTTATATAGATAGCGCAGATACAAATTCGTGAAGGGCTTCCTCCATGAACCGTCTAGTTCGCAAGGTCGCACAAGAGTGGACGTGTCCTGGTTGCAGGTGTTCTAACGTTTCCCTTGCGCGTCGCTATTGCCAGATTGTGTCCTGCCATCAGTTTTCCCCAGATTTTTCCTGAAAAGGGCCCCGGCTGTTGCTGCCATGGTTGAGCGGCTAACCGTCATTGTGACGGAGCGACAAGCCAATGCCCATGGTTTGGAATATTTAAGAATATTCATATTTTCTTATATTGCAAACCTGTCAAGATATTAATGAAATAAGTTTTAGGTAAGGTTCGAATGCCCGGTTTTCGGGAAAAAAATAAGAGGTAGCGATCGACTCGTATACTTGGTGTTAAAAAAATACGCGACAGCGGTGATTCATGTATTTGGTGTCGAGACGCTATCACATCTCTTGATCGAGGAACGAACCATTTCTGCTTGTGTTTCCATTTTAGCATGTTTGTCTTTTAAAGACGCAATAAGTTCTAATGTCTGCTTTTTTTCTATTGTACTATGCTTATTTGTAGAAGATTCCAGAATATCTAAAGTTATGCATTTCATATTTAAGTCTGTTGATAATTTCAATCGAGTGTTTATACCTGTTTACAAATATATGCCAAGATTATTAAATACATATTAATCAAATAAAAATGATGTAAAATTTCCTAATTTATACAGACTGTAATATTAACCTGGAATATGTCCATCGTTCTGAAATTCATTGTTGAGATCACTATTGAGATCATTGAGTTCATAATTAAGATTGTTTGATACATTTGTACATACATTTATAACATATATCTTTAAAAATTGTTATTGAAATTACATGTATCTGTGGCATAGTTTAACCCTGCAGATACAACAGAGTGCAGACAGTTAAATTGTGTAGTGTATCCTCAGATAAATTTTTTACAGGGATTGCATCTGGCTTTAATCTGTTCACTTTCACTCCTGTTCATTTTCGTTGTAAAAATTACTAGATTTTAAATGTTTTGCATAAATTATACTCCATGCACTTGGCAGCCAGTCTTTTCTGTTCACTGCTGGGATCCATGTTAACAATAATTGTAGTTCATTTAACAGAAATCTAGAAGTTTTCCAATCTAAAAAGTTAGGTTCCAAATAAAATTTAATATAAAATATATTTTGTACAATTTCTAAATAGTATAATATTTATTGGAAGAAACCAATTCCGGAACCCTTAGTTTTTGTGCTTCCGGAGTGATCAACTACACATTTGGTACTCATAATTATACAAATAATTCTTACTATAGCGTATGCTGACGAAAACCAATATTGATCAACGCTTTAATCAGCTCTAATGCGATCAAGATCAAAATGGACACCACGTAGAAAAGTATGCAACACATATTATGTACGCATGTGTAATTTGAAACAACTTTTTGTGTGATTTGAAACAACCTTTTCTTTAGCAAAAATGTTAGATGAGGCTTCGTTAACGAGTTATTAACGAAAAACACCGACCAACGAGAGCGTGAGTTTGCCGTCTGAGCGACCGCGGTAGCGTTGGGTACGCGCTGGGCGCTACGGTTGTACTCCGAACAAGAAAGTCGGCATGCGTCGAAGGAAATAGCATTAGTATGAAAATATTTGCATAACGTATAAACGAAAAAGCAATGCAACAAAAGAAATGAACGGAGACTTGGAGAATTAACGTTGAAGATAGAAATGTTGAAAGTAGTTTGCGTAAGATTTAAAAAATAATAATCGTTGAATTAAATGCAATTCACCTGTAGTTTGTAAACCTATGTCATTGTACCGATCCTGATCGTCGACCGTCGAAATGGTTTATGCTAGAGTAGAATTTTTCCAAAGAAACTCCTTGTACCCCCATGTAGTTTAAGCACCTCAGACCTTCCTTGTTCGGACACTCCGAGATCATGTCTCCTTCGAAACCAAAGCAATAAAGCCATAAATTACCTAAACGCGTGCCCTAGCATAAACCATTTCGACGGTCGATGACCAGGATCGGTACAGTGACCCAGTGACACAGGTTTACAAACTACAGATGCAGTTTGTTCTCCACTTCCTTTATTTTTTGTTGTATTGCTTTTTCGTTTATACGTTATGCGAATAAGAAATTTACATATTCGTGTTTTTACGTTGCACGTAGTTTTCCTCGATTTTAAGTAATTATTCACTTCAAGTGATAAACAAAAAAAGGACTCGGTGTTATTTATTATGTCGCTTTCAGTTTTCATACTAATGCTACTTTCTTCGATGTATGACGACTTTCTTGTTCGGAGTACAACTGTAGCATCTAGCGCGCGTACCCAACGCTACCGCGGTCGCTCGGGCGGCAAACTCGCGCTCTCATTGGCCGGTGTTTTTCGTTAATAACTCGTTTACGAAGCCCCATCTTACATTTTCGTTAAGGAAAAAGTTGTTTCAAATCACCCCCTGAATTACCCCTTTTAAGGAACTGCGACATTTTTGTTACACCCTGTATATATCTATGTGTATGTAGGTTTTACGGAGAATTAGAATTACATACAGGTGTTTGAAATTAACACGTAACATCTTCACAACAGTTAATAAAGCTCAATTTTTTGAGGTTTCTTGTAGAAATTCAAATATATTAGTTACATATAGATTTGTAAATAAAAATTGGTATAAAAAAATTATTACACATGTGGGATAATGTTATATTCAATTTAAATATTTAAAAAAGTTCTTTCAATACTCTATATTGAATCTAGGACCTGTCATTAGAAATTAGTTATCATTTGCAGATATTCAACCGCCATCCTTCAAGTTAGCTTGAATTTCTAACTGTAACAAGGCAGAATTGGGCATATTTTATTTAGAATACGGTTGTTATATACGGAGAGTATTTTCCGTTACTTTCCCAAATATTGAGTCTCTGCCTGTTAAAAGAAAACAACCTAGCAGTTTCGTCTTTTTGTTTCGTTTATCGTAATGGGGAGACGATGTCGAGCAGTTGGGTAGTAACCACGACGCTGTACAAACCAAGAGTACTGAATCCCTACTCATTTTTCGGCCTATATGAACCCCGAAATTTTAGCCCTAACGGGTTCAAAACAGTACGTCACGTTGACAGTCAATTCGTCAGAGTTGGTTGTTATTCGTTTAAAAGTGGAGCTACATCGCGCTCTTCGGTCACTAAATCGCTCAAGGCCTCTAAGCCGATTCCGAACGCTGCTATCTCTGTTCTAACAATTTGCGCATTTCGTTCTGAGTGAAACACACGTATTGCACGTATACCAGACGAAGCAAATTGCGTTAGATAAAGATATTTTCGTGACAAGCCTGAAAAACCCATGGGAATCAATAAGGTACTGGCGGTTGCTATTCAGCTTTGGAGCGCCAAAGACCAATCCTTGAATGCCAACTGGTTAACAGTGCACTCGCCAGGTACAATTAACGTGAGGCAGGTTTATACTCCTCCGTGGTACGTGCTCTACTCCCGCGTCCACTAAAAACCCCCGTGTGACAAATAGATGCACACTGTGTTGCATGTCATAAGCGAGATAAGCTGCCGTTATCAGACTCCGGGACTAGCACTGCTAGTAAACATAGTTTTCCCTGCTCGCGAAGCACAGTTTTCTCTACGCTTCATTTGAGGCAATCCGCCAAATAGAGCATTGAGTGCAGAGAAGAGGCCGCCTTCCCTTCATACGCCTGCAAGCCGACAGATTCCTCACGAAAAAGAACTGTCAATAATACAGCCCACTAATCTACCTTGCGCTACGCCGCAAGGTATTGCGTCCCACTCCTAAAAGGCACGACTGCTCGTATCCTGGAGACGGGTCAGGCGACTATAGTGCGAGTTATTCGTACTTAGACAGTGCGGTTCCGCCGGTTTTTCTTCTAGGTGTCAGAAACGGTAGGACAGTCACCGGACCGTTTAACCAGGAGGCCAAGGACAGCAGTTCAGCCTCCTTCAGCCCTTTGGATAAAATTTAATTTAATAAACGTCTGCCTTTTCAAGACAGACAAAAGGAATTATAAGCGTACGATTTCTTTTAGTTTAACCCACCTTCTCACCCAATCCGGACCAATGTTAGATCTATTTTAACGATCCTAACACAGTTAAACAGTTAAATCGTGTTAAAGTTCCCTTTCAAGTTTACAGTTTAACCTCATAAGAATTCGTGAGTCGGCAAAATTCTATCTGGCAATTTCTACAACGGCTCTGTAAGTCCCCGCATCGCCAGTGCGTTAATACCGAGCATTAAAATCGTACACTTTACGTGGTAACAGTACACTATACACTGGTACGTAAAGACTGATTTTAGAATACACTGAAGTATTCATTGCAATTTGACTAGATTGTTTTCAAACCTATAATTAGCTTAAGCGATCCCATTCGAAGTTGACAGATTCCCTACGATACAGCTTAGCCGTTCGAGTCGTATCAATTAATAATTAACAAGTTACAAGGCTTACTAACATTTCCTGCGGCTGTCTGATTTCACATCAGATTCGTCTGTATCCTACAGTTACCTGTAACACTAAATTCATGTAAATATTATCTAACCGCTTTACAGTACCCTGATTTTGCATCAGGTTCGTCTGTTTGTACTTGTCAACCTCCTCAACAGCACCTTAATTTGTTTTGAGTTCATCTATGAAATTGATTTTAGTGGCTCCCTGATTTCACATCAGGTGCGTTCACGAATCTCACACTCCTACCGTTCATTGATGAGTGATCAATCTCGTCTGCAAGTACAACTATCCGCAAGGCTCCCTGATTTTTCATCAGGTTCGTTCTTGTCTACAATAATCCCAACAGCTCACTGATCTCACATTAGTTTCGTCCATTGTACCAACTAAGACTTCAACCACTATATAAGGTGTTTCTGAACAGTACAGGATAAACTTAAGGGGTGATTATAGAGATCAAAATAAGACGAATATCAAGAATAACGATTCCACGTTTGAGGCTTCGTTTCATAATTATAAGCGTCTAAAAATCCGGTGGAAAACACCAGAAATGTGCCCGTGTGGAGGCCCCAAGCAGTGGTTGCCCGAACAGCAGTATTGCACTGACGTAAGGGAGGGGAGAGATCACTCACCGTCGAACAGCTGATAGAAAACATTACGACACTCGACAAGGTTACCGGATCCAAGGTACGGTTACAATTTATGAATATCCTTGATTAACAATAATCTTGTCTATTCGATGCAATCCATAGGCCAACTCAAAACACTCATTATGAGATAGAAAGGGTTAATATGTCCTCCTAGATGTAAACTATTTATTCACTTACGCAAATATAGAAACATCATATGAGGATACCGCTGAATAACGCTAAACCTGCCTACTCTTTACAATCCAGAGGGCAAGTCAAAACACGCCCTTTCAATTCAATTACTTTTTCTATTTATGTATGACTCTTAAAGTAATGCTTATCTGGACAAATTTTTTAGACCGTGTTGGGAATCCATTAATCCCGACATAATCTTCTAAACTAGTGCTAGTGCATTTTGCTTTTGCCGTCTCGCACACACTTCTGAAGTTAGTTGTTGCTGTGCTGTCAGTGTGTGCGTGAAATCTATAATAATGTATTATTACTACGTTCTTTTTGCTGTTTTATCTTTCTATATAGATTATTACTATTATTATTAACTACTTTAACAGACCGCATATTGTGTATGATTCCTCTAGTGATGCTTATCTTCCAAATTATTTTAAGAACCCACACTGAACAATAAGGTTGGAATAACCACGATTTCTGCAAGTGTACTGAGTACATATTTTTACACTGATACTGTTTTTGTTGAGATTTAGTCATTTTTTGCAAAGTTTACCCTCTTTTTACTTAACACGAGTATATACAGAGTGTCCCAAACTAAGTGCGGGAGCCGAAAATGGGAGATTCCTGGAGTGATTCTAAACAACATTTTCCTTTGCAAAAATATCCTCCGAAGCATATAATAATAAAACAATGAATAAATAAATAAATTAATTCTTATATTGATTCCCTTCACAATCGGTGCAGTCACAGTGGCTGCATTTCCAGATGTCTTAGCAGTCGGCGATGTCGACACAATAAATATGGGTAAATGAAAATATCGCATGCGGTTTATGCCTTTTGTCGACAACTTGACAGTATTTCAAAAGCGAGAGAGTAAGGTTCCTTTTACATTCGCGTTCTCTTTTGACTTTCCGAAGCTGCCCGAAGTGCCCCGAAGTGCGAGTAACTCGCATCGTCAATTTGGATATCAGAGATTCCCATTCTATTTCGGCAGCCTTTGAAATTAGGCGCCGCCTGGTTCGCAAAAGTCCAACTAAATTTGTCACATTTTTTGCTCTGTTTTATCGATAACCCAGCCAAAAGCAATACTGTGGTATGGTTTTACGGTCTGACACTTTTCGTCCTTCTATGAAAACATTTTGAACTGGAAAAGGGTTCATTCGATAGAAAAAAGTACAACGCAGCGCAGTCAACTCGCGATTTCGGTCAAAACACTCTCTAAATTACATAAAAATGCTTAAATTTCTATAGCTGTCAATGGTAGATTTTTGCCCTACTTTATAACACTCGTATTACTAAATATCAGCAGAATTTCGTTAACTCGCGAGTTAACTGCGCTGAATTGAACTTTTTTCTTTCGAATGAACCCATTCCCAGCTTAAAATCATCTCATATAAGGACCAAAAGTGTCAGGCCGTAAACCCCTGTGATGCGATGTGAACAGTGTTAGTGACCGCGAAGTATTGTAAATGCAAGGTGGCTTCTTGTGGTGTTGTACCTGCGATCAGCGCTACCTGCGCATCATCCCCCAATGATCGGGATCGGCACAGTGACCCAATGGAGCAAGTGTTCAAGCAGCAGGTAAATTCCTCTCCGGATAAGTGAGTTTTACCGATAGTAATTACTCGTATTACTAGAGTAATATTATCTCAATTTATTTAAACATTTTTTGCTTTGGTCCGTCATAATTAAAAAAATAAAAATCAATTTTTCTGTACTTTTTACCGATTACAGCAACTAATGCGTCCAATTTTCGTTCGTTCCTTATGAAATAGGTATTTTTGTACAATTTTCAATGTTTTGATACCCAGTAAAATAATGTATAATCTTAAAATAAAATGTAGGAACTACGGAAACATTGCTTTTTATTTTTTTTACTATGGCACTACTTTACTAAATCAGCATTTTTAAATTCTTTTTCCTCGTTTTTTATTTTTTACAACTTGGATAATTAATTTAAAAACCTGAAAAAATTCCACAATATGTATCGCGATAGCCAGCGTATCCCTGATTTTTTTCATAATTTTTCATCCAATAGTTTAGTAGAAATTGGGTAATAACGTAAAGATCTTGAGTTTCTTGTACAAGCCTCGAGCACGGTGAGTAGCAGACGCTCGGCGTAGCTTGTACCCTGTCGCTGGTCGGCCGAGCAGTCGCTATTCGCGCTTTCTGATTGGTCGGGGTTTTTCTTTAATAACTCGTTAACAAAGCTTCGGAGGACATTTTTACAAAGGAAAATGTTGTTTACAATCACCCCAGGAATCTCCCATTTTCGGCTTCCGCACTTAGCTTGGGACACCCTATATATCTATAAAGATGTATTATATAAATATAATATAAATATAGTATGTCTGGTTTAAATGTCTACACATGATTAATTCTCTAAGTATTAAAAATACAAGAAAATATCTCAAACAAAAGTGGTATGGCATTAAGAAGTAAACAAGGTGATGACAATGATTTGACCTTGAAATAACCTTGCAGAGTCCTGTAAAAATTACACTTGAATTTTTAAATAGAACCCTATATTTTTCAGAGCATATTCTTGTACCTAACATGGAAATGTTTTGATAACACTGCGTGAACATATATTTTGCGCAAATCATTGTTAAGTTATTAACTTTTAAAGTTAATGTGCTGCTGGCATTAGCGCTAGCCGATGTCCACCATAAAGAGGTTGCTAGGTCGGACTTTGTGCATCATGGTGGCTTTAAAAAAAGCTGATGGGGAGATCGTCAAAATAACAGTCAAGTGGTTATCCTTCTACGTGTCCTCCCTTATTGAGAATATATTTCTGTAAATTAGTTACGAACTCCTTTTCTACATTCATTAGCATTTTACATGCTACTTGTGTACATTCATTATTTTTTTATGCAATTCAGTTACACTTTCAACTAGAGTTTGAAACAATTTGTTTTAGACACCCCCACAGAAAAAAATCTACCTCTCAATGTCAAAACACGGGCAAGACGACACGCTTGTTATTGTTATAACAAATCGCGAACTGGCGCTTTCATACTATGTGTTGTTGTTCGCTCAACAATGGAATTTCTTTCAGTTCGTCAACTTCTCCGTCTCGGAGGCAAAACACCACGATTTTAGATGTTTCGCGATATTGAACGATCGTTACCAACCCATAGAAGTACCTAGATGCCCAAAAAAGCTTTTTGGAAATATTTCGAAAACTAAAGGTGAGCGATTAAAAGTAATTGATGAGCAATTATGGGTAATTAAAGAGCAATTTTTTACCTATATTTTATTGAATTTGGTTACTAGTGTGAGCTAACTTCACATGGGTTGAGATTTCTGACGTGTTGCCAATCAATCACTTCAATTGAACAATTCCGCCATATTCTTAAATTGATTTAGATCTACAAAAATCACATTTGGCACTTTCCTCGTTCGCGCAAATTTACATAAATCTATTTTCCTCCCTCTAACAGAGCTAGTAACCTAGTCCTCTGTTGTGTAACAACGTGTAAAGGTAACTTCAGGGAGCGTGAAGTTTAAACTGAATCATGAATGTAATAGAGAAAGGAGTAAAGGGTGAAGTTAATATAGATTTGAATTTAGTTTGGAAGATTTTTAAATAGAATACTTCAGGTAATGAATTAATAAAACAATATCTGCTTAACAATACTTTATTAAACATAACAATTTCATCTTTTTCCCCTCTCTCTAAGAAAATAGATTCATGATTCATTGCCGAGGTGTAATGTACTCGTAAGATAAAAGATTGATAAACGATGACGTCAGTGATAACCAATAGGAATTTATTAATTATTAAGTAATATTCTCATTGGTTTTTAGTAACTAAGTTCTTCGGAGAAATCAACAAAATGTATTTGAATTGATTTTGAAAAAGCCATTTTTCTTGACACACTTGGATTCAATTACTCAGTCTGATCAGACGTGTTTTCACACTACAATAAAAGTAATCATTTAATTCTAAGTTACAAATTGTCTGAATTATTTCTGCGAGCAGAGTGCTTTAGCGCTCCACGGGCATGAACGTTCCCATTCCCCAAAATCCCTAAATTGCATACAACACCTCACTTTCCTGACATCTTACTAGATTTCCACCAAACGTCTGCCGGTACACGGGTCGCTTAATATGCTATTTTTTCGGTAATACATATACTAATTTCACTAGTATTTGCATCAATACGTAGGTGAAGATTCATAGTTATAATTAATCAATTACCATGAAAAAAACATCTAAGATACCTTTAAAAGAGCTTAAAGTTTCAACATCCTTGTTTCTCTTTCCTCCTCTACAAATACTTGGCGCGAGTCTCTACGGAGACTCCTAATTCCTGATATTTTGTAGTCAATGTAAGGATGAAAAGTGTAATGGCGTAAAGCTCTGTTCTTGCCTAATTTTGTTGGTGATATCACCGCCCTGACAAATCTGGGTCTATCCTCTTAAAGCGCTTGTACAATATAATACTCATTGAAAGAACCAACTTCCAGAACCTTTAGTTTTTATGCTTCCATAATGATCAACTACACATTGGATATACATAATTACATAAATACCTTTTACTGCATGCTGACGAAAACTAATTGTGTACAGCCACAAAACTATGTTATTCTTCAATTAACAAAATTTGTAATAAAAATGATAATTTATCAGAAACTATGCTCTCTAATATCTTCAACATAAGGTTTTGTTTATTTATCAGAGTATAACTGAAAATCAGAAGATTGTTTTCACTCTTAAATAGAGGAGTAACAAGACTCAATTATTTCTATGCTTAAGGGAAGATATCCGATGTGAGAGATTTGTTATAAATAAGTCAAAGTATACAAGAAACAATAAATTTACAAGTTTTTTTATGTAACAATTTAGCCTGCAAAATAACAGGTTGGGTAACCTCTCCTTTTATCCTTCACAATGGTGCTTCATCATATCTAATTGCCATGCTAGTGAGTCAAGAAATTATTATTTCATCATATTACCACGTGCAAACGATTATTAATCGCGCATTTTAACCCTTGTGCATTGTTCAATCAATTATTATTATATTCATATTCATTGGATGACATGAAGTGAAAAATTCAAATGAAACCAAGTAAATAGTTTGGAAACATTTTATAACTAAAACTTTTATGCACTGACTATGCAAATGGTTATTAGGAAATGATTATTATTCATTCGCACCTAGATTATTTATACACATATAAGTTACAGAATCATACAGAATTCGTCGTCTTAAGCGATGTATGGCGCCAGTCTGTGAAGGTTATTCGAATTCTCGAATGTATCAAAACAAAGCATTCAAGTTTCAAGATTTTAACTGTTTTAAGAATAAACTAAATTGTTTAGTTAATTTTTATAGAATGGATCCAAATAGGAATATATATAAAAGAATATACTAGTGCAGCGTGCCCAACTGCGAAACAACATCTGCAGATAAAAACTTGTTTTCTCATTTATATTTTCCTAATAACCTTGGTTTACACGGTATTGACAAAAAATATTTTTTTTCGTTATTTTGAACCGCAATTTTTACGACTATTTCATGTGGTAAGCCGTATACATCGTTCGATTGCAAACATAATAAAAGAAAATGAAATTAATTTTCTTCTTCTTTTTTTATGCTGCAATACATTAAGTGATTAGTATTTATTACACTTTCTCCTTCGCATACTTTCTGGAGCCATCATCAACATAATCAAATAAATGGCTTAAGGGGGTAGATTAGTCACGTGACTTTTCCAAATTGCCAAGTCGGTATCTGCTGTTACAATTTTCGTTCCAGGAATAGTATTACTTATAGACATGTAGCTGTTTTTTGAACGCGAGATGGAGCCACTCTATGATTTCAAATTTGGGACGCAACTTAGAAAATTTCCTCCTCCAACCGTTCAAGTTCTCATCAATTGCTCAAATATTTTCATTTTTCCATTTGTTGAAAGGAAGCAGTGGCGGATCTACTCTTCAAGAGGCCCAAAACGTCACAAACTTTTGGAGCTCCGTTGTAATAAATAAATTGTGGGTAATATGTATTTTTTTATTTTTATACAATATTAAGTACCCATAAAATTAAGAATATTTGGATTAAGTATTTGAAAAGACATTTGTTTCACATTTATCGTGATAATAATGTAGCTATATAATCAACACTCTAGGTACGAAAAGCTAACAATAATTAGTATACTTAGTATGCTTTCATTCGATTTGCTTCAAATTTTTGGTAGTTATTGCTATTCTGTTCATTTACACTGTTGCATCTACGGAATTTCTGGTGAAATAATGCATTCGTACATATTTTTCGGGGCCCTGTCTTATGAGTTTTGGGATGACCGCCTGTGCGTAAATCCACTACTGGTGAAACCCCCTGAGATTTTTATGAAATTTTTAGGGATGAGTCTAGGAGTGATGGCGTTTTGAGGAGTATCTCTATGCGTATGTTTTATAAACAATTAAAACAAGTCTATATATGTACATATCTTTGGAAATTAATAATAGCATTCTGAATGAAGGCCGTTGAGTAGCTGCGGATGTTGATTTCTTTCTAAGTAACAGATTTTGCGTTCAATATCTAGTATGGAAAGAACTTTGCCATGCACTTTGACAACACATGCCAACGTGCGGAGTGGGGACTGCGAATTGGTTTATTATATTGGCAGTACCTGGAGCGTTGTAAAATATATAGTTTGTTTTTGGCTAGCACGATTCCGAGTTTCTTTTCGTTTTTCCTTACATTTCAGAGGTGGGATCGAAGTTACGTACTTAAGAAGTTTAACTGTGTTGTGCGTTGTTTTCGATTTGTGTTAAGTTTAAAAAGAAAAGAGAAAGTGAATAAATATGGCCGGTCATAAGTAGCGACGCGCTAGGTCAAATTCTAGAAGAGCGAGTAAGAGGGCGAGTAAGACGAACGGTTCATTACGAGACTAGTAGTAGGACGGCTAGGAGGCCTTGAGCAACAAGCAGTAGTTAATAAAATCTAAGCACAATTTACCCCCGCGCAATGATACGCTTGCTACTAGAGTAGCTTTACGCTATTCCTATGTCCATGGGCTACGGCATTGTGGCTTTTTTGTCTTCGATTCTGCTACTTTTTCGCAATCCTTATTAGTCGACTCCCAAAAATGTAATTTCACAAGATATTTGTAGATCACAAATTCTCTAATTCACTTTAACACTTTGTTTAATTTATAACTTTTAACAATAAATTCAATTCTCAGCACCGGATATAGTTGAATAAATCGAAGAGGCTTGATGATTTGGCGGTAGAGAGCAGAATGAATCAAGTTAAAGTTGAATTTAGCACTCCGTTTGCGGAGCGTGTCATTTTGATACGTTTCGAATTTTATGAGGAAAATTACGTGAACCGTTTACATTTTTTCTAGCACTTATATTGACTTTTATCCATTCAACGAGACAAATATACATCCAAATTCATTTTGTTCAAAACCTTTCAATTTGGAAATTTTCTGTATGGTATATCTACCTCTACTGATATGCGTCAATTTGACGCAAAATAAAATAAGTTTGATGCTAGTAAATTGGCTTCACTCACTAAAACATTACTACAGTAATAAATGTAAATACAATAAAAGAGTTAATTCTTTAAGAAAGTAATCGTCAAAAGTGAAATATATGATGTGGCGAGCGGCGGTACTTTGAGAACCCGATACCTCACATCTGGTAGGAGAGACCCGGCAGCACTGTTTCTGTAAATATAATAAGTTTAAAATAAATAATTTAATATTTCATTTCATGTTTTATTTGTCAGTTTCATATTTAAGTTAGTAGTATATAATTATTTATTATTGCTGTACAGCTATATTGCTATTGCCATAACAGTACTATAATTTCCAATTCTTTTATGGCTGTATATGTACATATACACAGTATTACTTGGTGTATACAGTATTCAACAGTTTTAGCAGTTTCAACTAATTTCGGATTCTTGTTTATGACAGGTTGACAGGATGAAAGTGAATTTAGCATTTTTTGAATTTTGGCGCGCTTCTTTTTTAGAATGTTCGGCGTCGCCACACATCACTTCCAATACGTGAGATTGGCTTCCCTGGTTCAGCGGTTATTACGATAGAATGTCGACCTTTTGGTTAATTTCGGTTGACCAGGCGGGATAATTAACGTCGATTATCTCAGGGCCACCGAAGATGGCATAGTAATTGTTTTTTAACCTGTCAAAAGAAAATTTTACAATAAATAATCTGATATTTGAATTTCACTTTCTTATACTGATTAATTAATTCACTTGTGAGACTAAAAGTCAAAGACTTTTTAAAACAAAGTGGACATATAACAAGTAAGATTACTTAATTGAGATGGAAAGGAATACAGGACGACGATACGAAGAGGAGATGACTGAACAGCCAGTGGATTATAGTAAAAAGTACACCGAAAAAAAAGCTGTAGATCAGAATCATTCAATCGATGGATCACCTCGAGATAATCGGTCTTGTAATAAGGAATTTGGGGAACGCGATACGAAGGTAGATCTGTTTGGAGATTATGCGGAGACGGATCTCGATCAACCTACAAATTATAGCCTTAGATATGCTGAAGATGATACAGATGATGAGGAGAAACAAAGCCCTGAGTATTTTCCAGGAAGTGTACAAGAAGATACTGTAAAAACATATTGTACTGAAGGAACTCCATATGAAACTCCTTTCAATTTTTCAACTGCCACCTCAATGTCTGATCTCCGACTTGAGGACACTAAGGAAGCTGTTGACTCGCAGAAGAAGCTTAATAAAAAAGTTCTTGATCTTGATCATAAGGATGATTTAAACTTTGAATGTAGACTTCCTGTTAGTTGCAATGAAAATCAAACTCTTCTTTTTGAAAAGAAAATAGGAACCTCTAAAACTTCTTCTGTACATAAACCTGGTTGTGTTTCCTCTAATAAGTTACTTGATTACTATCAAGCTGAAACATCTGATGGTTTTTCTTGTGCCAATTCTTTGAGTTCTTTTGGCAGTGTAATAACACAACGAAATAATGTTAATGGTATTTCGTCAAAAGTGTCTTCCATAGATTCTGCAAATAAACTTGATAATATGTCAGAAAGGATAAATCGTGGTGGAACTAGTTCTAATATAAATGAATTGTATTTATCTGGGGAAGTTAATAGTCCACCGGAAGGAAAAAGTAATCCTAGAATTATAGATAGAGAAGGTTTGTTATATTAATGATGTATTGGATTCATAGAACTTTTATTTCAGACTTTATTTGTTAATATATCTCATTGGAATATAATAGGATATTACTTTTTATTATATAGTATTCTTTATAGAATATATAATTATATTGACATTTATTGTAGGGAAAATGGTGACATTTAGTAGACAAGATTATTATGCTGAACAAACACCTTTAATGTTTTCTCGGTGTAGTTCTCTTGGTTCTCTGAGTGGTTTTGAGCAGTATTCTATTCACGATGATCGTAGTTCTATTATCAGTGATTTTAGGTAACAATGTTTATAATTTCAAATATTAAAATTACTTTAAAAAACGCTATTTAATAATTACAATTAATTTTTAATAGTCGCAGGACCAGTGGTATTGTATCACCAAGTGAATTGCCTGATTCACCGACACAAACTATTCCATCCAGTCCCCATAACCACAAGAATCAATGCACCGATTTTATAAGTAAAATATCTGAAGAACCTTTAAGACCACCAGTTCGACATTTATGTATGCAATGCTATTGATCACCAGTGAAAGAGATAGTAATAGTAAAGATAGTAAAAATTATATGAATCTGTTTAAATTTTATCTTACAGTTAATCAGTATAATTTCTATATATTTAAATTGAAAATTATTTTCAGCATATTCGAAGTGTCATGCGCCACGAGTCAGTGTTTTCGAAGATGATATTGCCACTTTTAAAGAAGAATCCACACCAATTGAATTTTCTACCGCTACTAGTCTCAGTTCTCTCACAATTGATGACGAGATAAAAAGTACTAATTGTTCTAAAATGCAATCTGAATTAAAGGAAGTTTCAAATGATATTGATAAGAAAATCATTAAAGAAAGATCATTGGTAGAAAAGATTGAAAAAGACCAAGAACAAGTGAGCGATGGTGATGAAGATGATGAAGATATGTTGGCTGCTTGTATTAGTATGGGGATACAAAATAATAGGTAGTGTAAACTCTTTTTGTAGGTATTGATTTTTAAAGATTGAGTAATTTCTGATTCTCATAAATGTATCGTAGATATAGACAATCTTTCAAAACATTAGCTGTTCAAAAAAGTGTACAGCCTGAGTTATCCAACATCTTGGTACGTTGCCAAAGGATTGCTGTTTTAAATAGAATGGAACCTCGACTTCCTACAACTACTGCAGACACTCCAACAACTGCTTCTAAACCGACTAAAAACAATATAGAAGTGGTTGCTGCTCCAGACACAGTACATGTGTACTGTACAGAAGATACACCAGCTGATATCTCACCGGTAGGTTCACAATCGAACCTTTCCGCCTTGTCTATGCCAAGTGTTCAAGAGGATGTCGAAAGGGTTGAGGAAGCTAAATCTTCGACTGAAGTTGAATGCCATAGAAATGACCTTTCAGATGAGAGTTCTAATCTTTCTGGCGATGATGAGAAGATTCTTGATGAATGTATTCAGTCAGGAATACCAAAGGCAATAATCAAAATTTAACAAAAATTGATATTTTGAAAAGAGCCATTTATATTACTTTTTATATTAATTACGGTTTTAATATGTGTAGGTTCGACAGATAACTCCACCTCCAAATAGCAGTATTACCTTTGCACAGAAAACAGAAGTGCTAATGCAGAAATTTAATATATATGGTACACCTTCATCATCACCCATTGAAGGTGGCAACAAAAACTCAGTTCTTAGTAAACAATTATGTCATGCAGCGTTGGAACATGATAATGCTCTTTCTGATGACAGTCCTAATCATTCTGACGACGAAGCCATTTTGAGCGAATGTATCAGATCAGCAATGCCTAAGGTTTATTAAATGAATCGTAGTGTCGATCGAAATTGAATACTTTATTTTAAGTGTTTATTTTAAACACTTCATTTTTATTTCAGATGAAATTGAACATTTCATCGTTTATGGGTCAATCCTTATCACAAACAGCGGATAAATTAAAAGTAACTACTCCTCGAAAATCGGCCTCTTCTGCTCTATATCGTCAACTAGAATTTTCGGAACGAAATAAACATCAGTCAAAAAAACTTGTAGGATTCGAAGATAATTTAAGCCTTTCTGAAGAAGATGAGGATATTATATTAGCTCAGTGTATTAAATCGGGAATGCCAAAAGTAAGAATAAGTTTCTTTTTTAAAGGTATTGTTAAAATTATGAATATGACTATTTGACTGTTTCATTATTATTTTAGGCACTAAATGCTTCATCAAATTCGTCCTTAGTAGCTATAAAAAAGCAACCAGAACAGAATACGAAAAAAAGATCTACTTCTAGCACTTCATCATTTTATGTTAATAAACCTTATCCGACAAGGAATGCTACAGTACAGACTCAAATGTTTCACAAATTAGAAAGTGATGCATCAGTGTCCATGATTGGAGGAACTTCTTGTTCCTTTCATTTTACGAAGTCACCAGAAAGCAGAAGGCAGCCTGTTAAAAATGGTGGAATCATCTCGTATGAAAGAACAAACTCATTGGTGTCTTATAATAGAAAGTTGCTTCATTCAGAGCATGAGCATAGCAACATTAATGAGAACAGTTTGAGTATTTCTCGATCCCAAATCCCTAATTGCAGATCCCCAATTTCCAATGGAGTAGATAACGACGAAGAGGAGCTATGTCGCAGTGCAATGAAGTTAAGCGTAGCACCATCTCGACACAGCTCAGTTAGTTCTCTTAGTGAAGAGGGTTCTTTAGGATCTATAGAAGAATGGGCTCTGTTAGAGTTATGTATCAGCTCTGGTATGCCCAAAAATAAATATCGCATTAAGACGATGAAAGGTGTTGAAAGCAATAGTCATGAGGAACGCGAGACGATACCAGAAGATAATTATTCGATATGTAGCTACAATTCTTATGTTTGTAAAACTTGAACAAAAAATAGGTTGCTATACGTTTTGGTCCTATTAACAATTTTATTTATCGTTTATTGAAAGACTGAACGCTTTTTTATAATAAATGTGGTAGGATAATTTAGGTCAAGATAAGATTTCGAAAAAGTTAAAAAGCAGCGTGATTCAGCATTTAAAAACAAGCAATTGAGAACTTATACGCTTTCGAAGATTTCAGTTACTAATTGTAACGATACTCACTATATTAATATATCAATTGTAATACGTAATACAACTCATCTGATAAACGATCCTAAGGGATTACATATATGAAGAGCAGAGTATTTTAATTCGACTTATTTTGGATAGAGTAATAATCTTGTTAGATTATTGAGAATATAACTGAAATCTAACTCTTAATATCTTGTTAGAGATATTTACCCACTGCACTGCGTTTTGCGATTGATTTGACTGAATTGTTCAACTCACTGGAATCCGATGCTTATCGAATGATCGAAATATATATGACTAAATGATGAATTTCTTTATGAAAAATGAAATATTTTTATAACATCTAATTTAGTCAATAAGAGATTTTTTATTAGGTCGGTAAATTTCTTTATAAAAATGAATCTGAGGTCGTGTATAGACTAGCATACAATCACTGGAAACAGGCGACGGCAATAACATTCCTTGAGTTTTTAAGCTTTCGCAGTCAGGATTACTCATATTAAATGGCTTTTGGATAATGCCGCGTAAATAATTAGCTTACTGCCGACGTTTCGAAAACGTTATAGTTTGTTTCAGAGCTAGGGAGCTCGGATACTGGAGTCCCTTGTTCTGAGGAAGTCCAAAATATAGTCGTGTTCATTGGTGCAGAACAATGCACCAGCCAATCAGATATCTTTTAATGGATTATCTGTTCATTAAAAAACCGGTACGGCGACGTGCCAAATTGAGTTTACATGGTAACCTCGATTTCTATTGCGATTATTGGGATGTTTTAAAATCTCCCGTTCTTCGCGGTGTTTTAATCAACCAGTTGATCCATTAAAAGACATCTGATTGGCTGGTGCATTATTTCACACCAATGAACATAACTATGTTTTGGACTTCCTCAGAACAAGGGACTTAAGTATCAGAGATGCTTAGTCCTGAAGAAACAAACTGGAACGTTTTCGAAATGTCGGTAGTTAGCTAATTATTTACGCGGCATTGTTCGAAAGCCATTTAATATGAACAACATTCTTTCTTTTTTCCTCTAATGGTATAGAAACGAAAAGAATGTTGTCGTTGCCACCTATTTCCAACCATTATATTGTTTATTTCAACTTTAAGTAGTTAAATTAATCAGAGTAATGTTTTCAGTTCTTAATAAAAATAACAGTAAATTTTCTTAATGAACCTACACTTCAAAAAAATGACACTTAACACGTTGAATACTGCATGATCAACGCTATACACCTGTAACATGTCGGTCACCGTCACCAGTGACTTCCACGATATTTAACGTGTTAATCTTATATTTAAATAGACGTCTAGAAGAGCGTATGTTACACTCCATCAAATTTGTAGGAAAACGTAAAAACTGTTCAGTGTCAATTGTAGCAACTGAAAAAGTTGTGGTGCAACACATGCGTCTTTTTCTATTTTGATAAATAATAATTCGAAAAATTTGTAACATATGTCCTACTAGACACTCATTTATTTAATTTTATTGAATCTTATTGGCTTCATGGGTGCCTCTTATTACTTGAACTTATTTTCATTAGCAAGATTTTAAACGTTTCGCATTGATATACAATGGAGATTATTTCTTGCTTTATTTACCATCATTCTTTGTTTCACTGATGAGGTCAGCTTGAGTTCCGATTTGAAAAAGCAAATTACTAGTATAGTGATTGGTAATTATTTCCAAAAAGGCACACCTCACTTGTAGGGGAATGTAGGGTGTGTGGTTTTAACATTGGATGGTGTTAACACTAACACCTATCTCTTATAATTTCAGTTGAAAATAACAAAAATAGACATGGAGTGGTATGGAAGAAAGTCGATCGAGCCTAAGGGCCAGCGTGTTTGCACACACATTACGTCACACCAACAAATTCGAAACCGGCTCTGGTTTCGGTGTCAAATGCAAAATAATTAAATGGAACTTTTCACACACAGTCACAGCCGGCAGAAATTCAGACCGGATATCAATATTACCAGTATGGAATTTGACAAGCTGGACGCCGCACCAGGATAGCAAAATGCCGAAGTGTGTGCAAAGGTCTAAACCTTTTTTACGTATCGATCTCAGTGTTGAATACGTACAGGGCATTCCATACCAACTCGATCACTTTTGGACCTCGATGTCATACAGTTTTTGCCGATTTTTACGAAAACTGCCTTCACGTTTGAATTTGTATCTCCGAGACTACTAAAGATACAAAATTCAGCTTTTTCCATTAATCTTGAAGAATGTACGTACCTAAATAAATTTTTCATATTTGGAAAAAGTTTTCCAATCCAAAAAAAAGTAAAAATATTGTTGTTTAGAAAATTTAGAACCCGTTTCTATTGTCAAAAAATTTGAAAAAGGTATGTTCGTATTCTCTGGTCTTTCCCCTTTCGATTCCAATTTTTAAAATTCGCGGATACTCAAAAATTACAATTAGGGCGCGTCGGTGAACTTAACTATGTAACTTAATTGTTAACACGTACCTGAGTTTAAGCGCATCGCGACATTTGTCAGCGTGCCCTAATTACAGTTTTTGAGCATCGGCGAATTAAAAAAAGGAATCGAAAGGATAAAGACCAGAGAATGCGGATGTTTTTTTTTATTTTTTGATCCTTGAAACGGATTTCAAATTTGAAAAATAACAATATTTTTAACTTTTTGGATTGGAAAACTCTGTCCTAATATGAAAAAAAGTTTGTTCAGATAGGTACATTCTGCAAGATTAATCGAAAAGAAGCTGAATTTTGTATCTTTAATAGTTTCTAAGATGCAAATGCAAACTTAAAGGCAGTTTTCGTAAAAATCGGCAAAAACTGTAAACTTTGAGTTCTTGAATTTCTTAAATAATTTTAAAATTATTAAAATGGTATCTTAGTCCCCCCTTAATTGCGCATGGACTAGACTAGACTTCAATATCATCAACATCCCTGACATTGAGGTACAAAAATGATCGTGTTGGCGTAGAATGGCTCATACTCAATAATCTTACCACATTTCACTCATTTACTGTTAACCACTTACCTAACAAAGATTTTTGTGAATATCTCGGAAACTAAAATCGAGCGGCAGTAACATTTGTAGGAAAAGGTTGTCCAGGATCATAAAATTAACAATATATTTCAAGGTCATCGAAATCGATGAGGCATGCCTTTTTATAAAGAATTATCTACCAATTAAATTAGTTCGATGGTGTTGATTTCGAATCATATGTATATCTAACGAGACAGTACTCTATCTAGATTTTGGAAATTCTTACAAATCCCACTATTGTTTGGAGATAAATGATGTATTGTTTTTAAAGAAACACTGTCTTAAATAATGTAGTACTAAAAGAGATTGTTGTATCTTCTTTGGTTTCGGGTTATTACATTTGTTATTGTATCTTCTTCGGTTAGGGGTCACTACATTTATAAAACGTGATATCACGAGGTTTTCATTTTTATAGATTCTTGTTTAAGGAATATTGTATAATTATATTAGCCTTACTTTGTATTATCATGTACCTACTTTTATATCTTTCACGATGTAATTAGACACCGCTTCTGCTGCAGCATGTGACACCGTAACATGAAGAAAGCAGATGCGTAGAAAGAAATGAAAATATTTTATTTACTTGCTTCTACTTACGTTTCTTAAAATTTGGGATCTCTCATTAATTACAAGATATTAAGTTAGTAAGCTGTAATTAGAAGGGAAATTAAATTACAAGCAAGTGTGCTAAAATATTGATTAATTTACTTTATATCTCGCAATTAAAAAACTAAATTGTTATATCATTATATTTATCAATAATAAAGTTTCGTATTGTCATTTATTATAAAAGTAGTACTTTATTTTTAAGACTATTTTTAAATCAAGAAACAATCCCCTACTCTATCGTTATTATCGGATGTACACGTATACCAAGTATGTGTGGTAATGTTTAAGGACTAAAAAATATACCGCAATGTTTCAGATCTATGGCATAAAAAATTACACACCGTAATTCGTCGTAAACTATAAATTTACAGGTAGTAATTGGTGCGTGGAAGCATCAATTTCCCGACAGAAAGTATAAGAACTGCCAAAGGTTTACCGTTTGAACAAACAGAATTATTAACTATTAAGTTATAAGTTGTTTTTTTATTAATAATTCTTAGACATTTTATAGTTATCAAACAATTTAAGCTTATTGTTAGAACCGCTGAATTCAGGGATCTAACGGGGTCCGGATTGGGTGGTTGAGAAGAGGGTGTCAAAAAAAAAGCGTACAATGAATCAAATTTAAGTCGGCCCTTAAAAGGGCTTAATTACGACGTTTACTGATAAATAAAAAAATGCTCTGGGACGAGGCCTCCTTTGGTTCTTGGGACGCCGTCTATGCCTTTTGGGGAGCAGAGCCCTTCTCCTCCCTTGACGCCGGTCAGCGACGCTGGCGTCTGAAAAAGAAAATAGCGATGGAACCGCACAGGTAAGCGAGCGTATTGCTTTCACGCTATACCGTGTCTTCCCGACTCCAGGCTTCGATAACGAGCCTATGTGGAGGGGAGAGCAGTACCTTGACGTAACGTTAAGGGCTTAGGGTAGTCACGTGACTACGAGATTTCTTGGTCGGTATCTGCCGTTACAGTTTTCTTTACAGAAATAAAATTATCCACAGACATGTAGCTGCCTAATGAATGCGAGATGGAGCCACACTATGATTCCCCCTCCACTATACACACTACTATACGAGCCGTATGTACGTGAATTCGGCCCTTCGGATCACTTCGGATAGCTTCGGAAAGACGAGAGAGAAGGCAAATGTCAAATCTTACTCTCGCGTTTCTAAAACGCTATTGTGGTTTGGTCCAAGTCGCCCGCAAGCGGCATTGCGCGGCACGAGTCACTCGTAAAATATTTCGAGTGGAAACTCTGGTTTATATGCAAAACTAAATCAGTTTAATAAAAATTACTTTTCGAGTTTATGTAACTTGAATGTAAAACATGATATACTTACAAGTTTTACAGTTTCTACGTTCTTGATACCAGCCTTTAAAAATCAATTAAAACAAGTTCATGATGATTTCATATTAATTTACTTACAAACAATAACAGTAAACGAATTATAGTTATCTCTTTGTATATGTGGCGAATTATTTCCAATTCGTTTCTCCTTCCGGTTTGGTCTGGGTTAGGTCAAGGTTAGCTCTGGGTATATACAAAATAAGAGGAGACGTTGCTAAAAATACATTAATTTAATATATTTATAATAATCATCAGAATCTCGGTTGCTGCTGCGACCCCGACCGCGGCTTCTCCCATACTTCCATTTACGGACTTTCTTTTTAAAATCCCAGAACTGTAATATGAAAAATAGACACATGTTATTCACGAAATTTACTTCGTTCTTGAACAAAAAATGAATAGATAAATTACTTTGCGCTTTAGCATAAGATCGCCTATGATCTACGTATCGTTTGTCGTCATGCCTCCTCTAAAGCTTGCACCGACTCCGGCATCGGCATCGGAGTCGGCGTTGGTGTGGGCGTCGGCGTCGGCGTCGGCGTCGGCGTCGGCGCTAGCTTTAGAGGAGGCATGACGACAAAACGTACGTAGATCATAGGCGATCTTATGCTAAAGCGCTAAGTAATTTATCTATTCATTTTTTGTTCAAGAACGAAGTAAATTTCGTGAATAACATGTGTCTATTTTTCATATTACAGTTCTGGGATTTTAAAAAGAAAGTCCGTAAATGGAAGTATGGGAGAAGCCGCGGTCGGGGTCGCAGCGGCAACCGAGATTCTGATGATTATTATAAATATATTAAATTAATGTATTTTTAGCAACGTCTCCTCTTATTTTGTATATACCCAGAGCTAACCTTGACCTAACCCAGACCAAACCGGAAGGAGAAACGAATTGGAAATAATTCGCCACATATACAAAGAGATAACTATAATTCGTTTACTGTTATTGTTTGTAAGTAAATTAATATGAAATCATCATGAACTTGTTTTAATTGTTTTTTAAAGGCTGGTATCAAGAACGTAGAAACTGTAAAACTTGTAAGTATATCATGTTTTACATTCAAGTTACATAAACTCGAAAAGTAATTTTTATTAAACTGATTTAGTTTTGCATATAAACCAGAGTTTCCACTCGAAATATTTTACGAGTGACTCGTGCCGCGCAATGCCGCTTGCGGGCGACTTGGACCAAACCACAATAGCGTTTTAGAAACGCGAGAGTAAGATTTGACATTTGCCTTCTCTCTCGTCTTTCCGAAGCTATCCGAAGTGATCCGAAGGGCCGAATTCACGTACATACGGCTCGTATAGTAGTGTGTATAGTGGAGGGGGAATCATAATGTGGCTCCATCTCGCATTCATTAGGCAGCTACATGTCTGTGGATAATTTTATTTCTGTAAAGAAAACTGTAACGGCAGATACCGACCAAGAAATCTCGTAAAGTCACGTGACTACCCTAAGCCCTTAAGGTAATGCAGTGGACTGTATTACCGACGATTCTTCACACTGAAGAAAGCCTCGGTCGAGGAGTGTACAGAGAGGAGGGATCCTTCTTTTCTCCGTTTAACCTGTCTTCGAGGAAGGCTTGCCTCGTACGAATCACGGTTGTAAGCCGAGATTCGCGAGCTTTTGACTCACTGGCACTAGCACCGGCTAGGCTTGGTGGCTGATAAAGCCCAGAGGTTCTAACACTCACCGTTCACCACGACGTGTGCATCTATTCGTCACACGCGGGCTGCTGCTAAACGGGTGATAGAACGCGGGTAACGCAGAGGTGACGCACTTACGTTAACCCTCTCTGTTATGTTGCCAAATATCATGGTTCAACCAAGAAGTGGTCTTTGGTTGTTCCTCTGACGAATAGCAAACTCAGGGAATCGGGGTAACCACCGATTCCAAGAGTACAGTTACTCGTCTTCAATAAATCGACACTAAGCAATCGCTGCTCTATCGCATATTTATTACGTGTATATCGAATGGAGCAATAGCACGAGTTGTAGTGCGACAAACACAGCGAAGAAGGCGTCACGAGCCAAGGAACTTGGTACCCAAATTTCCTGACTTAGCGGACTCTTCTATAATAGCTGTAAACTTGCTACCGTGCGAGCGATCGGTGCAAGACTGACTTCGACTTACGAGACGCTCCGCGAAAATCGCGGAGTTCCCGATAATCTGCTACGCGGCGCTCGCTTATTGTTGTCTATCTGTATCTAATGTTTCGATTTTACTCTCTCTCTTTGTCAGGCTCCGATATCCCCACTCGATAGCGGGTCTGAGATTCAAACAGCTGATCGTGATCGCTCACCTGTTCGAACTTCAACCGCATCGGATGAAAAACGAGTCGTAATTCGAATGTACCGAGTTTATTGTCAACGCAACTGAATCTCCTACCGAAGGCGACCTTCGGTCGGTCACGTATGCTAACGTACTGCGATTCTCGCGGACGAAACAAAGATTCGAAATTTAACTGTCTCTTAAACACTTATGAAGAATTCTTTTTTATTAAATCTATCATAGCATTCTGCTTTTTATAAAAATGTAACTAATTACAAGATTTATTGGTTTTATTAAAACCAATTTATACTACTTATTTTAGTCAGCTCGATTTGCATGATTAACATTGTTTAAGTCATATTAAACGTTACTTTTGTTTGGTTTTATTGGACAAAGTAGTTTTACAATGTACTCTAGAATCTTATTTGAACCACGTGAACTGTGATACAGGTAAGAAGTCTTTTCTTGGTTAACAAAATGAATAGTAAGTTAGCAGCCAGAAGTGTTGAAAGTATGTGCGTCAATGTAATACTGAAAGACTACTGAATGTCACATGTAGCTGTTGGTATTTAGAATTCGAAGAATTCAGTTTGATAATCGAAGTGATAAGGCGAATTTTGTGAGAGTTCGTTTCAACATTATTAAAATGCCGAAAGTTCAAAAAAGTAGAATTTCACTGATGAAAAGCTCGATCGAAGGCGATCCCAATTTCATTATTGATGAAATTAATGAAAGTAGTATTTACTGTGAAATGTGCAATAAAAGTGTAAAGTGCGATAGAAAATCGCAATTAAACATATTGTTGCAGTAGCGGCTCGCCGTCGCCCGAGTTTCGCGCACTTCACTAAATGGTATAATACACTTTGTACAACACTTTATTTATAACTATGTACAGGAATATGTTCGGTCGTTCCATAGACATTAGTCTCGAACGCGTTTATGATTACGACTGACAGCTATCAAGCTATCAACGCAGTTGGTCTTCTTTGATTCTTTACTGTCTTCTTACGAGCACCAGTTGGCCGTGGCTGCATATCGAGTGCTCGCAATATTGCCGCTCCGCCGAAATACGTGGACGTCCCGACCGCGCCAAATCATGTTTTTTAAGGCAGCCGGTAGTTTGTTTCCAGCATCTTCTCGGACGCAAGGGCTTGGGAACTCCTGTCTGGAAAAAGAGGTATACGTAAAGAAATACCTGCGTGGTCTTTTCAGGCTGATGCCATTTTGGCATTTGTCCTATGTCCCAAGGAAAATCACCTATAAACCTTGGGCAAGGTGGTGGTTCTCAGAGACCTGGTTCTTCTTACGTGAGAGTTCTCTTCTCCGGTTCCTTACCCTTCCTCTTGCTTCTTGTAACTTGCGTCTTTCTTTCTTGAAGTCTTCTCGGATCCTGCCTCCCGCGGTCTTTCCCAACGAAGCAATTCCGCCGAACGCACCTCCTTATTTCCCACCGAGGAATCATCATTCCTTGCATGGTAAAGGGATCTCTTTATAAATCCACGCTCTCCTGGGAGAACATGAGATCTTCGGCGTGAAGAAAACGACAAATGAGTCACCTACCCCCTGTCGGCTCACTTACACAGCAAACCCCAGACCGCACATAAGGTAGCCGTTGTGCCCCTGGACAACGGAGTAGAATGAAGGGTAGAGAACGGAGATTCACTCTAGTCTTCTTCGATGGCACATCTTGGGCGAAGACGGTCCGGTGTCGTCCTCCGAAACCCCGCTCTTCTTCAGTTAGTTTCCAGGTCCCTTCGGCGTTGGCATTTTACCGGGAGGTGGCCTTCACTTTCCGAGGATTCTTATGTTGGTGTGGAAGGCTTCAACCATTTGACTCATAGTCGATCTGTACCCACATTGGGTGAACTTACTGGGGCAGAGAGAGAGCGCCCAGTCTCCCACAGAGAACGTTTCCAATCTTCGCGCCCTGCCAGGAGCATTTGCAAAGCAACAGACCTGACGCCGGACGTCTTATTAAGGTGGGGCCGCGTCTATAGGGCCCGCAACGGCTCCCAACCCCTGCTGACTACAGTCAACGGGGTACAGTCGTGCGATCGCTGGCTTCATGCGAAGGTCCTATTTCCTGCTTCCCTTAGCTTTCCTCTTTCCTCTTGACGTTTCTTGTGGCCTTCTTTCTTCTCTTCTTTGACTTTCCTTGGGGTTATACTTTCGTTAACGAAATGGATCACCGCGGTTTTCGCACCTCGCGACCTGTCCAACTATTGCCGTGTCCCTCCCGTGTTAATCCGGGTTTCGTTTTCTCTTTTGTGTCCCTTCGGGTGAACATTGATCCCTCGTTGGTGGGGGGAGGAGATGCAAAGTCGAAGTCCGATGTTCCCCCGGTAACAGCATCTTCTTCTTTCCCACGCTGCTTCCTGCTGACATGCCTATCCTCCCCGCAGATCCGACACTCTTTGGTTCGCACATGGGGTGGTGAAATTTTCCTCTACCTTCTTGTTAGTCTAGGTCATCAGAGCTCGGAATAGACAAAATTAGTAGGGTGTTCACACGTCGCGGATTTCCGCGCCGGGATACGCAACAGCACCTCTACGACTTTCACCTCTAGTGCCCTGCTTACTGCGGCCCCGCACCTCCACGGGACAATCCGCGAACGCTGCCCCGGCTAACCTTCCAATCTCGACCGTTAGCGAAAAAATCGTCTCCTCCCTTCGCTGCCAGCAATTTTGGAATAGGACATAATTTAAATTGGCTAAATTTTTAGCTCTAAAACGGAGCTCAAGGGTCGAAACCAAGGCAGAACAGTTTACAAGCTGAGCAGCGGAGGAAGTTGTCAAAATTCCTCTCGCCGTCCCGCCCAACGAAGCAACCAAAGCGATGGCTTTGCCCGTCTCGTCCCATCCGTTTGCCTGCGCTACCGCCTCAAACTGGATGAAGTACTCTTCCCACAGCGTTTTCCCGTCGTACTTTATCGGCTTGACCGCGTCCCAAGTTTAGGGATACGATGTGTTCATGCTCGCTCGCTACGGGCAAATCCAGACGCGGCGAAGGAATATAGGAGATAGTACTTGTTTTGTTGTATGAACTGAAAACAGACTTGCTAGATCTAGTGATTCACCAGAGCGGATAATGTAGTTTTTCTACACACAAAGGTAAAAGATGGACTCATAAAACAGGCACTCTTCTTTTACTGTCAAGCTATATTCGATTGCTACGTTGCAAAGTGTTTCATTCTTTTATACTGGAATGGATCAGATGGCGCTTGTTCTCGAAGCATTGTGGGGTGTAACTTGCACACACAACGCGCACCGGCGCATGGCGAATTAACTGTAGAGGTTGGCAGCCATGCGCCATGTGGATTGGCGTCCTGCGACACGAGCACGTGAAAAGAAAGAAGAAACACTTACTTCCGTTCGGACTACAGGCGCGAACACGCCCAATAAGAACTTATATTCTGTTAGTTTTTTATGAAGTTAAATATATTATATTTGTTTCACATGAGCACTTGTTTGAACGTTATATGTAGAACCCTACATAAATGGTGACCCCGACGTGATCTGTGATTCTGCAATATCAATGGTGAATTAGTATAAAGACATTAAAAGTGCGCATTTGGAAAACACAAGCTCGTCCGCCGTACGGCCACTTAATTTACAGAAACGTCGATACCAGCATGGACGACAAAAAGGACGAACAAACGCCGGTTGATATCGCAACGCTGCGGTAGCGCAATTGACATCTCTCGAAAGAATCGAATTACCACTGTTTTGGGCGAAGAAAACTAAATTATGGTTCACTTCAGTCGAGGCCTAATTCGCAAGCCGTCGAATTACGTCTGATTTATCGAAATACCACGCAGTGGTGGCTCGATTAGATGAAGATGCTCTGACGAATGTCGAACACATACTAGACGACCCGCCATCAACAGATAAGTATGCTAAATTAAAGGAAGCATTACTAAATCATTACTGTATCTCACAGGAAAGACGCATCCGAACTCTAGTATCTGGACTGGAATTAAACGACGGGAGACCATCAAAGTTTCTGGCAAAGATGCATCGCTTAGGCGGCGAAGCGTTGGATGAGTCATTCTTAAAGACGCTGTGGATGGACCGCTTACCCGGCTACATTCAAGTAGCGTTAACGATCGCAGATGGTTTGGCGCTGCCAGCACTAGCACAGCTGGCCGACCAGATCTTGGAAATACCGCAAGATGCGAACAGACGTCACCTTATGCCCATTACTAACCAAGCAGACATGGGGTTAGAAAAACGGGTTGACGATCTAGCAGCCGAACTTGAAGGAATAAAAAGGCGCCTAGCCCAATTGTCGATCCGCACACCGTCACGCAGTAATCGACGTACTCGGTCACACAGTAACCCTGCCAGACCAATCACCAACAGCACACAGGGCAGAGATACAGATAAATGCTATTACCATACGAGGTTCGGTATCGAAGCAGAGAAATGCGCACCACCGTGCTCCTGGCTTCAATCCCAGGAAGCTCAACAACAACAGGGAAAAGGAACCAACCGCCAATAGATTCGGCGACTATTGGTGGTCCACAAAACCCCCGCCGCTTATGCATCCGCGACCGATCAACTGGATTAAAATTCCTCGTGGATACCGGTGCGGACTTATCAGTTATCCCTGCCACAAGAGTAGACAAAAGGAATATAGCAAAACAAACATTGTACGCTGCAAACAATACCGCAATCCGGACGTACGGAGAGAAAACTCTCATATTAAATTTAAAACTACGTAGACCAATCCGTTGGACATTCTGCGTAGCCGGAGTACCATACCCCATCATTGGAGCGGATCTAATACATAATCACGGAATTCTAGTAGACTTGAAGCGTGGTCGTGTCACCGACTCCACCACGGGATGCTCAAAATCGGGGACATACGCTTTGATATCTGTTACCTCCATTACAGCAATAGGTAGCAAAGATAAATACTCAAATATATTAAAAAAATATCCAAAGATTGCAGGCAGTCTATCAAAAGCAATAACAGCGCCATATGCTGTTAGACATTTTATCAGTACTACGGGACCACCGTGTAACGAGCGCATTAGGCCATTAAGACCAGAACGATTAAAAACGGCTGAAGAAGAGTTCAGAATCATGGTTGAACTCGGAATCGTCAGACCATCTACTAGCCCATGGGCCAGCCCATTACACATGGCCAAGAAAAAGAATGGCGACTGGAGACCTTACGGAGACTAGAGAAAACTCAATTCTCAGACAATAGCAGAGAGGTACCCAATTGTTTTACCTCAAGATTTTACCTCTAACTTAGCAGGAAAGTCAATTTTCAGCACTATTGATCTACGCAAAGCATTCCATCACATTCCTGTGGCTGAGGAAGATATACCCAAGACAGCGGTAATCACGCCTATTTGAATTCACACGCATGCCATTCGGTCTCCGCAACGCCGCCCAGACTTTCCAACGTTTTATCAACGAGGTGATAAACAGACTCGACTTCGTTTTCGCTTACATCGACGACTTATTAATAGCTTCTTCGTCACCAGAAGAACACGAACAACATTTTCACACTGTATTCCAAAGACTTGAAAGATTCGGACTCTGCATGAATACAGACAAATGCGTTTTAGGGGTTAATACCGTTGATTTCTTGGGGCGATCGGCGCAGCTCTTGAACAAGAAGTTAACAACAACTGGGAGTCGCTCAGATTTTTCTCGAAGAAACTAGCACCAGCGCAAAAAAATTATAGCACATATGACCGGAAACTAAGAGCAGTGTATGAAGCCGTCAAATTTTTTAGGTTTTGGCTCGAAGGTAGAAATTTGACTATACTAACAGACCATAAGCCGCTGACATTCGCATTCTAACAACAATCGGACGAAGCTTCTCCGCGACAAGTCCGTCAACTTTTATTCATCAGCGAGTTCACAACAGATATTAGGTACATCACCGGAACAGAAAATAAGGTAGCTCATGCATTTTCACGTATTGATACACTGAGACTACCTACCACCATTGATTTCAATGAGTTAGCCGAAGCCCAAAGCCATGACAAACAACTACAAGAATTACTGCAAAACAATGACACATCACTTCGCCTGCAAAGACTTACTTACGGACCCGATCATCAAGGTATTTATTGTGATGTTTCAACTGATGATATTTGATCGTTTGTTCCAGAAGCTTTTCAGCGTAAAGTTTTCGACGTCTGCCATGGTTTGCCACACTCCAGCGGACGTATCACAGTCAAAATAATAGCTCAAAGATACGTGTGGCTTTCGATGAACAGAGATGTTACGAATTGGGCAAACAATTGTATACCATGCCAGCGTGCAAAGGTCGGACGACACGTCCACTCACAACCAGCAACAATAAAAGCAACACGGCAGATAATAGAACAGACATGCAAAAGGAAAAAACCAAACACGAACACCATAAAATACAAAGACATGAAGATTTAGAAAGTAAGTATACAAATTCCGTACAAACCAAAATTAAAGAAATCAGTGATAAAACAAAGGAAGAAACAGATAATAAAACTGAGTAATAAATGTAATTAGAATACGAACCATATTTCCCCCAATTCCGCAGAGGATATAATAGTGGTGTCAGAAGTGGGATATAGTGCGCCCGAGAAAAGAGAGCATACGAGTAGTCACAGACAAAATGCCGTTGTCACAAGAAGATTTAGACGTGATAACAAAATCGTTAACCGAAGCATTTAAGACAGCTTTCACGGGCGCAGCGGCTGCAGCCGTAACAGATAGTGCAAACAACGGTGCGGAGCCATTAAGTAAGCCACCACCATTCATATTGCAAGAGTTTCGTTCCTCCGATAACACGACAGTCGAGGATTACTTCAAAAGATTCAACTGGGCGTTGGAGTTAAGCAGAATTCCAGCTGGGCTACATGCTAATTACGCGCGCGTACACATGGGGACGGAGTTGAACAACGCACTGAAATTGTTGATAGCACCTCAGACACCGGAATCGCAAACGTACGTAAATATTCGTAACACACTCATTGCACATTTTGATACCGTCAAAAATAAATACGCTGTTACGTACGGAGAATATTTTCCGGTTACTCTCCCAAATATTCGAGTCTCTGCCTATTAAGAGAAAACGCCCTAGCACTTTCGTTTTTCGTTATCTTAATGGAAACGCGACTCCGAGCAGCTGGATAGCAACCACGACGCTGTACCAACCGTGAGAAATTTCCTTATATGGAAATTTCTAACGAACCCCCACTCATTTTTCGGCCTATATAAACTCAGAGATTTTAGCCCTAACGGGTTCAGAACAGTACCGTCACGTTGATAGTCAAGTTCGTCAGAGTTGGTTGCTATCCAGTTAGATCGGGCTAAAGTTCCCTTTTGAGTCTACAGTTAACCTCGTAGAATTCGCGAGTCGGCATAAATTCTATCTGGCAATTCCTACGACCACTCTGTAAGTCCCCGCATCGCCAGTGCGTTAACACCGTGCATTAAAATCATACACTTTACGCGACAACACTACACTGTACACTTGTACGTAAAGACTGATTTAGAATATATTCAAGTATTCATTGTAATTTTGCGTAGATTGCTTACAAACCTATAACTACCTTAAGCGATCCCATTCGAAGTTGACAGATCCACCACGATACAGCTTAACCGCTCAAGTTGTATCAATTAATAATTTAAAAAGTTACGAGGCTCAGTAACATCTCCTGCGGCTCACTGATCTTACATCAGATTCGTCCGCTTACCCTTACTTCCAAAGAAACTGCATTCAACCTAGTGGCTCCTCGATTTATTCGAGTTCGTCCACGAAAGCTAACCTATCCTGTAGCTAACTGATTTTTACATCAGTTTCGTCTACTTCCTACAGCTACCTGATACCAGGTTCGTCTGTACATTATCCAACTTTCTTACAGCACCCTGATTTCGCATCAGGCTCGTCTGTTCGAATTCGCCAACCTCCTTAACAGCACCTCAATTTAATTTGAGTTCGTCTGTAAAACTGATCCTAGTGACTCCCTGATTTCGCATCAGGTACGTTCACAAACTCAATCTCCTGCGGCTCACTGATCACCGATCAGTTTCGTCCGCAAGTACACCTATCCTCAGAGGCTTCCTGATTTTACATCAGGTCCGTCCTCGTCTACAATAATCCTAACGGCTCACTGATCTCGCATCAGTTTCGTCCGTGTACCAACCAACACATCAACCACTATATTCTTTGGAAATATACCTATCCTCGCCGGTTTCTCGCGCTGCTCGCCTCCCGTCTCGTAACAACGCCGAGAGTGTAAAATTTCGTCACGTTGTTCAACAACAAGGAGAGTCAATCGCCAACTTCGCATTACGCCTCCGATAGGCGGCGACACACTGCGAATACGGGGAATTTTTAGATTGCATGCTTGTAGAGCAGATGTTACATGGACTCAATGCTCGTGACATGTGCGACGAAATTATTCAGAAGAAGCCAAAAACATTCGCTGAGGCATACGAGGTAGGCCCATGTACTCGAATCGACACGTCAAACATCCGAAGAAGTTAAGGCTAACACGACGCTCCTGGAAAACACGCACATGCTTAGTAGTGCACCAGTACAATTCAAGAATAATAGAAAGGTACCGCGCCAGAGATCAGCGGAGCGCGCGCATGGTCGAGGTTTAACGCCCCGTAAACCAAGTCCATCGCACAAACGGGAACAAGGGAAAGGTTTCTCGCACTACGCGTGCTACGGATGCGGAGCCCCGCACAAACGCAGCTAGTGCCCGTACCGAGACACGGAATGCAATAAATGCGGGAGAATAGGACACCTTGCCAGAAGGTGCAGGTCGACGAATGAAGGCTCACATGCGCTTGAACGAGTTCCAGATGAGGAATTGCCAGCGGAACAAGTTGACTCGTTACGATTTCTTAATAAAGTGGAGGAAATATACAGTATGAAAACGTGTGATAAAAAAATTCTGAATATACAGATAGAGAGCCAGAATATTGAAATGGAATTAGATAAAGGATCACCAGTGGGCATTATTGGCAGCAATCCGTTGCGCAAAATCAGACCCAATTTCGCTTAAGACCAACAGAAAGGCAGTTCGCTAGCTATTCAAAACACTGGTTGAACGTGGTAGGACGCGTCCCAGTCAATGTAAAAGTGGGGTCAACAACGCGCAGGCTTAATTTATACATCATCGAAGGCGAATACGACTCGTTGTTTGGGTGGGAGTAGATTTCTCATTTTGTACATGAAGTGAATTGGGTTGGACTCTGTTCCCCGCTAGAAATTCACTCGTTGACGGCTACAACACCCCAACTTGCAGAGGAACAAAAAAGACGCCTTAACCAATTACTGGCAAAGTATGAAGACATATTCAGTCGTACGGCAAGGAAATTGATTGGTCCGCTAGCCAAAATGCATTTGAAAACCGGAGCGACACCTAAGTTTGCCGATGCCCGTGAAATTCCATACGCGTTGCGTGATACTTATGCCAAGGAAATAGAGGCAAAATTGGCATCGGGTCATTTCGTACGAGTAGATCATTCGGAGTGGGCCTCGACAACACATGTGGTAATGAAAAAAAACGGGAAAATACGAATCACTGGAAATTACAAACCGACTTTAAATCCACAACTGATTATAGATGGGCACCCAATCCCAAAGGCCGAACACATTTTCAATGATATGAAAGGAGCCAAGATGTTTTGTCACCTTGACATTACGGATGCTTACGCTCATCAGAATTCAGTGCTGCACTAACATTGAATACACCCACACATGGGTTAATTTGTCCAACTTGAGCACAATATGGGGCAGCAAATATTCCGGCCATTTGGCAACGCTGAATCGAGACGATAATTAAAAATATGAAAAAGTGCGCAATTTTTTTGATGATTTGCTTCTTTTTGCAGATTCATTCGAGGAATTACTTAAAACTTTCGAAGAACTTCTGGAAAAACTGCGGCAGCATGGTATTCGTTTAAACCGAGAGAAATGTACATTCGCAGGCTCCACAATAGAATTTTTAGGACATAAAATCGATGCACGATGCATACACAAATCCGACAAACACATTGAGGCAATACGCGACTTTCCCAAGCCAACTACGCTGGAGGAACTTGAACTATTCATTGGAAAAGCTACATATTACAACGCATTCATTCCGGATTTAGCAACGAAGGTGCGTCCACTTCGAGATATGCTTATCAGCGAACAATTCAGATGGACGCAAACAGCTGACAAGGCATATACAGAGCTCAAAGAAATACTAACGTCCCCGCAGGTTCTCATGCCTTATGACCCAGAGTTACCGCTACTGCTGGCAACGGATGCAAGCAAAATAGGACTAGGCGCCGTGCTCTCACACCGGCTGAGCAACGGCCTGGAACGACCAATCGCTTACGCAAGTCGAACGATGACACCTACTGAGCAGCGATATCCCCAAATTGATAAGGAGGCCCTAGCCATTGTTTGGGCCGTCCAAACATTTTTCTATTATTTATACGCACGCTCATTCACACTTATTACGGACCACAAACCACTTACCCAAATTCTGCACCCTGACTAATCGCTGCCGATACTTTGCATCAGCCGCATGGCAAATTATACAGATTATTTAGCACATTTCAATTTCAAGATAGAATTCAAACCAGCTAAAGCGAATACAAACGCAGACTATTGCTCCCGGGCACCGTTACCAACGACATTATATTATGTCCATAAAATCGCTCTCCAAAAAGGAAAGGAAATGGCAGAGTTAGAAGGGTTTGTCCAGTTCATTTTATGTCAGATAAAACAACTACCAGTGCAAGCCGAGAACATTGCCAAGGAAACACGAAAAGACCCACATCTCACAAAAATCGTACAACTCTTAGAAACAGGTCAGGATCTTGCGCGCTATGGATATAAGACTCCGGATCGTAATTACAGCCTGACATCAAATTGTCTCGTGTTCGAGCACCGGGTCGTCGTGCCAGAGAAACTACAGATGGTAGATATATAGTCAGTATCCCATTCAATAACAAAATTGATAAATTAGGGGCATCAAAAGATCAAGCAGAAGGCTTTTATTTGCAATGGAAAGAAAATTTGCTAGAAATCCAACACTTCGCGAGCAATACGTAGAATTCATGTCAGAATATGAACGGTTAGGACATATGTCGCGTATCACTGACTTTATTGACACTTCAATTTCAAGTTACTTTTTGCCACATCATGCCGTCTTTTAACATTCCAGTACAACTACGAAGATTCGAGTAGTCTTTGATGGATCAGCTAGAACAACAACTGGTATATCGTTGAATGAAGTGCAGCTTGTGAGGCCAACAGTACAGAGCGATCTCTTTTCAATTCTACTGAGATTTAGGAAGCATAACATTGTTTTATCAGCTGACATCGAAAAAGTGTGTAGGCAAATCCGCGTCAGAAAGGAAGATAGGAAATTTCAACGAATTCTTTGGCGTGCTAATCCCAATCTTCCCGTCGATACATTTGACCTAAACACAATTACATACGGAACCGCGTCAGCTCCCTATCTAGCGACGCGCACATTAGTAGAGGTAGGACAACAAATTCTCGATAGTTACCCGATTGCTGCTAAAGTGATCATCAACGATTTCTATGTTGACGATCTCTTAACTGGTTGCGAAACTTTAGAAGAAGCTAGGCAACTCCATAAGGAATTAAAATACATTTTAGGGTAGGCAGGCTTTCCATTGAGAAAGTGGGCTAGTAATGACTGCCAAGTTTTTACAGATATTACGGACGCACAACAGGAAATAGAGTTTCACACGACGGATAAAATTCCAAAAACACTAGGACTCTTATGGTCAATACAAACCGACGAGTTGAAATACATTTTAAAACCTTGTTTGCAAGTTACAATATCTAAACGTACGATTCTTTCTCAAATAGCACAGATTTTTGACCCATTAGGTTTGATAGGGCCAGTCATTATCAAAGCCAAGCTACTTATGCAACAATTATGGCAACTCCAGGTAGAATGGGATGAGACTTTACCGCAAGGTCTATATCATGTTTTTTATTAATTAAACGTAGATATAAACCTTATACAGTATTATATTTATTAATCACTATTACTAAGTGAAGTTATTACTATAGCATATGTATATTAGCATTTATAAGTGAATAGCACACAAGACAGAGGTTATCTCAATCGCGCCATATTCTGTACTATTCATTAGGTTAGGTGCACCGATCACCAAACAAGAAGATGGCGCGCCTCTCGGCGTGTCGAAGTACATAACACCTCCTCCCTCCTTTAGGAGTTCTCGGGATTTCACGTTGATGAAAAGAACTATGTAGGCTTGCGAGTTCGGTCGGATCGTCGCAGTAACTACATTGGAGGTGTTTGGGCCCTTGTTGGTGCCAAGCGCTCTCGCGCTTCTGGTCTTGCTGTAGAATTTGCATGTTGCTGTCCTGAGTTGTTGAATGTGCTCGAAGTAGTGATATTAGTTCCCACATTGCCGTAGGAATGAATTCTGCGTTTCAATCCTGGCGATTCTGCTGCTTGTACTGGTGATTGGGTCGGCTCAGTAAAACGTTCAGGAGCTTTCTCCTGGTCGTGTGCTCTTATCTGGACGACATGCCGTTTGAAGGGTCTTCCACCATAATCTGTTTCGTAATGTAGGTCTCCTAAGCGTGTGATTACTGTACCTAGAATCCAGTTGTCCATCCTTGGATTAACAGAGAGGAAATAGACGGATTGCATTGGTTATGTAGTAGGTGGCCGAGGATGGAGATCGGCTTAAGAACAAAAGACGTGGTTAACCTCTCTAAAGCTTTATTTTAACTGCTGCACGTGGTGCGTACGGTGTGACTCTGTCTTGACTAACTTCGGGCGTCTACCGATTGTTTTCCTACTTCCGGTACTACGCTAGTCAACTATAGTTAAAATGTGCGAAACGTAGGATTAAATTTGAATTGCTGCCTCTCTGTTACTTTTGTTTGCGTAGAATTTGGTCGCACAAGGTCAAGACGTGTTCGTATGTTGCGTCCAAGAAATAATTGTGCGGGCGACTGTTCCGTTGTTGAGTCTGGAGCTTTTGTATATTGCCTAAGAAACTCGTTAATGTCGCGTTCCAATGTACCCTGTGTAGTTCGCATTTTCCGTAGTGCATCCTTCGTAGTTTCGACGTATCTTTCCGCCTACCCATTCGTGGAGGGATGATATGGGGCAATAAGCTTATAATATTTGACTCCGCTCATTTTTAAAAATGTTCCGAATTCATCTGAAATAAACTGTATACCATTATTAGAAACCACTGTAATAAGACTGCCGTAAGCTGCAAACAATTTGTCTAAGATCTCGATGGTTGCGGTACTCGTAGTTGAGCCTGTAGTTTTAACTTCGATCCATTTACTGTAGGCGTCTACAATGATAAGTAACATCATGCCTGCCACCGGTCCTGCATAATCAATGTGGATACGTTCCCATGGACCTCTGGGATACTCCCAGTGATGCTCGCGAAATTTGGGTGGATTGTGCGCATGTTTTGCGCATTCAGTACATGATTTTGCAATGTGCTCTATATCCGCATCGATGCCTGGCCAATAGACAAAGGAACGCGCCATGCCTTTCATTTTAACAATACCCACGTGTGCTGAGTGGAGGTCATTGAGTATGGCATATCTGAGTGATAGTGGTATGATAACTCGATATTCAAAAATTAAACAATTGGAAGCGAGACTATAATTCAGTTGCGAGGCTTTGTAGCCGTAACGTGCTAAGTCTTGACCTGACTCCAAGAGTTGTACAATTTTCCCAAGGTCTGGATCTTTCCGTGTTTCTCTAGCCACCTGTTCTGATCGAATTGGAAGCTGCTTGATATGGCATAGGATAAAATCATCGAATTCGTCAGGCTCTCTATTTTCTTCCTTCCCTTGCAGACTGATTTTGTATATGGTATTCTGTGTGGTAGGTAATGGTGCACGAGAACAGTAATCAGCGTTTGTATTTGCCTTAGTAGATTTGAATTTGACATCATAATACAGACTTATACATAATACAGGTAGCGATTTCTCCAGATGCAGGATTTGTGTCAATGTCTTATGGTCTGTAATCAATATGAAATGTCGTGCATATAAGTAATGGAAAAACTTTTGTACAGCCCACACTATCGCTAGTGCTTGTTTGTCGATTTGAGGATAACGTTGTTCGGTTGCCGTCATCGTTCGGCTTGCATACGCAATTGGTCGTTCGTATCCATTGCCTAGTTGATATGATAAAACTGCGCCTAGGCCCGTTTTGCTGGCGTCTGTTGCTAGAAGTAGCGATAGAGATGGATCATACGGCATGAGAACTTGTAGGGAAATCAGGGTGCCTTTGAGACTTGTATAAGCTTTATCAGCAGCTGGCGTCCATTGGAAGGGCTCCGCAAGAAGTATGTCTCGGAGTGGGCAAGCTCTCGTTGCCAAATCAGGGATAAAGGCACTGTAATAAGTTGTTTTTTCAAGAAACAGCTCAAGTTCCTCTGGCGTAGATGGTTTAGGTGCATCACGTATTGCTTCAATATGCTTATTGGATTTATGTACACCCAGAGCGTCAATTTTGTGACCCAAGAACTCTACTACAGGTACAGCAAAACTGCATTTCTTTCGATTGAGGCGAAGGCCGCTCTGCTTCAATTGCGCTAATACCTTGTCGAGGGCTAGAAGTAGATTATCAAAAGAATCTGAAAATATAAGCAGATCGTCAAAAAAATTGAGTACATTAGGTATATTTTGGATAAGGGCTTCCATTCTACGTTGCCAAATTGCCGGAATGTTCGCTGCAGTATACATAGCTCGCGTAGGACGAATCAATCCATGTGTAGGCGTGTTTAGCGTTAGGGCCTGGCTAAACTCTTCGTCGACCGGCAAGTGTGTATACGCATCTGTAATGTCTAAGTGACAAAAGATTTTGGCATCTTTCATTTTATTGAAAATGTGCTCTGCCTTGGGAATTGGATGTTCATCGATGATTATTCGCGGGTTTAATGTTGGGAACCCAGAGGTTTTGGAATAATACACATTCAAAACGTTAACAAATATATTTCCAAATGGGTACAACAATTAAACTTAGAAGCTACGTTCGCAAACTGACTTCAGGAGAGTGCTCGGAATACTAGTCTGCCCTGTAGGTTTTCGTGGGAGTATATAAACTGTCGGGTATTAGGTGGGGAGGTGATGATTTCAGCCCTTAACCCTTAGCTGTAGCGTGAGTATGCCGATCTTTAGTTTTTGGACTTTCAGTCTTACTCATCTATTTTGTCGTGTTTACCGATCTCCGAAAACACGCTTATCTGAGCAAACTCCGTGCGTCACAGCTAAAGCAGGGATAGTTTCCCAACATTAACGTTGGCTTGTAGTGTTGCCTGTGATGCGCATCTTCCCGTTCTTTCTCATTACTATATGAGTTGTAGAAGCCCACTCCGAATTGTCAACCTTTCTATAGTGTCCAGTCGCAATCTTGGCATCAATTTCCTTTGCATATGCATCGCGTAGAGCATGCGGAATTTCACGTACTCGTGCAAACACAGGGGTAGCTCCAGGTTTCAAGTGCATTTTAACCGGTGGGCCAGAAAGTTTCCCTGCTGTCTCACTGAAAATGTCCTCGTACTTTGCCAGTACTTGTTCGAGACGATCTTGCTGCTCTGGCAAAAGCTGCGACATTGAGATCAACACCGTGTGTACTCGATGCGGGGAGAAAAGCTTATTCCAATCAATTTCGTGTCTGAATTCAGTAAGCCATTCGCGTCCAAATAGAGAATCGTAGGCGCCTTCTATAATGTATAAGTCAAGCTTACGCGTAGTTTTTCCCAGCGTCATATTTACCGGAATGCGACCGATACAATTTAAGCGATGATGCGTGTAGCTGATGAATTGTCTGTCTGTTGGTTGCAAGCGGAAATTGCCTTTAATTTTTCGTAGCGTATCACTACTAATCAAGCCGCAGGGTGCTTCTGTGTCAAGCTCCATTTCAAGTGCTTGTCCATCGATTTGTACATGAAGCATTTTTTTATCGTCGACGCTACGGATTTCATTAATTTTATTTAGTCGCCGTATGGTGTCGACTTGTTGTGCCGGACTTTCTGTATTTTGTATTTGGTCCATTGACAGCGTCGGTTTATTCGATCTGCATACTTTTGCAATATGCCCTTTTCTTTTGCACTTGTGGCACTCGGCATCTCTGTACGGGCATTTGCTGCGCTTGCGTTGTTGCCCACATCCATAACACGTGTAGCGCGTGTGGCGCTCTCCTCGCTCGCGTCTATGCAATGAACTACGCGAGGTACTACGCGAGGTTTTATGCTGTCCTCTCCCTCGCGACGTGTTTCGCTGGAAAGGACTTTTATTTTGTTTGTATTGAAGAGGAGCAGATGTAAGCGCGTGCGTTTTTTCTGCTGTCATTAATTGCGCGTTCGACTTAATCTCTTCGGCTGTTTGGCGTGTGGATTCGAGAGAGTGTGCAACTTCTTTTGAAATAATTTCAAAAACTAACTGGTTCATTTGAAATAATTTCGTCACACATATTGCGATCACTGAAGCCATGTAAAAGTTGTTCTATAAGCATTCTGTCCAAAAACTCACCATATTCGCAATACGTGGCTCCTTGTCTTAATCGCAACGCAAACATAGCGACACTCTCACCTCTTTGTTGAATTATATGCCGAAATTTTACACTTTCAACGTACTTGTTTTTCGCGCTGTCGAAGTGCGTAATGAGTGCGGTACGTATTTCAGCATATGTACGTGTTTCAGGCGTATGGGGAGCTACGAGGAATTTTAAAGCATTGTTTAGCTCTGTACCCATGTGGACCCGTGCATAATTTGTGTGTTGATCTGCAGGTATCTGGCTCAGTTCTAATGCCCAGTCGAAGCGTTTGAAATAATCTTCCACTGTTGTTCTGTCGGCTTCGCGGAATTCTCGGAAAACGAATGGTGGCGGTTTACCTTGTGCCGATGACGCAACGCTGTTCGTGTTCTTGGTCGTTTCAGCAGCGATATTCGAAATTGATGTTTTAAGCGCATCTGTAAGAGCCTTTGTTAACGCTGCAATTAATTCCGGCGAAGTATTCATCATGGTTACTGGTCGTATCTGTACGTTTCAAATTGTCTTGTTTTTTCTTGACCACAGACGGTTACCACTTTCTGTTTCTGTAGAACTACTTCTGACACCAGTTTTATCGTGTTCTTTATTAATTAAACGCAGATATAAACCTTATACAGTATTATATTTATTAATCAGTATTACTAAGTGAAGTTATTACTATGGTATATGTTGCGACGTGACCGTCCCGCCGAGCCGTATTCGGCTTAGAACGGGCGTGCAGATCCGGCCACGACGCGTCCCACGACTTGATTTTTCCGTGGGCGTCAGGTATCTTTCGATACCGGCGTGGAACGCGTCTCCCGTTTTCCCAAAACCACGACCCGGGCTAGCTCTTCGCGCGGAGAGGGGCGAGGTTCTTTCGAGCGCAGGGTGGGGAACATTTCGGGATTTCGGGTTCTTACAGCGAGAACGCCAGCTAAAACACGGTTTTCTCTGGTAATAAAAGATGTATTTGAGCGAGAGACGTACACAGGTTATGCGACTTCTTACACGCGCGGTCCCGCGACACGTGGCCTTGGGCAGTTATCCGTTCCCCGCTACAATGATCGTGTAACAAAGGTTTTCGAGCGACGACGAGGCTGAAACGTACGTTCGGCACGCGTAAGTGAACCGCCCGCGTGGCTGCTGTTACACCGAGGTTACACCAGCAAGCCGACGATGTACCCGCACGCGACAACCGTTCGCTATCACGCCACTAAGCCGCAGACTCACCGTTTGACCGAGCCCGCAGGCTTCGAGAAACCCGTACGCGAAGCCTTTCTTCCTGTAACACGGCCCACACGACCACCAGGAGTCGGCCCTCTCGAGATTTCGCTTACGAACCGATCTAATCCGAGTCAACCGGGGAGAACAATGGAGGAAGACTTACCACCTGCGACCTGGTCAGCGTCCCGCCAGGGGGAGTAAACTCTTATGTATGACTTTGGATACTCGTTAGTACCCTTTCTAAGGAGTTATCTCAGATGGCACCATGATCGCACCACATCACGTGACTGGACGTGACTGATATTCAAATGTTTTGGCGCTACTATTACCGCCAAAACCGCATAGCAACTAATAGCAACAACTAATAGCAACACATAGCAATCTTGATTGCGGACTGTTGCGAACTGCGAAGAGAATTAGAGAAACTTTTATATTGTTTTATTAATAATAGAATTATGCTCATCAATAATATTACCTCCAGCCAAAGTATTGGCTTCAATTGTGAAGATGTCTGCAGTGGACACTTTCTGTTTACATTGAAGAAGCTTTTAACAGAAGAAGAAGAAGAAGATATCCAATCTGCAGTGTCCGAGGTAATAATGGAAGAAACGAGTGCTGCGTCTCAAAGTACTGAAAATATAGCACAGGAAGAATATGAAGAAATTAATAACTGTGCAATTGTAAAGAAAATAATTTGTACTAGCCCTCATAAAGAATGTCAGTTGTGCAAAGCATCTTTTTGCAGATTTAACGAAGATGCATCAATACAAAATGTATTGAAAAAAATTGATATTATGCTGCACAAAACCATGCCTCATGTTTATTTCAGAAGTAAACTCCAAGAACACATGGAGAACATGTTGCATGACGAAATAAACTTATCGTTTATTAAATGTAAGCAGCATGCACAACAGTTAAGAAAGAGAATATTGACTGTGAAAATTTCATATTTTATTAACAAGTGGTGCACCACAGTCAATAACATTCTATGTGGGAAAGACGTCAGAAGGCGACAAGATGCAGTACTTCAGCAAGCACTGTTAAAACAGATGAAGTTTAGAAGATCCGTACGGAAGAAGACCAATTAAACATTATTATCATGTATTTTTATTATTTATTTATGTATTTATTTATTTATTTATTTACTTATTTATTTATGTATTTATTTATTTATTTATATATTTACATATTAATTTATTTATATATTTATACATTTATATTTTTATTTACTTATATATATATATATTTATATTTTTATGTTGTATTATAATGTATGCACTTTTAACTACATTATATGTATTTTTATTTATTTATATTATGTATTATATTTATTTATTATATATTTATATTCATATTTATATTTATATGTATTTATATTATATGTATCTATATTTAAATTAAAATTTTATTAAAATAAACTATTGTGTTACAAAACATATTATGTCCTTTAAGCATAAGTTTACTTCTAAGTTTAAAGTAATCGTACTGTAGTAGAGAGGTATATGTATGTGTATGTATGCGTATAGAATCGTATAGCTATATATATAGGTTTTAGTTGAGGGATATAAGTTAGATGGCACTGCTAAGGTCCATAAATTACACATGGGAGATTACCCTCCCTGCGTCCCGCACAAGAGGACGGCCGAGATCGCTGCGTGCGGCAGGATCTCGGCACGCGACATTTCCCCCACTGTGCCCCGATTGGCTCGCTCATCTCGCGCGATCTCGCGACCAATAATTCGTAGCGCCATTCGAAGGTTGACGGCTGATTGGCAGGGCCTCCCTGAGTCCCCCTGGAACTCGTCTTGCGGCGTGGATCCGAGGCGCAGTATTAAACGTCGCTCTTCCGGGGTCCGCTGTCATCCTCTGCCCGCGAGATGGCTCCCGTGGCTTCGTCCCTGCACCTCTCCGTCAAGGATCTCTCCCCGGAACGCGGGGCGAGGTGGCCAACCTCGCTCGCGTCGGCTGGTCCCCATGCACCGGTGCGTCCTCATACATCCGTGGGGCAGCCCTCCCATCGTGTGTCCTCCCTGAGTGGCACGATGGGTTACGACAGCCTCCCAATCTAGGCGTCGTGTCACTCACCGGGTGAAGTGACTCTGGAGCGGCGGGTACCCTGGCCGCTCCCCGATTCCGAAGACCCGCCGCAAGAGACCGTGTCGGTGGTGTCGTGATGGTCTCGCACCTGTCTCCTGCCGACGCTACCATCTAGGCCGCTGAGAGAGCTCTGTTAGCTAGGGCGCAAAATAGGCGTTAGAAATGCGTTGGACTCTCGATGGTGCGCACTAAAGGCCTCTCTTGTCCCGGGAAGGGTTCGGCTTTGTGACTGGCACTTGTGCCACGTCACAATGTATATTAGCATTTATAAGTGAATAGCAACACAGAGGTTATCTCAATCGCGCCATATTCTGTACTGTTCATTAGGTTAGGTGCACCGATCACCAAACAAGAAGGTGGTGCGCCTCTCGGTGTGTCGAAGTACATAACAGTCTACATACCCAGTGGTCCATCTTCCACACAGAATTACAAAGGGTGAATTTATTAAAAATACAGCATAGGGTTCTTTTTCAAACCGCTAGTTCTGTAGAGTTGCATGGATTCGCGGATGCATCCGAAAAGGCATATGGGGCATGTGTGTACATCAGATCGTTACGTGAGGACGACACTTGGTCTGCACATTTGTTATGTGCCATTAAAATCAACAACAACATTGCCGCGTTTAGAACTTTGTGCGGCATTGCTACTCGCTCGACTGGTCAATAAAGTGAATCGTTCACTCCATCTACAATTTGCAAATACATATTACTGGTCTGACTCAACTATAACATTAGCATGGATTCAGAATCCATCGTTAAGGTGGAAAACATTCGTTGCAAATAGGACATCGGAGATACAGCAATTGACATCTTCTGGAAAATGGGGTCATGTTAAATCAGAACAAAATCCCGCGGACATACTTTCGCGCGGTTCAAGTCCTAATGACTTAGCAGGAAACCATCTCTGGTGGTTTGGACCAGAGTGGTTAACTGGGGAAATTGATCAGTTAGGTTTTGATGTTCCAAGTCAGGATTTACCAGAGGAGAGGCAAACTCCAGTTACTTGCACATTTGTAAATAAATGTAATTTAAATAATTTTGATATTTTCTTAAAATACTCTAACTTTTCACAATTGCGACGAGTTGTAGCATATTGTTTTCGGTTTTTACACGCATTTAAATGTCGACGGAACCACAATGCAGGTACCGATAATGAACTTGCATCACAAATTCCGTATTTAACAACGCAACACCTTGTTCGAGCGGAGCAAGCTCTAATTAGACTAGCTCAACAAGACGAATTCCATGAAGAAATTAGGAATTTGACTGGCAAGAAAACTCTGAGTCCAAACAATCGATTAACTTCTCTTAATCCATTTCTAGACAACAATGGATAGCTTAGGGTAGACGGCAGATTGACGAACGCGCCCGTGCCTTATAATCAACAACACCCAATGATTCTTCCATACGAACATCGTTTAACTGTAACAATTATCGAATATGAACGCCGGAGACTTCTGCATGTTGAATGTCAGCATACATTATCATCGCTACGCACTAGATTCTGGCCAATTTGTGATAAACGTATTGTTAAAAAAGTCCTTCACAAATGTTTGCAATGCTTCAAGGTTAATCCTGTCGGAAGCAAGCATATCATGGGCAATCTACCTGCAGCTCGAGTAACACCTACTCGCGCGTTCTCTACCTGCGGTGTCGATTACGCAAGTCCGATACTAATTAAAGAAAAGGGCCGTGCTCGTGCCGCGCACAAGAGCTATATTTGCGTTTTTGTTTGTTTTGTAACCAAAGCCGTACATTTAGAACTTGCGACAGATCTCACTACCGACGCGTTTTTAAACTGTTTACATCGATTTATGTCACGACGAGGAAGAAGTCATTGTATCTATTCCGATAATGGGACAAATTTTATTGGAGCTCGGAATGAGCTTAATGAACTCGAAGTGTTGCTGAATAGTGAGCATCATAATGACCGAATACGTCCCATACTTTCTCAGGAACAGATACAATGGCATTTAATTCCACCTCACTCTCCACATTTTGGTGGTCTTTGGGAGAGCGCCGTTAAATGTGTTAAGCGACATTTGAAAAAGGTAATAGGAGAACAGCGATTAACTTTCGAAGAATTATATACTGTTCTAACACAAATAGAATTTTGCTTAAACTCGCGTCCTCTTCATCCACTATCAAATGATCCGAACGATCTTACGCCGTTAACACCGGGTCATTTTTTAATTGGTGAAGCACTAACAGCACTTCCACAACCTGACCTACTCCATTTAAGGCAAAATAGATTGAATAAATATCAATTACTCCAACAAATGATGCAACATTTTTGGAAACGTTGGCAACGTGATTATCTTACTGAATTACAACAACGGAATAAATGGAAGGAAAACTCTTCAAATCACATTTCAGTGGGCATGATGGTACTTATTCGTGATGACAATCTTCCCCCTCTGAGATGGAAGTTGGGAAGGATTGTGGACTTGCATCCAGGTACTGATGGAGTTGTTAGAGTGGCATCTGTCAGAGTAGCTGACGGAATTATTAAGCGTCCGGTTGTCAAACTCTATATACTACCATTGCCTAATAATATAGATTAGTAATGTAATTCACCTCATTTTCTTATATATAGTTAGCATGTATTAGATGTAAGTTGTTTTTCTTTTTTGTCAGAATTCACATTTACGCTTATATGTATACATGTATTTACTTTTTTGTTTATGAACTAATTTCAACCTAACCATTGCTATTGTACATAGTTTACTTAATTTATTTTTAAGATTACGATTATACTGTATGTTTGTCGTCAATGCTTGCACTTCGTGTTCAAATTGTAATTATTGGGTATTTATTAAACGCAGTTGCGTTCAAGGCGGGCGGGATATTTAGTTTCTTATTATATTGTACAGCCAACCAACATCTAGTTTGGCTTAGCCAAGTAACCTTAATGACAAACACTCTTTATAGCACGTTAATAACCGCAACAAACTTAGGACTGCTCGAATGGTTATGCGCCCGGACTTTCCGCTAGGTCTGTTTTTTCATCCGCCACCAACCTACCGATTGACGATTGGGAGTGCGAAAATAGTTTGTAGCAGCGCACCAAGAGGAAAATTCCTGTTTCCTGATTGGATAGCCAAAACTTCGTCAACAAGTATAAAGGACGACAAATTGTGTACAGCAAAGGAACTTAATAAACTCTTATAAGGAACGGAACTCTGTTCAACTTTCATTCGTCGGCACAATTCGTGCATGGCACATTACGTGCAAATCATTTTGGCAGCACAAACCGTGCATCGCTGGCCCTTCGAGGGATCGTCGGCACATTACGTGCAAACTTACAAAGCTTGACCGATCTTTGGATCAATCACAAGCAAAACATTGTGGTCCTTCGAGCCGGATCGTCGGCAGATTACGTGCAAACTTACAAAGCTTGACCGATCTTTGGATCAATCACAAGCAAAACAGGTATCGTGCGACCATCGTATTCGGAATACGCCAACCCCGTAGTTCTAGTAAAAAAAAGAATGGTACTGAAAACTGGTACTAAAAATGTTATTTTAATGCAACACAATAGTGAGGATCAAGCCATCCACCCAGTATATTTTGCGAGCGGGAAAACGACGAGTGCAAAAGAAAAATATGCGAGCTACGAACTAGAAGTCCTAGCGGTACTAAAAGGGTTAACGAAATTTAGAGTGTACCTACTAGGAGGAACGCCCTTCAAAATTGTAACCGATTGTTGCGCGTTCACGATCACCTTGAATAAACAAGATTTATGTGTAGAGTAGTTAGATGGGCGTTGCTGTTTGAATAAAGATAAGGTCAAAATACTGGGAAGAATCTATAAATCGGAGGAGCAGGGTCACGCTAGGCGCAATCACAGTGGTGATAAGGGCACGCCGTTTTGCTGTTTTTTTTGGTTGTCTAGCACTGAGTTCAGTTCGTATCAATACGTGTGAAAATCCAGTTGTGACTCCGCTTTGAGTTTCTTATAGTTTTCTTTACTGTGTTGTGATTTTGAGCAATCTCATTAAACGTGTCGAGCTACACAAGTGATATAGTACAATCGAATTGAGTTCAAGGTGTCAGGCTGCACCCTCGAACGGTACCATTGAAATTGTGCCTTAGCTGCACAAACTTGTGAGGTTCAGAACCTTTGTGCTTTGCTGCACTCTACTGTGAGGTATTGTGCCTTGCTGTACACATTGCCGTGCCAAACTGTGCCCCGCTGCACAATCATTATTGTTCAGGCCCTCCTCGCTGAGAGTATCTAGCTTGGCGTGATCATCTCGCTGGGATGCCCGGTTCACGCGCCATCATCGATTAATATATCGATACCAAAGTCCTGTCACGGCAAACTTCATAACGTGTGTCTTCCTTCATATTATTCAAATACATCAGCTATATTCATAGTTAAAGTTTGTATTGTTTACGTTTTCACAAAATCTTGTTACCGTAATTTATGTATTCATTTGATTATATTGTAGTAATACGCTTTGATTAAATAATTCTTTGTATCATAAAAGGCATTGCGTTACGCGAACCTCACTCTCTTTGTCATATTCTAAACACTGTTAGAAGAATTTGACTAGACGATCGAACACCACCCAAGTAAAAACATGAGTCACGTCAATGCGCTCAGTCGACAACTCAGTCGACACTCAGTAAACAAGAAGGATTACTACATACTGTAGAATAAAGGCTTGAGAATTAACTGCTCTTTTCGGTCTATTTTCGAAGGCGACGCTTCCTCTCTCCCACCACGCGTCACCTCTTTCTGCGGCGACCGTAGTGCTCGGAAGGCCTCAAGCACGTGCCACAGGAATCGCGTGTGGCACATTAGAGCGACGACATTTGTATCAATAGATTTCCGCATCACCCATGAGGTACTATTGTTGATGCATTTTTTTTGTCAGTTCTATCCTCTGTAGGTCTATTCCATTATTTCGCGTTAATAGTTAAGAAAATGGCAAAAAAGAAATAAACAAAAAAAAAACGCATCAACAATAGTACCTCATGGGTGATGTGGAAATTTATTGATAAAAATGTCGTCGCCCCAACGTGTTACACGTGATTCCTATGGTATGCGGCTGAAGCCTTCCGAGCACTGTGGTCGCCGCGGAGAGCGGTGACGCGCTGTGGAAAAAAGGAGGCGTCGCCTTCGAGGATCGGCCGAAAGAAGCAGTTAATTCTCAAGCCTGATGTAGATCATCAAGGACCACTTCCGTCTACGGGAAAAAGTTATAAACATATATTCATAGTAGTAGATGCATTTAGTAAATTCGTGTGGCTATATTCGACCAAAAGTATTGTTACGTTCGAAGAGCTTCAGCGGCTGAAAAAGCAGGCAGTAATTTTGGCATCCCTCGACGAATTGTCTCGGGTCGAGGAACCGCTTTTGCATCGGACGAATTCAAAGAATATTGTAAAGAGCAAGGTATCGAGCACGTTCTTATTATTACCGGTGTATCGCGAGCAAACGGACAGGAAGAGAGGATTAATAGGTCATTGATACCACTATTGACTAAGTAGCGTCACCGAAACCGGACGAATGGTTCGAATACCTGGAATTGGCGCAGCAATATTTAAATAGAACCCCCAATAGAAGTACCAAGTTTGCACCTTCGACGTTATTATTTGGAGCACGCGTACGTCCGAAAGACGATCCGCGAATTAAAAAATTGATCGAATTCGAGTTAGCGGAAGCATTTCAAAGCAAGAGAGATGAAATGCGACGTCAAGGGAAGGAAAACATTCTGCGGGTTCAACAGAAGAACTGAAGGAACTTTAATAAAACACGAGTCGAAGCTAGGAAATATCGGGAGGACGAATTCGCGGCAATCAAGCGTACACAATTCGGTCCTGGTTCAAAGTTTTCCTCCAAATTTGTAAGCCCGTACGAAATGACAAAGATACTTCGGAATGACCGTTCTGGTATGCAAGGTCGAAGATCACGGGGGTCCTCAACAAACTACATCGGCGGATCATATGAAGTCTTGGTTTGAGGACTTTAGTGAAGATTCAAGTAGCGAAAAAATTTAAGACAGTTGAAGTCAACTGTCGTTGCAAGATGTCCGAGTGTAGGATGGTGGACACATTTAGTGTTAAGTTTAAGACTAATAATTTACAACTGGGTCGCGTCGATGCGTTGAAGGTCTACAGGCCTGGCGAATGTGTCAAAGGGACAATCAGTCGCGGCTGTTATGTTGTTATGTCATCGCGTTCGTTATGTCGTACTGTTACGTTGCATTTTATGTTTTGTAATATTCTTATGCTATAAATATACTTCCTAATTTTTAATCTCGATTGGACTAACACTGGTTTTCCACTTCACCATCTAATAAAATCCCACAAACCTCTCTTTCCTGTTTTACTTTTTTTTTTAATTTTTCGACGTTCTAAGGTCCACTGAATCCAAAAATACCAACAAATCGATATATGGATGCGTATGCATATGTATGCATGGTGGCATCTATTTTGCTTTATGTTTCTGGACTGGGATATCGGAATTTCATGAAATTTGGTATGATGGCTTCTCTATGTATATGGAGCATTAATGATATCTGATTGGTGGACTAGGGAATTTATATTTTATTGTTCAAATAATTAGTATAAATACAAATATTTAAATATTTTAAAATCAAATTTGAAAAAGAGTGCCCAAGAATTTCATCTTTTAGATTGCTTCTGGGTTCAACAAAATAACGATTCTAGGCTCTAGACAAGAGTCGATTTTCATTAAGGTATAGTTTTCATATAATGTACATACTTCATGTTTTAAGAACATGAACCTTCTGCAATACTCCATCAACCCTATTGTGGATATACGGGAAAACTAAAACGCTAATTGCGAAAATCTTAAGTTTCAAATAAAAAAAGTTTAAAAACGTATTAGTAAAATAGTAAAAAATGGAAAAAAATATATATAACAAATAATTCAATTGAATAGATATTCAGTCGGTTACAAGTACATGTATAATTGTAAGAGATACCTTACTAAATATTACTTACTATGAATAACATTTATTTATTAGTAAGAACTTGATGTACGAATACCTTTCTTCCCACTGATTTCTTTGTATTAAGAAATATTACTTTCTGTTTGCAATTTTTATTTAAGCCTTAGTAAAATTTATATTATTATTTAAAAACTCAGTTTCCTAAATCTTTATGTCATTTATTTTTCAAATAACATTATATAAACAAAATTATTATTGTTTAAATCAAACATATTGCGATAGATGAATACTTTTTTCAGATTGCTTACTAAATTTTATGCAATGTGTTAATACACGGCCGTGGTTGATACCATTAGTCAATCGTGAAAAACCTCTTTTCCAAATGAAATAGTTTGAAGTAGTTCTCCTTGTAAAATATTACAACTTGTAGCATTCGTTATGCAGAGAAATATTGTAAACTATTTTAACGAATTTCAAATTAATGATAGCATGTTTTTTTTAAACAGAATAAATATTAACATCTTTTTACCCTCTGAATTGTCGCTGAAGTCCTCGCATGATACGAGATATATGTAGACATCTCAATATTTTCAACTTTTCACTCACTCTCTATTTATTTATCAAGATACAATGAGAATTCGTAATAATAGCAGATTATATTGCGGCTACAGACATAAAAGCAATATTTATTAAAGATACTGCAAAAGTATCTATGACAATATAATTTCACGAATATTCTTTATCTGTCTATGTACTTTCGTATCGTTTGATACACACAATTTTTTGAACCTGCATACTGTAACAATTTTTTTTTATTCTCATTTAATTTCACATTTTTTTCATTTGACAAAAAAATAAAAGTTTATGTCAAAAGCGTTGTGTGTGGTCAAGCTCATATTACACTCAAGATTTATTACTATATGTGCGAATTCGAAAGCAGAGAGTGAGTTCAATAATAATAGTAATGCGTTGTTTCAATTCAATTGTTCACCATTGCTTTGGTTATACTTGTATGTTCAAATGTAAGCTTTCGTAGGATATCGTTTTTTCTGTTTCCTCTATTGCCATGCATCTGTATACTTGATTGCAAGTCTCTGTGTAATAATATCGGTTATTTCCGAAATGTAGATCTTAATTTTAAAAACATTTCCTACTATTTTTTAGGACAAAGAAGATTATTACCTAAATATAAATTGTAGAACATGAGCTTAAAACTTTTTTATATTGTTTATTGCATTTCCCAATCTTCTTATTAATCACAAGTTTCTGGATTATGACCAGCTGAATTCCTTTACATTTTGAAAAGAGAACCATTTCAAACAATTCATCTGACATATAATCGTGATAAGTTGTATTTAGAAAGTATTTATAGATCTTTTGTAACATATACTTCTTCATCCTTATGACTTGTAGTGTCAGTTTTCAAGGTTAGATATTACATTTAGGAAAACCTTATTGTATAATGTTACAAATCATTCGCGTGTTTATAACCGTTGACTATGCGCTGAGTAGAATTACACATGTAGTACAAAGAAGCAGTAATATAACACTAATTTATTGTAACATATTAGAGGTAAAGAGAGTGAAAGAATAGGAAAGAGAGGAAAGAGAGTGAGATGATTTTCAGGGATAAATTAGTGCGCACGCATTTTGCTCTCCATAGGTATTTTCAATGATGTCCTTAGGTTGCACGACCATGTTCTGTTTACTTATGTTTATCAGTTGTGTGTATAAGTATCGCTAGATCCTCCAGTTCTCATAGTGTTTTCTAGCATGAAGATAATACACAGCTTTTCCCAAATAATCCGAAGGAACTTGAGTAGTATTTTTGTCTTACAACTTTTAGCAAGTAGATCGCTTAGAAGAGAATTAGAACAAATGCACTTGTCTCTTATGAAAGGACACACATGCTTAACAGAGTGTTTTATCGTAGGCAAACGACCGTGAACGAAGATTCTAAAAGAATATTTTTAAGTACGGCTCGTAGCAACACATTTATCTACAAATCCACTTCTAAGCGATAAAATAAAAGCTTGTTTTCAGTTCTGTACACGGATTACATGGGAAAATCAGTAATTATATATACTTATATTCGTAAATAGTCTTGACTCTTGTACTGTATGCACCTGTTACGTTTACCATCGATCACTTTTCTTTTTTCCTTTCTCTCTCTGTGTGTCCTTCTGTAAAAACAAATTCATATAATCGAAATTATTAATAGCCTTACTGCGGTCAGTGTTCATTAATATACTACTAAGGATACTTCGCAATTTTTAATGTTATATAGAATAGATGTTCTGTATTAGGTACAGACGATTTTTCAATTTAAATGTACGAATTTGAAGTTGAAGTTTTGATTCTTTGTTTTTTTTGTTTACCTAGTTTCTGAAATAACGCTCCAAAAAAGATTTTAATTTTACAGTTTACAGAACATATAACATATGTTAAACTATGAGTAATAAGAGTATTTATTTTTTATTTCAAAAACAACCCAACAGAAATGGCATTCAATGAATTCTTTAATTCAGTTTATGTTTTACTTAATACCATTGTTCTTATTGTGTTTATCATGATTTATTATCAACAAAGTTGTCAATAACTTTAAATTAAATAAATAATCATTTCTATGTATAGAAGTTAGACAAAATTTTAAAATTATACGAAAATAATAGTTTTATATAATTATTATGTTGCGTATAATATATAAATAAATAAAAAACAAATATAATCTAAAACAAAAAGACATCATATTAAAAAAGAATTAAATAACCAACCAGTAAATGTATCCTTATTGATTAGAAATTCTTTGTATTATAAATTAACAATCGTATAAAATCATAAATTTGCAAAAACTGGAAACTACCTTAATGACAGAAACAAATATTTATTCGGCAGAAAGTTATACACTACTGCTAATCTAATAAAATCCATTGTAAACCCTTAGCATTCATTACATGTAAAAAAGCATAGATTATATTAGACATAATTTGTTACACTTGAGTAAAAATAAACTGCATAAATTACAGTGATATGGTACATAATTTATATATGCATGTAAAGTATATATACTATAAATTATTTGAAATGTAATACTGATTAAAATGAACGACTTACTAAGTATGAAGAAATTGATAATAACTAAAAGTTTCAAAATATATCTTCTTGTATTGCTAAGTATTATTTTGAATATTATTGAATTAAGATCCTGTCTATAATATAGAAACTTAGAATATTTATTTTTTTAAAAATAAGAAATAATTATCGTAATTATATGTAAGTACCAATAAATCTATTGATATTTATTATAATAATGGTTTAAGCTTTTATAAAACAGAAAATTTAGTCATGTATACAGGATGTTTGGCTACAGGGGGAAGGAGATTTAAGGGGTGATTCCAGACGTAGTAACAAAACGAAAATCAAGAATAACGGAATTACGTTTAAGCCTTCGTCTATTATAGCTAGAGCTATTGACGTAAGAGGGCATCGCCTCGTAAAACTACAATCCAATCCTCTGGCACTCGATCCGAATAGTACCTGCCACGAACTTCACACGCTGTTAATGGATCCTTCGACATATACCAAATTTCAGATGGATTCAAGCAAACACTCAATGGCAGGCAATTTTGTCATTCTTAATTTTCGTCTTATTTTTATGTCTAGAAGCATTCTTTACATTTTCCCCTAGTTTAGCCATATACCTTGTATCTGCTATACAATTAGTCAGTCTGTTTTACTCCAATTAATAATTCTGTACGATACAAAAAACATGCAATGTTATTATGTAAATAATACCAAAACTTATATACTGAATGTATGATCATAGACAACTAAAACAACCAATAACAATTATTGGAAGAAAAAATACATAATAAAAGTGGCTTTAGTAATATTTAATTTTGATGTATGTTAAAATTAACTCAATTTACAAATCAACTTAATATTTATAATTAACTAACCATAGTTTTCTTATATTAAAACTATGCTATCGTACAAAGAATTATCCCAGAAACTTTCATTTTTTTGTTTTACTGGATCATAGACTAATCTCTTCTTTTAGAAACTTTGCATTACTCGAGCGTATTCTCGTGATATTGATACTGTATTTGCGTGTACACACATTTTAAGCAGTAAGTTGAGTCACTGGCAGCATTGCTTACGCATTCCTTCTGAATTCATTGTTGGTTTAACGTCGATTGGTTCTACGTTTTGTGGCCGGATTGTGTCACCTTCAGGTGGATCACGTATCTGTTTCTGAGATACGATTCTGTAAATTTCTGCAACAATTAAAAACTGTGTCAGCTTATGATGATATAATTATAAACGAATATTTGAGTATGAAGTGTTATTAAATAAACTCATTCATAACTTCGTAGTTTTCCTTTTAAGTAAAAAATATAATGCTTGCCAGTTGTTTAATAAAAAAAAAAAGATAAATTTTAGTATTATACAAAATAACAAAATATTATGAACAATTAAAAATTTTTAAAACTTGAGATGTAGTACATTCATCTTAATATACAATTGTATAAAAATTAAAATAAATATTATCTCACCCGTTAATATATTTTGAAATGCTGTTTCAACATTAGTAGAATCTAGAGCAGAAGTTTCAATGAAAGATAGACCATTTCTTTCTGCGAATGCTTTTGCTTCATCAGTTGGAACTGCACGTAGATGCCTTAAATCGGATTTGTTTCCTACCAACATAATCACAATGTTCTGATCTGCATGATCCCGTAATTCCCGCAACCATCTTTCCACGTTTTCATATGTTAGATGTTTTGCAATATCATATACCAACAAAGCTCCAACTGCCCCTCGATAGTACCTAATTTATAAAAAAAATTAAGTTACATGTATAATTTGTGAAATAAACTATACTTTTCAAAGATTCAAATATCCAATACGCACATATCATTTAAATAAGCTCATAAACCATTTTATGATTCTTTTATCTTTTTACACCAAAGATAAAAAGTAAGCAGCTTCTCATTTTTTTTCAGTAGGTAACTTCAACTTACGCAGACGTAATAGCACGATAACGTTCTTGTCCAGCTGTATCCCAAATCTGGGCTTTGATAGTTTTTCCATCTACTTGTATACTACGTGTTGCAAATTCAACCCCTATAGTTGATTTTGATTCCAAGTTAAACTCATTTCTTGTAAATCGTGATAAAAGATTACTTTTTCCTACCCCAGAATCACCAATAAGAACAACTGAAATATGAAAAAAATATGGGATTGCTTAATTACGTTTTCTATTAAACTTTACTAAAAAACATGTACTGTGCATATATGAAACAAATTGTCGTGTATATCAGTTAAAGGTTTATTCAAATTTTTAAATATGGTTGTTTCTATAAAATATAACACATTTGTTGCCATGCTAAATTCACTAAAAATTCTATCCCATTAGCAGTAATTCCAACTTAAAAAAAATTTATTTTTAATTAATTTTCAAATTTACTCTACAGTGTTCTCTTTCTATTACTATATCATTCATAATTGTACAAGCTATTGTTGTATACAATCATATGAAAATTGTCGTCCATATATTGCTGATATGGCATTCAATATGTTATTAGGACAAAAATTAAATTAAATAAAAACTATAATATTTAAGGATTCAAGTTACTAAATAATATTTAATTACATAATTCAAAATATTATTTTATGTACATAATTATAATGAATACAGTGGAAATAAAAAAATAACTAAAATCAAATATCTCAATCACTTTTTAATTATAATTTCACAGTGTATTTCATAATAAGAAGAGTACGTAGACAGTAGTGTATGATTTTCTCATAGTGATATACAAAAATCTTTATATCATTTTTCATCAAGTAAAAAACTATATATATTTCTGATGTCATTGCTTAACTTCAATATATGAATTTGAAAAAATACGTGAGTTTGTTAATCGTTTGAGTTTAACATTATTTGATACCGTATTCCGAGCGAGAACAAGTGTTGATTTTAAATACGTTACTATATCCATGTATAATCGGTACGTAAGTGTGCGAGTTAAAATCATACATGCGTTCGTTACATAGTACATTCAGGATAGCAATAGAGACACGAATACATGTTTTGTATTGTATGAAATGTATGTAAATGCCGTTTTCGTACGGACACATGTATGTGTTTACACACACACACTCGCATGCGCGCGCGCGCACGCACGCACCACACACATTGATATGGTGCTTCCAGTGTTTGTATATGGGGGGGATGTATATATATATTTTTTTTGTGCTCATACATATAACATGCATGTGTGTGTACGCGCGCGCGACATGTAGTGCATAATGTAGTATGCGCAGATATGTATGTAAGTGTATAAAAAAATTTTTACCAACAAAAAGAAAACTAGTAGCAGTGAATTGACGGAATTTACCTTTAAATAAATAATCGTACTCGTCATCCCGAGTGCCCATCTCGTCTGGAGTAATAAACCCCTTTTGTAGACTGACGGACGGTATCTAGATATATCAAGATACACTACTACGGTTTGTAGTTACTTATAAAAATGTAGGAACCGTGATACTGGGCTCCGTACACTACTTTCCGACACGGAACGATTTAATGATATCGTCGTAAATATACACGATAAAAATACGAAACGAAATGTCCACGACTACACGATGATATAATTATTTTTGTTCTTTCAATTTAACTGTACAATATGGCCTCCTTTCTACGCCCCTCCAAACCGATAAATTACGCAGGCGCAATCATGCTTGCCACACGCACGCGCGAGTCAACCATAGGTTGCATTCATCGTAGATGAAACAAATGGAAGATGATGAATCAATGAAATAATTATACCCTTTCGTAATAAACAATATTTTTATCTAGCTTATTCAAAATGTAGTACAGATTTTTAATGGTTGCTGTTCTTATAATTTTTCATCCAATTCAATAATTAAATATTGATGCAAAGTCTTAAATTTTAAATCCACGCTAAACTATTTCTCTTTCAAAGCTGATTTTCAACTGTTGAAATTTACTTTTAACCGAAAAATAATAAAAGGTTACAATTAGGCAGCAACGTAATTAACGTATAATGTAACTTCTATATATACATGTATGCATACAGAGTATGTATTATTACATATGTACATACGTAATGTGCAATCCGCAATTCAACTGATACTGTTAATACTGCTGAAATGGTATACACCGTGTTACATCGTGTATAGGTACAGTATTCTCAACATAAATCATAATTTATACCACACATGGATATAGGAAAATAAAGGGATGGAACATAAACCTTGTTTTCCGGCGAGGGGAGTGAAGCTGCTCCTGAGGTGCGGGGATACGGTCACGTGGTTTCTAGGGACCCGTCGGTGATTGGTTCTAGTATAAATGCGGAAATTTCAATGTGAGACCTTCACTTTGTTAACAATTATAAATGTATATACGATAGAATATTTTCCACAAAATACAGAAATAAAGTGTCATATTTATAAATCAATATATTGAAGTGTCAATGGTGTCCTGTAAATGCATGTTATTGAGAGATCAAAATAAAATTATTAAAGGTTAGAATAAAAAACGGGTCCAGAAACCACGTGACCCTATCCCCGCACCCCGTCAGACGGCTTCACACGCCGACGCTATTGCTCCATCCCGTTATTCCTATATCCACGATACCATAGCAGACTCTAGAGTTGACTATGGTTAGGTTGTATTTCATTTTGACTGCGAATACTGCGAACATGACGTCGTCACAGTAGCTTACCAATAGCGTTTCGTTGAAATGGAACGCTATTGGCAGTTCCTAGAATGACGTCATGTTCGCAGTATTCGCAGTATGTATTGTATATATTACTGTATATACATGCATGTATATAACAGTGCACAAGATTTGAGGATTTTCTATCGTAGTACCGTCTGCCATAGAGTGAAGAATCATAGATTACGATAGCTCCACTCTTTAGAAGAATATTCTTTGGTAGTTTCGTGAGGGATATGCAGGATTTGAGGAATTGAGAAATCTCTATCTCAGCGCTGTTTATTATAATTTGGCACTAAATTATGCGGGAATATACGTTAACAGTAATTCTGGGATATTCGTTGTATTCATTTAATTTGTAAATTTGATGAAAATAATTCTGTAATGTTTAAAGAATTGAAATAACTAGCTAAAGCTGTTACTATCCAGATATACGCTTACTTAAAGTACTCATTGTAACTCGAAATCGAATTCGAGTATTCGAATATCAGGATCCAGACTTTTTATATTTTATCTGAATTCCGAATAAAGGTCCATTTGTGTAACCGATGAGCTGAGGATGAGCCAAGCTAAATGATTACATCGACGAAATACGTATTGATAGTCTTTTATCACTTGTAATCGTGTATTTGTGATTTTTCGCTAGTATGTATATTTGCTCGACTTGTCGGTTGCATAAATGGACCTTAAAAGAAACAAAGGAGTGAAGACTTTAAATAAAATGATTAATATAAAAAATGTGAGAACTAATCTATTATCTGAGAACGCGAGTATTGACAATTTTTCATCCATTACACAACTAGCGTACGGGTCGCGTGTCCGCGAGTTCAGTGCATCAGATTTTCGAGCAACTTCGTGAGTCGAAAGAGAAAGAGAAGATGAATGTTAGCCTTACTTTCTCGTTCTTTGAAATGCTTAACTGCCAGTCGCCGAAAAGCGGCAATCAGCATGCATCTCGGGCGAGCTTTTCGACTGCCCAACTATTTTCAGTTTTCAATTTAAAAGAGTATTGCAAAGCAAACAAAACTTTGAAAAATTTTTTTACGGAAAAATCCATTTTCAGACTATTAAAAAGGGAATTTTTTTTTAAATGGATTTCAATGAAACTTCTCATCTAAGGATCTTATTAGATTTAGAACAAGATCGATGTATGTATAATGATACTTACCTCTTATAGTTATCTGATTTTTCTGCTATATGCATATTCGTTATTTGTAACAATGTAAAAAAATGTGTGTTTTACTGAAAATTACATTTTACATTAAAAAATTTACTACACTTTCTCTCTATCCACTTTAATGAAGAAGTAAAATTCATAATTTGTTATTCAATCTTAATTTTCCACATTTTTCATTTCATTGTTTAAGTCTTTAAATGTACAGCGCGTGCGTAACTGCATAGATCTATCATAATGTAGATTTTGTAACGTAATCTTTAAGCACATGTCAATTCCTTGTTGCGTGCTTTTTATATCTTTTGTTCTAAATTCTAACAGATACTCGCGTGCCAAACACTCATTCACAAGAGGTTGTTTGAAATCCATAAGTGAAAACATAGTCTTTACTTTAATAAGACTAACCATATTTTAATACAGGTATAGAAACTGATGTTTCATTAACAGCTATATTTACTGTTTTATCGAACCTAATAATGTTTACAAAATCTTTATAAAAGGCTAAATTAATTTTCAATTATACCAACGAAAAAAGGTATTAAAATATTTCACAATATTTTATACATATAGTGACGTATCTTCGAAATCCGAGTGGAAGCAAGAAATAGGTTTTATAGTTTACGTTTAATTTTTTTAAAGTAAAGACTGAGTGAGATACCAATATACGAGATTTTAAAAAGAAAACTCTTTTTTAAAATTAAAGTTAAAGCGTGATCAGGGGATTTTAAAACGGATTTTTCCGTACAAAATTTTTTTTCATCATAATATTTTTGTAAGTTGGAAACTGAAAATGTCTGAGTAGTCAAAAAACTCGCTCAAAATACGTGCCACTTGTCGTCGACTGCAATTTAAACATTTCAAAAAGCGAGAGAGTAAGGCTAACATTTGTCTTCTTCTCCGAAAAGCTCCATAAAAAGATTAAAACGATCTAGAATTGTGTAAGCATTTATTCAGGGTATAAATGAAAAATTTTGAATTAGAAGTTTTGTCTGATTTTTTTAAATTCTTAGAGTGGTGTAACACTCCACGAGCAAAGATGTACGCGAAAGCAATTTTCGTATAATTCATGCGAGATCGCGCAACATCCTTCATGAGCTACCAAAGAATTCTTCTATAGAGTGGAGCTTTCCTAAGCTGAGATTTTTCACTCTACGGCAGACGGCGCTACGGTAGCAAATCCTCAAGTTCTCTTAAAAACATTGACATGCAGCACGGCCAACTGTAGAGTTGGCGCACAATATTTTTGGAACGGTTTGTAGAAGTTAGTTTACCAGCATAAACGATACTTATAATACAATGATTATACAATATTTATGTTGGTTCCTATGAAATCTCTAATTTAGCGATAAAATCGAATGATCTGTAAATTGAGGCCACGTGTCAAGCGAAATAAAACGCGAAAGAAGTAAGATGCTAGAGACGCTCATTGATTTTCAGATTTACCTAATTCTGTCATACTTTTATTACTTCTTACATTAAGTATTAATACTTTTGAAAAATTATAAATTATGATGAAATTGTGATTACATAGACCATAATCAGTTGTAACTCCTGCAGACCATTAATGGATTTGAATCATATAGAATTAGTGAATGAATACAGAGACATAGTACACAAATGCATGCTGTTTCTTTAATTGTAAACTAATCAATCATTGAATTATCAACAGGAAAATATGTCATCAAAAAAAAAACTGTTTCAACATTGTTTCATCCCAGAACGATATAGAAATAAAAAATGAATAAGCTAAGCAGCATACCGCCTGATTTAGATTTAGATGATCCAAGATTTAGGATTAAACCATATCAACAAATTGTAGCTTCATGTACTGGAGCTTTTATTACATCTATATTTGGTATATAAAGTAATCTCTAATATAGTTCTCAATACAATACATAAATCTCTTTTAGCATATTCTTGATAACCAACAATTTTATTTTCATTAATGTGTTTTACAGTTACGCCATTAGATGTGGTAAAAATACGACTTCAAGCACAACAGAAAGCAATGCTTTCAAATAAATGTTTTCTTTACTGTAATGGTTTAATGGATCATTTATGTCCTTGTCCAAATGGTAAAGGTTCTGTATGGACTAATGGAAATGGAAAGTTTACAGGCACAATGGTATACTTATATACACTAATTCTTTTCAATTTAATCTAGTTGTAAACTTAGCGTCTTCAATTATATCAATATTTAAATTAATAAATGGATCTTAAAGGTTGGATAATTTCACAATAGATATTTTAGACTTTTTTAAAGAAAAATTTATATAGTAGAATAATAATTGTAATCATCTTGAAATATGAATGCAGCCTGAATTAATCTAAATGACAAAGTTTCAAGCTTTATATTTAGCGATACTATGTTTTTCCTCTTCATAGGATGCTCTTATGAAAATTAGTAAAAATGAAGGAATACTTTCTTTATGGAGTGGTTTAAGTCCTACTCTTGTTCTAGCAGTACCTGCAACTATAGCTTATTTTGTTTCGTATGAACAATTAAGATTACATTTTAAGGTAAATAAAGTTTTACTCAACTTTGCATGCATAAGTACTATATTTTATTTACAAATATTAATTTATGTTGTTGTAGGATACATATAATAAAAAGTACAGAAAAGATAGGATTAATGCAGCATCTATAGAACAACCATTTTGGATTCCTATGGTGGCTGGCGCCATAGCTCGTATTTGGGCTGCAACCCTAGTAAGCCCATTAGAGCTCATTAGAACAAAAATGCAATCGCAAAAATTGAGTTATGCAGGTATTTTGTATAATTCTACTTGTATAGTTTTTTATATTCTAAGTTAAATACTATTTAAACTATATAAAATACATAAGAACTAAATTACAAACTAATATGACCTTTGCTTCTCAGAAATTATGCAAGCATTGAAAACTGTTGTAAAATATAATGGAATTACTGGTTTATGGATGGGATTGAGTAGTACCCTCTTACGTGACGTACCTTTTAGTGCAATTTACTGGTTAAACTATGAAACAATAAAACAGAAATTTCGTGGGACACAACATAGTTTTACTTTTAATCTTGCAGCTGGTGCTATAGCAGGATCTGTAAGTGTTATATATTCTCGCAAATGCTTAACATTGACTCCTAAGGTTATAAGAATAAGTATTGTACTATTTGTATTAATATTGTAGATAGCTGCATTTTTAACGGTTCCATTTGATGTTGTCAAAACACATCGACAAATAGAAATGGGTGAAAAAGAAATTTATTCAGGTGCTCAAATTTATAAATATTGATCTGAAATTTCTTAATTATGTCTTTTACCATTTACACTATTAACATTAATTATTTACAGATAAACCAAGACGGAGTAGTGGAACTTGGACTATAATACGAAAAATTTATAATCAGAATGGAGTCAAGGGATTATTCACGGGACTGATTCCGCGTGTCATCAAAGTAGCTCCAGCTTGTGCAATCATGATTGCGACATTTGAACATGGAAAACTATTTTTTCAAACATACAATGCCACTCGAATGCTTCAATGTGACAGTGACTTACAATATTTACAACATAAACGTAATAGCATTAAATGACATGTGCGTCGCGTTACTTACTACAGGACGTATTTCGAAAAAAAAATAAATTTTATTTAAAAATTCATTGGTTTTATTGATGGTTTTTCCTTTCATCAATTAGCTATTAGTTATTTCTTTAGATTAATACAAATTAAAAATGTGTGTTCTTGCTCTTTATGTATGTATATCTTGTATAAAAAACATTTGATATATTTTTATACAATTTTGATAAAAACAAATGTTTAATAATACATTTTCTGTTTTTAATTTTTAATTTTAAAGAAATTATATTTATTTTATGCTATTAACTGTTAATGATTCTTCCTATTAATGTTTAAGCCATTATACTTTTTGCATCTCTCTAAAAACAATTAGAACTTGATTATCCAAACTAATTGTGAGACTAGTGTTTGACTGAGGGAATTTTTAAATAATAAAACAAATATTATATCTATATGATAATAGCAATCACAAATAATAAATTTAAACTTAATTTGGTCAAAGATTGACAGGTCTCAAATTTGCTTAACTACTAAATCATATTTTTTAGTAAATGTAATTTAGGAAAACTGTATTTTTTTCGTGCCTTGTTCTATCTCAGCCCTATTTCTAAAGCCTCAAATATTTTAAAATGTTGGGATATCATCATTTTATTCATATCATTTATGCTTTTATATTATGCTCTTATATCATTATATTATGCTGTGTTGTGATTAATTAATGTTACATTAAATTGTTACTAATTTCTGCAATGAATTATGTCACTTATGCACCGATTTAAATTAAAATATTAGGATGTTTACATACACATATATGTATGTGCATACGTACAAAACGTGTTTGGATAACAAACAATTCGGATAATCTAGGTTTTATTGCTGAAATTTTTTATTATCTTAGTATTATTAGTTTAATCGATGTTTCTATTCAAAGATTAGTACATGATTTTGTTTTGGATATTATTAATGATCATATTTCTAGATTTGTATAATTCTTCGCGTAATGAAGTAGTAGATAACGCAATAAATCATTTAATTAACATCTTCAATTATTTTAAATTTTCCCTCACGTATTACATAGGAGACATTACAATCTACACTTTTGAAAGATCACAAAGGATTCTTACAGAGCCGAAACTGGCATTTCTGAGGTCCCAATTTTCAGTGCGCATGTGTGGCTATAGTGTACAGACCTGAATGTAGCTACAGTAAATTGAGGTGTTACCTTCAGGTTGTTAAGCTATAATGTAGAGACGTGGAAGCGGCTGCAGAAGCTATGATATATCATCATGAATGTAGCTACGTAAATACGATTTGACGTAGGATTCATCATTTAAAAGGCTACCACCGATTAAGTACATGATTTTGGGCGCAATTGAATTTCGCCTTAGTTTTTTGATATTTTACAGCTAAAAGTATACCGATACTAAATATATTCAGTTTTTGGAAAAATTTTCATCCGTTTCAAAATTATGACGTTTTTTTTAAAAACCAAAAAAGGGTGATAACTCCGGTTAAAGTCGTCAGATTTTTTCTTCTTTTGCTTAAGTGTAGTTGAAGGTGACGTTAATAAATATACAAAATTACAGATTGATTACTTTATTTTTACTTATTGTTTAGGGGATGGAAAATTTTCAAATTCCCCCTCCTTCCAAGTGTGTAAAACGACCACTTTATTTTTGCTTCACAATGATACTATGATCCTTCTAAAATATAATGCAAAAGGTTTCCTTTGATTTGGAGTGGGGTTAAGGACCGTAAATGAATTTCCAAGCGGCGCCCAACAAGCTGCGCGCTTCTGCGTGGACGGCGCGACACGGCAGTGGCCGATTATTATCCAATAATATTCCGATCTATGATGCAATCGTTTCAATAACAATGTGGTTTAAAAACTAATGCAATTATTTTAATTTAGTTGATATTAGGGCTAATAATGATAAATAAATTAAAAGGTTACAAAAAGTTTAATTACATTAATCATTTTGATAACATATAGTTTGTATATATTTTCGCAATAGAACATATATTAATCTTCATTGTTGTCATTATTAATTACATTAAAGGTTGGACATGCAATTGTCAATGTGGATCTCCACATGGTCTCCAGTCTCCGTTCGGTTTTCGGACCATATGTAACGGACTAGCCCATTGAGAAGAAGATGGTTTACAGATTCCTTGTTCTAGCATAAGTTCGAATTCTTGTTTCGCTGCTGCAAACTTTTCAGGAGTTAATCTTCGTGGTTTCTCAGAAACAGGAAATCCAGATGTGACAATGTGATGAGTTACATCATGAACCACTCTAGTAAGAGCTGATGGTTTGGTAATTTCTATGTATTTGCGCAGTAATTCTTTAAATTTACAGGAATTACTTACTGTAGCAACAGAGGTTTGCTCTTTATTTGTAATCTTGGCTTTGGTACTTAATAAAGTTTGTTCATCTATTAACCTTTTGTTTCTTAGGTCTGGAAGAAGGCCGTGAAATTCTAAGAAATCCGCTCCAATGATCGGATGTTTGACGTCAGCAACGATGAATTGCCATCTAAACGGACGCCGTAGGCCTAGGTCCAGTATTCTTGAACTACAACCATATGTGTTAATTATAGTGTTATTAGCGGCATATAGCTTGAAATCAACAGCGGATTTGACACCTCTGACCATATTTTTAGGAATTACTGAAACGTCGGCTCCAGTGTCAACTAAATAGAATACGCCATCCTTCTTATCCGAGATCGTCAGGCGTTTATTCCTTTTATGACCGTCAACGACCGCCTGAGCTCGCAACGGTTGAGTTAGTTTTCCGACACATTCTTATTACCAAACGAACATGGACGTATACATTTGTGGGCGTTATCTCCAAATTTGTTATGATAAAAACAGTATCCCTTACCTTCTTCATTCTTCTTTTTACCTTGATCTGTTGTCCATTTCTTAAAACTTGATCGTCCTCTTGAAAAGCTTCGATCTTTTCGATTCCGTCTAGACAATTTTTCTAATTGTTTCCTTAATTCAACAATCTCTTGGTTCATTTTTTTAAGTAGATTTTCTTGTGACGTATCGACAGAAAATACCGAAGAAGATGTTGGTCGAGACATATCTACAATTTGATCAGCTTGAAGAGCTAATTTAGAAAGATCTTTAACTTCACTAATTGCAAGGATTGATCTTATATTTTCCGGAAGTTGCTCCATGAATATTGATCTAAGAATTTCATCGTTAACTTGTCCGGGTGCTAAATTACGTAGTCGATGTAAGAAAACCGAAGGTTTTTCGTCTCCTAGAACGTGTGAACCAAGCAACTTTCTTATTTTAACTTCTTTACTTTCTCCGAAAGCTCTACATATACGCTCTTTTAACTTGGAATATTTATTGTTTTCAGGAGGACAAATCAATATATCTTCGACCAAAGGAAGAATGGTATAGTCTAAATATATAATTACATGTCTGAATTTTGATTCATCTTTGACGATTCTATTAATCGCAAAAGCTGCTTCGACTTGCATAAACCAAAGAGTGGGATTTTCTTTCCAGAAGGGAGGTAAACGTACCTTCTGAGCTGCTTCGATACTCGCGTCATTGGAATCGGTATGGACAATATCCTGGTTTGAATTCAGATCTTCTTCTGATTCTATCGTTTCCCTGAGTGCAGTACCGGTTGTATGTTGTCTTGACCTTGTTTCGGAAGAAGTTTGATGAAATGGCGAATGTTCTAACGGCATTTTTTTTTTGTAGGAAATTCAAATTGTCCGCTCAAAATGGAAGAGATCTTCAGTCTTCAAATCACGTCGGGGTCACCAATTTGGCAGACCTCTAGGGGATTTATTTCTAGGGTCTCCAATGAATATGTAGGACTGAAGTTAATTCTTCAAAACAAATATTTTATTAAAACTTTGTAGAATATAAATATAAGGAACTGATTAATAATTCTTGTTAATACAATTCTTTTGATCCTTCTTCCTAGAATTCTCGATATCGATTAAACATTTTGTATCTTATTAACTAATAAAACAATAACGTTCTTTTAACATTTGAATCTGCAATAACTGCAGCTTCACATCAAAGAGTGTCGCCACGGTCGCCACAGTGGACATCGAACATTAGGATGTTCTGTGCATGTAGCGTCTACTATTTTTTACCTAAGTAACCTAAGTAATACGCGTCAAAAATATTTAATCCAGCCAATAAATTAACCAATTTGTTCAAAAATGGACAAACTGTAATTAATAATGACAACCATGAAGATTAATATACGTTCCATTGCGAAAATATATACAAACTATATGTCATCAAAATGATTAATGTAATTAAACTTTTTGTAACCTTTTAATTTATTTATCATTATTAGCCATAATATCAACTAAATTAAAATAATTGCCTTAGTTTTTAAACCACATTGTTATTGCAACGATTGCATCACAGATCGGAATATTATTGGATAATAATCGGCCACTGCCGTGTCGCACCGTCCACGCAGAAGCGCGCAGCTTGTTGGGCGCCGCTTGGAAATTCATTTACGGTCCTTAACCCCACTCCAAATCAAAGGAAACCTTTTGCATTATATTTTAGAAGGATCATAGTATCATTGTGAAGCAAAAATAAAGTGGTCGTTTTACACACTTGGAAGGAGGGGGAATTTGAAAATTTTCCATCCCCTAAACATTAAGTAAAAATAAAGCAATCAATCTGTAATTTTGTATATTTATTGACGTCACCTTCAACTACACTTAAGCAAAAGAAGAAAAAATCTGACGACTTTAACCGGAGTTATCACCCTTTTTTGGTTTTTAGAAAAAACGTCATAATTTTGAAACGGATGAAAATTTTTCCAAAAACTGAATATATTTAGTATCGGTATACTTTTAGCTGTAAAATATCAAAAAACTAAGGCGAACAGCATGATATGGCATGTATACAGGGTGTTTCTCAACAGCATGGAATAAATTTAAGGGCTGATTCTACAGACCAAAATAAGAAAAAAATGAAGAATAACGATTTTGCGTTTGAGGTTTCATTTGTTAGTTATAAGCGTCTAAAAATCTGGTGGAAAACACCAGAAAAGAGCCCGTGCGGAAGCCTCGAGCAATGGTTGCTAGAACATCAGTATCGCAGTGACGTAAGGAAGGGGAGAGATCACCCATCGTCGAACAGATGATCGGAAATTTTACGACACTCAACAAGGCTACAGGATCCAAAATTCAGTTAAAATTGATGGATATCATTGAATAACAATAATCTTGTCTATTCGTTGCAATCCATAGGCAACTCAATCACTCATTATGAGATAGAAAGAGTTAATATATCCACCTTTATGTAAATTGTCTGTTCAATTCACGCATTCACACATCGCGATTCTTTTGTTCACGAATACTGAAACACCATAAGAGAGTATCGTTGAATAACCCTAAACTTACTTACTCTTTACAATTCGGAGTGCAAGCCAAAACACGCCCCATAGGGCGTTACTCATTAAATTACATATAATTTCGGAGTAGAAAGGGTTAATGTGTCCAACTTTCGATTAATCGTCTGGTCTAAATTCACATACGAAAAAATTGCACACACTGCTAAAAGTCTTGGTGTAGAATTTGGAGGAAAACTGAATTTTGCGGCATAGACTTATAGCGACAGTCTTTCAATACCCTTGATGATAACGCAAAATCTTTAATTTAATTTTAAAAGTGAATTTGAAAAAGATGTATGAAATCCAAATTCGTCCAAGAGTTCTCTGTAGAGTGACCGTCAAAGAGCAGCACGCTCAGATGGCAACAGTATGGCAATTGCATGTAATATCACAAACCGATTATGCACATTGTTGGTTATTTAAAAATACGAGTATCATGTCGTTGTGTTTCGAAGTGGAGCTATATCGAGCCTTTGTCTCGTCCGCGAAAACCGTTGTCGGTTAGCATACGTGACCTACCGAAGGTGTCGTCAGGATTTCATTGCGCTACTAACAGACACGACAGAAACGACGTATGACTGTTTTCGGTTATTACAATTAAAGTCAAGTGGATGAACGGCCGGTATGAGCTGTTCGAATTTCAGGCCCGATGTCGATAAGAGCTGATCGATGCGGATCCATCGACTTTCTGTTTTAAACGTCAATGACGTTGAGCCAAGGACCCTCACCATCCAGATGGTACCTACATCCGGGAACCCCTCACAGCCCTCCTTGAGATTCCTTGAACTTTTTAAATAAAGGTCTGTTCTTTTCAGGACAGACAAAGAGAATTATTTTTGTATATTTCTTTTTTCTTTAACCTACCTTTCCATCCAATCCGACTCGACGTTAAAACCTTCTCAGCGATTCTTACATCATAAAAAAAAATATGCTATTTTACTCTTTAAAATGTATTTACGTATTGATTGATTTGAAATTCCTTTTATTTAAACATCAAGAAAATACCTCTATCTTTATCATTTTTTGGTAACACTCGGTCAGGAAAGCAAAGACTGCTGATGATAGACGTAAACGCCGAGCGTTATTTAAGTCATGTAGTTAGTTTAATTTTGTTTATAGAAATCATTAAAATCAGGAATATTAATGTCAAACATTGAAGAACTTTCTTCGTGCATCAACTCGATTTTCAGAGAATCTAACCCTTCAGTAAAGCTAAGGGTTTTTGGGGGAAAACTCAGGAATCTAACAATACTAGGTGTGATGGGGGATCCTCGACGAGTTTTTCAAGAAACCACAGTTAGTTTTTCGATGGACCTTCGCATCGAATGTTTGCACGAGTATTCGTGATACGTATTGAGTTTTCAAATCTAGTCCTTTTCTCGCAATATCTTCCAAGACTTCTAGTAATGTGTGCAGGTTTTTCGCGTGTGGGTTTGAACCAGACGATTAATCGAAGTCTGGACACACTAACTCTTTCTACTCAAAAATTACATAGGGCGTGACTTGGTCACGGGCTCTTTTCTGGTGTTTTCCACCAGATTTTTAAACGCTTATAACTAATAAATGAAGCCTTAAATGGGAAATCGTTATTCTTGATTTTCGCCTTATTTTGGTCTCTGGAATCCATCCCTTAAATTTATGCCGTACTGTTCAGAAACACCCTATATAGAGGGCGAATCCCGAAAAACAAGTAACTCATCAAAGTTCCTAGAAAACCCTACAGACACGTGCGATGGTGCCGCTATTTAGCATGCGACGATCGTGTTAGTTCTAGTTAACTACGCTTGGATCAGTTTATTACAATTGAACATAAACTTAATCTTAATTAAATAATATTTTCTTGTGAAATTTTTGAACGTGGAATTACTTTTTATTTTATATAATACAATTAACATAATTGAGTATTTTATTACAAATATGCGCCTACAGAATCAAGGTGTTACTCATATAATTCGTGAGTGTGTTGGAATTAAATAGTTTTCGGAACATTAAAATAACATCTAGTTAACAAATGAAAATCAAAAGATTAAAACTATTGTATTGAATTCTTTAAATTAGATTTAAATAAGGAATAGAATTTGTATTATAAGGTTAAATGGAAGTATCTGTTCATAGGATAGAGGTTATGGTTACAAGCAAGAAAAGCAAAAATGACACAAGGTTCCCAAAAAGTCACTCAAAAATGAATATCTTAATGTAACAGTTGTTTTATTGCTATAAAACGCTCTCATAAACATGTCTGGCAAAGGCAAACAAAGTTCTAAAAAGGCTATTGTTAAAGTGCGAGAGAGTGGGAAGACTGTACAGTCTTCAACATTAAATTTAGATGTAAATTTGGAAAACACAGACACAACAATGTCTCTACCTATTTTGAAAATTGCAGATAATAATCGTCTTCTTCCAAGGTATAATAGTATTCTTCAACGTAGTATAGAAGAAGGTGTGGGTATGGAAGATCTTGATACTTTACAATTAGAATTAGAAATGCTCCTTTCATCAGTTGTTGTACGACATCGAATGATTCAAGAGGAGATAGGAAATTTATCATCAGCAGAGGAACGCAGAGATAAAAGATCTAAGAGTGGAAAAGGATTATCTCTTCTAGATAAAAAGGTCAGAGATGAAAAGTTTAAACCAAAGGAGTTGAATGCTAAAACTCAGTCACCTTTACCAGCAAAACTTTTTAAACAAAAGGCTGTAGTTAGCTCTAATTCTCAAGTCATTCCAAATGTACATGAAATTTCAAGAATTGAAGGTTCAAAGTCTGAATCACCAAAGTTGCTCTTACCAAAAAATGATACACCTAATAAGTTTTGGGCATCTGTTGATCCCTACTGTACAGATATTATGCCTGATGACATCAAATTGTTAGAAGAGTTAATTGCAACACACAGTGACATTAGTGAGTTTAAAAAAATTCCGACATTAGGTAGACATTATAGCTTAATGTGGGCTCATAATGACTTGTTACAAGAAGAAGATGCAGCTAATCCAAACAGAGAGAAAAAGAAAAGCCGTTCTGATGTATCTTTATTATTAACAAAAAATGATAAGAAAGCACATAGTATAGCAGGACCTCTCACCCAAAGATTGGTTTCTGCCTTGTTAGAGGAAAATGTATATGTTGCAAATAATAATACAGACAATAAGCTTTTTAGGGATAGTGATCCACCTGTTTTAAGAGACCTTACTATTCAGAACTCTATTAATTTAGAACTAAGAATGCATAAGGAACTTGTTGAACAGGGAATTTTAGAACCAGATGCACAAAAAAAAAGTCAAGAAGATGATGAAATTTTAATGGAGATTAAAAGATGTCAACAAGAACTGACTGCGCTGTCTAATCATAATGTAATACAGCTAAAAAGGTTATTGAATTTAGCTCAAGAAGAAAGCAAACACCAGGTATTGAAGAGAAAGATAAATGCAGCAGACAGCGAGGTAATAGAACACTATAAAAAGCTTATGCTTTCTAAGCAAAGAAAGATACCGTTGACCAAGAAGGAACAAGAAAAGGCATGGGCGTGTTTGCGAGAAAGAGAAAATCTTTTAGATCAACTAAATATGTTACCACATAACGATGTAGAACCTCCATTTGGCACTACTATGAATTAATTTTTTTACTGTACTGTAATAATATCGTGATAAAACACTATATAAATATTAAATAATATTGATTTAACTATTAAGGCAAATAATGTATAGTTTATTCAATACTTTGTAATGTAAGAAATTTATGAAAATTTAAAAGCACGTTTACAGTAATTTTGTAACATCGTCCATATGTAATTTATAATATGATGGGCATCAAAAGATTTCAAGTTTTGTAAACAAATATGCATTTTATTTAATTTCATTTTTTTAATTTATATTGTTAATAATCAAGAATAAAACTATTTCGTTTATACCAATAACTAGCAATGTATAGAAATAACTCTTATAAAAGAGATTAAAAAGTTTACTAACTGTTATCATTTACAAATTTTGTTAAAAATATTAGTAATAAACTGTATAAAATAGTGTGTAAATTAGTTAAATTGTGATGGTATTATACAAATTATACCTTTAGGTATCCTATGAAAATTTTAAATCAGACCTGTGGGACCACCAGCACCATGTACTCTCCCACCACTTGTGAAACTGATGATAATGAACATACCAATATTTCTGTATATATACAGCACATTGGCGCATAAGATCTATATTGACAGAATCAGAGCAGGGAAAGTGTTTCTTATTCTTCTGTGTACATATCTCAATAAACGAATAGGTCTGCTTTAACTCTCGGATGGTCAACTGTTTGAAGTATTACATCGCGAAGCCGACACTGAATAAAAATGATCTGACGTTGGCCAGGCAAGGGTTAAATCATACTTGCCATGCTTAACTTATACATACATAATGTGTAAAGTCTGTAATACATTTATTAAGAGAGTTGCTACTTATGTGTTGATTATTACAACATTAGTTTAAGTCAGTGTAACAATTAAAATGTGCATTTGGCCTACATTCATACATTCATCAATAATTGTTACTAAACGTATATTTCCTATTCAATAAATATGTGGTTCGAACAGTATCTGTCTTTACTTATTTACCAATTAGGAATTTAAAAATATTCATGTTATAATAAATTGTTAACTATTAAATCATAAACGTAATTTATATTTTACAATAGTTATTATGTATAATCTATGTTATGTACAGAATGTCTTACGATTAGCTAAAATAGTATCATCTAAATATCTGTCTTATTTTTCATAATTATGAAAAATTTTTTCAAGATAAAATTACATTATTGGACCATTCCATGCGAAATCGGACACTTTTCGGAATAACATTCCGGATCTTGTTCAAAGGATGTTATAGTCTTTAGCGATGTTTCAACGTGTGTCAAAGGATTTTTCAACATTTTTTAAATTATGGATTTTACAGATGCTTGAAATAAAGTTATAACTTTTTTTCAAAAATTCATAACTTCTGAACTAATAGTAGCACAAGAATCAGCTTGTGCATACTTACAGGAGAGACATTGAAATACTGAATAACAATTATTTCATTTAAAAAAAATGTTGTTTTTAACTAATTCAATTGTGTTCTTGCTTACGAGTTTTCAACAACCATTTGCGAATGAAAATGTTGGCGCGTGAGTATCAACTAGAACAAAAGGTGTAAAAAGCACGCGATAAAGAATTGATATGTGTTTAAAGATTACGTTACAAAATGTACATTATTATACATCTATGAAGTATAATATCTATATATTTATATACATTACATATTACACTATACATTTTGAGATTTAAGGAATGTTCGTTCGAGATGCATGCCACCTACCGCTTGCTACTTGTCGGCGACTAGGATTTAAACATTTAATTAACAGAGCGAGAGAGTAAGGTTAACATTCACATGACATTCTCACTTTCTCTTTCTATTTCGATTCACGAAGATGTTCGAAAATCCGATATGCTGAGCTCACGACTCACGACAGTTCGTGCGCTAGTTGTGTAATGAACGGGTATTCTCACCTTGCGTCCTCAGATACTAGATTAGTTTTCACATTTCTTATATTAATCATTTTATTTATAGCCTTCATTCCTTTCTTCCCTTTACTCGGAATTCAGATAAAATAGAAATTTTCGGTTCCGAATACTCGAATTCGGATTTCGTGACCGAGTTCGGAATTACAATGAGTATTTTAATTACTCGAATATTCGGATAATAAGAGGTCGAGCTAGTTACTTCAATTTTCCAAAGTACGTTTTATTTTTTTTTTTAAATTTCTGCATGACTCCTAAAGTGATACTTGTCTCGCAAATTTTTTTGAACGCACATTATGTACGACTCCTAAAACGATACTTATGTCGCAAGTTTTTTAGAGTACACATTGTGTATGACTTCTAAAGTGATGCTTATTTCGTAAATTTTTCAGAGCACACACTTAAATATTCACATAAACTATAAAGGCTTATGTACTTGACTTTATTTCATTTCGATACTTTGTAAGTCCGGAATAACCATGATTTTTGCAAATGTACTTGGCGCATGTTTTTACACTGATAGTGTTTTTGTTGGGATTTAATTATTTTGTGCAAAGTTTACCCCTTTTTTTTTAGTTAACACAAATGTGTTAATATTTATGTATGAATTTGCTGCCACTATTTATTTGCATAGATATTCAGTGACATTCACGTACCTTGAGTTAATGATTTTTCTGATACGTTACCTCCTGATAAATTTCATAGCACCATGTTTATCGTAACCCTATTACAATGTTGAACTCTTTTATTTCGAACAATTCTCTAAGAAAAATATATAAGCGCTCTTAGCACCTTTAGGCTATTTTTCTTCATTTGCAATGTTATCGTCATCGCGTAACCAAGTAGAAATCCCGACTTTTAACATACGTGTATAATGACACCTGCGTATATTGTTTCCGTGATGAAACCTCGCACTTACAACTTTGTAAGGTTTTTCATTTATATGCATTTTGGTAGTAAATTATGTATATATATGTGATGTATACATCATAAATTTAAAAAGAAGATAGAGAAAAACAGTACTAATAAAATGAAACTAATAATATTGTATTTGCAGGAGAAAAGAGTAAGAAAACATCTTAGAAAATGATGTGTTTTATGGGTAGGGATGGTACTGAGAGCAGCTCGATTACACGGTTTTAAGCAAGCCACTTTATTGCATGCGTAGCATGGTCCGGCATCAATACTTATATGTTAGAAAAAAAACATAAGAACTTCAAGAATGCTGAAAACTAAAACAAGATGGGTGAACCCCCAGGTTCGGCAGCGCCGCCAAGTGTACAGAAAACTAAACTTACATATTTTTTATTGCTACTCTAACACTCCCCTTCAATAAAAAACCAAAGTTAAATAAATCTATAAATGAAGATTAATGTCTAGTCAATATATTAGGTTAGCACCTAGCAGAACTGCAACCCTGTTCCCAATCGAAGTTTCTCCAGTTTTTGTCTTGATACTGGCTTTGTTAAAATATCAGCAACTTGTTCTTCGCTTGGCAGATACTTTACTTTAATACTACCTTCTCCAACTAATTGTTTGATATAATGGTGTTTTACATCTACGTGTTTCAGACGTTTTGGATTCCCGTCTGTTTGGGCGAGTTTTATTGCTGACTGATTATCTTCCAACAATAGTATTCCTCTGGTTATTTCAATCTTTAGATCCTTTAACAGGTTGAATGTCACGGGGGTCACCGGTGACCGGCACTTAACTTGGCTGTGACGCCATGGGGGTCACCGATGACCCCCGCCGAAATTAACATGCCAATCATGTTTATACGTTGTAAATTATCTATTGTAGATAATATTTCAACATTATATGTATCGCTAAATAGAAAGTTCATCGTGGCGCCACGAACAATCCCGGTAAAATTGGCGTGGCATTCAACCTGTTAAAACTGACTCGATCCAACGTCCTTCCGTCGCTGCCGACGCCAACGCTACGTACTCGGCCTCGCATGAAGACAGTGCTACCGTTGACTGTTTTCTTGATGACCAGGACACTGCATTGCTAAATACTTTGATTATGTAACTAGTAGTTGATTTCCGATCTGATTTATCTCCTGCCCAATCGGAATCAACATATCCCTGGATTATTTGACTTGTTTTATGTTTGGTATAAATCATTCTTAAGTTTAGCGTGCCTTTTATATATCGTAGAACTCCCTTGAGCGCTTTGAACAATTCTTGATTAGCGTTCTTCTGATACCGACTTAATATGCCTATCGTGGCACATACGTCTGGTCTCGATCCTAATATGGCGTACATCAAATATCCAATCAGCCTTTTACACTCGGTTTCCAACTTTTTATCTGTAGGAGGATTATTTGGTAATTCGAAGTTTAGTTCTAGCGGTGTCGCAATGGGCTCGCAATCTTCCATTCCATGTTTTTAACACTTTCTTTAAGTACTCTACTTGATCAACCTGAATGCAATTACTTTCTTGTTTAATATGAAGACCTAAATAGTTAGAGACCTTTCCCAAGTCTGTCATCTTGAAACTTCGTTTTAATCTTTCTTTGAATTCTTTCACTTCACCGTCGCCACATATAATTAAATCATCTACATACAATAACACGTAAATTTTCTTTCCATTTTCAATCTTGACATATAGACAGAAATCAGCTTTAGATCTTGTAAAACCGTTTTTAAGCATAAATTCATTGAACTTTTTGTTCCAATAACGCGGTGATTTTTTCAAACCATATAAGGATTTTCTCAGCTTTAGGACCTTGTTTTTTTGTATCTTCATTCCCTCAGGTGGTTGTATAAATACTTCTTTTTCTAGTTCCCCATAGAGGAAAGCACTCTTAACATCTATTTGGTGTACTTTGTACCCAAATTTATTTGCCACTGTTAAAAGAATTCGTACCGTCACCAATCTAGCAACTGGCGTCTAGATGTCTGCATGATTAAATGTTTCTTTCTGTAGAAAACCTCTGACCACTAGCCGAGTTTTAAAAGTTGTTGGTTCCCCATGTTCATTTGTTTTACTCTTAAAAACCCATTTGGTGTCAATGATTGGGGTTTTCTTTGGCTTTTCTACAATAATCCAAGTCTGATTTTCTTCTAGCGCTTCGAACTCTTTCTTAATTGCCTCTTGCCATTGTATCCTGTTCGGTCCATTCACTGCACTCTGGTACGTCAGGTTTCCATCTAAAGGTAAATTGCAGATTAAAGCAAATTCATCATCCTCAAATCTCGCGGGTGGACGTAGATTCTCTCTTCTTCTCAATTTGTATGGCTTAGTGGTTTCTTGTTGTTCTCTTCTTTCGTTGTGTAATTCGATTTGACTAGTTTCTTGTACTTCTTCGATCACTTCGTCATTTTCTATCCTGTTCTCTTCTTCTGCTTCATCCTCTTCTATTCTATTCTCCTCTTCTGCTTCATCCTCTTCTATTCTGTGCTCTTCTGCTGCTTCATTTATGTTTGACTCTTGGTCGTTCCAAGTGTAGTATGTCATCTTCTTTTTACATTTATTTAAATTACCATTTAAATTCGTTTCTGGCTTAAAGATCACGTTTCTGGATACTTCAATTTTTCCTTCCTTGTCGAGATATATTCGATAGCCTTTAGTATTTTCTTCGTACCCTACAAAAATGCCTTTCTTTCCTTTAGGGTCCCACTTCTTTCTTAACTGCTTAGGTATCATTACGAAAGCTTCTGAGCCGAAAATTTGAAAATTCTTGATGTCAGGTTTCTTTCCCTGCCACAACTCGAATGGAGTTTTATCTCCAACTGAGCTTCTTCCACTCGTATTTATTACATAAACTGCCGTTGAAACTGCCTCTGCCCATAGCTCTTTTCCGAGATCCCTTTCTATGTGATCGTTTTGTTGAGGTGTGTAATGACAGCTTTTCTGGTGAACTATTCCTTTATCTTCTAGGAACGCGCCAATCTCTTTATTAACTTCTTCTAAACCGTTGTCTGTTCGTAAAGTTTTAACTTTATTTCCTATTTGATTTTCGACTAATTTTATGAACTTTATAATATTTTACGGGGGAGGAGGAAATAACGTGCTCCTCCCACTGAGGCTTTTTCCATTGCACCACATACATCTGCGTGTATTACCTCATCCGCAAAGCTTGCCGTATTTTTACTTAAATGAAAAGGTAATACATGTTGTTTACCTAGGATACATCCGTCACAAACGAAAGATTTATCGTCTTCAAATTCTATATCCATTTTATTCAAAATGCTTCTAATCTTTCTTTAGCCTTTCGTGCTACACCTTTAATTTCTGAATTTTCTGGTTATGAATACTCAGAAGTACCTGATGTTCTTCTTCAGTGTCCCAATCTACTTCTAATTCCAACTTGTATAATTTTTCCTTTCTTGTTCCAACTACGAATGTGTCACCATTTTTCTTCAGCTTGCAATCATTTTGAGTTAGTTCAAACGAATAGCCTTTATCTGACACTGAGCTTATTGAGAATAAATTGCACTTTAACTTTGGGACATGCAATACGTTTGTAATTTCCCCTTCTTTTCATTTGTGTCCATCGAATGACTTTACTTTAATGTCACCTCGTCCAATTGTTTTTATTACTGAACCATCTCCAACCTTTCCGTCAATCAGTTGATTTAACATTTTGTAATTATCCATCCAGTGTTTGTTGAGCGACATATGTTCACTTGCTCCAGAGTCAGCATACCAGTATGACTCCTCTAATTTTGCGTTGTTAATTAATGCTAAAGTAGTGTACGCTGCACGAGTTCTTCCTTCCTTGTAGTCACTAGGTTTCCTAGACGAGTTATTTGATGCTCGGCTTTCCGCTACATTTCTCTATCGACAGAATTTAGATCTATGATTTGTCTTGTGACAAATGAAGCACCCTGCAGCATCGTAGTCCTTCTTCAGTTTGCAGTTATTTGCGACGTGACCCTCCTTTTTGAGGATATTGCAAATCATATTGCCAACTGCTGGTATTCCCTCTCTATTATGTGACTTGTCATGGCTTTCTTTATACACTGGTTTTGGATGCCTACTTTTGTTTATGCTCTTGCTTGATAACGCAACTTCACTTGTTTCCGCACTATCTTTCAGTCTTTGTTCTTCAATGAACAAACGGCTAACCAGTTCGTTCAATTTTCTGTTTTCAACAGGCGTTGAATCCCAAGCACTTAAGAAATGTTTGTACTCATTTCTCAATATAAAAAGGTTCTTTACACATTTCATACACACCAAACATTCAAAATACAGTTTAATCAACTCATTCGTTTTATTTGAAAAAACTGCTTTTACATACATTTGTTACGAGACGGGAGGCGAGCAGCGCGAGTTACCGTCGAGGATAGGTATATTTCCAAAGAATATAGTGGTTGATGTGTTGGTTGGTACACGGACGAAACTGATGCGAGATCAGTGAGCCGTTAGGATTATTGTAGACGAGGACGGACCTGATGTAAAATCAGGGAGCTTCTGAGGATAGGTGTGCTTGCAGACGAAACTGATCGGTGATCAGTGAGCCGCAGGAGAGTGAGTTTGTGAACGTACCTGATGCGAAATCAGGGAGTCACTAGGATCAGTTTTACAGACGAACTCAAATTAAATTGAGGTGCTGTTAAGGAGGTTGGCGAATTCGAACAGACGAGCCTGATGCGAAATCAGGGTGCTGTAAGGAAGTTGGATAATGTACAGACGAACCTGGTATCAGGTGGCTGTAGGAAGTAGACGAAACTGATGTAAAAATCAGTTAGCTACAGGATAGGTTAGCTTTCGTGGACGAACTCGAATAAATCGAGGAGCCACTAGGTTGAATGCAGTTTCTTTGGAAGTAAGGGTAAGCGGACGAAACTGATGTAAGATCAGAGAGCCGCAGGAGATGTTAGTGAGCCTCGTAACTTTTTAAATTATTAATTGATACAACTTGAACGGTTAAGCTGTATCGTGGTGGATCTGTCAACTTCGACTGGGATCGCTTAAGGTAGTTATAGGTTTGTAAGCAATCTACGCAAAATTACAATGAATACTTAAATATATTCTAAATCAGTCTTTACGTACAAGTGTACAGTGTAGTGTTGTCGCGTAAAGTGTATGATATTAATGCACGGTGTTAACGCACTGGCGATGCGGGGACTTACAGAGTGGTCGTAGGAATTGCCAGATAGAATTTATGCCGACTCGCGGATTCTATGAGGTTAACTGTAGACTCGAAAGGGAACTTTAACTATCTAACTGGATAGCAACCAACTCTGACGAACTTGACTATCAACGTGACGGTACTGTTCTAAATCCGTTAGGGCTACAATCTCTGAGTTTATATAGGCCGAAAAATGAGTGGGGGTTCGTTAGAAATTTCCATATAAGGAAATTTCTCACGGTTGGTACAGCGTCGTGGTTGCTACCCAGCTGCTCGGAGTCGCGTTTACATTAAGATAACGAAAAAAAAACGAGAGTGCTAGCGCGTTTTCTCTTAACAGGCAGAGACTTGAATATTTGGGAGAGTAGACGGAAAATATTCTCCGTACGTAACACATTTTATATTATTTAATATTATCTAAATAACTTAAGATTTTAATAGTTTTCTACATCATCATATTACAATACAAAGCGCTTCATTATATTTTTTTTATGTTATTACAAAATATTGTGACATTCTCTTATTTTTGCAATGTGTCGTCTATATCCGAAACAATTCAATTCGAGATATTATAAAAGTATAAAAAAGTTTCACGTTTTATATTTAAAATATATGTTTCATTCTTTTGCAGTTAATAGTAGTAATCCAAAGCTATAAAATTTTAATTTCAAATTCTTCATATTATTACAAGAAGATGTTAATAAATAATTCTTTATTACTTTTCTTTAAAATACACACTTAGGAACAACAAGACCCAAATACATAACCTCTATCTCTACGAGCTGTCGAACGTCATACATGCCAAACGAAAGTCATGGGACATTTATTTAAAATAATCACACCAATTTCAGACAAAAACCAACAATCAATACGCGACTATTACAAATCACATTCATAGTTCATAAACATTTTTATTTTTGCAAATCCAATAAAAACACATATGTTAGAGTTTCGCGCATCTAATGTTCATGGCAAGGTATTTACAGCAGTCACACAGTACGTAACAAATTTAGTTTTTGCCAGATTTAGTTTTACCAGATGTTAGTTTTTGCCAGATGTTCAATTTCAATTAGGAAAATGTTTTAAGCAAGGCCCTGTCATAAACACTGCAGAACCAAAGAACTACTAGGCCTCAAACTTAACGGTGTCTGCGGCAGCGAGTCGTCACTTGGAGAACCTGGAGAATACTCAGTCTTGCCAATGCGTCATGCACCCTCGCTTCATCCTGTTGAAAGATTCTGTTTCCCTTCCAAAAGTACCACGTTCAGGGCGTAATGGAAGGGATGACACGATATCTAAAAACCCAAGAACTTGGCAGCGTTAGATCAGAACAGAAATAAGAACAGAACTAAGAAGAGAGATAGAACGGTCTCAGATAGAGACCCGGTCAATAGAACACAAGTTTGAAATACCTAATTGTTCACACAAATCACACATGCACACTCTACACTCAAGAACGATTACCAAATAAATAGTTGTCTATTAAATCAACCACGTGTCCATTATCACGGTCCCAAGTCGTTCCATCTTGGGTGGTTCTTCGACGAGACATTAAAGACGGCACAGCGTGCATATACCAAGGGATTCAGTTTTGCACCCTAACATTGGTCCTTCGAGCCGGATACATCGTGGATTTGAATCGGATTGGAGCAGCAACCGATTCACACGCAGTTCAGCAGAGCAGAATAGAAGACAGCCAACAGATTTTGGTGACACGTGGTGCAACAGAAATTAGAGTGAAAGTGTAATGTGCTACAAACAGTCTGTGAACAGTACAGAGGGTTTGTGTGTAACATAGTGGCTATCTTCACAAAGAAATCTGAAGATATCAGTGCCAAGAATTGACGCCACGAGTGACGTCAAAAGCTTAGTAGAAGACAGCGAGTAATCCACAGCAGCTCAGTAGAAGACAGAGAGTAATCCACAGCAGCTCAGTAGAAGACAGCGAGCAACCCACAGCAGCTCAGTAGAAAACAGGAAGCAGCCTACAGCAGCCCAGCAGAAGACAGAGATCAACCCGCAGCAGCCCAGCAGCTGATGCTGCCAATCGGGATTTACAGATTCAGAACGCACACTTAAAGTAGTGTCATTGGATTACGTCCGTTCCTGTCACGTGAGCTTAAATTCCCTTTCCTATTTGTGTCATAGCGTATAATGGAAACCGATCTTAGAAAATTGATTGCCGACCGCGGCACTATAAAGGCAGCGTTAACTAGACTGAGCAGGTACTTTCATGAATCCGCGGAAACAGTGTCTGTAAAGGCATTGCAAACACGGTTAGAGGCAAATTTATGGTTGTATAACGGTTACAACACGGTTCAGAGTCAAATTGAGCGTGCAACTGAGGGAACAGACTCAGAAGCATCTCACGCAGCTGATAGAGATACGTTTGAAGACACGTATTTTAACTTAATAGCAGAAATAGAATCATATATAGAACGCGGGCAAGAAACAAATAGAATAGGAAATCAGGCCGCGGCTCAAGGACCGTCTCCTGTATCTACCAATTCCTCTGTATTAGTAAAATTGCCGACAATACAGCTACCGTCATTTGACGAGAATTACCGTGGATAGGTCAGATTTAGAGATACATTCACCAGCCTAGTTCATGAGAGCGAGTTATCTGACGTGCAAAAATTTCATTGATTGAATGGGACGCATTAAAGTCACGATATGAAAATTCTGCAGTACTTAGAAAGTATCACATAACGGCGAGTTTAGATATGCCCGTTATACAGAAACAATCTCCAACCGCACTTCGAGAATTAGTTGACGGTACCCGAAACCATTTAGCTGTTCTACGATCCGTAAACGAACCCCTTGATTCATGGGATAGTATTATTGTTCCAATTTTAAGCAGGAAGTTAGATGTAGTGTCTTTAAAGGAATGGGAAAAGGGGGCCACAGGTTCAGAAAGGGTTACATTTAAGAAATTTGCCGCATTCTTAGAGGAACAGTCCTCATACTTAGAAAATATAACTTTAACGGCTCAGGTAGCAGCAGCAAAGGCTGAAAATTTAGCAGGATTTGCAGGTAATCGCAAACCGTTTCGTGTAACAACCCACGTGGCAAGCACAAGTGCCTGTCCATCGTGCGGTTCCGTACACCCTTTGTTTAGATGTGATAAATTCAAAGGACTGTCCATTGAGGGTAAAACTCAGATACTACAAACATCTAATAGATGCTACAATTGTTTACAACCGAAGCATTGTGTGCAGGCTTGTACACGCAAACAGTGTGACCTATGTGGTAAAAAACATCATATATTATTGCATCGCGTTCTAATTTCGCGTTCAAACACAGCTGGAATGGAAGAACCACGACCATCAGAAAACAATACGACCATATCTTGCGTCGCGAACTCAGATCGAAGTGTTTTTGAACAAAGCGTATTATCCACGGCAGTTATTTACATACAAGATAAACAAGGATAATGGACACACTGTCGCGCGTTATTAGATTCGGGATCGCAGTCCAATTTTATTACGTACAAGCTATGTAAAAGGTTAGGAATAAGATTTGAGCCCACAGAAATTCAGGTATCAGGCTTAGGCGGACGGTCAAACGCAATCAGAGGTCAAGTTCACGTAAAAATAGGATCAAAGGTGAACAATTTTAGAGCTAACATTTCATATTTAGCAATTAATACTGTAACAGAAGATATGTCAAATATAGTGCTGAATAGAAGTACAACCTGCATCCCATCGCACATTGTGTTAGCAGATCCCGACTTCGACAAATCTTGGTCAATTGATGTGTTAATAAGTGCCGGGTTGTTTTGGCAGTTATTTTGCGTTGACCAACACAGAGCAGGTAGCGAATTACTTTGGCAAAAGACGCAGTTAGGATGGGTATTAGGGGGATCAATTAGTTGGCGCATTAGTGATAAAATTCAACGATGCCATCTTATTACAAATCAAGAGTTATACGGTCAAATGGAGAGATTTTGGACAGTCAAGGAAGTTAATGTAGAATCTAGAATAGAAACAGATAAGTGCGAAGCATTATTTCGAGCCACGGTGCATCAAACCGACAAGGGGAGATATGTAGTTCATATATCGTTCAATGATCAACTACAGAAATTAGGGATATCGCGACAGCAAGCAGAGAACAGATTCAAAGCTTTAGAAAGAAAACTACTTAAACAACCATAGTTACACGAACAATACATAGATTTTATGAACGAATATGAGTCATTAGGACACATGTTGCGGATCTCAAACTCAGTGACAGAAGAGGTAGCTGCATCCTTTTATCTGCAACACCATGCCGTTACCAAACAGGATAGTACGACAACGAGACTTCGTGTTGTATTTGATAGTTCGGCTAAATCAAGCACGGGCATTTCATTGAATGACACTCAGAAGGTTGGCCCGACAGTACAGAGTGATTTAACAAGAATTCTTTTACGATTTCGAACGTACAGATGTGTATTATCAGCAGATGTAGAAAAGATGTATCTTCCAATTTTAATAGAACCTTCCCAGCGACGTTTTCAAAGAATTTTGTGGCGTCCAAATCCGAATCTCTCATTAGAAACATTTGAATTAAATACTGTGACGTATGGCACAGCTTCAGCTCCTTTTCTGGCCACCCGTGTATTGAAAGAAATAGGATTAAGAAGCCAGTCAGAATCTCCAGCCATTCGTTAGTCGAATAATCATCAACGATTTCTACGTTGACGACTTACTAACGGGTTTGGACACAATATCAGAGTTACGGGAAACACAGGAAAAGTTGTCAAACATTTTACAAAGATGTGGTTTACAATTAAGAAAATGGGCTACAGTATTGCCCAGAATTTTTACAATATACAGTCGAGTCAAAGGAGAAAAGGTTAAGTGTGGATCATGAATCTAAGGTTCTTGGATTGCATTGGTCTTCGGTGAAGGACGAATTGTATTTTAAAATCACTCCATCAACGCACAAAAGAATAACAAAACGTTCGATATTATCGGAAATGTCTCAAATTTTCGATCCTCTAGGTTTAGTTGGTCCTGTTATTACTCGGGCGAAACTGATAATGCAACAGTTGTGGCAGACAAAAACAGGGTGGGATGAATCAGTATCTCAAGAGTTATGCACTCAATGGACAGAATATAGAAAGGAATTATCATACCTTATGAAATTAGAAATTCCGCGGTGTGCATTTGATGCAGCAAATAAGATAGTATTGCATGGGTTCGCTGATGCGTCTGAACGGGCTCACGGGGCATGCGTTTACCTGAGATCAAACACCGGTGCAGGTAAATGGGGGACTAAGCTTTTATGTTCGAAATTATTGAAATTGAATTTTCGTGACAAAACAACAATACCTATTTATTAGGCGTTACCCAAAGTACACGGCCATGACAATAAGAAAACAGAAACAATCTTTGGTAACAAGTAAAACAACGTTTTACTTAACGATAATAATAAAACAAAAAAATATCATATTCTTTATATAAAAATGACCACGCCACAGCCATACACAGCGCCACACGTGAACAACCAGACTTGCCAACATGAGAACATAAAAGAAAACTAGAATGGACAAAACCTTGATATCCAACATTCCCACTTTTTGTGCATTCTATCTATTTCAAATCATGCATCAGCTCGCATTTATTCGCCAAAAATTTGCATCGCGTTAAAGCTTTAGTGAAGATGTTAGCTAACTGTTCCTCTGAACGGACGAAAAGCAGTTTAATTATTCCTTCCTCTATTAAATTGCGAATGAAATGATATTTCACATCTATATGCTTAGTACGCTTATGACAGTCCCTCCCGTTCGCAACTTTAATAGCACTCTGATTATCAACATATAAAGGTATCGGTAGATCAGTTTTCGCAACTAATTCATTCATAAAAGCATTTAACCACATAATTTCTTGTGCTGCGTCTGAGGCCGCTACGTATTCGGACTCGGTGGTTGATCGAGAAATACATTTCTGTTAACGCGATGACCATATTATTGGTCCACCACAGACCATAGCAACATATCCACTTGTTGAGCGCCTTGTCTCTAAGTCTCCTGCAAAATCCGCATCTGAGAAAACAGACAACTTGAATTTGTTCCCACTGTATCTAATTCCACTAAACTTAGAACCTTGAAGATACCGGATTATTTGTTTCACTGCTTTCCAGTGTATCGATTTGTAATTGTTTAAGTATCTACTTACTTGACTAACAGAGAAGGCAATATCTGGACGTGATATGTTTGCCAAAAATAATAGACAACCTACCGCCTCGCGATAAGGTACTTCTACGTTTTCTTCGTCCGAATTCAATAATATACCTGGGTCCAGCGGAATTGCCTTCGCTTTACAATTTTCCATGTTAAACTTATTCAAGATTTTAGATACATAATTGGTTTGCGTCAAGAACATTTCCCTTGAGCTTCTGTCTCGTTTAATTTCCATGCCTAGAAATAAACTTAGGGGTTTTTTAGTTATTTTAAAACGCGAGTTGAGCTCATTTAAAAGACCATATCAATAAAACAAGCGTCTTTACACATAATTATGCCGTCATCAACGTAAAGAGCCATATATATATATATATATATATATTTGTATATATATATATATATATATATATTTGTATATATTTGTATATATATATATATATATATATATATATATATATATATATATATATATATATATCATTTCCTTCAAAATTAGAAACAAAGATGCATTTATCTGCATTTAATTGCTTAAAACCGAAAACTGATATAAAATCAACAAACTCATTGTTCCATACTCTGGATGATTGCTTAAGCCCATATAAACTCTTCTGTAGTTTTCATACTAAAGAACTATCAGTCTTAACAAAACCTTGGGGTTGTTGCATATATATGTCTTCAGAGAGATTTCCATTTAGAAATGCGGATACAACGTCGAATTGCAGTACTTCTAAGTCTTTCGCTGTCGCAAGTGCTAATAATAGTCTTAACGAATCATACCTGACAACCGGTGAAAAGGTTTCGTCATAATCGATACCAGGTTTTTGTAAACAACCTTTCGCACATAGTCTAGCTTTGTAACGCGCTATTCTACCTTCTGAATCATACTTGCATTTGAAAACCCATTTAGATCCAATAGCAGATCTTCCTTGTGGTAGCTCCGTCAGCCTCCATGTTTGATTTTCTTCTAAAGATTTAATCTTTTCTTTCATCGCTGTTATCCAGTGGTCCCTTTCTTTGCATGCAATCGCCTCTTCATAGTTCTCTGGTTCATCGATGATAGCTGCACATGCAACGAAGTTCGACTGGTAACGTGATGGTAGTTCAATATTTCTGCGATCCCTCAAATTATAGCGGCTTCTATTTGCATTCTCTTCTGTGTTGGCTTCTGTGTCATCAGGTAAATTGGTTCTTTCTTCGGAATTGGACTCTCCGACTATTTCTTGAACTCTGTCCAAGTCCTGGTTATCATTTTCAGATTGCACATGCTCTTCAATTCTGAGAAATATTTCAGAATCTTCCTTGCGTTCTACGCTTTGTTGTAGGTTTATGTTATCTTCATAGAACTCTACATTTTTAGAGATCGTAATTTTTTTAGTCTTTGGATTAATCAGTCTATAGTTTGAACTATTATTATCGTAACCTACTAAAATTAACTTCTTACATTTGTACTGAAACTTAGTGCGAAATTGTTTCGGGACATGAACATACGCCTCTGCACCAAATTTTCGCAAATGGCTTGTTTGAAGAGGTTTTCCTGTCCATTTTTCGAAGGGTGTTGCCTCACCATCTGTTCTATTTGTCCGGCGATTTAATAGATACACGGCAGTGTTAACAGCTTCTGCCCATAGGTCTTCACTCAACTTGCTAGTTGATAACATGGATCTTGCACTCTCCACAATTGTCCTCAAGTCCCTTTCTGCCTTTCCATTTCCATGCTCTGGGGTGTAAGGTGCAGTAGTCTCGTGTATAATTCCTTTCTTACGACTGAATTCCTTGAAGGATTTGTTGACGAACTCTCTCCCATTATCAGATTTAAGGACCTTGACAGCATTCCCTGTCTGACGTTGAACAAGTTTTTCAAACTCCAAGAATTTAAAATACACGTCACTCTTGTGTCTAATAAAATAGACAAACCGAAAACCTGTGGCACGGTCCTTAAAAAGCACAAAATAATCTGCACCACCTGTAGATGTGACTGGCATCTTTCCACAGACGTCTGAATAGACATATTCTCCTGGCTTGAAATTCATTGTTCTTTCCACTTCTTTGAATGAAGTTCGATGACTCTTCCCATACTGACATGATTCACAGAACAGGCCATCTGTGCTACTAAATTTAATCGGTATATTACCTTTATCTGCCATCTTCTTTAAGGCAGCGAAACTTATATGCCCCAGACGTTCATGCCACAACATTATTTGACTCGTTGTTGCTGCATTGGCTTGTTCCATAAGCTTTGTTCTGAAAAGCATTCTGTAGAATTGGTTAGATTGCTTAATACCTGTAGCAACCAATGTATTGCCTTTGTGAATTGTCACTTTGCCAGTACTGAAGGTTACATTTAATCCTCTATTTGTCACGGCACCAATAGAGAAGAGATTTTTCTTTACCTCTGGTACATACAGGGTCTTCTCAAGAGTCCTTGGTTCCCATTGACCATTGATAAGGGCCTCAACACATACAGTTCCTATTCCTTTTGCATATACACATGAGTTATCACCAATCTGGACTGCAACCTCTTCGTCCCCGAACATGTTTAATTCCTTGAACCATTCTTCATGTGAAGTCATATGTCTTGAAGCTGCGCTGTCAGCTAGCCATTCACTTTCACCAGTGAGGTTAACGTTACTCTTAAGCGTAACACTGAGTGCTTGATGTTTGTCATTCCTGTGAAAACTCTGAACCTTCGCTAATTCTCTTCTTTTTCTGCATTCACTTTTATAATGACCCTTTTTATTACAAAAGAAGCATACTACTTCCTTTTTCTTTTTGAACCCTTCTGACTCACTACTTTTGTGTATTGAAGGTTTCATCTTGACTGCAGCAAAAGCCGTTGCTAGCTCATCTTCCTGTGTCAGGCGTTGCTCTTCCTTTAGTAACCTTGCCGTCAAATTCTCAAATGATTGCTTCTTCTCGTCAAATGAGTCCCATGCAGTGACGAACGTGCCATATTTTGCTGGCAAACCTCCAAGTGCTTTAGCTATCTTGTCGACATCGGAAACCGGTTCGTCAACGTCAACTAGCGCTTGAGTCATAGATTCAATCTTACTTATGTGTTGTGAAATGGTATCCGTTTCACTCATTTTGTAACTAAAAAAACTATTGCTTTAGTGTGACTTTGTTAATGGAAGACCGTTGCTCGTGTAACGTTTTTAAACGCCTCCAGATTTCGGCAGCGTTTGCACAAGAAATTACGGATTGAAGTTGGCTGTATTCCATTGCTGTGGAAATTATTAGCATTGCTCTTGCATTCTGATCGTCCCATATCTTCTGATCAGGTATATCTGCTGGGCGTAAACTTTCCCCGTTTACTATACTTCTTATGCCTTCAGCATTAAATATAATTTCCATCTGATACTTCCATAACTGGAAATTGTTTCCGTCGAAACGTTGAACTTGGTTTCCACGCCATTCATCCATATTAAGTAGATTCAAAAAATCACTTTGTCCTGTACAACACGTTTCTGTACTTTACTACGCCTTACCCGTAGCGTGTCCTGGGCCCATAACCTATTGAAATTGAATTTTCGTGACAAAACAACAATACCTATTTATTAGGCGTTACCCAAAGTACACGGCCGTGACAATAAGAAAACAGAAACAATCTTTGGTAACAAGTAAAACAACGTTTTACTTAACGATAATAATAAAACAAAAAAATATCATATTCTTTATATAAAAATGACCACGCAACAGCCATACACAGCGCCACACGTGAACAACCAGGCTTGCCAACATGAGAACATAAAAGAAAACTAGAATGGACAAAACCTTGATATCCAACAGAAATCTAGAGTCGCTCCGTTGAAAACTATATCATTACCAAGGTTAGAATTATGCGAAGCATTATTACTTGCGAAACTTATGAACAAGGTCTAAACAGCACTTCACGTTCAGATTAGAGCAGAAAGATATTGGTGTGATTCGACGATCGCACTTGCATGGATCCGTGGTAACTCAAACAGGTGGAAAACATTTGTAGCAAATAGAGTCACACAAATTCAAACATTGACAGAACCCAGTAGCTGGTCGCACGTACAGTTTGAAGACAATCCCGCGGATTTGATATCTCGCGGCAGTAAGCTAAGAGCTTTAATTAATAATGAATTGTGGTGGCTGGGTCCTTCATGGTTGGCAGCTGAATCAAACCACTGGTCACAATCGGTAGAAGAGACAGTTGTAGTTCCTGACGAAAGAAAAAAATTAGTAATGGCGGTTACGGTAGTTTCTAGTACAAACGACTCGTTTTGTCAATATTCCGTCTGTTAAGAATCACAGCCTATTGTCTTCGTTTTATAAATAATGCTCGAGCACGAATAGGAGGGAAATTACTTAAGCAAATTACTTAAGAATAGGTTTACAGAATTGGATAAATTGATTAAGTGTGATGAACACAATTCACAGATTGCTAAATTTCTAAGCAAATATCAAATTCAGTGGCATTTCAATCCTCCTCAAGCACCGCATTTTGGTGGTCTTTGGGAAAGTGCAGTTCGTTTAACCAAATACCATTTGAATCGTGTCATAGGAGAACAAAGGCTCACATATGAAGAATTATATACGTTACTGACACAAATAGAATCCTGTTTGAATTCACGTCCTTTCAGCCCAAGCTCTTCCGATCCACACGATTTGACTCCTTTGACTCCCGGGCATTTTTTAATTGGCACTGCTCCCTGAGCCTTACCGGATCAAGACGTAACGGAGATCAAATTAAATAGGCTGAATCGATACCAACTGGTGCAGCAAATGTTTCAGCATTTTTGGCAGCGGTGGCAGAAGGAATACCTTCATCATCTCCAGCAACGACACAAATGGAAGACATCTTCCAATCAACAATTAAGAAAAGGCAGCCTAGTTGTAATAAAGGAAGACAATTTACCTCCCTTGCGTTGGTCGTTAGGCAGAATAAAAGAACTACATCAAGGCAAGGATGGAGTATCACGAGTGGTTACTGTAAGAACAGCTACTGGTCTATATAAAAGACTAACAACAGAGATTTGCATATTATCAATGCAAAATAAGGAAGATTCCTAGTAACTATGTAACAAAATGTAAATATGCTTATATCACTGTAAACGACACATACCCATTGTTATAGTTAAGAATCAGAATTCGAAACCCATGTACACGTAGCAAATAAAATACTGTTAAAGTAGCTAAACCAAAGATCCATGTGCAATGTTGGTAGCCATGTTTCACATACAGTTCCATCTTTACTTTCACTTGTGTACCTTGCTCATCATGTATACTTACTTGTTCTCAGATCAAATAATATGTCTACTTATGAAACTCGTGTCGTGCTCTTTCGATTCCCAAGTTCCCATTTAACCGAATTTAACAGGTTATGGGCTCAGTGAACGAGAGTGAATATTGCGTGCGGATCGGAAGTATGAAATTTCTCGATAAAATCGGTCGCGCTCGAAACCTAACCTAAAAAGACGCCACGTGTCCGAATTTCTATGTCCGACTACGGAACACCAGACCCGCATCCAGCTCTTGACGGTGAATCAGTGAGTGAAAGTTACATCAGAGCTCCACAACCAAAGCTCGAAATGTCTTCTACTATGCAAGGGATTCCATCAATCCACAAACTCAAAGGACGTGAGAATTACCCAACATGGAAATTTGCCATGCAGGCGTACCTTGAACACGAGGACTTGTGGGGATGTGTTTTGGGAACATACGACGACGAGCGCAAGATGGCCAAAACAAAATCAAAAATTATCCTGTGCGTCGACCCGATAAATTACTTTCACATACAGTCAGCCACAACTACCAAAAAGACATGGGACAGACTCAAGGTCGCATTCGAGGACTCTGGATTGACAAGAAAAGTAAGCTTACTCCGTACCTTGGTTACAACTCAGCTCGAGAAACACAGCTCCGTCGAACAGTATGTTAATGAGATAATCACGACAGCTCATAAATTAAATGGTTTAGGCCTCACCGTTACTGACGAGTGAATAGGCACACTGATGTTGTCAGGTCTTCCGGACGAGTACAAGCCAATGATAATGGATATCGAAAGCTCGGGAATCACGATTACGGCAGATTCCATTAAGATAAAACTGCTTCAGGATGTTAAGGACACAAAAGCGGGCAAAACCACAAGTTACCCCGCTGCTTTCTTCGCAAAAGGAGGCAAAAAGGGGCCCAGGTATTTCGAATGTAACAGGCATGGTCACTACGCCAGTGCCTACCGGTCAAAATCGAAAAGAGGACTCAGGGAGAACTCACAAAAACCAGAAAATTCGAAACAGAACGTATCCAAGAGCGAAAAAGCATTTGTCGCGCTCCTAGCTTCCCTGAAGGTCTTAAACGGGGATTGGTACTTACTAAAAGAAACGACTTACAGGATCAGAGGAATTGTGACAACGTTGAAATCACCGTGGTCAACCAGGATTCCATCGCTTTTGAGGCTATGGGTAACGCATTGATCCCTGTAATAACTGAAAACGATATCGAGCAGATTACCACTAAAGGAGTCATGTATGCCCCCAAGAGCGCTGCAAATCTTCTCTCCGTCAGCAAAATAGTTAACAATGAATTCACAGTCACGTTCTCTCCTGGAAACAGCTACATCAAGAATAGCGAGGGTGACTGGTTCGCGAAAATCTCGGAAGAAAACGGGATCTATAAACTAAACACACTGTTGGAATCGCTTAAAATAAGAGATCCAACGGAGGTCCGGATAAGGTGAGAGTGAGGGTATTTGAAAGAAGCAGATACACAATTTTAATCTTTGTCGGCCCTGAAAAGGGCTTTTCAACGACGTTTATTGAGGAATCTAAGTCTCGTGTGGGGGGCTTGGTCTGGCTCCAGCACTCGGCGGCTCAGGTGGTCGGCGGTCGATCGGAGGGCCCTTGCTGGTGGTGGCGACGCCTTTACTCCCCTTAGCGACGTTGGCGTCTGAAAAAGAGAGATAGCGGCGGAACCGCGGCGGTAAGCGAGAGTGGAAGTCTAGCTATACCAAAGATTCCCGACTCCAGGCTTCGCTCACGAGCCTATGTGGAGGGGATAGCAATACCTTGCCTGTAACGCAAAGGTAATGCAGTGGACTGTATTATCGACTCTTCTTCTGGTGCGAAGAAGAAGTCGATGAGCGAGTGGCTAGAGAGGAGGAGGGATCTCTTCTCTTCGCCTTGCACCTTTTGGAAAGGTTCGTTTCGTACGAATCCAAGTAACTTAGGGATTCGTGAGCGGAGGGACACGCTATAACCAGCGAATTGCTGGTCCTGGAGGCTGAGGACGGCCAGAGGCTCCGCGACTCCGTTCACCTTACCGTGTGCTTCTATTCGTCACACGGGGGTTGCTTCTAAACGGGGTGGCAGAGCACGAGTAACGCAGAGGTGATAGGCACGTACGTTATCTCTCTCTGTTGTAACCCGTCTCTCAGGGATCCAACAGGCAGCGGCCTTTGTTGCTCCGAGACGAAGACGAGACTCAGAGAATCAGGGCAGGCCCCGATTCCAAGAGTGCAAATCTCGTTCAATTGTCCCCTAAGACAAAGCAGGTGCTCTTTCGTACGTAGTATACGTACGAATCGAGCAGAGCAGAATCCTAGTTTGTCGGCGACAGTGTTTCAGCTTTTGAGAGCTAGTGAGATTTCAAGTGTCTGGTAACCAAACTACATGAAATCTGAATACTGGCTAGCTGAGATACGCTAGACTAACGGTCGCACGGACTGTTTCAAGCTTGGTTGTCGTAAGACGACTGGGGCGAGAGCCGCGCGTGTCTCCGCGAAGCGGAAGACGTGCTAAATTTTACCACTACGCGGCGCTCACTAAATTATCTTTTATTTTGTGCTAATGTAGTACGATGTACTCTCTCTCTCCTTCAGGCTCCGATGTCCCAACTCGACATCGAGCCTGGAATTCAAAACCGTTGCTCGACAACGCTTACTTTGTTTGAACTTCAATTTTAACGATAAAAACAAGTGATACGACAGCTGATCGTGTTTTGCTGCTAGGACAACGGATGCTCCAACCGAAGGCAACCTTCGGTCGGTCACGTATACCAACAAATTACGACTCTCGCGGACAAGCCAAATGCCCGTTATATAACCGCTTTTTAAACATACACCGAAGAAGAAAGTTTATCTTGCAGCGGAAGTTCCAACCGCCGAATTATGGCATCGGCGCCTCGGACACTTGAACTACCAAAGCGTCCGATCGCTCAGCAGGAGGCCAGAGACTAAGGTCAGTTTTAAGGACTCCAATGCACCACCGTACATGCCATGCATCAAAGGCAAGCAACATCGCCAGCCCTTCCCACGCAGCAAAACGCGCTCAAGAAGGATTCTACAAGTAATCTACTCCGACCTATGTGGCCCTATGGAAAACGTTTCGATCGGTGGATCGAGGTACTTCCTCACCTTCATCGACGACTACACTAGAAAAGTCTTCATCTACTTTTTAAGGGAGAAGAGCCAGGTCGCAGAAACCTTCCGCGAGTTCAAATCCTTGGTCGCAAATCAGACTGGAAATTCAATTAAGATTTTCAGAACGGATAACGGGAAAGAATACGTCAACAAGCAGCTAGAGAAGCAGATCAAAGATTCCGGGATAAAGCATCAGTTTACGATTCGCTACACGCCAGAGCAAAACGACGTAGCCGAGCAAGAAAATCGAACCATAATCGAAAGAGCAAAGAGCATGCTGTTTGGGGAAAATCTTCCTAAACAATACTGGGCCGAAGCCATCGCAACGGCCGTTTATTTGGCGAGCAGATTGCCGAACTCGAGCATCGAGGGAAGAATGCCTGAGGAACTTTGGTCGGGGTCAACACCGAGCCTGGCCCACCTGAGAGTTTTCAGCTGTAAAGCCTAAGCACACGTCCCAACAGAACTCCGACAAAAACTGGACCCCAAAGGAGAAGAGCTCACTTTCGTGGGATACTGCAAAGATTCGAAGGGTTATCGGCTCATTGACCCAAAGACGAAGAAAATTACCAAAAGCCGTGACGTAATTTTTCTTGAAAACTTCACAAACGAAATTAAACAGGATCCAAATTACTTCCCACTACAGGAAGACGAAAGTTCACAGGAAAGGCAGCCATAAGTCCACACGAAGCAGGAACCCAAAGAAAAACAAACAGAGCCGACAACCGGAGAGCAACAACAAGAAACGGAAACTCAAGGCGATCCAGAAACTTCGTTCGAGTACTCAGAATGCTCCACAAACTTTGACGAGCTCGACAGTCAAGAACCTGCTTATGAAACCGCTGGTCTTCGCAGATCTTCACGGATTCCAAAACCAACGAAGATGGAAGACTACGTCACTTTCCTTACCCTCAGCAACAACAAAGCCGACCCTGAAAACGTCGAGCAAGCTCTAATCAAAGATTTGAGACTTTCACGGCCTGGCATCATACAGTTATCACTGTTAGTTTTTCGGGAGTACGCCGTTAATTGCTCACTGACCAATCAAAAAACACCTCTGATTGGTGGGCAGTGATCCGGAACATGAACACTCTCCGGTATAATAACAGAACTCCTCAGAGCACACATCAGTATCAGTGTGTGTCTCTTGACCCTTCTGATGAAGCTAATTGCAATATTAGCGAAACGTTGGGTAAATAATTCCAAATGGACACGGCGTACTCCCGAAAAACTAACAGTGATAACTGTATGAGCAAGCTCTAAATTCGCCAGACAGCGAAAAGTGGGCGCAAGCCACGAAAGATGAGCACGAATCGCTAATTAAAAACGAAATTTGGTTTCTAACAGATCTACCCGAAAGCAAACGAGCACTCAATACGAAATGGGTGTTTAAGATGAAACGAAAATCATCAGGGAGGATACAACGCTACAAAGCAAGACTTGTGGTGAAAGGATGTGCACAAATCGAGGGCATCGACTACAACGAGACGTACTCACCTGTGGTACGATACACCTCGATTCATTTCCTGTGTGCGCTGGCGGCGAAACACGATCTGGATATGGATCAGATGGACGAGAGGGGGGCATACCTTCACGGAGAAATCGAAGAGGATTTATGTAAACCCACCGAAGAAACTCGCAACGCAGAAAGGAAAAGTGTGGCACCTCAAGAAGGTGATGTACGGCTTGAAACAGAGCGATCGAGCTTGGAACAAAAGATTTCACGAGGTCTTGACGAAACTAAAATTCGTGAGATCAAAGGCAGACCCCTACACCTACCATAAACGAGACAAGAAAGGAATAGCAATCATCGCCGTTTACGTGAACGACATGCTGATCCTCACGAGCAACGAACATGAGAAAGTCATCCTAAAGGAAAGACTAGCACAGATCTTTGACATGAAAGATCTAGACGAAGCAAAACAATAGCTCGGAATGTCGATCACAAGAGACCGAAAAGCAGGAAAGGTTTGGATGGATCAGGATACCTTCATCCGAAAAATTCTCCAAAAGTTTGGCATGGATGATTGCAACGCAGTTCCGACACCGTTCGACCCAAGCAAGAAACTGTGTAGTGAGATGGAACCAAAGACGCCGGAAGAAATTCGCGAGATGGAAAAGATTCCATACCGAGAAGCAGTAGGAAGCCTACTATATGTCAGCCAAGACTGTCACGTCTGTCAAAAGACTCTGTTCCCCTTCCAAAAGTACCACGTTCAGGGCGTAATGGAAGGGATGACACGATGTCTAAAAACCCAAGAACTTGGCAGCGTTAGATCAGAACAGAAATAAGAACAGAACTAAGAAGAGAGATAGAACGGTCTCAGATAGAGACCCGGTCAATAGAACACAAGTTTGAAATACATAATTGTTCACACAAACCACACATACACACTCTACACTCAAGAGCGATCACCAAATAAATAGTTGTTTATTAAATCAACCACGTGTTCATTATCACGGTCCCAAGCCGTTCCATTTTGGGTGGTTCTTCGACGAGACATTAAAGACGGCACAGTGTGCATACACCAAGGGCTTCAATTTCGCACTCTAACAACATACATACATACATTTATTAATAAGAAGTTTCACGATATTATTCATACTTGGCGCACATCTCTGCCGAAATTTCTGATATATTACCAATTACTTCAATCGAAAAATGTCGCCACGCTTTTAAATTGATTTGGAACTACACAAATTGCATTTGGCATTTTTCTCGTACGTGCAAATTTACATAAATCTGTCTTTCTCGCTCTGACACAACTAGTAATATAGTTCTCACAGACGTTTCACTAGATGTTACTAGACATCTGCCGGCACACGATCCACTTAATTATGCTATTTTTTCCATAATGCATACACTAATTTCATTAATATTTGCATCAATACGTAGGTGAAGGTTCATAGAGTTATAATCAATCAATTCCCATAAAGAAAACACCTTCTAAGATACTTTTAAAACGCTCAAAGTTTCAGAACATCTCCTTTCTGGATCCTCATTTATAGGTAGTCTCGGCGAGACTCGCCATCCCCACCACTCCTGGTGCGAATGTACTTGGCGTGAGTCTCTACCGAGACTCACCGAGACTTCTGATCTAAGAGACGATATAGACGTTTGCAAATATCTTGTCGACACTGTTTGAATCCATCGAGAAGATGTCTAAAGATATCTGTACAATATCCCATTGTTTAATATTCGAATTTAATACGATATCGTATAGATAACTTGACATCTAGTATTAGATAAGTAGGGTTAGGTTAGTCCAATTTAACTTAAATTTGAATTGTACAGAATGTGACTCATTTAATTAGTAGTTATATCTTTATGAAATGTCTTCTTTCAATTAACAATCATTATTGAAAAATGCTGAAGCAATTTCAAAGTATATGTTTATAATAACAATTAATGAAAAATACATTTTACAAAGTAATTACTGATTAGAAAATCTCATTTCATACAGTACATAGTATTTTTTGCTAAATAAATAATCGTATGTTAGAAGAAGTTATTTTATAAAATATAAAATATACATATAAAATATAGAAAAATACAATTAATTTAATTTTCTTGGCTGTAGCAGCCTTAGTCTGTCAGATGATTTTCAAATCCTATTACCATACATTGCTGACAGATCAAACTTGGAACATGGATACACTGATTGAGTACATTCTGCAAAAATAAGAAAGATTTAGTAAGACACTGTATTGTCAGTTTTATATTACATAGAAGTTGACATATGCGAAACATGATAGAGGGATATAATTTATGTAAAATTATCAAGATTTATAATTGAAAATCAACTATATACTTGTAGAAATATTAAAATAGAATGATAAAAAACTGTATATTATCTAGGAAAAGCAGATCTAGGCAGGTATATTAGTAACATTTTGTGGTATTAAAACTAAAATATCTCTTGAAAATATATAGATCAATAATGTATTAAAAATTGTAGGATTCTATTGTAACAAATTATGTTAATATCAAAATGTAACTAAATACCATTTTAGAGAAATTTAAATATTCTATTTTTCCTTCAGATTAAACTACTGTCACATAAAATATGGTTACGTGCATCATACCTGTGAGTAGTTCATCAAAATTTAAATTGCGATAATAATAATCTATTTTGCTTTTTCTATGCCCAAGTGCATACTTGGATGAAATAATTACGAAATAGGGTTGCTAATATATTTTTGCAGTGTCAAGTACTCATATAAATAATTTATTGTATAAATAATTACATAAATGAATGAATTAAGTGACATAATATTGACCAACCTTGTAATTACCTATGTTGAAAGAAACAATAAAATTAAGCAGCAGGATATACAGTAATGTTGCGGACGAGAGCCGTTTCGTCTACACGGACGACAGCCGTGGTTTATCCCCACTACCTCGTTTGATACGTGCCGCCGAGAAACCAATTCTTGGAACCATCGCGTTCGAGCTCGACGCCCGAGAACAAGGACGTCATAAAAAACAACGATAGCATTAGGGATTTAAATAGGAAAAATTGAAGTTTCTTATTCGCAAACAGATTTTCACGCAAGTAACACCAGTCGATTCCTTGTGCTCTCCCGATTAAAATGATGTCAAACACGACATGATTCCGATTATTTCTAACAAAGATACATAAAACTTGGTTTGTAGAACGAAAGGTCATGCTCGTAAACAGACCCGGGCGCGACTCTCGTCCGCGAGTGGTAGTCGATTTTAAGCACGACCAGTCCCGAGCGCTGCTCTCGTCCGTGAATGGTAGTCGATTCTAAGGCACGACTAGACCCGAGCGCGACTCTCGCTCGCGAGTGGTAGTCGATTCGACGAACGCGGCTCTCGTCGTAGGGCTAACTCCCTATTATGTATTCCCTCATATTTTTGTGTTCAATTATTTAATGACTGAAATTATTAAGAAAATGAAAGCGTAATACAAAAAGTATGTATATAAGTTCCGTTTTAAATGTTTAGAAATTTTTATTTTTTTATTTTTAATATCTTCTTTCCGACATCGATTAAATATAATATACATAAATTCTGTTTATGTCATTTTTAGCTCGTAAAGAACTAATAGAAAAGTAACTTTGACGATTCTCCGTAACCGTCGCAGGGTTCCAACGTTTATTATTTAAATATCTTTATTATAAATAATAGGAATCATGTCGTATTTGATATCATTTTTATCGGGAGAGCACAAGGAATCGATTGGTGTTACTTGCGTGAAAATCTGTTTGCAAATAAGGAACTTCAATTTTTCCTATTAAATCCCTAATGCTATCCTTGTCTTTTCTGACGTCATTGATTTCGGGCATCGAGCTCGAGCGAGACGCTTTTTTTTGCTTCTCCGGTCGTGTACCAATTATTTCGGCGACCGAGAGCAAAGGAAGCCGAATCGACTACCAGTCGCGGACGAGAGTCGCGACCAGACCCGAGAGCGGCTCTCGTCCGCAACATTACTGTATCAGGTAACATTATACAATTCATTGAATAGATCCAACCAAGTTCAGTAAACAAATTCATCAGCATTGTGGAATATCAGCTTAAGAACAAAAATTAGAATTAGTTATTACGTTGTTTATGTGATTAATAAAAATTAAATACTGCGACGTGACCGTCCCGCCGAGCCGTATTCGGCCTAAGACGGGCGTGCAGGATCTGGCCACTGTGCGTCCCACGCCTTGATTTTTCCGTGGGCGCCAGGTATCTTTCGATACCGGCGTGAAACGCGTCTCCCGTTTTCCCAAAACCACGACCCGGGCTAGCTCTTCGCGCGGAGAGAGGCGAGGTTCTTTCGAGCGCAGGGTGAGGAACGTTTCGGGATTTCGGGTTCTTACAGCGAGAACGCCAGCTAAAACACGGTTTTCTCTGGTAATAAAAGATGTATTTGAGCGAGAAACGTACACAGGTTATGCGACTTCTTACACGCGCGGTCCCGCGACACGTGGCCGCGGGCAGTTACCCGTTCCCCGCTACAGCGATCGCGTAACAATGGTTTTCAAGCGGCGACGAGGCTAAAACGCACGTTCGGCACGCGTAAGTGAACCGCCCGCGTGGCTGCTGTTACACGAGGTTACACCAGCAAGCCGACGATGTACCCGCACGCGACAACCGTTCGCTATGACGCCGCTAAGCCGCGGACTCGCCGTTTAGTCGAGCCCGCAGGCTTCGAGAAACCCACACGCGAACGCTTTCTTCCTGTTACACGGCCTACACGACCACCAGGAGTCGGCCCTCTCAAGATTCCGCTTACGAACCGATCTAATCCGGGTCAACCGGGGAGAACAATGGGGGAAGACTTACCACCTGCGAACTAGTCAGCGTCCCGTGTCCCGTACAAGAAGAAGGCCGAGATCGCTACGTGCAGCAGGATCTCGGCACGCGACGCTTCCCCCATCGTGCCCCGATTGGCTCGCTCGTGTCGCGCAACCTCGCGATCAATAACTATTGGCGCCGTTCGAATGTTGATGGTTGATTGGTAGGGCCTCCCTGAGTCCCCCTGGAATTCGTCTTGCGGCGTGGATACGAGACGCAGTGTTAGACGTCGCACTTCCGGGGTCCGCTGCCATTATCTGCCCTCGAGACGGCTCCCGTGGCGATGTCCCTGCGCCTCTCAGGTAAGGACTTCTCCCTGGAACGCGGAGCGAGGTACTTAATAGAGCATCATATATGTCATGTGAAACATAACTTAAGTAGAGAAACATTGCAGTATATTAAGCGTGATTTACTGTTTCAGTCTCCCTATAAAGAACCAAGATCTGTGTCGAAAATGGCTGAAAGCAATAGGGAAAGAAAACTGCAAACCTAAATATACTGCTGCTTGAAGTTTGCATTTTATGCCTGAAGATTTTTTAGATAGACCTGGCACATATGTAAGACATCTGAAACCAGATGCAGTACCATCGGTACCTGCACAAGAAGCGGCACGTGTTGTACCAAGAATTCTAAAACGAAAATCTGTAGCAAGTGCTATTAAACCATCAGCAAGTTCAGAAATCGTAACGTATGCAACAGAAAACACGGATGTGTTGACAGGTAATGAAGTGTACATGTAGCACAATTATACTAATTATTTTAGGAATCACTCCCAAGCTAACATGTCTTTCCTGCAACAATAGTCAAACCTTCTAACGAATGATATGTCCCTGTTATATTTGTCACTGAGAATGATAATATTTAATTTTGTTTTATGAAGCAGGTTGTATTATTTTACCAATCGATGAACCATCTGCAAAGAGACAAAAGATTGGAGAAAATAGTGGTGAACTCTCCACAAAAAACAGGAACATTGATACACCACGGAAGGTGAAACTCAAGCGAACTGTAAAAACTCTGCGACAGAAACTCTTACGGCAGCGAAAGAAAATGAATAGCATGCAGGAGTTATTAAACACTTTGAAAGAAGAAGGATATCTAGAACAGGATCCAATGTTTGTGTTGGAACAAGAATTCAAAGATTACCCACTTCACATCCTGAAAAATGAGGTGATGAATAAGAATAAAAGTTCTCATGGGAAGCAATATAGTACTATTAGCAGCGCCCCCCTCCCCACCAAATATACCTACCCTAGGTCATGTTTTTTTGGAAGGGTAGGACGAGCCGCTGAAGAGAACACTGTTGAATTAGCGTTCTCCGTGTGCGGGCCTGATTTTGTGAGCTGAGTGTTTGATTGTTTAAGTGCTATTTCAGACTCTGTTCCTCACATTGTGATTAAGAATACAATTGTATTGGGTCATACCCGAATTATTTCTTTTTTTTTAATAAACTTCTAATTTTGATCCAAAAATCAGAAGTGGGATAAAGAACTAAAATCTCACGCATTTACGTGAGGAACAAAGTATTTTGTTTATGTTGAAGATTTACTTATGTGTGTGTTGAAATGTCTGACGCTCGCACGCCTCTACGTCATCATGCCCGTTGTCAGGCAGAACCACGATCGTGTGTTGATGCAAATGATCAGTCGCAATGTTGTTCTCATAGTGTTGTACTTGATGATTCGAGGCGTCGTTCGCCGAATATTATGCGTAATAGGTCGCGGTACTGCCCTCGTAGCATTTCTCGAAGCAGATCGGGGCGACGACGTTCGCGTCGTGTTTCTCACGACAGGTCGAAGCGTCGATCGCGCAGTGGCTCACGAGGCCGGTCACGCAAACGCAGGCAGTGTTATTCACGACATTGGTCGCCCCGTCATTTACATGGTCATAGTTCACGCTCACCATCTAGGCGAGTTAGCGGAGCAGACTATTTACTACATGAGGCACTGGACTCAATCCTAGTGAAATTAAATACGATTGAAAACAGCAACTCCAATGTAAACACCGCCGTCTCGAGTGAATTGAACGGACGAAACCATCTTGCCAGCCCTGCGGGCACGCACGGTTCGATAACAAACAACCCCACCGAAACGCAAGTCCGCGGCGCGACCGGTGTTTCAGGAGTTCCGACTTGCGAAGGGCTAAACCCGAGGTGTATGGCTAACCTCAATGTGGTTTGCCATACACAAGAACCCAACTTTTCCACAAATAACCGCGACTTACCCGCCAGCAGCTCTGACGTTACCGACTCAGCCAAAGTACTCGTGGAAGCCATTAGGTCATTGCAGCCAGTCCGATCGCAACACTATTTCGTTTCCAACTTTGATCCTTCCATTCATGATATTACGCAGTGGTGTGAGGAGGTAAGCCGTGCACAAACTGCGAACGGCTGGAATGACTATGAGTGCTTATCGCGAGTGGCTTCGTGTCTTAAGGGTGATGCAAGGGTTTGGTTGAACGAATGGGTTACGAACGACCGCACGTGGTCCAACTTTAAACTTTAATTCATGCCCTTGTGTCCCCGTAAGCTAGACTATGCTAACATCTTATATGAGGCAATGAACACCACCTCGGATAGGTACTCGACTTACGCGGAATACGCACGTCGAACCTTGCTGCGCCTTAGAATAGTTAAAGGTCTCAGCAATGAACTTATGACCCTGATAGTAATACGCGGCACTGATAATCCCCAAGTGCGAGCAGCGGCTGCTAATGCTGATCTTACACCTGAAACTTTAGTTACATTCCTGTCTATATACACCAAATCTGTTTGTGGAAAACAAGATCAATCTCGCGATTCTCGTCATCTATCTAAAAAGCGTCCATTATCAGGGGCACATAGTAAAAATGACTTGAAGTGTTTTTCTTGCGGCCGGAGGGGGCATATAGGACGTAACTGTAGAGAAAGTCATCCTAAACCGAATTCCACACCGGTTACTAATTCAAACCCTAACCTGACACCAAGGACTCCAACTTTGACTTGTACTTTCTGTAAAAAGCCCGGGCACACAGAAGATACATGTTTTGCCAAAAACCGTTCCGAATTCCGTAACCAGCATAAAATTAACTTATGCGGTAATAGGTCATTTGAAGTTATCAGAAATAATGACGCGTCTACTGCTGTCGTTGAGGGTGTGCCAATGGATGTGCTGATTGACAGTGGCGCACTTAATATATCGCTTGTTTCTTCAGATGTGTTAAAATACCTACCGTGTCATCCAAAACCAACCCACTGTGTTTTGAAAGGTATTAGTGATCGGGAAATAATTGCTTCATCGTATGTGACGGTGACTGTTGAGTTTAGCGAGATTGCTGTCGAGGCAGATCTTGTTGTCGTACCCTCGTCTTGCATGAATACGTCAATTGTTATCGGAACTGATGTACTTAACCGTGATGGTGTGACCTACATCCGGACAAAAGACAGACAATACTTAACTCATACTCCTTATGCCTCCGCTAAAATTAATGCGGTGCAAGTAGACCGCTCATTCGAAGTTAACACGCCCCTTCAGGATGAGGAACGTGAGTCTCTAATGGCAGTTATTAATGAGTTTTCGGACTTTTTGATTACGGGTACAGCTTCAACTCCCGTCAAGACTGGCGAAATGGAAATTAAACTGACCAACCTTACTCTTGTCGTATACCATCCATACAAACTTTCTTACGAGGAAAAACTTAGAGTTCGTGAAATCATTAAAGATCTTTTAGACAAGGGCATTGTCAGAGAATCCCAGTCTGAATACGCGAGTCCGATAATACTCGTTAAGAAAAAGGATGGAAGCGATAGGATGTGCGTGGATTTCAGGGCACTCAATCGGTTGACGATAAAAGATCGATATCCTCTCCCGCTGATAGACGATCACATTGATCGATTCGGTAACTACAAGTATTTCACCAGTCTTGACATGGCTACAGGTTTCCACCAAATCCCTATCAGTAAGGACTCGATTCCCCTTACTGGCTTTGTCACCCCGGAGGGCCATTACGAATATTTAAAAATGCCGTATGGATTGACCAACTCCCCAATAGTCTATCAAAGAATCATAAATAATACGTTGCGAAGTCTTATTCACGCAGGACGTGTCCTCGTATATGTTGATGACGTGTTGATTATGAGTTCGACTATATCGGAGGGTCTTATCTTATTGCGCAATGTTCTTAAAACACTCACTGAAGTCGGTTTCTCCATAAATCTACAAAAATGAACATTTCTTGCAACGGAAGTCGAGTATCTAGGAAGAATCGTGAGTCAGGGTCAGGTTAGGCCGAGCTCTAGTAAAGTAGAAGCTCTAGTAAAAGCGCCTGTTCCCACAAACGTGAGACAAGTAAGGCAATTTCTGGGCCTTGCTGGCTACTTCCGGCGATACATCAAGGACTACTCTACTAAAACTTCTTGTATAGCTCACTTAACCAAACAGGGAGTGGACTTTAATTGGGGTTCAGAACAAGAAAGAGTTCGTCAAGAACTTATCCAGCACTTGACTAGCGAACCAGTCCTCGCCATTTTTAACCCGAAGCTACCCACGGAAGTCCACACGGACGCAAGCAGTACTGGGTATGGTGCTGTCCTCCTACAGACACACGAAGATGGTAAGAAGCACGTAATTTCTTACTTCAGCAAGGTAACCCAAGATGCTGAACCGAAGTACCATTCTTACGAACTGGAGACGCTGGCAGTCGTGAAAGCGTTACAGCATTTTCGTCATTACCTTGACGGGCTGCGCTTCAAAATCATCACGGACTGCAACGCTCTTAAGGCCACCGAACGCAAGAAAGACCTTTTACCGCGCGTGGCTCGCTGGTGGATTTACATGCCAGACTTCGGCTTCTGTATCGAGTATAGGAAAGGCGAGTGGTGCCCAGAAACCTGCGCTGTTTTTTTTTGAAAGTAAGTTGCTTATCCTTTTTTGTGATGATGTAGCGTGTGTCGCTACCCTTAGGCGTTAGTCGCCTGTAGCGTGTGTCGCTACTTTTAGGCGTTAGTCGCCTGTAGCGTGTGTCGCTACTCTCGGGCGTTAGTCGCCCACAACATGCGTCGCCCTACCTGACGCAAGCCATCTCCTTTGGCACGAGATGGTGCGAAGCGTAACGGCTAACTTTCGATATACTTCGTGCCGCATCATGTTTTCTCCTTGCTCGCGATGTTCCATTTATTTACAGATGATGAAACAGATGAGACCAACGTAGACAGCGCAGCATCAGTAGCTGACCCGGTTGCAGGTTCGGCTACGCCAACAGGTAGATCGATGCCTGCCACTGATTTTAACGGCTCCACTTCGTAAGATCCCGTCGGAGACGACGAGACATCAGGAGAGGCCGTATTAGCAGCGGCCCCCCTCCCCACCAAATATAGCTACCCTAGGTCATGTTTTTTTGGAAGGGTAGGATGAGCCGCTGAAGAGGACACTGTTGAATTAGCGTTCTCCGTGTGCGGGCCTGATTTTGTGAGCTGAGTGTTTGATTGTTTAAGTGCTATTTCAGACTCTGTTCCTCACATTGTGATTCAGAATACAATTGTATTGGGTCATACCCGAATTATTTCTTTTTTTTTATAAACTTCTAATTTTGATCCTAAAAGTACAGATATTAAGGAGTTTGCTTTGTCCTTGCATTACCATTCTCCAAGAGTATACAATTACTGCAGGTGCTTGGGTTGCTATTGCTTTTTCATTTCTTGTTTCTTTTTATGTTTTTCAACTTTGGCAAATTATGTATTGCATGTGCATCTGTGTATGCAGTGAAAGAGTATACATCAATGTATGCATAAAAGTAGTTGTTACTGCTGTGTATCTATAATAATTTTTATGTTTTTAGATCAATTCTTAATCTTCCTCATCCATCCTCTTTGAAGAAATGGACACAGTCTATCAACGGTGAGGCCGGGTTTCAGAAACACGTTTTTGAAATGCTCTCTACATTAAATCTAGGAGATAAAGATTGTAATTTAGTGTTTGACTCTATTTCAATTCGGAAATAATTGATATGGTGCGACAAATCGCATCAATACAAAGGAAATGGGAGGGGGAAAACGATCACCGATATTGGGGGGAATGATGCCGAGCATCTACAGGCTATAAATGATGGGAGGGAAACAAAACAACAACGGAAATACAATATTAACAACAACAAATTTATTATGAAACAACAATAACAATAAATAACTATTGATAACAAAACAATGCCAACGAAAAAAAAAATTAATAATAATAACGCTCACGATACATACAATATGTGTCGAAACAGGAGAATGGAGATGGTAAGAATAGAAGAGAGCTTCTTCGATGAGGCAATGGAGATAGTATTTGAGGAGGAAGACCCCTTCGAAGAGGAAAAGGAGGAAAGAAGGAAGAAGGTAAGGTGGAAAGGAAGGAAGAGAAGGAAGCGGAAAAGCCGACAGGAACAAAGAAGGAACAGGGACCACGAATCAGAGATGTACAGATATGGAAGAACAATGAACCAGGAACCTCCAAACAGGCGGACATCAGAGAACTTTTGTAAGGAAGGCTTTTGTATCAAGGAAAGGAAAGACAAAAGACGAAAAACGAGGGGGTGAAAAACGCCCAAGGAAAGAAGGAGGGCCCAAAGAACGAAGGGACAGAAGAGGTAGATCGATAGAAGGAGGAAAGACAGAGAGTAGAGCAGGGAAGTGACAAGGGAATAAAAGATAACGCCCGGACACCAAACCCGGAGGAAAGGGTGCGGAACAAGCGATAAAGGTAATCACCCTAGAAGAGAGACAGGAACAAAAGAGCGATCGCACGAAAAGGAAGGAAGGGACGAACGGAACAGGACCGGATAAAACAACGGGAGAGGAAGGGATCCAGATGAGGGAAGACACAGAAGGAAGGAGAGGAAGGACAGAAAGGTTTTGCATCGTCCCGACCGACTACCCGAGGAGGAAGATCTCCAGGAGGGAGATGGACGTGGCCCTGACCGCCCTGATGATCAGGATCATGGAAAGGAAAGAGAAAGTCGAAATCGCGAGGATCGGATTAATGAATGGAGGCATAATCGTGGATGCGAGAGATAAAAGGTGCAAGAAGGTGTACGAAAAACATCTAAAACAAGCAGGAGAAGAGGCCGGACTAGAGCTGAGAATTGATCTGGTCGATACGCTGAATAAGAGACTCAAAATACTCGCGTCCGTGGGACTAAGGTCGATCCGGGCGGCGACGCTTCCAGATCTTCTAAGCCACGATAACAGAGCGATAAGATCGGGAGACTGGAGGCTGCTTGATGAGGGACCGCCGCTCAACAGAAGTAGAGATTCTTGCTTACAGATAGGAGCAAGGACATACAGGACGATGTTGAAAAATTACATGCGCCTGACGATCGGAGGAAGGGCGGCCAGAGTCACATTTACTCTCGTGGAATAAGAAAAGAAATTTTAAGTTAAGTTAGGTTAAGAATTTGTTGTATGAAAAAAAAAATTTTTTTTGTAAAAAAAATGTGTACCGTAATAATACAATAGAAAAAAAGAAGCGAGACACGCGTTCATTAAAATACCCACGATGCGATAGAACCTAAGAAAGTGATAGCGTAAGGAAGAGGTGGCAGAAAGGTAAGTCATAAAGCTAAAATTATCGAACTAATTAAAAGTTAAGCTGTGATAACTACGAGTGCCAGGATACTCAAGATCGACCCTTACAGAGACCCGTCAACCATGTCCTTAAAAGCTATCCAGATAAATCTACACCATAGCGAAGCAGCGTCAGCGGCACTCACCAGGATCATGGCAAAGGACAAGATTGACGTGGCGATAATTCAGGAGCCCTGGACGGCACACAGAGGAGTGAGGGGCCTGGGATTAATAGAGAATGTGTGGGCCCTAAACAACGGACAAACGAGGGCATGTATTCTGACTAAGAAAGGCACGACAGTCTCGTCCATACAACAGCTCAACACGCAAAATCTGGCGGTGATAGGAGTACAAGTCAGAACAGAAGACAACCAAGGGGATAGAACGATATACATGGCATCACTATATGCACCCTGGAACTCCAAAGAGAGAAGGCTGGGGGCGGCAGCGCAGAGACTGATGGACTTCGTGCTGAACAAAGGCGCGGAGGTGGTCATAGGAGGCGACGTAAACGCGAAGCACAAGAAATGGGGAAGCACGATCACGGACACGAAGGGTGAGGAACTAATGGGATCCGTTACAGTGAACAGACTGGTAACCATGAATACGGGAGGCAAGCACACGTTCGTAACGGCGACGAGAAGAGAGGTGCTAGACGTGACCATGTGCTCGCAGACCATGGCGGGCAAGGTGAATAGATGGAGAATCAGCGACGACGTGTCCTTCTCGGATCACAAATACGTGCGATTCGAGATAAAGACCGGAAGGCTGCAAGAAGTGCAGCTACAGAGAAATCCCAGTACCACCGACTGGAAGCAATACGCGGAGAGCGTGGAGAGAAGAAAGAAGAAACTACCCTCGAGATACGGGAACGAGGAGGAGCTGAACGAGGCGGTGGAAACGCTAACGACAATACTCGGAGAATCCTGGGAGGAGACAACGAAGGAGATCGAGGTAAAGAACAAGATCACGATCCCATGGTGGAGCAACAAATTGGAGAAAGAACAGAAAGAGATCAGGCGAAGGATAAAACTAGCCAAGAGAAAGGGAGGAACCGCGAGATGGAAGGAGGTCAGAGAATTAACCAGAATGTTTAGGAGAAAGGTGACAATCGCGAAGTGGGAAACTTGGAAAGATTTTTGCGCGAACATCAAGGATGTGACGGAAGCGGCGAGGCTCAACAAGATGTTGAGCGACGGAACGAGAGAACAGCTGGGAGCCCTGAAGAAGAAGGACGGAGAGTTCACGGAAACGGACGAGGAAAACCTGAGGATGCTACTGAGCGAGCATTTTTCAGGCTTCAGCAGCACACCGTTGGGAGGAGACGAAAGCGGCAACGAGAGCGAAGCACGGCGGAGATGCCGGCAAAAACCAGGCTGGAAGATCGCGAGCAGGATAGCGAGACCGGAGAGAATCGAGTGGGCGATGAACTCGTTCCTGCCGTACAAAACGCCGAGGGTAGACGGAATCTACCCGAAGTTGATCAAGGCAGCGATGCCGCACATCAAGGACTTCCTAACCAAGGTGATGAGAGCCAGCCTAGCGCTGGGGGTGATTCCAGGACCGTGGAAGATAATCAGAGTGGCGTTTATCCCCAAACTGGGAAAGAAGGATTACACGACGCCGAAAGCCTATCGACCCATCAGTCTGACGTCGTTCTTGTTGAAGATGTTGGAGAGACTGGTGGACAGGCACATGAAGGAGGTGACGCTGACAGCGAGACCACTGCACGACAACCAACACGCGTTCAGGGTGGGGCACTCTGTGGAGGTGGCCCTGCACAACCTGATAAGCGAAATAGAGGAAGGTATGAGGAAGAGGCTACTGACGGTGGCCTGCTTTCTGGACATAGAAGGTGCGTTCAACCGGATGTCGACCGAGCTGATAATCGACTCCCTGGAGAAATTTGGGGAGAACGAGTACGTTATCCGGTGGATTGACAACATGTTGACCACCAGGGAGTTACAAACCTCGAAGGGGGTAACGATCACGAGAGGATTCGTGAACAGAGGCTGCCCCCAAGGGGGAATCCTGTCGCCACTGTTATGGTGCATGGCAGTGGACGATCTACTGCACAGGCTTGAGAAGTGCGGTGTAACAGTACAGGCGTACGCCGACGACGTGATGTTCCTGGTAATGGGAGGTGACGCGGCAATGGTCGCCCGCGAGGCGAGAAAAACGCTGACGGTGTTGGAGGAGTGGTGCCGCCAAACGGGACTATCCGTGAATCCCCCGAAGATGGAAACGATCCTCTTCACGAGGAGAATAAACAGACCGACCATCACGGACCTGACGTACAACGGCGAGACGCTGAAGTTCAGCAAAGAGGTAAAGTATCTGGGCGTATGGATGAACGAACGCCTGACCTAAACGAGACACGTCTTCAAGCCGGTAAGTAGAGCGAAGGCGAACTTAGCGATGCTAGGCAGAGTGGTGGGCTCAACCTGGGGCCTGATACCGTTGATGATGAAATGGATATACGAGGCGATCGTACTGCCGAGAATGATGTTTGGCGCGATAGCCTGGTGGGAGACGGCGAACATGAGAACGGTGAAGGAGAAGCTGGACGGACTGCAAGGCATGGCGCTGAGGAGAATCCTGGGAGTGTTGAGCACGACGCCCACGAGAGCGGCGGAAGTGATCACCGGGATACACCCGTTGGACGTGGAGGTAAAGAGGAAAGCGCTGAAAACGGCGCACAAGCTGATCGTATGGAACGCGTGGAAGGAGAGAAGCTACGGGCACAACTCCGTACTGCTGAGAGAAGGGAACGAAACCATAGGAGGCTGGTGAGCATGCGACAGGACAATCAAGCGATAGAGTACATCTTCCAGAGGAGGTTCCGAATTGACATAGAGAGCAGAGCGAGCTGGAGGGACAAAGAGGGGAAACTACGAGGGTATCACCAGGTCTGGTATACGGACGGGTCCAGAAAGAACGGCGTGACGGGCGCGTCATGGACCGACGAGGAAGGACGAGAGAAAGGTATAATTCGGCTAGGCGAATTGGCCACGGTGTTTCAGGCAGAGGTCCTGGCCATCCAGGAGTGCGCAAGATGGCTCACGGAGAGAGACGTGAGGCACAAGAGGATAGCCATATGCACCGACAGTCAGGCGGCGTTGAAGGCGTTGGACAAGACGGCGCATAAATCGAGAACGGTGGTGGGATGCAAGAGAGCGCTGAACCGACTGGCGGAAAACGAGAGCAGGATCGATCTGAAATGGGTGCCGGGGCATCAGGGGATCGATGGCAACGAGATGGCGGACAGACAGGCCAATCAGGGGTCGGACGAGAGACCGACAGGAGCGGAGCCGTATCTGCCGGTCTCGATCATGAGGGTGAGGACGGCGATCGCGGACTGGACGCGGGAACAGAGGAAACGCAAGTGGACGGAGACCACGGGTTGCAGAGAAGCGAAAGAGATGCTGGGGGAAGAGCCGCTGTACAAGTACGCGAAAAACCTGCTGGAACTGGAGAAATGGGAGTGCAGACTGATGACGGGCCTGTTGACGGAACACACGTAGTTGAAGCTACACCTGAGCAGGATGCGTCAGCTGGAGGATAGGATGTGCAACTATTGCGAGGGGGAGAAAGAGAACAGCGTGCACATCGTATGCAAATGCCCTGGACTGATGGGCAAGAGATTGAGGTACCTGAGAAACCATTTCCTAGAGGCGAAGGACGTAACGGGACTCAACCTGAAGAAGCTGACGAAGTTCATGAGGAAGGCTAATCCGTAGAAAAATCCGGATTAGCCTCCGAGGGTAAGCAAATGAATCGGAGAGTCTAGCTGGGTGGAGGCTCCCCGCGAGACGGGAGACCCTCACTACGCTCGGATCATCCGCGGGATGATGGGATCGGGCCGATCTAGGGGAGACTCAGGGGCGGGGGCGAGGTCGGGGCACCCGCCGCATCGCTACAATGCATATATTTTTATATTCTTGTGTCTTTATACTTTTATATCTTTTTATTTCTATATTCTTATATTTTCATATTTTTATATTTTTAAATTTTCAAACTTTTATATATGATTACATGTATAATCCTATACTTCTCCAAATCCTTCTGCCGTTCTATCCTGCTGTCCCTCCGTCTCTCTGCTCCTCTCTCTTTCTCCTACCCTTCCTCGTCCCCCGTCACCCTTACGCTAGGCTGAGGGGTAAGAGGGGGGAACGTGGGGGAAAATTTAATTATAAATTATTATAATTAAAAAATAAATATATTAAATTAATGTATTTTTAGCAACGTCTCCTCTTATTTTGTATATACCCAGACCTAACCCAGACCTAACCCAGACCTAAGAACATATTAATATTATAAACAATTTATATTCTTTATTTTTAGTTTATTATTGCATGTAGAATCGCTCTTTCTCGATTGTATCAGCTTATATATAAACTTGTTTTAATTTAATTTTTCATACAAAATACACAGAGAATGTTATCGTTTGATCTTTAAACTCATCCCTCAAAATTTCATAACAATTTTTGAAGATCTCACCGAAGAATCTCCTTCCGAGTCGAAACGTGAAAATATCTATAATATCAAAAAGGCTGCGTGTGCCTTGTTGCGCTTGCCGGTGACTTGGACCTAAGCGTTTCAAGCTTCTTTCCGAATCTTTCCGAAGCGGTCCGAACCGCCGAGCTCACTTTCGAACCTTACAATGTCACTCGGAATGACTTTTCATGGGACTTCTTGTGGGACATGAACAAAACAGGCAGCTCGTATAGTTGCATATGTAGTAGTACGTCAAATTCTCGAAATTCTAACCTCGCAAAAAGCACTGCCAAATCGCGCTGACGCTTTACGTCCTTATATTGAAAGGTTTTGAGCTGGAAAAGGGCTCATTCGATAGAGGAAGGTTCAATCTAGCCCGCGCTGGTCATGATTTCGTTCAAAACAATCTCTAAATTAGCTAAAAATGCTTAGATTTCATGGCTGTGAATTTGTCGATTTTTGCTTTACTTTGAACACTCATATTACTGCACATCAGCAGAATCTGATTAAATAATGACCAGTGCGGGCTAGATTGAACCTTCCTCTATCGAATGAGCCCTTTTCCATCTCATAATCTTTCAATATAAGGACGTGAAGCGTCAGCGCGTAAACCTCTGTATTTGCCTAATTTTGTCGGTAACTTAGACAGTATTTCAAGAGCGAGAGAGTAAGGTTCACTTTACATTCGCATTCTCTTTTGACTTTTCGAACATGTCCGGAGTGGCCCGAAGCGCCGAGCTCACGTACACACGACTCCTGCGGTGATGTGTGTGGTGGTGGGGGAAATTTTCAGTAACTCGCATCGCCAATTTTGGTATCATAGATTCAGATTCCACATCGGCAGCCCTTCAAATTAGGCGTCGCCTGGTTCGCAAAAGCCCAACTAAATTTGTCACATTTTTTGCTCTGTTTTATCGATAATCCAGCCGAAAGCAATACTGTGGTATGGTTTTACGGCCTGACACTTTTCGTCCTTATATGAGAACATTTTGAACTGGGAAAGGGTTCATTTGATAGAAAAAAGTACAACACAGCGCAGTCAACTCGCGATTTCGTTCAAAACACTCTCTAAATTACATAAAAATGCTTAAATTTCTACATTCACCACCTTAGGAGTCGCGTGTACATGAGCTAGTCGCTTCGGGCCACTTTGAACAGCTTTGAAAAGTCAAAAGAGAACACGAATGTAAAGTGAACCTTCCTGTCTCGCTCTTGAAATACTGTCCAAATTGCCGATAAACGGTACAAACCGCACGCGATATTTCCATTTGCCCAGAAGTATTTAACCCTTTGCGATCGGCAATTTTCAATATTATAGAGAAAAAGCTCACACAACACAAGTGGAAGAACGGTGGTAGGATCCTTCACTGGGGTCGTGGCGGCGCGGCGGTTACAGAGGTGGGAGAGGCGGGCACCAGAATATCCAGGGTTTTACTTTTTAAATAAAAAATTCTAAGACATGTATTGTTTAGTTATTTCAAAATTTTAAAAATGTATTGTATAATTATCGTTGTGATAGAACGTATCGATGTGGGCAAACAATGAATGATATGAATGTAGTGGTATTTCGAATGTGACACGTGTAAAAGTTATACACATACAAATAACATGTGTTGTTTGATAAATACCACTACATTCACACGATTCAGTACGATAATGAATCACTGAAAATATCTCAGCAATTGGAAACATCGCGCGTGGCTCGTGCCGCTTGCAGGGATTTCAACAGTTGAACATGGTGTTTCAAGAGTGAGAGAGTAAGATTCATATTCGCACTCTCTCTACTTTCTGCAAATGTCCAAAGTCGGTCGCGAAGCGTCGAGTTCATGCATACATAGCTCGTATAGTAGTGTGTGGAGTAGAGGGGCAAATTTTGTAAACTGCGTCCCAAATTCGAAATCATAGAATCAGTGGCGTAGCTGAAGTTTTTGTCGCCCGGGGCGCTTCCTGATTTTGCCGCCCCTTTGAGTAGACAAACGTACTGAAAAGACTACAAGAAATTAAAATAGCGTATATCGAAATAAATTAAAACACATTTATTCTGAAAACTGAAACATAATTATATTCGCAAAATCATCGATAACATTGGTGTCATGTCACAATTACACGCTTAAAAAAGTGTAATACTCTAACTTACCTCAGAAGAAGAAGAATGATATAAAATCACAAAGATATTATACGTATAACCGATACGATATTTTGTACTGAAATTGTGTACGATGCTTTCCGAAAATTTTCGGCGTTTCTAAGAGACCTACGAAACAAGCAAAAAAAGAACGTCGCGTCGGCATTGATACTAGGCAAGGAAATCAGCTATACATTTGCGTTTTGCTTGGGCGGTTTGTTCGCGGCAGCGTTACGTTTGCATTTCGTCAAAAATCCGCAGGTGCATCTACCGCCCTAGTGTGAAACTTCTCATAAGATTCAGTGTTTAATTTGAACAGCGGTTTCAAGTAGTCACATGAACGCAGTGCCATGCAAGATGGATACCCCACCCCTATCTCCAGCTACACCACTGCATAGAATGGCTCTATCTTGCGTTCATCAGGCAGCCATGTGTCTGTGGTTAATACTATTCCTGTAACGAAAACTGTAATAGCAGATACCGACCTGACAATCTCGAAAAGTCACGTGACTACTGTACACCCTTAAGTGACAGTATATGCATTTCCATTGCAAAGAATAACATAACTCGAATTGTCTCGTGAAAAAATATTCTTCGAGTTATCTACCATTTCTTCCGTGCAACACATATCTTCGTAAATTACCAATAGAATTTGTTACTTTTCTCAGCGGCCATAGGAAGGACGTTGGAGATGCTTGCGGAAAACAGAAAATGATAAAAGCCAGACAAAGCAGAGAATAAATGAGGTCCCATAACTAAGCAGTCGCCATTGGTTAGGATCTATTGAGAAAGGCGCGTGCCGCATGGGAGAAATACCACTCACAAGTCAAGAAAGCGGCAACACTGCAAAGTTAGGGACCCCGGCCTTCGGGGACCTTCTTTCGAAATCTACACAATTTTGTATTCAGTTCCTTAACCTGCTAGGGGTTCCTATGTGCGATAAAAGGAAAACCTCTAAACCAAAAATAGCATTAGACCTTAGTAATCCAACATATGCAATTCTATATTCCTTATTGTGTTTCGATGCAAATACTACCAATCAATTCCTTATGTTCTTCTGATGAAAATGATATGAAACATGAAATAGTTTAGATGATTTATAAAGAAATTATGTAGGAAAAACGATTTGTATAATTTTAACTTAGTCTAATTTACTTAGAATTTAATATCATTTTAATCGATAGAACATAATAAATTCATCTGTATTACTCTTCTAATATCACGCATAATAACAAAGTTGATATTTTGCAGTAAAGCGATAAGCCTTTGATTCCCAGACTATAATCCTACATACGCTCGGCGCCAACAGCCGAGGGACTCCAAACAGATCTCGAGACTGGTGTTACTAACGAAAATATTCATTATTAGTTACTAAGAATCTTTAATTTTTTGTACAGTAGTACGACTGACTGAATCTCTTATATTCTCCCGATAAAAATGATACCAAACATAACACAATTCAGATCACTCTTAATCATTTGTCATATCGTTGGATGCTTGAGTACAGTTAGGTGTTAGAGGCGAATAGGTTAAAATAAAAATAATATATCTATCTAAGGATAAGGTTAAGTAAAAAAATATATTACACGACAAAAATGTTTATTCGATATCACTGTACAGTTTCTTTTGTCAAGAGTTACCTCAACAACGTGCGAATACGACGGCACAACAATGATAAACCATTCAGGTAACAAAAATGTTCATAGTACTACTTCTTGTTTTCAATTATTAATGTGATTAAGATACGTACATGGATAATGCAAGTGTGAAAGGCTGCCGGTTTTTTCCTTTTTTAATAAACTTTCATTAAACGTTCTTATTTATTCATTACACTGAAATTGATTGTTGTATGTAACAATGTGAGTTTACGCTACATGAGACAGTAGACCATGAAATGATTATGATTATTCAAGTTGAAAGGCTTGAAGGGGTTAGGACGGTTCCGATCGTTAATCAAACAGATACATGTACAGCCAGCATTTCCATTTATTGTCGTACCGTCGCATACCCCGTCGAACCAGATACTCGAGCTTCTCTAATGATTTCATGGCATCCCGCGCACCAATGACAACACTTGCTAGCTTTCCGTAAAAGCAAAACAATGCTGCCTTGGCAGTGACGCACTAAAACTATTAGCAATTTGTTATGCAATATAGGTGACTTAAAACGCGAATAAGAGCAGGAAAGCCATCATAAGACAGAATAGACCCATAGCCTCGGACAGGGCAAAACCCAAGATGGCGTACGAGAATAACTGCTGTTTGAGAGAAGGATTCCTGGCATAACCAATGATTAAAGAACCAAATACTGATCCAATTCCAGCTCCTGAAATAATGATATCATTTTTTAAATTTTCATACACGAATTCTACTTAAATCGTATTAGTTCATAACTTTACTTCAATTAGGAGATTCTTGTTATAAGAATGGGATTAAAAAGCAAATAATATAAGGAATGCAATCATTAAGCAAAAAAGACCCATTGCTTCTGATAATGCAAAACCAAGGATAGCATAGCTAAAAACTTGTTGTTTCAGGGATGGGTTTCGGGCATAACCAATTATAAGGCATCCAAAAACTAAACCAACACCAATTCCTAAAATATAAATTCCATGTTCAATGGATACAAATATGATAACGATATATAATAAGATTTAACACTAGAACTACCATGTCAGAGAAACAAAAATGACTGATACAATTATTTTCTTATACACATTTTAATTTTTACAAATGCTATTTTTGTGAATCATATACTATTTGAGAAACTTATTAAGAACATGTTTTTTTTAGGTACACTGTTAAAATTAGACATTAATCATAGTAATTCTAGTATTAAAAGAGAATTGAGAAAAAATTATTCAGCTGAATGAGAAAATGTGTAATATTAATATCTGTTGAATAAACAGTCCACTTTTAATCACAGTTTAAATTTTATTCTATACATTCTAGAAACATATATAGACATGAATGAGTGTGGATTAGGTGGATTAAAAGAATTAGGTTTGGATCAAAAGAATCCAAATATTAGCTAAGTGAAATTTAAGAATAAACAAATATATAAATACATACCTGATCCAGCAACACCAACAGTAGCTGCACCAGCACCAATGAACTTTGCAGCAGAATCAATGTCACGACTGACTGTGGAAGTTTGGAAGTTGCGCACAAAAGGTGACTATACAAAATAATGATTATAGTTAATAGCATGAAGTTTTTTTTTCAAATAATTAAGCAATAAAAACATTGAAACATTAAATTATTATAGAAAAATTAAGTTATTTTATTTTGAAATTTTTAATGAACTAAAAAATAAAATCTTATTATAATTGTTAATGTAATAAACAAATTCAATAGCTTGAGATAAATACTATGTATGCTAATATTTGACCAACATAGATGGAAATTGACTTTATATTATCTATTTGTACTTCTAGATCTAAACATGTTCCCAATTGTACGCTTTATTGTGTAGTTTTGAATATTATTTCAAATTTTTAAAATTAAACATATAAATCCACATCAATCAAAGAAATAACCTGGGAAAGACTTCAGTGTAGCTAACCTACTGAGATATAATGTATTACAAACTCCTGTGTTCTAATATTTTGCTGAACGTTTTAAAAGAAATGGAGAAAAACAAAATATAAGGTCATTTAAACTAAATAGCTAAATTATTGAAGTTATTAACCTAACCCAGCCTTAACCTTAGTACTTTTGAATTTTGATCATAATAAATTTAACAAATTTATATCAAAATCAATTAAATAATACTTCTGTTTTGTATCTTTTAATTTTATAATCAGTTTCCATAATACTTTATACACACTGAACTGCATTTAAATAACAGATGTGCGACTTATATAATTTCTATTATTAGTTATATGGACTTAATTAATACTTATAATAATAAAAATTTAAGTAAAATAACAATGAAATTTTTATATTGTTCCCTTTTCTTTTTGCAAAGAAATAACAATCACAAATATAATTACTGTAATCCAATGAAGAAATAAACAAGCTATTCTCTAAATAATTTAATATTATTTAATATATTATAAAAATTATATTGCAATGTTCTATATACAGAAACTAAATATATAGTGTCAACATTTTCTTCTTAAGTTTTCGAAGATAAGAGTGCATAAATATGGTTATTGATTACATGTTATATAGTACTTAGACACTCTTGATATGTCATAATTTGCAATTCATATACTAATCATTAACATTTTAATTCATAAATCGCAATTTAATTCACACTTTTTTAAAAGAAAGTTTCCAGTTATGAGATTTAAAATGATTATGTAACTTTCAATAGGGTCAGAGGTTATGCAACATGTAAAAAAGTATGGGGTATGTGTACTCACGATGCTCACTGGGCTCTGAATCTGATTTTGCTGAAGAGTCTGACTGTGATTGATTACGGCACTGCTCAACGGCCGAACATAATTCTTGGTTCCAGAAACCAACTGAGAAAAAAGATGAACAGAATTACACGAAAATCAACTTGGGTTATATAATGTCACGACATTGTTACGAAAAGATGAAATTGAAAACTTTAAACGTGTTACTACTCACGGTAGACCTTGCAAGGGGTGCAATGAATCGGGTGCAAGCGTACATGGTGACGTTTGGCGTTGAGTGGTCACTAAACAAGTACCTGCAAAGAATATAATAGAGAACTGTAAAGAGGATCCGCTGGAGTTTCACAAAAAGCGCGTGTGATTCCGGCACACGACAGTGAATCAAGCAGGCTGCACGAACCGAATGTACGTAGTTGCAGGATTACGTAACACGTATTCCACCAAAGAACCGTTCCTCACACGTTTCAACGAGTGCACGAAGTCGAAATTAACCAAAACGCGATCCGAGTACACGATTTCTGCTTTCGAGATAAATAATAACCGCGACAAATATCGCGACATAGGATGAATGGCGGATTATAATAAAATGGCTACTTCTCTCATGCTTCCTTCGCCGACCGGATTTAGTTCAAACTATATTTTTCTTATTCGCACCACATCAATAATTTCAGAACATGATTTTGATATTTGTACCAAAAATTGTAGTAAAACGACAACTGTCACTTAACACAATGAATTTTCTGTTACTTTATGCGATAAAACTAGCATGCGGAAGAACTTACCAGTGGACAAGTGTCGAAGAGGCGGTGAGAAGAGCCGGCCTTTGGAATGTTGAATTGGTGAGTGACTAGTGAACGAAGCTCCCAAGGAACAACCTATCCCGACTGAACGAAAGGAACCGACTTCCGTGCGATGACCTATTCACCACTTCCAACGAGGCCGAGTATTGCCGACTTCACGTATCGACCGACCGAATTTAGCCGAACACTATTCATCCGCAATAACTGATCAATTTATGTACTATTATGTACTTCCGGATACGCGTAGACACTCCTAATTCTTCTTATCTTATTCGAAGAATCACTGTCATTTTTCTTTGTTTATTTTCATATGCTTCGTCACTTTGAAAACAACTTTTAAGTCAAACATCAATTTTTTAAACCTTTAGTGCATTTAGACACTTATTTGACTTCTAATTCGCTTCTATTCCTTATCCCACCTTATCCTCAGATACACTCCCAGGCGAAAAGATAGTACACGTGTGCTATATTTAATTTCTTATATTATAATTATAATAGTGTAAAAATTGTGAGTGTTATATAAATATTATTTTATATAAACATGAAAAAATAATTTAATTTGACAAAATTTCAATCGGTTGTTCATGAAGAAATAGAAACATAGAAATAAGTGGAAACAAAATGTATCACAATTTACTTAAAAGATGACATAAACGAAACAATTTACTAGATTCCTTTAAATTTTAATACTTCTTGTTTTTCTGTCAAAATTGTTGCTATTCATCCAATATACTATTTTAACTCATCATTGTTTATAAACTGTTGGCCATGCAACTAAATATTTTATTGGCTGCTCTAAAACTCTACAATTTTTCTGTATGTTGTTAAGAAAAATATAAAAAATGATATAATCTCTTAAATCCTTAAAAAATATCAGGCTGTCTTTAAATAGTCTCAAATCTATTTTGTATCTTCTCTCACAGATTGTATACATTTATTCACTTGTGTTTAATATGCAATGGATTTTATATAGCCTCAAAAATAAAAATCTGATGGATTCAGATTAGGAGATTTTTATGGTACTTTAACGGGCCAACCTTACCTTATTCAATAGTTTACAAAGGTATTGAGAAATGTTTTTATTATACAAAGGAAATGAGGTCGAGCACCACTATGTATGAACCACAGTTTCATGTGATATCCAAGGATATATTATGAAGTAGCTCTTGAAGATTGTTTTAATCATTTACGTGAGCTAGAAAAATGTATGGTTTCAAAAAATTGTCTCTCACAAGTTTTATTCCTGTACACTAACAGAAAATTGTTAATGATAAAGAAACTATAGGTATGTATGTAATTGTCAAGAGGTAGATGCTATGAATATTTTCTTTGATCAGTCATAGCTTGAAAACTAAAGTAAATAGAACATGAACCATGACGTTTTTTATCTATTTTAGTATATAGATTCAGTCCTTGAAATATGGATATACACTTATGAATAACCCTGTACTTAAAGTGATTATGTATTAAATTTTGGTGTTTAATAAATACTTTAGTAGTAATTAAACTTCATACTTGAATATCTTACAAAAGACATTTATGTATAGTTTCTGGAACTAGCAATTCTACTTTACATGGAAAACTCTTGTTTTAAAAATGCTGACATAAAGTGGTCTTGTACTTCTTTTAAAGGGTCGGAGGTCTAATTTTGAAGGTAGTGGGAATGAGGATAAGGACCAATAGAAATTCTTGGATATTACTGAGGTTCAAACCGTGTGATTTAGAGTTGGTGACTAAGGAATTCAAGGGTCGTATGCATAATTGTGTGCTAGAAGATAGAACAGCTAGAAACAGAACTTAGAGTTAAATTATCTTAACTTAAACAGAAGGTATAAAAATATTTGCTTAACCTATGACGGTATCAAACACCTCCCTTCTTAAGATTGAAGAGTAATCGACAATTTGTCAAAAATAATTAGTTATTGCAGAAATTTAAATTGTATTTTTTTTAATAGTAATAATTATTCTATATAATTGATAAATATTGATAGCTATATAATAGGTAGAGTACTGAAAAAAAAAAACTTATGATGCACTGCCTTTTTTCTTGAGATAGGAGCGTAGTCGACAACTAACCTAAGATATACAGTGAGTGTGAAAAGTATTCGTACAGTAGTCGATTTGAACAAAAACTTTACAGAACTTTGTTTATTACAAGAATATGTTAACAAAGACATACATACATATTCTTAGAAATCTCTGAAACAAATGATATTAATAAAAAACTCGTTATTTATATTTAATATGAAAATATTAACAAATTTCCAAAAAATAGCGGAAAATTTACGTGTAATAAGTATTCGTACAGTCCTTGATTCGTAACAGTCTACATAGAACAATTATAAGATAGTCTATGATCAGGAGCAATAAGGAGTCTCGGTATCTCGGTAGTAAAGACTCGCGCCAAGTGCATACGCACCACGTGTGGTGGGGATAACTGGCGAGAGCTCGCCGAGACCAAACAGGATTAGATAGAGGCGAAAGTGCAGTAGTTCACTTTTGCACCGCCATCTACTATTTGAGAAACCGAAGTAAGTATTCGAGTTTTATGAGTTGTTTTCCCTTCTTGTATTTTTCTTATGCATGCCGACGGAACCACGCGTCCCCTAGCCACTCGTGTATGCCATTTGTGATCAAACTACTGTGAGCGGTTGATCGTCGCGATATTTTTGGTCTTTTATTCTTAAAAGTATACAAAAATGCCAGATACATGTATGTATGTATCTAGAACTTTACACAATGACGAGGTACTGAAGATAGGACTGCTTTCGGGGTGCGGGGCAAGGGGACGGATGAATAGTTCGGTTTCCGAAATGCTAGAAGCGCTGTGAAACGAGCCACACTTTTTAACATAGAGCTCTTATGGAACCTTCCGCTCTATCTAATCCTCTTTGGAGATAATAAAACTCAGATACATAACTCAGGTCATTATTTAATCAGATTCTGCTGATGTTCAGTAATATGAGTGTTCAAAGTAAAGCAAAAATCGACAAAATCACAGCCATGAAATCTAAGCATTTTTAGCTAATTTAGAGATTGTTCTGAACGAAATCATGACCAGCGCGGGCTAGATTGAACCTTCCTCTATCGAATGAGCCCTTTTCCAGCTCAAAACCTTTCAATATAAAGACGTAAAGCGTCAGCGCGATTTGGCAGTGCTTTTTGCGAGGTTAGAATTTCGAGAATTTGACGTACCACTACACATGCAACTATACGAGCTGCTGTTTTGTTCATGTCCCACAAGAAGTCCCATGAAAAGTCATTCCGAGTGACATTGTAAGGTTCGAAAGTGAGCTCGGCGGTTCGGACCGCTTCGGAAAGATTCGGAAAGAAGCTTGAAACGCTTAGGTCCAAGTCACCGGCAAGCGCAACGAGGCACGCGCAATCTTTTTGATATAGATATTTTCACGTTTCGACTCGGAAGGAGATTCTTCGGTGAGATCTTCAAAAATTGTTATGAAATTTTGAGGGATGAGTTTAAAGATCAAACGATGACATTCTCTGTGTATTTTGTATGAAAAATTAAATTAAAACAAGTTTATATATAAGCTGATACAATCGAGAAAGAGCGATTCTACATGCAATAATAAACTAAAAATAAAGAATATAAATTGTTTATAATATTAATATGTTCTTAGGTCTGGGTTTGGTCTGGGTTAGGTCTGGGTATGTACAAAATAAAAGGAGACGTTGCTAAAAATACATTAATTTAATATATTTATTTTCTAATTAGTTATAATAATTAATAATTAAATATTTTCCTGCCCGTTCCCCCCTCTTCCGCCACGGCCCGGACCACGGTGTCGTCGCGACCCCGACCGCGGCTTCTCCCGTACTTTTATTTACGGACTTCTTTTTTTAAAGTCCCGGAACTGTAATATGAAAAATAGACATATATTGGTCACGAAGTTTACTTCGTTCTTGAACAAAAAATGAATAGATAAATTACTTAGCGCTTTAGCATAAGATCGCCTATGATCTACGTACCTTTTGTCCCCATGCCTCCTCTAAAGCTAGTACCGACTCTGGCGTCGGCGTCGGCATCGGCGGCGGCATCGGCGCAAGCTTTAGAGGAGGCATGGGGACAAAAGGTACGTAGATCATAGGCGATCTTATGCTTTCCTTAAAAAGGGAAGGCCAAGGAGCTGGCTAAAGCTGCCTTGGTATGGATTTGAAAGTTAAGGTTGGAGTTCGGAGAAAACTGCACTTCTGACTCTTTCTGTGTCCGTCTGTCTTGCTGGTGCTGGCGCTGCCCTATTTATACGGGAAACTTGCCTCACTCTTTTGGGCCCAATGATTGCCCTCGATGTAGGGGTAGAGTCGGCGTAAAGTGTAATTTTTGTTGTGTACCCGTTTTGACACAAAAATAGTTCAACGATTTGCCGTTAGAAGCGTTAATGGCATATCTCAATCAATTTGGTCATATTACCATCAGGATCGATGAAAATACAGATCAGTCGGTAAATGTAATCTAGAATTTGACAGCAGAATGGCGCATTCATCGAATACACGAATCCAGACACAAGAAAGGCTTAGTTGCCAAAACGTATTGAAAGTTTGGTCACGCTGTTGGCACATACATGTATGTACATATTACAATTCTGCCCATCAGGAAAACTCGGACGAATCCAACTCCAGCCGAGATTTTGATTCTTACTAATAAGGGAACATCGCGAGGTGAAAGTTTCCGATTTTGATGAAACTTTGTAAGATTGTAGAATAGCCGAAAATATTCGACACGTATTTTTTTTATCGGTCCTAACTCATGTAAAGGGAGCGAAAACCACCCCTAAATTTGGGGGTGGAAAACATATTTCGTTTAATATCTCCAAAACTAGTGCGTATAGCAAAATGATATAAATGGGGCGATTATGTATTTTTGAACGACGAATCCACCTATGTAAATAGTTTTTAAAAATATCAATTTATTTAACAAATATATTAAAAAATAGTATATTGTCGTTGTTTTCACTGGCAACATGCTGATCGATCGTTTTGCAAATTTGTATGCAAATACTATGAACCAAAACACAAAATACGGTTAAAATAGAATTTTGAATTTTTACGTTATAAACAAAATAATGACATTCCTAGTTAAACTGCATTTTGTGCGAAATTGGGCCCTGAGACGAGTGGTTTTACGAAAAATATATACCCCTATAATGTTTTTGTCATTATATTATGATACGTGTTGTTTATTGTTCACTAAATGTATAAATTATAACATTGCTAATGATTGAAGATTTTAATTTAATTGAAATTTTAATTTAAAATGTTGCTCTCAGACTTTAATTTAATATTATATACACAAAATGTTAATTTCATATATGATTAACTTTGATATATTAAACTGAATTTTTCTAATCATGTTTTAATATCCCATTTGCAAATAATGATTGTATTTATGTACAATAAAATCTATGATTCTTTCAAACATATCCTATACGGGTCATTCCACGCGAAATCGGGCACGTTTCGGAGCAAGTTCTTGTAATTTGCTCAAATTTGAATATGTTGTAGTCTTTAACGATATTTAAACGTACCCCAAAGGATTTTTCAAAATTTTGAAAATTGTTGATTTTACAGCTGTTTGAAGTTAAGTGCTACCTTTTTTTTAAAAAATTATAGCTATTGAACTAGTAAGCGGATGGAGATGAGCTTTACGGTGCTTATAGAGAAAACATTGAAGTTTGTAAAAAAAATTATTTCATTTAAAAAAACTTGTTTTTTGATCATCTTTTTTGCAATTATTTTAAACAAATGCAGGTTTTTAAGATGATGCGCGATTTTAAAAATCTGAAAAAAAAGGAGAATATAGTTTGATCCTTCCCCTTGATGGACAAACTTTCAAAAAGATGGACATTTTAAAATTGGCCCTGTGAAAATTGCCGAAAGTTGACGCTGCGTCGAGTCGCACTGCTGTGGCGGGCGCGTCGTCGCTGGCAGCCTGCTCGACTCCAGCGAACGAACGTGCGTTATTATTTGCGATCAAGGCGGCAAATATTGGTAACTCACTCTTTGTCAATGAGACTTATTGACAAGTTCACATTCATTTTTGCCATGTGAAGTTGCAAAAAAGTGCCATTCTGCATTAATACCAAAATCTTCGAAATGAAAGCTAGGATATAAGAGATTATATTTATGTTTTCAAGAATAAGACGAAGATTGAGTTACCAATATTTATTGATTGCATTGAACCTTGCAAATGCTCGGAGATAATGTAGAGTAATGTTGAGTGAAGTCGCCTTGATTCCAAATAATAACGCACGTTCGCCCGCTGGAGTCGAGTAGGCTGCTAGCGACGACGCGCCCGCCACAGCAGTGCGACTCGACGCAGCGTCAACTTTCGGCAATTTTCACAGGGCCAATTTTAAAATGTCCATCTTTTTGAAAGTTTGTCCATCAAGGGGAAGGATCAAACTATATTCTCCTTTTTTTTCAGATTTTTAAAATCGCGCATCATCTTAAAAACCTGCATTTGTTTAAAATAATTGCAAAAAAGATGATTAAAAAACAAGTTTTTTTAAATGAAATAATTTTTTTTACAAACTTCAATGTTTTCTCTATAAGCACCGTAAAGCTCATCTCCATCCGCTTACTAGTTCAATAGCTATAATTTTTTAAAAAAAAGGTAGCACTTAACTTCAAACAGCTGTAAAATCAACAATTTTCAAAATTTTGAAAAATCCTTTGGGGTACGTTTAAATATCGTTAAAGACTACAACATATTCAAATTTGAGCAAATTACAAGAACTTGCTCCGAAACGTGCCCGATTTCGCGTGGAATGACCCATACAGTAATTATTCTCTTCATATTCAAAAATATTTTTATGAATTTTATATCTTTCGTATCAATAGTTTTATAGTTACTGCTATTGAAATATATTTTATTGTTGAAGTATTTCAAAATTTCCTGTAACATATAATCAGCAACGTGGCTATTCCAATGACATGCGACGATACCAAAATGAAAGGAGCCGACTCGGAATGGACCACTAGTATAAACTGTGCTTATAGAAGCAGACTATGATTATATAGACTATCTCGATATCGTGACTCTATAGTCACGGGACTATATCATCGAGATATCACGGTATCGAGATATCGACGTGTTTGCCCGGTAGCCGGGAAGATCCTTGTCAGTGTTGGGCTTGAACCAGTCGGATCCAAAGTGCAGAGTTCAGGGAACGTTACTTCCCTCGCCAGAACTGATCATGATCTCTTCAGGGTCCCTTCTTTACCGCTGTTGTCTCATTGAGCTTCTACAGCATCTTTTAAAATATTACCACATTATAAATATTAAACAATACCTTATAAATGTTAAACAATATTGTTTATACCCCATATATAAACGGTACTTACCGTGAGATACCCTGTGTATAGATATATAGAAGTTTAATTCTTTTAGTGCTATGAAGAGTGTTTTTGGAATGATAATTAAGGATCATGTTATGATACGATGTATTATTATTATTATAAAACTGTCAATTGTAAAAATGCAAATTTATTAAAATAATAATAATGCAATAATTTTTTGTGAAAGCTTTTATGGTTATTACATAATTACTTTAGTAAATGCATATATTACAATAAAATTAACAATGTCGAAGAAGTCAGCTTAATTGATTATTTTGCAGTATTAACATAATAATGAACGTCTATGCAGTCAACATAATGCATTTCCGGTTTTCCCAGCAAAGGATTAGCGATGTAATGTGCAAAGCGAGTAATGCCATTGCATGCGGCTCCATATTGTCCGTCTTTATTCAATGCAATCACTGCACCAGTAAAAGTTGGATAGTGCTCTGCAATTCTGCGAATTGCCGTAGTTGCAGCTGCAGTTGGACTAGCTCCTCGACGCATCTCTTCGACAGCCAAAAAACTATAAAAAAGTATAATTATTAATAACAAATAACAAGTAAAATAGTTTAGATTGATTATATTACCTAGGTAAAAAACGCATCATAATATCACCCTCCCCAGTACCAGCTGCTGCACCGACATTTTGATCAGCGTACGCGCCTGCACCAGCAATCGGAGAGTCTCCAACTCGGCCAGGAATTTTGTTTCGAGCACCGTTTGTTGATGTACCAGCAGCTATATAACCATTTGAATCTATTGCGATAACACCAATAGTATCATGATTGTCTTCAGTTACATGAGATTCATGTTTTTCTAAATCATTTTTCAGTTCAGACACTAAATGATATGGACCGCAACCTTTTCTTGGATCTGGAAATACATTCTGAAAAAACCAGCATGTTACTGTAGACAGAAAAGAGTCTTTTAATTGGCTTTTAAATGATTTACCTTCCAGTAATTAGGTTGACAATTATTTGCTTTCCAATCGAGCCACATTCTCTCAGATTCTTCTGTTTGTAAAGATTCTTCTTTGAATCCCATTTCTACAGCAAACTTTGTAGCAAGTTCTCCAGCAAGTAGAGAGTGCTTAGTATTGTGAAGAACCTTACGAGCAACAGAAATTGCATTTTTGATGTTTCGTAAAAGACCTACACCACCTACATCCATTGTAACTCTATCACCAAATAAAGGACATAATATTAAAAATTGTTTAATTTTGGAACAAATATATTTGTGAAAAAGAATTATCCGCTTATAAATTATTATTCTCTTATGAATTATTATTCACAAAAAGTAGATAAGAATTGCTGTACCCATCCATGATTAAGGCATCTAATGTAGTTTCTCCAGATTCATCTGGACTACCTCCATATCCTACAGTTGTTCTGCATCTCTCCTGCTCACAAAGACTACAACTTTCTTCTATTGCATCTAAAGCACTTCTTTTTTGTTCGTAGAGAACATCCCATGCTGAATAAAGATTTAAGTTATTTAGGCCATCATAATGTGATTATAATTAGACTTCTTATTAATTGTGTATATACAAAAATTTACCTTTCTGTGTAGCAGCCTGATAATTCCAAGTAATAACAACTAAAGGAATGCTATTATTGGAAGCAAAAGTCTCCTTACAAATTGATAGATAGATATTTATAAAGAAATAGGCAGTTAATAGAAACTTCATGTTTAAAGTGATCTTGTAAGACTACTGATTAATATTGAGGATTTATGATATAAATGATCTTTATTTGCAAACGAAGTGGGGAATATATCTTCTTCTATGGAGGGGGATATATCTTTGATGTCATATTATGTATGATCACAGTATTGTTTTAATATCAGACTTCTTAGTTGCACAAACATTTGAATATCTGTAGATGTCAGTGAACTTTCTGAAGCTTCTGCAATCATATTGTATTGAACATAAACATAGATTTATAATTTTCATTAAAATTTTAATATTCAATAGTTTCCACAAACATTAAATGTCTTTTGATCAGGTGAAGATAAAACCAAATATAGTGATAAATTGAATCATGATAAACTTAATTTTAATATTATCTTATCTTGTGGAAAAGTTTTATGCAATCATAGCTAATCAACTATAAATAAAGTTATATCAGTCATGCATTTTTTGACTGAGTTTCAGTAGGCTTAGTGCTTAAACATTATCTATCTAACTAATAATAAATAGGGAAAAAACTTTCTATATAATAATTATAATAATTGGTAATGTAATAAAGATGTGTTGTTAATATTATTATTATTATTATGATCATCGTTTAATATTATTATATTATCTAATATTAGAAAATTACATCGTGAATTAGTATATAAATTATTACGAATTTGAAATTACTAAATATCTGTATTGTTTTCCATCATGCATATACTTTTATTTTCTATTTAGTATACAATACATAATACATATATATGTATATCTGAAAATTTTGTAGTCGTGTTTTTAGTTACACTAACAAAATGCTTACAGGTGTTTAATATCTCCAATATAAAATGTTTTGATTAAATTAACTCTTTTTAATGGTTGTTAATGTCTACTCATCCTAGAGGTCTACTAAAGAATCAAATATCACACTCACTTACTGACAAATGAGGTTACTAAATTATTTTCACTGCTGATGATTACTCAAGTACTGTAAAGTTTTGACACTTTTACTTTCGATTGTATGGTAAACTTATTTAATTTAAATACTAAGGGTGTATGTATATGCGATAATCTTAATAGCGATTTCGAAGCCGAATAAACATGGAAGGGTTTGTTGACACAATCAATTCTTAATCGATACAGAGACATTCATTCGTCTTTGTCATAAAATAAACCAATAATAAAATCTTTTAAATTATAAGAAATATTTATAGAAATTGCATAACATTGGTTTGATTGATAATCATCTCAGCAACACAGAAATAATTACTTATTTCTTGTCCGACTGTCCGACATTGCATTTATAACCTTCCTATTAGTTTCTTAAAGATGCCTTTCAAGAAAGACTTGAGGCTTTTAGTGAAACCTTATTATGTAATAAATATTTTACTCAGTGTTTCGTATATTATCGCGAAACGTATTCCAATTATTTGTAACTATGTATTTGCACAGGCAGAGTGTGAACTGGATGGTGTAAGTAATTTGAACATAAAAAAATATATCACATTTTACAATGGTTATTACTTTTTTAGAACACATATTACATTAATTACATTTCTTTAATTTCAGAGAGAGTCAGAAATCTTATTTTTTCTAATGATAGTCATCATGATACGGACAAGAAAAACTGGCAGTGTTACTATGATAAACTATTTATCATCAAGTTTTGTGTATACCAAAGTTGCAAATCTTATTCTTTGGTTTTACGCAGACATTCGTATGGGTATATTGTTTGCAATTATATTTATTTGTACGTATTCATTTAATAATACACTATTGATATATCTATGACACTTACTGCTTGATTTTATATTGTAGTATGTGGTTTATTATTTCCTGAACCAACATATCAAGGTCCAGAAAATGTCATTTATTTACGTGGAGCAAATGGATTACAAGAAGAATTACAGCGTGACACAAGGATTGTTTGGCTAGTTGCGTTTTATACAGCATGGAATCCAGCTTGTGTCAATTTTGCGCCAATATTTTCAGAACTGTCTGCAAAGTTAGTTGCACTTGTGTTATATACAATTACTTACTGAAATATTTATGTTTTTCTCTAATCATACTACAAATTTCCAGATATGCTTTAGAAAATTTTAAATTTGGTAAAGTAGATATTGGAAGGTATCCAGATGCTGGAGTAAAATATCATGTTAGTGATGCTAGTACTAGTAAGCAACTGCCTACCTTAATTTTATTTAAGGAAGGTAAAGAGATACAAAGACGTCCATATGCAGATCACAAAGGAAAATTAGTTAAATTCCTTTTCTCATTGGTATGTAAAATGAAACTTTCAATACATATAAATTCATTTCTATATTCTATATTTCAATATTTCTATATTCATTTCTATATTTTCACATGTATATATTCGAACAAACATTTGATATTATAGGATAACATAAAGGCAGCATTTGACTTGAACAATCTGTATAAAGACTGCAAGAAAAGTCCAATCAAGAAGAAAGAGAAAAAAACAGTAAAGTCAGATTAATATTATTTAAATTTCTAAGTATCTGTTAAAGACATTGATTTTATAGCACTGCCAACAACTTTAGTTCAAAGAAACTACTGTGTAGAACAAACATCTAGTAGTTCCATTATATTATGCAGATTTTACTTTATAGCAGAATATGGAGGTTTGTAAATATTCCATTGTACCTTTCATCATAACACGTATTTTATGCATCTTTGTGTTCCATTATTTAGTAAATATAAGACATTAATATAAGGTAACATGACTCATTGAAAAGTAGAAATTGTTATAAATGTCATTAATATCAAATGATATGAAAGTGCCACTTATCATATGTAATTTAATGTGTAAAAGACTTTACATTATAAATATATGCTAATGGAAGCTAATTATGGCTTCTAATTGTATTACATAAAATTCATGTACAACATTAAAATATTTAACGTATCGATTAAATAAAACAATTGTTAAAGTATATGTTTTCTATAGCTTCAATGCATAATGTACATCACTTATTAAGTAATATATTCAATCCCATATACATATATTAAAAATTTATACAGGGTAGATCACATAATTGGAATCACTCCAATTATGCCATAACTATTGATTTTAATAAAAAATGTTTTAGGCAAAAGTTGAATATATGTATATAAATCACAAATCAATAATCAAAAATGCTAAATATAGAGTTAAAATAGGTATATAGTATAAAAAGTATTTATTATACGACTTTACGCAGTGCTCCCTCTTTACTTTTTCGAAATTCACAATAGTTTAAGCAAAATCAGCAATTAAGTGATTTCCTAAAACAATTAAACAATTTAAAATTCTCACACGTAATTAAAACAGAAAATTAAGTGAATCGACTAGAATTTTATAAATCTAATAGTGTAAATCGAAAATTTGGAATTAGTACCTCCCAAAAATGTACTGTTTTCTTTCTGCACCTCTATAGATATGTCAAAAAATAGTAATATGAAGTACAGAGTATAGTTGGTATGTTAAAAAACACTCTAATAAATCACGAAAAAACGCATATGTATGAGATACAATCAGTCAGAATTGCGAAAATGTAGAATTTGTTACAGAACAAACCATAATACAAACGAGTGTTGTAGGAACCAAAACAGGAGTACCCAAATCACTAATAAACCCATTCACTTTAGTCAGACTACCACGAATAGTACAGCTTCAAACGGACCTAAACAGCAAACCTATTGCAAATGTTTTGGACATATAATTGAAGAATGTAGGAAACGAGAATATAATAATTCCCGTCAACATACAAATTTTGCTCAAAGTTCTAATTCTAGAGTCAATTTGCAACATCATTCAAATATGTATACCAACAAAAGACCTCATATTTCAAATACACATAACCTTCGGCATGCTACGAATTCCAAATCTCTTTCATCACACAATATGATTAATTCCAATAATAATAATTTTAGTAATGCAACTGCTATTTTTGAAACGTCAAATTTTTGTAACGTGCAGGAACTTTCTAAGAAGAATAACTTCGGAATTTAACAGACTCGAGCATTAGAGATTTCTACTTCTACAAGGAATTGTTATAATCAATCTTATATTTTAGTAGAGTCACATTATTCCGTACCTAACGTTGGTATTTTAAAATTCCTAATTGATATTGCTACTAGCATTTTCTTTAATTAAAATAACTTCCATTGGAAATTATAACGTGAATAAAAATAATAGTACTTTATTAAATGGAATAGCACCACTTGCGACGATTCAAACAATTGGTGGAACGGATATACAATTAAAAATTCATGACGCAAAAATTATGGGTAAATTCCAAATTTTAAATGCCCCCTCAAATATTCCATTTGATGGTATTTTAGGTGATGATTTTTTGAAAACACATTGTGCTAAAATTAATTATGAGAATTTTCTACTACATCTGAAATCAATTCCGTCATCTCCTCTTGATCGAAATACGCCACAATATTCTAATTCAATGGTAAGAATTCCTTCACGGTTTGAAACGATCATTCTTGTAAAATTGTGTTCCGTACTGCCTCACCGTAGGGTTACAATGCCAGGCATTTCCAGTACGACATGGTATGAAACGATTGTAAACGGAGGGGCTATTCTCTCAGACACCATTCCTTAGAATTCGTGCAGAGACGGGCAGCTTGACGGAACTCTGATTTGTGTTGGGTATACTTGCGTACAGTTATAAATGACCGTCTCAAATCTACCTTGATTCCGTGAGATCGGTGGACAGTAGTCACTTTAAATTATGTTCACTGGAACTTCTTTCCAGCTGTTTTTCTAGGTACCCTTGCAATCGGGTAGCTGCTAGCTAAGACGCGTTTGTTGGCACAAATCTGCTCATGGTCGAGCATAAACGCGCCTCAGGAGAAGACCATGAATGTCCTCCTACGATATGAGCTCTTGCCATCGAGCAATTACACCGAGTCGTGTTACTTGGCACGAAGTTGCTCTATTCGGAGCATTAACACGACTGAAATGTTCAACCACTGCCCACTTTCGAATCCCAACAAGAATTTTTTGCCTCATCTTCCGGACAGTTCCGTCAAACTAGCTGTCGCTTCTCTCAACCACAATGACCATATTCTTTTTTTTTTTTTTTATATAGAGGATGAGTCCTGGACTAGTAGCGGCTGCGAGGTGGCTCTACCTACTGCGCACTATCGATGTTGGGTGTCTGGATGAATTCTTGAAGTGACTTCCCTCAGTGATACATAAAGTTGCTCAGGAAAAATTTTCAAAAAAACCTGAAACATATAGAGCTGAAACATAGAAGTATTTTAATTAAGTATTTTAATCAGCAAGCACATGCTTCAAACAGTGTTTATTGGTTGTAGGATTTGATTATTTATGTTTTGCTATTACATGAAAGTGGGAAGCGGATTTTAATTCTGTATGGAATTTGCTCAGTAGGCAGTGAATTTGTAGAATTAACCAGGGGGTTGTTATGTGAGGAGGTGTCATATCTTAAACTGTAATCTCTAATGAGATTTACTAATCTAGGGAGTGTTGCTTTATTATGAAGTTTCTCTGTTCAAAAGTCTCTTCGATAATCCAAACATATATTTAAGGGCTTTGTTCTGAAGTGTCTGCAGTGTTTGAATATGGGTGGGTGCTGCTGCATACCAAACTTGAGATCTGTACAGTAGGACTGGTCTAATATATTGGGAATATATTCTGATGCGGAGATCCTGTTTTAAGTTGGAGGTACTATTGATGAGTTTAGAGGTGACATCTATTGCTTTGAGGGCTTTAGAGTATCGATCAGCAATTGCATCTTTCCATATTAGCTTCATGTCAAACTTTATATACAGGTAATTTACGTTTTTGTTCCAAGGAATTGGGACTCTTTGCAGGGAAAGTGGGGGAGGCGCCTGTATTTTTATTCGACGTGTAAAGTATATAGCCTGAGTTTTGTTAGGATTGATGGTGAGTTTCCAAGCAGAGAAGTATTGGTGCAGCTCTAGGAGAGCCTTTAGCAACCTGGTTTGTAGTAGTGAGATGTTCCATGAGGCTGTTATCATAGCAGTGCCATCTGCATATAAGGCTAACATTGTGTTGAATGGATTGGGAATGTCTGAAATATATATTGAGAAGAGAAGAGGTCCGAGAATGGAGCCTTGCGGCATACCTGCGCGAATTGCGAGCCGTGTGGATTTATTATTACCTATTTGAACAAAGAACTCTCTGTTTTTAAGGTAGTTATGTAATAGAAGAATGAGCCAGTTAGGGAAGCCTAGATGGATAAGTTTTGCAAGGAGTCCTTCATGCCAGACTGAATCGAATGTCTTCTCCAGGTCAAGGAGCACCATGGCAGCAATCCGATTGATATTTAGTTCGTGTGTGAGGTACTGGGACACTCTTATGAGCTGGTGGATGGTCGAGTGATTCTGTTTAAATCCAAACTGAAAGAGATCATACTGGCTATTACTTTCTCATATAATTTTGATATAACCGGTAGGAGGCTAATTGGACGGTAATTTAGAGTTTTGGTTTTGTCTTTGCCAGGTTTGGATATAAGAACTATTTTAGCAATTTTCCAGCAGTAGGGAAAGTAACTGAACTGTAAAGAGGCTCGAAATATATAATAAATTTGTAAGTGTTAGAATCGCTTAAAATAAGGGATCTAATTAGGTTCCGGATAAGGTGAGAGTGAAGGTATTGAAAAAGAAACAAGTACACTTATTCAATTTTAAGTCGGCCCTGAAAAGGGCTTATTTCACGACGTTTATTGAAGTTTTCTTTGGACGTGTACGGCGGGGCGGGGGCTCCTCTGGTCCTCGGCGTCGGGCTCCTGTGGCTGGTGTTGGAGCGGAGGCCCCCGGAGGTCCGGACGACCGATGACGCCTTGTCAGCGACGTTGGCGTCTGAAAAAGAGAAACGCGGTGGAGCCGCACCGGTAAGTGAGAGTATGGCGATCACGCTTTACCTATTCTTCCCGATTCCAGGCTTCCAGATTCCAAGATTCCAGAGCCTATGTGGAGGGGAGAGCAATGCCTTGCCGTAACACAAGGTATTGTAGTGAACTGTATTATCGACTCTTCTTCTCTGGCGAAGAAGATGTCGATGAGCGAGTGGCTAGAGAGGAGGGGGGGCCTCTTCTCTTCGCTTTTGCATCTTATAGGAAGGTTCGCTTCGTACTTCGTACGAATCCCGATTAATGCAGGGATTCGCGAGCGGTGGGACATGCTATACATAACTAGCGATTGCTAGTTCTGGTGGCTGAGGACGGCCAGAGGCTCCACGACTCCGTTCACCTCACCGTGTGCATCTATTCGTCACACGGGGGTTGCTTCTAAACGGGGTGGCAGAGCGTGAGTAACGCAGAGGTGATAGGCACGTACGTTAACTCTCTCTGTTGTAACCCGTCTCTCAGGGATCAACCAGGAAGCGGCCTTTGTTGTTCCTTGACGAAGCCGAAGCTCAGAGAATCAGGGCAGACCCCGATCCCAGGAGCGCAAATCTCGCTGAATTGTCACCTTTTGGCAAACTAGGTGCTCTGTCGTACGTACAATACGTATTATCTCGCAGGAGACAGAGGTTCAGCTATGAAGCAAGTAGGATTTCAAGTGTCTGGCGACCAAACTACTTAAAATCGTGAAACTGGCTGAAATGATGATGGCTTGATGACCTGTCTAAAGGACTGGCACAAGACTCACTGCCGAAAGACAACTGCTGCGAGAGTGTCGTGTGTCTCCGCAAAACGCGAAACACGCTAATTTTGCCGCTACACGGCGCTCGCCAATTATCTTTTGTATCGTTCTAATGTGATACGATTTACTCTCTTTCTCCTTCAGGCTCCGATGTCCCCATTCGACATCGGGCCTGGAGTTCAAAACCGTTGCTCGACCATGCTCACCTTGTTTAAACTTCAATTTTAACGATAAAAACGAGTCATACGACAATTGACCGTGTTTTGCTGTTAGGACAACGGAATCTCCAACCGAAGGCGACCTTCGGTCGGTCACGTATACCAACAGATCACCAATTTTGCGGACGAGCTAAATGCCCGTTATGTAACCGCTTTTTAAACATAGGTTCTTTCCTTTGCATGTAATGCTTAAGTCATCGGCGAAGAGGAATGCTTTTATTGGTGGGGTTAACAGCGATGTGATCTCATTTATCACAATTAAAAAGAGAGTGACGCTTAGAACTAAACCTTGTGGTACCTCGTTCTGAATTTCTACTGTTTGCGATGTAGAATTGTTAGTTCGTACTCTTATGTATCAGACTTTTATGAAGTTTTCTATAAAGTTTAGTATGTTTCCTCGAAATCCCATTGATTTGGTAATAGTTACTACATATCGTTGTCTACATATCATGTCGTATGCCTTCTCAATGTCTAAGACTACCATTACTGTGTGTTGGTTTGTTACAAGGCTATCACATACATTGGCTTCTACATTTATTAGCTAATCTAACGTTGAGTATAGGTGTCTGAAACCGCTTTGGTAGGGAGATAATGAATTACTTCAAGAATCCAGTGGAGTCTGTAGTTTATCAATTTCTCCATTATTTTGCACATGGTGTTTGTTAAGGATATGGGTCGATAATTGCCTAGTATTGCCGGGTTTGACAATCGGTATGACAGTGGTGTGCTTCTAGAATTCTGGGAACAAGCCATTTTCCCAGATGTGATTGCAGAGTTTTAGTAAGTATTTTAGTCCGTTGGTGGGAAGATTTTCTAAGAGATATTTAGGGACTCCGTCAGAACCCGGACTGGTATTCTTGCATTTTGTTATAATAGTATGTAGTTCTTCTTCCTTGAAGGGTGAGTTGATAATCTCCATATCTTCGTTGTTTATTACTAGGGAATTCCTGGTGGTGCAATTTATTTGGATATTTCTGCGAGTTAAAAATTTCTCATTGTAGTTCGAGTTACTGGAGCTTTTTGCGAATGTGTCTGCAAGTAAGTTTGCTATTTCCTTGGAATTCGAGGTGGTTGAATTATCTGGTTTTGTTAGAAATCTAATGGTATTGGTATGGTAGTTTCCTTGTATTGATTTTAGTTTATGCCATACTATTTTTGTAGGTGTTGAACTGTTTAATGAAGACACAAAGTCGAGCCAGGACTGTTTCTTGCTTTCTCTTATTATTTTCCTGGATTCAGTTCTGTTTCTTGAAAGCAATAAGATTTTCTGTAGTCTTGTGTCGTTTATATTTATTGAAGGCTCGCTTAGTGTTTCTGATGGCTGTTTTACACGTTTTATTCCACCACAGTACTATGCGATTTTTTTGTGACTTCTGTGGATTAGATTTGGGTATCGCACAGTTTGCTACACTCTTAATGATGGTTATAAATTCTTGTATTAGGTTGTCGATTTGTGGGGTCTCTATGTGAAATTGTTGAAGGGGATCAAAGATTTTTGAGTTGATTATGTCACGATATTTATCCCAATCGGCTAGTTTGACCTTCCATCGTGGAAGCAAAGGTTGTGGGCTTTCGGAGCGATTTGGAAATATTTTTGTTATAATAGGAAAGTGGTCGCTATCGAATAGTTCGGTACTTGTTTCGCATTCGCAGCTACATGCAATATTTGTGCTGCTGAACGTTAGATCAATTGTGCTGAAGGATCCATTCGCTAGGCTAAAGTGTGTTGGGTTAGTGTCATTGAGCAGAATAATGTCCTGGTTCCTTATCATGTTTTCAATAATTTTTCCTCTTGAGTCCGTCCTCTTAGATCTCCAGATAATACTATGGCTGTTAAAATCACCGGTTAAGATAAAAGGTTTAGGTAGAGATTCGACTAATTTATTCAGTTCTGAATCATTTATTGGGTAATTATTCGGGATGTATATGTTACAGATGTGAATATTTGGGGGTAGGTATATTTTTGTTGCTATTGTTTCCATGTTGCTGTCTATTTGTAATGGTTCGCAGAGGAAGAATTCTTCAATGTAGATTGCGACTCCGCCGCTTGCATTTGGAGAGGTCCGATTTTTTACAAAGGGTTTGTAGTTCTTGAGTTGTCCTGATTGTTGAAGTTTAAAGTTAGTTTCTTGTAGGCATATGATATCTGGGTGGTATTTATTGATTAGAATTTGTAGTTGCGGTAAGCGGGGGAAGAATCCGTTTAAATTCCATTGTAGGATAGTAATTGATATTGAGTTTTTATAGGGTGAGTACTGGATAGTATTTGGTGTTACTTACGTTAGTTAAGAGATAGTATTGTGGTGGGTTGGAGGGAATCAAGTTTGAAATCTGTATCTGACTCACAGTCTGTTGAGACCGGTGTGTTGTCCTGGGATGAATAGCCCAAAGGTTGTGGTAGCGAATCTGATAGATTCGATTCTAGCTTTTTGGTGAGCCTATGAGTTCGGTTCTTGATGCTTCGTCCATTAAAGTGGAGGTAAACTTCTCTTAACATTAGAGTTAGAACTGTCGTTTCCTGAGTTCAATCTTTCGCGGGTTTCTTTGTTTTTGTTAGGATGACACACCTTTCTGGTATTATGATTTCCGCATGGAGTTTTTTGTTTTAGTAATGTTACCACACCTGAGGTACAAGAATTAGAAAAGAAGAAGCCACGTGTTCCTACGCCTAAGAGTCTTAATTGTATTAATCGTCCTCATTCTTTATTTGCACACGCGCAATTAAGTGTAATTCAACAATTAGGATTAATGCCGTCTTGTGCATATTCGTGTGCTACTTTGATTGGGTTTTCCCAATCAAATCTTTCCTGTAAGCAATTTAGTGGGAATCTATGCTGGTTGTTGTTTACTAATTCTTTAGCCGGTTCTAGCATTATGCTAGTTTTTTCTTTTGGTTCTACGCTGATTTTCCTTTTTTTCGAGGTGTACCCTATTTTATTTGTTTGTTCGTTTGTTTCGTTAGGAGGTGGCATTGTTATTGCTGTGATTGGGTTTTGGTTAATTGTGAGAATAATTTGGTTGTTTGAGTTTTCTGTAGATGTGGAGCATGCTCTTTTGGCGTTTGTAGTTGGTATGGGAGATTCTTCTATTATCGACTGTGGTAGGAGGTCGCTGATTACCTGTGTCAGTGTGGTCTCTTGTGTCGTTTCCTTAGCTTGGTGCTAGTCGGTGGGATATCAGTTGTATGTTCACCTTTCGGGCACTGTTTAGCTATGTGTCCTTCTCCGTTGGAGGAGAAGCAGTTTGGTTTGTCCATGGTTGCAAATATTCTATATTGTGTCTCGTCATGTGTGACTATAAATGATGCTGAAATTTTTGTTGCATCTTCTGGATTCACAAATACTTGTCGTCTAAAACTTAATATGTGGACAAACTCTGGTTCTTGTAGGCCGGTCTTAAGAATGAAATCTTAGATAGAATCCTGATACGATTTGTTTTAAGTATGTTTTCTAGGACTTCATGTGGGATTGTCAGTGAAACATTGGATAGTAATAATAATATATTCGTTGGGTTGCGGAGATTAGTGGTTTTACCTCTACGTTTGTGCCGTTAATATTTATGCTTTTGTACCTGTCCGTTAGGTCTGTGACAGTTTTTTTTGAGTCTAGGGAAAGGCATACTGTTCCGTTTGATATACGTGATATACATCTTATTAAATTGGGCCCAACTAATCTCTCAATTGCACTTGCGTAGTCTTTGATAGTTAATCCTTCTACCGATTCCATGATTATGGCCTGTTCTTTCTTAGGGAAGACAGTTTTAGTAGTGGTTTCTGTGTATGATCTTTGGTTAGTTTTTTGATTCATTTGGGGTTCCTTGTTTGGTAATTTAGCAGCAGTTTGGGTTTCATGACCCCTGTATTCAGAGATCATTTTTGCCGATGAGTTGAGAAACTCACTCATATGTTTTATGCGGTTCGTAGTTCGTCCGTTATTATAGTTGTACTTGTTTGAACTTATGTATGTAAACACTTTGATAGCGGCACTCGCGGACAGTGAACTTCTCACTACGACGGCCGAAAGTGAACTCCGATAAAAATTGTTCTACCTTCGGAATCGGAATGTATGGTCAGAAAGATTACCGTGAAATTTGAAGTAATGGATACGGCTTTTATATTTAGAAAATAGTTTCCCGTATCGCTCAGTTATGGAATTACTATTGATAAAAGTCAAGGACTTAGTCTCGATAATGCTATTGTGGATGCTGGAAACAGCGTTTTTAGTAGCGGACAGGTTTACGTTGCGCTTTCGCGCGTTACGTCGTTGAATGGTCTTCCTCTGGTTAATTTCGATCCTCGCGCTGTAAAAGCCAGTGAACTGGTAATTCTGGAATATAATCGAGTGAGACGAAATTGTAAATGTAATTTACCGGTTATGAAAATTACGAAAAAACGAAGATTCAAAGTTGCGGATCTTACGTGAGCTACGAGTAACGCGATTTCACGACTGCAACAAAGATCTGTTGAAAAGAACATATGTATATGTATATCTAATGGTATGAAGTGGAATGTACGTGGATTTTTGATTCTGGATAAAGTGTCTTGTTACGCAAATGCGATAGTGCAGTGCATGTTACAATGCGTATCGATAAGAACGTTGTTATGACAGGTACATAGTTCCAATTCATTGAGTGAATTGGCTATTTTGTATTTGGCGATAAATAAAAATTTAGATACTACGAACGTTAGATATTTCATACGAGGAAAATTTTCTCGAAATGTACAGCAAGATGCTTCTGAATTTTCTGTGGCTTTATATACCAAATTGAAATACCTTAAAAGTAAGGTAGAGCAGGAGATGTTCGTAACTATTTTGTGTAAAAATTGCAGCCATACTGATGTCACTTTGCAACGTAATAGCACAATTCAGGTTCCTATAATTTCTTGTATTAATAAAATAAATTTAACTTTACTAAAATTGCTTGAAGAAGAATTTTCGGACTGGCGTAAATTTGATAGCGAATACTGTAGTCGCAAATAATCTCAAAGAATTGTACAAACGGAAATAATTTCATCTAGAGATGTATTAGTCGTGCAGGTGTTGCTATTCGACAATAAAGTATAAATGCTTTGCCTAACACATGTATATGAAAACACATATAAATGAAAAACCTTATAAAGTTGTAAGTACTGTGTTTCTTTATGGGAACGATGTACGCGAGGATCATTACACACATACGTTAAGAGTCGGGATTTCTACTTGGTTACACGTTAACGATGCCTTTGTAACTGAAAAAAATGTCCTAGAGGTGTCAAGAACGCTTATATATTTTTCTTGGAGAGTTGTTCGATGTAGAGTTGCATACTTTAACAGCGTTATAATAAATATGGCACTATGAAATTTATCATTAGGTAACATATCAAAAATTATTAAGTATGATTAAAGTATGAATCAAAGTATGATTGCATTGAATCACCCCTTTTAAGGAACTGCAACATTTTTGTTACACCCTGTAAACAGGGTATAAGACTTTCTTGTTCGGAGTACAACCGTAGCATCTAGCGTGCGTACCCAACGCTACCGCGGTCGCTCGGGCGGCAAACTCGCGCTCTCATTGGCCGGTGTTTTTCGTTAATAACTCGTTAACGAAGCCTCATCTTACATTTTCGCTAAGGAAAAAGTTGTTTTAAATCACCCCCTGATCCACCCCTTTTAAGGAACTGCGACATTTTTGTTACACCCTGTACATGTACATATTAGCACGGCTAATAATAATATTAAGAAAAAGGGGGTAAACTTTGCAAAATGTAACTAAATGCCAATAAAAACACTATCAGTATAAAAATATGCGCCAAGTACATCCACAGAAATCGTGATTATTCCAATTTTACAAAGTATCGAAATCAAATAATAAAGCCAAGTACATTAGCTTTTTATTGTTTATGTGACTAACACAATTTGCGTTCTAAAAAATTTGCCACACGAGTATCACTTTAGGAGTCATACACAATGTGCGCTCTAAAAAATTTGCAAAACAAGCATCGCTTTAGGAGTCATACACAAATCGAAAAATTAAACTTAAAATGTACTTGGCGAACCCTTTTGCGAAGAAAATGTTTTTACCAGGCCTGAATTGAGGAGGTAGAAGGGACTGAGAGAGACTAGAGGGACTATAACTTCTAGCTAGTATATCAAGAGACTCGGTAGAAACTCGTGCCAAGTACACTCGTACTACGAATGGTGGGGATGAATCAATTTATACGTCAAATAAGCCATCCTACAAACCATAATAAATTTAAAGACTAAGCATAAGCTTATTCAAAACTCCCTGCATTCTCTAGATCTAATTGTGACAGAATTAATGAAAGTGTGTATACGTGTTTAATAGATGCAGACATACGTATTTCGTTTTGCAACAATATAACTGATATACAGATGCTACTTAAACTTCTTCAAAAACTTGCTTATTCTTAATTAAGCTATTGTGGACTATGATTTCGATACAAAAGGATTCGCCAAGTACATTTCAAGTTTAATTTTTCGATTTTTGTATGATTCCTAAAGCGATGCTTGTCTTGCAAATTTTTTAGAGCGCACATTGTGTATGACTTCTAAAGTGATATTTATGTGGCAAATTTTTTAGAGCGCACACTAGAACTAGTCACATAAACTATAAAAAGCTAATGTACTTGGCTTTATTATTTGATTTCGATACTTTGTAAGATCGAATTAATTACGATTTCTGTGGATTTACTTGTCGCATATTATTACATTGACAGTGTTTTCGTTGGGATGGAAATATAATAATAAAAAATCTTCAAAGTTCCTCACGAAGCTATCAAAGAATATGCTTCTATAGAGTGAAGCTATCGTACACTAAGGTCCCTCATTCTTCGGTAGACGGCGTTACGGTAGGAAATCCTCAAATCTTAGACACTGATCAATGAATATGAATTGATGTGAATGAAAGCCACGTGTGGAAATTGTGAAAAAATCATAAATGTTTATTTATGAAGGAAGTGTATTAAATTCGTTAAATTTATGACAATATGAAAATATTTGAATTAGATATATGGAAAGGTGACTGGGGATTACCATCAGTGGACTTGGAATGTCTGCAAGTTTTGGTGAGTTCTCTAAAAGAGGTTATAATATATAAAGATGATCAAAAGTATTGATAGAGTATGGGATTTCACATAAAGCCACGTACAACTATTGAAATAATTGCTTATATCCATTTTTTATATACATCTATATTTACAATATCTTACTTGTTTATACACAAAAACCGAACTATATGAACAAACTATAGAATACGTAATGATTAGAAATGTCTGTCACAATCATATTAGGTCTGCTTGGATAAAAGTGAAGTAAGTGTACTGTAAATGCCATTTTGAAAAAAATTAGTTTTATTTATATAAAGGATGTTTATATGAAGGATAATATTAGTACATATGGGTAAAAGTTTTATTACAATAATTCATAGTCTTCAACATTTCTAATAAATGATATGACATAGCATGTTACATGAATAGTTTCCTAAATTAAGATGAATGTCAGGGAGCAGCTGCTATTATTAGTGTCTACTAATTTGTCTTTAAGGACAATGTAGATGTGTGAATGATATTGTTATTATAAAAGCAATGAAGTGATAACGTGATAAAGGGAGTAAAGGTAATGAATGAGAACAATTATGAACATCAGAAAAGAAGTATTATACTAAGGAAAATGAAATTGTTGACTCAAAACAGCAATTGTTAAATCAGGTATAAATACAAACAAAATAAAGGTAATGACTGATGACATCAAAAATGTCAAAACAGCTAATGACAGAAAAATATTACTTTACGTGGATAATAACAAGCACTGCCATTTTGTTACCAATATTCTAGATGAATTAAATTATCTCACCTTATTGTATTTAGTAAGAAAATCTGTGCTGATACTTTCAGCATTTACAAGTAAATTGTATAATGAACTTTTATCCTTTCTTAAAATATAAACTTTTTTTTATTGTTAATTAACAGGCTTTTGAGATATGCCTGAAATATTGTTTTAACATTTCAAACAAGGGTACTGTAAACTTCTATATAGTGATGTGATATATATAGTAAATAAGTTTTCATATATTTTGTCAATAAATAACATTTTGGTAAACAAAAAATCATTTTCCTCAAAACTTTAATTTTGGCACTTTTAGCCTTTTTTATTTTCATTCTTCAAGTATTTATACAGTTTTAATACTGATATGTTAAATTTTAATTTTAATATCTTGTTACATGTTCTTTTTGTTATGTCAACTTTTGAAATCTGTGTAACGTTGAATGGACTAACTTTTTTTGTAAATTCATTGCTAATTCTGATTTATTAAAAATATTGTTTTCTAACATTTTTTAAATTCATGCTATACATATTTGATGGGGTTAGAGTTTGGGCTTTGGGGAGGTGCCTTTGAATTATGTAGAGTGTTACAGGTAGATGATCCATTGTTATACCATATACAACATATGATTAGGAATGTTGTCTTGTTGAAAGTAAAAGCTATGCAATAGATTCAATTTTTCTACAGTTTCTTTGAAATTTTCTTTTAAAATATTTAAGTAACTGTCAGTATTAATTATACCATTAAGGTATACCAACTCTTTTACCCTATAGGAAAACATGCATCTTGAAGTGCCCTTTCCACCAGCCCTATACTTCACTATAGCTTGTAAATTTTTACACCTATTTTTGTGTTAATATTTCTTCCATACCAGTATTTGTCCATTTAATTTAAATATATTAAAATATATTAAAATATCTTTTGCCTGAGAATAAAATGTTATCCCAAAACTTAATATCTGTATTATGAAATTTCATTGCATATTCTGTTTGTTTTCGTTTATTGTTCTTATATAATACATAAAGTATACCCAGCACTTTTCCATACTCTATGCACTATTTTGTTACTAATTTCTTTTCCATAGTCATTTGCCATGTCTCTTGTTATTTCAACAGATGTGGCTTTTAGATTTTTCTTTAGTATATTAATTTTTGGTTTCTTTCTTACAGATAACTTACACAATTGACCACTTCTGAAAAGATTTTCAAGATTTGATTTATTCATAATGTTCTTAATAATACTATGAACTGTGAACCAGCTTCATTGCACTATTTTTCCAATTTCTGTATAAGATTTTTGTTCTTTATGCAGGCTTTATATTATCTTACTTCAGAAGTGGTTTCCTTTCCCTTTTTTTCCAATGTTTAACGTTTTTTAAAAGTTTATTAACTCAATTACTTTTTGCTTTGACACAAAGACAATTAAAGTAAATATCAGGATAGCTTTTTTAATTTATAGAGGCAAATCACATAATTTTGACAATGCAATATTCTGATACATAGATTGTAGAGTGTGCACAATTACTTTTGTCTGATGAAATATAATTGTGACAAAGATTTCTAATTTTTACATATTTTGTTTATACAAGTCTGTTTTTGTGTATAAACGAGTAAGATATTGTAATTCAAGATATATACAAAAAAGTTTAATATAAACAATTATTTCAATAGTTATAAATGTTTTTTATATATACTTTATATACACTGTGAAACACAAAATGTTCTTTGACAAAATGACTAATTTTGTCAGAGGATTGTATTTAATTTTAAAGACATATTGGTGACTTATTATAGAGTAAAAACATTGTTATAAAGAGAAGAGACTGCTGTATTTTTTATAATTGCTTAATTGGTTGAAAAACTCAACAAAAAATCAGACATTTCAGACATCAAGATATTGAGTAGAATTTTTCGAGATTTTTAAATTAATTCAAACCGTGAAAAATAAAAAACGCAAAAATAAGTCAAGAAACGCAGATTTCCATTAAAGCAATTGCAGAACTACAATCAGATTTTTACATATTGTTGTGCCCCGTGTGGTGACTTCGCAGGACGAGGGACGGAATATGGCCTTAGGGTTCGCGAGCGGTTAAAGGATTAGAATCTACCGGGTAATTTCAACAAAACTCCGTTTATTGAGCAGAAGTACTGAACAGTTCGGAAGGTTACAGTGATCGCTTCGATCAGCTCTCGGCCGTGGCTTTTCTCGGACTCCTCGATTTCCGACTCTCTCGAGTTCTGTTCGGCGTTTTTTGGTGAGGTCGCATATTACCATATATGGTTCTGTTAGTAACAATGTTGAGGTGTCGATGCTGAATTAGCGGAACGTGCTTAGTGGAACGCGTGTCTTTCTAGAGCGTTCTCGGGTGACGCAATTATGTTACTCGGATGGGCGTTGTCTGGCACAACAATATGTATTAGGGATGCCCGATACAATAAAAAATATCGATATTAGGTATCGGTATGTATCAATTTCTTCAAATATCGATACAAACAATGTATCGGCCGCAAAGTATCAATACAATATTAATGAAAAATCATCCCTTTTTAATTTCATAAAATCATATACAAAATGAGAATACTTGTTAAAAGTATTCAGTGTTAAAAGTCAGCAATTTTAATCATTAACTGTTTGAGTACCAGACGGTTTTGACCAAGCAGCATTGAGAAAAGGCGAGCAGCGCCGTAGCGCTTGTCCTAACTAACTGTGAAAAGACCCAAGCGACGCGATAGCGCTTGTCCAAACTAACTGCGAAAGGGCCCGCAAGCGGCATTGAGCGGCACGAGTCACTCGCGAAATATTTCGAGTGTAAACTCTGATTTGATCTGCAAAAGTAAATCAGTTTAATAAAAATTACTTTTCGAGTTTATGTAACTTGAATGTAAAAGACGATATACTTACAAGTTTTACACTTTCTACGTTCTTCATACCAGCCTTTAAAAAACAATTGAAACAAGTTCATGATGATTTCCTATTATTTTACTTACAAAGAATAAGTGTAAAAGGATTTTACTTATCTCTTTGTATATATGGCGAAATATTTTATCAAGTTGTTTTATTCCCTACGGAATACCTTCCGCGGAATCCTCCCGCGTCGAGCTGCAAGGAGCTCGAGGCAGGACGCCCTGATAACTTCACCGTATCCGCCCTGCAAGTCGCTCTACTAATGGACCGATTGACCGGATGGGCGCCAGGTACTTTCGTACCGATTTAGTGAAATCTCGTAACACTACGCGACACTTGCAGAACGGGCACGGCGGCTTTCCTCGGCTAGCTCGTCGGAAGAGGACGGGTCGTGGTCCGGAAACGCAGGAAAAGCGGGCTACGGCGATAACAAAACTAACTCAAATTGTCTCCCACAGATGTTTATTATAATTACGGCACCGTGCAGACGGCATGGTGAAGACCACAGGTGGTCGGTGTTACAGACACGTGTCCGACGCTTCGGCACACGCGGACTCGCCCGTTACAAATTTAGTCGAATTAGCACGATAATCAGACGCGAAAGCGTTATCGCGGTATTAAAGACGCCCTGGAGGAAAACCCGAGTCGCGCCTCGCACTATCGGCACTCCGTGCCCAAGAAAATTATACGACCAAAGTAATCAAGTGGCTTACCCTAATTTCGCTATTCGCTCAGCCGTTTCGAGAACGAGTGACGATTACTCGGCACGCGCGCACGCGACCCCCCTCGATTCGCGGCACGTCCCTCCCCCGCGCAAGCACTACAGTCCCGCCGCGTACTCGCTCTGGCCCAGACGCATATGTGAGGAGCGAGGCCCCGCTCCTCTCCGGTGGCGTTCTGCATTTGTCCGCCAATGTGGAGACTCCCTCAGGAGTTTCTGTGGCTCTGGCCGCCTGGGCGACGATCTCCGGGCTCGCCTCCACCCTCGCCTTCCGTTTGAGCCTCCTTAGAAGGGCAGCGCCGCGGAACCATCTGTCTGGTGGTGATTTCCTTCTTCGGCCCTTTGGTCCACCGCGGAAGCGGCAAGTCCCTCAACTCCGAGGGTGGAGGGCCCTTGTAACATCCGGTGTCATTACTGCGCCTGAATCTGGAACTGCGCGGTCAGGGGACGGGGACGGTCTCAGAGTCCCTCAGGTATCTTCTACGGCCCTGAAATGTCGTGCGCGCTCGGCACGGAGGCACCCGAAATTAGCAACTATTCTTAAGACGCGACTTTTCCCCCAGGAGACGTCTCTCGGCAGGTGCTCGCAAGGGGGCCGTACGGTCCTTCTTCTAAATAACATTACCGACTGCGAAACCCGGGGACGGCGCTACGCGCAACGTCACAATTTTCAATTCGTTTTTCCTTCCGGTTTGCTCTGGGTTAGGTCTGGGTATATACAAAATAAAAGGAGACGTTGCTAAAAATACATTTATTTAATATATTTCTTTTTAAATTATTTATTACGATTAATTATTACGATTGGACATATTTGCAGATAATTGTATATGGAGAGTGATGAGGATCGTCTTTGCCGGGGGTGGTGGTGGGTTTTTTCACACTCTCCTACGAATTTTTATTTTCAGCTGTTTCTTTCTTACTTTATCCGAAGGAAAAACGATTTGGAAATAATTCGCCAAATATACAAAGAGATAAGTAAAATCCTTCTACTTTTATTGTTTGTAAGTGAATTACATAATAGGAAATCATCATGAACTTGTTTTAACTGTTTTTCACACGCCAGGATAAAAAACGTAAATCTTGCCGTAGGAAGCGAAGAAAGGAGGCAATAATATTTGCAACACATTTAAAAAGATAAGTCAATTACATACACTTTTCATCGAAAATAAATTCATTGGAAATCGTTTTCACTATGCTTGAATTTTGAGCATAGGTTTTATGGCGCCCAACTGTAATTCAACCAGACCTATAAGTTATGCGAGTTTTAAACGGGAGAAGTGATCACCGGTGTGACTCTCCCAGGCCACCATCAGACGTAACTGTCTGACTTCACGCCGAAACATGGATGCAATAACCCGTTCCTACCCTCTGCCTCATCCTCCGGATCACCCCTGCTTTACCGGCCCGGGCCTATGCAGAGTGTGCCTTTGGCTGGGAGTACGTCCTCACCAGAGCTGTGCCATGATTCCTCCTTAGTTAGAGCTACGTGGTTTGTGATGTTGGGCGAGACGGCTCCTCAGACGCAACCGACCCCTGCGACGGGATCAAACTCGACTTTCGTCGATTCGCTACGCCTCTATCCTCGATAGGAAGTTTTCCTAAACTAGTGCAAAATTCACCCCATCGCGACCTAGGACCAGCTATCCTGGTACCTTCCCACCTGACTAATCTTTCCCCCACCCTCTCCGTTGTCGAGCCAACTGAATTTCACCGAAATTGTCTCATCGACCAGATGACCAAATGTCTTTCGATCGAACTATCGACAATATCAGTTCCGTCAGCGGTTTTGACGCGTCTCTTTTGACACATCAGAGACGTGGAACATACTTTGAAGACTTCCAATCTCCAGAATTCATAGCTCAGCTTTTGATCGTTACAGTGCTGAGAGGGGATGTAAACCTTCCCCCTCCCCGGCCTCTGTACTTCTCCCGTTTTTCAGGTAAGCCATTCATAAGAATCCTCATATCCTTTCGGATAGGTAAGTTGGATTTGGCTCACCATCATCTGGCTTGCCGTCTCCATTTCTCGTAATCAAGATGTATAACGTACGGTAAATAAAGAGGGATTTTTCTTTTTTTTTTTTGGAGAACAGCTCGCCCCTATGTTCTACGTTTCCGGAGAACTATGGAACAACTTGCTTTGGTTATTTTGGAACCTCATTCGCTCCTATGTTTCGCCTTTTACAATTTGTGGGAAAGGATAAGGGTGAAATCACCTCCACACATATATTCGCTGCAGTCGATTTATTTAGAAGGGTCGTCACTCGCTGAGGCCTCGTAACCGACTGGAAAACCTTTTTGGTTTTCTCGCCTGGGCCCCCGTCGTGTATCCTCTTTCTCTAAACACTTGAGCACTACGCGACAGTTAGGCGACGGCCTATCGCGCTGGGGCAGAACGGCGCCGCGAAATATATGTGCACTTAAACTAACTTCCGTTCTGCCCGAGTGCGATAAGACGGCGATTGAAGCATCGCCGAATTCTTTCAATGTGACGCCGTGCACGTGCACGGGTCGCCATAAATTTAACTATGGAGCGAACGATTTTCAGGACTCGTGAATTATCTACTCCTATGCTCTGCCATACAAGCTGCGCTATGGAGTAGACTATCCCGCGGATTGGAAACACAGATTACTCCTTGCCTATTCTTCGACATTTCTGTCTAGATATGACCCAGTTTCATCCAGGATGCATGAATTCGAAAAAAAGGAAGTTCTCTCTTTACTCCCTGCTATACACCTCTCATCGTTCACTTCCCTTCTCTCTTTCTCTGTGGTTTTTTCCTCCCTTTTTTTCTCATTACTTCTTATTACAGGGTGAATTCATACAAGTGTAATAAGTTGGACTTTTTGCTGGTCAAAGTGCACGCTTCACGACCACGTGTCGTTCATATTGTAAAACCCACGCCGTGCGTCCGGCTTTTGTTTTCAAGCTTGCCAACCCAGAGACACACACACACCACTCACACACTATCGCCAACTGAAGAAAATATAAATTATTGATTCTTACACAAGATTGTTTAAACAGGTTCTGGTATTATTTCTTTTATTCAGTATTCGATTGATTTCTCATTACACATATCTATATTCTAAGATCCATAGTTTATATTTTACTCCTAAGTTATTCAGACATTACAATTTGCCCCTACTTTATTTTGTATTTTCCATTTATATTTTACTTGGTTCTTCTATTTATCCTTATTCTACTTCATATATTTTACCAATTTCTTTTGTATATTTCTTACATTTCCAATTCCTCCATATACTTATAAATCCAGTAATATTTATTTATATTTTTTAAGATACATTGTTCATATTTCATTTTTATTCTATTCAAACATCAGCCTAATTCGCAATCTCCATTACGTCCTGATTCGAACTTACTCAATTCTAGTTATTTGTCCCCCCCCCCCCCCCCTTTTTTTAAATTTCCTTTCTTATACCTTCATATATTAACTGCTAACGGCTTGTACTTATATTTATTATTAATTACATATTCGTTCTTTTATTTCAGCTAACTTATTATACAAATTTCTTTTTACATTTCTCCCTTCGTTTATACATTTATACACTAATTACCATGCTTTCTACTATCTGTTATTCGTATTTTACATTTATTCTAATTTACATATTTGTTCTTTTAATTCTATTAACTATAATATACAAAGTTCCTTTTATTATAGTGATCACATTTCTCATTACCAACTGTTATATAATTTCTATTATCCTTATTCTGTAATCTTTATAATACTATATCCTGATTTATTTTACTCAACTTCTACCTTTATTCATTCTTATTCTACAACTTACTCTTTTAATTCTATTAACATTATTATTCAAGATTTCCTTCCTTATATATTTACATTTCTTTTTAATCTTAACATTAATTGCTATATATTTATATACTATGTATTTATCGGCTTAACTAGTCGGTTAAGCAGACTATTCGGCCACTTTTGTAGTCGGTGATTAGTCGGCGACTAATCGGTAAAAAAAGCCGATTGATCGGCCTTGAATTTTAGTACCAGTAATATCGTGATGTCACAGAAATAAAAAAATGTTTATGTTTTTTGTCTAGTGTACTTATATGTATTTACTTATTTATTATATATTATATTTATACATATCTGTGTGTAACATGAGTATGATTATGACATAAAATATTAAAAGAGTGATAATTAAATCTTTTTATTTATTAAAGGCAAATTGTGATGAAGAAATGTTAAAGTTTCTGTACGTTCAGGAAGAAGGCAGTTTCTTTTATTTTCGTATATGGGTTATTCCACGCGAAATCGGACACGTTTCGGAGCAAGTTCTTGTAATTTGCTCAAATTTGAATATGTTGTAGTCTTTAACGATATTTAATCGTACCCCAAAGGATTTTTCAAAATTTTGAAAATTGTCAATTTTACAGCTGTTTGAAGTTGAGTAGTACCTTTTTTTAAAAAAAATTATAGCTATTGAAGTACTAAGCGGATGGAGATGAGCTTTACGGTGCTTATAGAGAAAACATTGAAGTTGTAAAAAAAATTATTTCATTCAAAAAAAATTGTTTTTTAATCATCTTTTTTGCAATTATTTTAAACAAATGCAGGTTTCTAAGATGATGCGCGATTTTAAAAATCTGAAAAAAAGGAGAATATAGTTTGATCCTTCCCCTTGATGGACAAACTTTCAAAAAGATGGACATTTTAAAATTGCACTGCCGCGGCGGGCACGTCGTCGCTGGCAGCCTAGTCGACTACAGCGGCAGAACGTGCGTTATTATACGTACGTTAATTCGACTTGCGATGAGCTATTCGATAGGTTATGCAAAAAAGAAACGATTTATGCCAAGTTTTAACCCTGTATCTCATCGTGGGGGGGGGGGGGGGGGGGGGGGGTGTAGTAGTACTAATGGGGAAAAAGTCGAAATTCATGTTTTTGGCCAATTACGGATTTTAATTATTATTATTGGATAAAAAATTCTGAAAAAATCAGAGACATGCTAGTTGTCAGTACACATATTCTAGAATTATTTGAGATTTTTAGATTAAAAATTCTACCTGTGAAATATAAAAGACCCAAAAAATTGTAAAAAAATGTCGATTTCGTATTAAAGCTGATCCGATACCACAACCATATTTTTACAGTAAAGAAGTATTATTGATAACAATATTCTGAATTTTTTTCAGATTTTTGGTTTTGGTGCGCCACGTCGAGAACAATTAAAAACCGGTTTTTCGTAGTTTTCTGCCTGTCATAATTATTTCTGTGCAGAATTTTCGTATAAGATTCGTTAAATAAATGTTTTATAGGATTTTCAATGAATTGATATACAATAAAACGGAGTAAGAATTAAAAAAGTTCACTAAAATCAGTTAATTAAACAATGCAAGCGAGTTACATTCCGTAACAGTGGCTACCGGATCAACAATGTCGGTGGCGCAGCAGTAAAGTATCCAGATGCTCCTCGTGATCAAAGCCCTGGCTACTTAAGACGAATCCACCATACGTAGACAGCTCTCTACTGGTTATGTATCTCCATAGGCACTTACCTATTGTGACAATCTGGGCTTAATCCAGAACGGTGATAATATTCAAATTATTTACCATTGGCGTCGCAAGAGGGCCGACAAAAGAATTGCGCTCTCTCCCAACGACTTTATAAACGATAGAGCTAGTTTTAAGTTCTCCACCTCAATCCCCAAGACTGATTATATGGACTTCCATAGGTTAGACTGCAAAAAATACTGGTGGCTGCCACGTGATAACGCCATCATACGCGATCTCAAAACTCGTAGACTAAGGTCCCTTCGGGATAGTGCAAATTAACTATTATCTGTTATGAATCAGAATTCTAAAACACTCGCATGTAAGAGAATTTTATATCTTTGTTAATAAGGTCATTGTACATCTGTATATATTCTCCTAGTCCTTAAGTTAGCTCTAAGTCTAGTCATAAGTTAGTATAGATTCAAGATTTGCTCGGTGGTTTTTTTGCGTTTTTCCCCCTTGACTCACACAATCTGTGATGTAGAACGACTGAATATTTACTCCACTAATGCCCAAAATGGTATGTTTAAACTAAGAAAAAATATATCGTCTGTCTGAAAGTCTCGAAACATCCGAGCAATCTGGCAATTATTCCAAAGTTTGCTTGGTATTTTTTTATTGTAATGTTTGTTGTACCACCTATGCTATATATTGTATTAACCTTCTCAATAAACATTTATATATAAAAAAAAAAAGGTGTCGAGATGCTAAACCGCTGGAAAATATTTTAGCGCGATTTCGAGACTCCTTCAGGTGCATCTTTTTTTTGACATTTATTTTGAGTTCTTGACTATGTAACAATGATCAATATTTATTTATAAGTGTTCTAAAAATATTCAAACAATATCTTACCTCATATGGACGGAAAAATTATTTTGGAGCAGTTGTCTTTGCCTGTCTCTGCCTCTCCATCCTGTTCCTCCTATTCTTCCATCCTGTCCCTGCTTCCTCCTCCATCCTTTCATTCTTCCTCCCCTCCTCGCCTTTAACCTTCCTTCTTCCTTCCTTCTCCCGTTTGTCCCGTCCTTTTCTGTGTTATCCTGATCCTTCCTTATACTGAAAACATTAAATCAAATCAATATTCTGCCTCATTCTATGATTTACAACAATATCTTCAAAATCTTCAAAGATATTGCGATGAGGGCCCCGACCTCGCCGCCACCCGTGAGTCTCCCCAGGATCAACTTGATCCTATCATCCTAAGGATGATCTGAACATAGTGAAGGTTTCTGCCTAGCAGAGAATCACCACCCAGTTAGACTCTCCGTTAATTGGCCTTACCTTCAGAGATTAATCCGGATGTTTCCACGGATTAATCTCTGTATCCATCTTGTCTGCAGTCATCCTATTCCTTCTTCCTTTCCTTTTCCTGGTCCTTGTTGTCCTCATCCTTTTTTGTGTCTTTCTCCTTTTTTCCTCCGGTTCATTCTTCCTGTCACTTTCTTCTTCTCCCTCTCCGTTTTGTCTTATTTCCTGCCTTCTTAACATTATCCTTACTTTCTTTATTCTTACCTCCTTTTTCCTCCTTTGTCCTACTTCCTGTGCTGTCTCTTCCTCCTTCCTTTTCTTATTATCAAACTGTATGTGCGGATATTGTTTCCGTAGCTCTTCTATTTTTATTCCTTCAATCCTATCTCCTTCTTCTCTCTCTTCCCTCTTTTCTCCTTCTTCCTTTTCCCCTGTTTCCTGTATCCCTATACTTCCTTCTTCCAATCACCTCTGTACTTTTTCCTTCTGTTCTTCTTTTGTGTTACCTATTCTTCTCGTCTTCCAACAGATATCCAATTCTTTGTGTTTCTTTTCTGCATATTTGTTATTCATCTTTATTTCTTTTCCTGCCTTTTCTTTTCTCACCTCAATCCATACATTATCCGTATCTTTCTTCCTTTCCCTTCCTTATTCCTTTATATTTCCCTTGCGTCTTCTTAACATCTTCTAAATCCCTCTCCTTTTTGCTCTTCTCTTTCCTATCCATCCTATGTTTCCTTATCCCTTTTATCCCACTTTGCTCCTCAAACACCCTCATTTCCTCTCGTATCTTTTCCTTCGCAGATGTTACCGTGGATTCTGACCCATCTGAACGTGTTAAATCAATCACCCCATCCTTTCTCCTTTCTCCTTCCTTTCTTTCTTTTATCTCTCCCCTTATTTCCAGTTCCTTCCCTTTTGCTTTTCTTCTCTCTATTTCTTTCCCTCTGCCCACTTTCCCCTTCATATCCCATGCCCTGCTAGCCTTTTTCCACACCTCTTCAAATTTCCTTGAAAAGTTGACTCTCCTTATTGTTTCCCTGATACCATTTCTTATCTTTTTCCTCTTCTCTATTTATTTGCCTCCTTTTTATTCCTTTTCCCTCTTTCTTCTTTCAATCCTCTCCGCCTCCTCCTGTAGTTCCCCTTTCTACTACCTGCCTCTCCTCCCTTGCCCTCCTCTTTGTTGGAGCCCATGTTCCTACCTCTGTTTAGCTGTTATCCAATTCGTTGTCAATAACATGCGGCCTGCCCCTTTGCTCTAGTCGTCCGTGAACTGAACGAACTTCCTAGACCCCGATTGTTGATTCCAACGGGCCGTCACTTGTGTCTCCTCGCGACTCTCCCGGTCCGCGAAACAGCACGATACCTCACTCGGTGGCTAATACAAAAAGGTCGTTCCTCGCGTCCCTTCGCTACTGCTCCGTCCGTGGCACGAAAGCTCACTACAACACAGAGTCTTATGCTCCAAAAAACTGTCACGATAGTGTTCAGCGTAATGTTCAAGGATAACGATAATTACAACGGAACGAAACTATGTCCGCACGATAATGACAAACGCAGCGAATGCCAGAAATAGTGCTTAAACGTCCAAAGACTAGTCAGCACTCTAACCCGGACTTAATCCAGAACAAACCCGAAGGAAAAACGATTTGGAAATAATTTGCCACATATACAAAGAGATAAGTAAAATCCTTTTACTCTTATTGTTTGTAAGTAAATTAATAGGAAATCATCATGAACTTGTTTTAATTATTTTTTAAAGGCTGGTATCAAGAACGTAAAAAGTGTAAAACTTGTAAGTATATCATCGTTTAGATTCAAGTTACATAAACTCGAGAAGTAATTTTTATTAAACTGATTTACTTTTGCAGATCAAACCAGAGTTTAGACTCGAAATATTTCGCTAGTGACTCGAGCCGCTCAATGCCGCTTGCGAGTGACTTGGACCAAACCATAATAGCATTTTAGAAACACAAGAGTAAGATTTGACATCTGCCTTCTCTCTCGTCTTTCTGAAGCTATCCGAAGTGATCCGAAGGGCCGAATTCACGTACATACGGCCCATGCAGTAGTGTGTATAGTGGAGGGGGAATCACAGCGTGGCTCCATCACGCATTCATTAGGCACCCACATGTCTGTGGATAATATTATTTCTGTAAAGAAAACTGTAACGGCAGATACCGACCAAGAAATCTCGAAAAGTCAGGTGACTACCCTAGGCCCTTAAGAAATACGAAATGATTTATTAACATAAAAGTTTTACACTATTGAGGTACTTGATTCTATTCCTATAATCATACAACCTTCAATCTTTGATGAGATCGATTCTTATTAATCTATGAACTGACAATTGTCGTGAGGTTCTATATCGACGAAATATTAATTAATTATAATCTGAGCAGATGGCAGTGATGATCAATGTCCATGTGGATCAAGGAAAGGCCGAGGAGCTGGTTAAAGCTGCTTCGGTCGGTAATCAAGGAGTTGGTTAAAGCTGTCTCGATTTGGAGGATCCCAGGAGCTGATTAAAGCTACCTCGGAGTGGTGATCATGGAGCTGGTTAAGGCTGCCTTGATTTGGAGGAACCCAGGAGCTGGTTAAAGCTGCCTCGGTATGGATTTGGAAGTTAAGATTGAAGTTCGGAGAAAACTGCACGTCTGACTCTTGCTGTCTTCGTCTGTCTTGCTGGTGCTGGCGCTGCCCTATTTGTACAGGAAAATTGCCTCCCTTTTTTGGATCCCATGACCGCCCTCGATGTAGAGGTAGCGTCGTGTTGCGCCTGCGCGTTCAGGAGTCATTGCAGGATACGCGCTCCCAATTGGTTCCGAGGTTTTGGCACATGCGTCTGGTAGTGTTTGCGCCGGCGTATAGAGAGCGTTACTTGTTGATTGGCTCGTACTGTCATCATCCGGTCGTCATCCTGTCGTCACGTGTGTTCCATCGCACGCAATAGGATGTCGCTGTGGTGACGTACTGATTTTGTGCACACGCGTAATGGGAAGCGTTCCGTTGTATGTGTGCACGCGCGTTGCATGTCGCTGGCGCCAGGATTCGATTAAGGATTTGAGGTTAGGGTAATGAGTTAGGGGTTTATATCACTGCCAGTGTTCAGATCTAATTATCACTTATTATTTATTGAATATAAGAAGAAAAATGTCTGTCAAAATTTGGATTCTTCATAGTCGAAATCACAGCTGGTTGTTGTACTACCTACATTAAACACATTCAGTGATAAACTTTAGAATTTCAAGCGGGTGTTATAAATTTATTACAAAATATTAAAGGAAGTGCACAAATGATTCCCAACACTTCTATAAATAATGAAGAAAATGACACACAGGGAATATACATGTACTTAATAATTTGGCCTCATTTGTGAGTTTTAATTCAACTTCAACCCAAGAATCCGATTTCAATTGATTATTTGTTATCTGTATATAGTTCATTATGTAGTATCGTTATTGTTAGTACTTGATTACTTATTGTTAATTATTTTCATTGTAGTTATTATTATTATTTTTATTGTTATTGTAATTAGTGTTGGTGTTTATTTAAAAATTGGTATTATGTATAAAATTTAATAAAGACGAATTTCTTACCTTAAGTATACCATCAATTTTTCTTCGGCACTAATACTTGTTCTCATGGATGGGTTCACTTTTGTTAAATCTCTTTCCACTCTTTCTAACAAATCATCAAAAGCAGATATTGACATCCGAAAATAGTTAAAAAACTTCATTTCATCATTTTTTAATTGAAACATGAGAATTTGATAAGCACCCAATCGATATCTATCTTTTATAATTGGATGTATCTAATATCTTCTGTTAATCCTGTTCCTATACCGACTGCAATACTAAAATGCAATCAGAAACATATTCACGTCCATATTGCTAGATTACACATGGCAGAATAAACAAATAAATGTACGATTTGAATCCAGAATCCATAAATTCATATGTTGGGAACTGAATGTTGTGGCGAAAATGCAAGATTTTGTGAATATTGCATTTGACTGTTATCGATTCAGTTGTCCGGCAGAAAACCGTATCATGTGAACAAGCTGTTAGGGTTCTTGGTCTTTTAAAGTGTTAAAGCACACCTTGATTAAACTTACCTTATAAATGCGTAGTGGAAGGAAAAAGGGGAAGTGAGCTGATAGATTATACTTAGATTTGTCAGTTTCATATTGTAGGAGCGAAAGAAAAAGAGTGCGAGCGTGAATGTGAGCGTGAATATACATGTGAGTCGAATGCGAGTGCGAGCGGGTCAAGGCGAGGATTCAGCGCACGCGGATAATAACAAGGTGTAAGATATAACCAAATATGTAAACAGTACGCGGTTAGAAACAAAAAGCTGGCGCGTTGAATCCGCTGTTGACGAGTCGCGAAGTCGTGGCACGGCGAAGGCGAGGCGAAAAAAGGCGTAGGATAGAAGTCGGGTCGCAACCGTCGTGTCGAAAAGGTGAAACGAGGAGTAAAACGGGTGCAGCGTGTCCTAATTATAAGATTTCGTTTTGTTAAATATAGCTTTGAGAATAAGATCACTAACACATCATTTCATACCGTGAACTCCAAATCCTTGATCCTACAATATATTTAATAAGTTATGAATTACATACCAACTCTTCCTTTCTGCCTGTACAGTCTCAATGTTGCCATCTTGTAAGTTAACGGATCACTGATCGCTTCCTATTTCGAACTTCGCGGATTGACTCGACGCAGCCTAAGGAGGCAGATTCGGATTTCGCAGGGTACGCTCGCGATACCTTACGATTCTTACCCAGTTTTCGATTAAATGTTACAGTACACCCTCGTTGTTACAGTGTTACAGATCTCGCGCGGATGGTGATCAGAGTTTCACTCTGATCCGTGAGTCTATTTAACTTTTGTTTCGTTTCTCTTTCACTTCTGTTTCACTTCTGGTACACGCTGATGGTACTTATATTCTTCCTTTTTGGGTCATAACATTAAAAAGGAGAATGCTCATACATCGGTTTGCCAAATCAGCTCAATTGAGTTGGTTGCAATCGTTCGCATGTTTAGTTACACATTTTGAAATGCATCAGGATTTTTCCCTGGTTGACATGGAAAAAGAGGTCCAGGTGAAGGCCGGATGTAACAACTGTAAAAATATGATTGTAGTTCTGCAATTGCTTCAATGCGAAATCGGCGTTTCTTGACACTTTTTTGCGTTTTTTATTTTTCACGGCTTCAATTATCGATTTAAAAATCTCAAAAAATTCTACAACATATGTATATCTTGGTGTCTGAAATATCTCTGATTTTTTGTCGAATTTTTTATTCAGTAGGATACGAGTAATATCCAACAACGTGATTTTCTATTTACCCTTTATTACTATCCCCCAGGTTGAGATAGAGGGTTGAAAATTGGCACAGACTAATTTTTTGTGATTAGCTATCGAATGACCCATCACAAGTTGAATTTGGTTTGGGGACACTTTTGATCTCCTTATTGGGTTAGGTCTTTTGTAGGAAAACGGCACGTATCGCGAATATTTGCACAAATGTTCGATGCAAATGTCCATCGAAAAACTATCTTAAATAACTCGTTGAGAATCCCTCACAACTAGTTTTAATTATTTCTGCAAACAAAATTCAACTAGCTGCACGACTTAAATCGCACTCGGCGATTACTCCTATTGGAGTAGAGTAGAAATATTTTTTTGTGTTTAAATGTAATTTCAAATCAATCAACACGTGGATACATTTTAAAAAATAAAATATATTCTATTTCATGATATGATGTTCGTACTTTTACATAACCAACTACGAATATTTACTTTCTGTTTGCATAAAACAATTTTCGCAATCGATTTATGATGTTAAATTGAATTTGACATTTATCTTCAAACGAGTTGATTCCAAAATTATTTTTCAACCTCAGTAAGCAATTGCCATACTATTACCTCCTGAGTGTACTGTGGTTCTACAGTAACCATACAGGTAATTCTTGAACGAATTTGGATTTCTTCCATCTTTCTCAAATGCAGTTTCAAAATCAAATTAAAGGCTTTGCGTTGTCAGTCACGGATATTCTTTGAGGACTGCCGCTAAAAGTTTAGGTCGCGAAATTCGCAAAGCACGGTAGTCGCCAGAATACAAAACGCCTTCACGTTTCTGTTCTCAACCATGTCATAAACTCAGATAACACCAGATACCTGGGTAACGAATTGTGCATAACACCGTGCAGGATACGCCTTCCGAGGAATATTTGGTTACCTATACTGTCACTACAAACCCACTACACATTCAGAAGAGTATGATGTTTACAGCAATCGCTTATGGAGATCAAAAAAGAATTTTGGTGTAGACTCGTTTGAAAATGAGTGTCAAAGGGTCTAGCAGGATAAGGGGGTCAAAGGTGCCCTTGAGCCGATTTTTGGCGGGAATGTGGCATCCGGTAGGGTGTCAAAAGAAAACTGTCTGGGCCAATTTTCAACCCCCTACCTCAATTAGGGAGGTAGTTATAGGGAAAATTAAAAATACCGGTTTTTGTCCCATTTTCCCTATATAATACAATGTGAAAATTCTGAAAAATATTCTATAATATTTCGGTTGCGAATGATGGATTATCTGAATACACTAGAATAACCATAAACCTGGGCGATGACGAGTCCATCTATCGGATTTTTTTAAGTCTAACATGTTATGTATGATGTAAGAAATGCAAGGTGCAAGTTCTATTAACTCGCATAAAGTTTATCATTATGTTTTGTGTTTATTAATAATAAAACTAGTGCAAAATAAGTATTTAATGTTCAGTTTATATCAGCGAATGCTAAGCATAAAAAATGAAAAACTGAAAAAAATACTGAAAAATGCAGATTTTGTAGTGAAGTTTAAAAATGATCACTTTTTTATTTTTACAGTAACAACATAATAGTACAACTATTATTCTCAATTTTTTTCAGATTTTTCGGCAGGTTGCGCCGTAGTTAAAAAAATCAAAAACCGAATTTTTCAGGGTATTTTGGGCAAAATCGTGATAAATACATTCGATTTTTACATCATCTTTACATACTAAGTGTATTGTGTGATTTTTTAACATTTTATATTGTAAAGAATAATGGACAAGTATTTTTTAAATGGCTCAATTAAATGACGCATGTGGGCGCCTCATATTGAGGAACATCAGCGACTTTTTCAAGGGTGGTCGTGGTGCAGTGAGTAAAGTGTCTGACTGGGCCTCAGTATCCTTCCGACCTCAGTAGAGGTAACACCTACCCTCGCCAGGAGGACGCTGTCACCAGGTAGTCGAAGGATATATCGGTAGAAAGTAACCAATAGTGAAGGTTTTTTTTTAACGTTGTTTGTTACACATGTACAGTTAGTACAGTGAATATAAAAACAACAGGAAAATATTACAAAAACCAAATATACCCGCCATAGCACTACAGTGACTCCCATAGTGATAAATAGTGGAATCCAGACCCACAATCGATTGTGAATACGCTAGTACAGCAGGGGCGTACGCCCCTGTAATCAACGCAGAAATTTCAAACGAAAAAGCAAACGGACCCAAAGAGGATGAGAAGGGTAAGCAAATATCTACCTTTTCCAAAGTAACCATAAGAACGGCAAAAGGAGAAGCAACAGCGAAAGCGGGACCGCATGTAGTGGCAAGATACAATATAGATGACCCTGAAACCTTCACACTGATTAAACAACTGCTGCAAAGCAAAAATACGAAGAGACTGAATCCACCGCCAAATCTACTCAAAAAAAGCAACATAACAGGAGCAACAAAAGCGTTGAATACAAACATGGGTAAACCAAAGAATACAAATCATCCAAAACCAGAAACAGAAAAAACAGAAGGAACCCCCACCATGACCGGACAGACGCAGGAGGAATTGCTGAAAATAATAGCAAATTTAAATAACACGGTGCAAGAATTAACACAGCAATTGGAAGAAGAAAGGAGAAGACCAGCAAAAGAGGCGAAGGAAGATTGCCTGAGCGGCAACAAATTTGCAGCCCTGGTAAGCGAGGGGGACGCACAATTGCAGTTCGAGACCGCACCAGGTAGAGGTAGAAAGGATAAGGCAATAGTGGGAATGAAAAGACAGCACCCTCACTCAGAGGTACAAACCGAAGCGAAGAAGAAGGACGTCACCAAGCCACCGATGACCACCAAAAAAAAAAGCAGGGATTTTCCACAACCGCTAGGGTACGAGACGGAAGGCGCGCAGAAATCCAGGGAAGGTAAACCACCCCCTATTAATATAACGGGACAGTCTATTAAGGAGACAATAGATTTATTAAAACGGCCAGGTTTAACTGATAATTTTTATGTCAAAAAAATCAATAGCAATAAGCAAATGCTCCAAGTAAATAATACCAACGATTTCCAAAAGTCCTGTATAATATTAAAAAACAATAATGTACCTTATTTTACATACACCCCGAAAAACGAAAGAGCAAAAACCATACTATTAAAAAAATTGGATGGCAATTTTGAAGCCGAAGAAGTTTTAACAGAGCTACAAAACCTAAAAATAGAAGGTCTTAAATTTGTCAACGTGAACAAATTCCAGACCAGGTACGCTACAAAAAATAATATAAAACTACTGATATTTTTAGTTAAGCTGTCCTCTGACAGGAAATTAGAAAAATTAGGATCAATAAAAGTTCTACTGCATTCAGTTGTAATGTGGGAAAAATTAAACAAAACCAGTCAGATACAATGTAGACGTTGTCAACGTACAGTTCATGCGGCGGCAAATTGTAACCTAGAATATAGATGTGTAAAATGCGACGAAAAGCATAATCCGGGGGAGTGTAAGTTACTTCCTATAAGCCACGAGAACAGAACCGATAATATAGACAAACCATATTGCGTTCACTGCAAAAGCTTCGGACACCCCGCATCGTACAGGGGCTGTCCTAATGTCCTATGTTTAGCTGATAACAGAATTAAAATCCTTAATCTGATTGCTGGCAACATCAAATGCATCGATTATGACAGTGACCATAAAGTGCTTCAAATGTCCATTACAATAGAAAACCATCCCCTACTACTTCTAGATAAAGTAAATACATCACACACATATAACTTCAATAAAGCAAAGTGGGATCATTTTAAAAAGCATCTAGAAGACAACAACAGTGAATATGACATTCCGAATGACAAAAATCTAAATAAAGAAGAAATAGATTATCACTTACATAAAATTAACGAACACATAATAGAAGCCATTGAAAATACGGTCCCCCAAAATAACTTTAATAATAATTCTGTAGACAAATACATTTCACCGATTATAAAAAATCTCAGAAAACAAAAAGTTATTTGATTACCCAAATTAATAATATCAAAAACATCAATTCGAACAGCATAGTAGACAAATTACAGATTAAAGTCCTAAAAAAGTTATTAAAAAACACTAGATACAAAATTAAATTAGCTTTTCAAGAATCAGTCAGCAATTATTGGAAAAAGAGAATTTCAAATATCTCAAAACAAAAATAGAAAGACCGTTTTCCAGAAATAAATAGCATCTTCAGACACAAACAGCATAGTAATATTGAATCACTAAAAATCCCCAAAAATCTCCCCCACATTTTCCAAGAAGCAAACATTGATGTATCCTCCTTACAAACAGATAACAGCGATAATTTTATTATTGACAATATGAATGATAAATTAAACATACTAGGTGCTCACTTCCAAAATGTTCATTCTCAAAACAAAGATATGGGCAAAACATCCCTTATAAATATTATTAATCTCAAAATAAACCTACTAAAACAAGAAATAAGACAAGGTAAAGAAAATCAAAATACCCTTTGTAACTTCACTCAACAAAACACATCAGACAACCCAAGTGATCCCCTCATACCGGAAAATTTCCTTACAAACATCTACAAATTAACCATCACATTTCACAAACTCAAAGGTAAAAAGTCAGCTAGCTTCGACGAAATTCCTAATATAGCTTTTAAAAATCTACCTATACGATATATATATATATATTATTATACAATTTTATTTAATAATTGCTTAAATTTATTATACTTTCCCACAGCATGGAAAACCGCAAAATTAATAACTATAAAGAAAAAAGATAAAGATGGAAACGATCCATCCAGGTACCGACCAATTAGTCTTCTTCCCAACATCAGTAAAATATTCGAAACTATCATCAACGATTCAATAAATAACCATTGCAAAGAACATAATATAATCCCAGACACTCAATTCGGCTTCAGACGCGGACATTCGACAATACATGCTGTCACTAAATTCACATCAGACATCTGCTGGGCTAGAAATGCCGATGAGTGTGACGGTGCTTGCTTTATAGATTTAGAGAAAGTCTTCGACACAGTGTGGCTTGATGGCTTATTTTTCAAATTATTAAAAAAAGGATTCCCAAAACACTTAATTAAGATGTTATGGGAAATGCTACATGATAAACGTTTTTTCGTCACAATGGATAAACACAAATCATCAATGCAATTCACAATAAACAACGGTCTTCAGCAAGGTACGGTAAACTCCCTCATCCTGTTTAGCATTTACATCAGCGATTTATTACAAATGTTTGGACTAAACAATACAGACAATACAAATAACAAACTAGCATTAGCATTCGCAGACGATCTTCTAATCTACTCTAAAAACAGCAAACCCTCTATCATAAAAGTAGAATTACAAAAAAGTATTCGAAAAAATTGAAGACTCCTTTTTCACCTGGAAACTTAAACTCAATACATAAAAATGTGAAACAATATTATTCAGACATTTCAAAAATTTCAAATGCAAATAATAACGTCATAAAAAACTCAAAAAATTTCTATCTAACTGAGACCAATAACCCTGACAAGAAGATTCCTCACAAGAATATAGTTAGATACCTTGGCGTTTTCTTAGACTTCAAGCAGAATTACAATAAACATGTTGATATCCAAATTCAAAAAGCCACCAAGGCATTTGCAATGCACAAAAGATTATTTTACTCAAAAGATCTAAACAGCGAAGTAAAAATACTATGCTACAAATCATTAATAAGACCTATTTTAACGTACGGCTCTCAAATATGGTTAAATATAAGTGCAGGAACCATGGAAAAAATTAGAATATTCAAGAAAAAGTGTATCAGAGCATGCCTAGGCAAATATAGATCTAGAGAAACAAATTTTGCTCACATGATTAGCAATTACAAATTATATGAAGAAGCCAAAATAATACGTATCGACTTATTCATTTTAAAATTAATCCGTAAACACTGGAGTAGAATTCATGAAACTACGACCAACACCCTTATAAGGCACTTAGTTTACCCAAACCCATTATACTTTGAACACACCCGTCTCACTGGTTACACTCCCCCGGAATCCTTTGTTTATCTTGATAATAAAGGACTAATACAAAACAACGAAAACATACCAATAATTTATCACTTCAACCGCAAAACATTTGACAAAAAAATAATTTACAGTCCCAATATAAATACAAATGATAATAACTTAAGATTTAAATATAAGATGTCATCTGTAGATACTAACGACAGATCCAGAAAGGACACAAAAAAATTCTGCTGGTTATAATAACCTAAATATATATAAAATTTAATAATAAGCTTTACTGATAAGTCCTTTAATATATTTCAGATTAAGTCTACACTAACTTATGTAATATATTATTAGGATACAGTGACCAAGTACAAAATAAATTAAACCAAAGCGTACCAAAAATACTTAGTAGTTGTAAAATACAAATTAACGCGAGGTTGGAAACATCTCCTCCTCGATAGTATAGCGGTTAGTATCCCCGCCTGTCACGCGGGAGACCGGGGTTCGACTCCCCGTCGGGGAGATTTTTTTTTTGTTCTTTTGTTTCTCTTTCTTTTTCCTCGACGGACTGTCAGATACAGTATTCAATTAATTATACATCCAAATATCTATATACGTTTTGTTTATGTTTACCACACGTAGGATAAGTTTATCATATACCCTTGTACATAACCCCCTCCCCCCTATATTTTTGACAATTTTAGTATAATTTTTGCCGTTTCTATATTTAATTCCTAAACCAAAGCGCAATATTATGTAAATGTTTATTGTATTCTCCTCTCCGCATTAAGTGCAATGAAAAAAATTAATGTTAAGATTACGCGTACTCAACTAAGAAGAGTCTTTAATCTTTCATTTATACTTGTAACTTTCATTCCTATTTTATACGTTTAAGGATTTTTCTGCTGTTTTTATTCTCTGTTATGTTTTGTAAAATTGTTTATCGGCTAATAAACGTATGTTACAAAAAAAAAAGTGTGTGACTGGGGAACTGGTGAATACTTTTTAGCGCGGGTTCGCGCCCCACATGGATCCAATTTTTTTTTCATTATTAACTACGTGGCAGCAAATAATACTTATTTAAAAATGTTTTACAAACACCTTTAAAATATTCTATCACGAAATGAGTTTAAAAACTATTACGGATGCTGTTTGGTATTTTATACTTTGATTGATATTTTAATCTGTATATCTGTAAAGACCTTTACGCTACATCGCACATGATCACCTCCCACCTGTTCACAGAAAATACAGAATGATCCTCTCGCTGGGGGACTCAAAGGAAGGCCCATTTTCTAAATGATGGTAACATCATCATTGAAAAGGCCAAAACCATTGGTGGGCTATTATGAAGTCGATGACTAAAGGTTTAGTCCTTTTCAGTAATAAGGATACCGTTGCGTTGTTTAGACGGCGACAATAGCTTTGTGTCCCGAAACGAGAGGATCACCCTGTATCATAAAACAGTTTATGACACTCACGTTCAGTATCCCCAACTTGAAGGGCATCCCATTTTTAAACGGTGTTTATTTTGTCAAATCGCTATTAGCTTTATGATAGGTAGATTAGGAGTCAGTGTCCTGAAGGACTGCGATGGGGACAATTACTATCCGCCAACCATTGGACCTGTGGATACCTTTTCCTTAGCGTCATATTGTAAATCGCGCTAAGGTGCACTATGCTTCCCTTCTTTTTGGTAACTCGGAATTCCTGTGTAAGGATTTTACACCTTTTATTCCTTTTTGCGAACCAATAGAAATTCTTCCTGTGATTGCTGACTACTCATTGGTTAGTTTCTGCACCAGTACTTTAAAATATAAGACGTTCCTTGCTCACCGAGACACTTAGTGACACGCTAGAGGGTATATCTGGTTGACACCGTTTTGTGCTAGAACGTGGAAAGTACGTCTACTATAGTCAGCTTTCAGATAGTGTTGTTAGTTACTTAGATTTCTAGTTCACGTATTGTGATCTCAATATGCCTGCGGGAAGTTCACAATTCGCCAACAGGAAAACTGTGGTGTATCAACTGCAATAGTCTAATTCGAAAAACACACGGTCGAAAAAAAATTATTGATTCAATAACTGAAGCTGCACAGTTTTCACGAATTTTTGAAAAAGAGGTAACAATTTGCGACGTTTTGTGCAATAAATGCCGACTTTTGAAATATAGAAGTGTTGAATATTCTATGGTTTCTCATCTTCGTGAACGTCAAGATCCTTTACCTACATCTTCAACTGATACATTTTCCGTGGTACCATCTATTTCTGCAACCCCGAGGGCTGCAGCATCTCCAGTTACAACATCCTCGAATACACTATGAGTGGCTACAGAATCTTTTACCGAATCACCCTTAACCGAAATACCTGTTCTAGAAGCAATGTACCTGACAGTTTCGCCTCAATTATCAGCATCTGATTCCAGTCCGTCAACAACGATGAAAGATATCTTTGATATCCGCGGCACCACAAAATCCAATGTACAATACATCGAAATGCCATTTTCTCGAATAGTTTCCACACATGGATATTGTTTCTATGTGGAAACATGGATCCAAGCAGAACAATCAACGTACCATTTGAAGTGCGAAAGCAGATATTTCTCATACACACATTATATGTGCCTGAAGAACGAGCACTATTACAATCACAAGTGTTTATTCATTGGGACTTTACTCGTGAGGTACAAGTTATCGTTTCGGCGATTCATGACTTTCTGGTCATCCTGTCACGTTCACCCCCACGATAGGGCCTCTTTTTCAGTCCCTCATTTTCTCGCGCGACAACGCGGCTGGTAAGATCACACGACCTTTACGCACTTAATTACGACCAGGGATTTGCTTTGAACTTCTTCATCTGGGGTCCATTCGGTCATCCGATAGACGCACTCTGAGTGTCCTTTAAAAATCCCTTAATTTATGATGGTCGCAATTGCTATTGAGGACTCTTGACGAACACCCTACAACATGCTACAGCTAAAGAATGTTTAAAAACGTCTCCTTACAAATAGCTTCGCAGTCACGCGAGTCGTAAATTGTCTTAACCGTTTGCACGCCAGAAACTGTCCAGTGCGTACAGCTGGTCGCTACATGCCTAAAGGAAATCGGTACTGCCCCAGTCACTTAATAAAAAACCGCTTTTTTCATGACATTGGTTCAAACTTCGTTGCAACACTAGTTCATTCCAACACTAGTTTAATCGATGTTAATGAGCTCAAAACTTATTTTGAATACATTGCAAATACTAGTGATTCGAGTATTACAGCTAAAGTAGGAGATTTTACGTTATCAGAAGAACGGCTTAAAGTAAATACTTACTATATTATTAGATATTAGATATTATTAGATACCAGCACAAATCTTATTCTGATTAGAGAAAGGTTCCGCTGTGTAAGCCATTTACCATCTGCACGACAAATGGTTACATCATAGATATATTTGGATCTTTTTATGCCAATCAAAATGATGCTCAAATCATGAAAATCATTTTGCAAGATCCATATGGACTACAAAGTCTTATGAAACGCGGAGACACGTGTTCAATCCCATCTAGAGGAATACGGTTTTCAGGTATTAATACCTGCACTGAAAGGAAAACGTAGTCAGCTTACAACTTCAGAATCAAATACATCTCGAAAGGTCACCAAAGTTGGTTGGGTCGTTGCAGCAATTCACGGTATTCTTGGTCAAAAATATAAACTTCTCCACTTCCGAAAAAGATTCGGAAAATGTTTACAGTCTGATGTAGGAATTTCACATGATATATTACAAAGAATGCAAGATCAGCAGAATATAGAAAACAGTTTAGTAACAGAAGTTGAAAACAGACATTGGAGTAGACGAAAAGTTCCATTCAGGCAGGTCTCAGTATCTGATTTTTTAGACTTTCCAGAAATGACGCAAAAGGAATTAAAAATTTTGTTCACCGATTCATACTAATTATCGTAGGCAGTTTCGTATTTAGCTGAATTAATGGATAGCGGGAATAATATTAATATTCATTGTTTAAAGCAGCACAATAATATAGTCAAATTCCAAATCAAATCGCAGCACATCAATAGTAAAACTTATCGTTGCTATATTGATTATACGCCAAATTCTATTGGCGTTTCGGGAGTCAAACGGTATTGCTGTTAATGTGCGAATGCTAACCGCACAGTCGGGTGTTCCTCGTACATGACAGCAATTATCTACTACTCATCGCACGCGAGGTACCTGTCGACAATTGTCCGACCCGCAGAAATATTAAGTAAAACGTTTCATGAAGACGCAGTGGTCCCTGTTATTAATGAAGATAGTGACGACGATTAAGTAGTAGTACGACCAAGCGTGGTCCCAGAATAGGGATAGAATAGGGGAGGCCATCGTGGAGGTTTTAGTGGGTAAAAATCCCACACTACCCCGACCACCTCCCGAAGGTGGTGAAGTGTCTTTGGAAGATTTCTCCTACGTAAATAATAAAAAAAGAAAAACACAAACAGAACTCTATCGGGCGCGAACGCCCGCCAAAAAGTATTCAGCAGTTCCCCAGTCAGACACTTTACTCACTGCGTCACGGCCACCGCTGAAAAAGTCGCTGATGTTCCTCAATATAAGGCACCAACATGCGTCATTTAATTGAGTCATTTAAAAAATACTTGTCCATTATTCTTTACAATATAAAATGTTAAAAATCGCACAATACACATAGTGTGTAAAGATGATGTAAAAATCGAATGTATTTATCACGATTTTGCCCAAAATACCCTGAAAAATTCGGTTTTTGATTTTTTTAACTATGACGCAACTTGTCGGAAAATTTGAAAAAATTGGAAATAATAGTTGTACCATTATTTTGTTACTGTAAAAATAAAAAAGTGATCATTTTTAAACTTCACTACAAAATCTGTATTTTTCAGTATTTTTTCAGTTTTTCATTTTTTATGCTTAGCGTTCTCAACCGAAAAACCTAAAACAATTCTCCAACATGTATCACCATATCGTCCATCTTATAGAATTTTTTTCAGAATTTTTGCATTGTGTTATATAGGGAAAATGGGGCAAAAACCGGTATTTTTAATTTTCCCTATAACTACCTTCCCGATTGAGGTAGGGGGTTGAGAATTGAAATAGAATGTTTTCTTTTTACAACCTATCGAATGCCACATTTCCGACAAAGATCAGGTCAAGGGCACTTTTGACTCCCTTATCCTGCTAGACCCTTTTTTGAGTTGTGTGCTGTGGTGAAAAGGGAAATACTCGAATATTTTTTTTACATTCTTTACATATCTATTTTACATAACAGTTATTCAGAATAAATGTTCTTCATAACTGTTTCAAGAATTGAAGCCGATATTATGACTATTTTCAATCCCTAATCAGTATTCTATAGGATATTAAAGTGGTTTATATAATTTTTTCAGACTTACGCAAAATTCAGTGATATACCTTTGAAAGTTAACGCTTCTAACAATCCATTTAGAACACGTAATAGTCGATTACCCGTACTACGAGCGTGTCATGATGAACTGATTTTGGATTCGGCTAAAAGTATTATCGAATATTTCCGGGGTAAGAATTATAATGTAGATTATGGATTATCACAAAAAATATGTGCAGACGTTATTGCTTATGATAAATTGTTGAGAGAAAAGCTATATCCTGCTTTACAGTTCGTTTGGTACGTATATTTTCAGTATAATTTTTATATATTTACTCCAACATTAACTCTTACTTCTCATCTTGATGAAAATGACACTAAACACAAAGAAATCTTTAATCTGTAGGTATATTAGGAGATTCGTAAGATGATTAGTTTTAGAATATTTTTTAATTTATTATTTTATTTATGCCTGATGGTAATTGAAGAAATAGAATCAGGGAAGCGAGCAAATAGGAAATAAGAAGAAACGAAAATAATAAACACGAAAGAAAAAAAAAGAAAAAAAAGTGACCAGAAAAAAGAAAAAGAGACTATGAACGAAAACAATAAGATTACTTGACAGTCAGTTGTTTATTCTGTTTGATTTGTGAACTACTTCTCGAAATAGTTAAAATTACTGTGTTTAGTTTCTTTTCCATCTGGATAAATACTGCAGTATATGTAAGAAGATCTGGAGAAAATAGAGATATCGTTATATTCAATAGATAATATTTTATGCTTAACTTTTTTGGTGTGTTGTATTACAGTTTATTCGGTAATTGTGTCCAATCCTTAAGAACTGAAGATAACGTTCACACATTTCTATATGTTATCGTGTTTATTCCAGCGTTGAATGCTGCATTTGAGGTCGTCCATGTGTAACTTCGCCGCGGCACGTTCTGCAAGTCGCGCGGCAAATGTCTAAGTCCAGATGGACACTAGACACATTTAGATACCGATTCTACGACTGCTTTACACTTTTCTCGATGCAGCTCGCAGCACGTGCACGGCAGAACAGTCCGCTAGGGGGAGAGGAGGAAGGGTCGTGTTTCGTGTGCGCCAGACAAAAGAACACCTTAACGACAAGGCAAATAATTATGTACGAATTATCTTCTACTGATGTTTATCATTAAGATCTGATCCGCCTCGACAAGGAAGATTTAGTTACCATCGATCAACGTTCGTACAGGCACGCGCGCGATGTATTCGTTACGGGATTCACAGTACTGTCCAGTAACAAGGCTGCACATCGAGACTATCCGAAGCCTTATTGCGAGAATGGTATACTATTTTTTCTGCCCTTCATCCTTGCTGTAGCACAGTGAGAGACGCCATAAATTTCGTTCGACACTACCAAGGTATACAGGGTGTAACAAAAATGTCGCAGTTCCTTAAAAGGGGTGATTCAGGGGGTGATTTGAAACAACTTTTTCCTTAGCGAAAATGTAAGATGAGGCTTCGTTAACGAGTTATTAATGAAAAACACCGGCCAATGAGAGCACGAGTTTGCCGTCCGAGCGACTGCGGTAGCGTTGGGTACGCGCTGGGCGCTACGGTTGTACTCCGAACAAGAAAGTCGGCATGCGTCGAAAGAAATAGCATTAGTGTGAAAATATTTGCATAACGTATAAACGAAAAAGCAATGCAACAAAAGAAATGAACGGAGAATTGGAGAATTAACGTTGAAGATAGAAACGTTGAAAGTAGTCTGCGTTAGATTTAAAAAATAATAATCATTAATGAATTAAATGCAATTCATCTGTAGTTTGTAAATCTGTGTCACTGGGTCACTGTACCGATACTGGTCATCGACCGTCGAAATGGTTTATGGTAGGGTAGAATTTTTCGAAGGAAGCTCCTTGTACCCCCACGTAGTTTAAGCACCTCGGACCCTCCTTGTTCGGACACTCCGAGATCATGTCTCCTTCAAAACCAAAGCAATAAAGCCATAAATTACCTAGTCGCGTGCCCCTGATCTCTGCTAAGGTGGTTAGACTGGTCCTAGCAGCGACAACTCGACACATGGTGCTAAAAATTTTTTTCTTATTCTTCGAGGTCGGAAAAGACTTTCTCTTCTTCGCGGACCCTTTTGGACCGATGCACGATGTGTCTGTTTTCTGTCTCGAAATATTGGATACGTAGGCAGTAAAAGAGTGGAGTGAGCGCTTTTGTAAAACTGCTTGTTGGTGCTCGTTGTGCACTTTTGCAAAGCACATGTTTTCTTGACAGATACTGATTTTTTGGAATTGATCCGCTTTTGTCCTGCAGCGTTTCAGTGTTTCAAGAAGAGATTTGACAGCGTTTAGGAGTTGGTCCAGATCGCAAAGTTGGCCAATCTGTGAGAAAATGTCTTGGATTTCATTGAACTTGTTGAGCTCTTTAAGCTCAGGTTCAAAGGTCCGAGAGTTGGGATGTGGAGTAGCTGACGGATGAGAGGGAGACGTCTTCAGGAGACCTCGGAGTGCATCTCTGTAGGAGGAGGGTCTGAGTGAATTGTTAGGTGGTGCCTGGAATTTGATGTGAGAGTTTAGCTTGTCTATGTGTGGTGTTTCAGGTATTAGTTGAAGTTGTGGAGAGGTTTTGGACCTCTTCTCGAGGTACCTGAGGAGGAAGGGGCATTCAGAATATTTGGCAGTGTGTGGGCCACTGCAGTTTGCGCATGTAGGAGTTTCGTCTAGGGTTTTACGGTACTCGTGAGTGTAATGAGCTTGTCCACACTTGGCACAGCGACGAGCAATGTTACAGTTGGAAGATGAGTGGCCAAATATTTGGCATCTAAAGCACTGAGTGTAGGGTTTTTGTGAGAGGCATTTTTCCCCGTAGACTCTAGTGTAGAAAATGTGGTTTATTCCCTTTACGTCAGACAGTTTGATACCATGAGGGAGAGTAATTTTGTATGGGCAGAAACTGCGAGAAGATGTAGATGTGCTAGCTTTTTTAGTGAGTGGAATGATGGCAGTAGGGAGGAGGCCATGGGAGGATAGTTCACTGGTCAGCTCTTGTACGTCCAGTAGTGGTAGACCTTTTAGAACTACAGAGAATATTTTTTCATCGTTTGGGGTGTAGGTATGGAATTGTTTGTTGCCCTGAATGACTTTAGATTTCAAGTCTTGATGGTGTGCGATATTTTCAAATTGGATACGTACTCTGGTAGCAAAGAATTTTAGTTTGAAAGTTTTGGCATAAGTTTCAGTGAGGTCTTGTGTTAACCTTGTGATGTTCCCATCGAAGTTACGCATGTAGATGGGCGGTGGTTTAGAAACTCGTAGGGCAGGGCTGTTATCAGGATTACCTGTGTGGGAGTTAGAATTTTTGATAGAAGGTTCTGGGTGTTTAGTAGATTTGGTAGGATGGTTACCTATAGGAGTGAGAGAGGGAGAGTTCTCAGGAAAAGATTCGAGAAGCTGAAATCTGTTTTTAGTGATGACAGAGTGATGCAGCTCAACCTCCATCTGGTCAGTAGGATCTGAGGATGGAGGGAGGGGGGAAGGTTCAGGAAGCTGAGGCTCAGTAATTTTTTGAGATTCGCTGGTTATTGCTTTAGGGAATGTTTTAGGAAGCTCTTTGGGTGAAAGGGTATGGTGAGTCGGTTTGGGCAGTATAGGCCTGGGGGATTTGGTGGGAGGTTTAACTGGCTTAGAGTCCGCGCGTGAAGTTGCTGGGATTTTATCTGATCGTAAAGAAGTGTCTGGAGTGGATTTGGGTGTGGGGAGGTTGCTTTTCTCTGCTAATAGGCTGGGAGATGGGTTAGTTGAACGAGCAAGATGTTTAACGTTAAGTAACGAAGCTGAGTTTGCGCGCACCGGAGGTTTAGTTTTCTTTGTTTGGTTGGTCACCGTCTCAGACGCCATTATAGGAACGATCGTGGCGTTCGTTTCTCCACGTGTCTGGGACGAGGTTTCCAACACTGAGAAGAATTTAGTATATGATTCTGTGTCACTCACCGGAAAGTAATCTGTTAGATTAATGTTTGTTAGTTAAGGGAACAGTATGTGGTCCTCCTTTACGATCGGAGAAGCTGACTGTGTGAGGGAGACTGAAGAAGAGTCATGGCTGATCTCGCCCTGAAGCACTTTGGGAGTCCGTGTTGCCGTTTGTGTTGTAATTTCCGGGGAAATTTCTACAGTTTGGACGTCATCAGGAACGTTTTTAGTGAGAGTATCACGATCATAAGGGGTTTTCCCCTTGTGAGTTCTTGGCTGCTCAGGCGACATATGCCGCCTAAGGTGTAGTGAGCTCGTGCACTCTATTCTCTTTATTTTTCCACACATAGGGCTTATTACTGATTGATTGATCCTTTCATTCCGGTCCGCACAGTTTATATCTCCTTAGCGCCATTGTTTCGCAGGTAACCATCCCGTGCGACTCCCGCGGTCACCCGAGATTTCCCCGAGAGCCAGAGCGGTCGACCCGTTGTGACCCAAACTTACTATTAAACATAAATATTTTCAATTAACCCCATTAACGAATCTCGTGACTCTTCCCGTAGCCTGGCGGCCCCGGATTGACCATTTTTGATCTCACCGTGCACGCTTTTTAACCTTCACACTCAAGGAGATGGCCTCCCTCTTAAGGTTTATGCCGGCCTAAGGTCGACGTTTTCACGTCTACCTTTGCACGCTTGGCTTGAACCACGCCTAAACGCTGCTGCGTAGTCGAGTGTTTCTGGCAGCGAGAATTTGCGCGTTTTTTAGGGTAGACCCGCGCGTTTGAAGCCAATGCATCCGCAGATGCATACATGTCGGGACATCAATTTTCACTCTGGACCTCCCCGCTATGGCTCTTTCTTTGGGACCCTCCTAGCCGCGTACACTCTCATCCTCATACAATTTCGCCCTTAATCTTACACATTCGTTGGATTCAATCATCTTACAATGTTTTGATCACGTCAACCCACTCACATCGGACGCGGAAGCATTCACTCACTCAGAGCTTCTTGGATAATTTGGAAACGGCGTTCCTTGGCGAGTTTTTTAGTCAACTTTGATCTAAACATAATCCGTACCACGATGTGAGTGAGTCAATCACACTCCACACACTCTTACCTGTCCGCAACAAAAATAACGCACTTATACCTATCCACAACAACGCCAATGTAGGAATTTGGAGAAAGAAGTACTATGTACACTTAATACGCACTTTCACCAACTGGATATACTCGTGCGATCTGACTCGCACGAAGTCGACGGGAGAATGAAGTGTGTCTTCTGCTGCTTTCGCAGCTCCTTATATACCCACTAGTCGCAGTTCGCGCATGCGTAATGTCTTATTTTCTAATGGCGGTCTTATTCTAATCGTAAATGAAAACGTACGACATACGTTGTGTTTATGTTAAAATATAATTAAAACCTATAATACATGATATAAAAATAAGATACAAAAATATTAATTAGTATTAAGATAATAAAATACGCAGTAATATAATAATAAAGTATTAGAAGGATACAAATATAGAGAGAGATGGTAATAGATAGAGAGAGATAGTAATAGGTAGAGTGAGATGGAAATGGATAGAGTGAGAGGGAAGACCGTGGGTCGTTACACTAGCAAGCCTCTTGATTTTTTTCATCCAGTGAATTGTTTATGTTTTCCGAAATGTTCTCGATGACTTTTAATTTCTTATTCTTCTTATTCCGATTCTCTTTGAAGAGCCATTTTCCCGTTTTTATATTATTTATTAATGTTTTTATTTATTTTGATATTGTTTCATTATGATGAATTTCCATAGTGAGTTTTACTATATTATTAAACCACTAGATGAATTCAATTCATCAATGCTGATATAATGGATCCAATTTTCATCAAAACTGATGTAGTCACTAGCTGGTTTGCGTTCGAATTGTGCTACCGGAAGAGTTACGAAATCGAACAAACATCGAATATTTTGTTTAATGGTAGCTCTATATAAGCATGAGATAAGTGCTATTAACTCTTTGTAATTGTGTTAATATCTGAATTAAGTATTTACAGTGAAATTATATTGCGTACAAAATCTCCATTGGATGTTAATATTTTCAACACGTTTTTCTCCTCATGTAAACTAGTAAAAATATTCAGGTTTACTTTATTCCTCGTGTAAATTCCTAGATGAAAGATGTCAATGTACCTTGGGGCTTGTGCATATTCGTTAACGATGATGAATTTAAATCTATTTTGCCTTTCGTGGAAACTCATTTTATTAGATTCGTCGTAGTATTGTACTAACTTACCATTTTTAAGTGGTATCTCCTTTTTATTTTTTATATTACCTTTTTTTTATTTTACTTTCCGTATTTTTCTACTTCTTTCACAAGATTGATATCTTGTGCAAGGTGTACATCAAGGTGTTGGTGTAGGACGATGCGTAGCGCACGCTATTGGATGGCACGGCCGGTCCTTACGTGTCCATATGCATGAAGCACGTACTGGACTCTGCGTAAGCAGTGCTACACACGCTCATCCTTGCATATATGTTAATTTTACAACGCCTAAACGATGCGTTTTTTGGTACATGACTCCTTTTAGAGACTTTTTCTATTCTCAACAAATAGAATATATTAATGCAAAAAGAAAATTTAGCAATTTTTTTCATTGTTGTAAACGATTTTGCAGCGACTTGTTTTCTACAAAGGTCCACTGATCCAGAGATCTACTGTCAGCTTTAGAAACCGTGACTCTTACTTTTCTTATAATCTCTGCATTATCAGAGTATTCGCCTTTTTAGCTAATATACTAACTCGTTTTCGACAATTTGTATGCTATTAAGGGTAAAATCATTTTTCTGTAACAATCGTTTCAAAACTCTATACGACGACATTAAGTTCACTGAGCCGATGAATAGACTTACGACATATTAATGAACTTAGCTGAAATGCATTCATATAAATAATATGGGGAACAGAATAGATGTATATTATAAAGTTTTGATTTTTCTAGGTGGATAGATAAAAAAAATGTGGATGAACTAGTGAGACCATGGTATTGTAAAGCACTGCCGTTTCCGTTTAATTTTTATTACCCTGGAAAATATGAACAGACGGCTCGTACTATGTTTGAAACCTTGTTTCCTGGTGAAGATAATATGACTGTCATAGAAAGTAAGGTAGGAACTGTACTTAGTTAACTTCATTAATAGTATCATGACTAAACTGCGGATGTGTTTATGCACGATAAACACAAAAAAGTGTTACTTGTCAGTGATTATTCATATGATTTTCTGGCCTTGGTGATGTTTGCACGATAGTGTGCCGACTAATATAACTGGAGCAACCAGGGATGCACATGAAAAGCTAAACAGAGACTATTTCTGTGTTACTGTACATCTAACAACTTTATTTGAAACTTCTTCCTTAAATACAGAATACCCTCAGACGGTGGAGGAAACATTCGCCAATTGGGGCCCTTAATGACCCTCCATGGGTGGACGTTTTCAGAAAACTTGTGTTCACCACCCATCATAATACGCATAACTGGTGAAACTGGTATGAAAGGCGCGTGGGGGTTGGGCTAATATGTAAAGCTTGTGGGGCTGAGGTCGCCACAGAAAGGCTTAAGAGTACAAAAGACTGTGTGGGTCGCATAGTCGCGAACCGTGTTTATTCTTCAGGTTTACGATAGGTCAATCATTAGTGAGCACGAGGGGCAAGACCCTAGGATTAGACATCACTGTTAGTAATGAAGTGATTTTTATGATCCTTAACATATTACGGTGACGCAAATTTGCGTCAGAACGATGTAATCATGGAAGTCAGGTGATGTAACTTTGCGTTTTTAACACGTGTTTTGTTTCCACTTACTATACACTTCTCTCACACCTTAAAGCTATCAATGCAGAATGTAGGTTAAAAGGTTATAAATTCCCGGAAACAGGCATTTAAATTATTTAAATACCTCATCTGGAATATGTTAATAAAATGTCTGGTTTGGAATGTGTTAATTCGTATAGGTCCTTGCGTTGACATAAAACCGTGTCTGTTCGGAGGGGAAATGCTGCCTCACTGCTACATGTAGGTTAGAGAAGTTCCTTCGTAACGAAGAAACTGTCAGTTAACGATCGTACAGATTCAAGTCAGACTCGTCTCTGTACTGAATACACTATATTTGTGGATTGCCTGAAGCACAGCGTAATTTGTAGTTCGTGGTTGATAACCATGATAACCAATGTATCTCATCGATGTTTTATAATTCTACGTCCACCACACACGTGTGCGTTTATTCGTCATACTGGTGGCTTATTAGAAGAGATTGCAAAGTCGTGTGAGAGTGCCTTTGGTGACTGCGCCGCTAACCAGTGCTCAACCAAGAATTAGTTTCTGACTGCTCCTAAATTGAGTAGTAAACTCGAAATATCAAGATACAATTGCACAAATTAAAGCGTCTATTAATGCAAGCTGCTTCAACTGTCGAATACGTATATCATGTATGTTTCGATCAAGTCGAATGGACCAGATTATGAAAAAAGTGTGGAATACAGCGACCGAATAGCGCTTCGATATCGCCTATATCTGGTTGGCAAACGATTTAGTTCGAACAAGGTTCGGTTGATGACTTCTGCTTGCTAAGTCTCAGAAGGCTGTGTAAAGACTGCGTGAATGTGTGGATGACAAATTAGCCGTGATGTGACGCTCACTGTCTTCTCATATCTCTTTTACTATTTTTCTTGTTACGTCCTAACTAGACCGGCAGTCGTCTCGAGCGGGGGATATTAACCTTTGGGGTTCTTGCTGTTTTAAAGTGCTAAAGCACACCTTAATTGAACTTTATCTTATGTGTAGTGGAAGGAGAGAGAGGAAAATGAGCTGGTAGATCCTGTTTAGGTTTAACAAATATATATATGTATTTAACAAATTGCAATCTACATACCAAATCCTTCTTCTCGATTGTGTACAATGTCAGTGATGTCACTTTGCTTGTGTAGCCGGTCGCTGGTCGCTCGGGGTCGCTTCGTGTCGCGGTTTTTCTTTATTTCACGCACTTTCCTACTTCCTACTTCGCGGAATTTTTTCTACGCGGTATAAGGAGGCAGATTCGGATTTTGCGGAATTACTTGCTGTTTCCTTCGACTCTTTAAACGGTTTTCCGTTACTACGCGATACGTTCTCGCTGTTACAATGTTACAGCTCTCGCGTCGGGGTGATGGTCAGAGATTCGCTCTGATCCCGGACTGACTAGACTCTATTCTCCGACTCGACTTCTTTTTATAATATTTCTTTTTGGGTCATTATTCGTAATACCCAAAGGAGAATGCTTACGCGTTGTTTTGTCGAATCGGCTCGACGGAGTCGGTTGTAATCGCTCGCATAACAATATTATGAAAAGCATCAGCATTTCTCGCTTATTGACATCGAAAAAGGGGGGCCAAGTGAAGGCCGGATGTAACATTCTATAGCTTCATTTCTCTCTCTTGTATTCTGACGTCAAGACGCGAATTCAAGCGTTCCTTTCGAATAGCTAATAATTGCCGTCCGTGATTACTTGGTCGAATTTGATCGTTATAACCGAAAATAATTAAAGATCGTCTTTGTCTTTTCTGTTATTGATGCAACGGAGTCGCGATAGTATTGTGGCGCTGTTCGTTTCGGTTTTGAATTCAGTCAGTAGTCTTGTCTTTAAGATTTCCCATGACTTGATTTCCTTTCCTGCTGCAACGAATTGCTTTGCGAATCCCCGCAGCATGCGTTTTGCGTAGATTAGCATCTGTAATTCGTTCCACTGTAGCAAAGCGCTCGTATCTTCAAAGTCTTGTATCCATTTTTTGATTAGTAGTTTATCGTTGCCTATAAAATGGGATAGGGATTCTTCGATATCCTTGATTGTGAATAGACTGGTTTGTTGCATGTGTTTCTCTTAGTATTTTATTTCCTTTGCGCGTTTTTTAATTTCTTTTAGTTTCCGTTCGTTTTCTTCGTCTTCTGATTCTTCCTCTTAATCTTCTGTTTCTTCTGTGTCTTGATTTTTTATGCAATCTTTTAATCTTTCTCTTAATTCGGTTTTTTTTCCCAATTACATTTAGGTTTAGTTCTTTCAATTTTGTGTGGACTTCGTTTACTTTCATGCTGTCTATTTTATCAATGTCTAGTTTTTTAAAAGCAATGATTGTTCTTTCGGCATCGCTGATTTCGTCTTCGGTTGTCGTATCCATCTCGCTTTCTGCCTGTTGATCTGCTTTCTTTCTTGTTTCCATTTCTTCTACTGCACTCGTCCTATCTTTTCTTTGCGTAATAAGTCACATCCTCTTCGTTTTTAAACGTTTTTTTAACGTTTCAAGCCGTTCACAATCACTAGGCACCATTTACTTTTTCACTTTATCACCTTATTTGCGTGACACTTTCGCACGTGGTTAACCTATATCGCAGTCGAAACACATTTTCGAAACACAAGCAATAGTACAAAAGAAACGGGAATAAAGAAATGCGTCGCCTTTTTTCACGACTCATCCACGCTTCGCTTGTCGCATTGCCCTCACCACTCACACACACACACGCTTATCTCGTTCCCTCATTAATGCAAAGCCTGTACAGTCGTTGTTGTGGAACGATTTCGTCATGCACAGAATGTGAACAGATATAGCGATTTACCCGTGAGAAATGATGTATCAAGATCTGAATATCAAAGATTATGATTTTTCTTATGTATAACTATATTAATATTTATTAAGGAAAATGAAATATAATTAATACTGATACTTATTCTATACACGATTGAATCTAATCCTACAATTAATACAGACTCACAGTAACCAATTTGAACGATCCAAGTGGGTAAATCTATTTAAAAAGAAATGCATGTTGCTTTTACTATAATGTTTATTTTTCCGTAGTTTTGTATGTACTGTAACAAGCGCCGTCAATTTCGCCAATAATCTCGATAACATTTAATTCTAAAGAACTAGTTAAATTGACTAGTTTTAAATAATGCCATTAATAGCATTATGAATAAAATAAGCAGTAGAATAGATTTAGACAGTTGGTAGTAACTCTAACTTAAAACCATATCCTTCCCTTAATTTTTTAATTCTAATGATTGCACCAGTGACGTGCAACACGCATGCGTACAACATCAGAACATCATCCAAGGAACATCCTATGGCATGCTTCTTCGCACGTGCTGACGACACGGCAGACTGATCAGTAAACGAGCTTTTCCGTATGCTTGCGCAAGCGCTATCACACGCGTGCGCCAAGGCATTGGATCCTATTAGCAACGAATATCCTGCGACGGTTCCCGAGCATGTATTCGCAATACAGCACTTCTCCCCCGTCGAAGGGAATCACTGGATCCAAAGGAAGGAGGCACTCTGCGAATACAAATATGACGTTGCCAACGATAGCAGGGCGTTCTGGAGTTCGAGGTTTTGAAGATCAAATAATACCATTGATGCTAAACCACTACGAACCAGCTCCTTGGTTCCTTCACATCGAGGCACCTTTAACCAGCTCCTTGGCCTATTCTCGATCCTTGTCGACCATAATCCATCACTTTCATCTGCCCAAATCAGATCTCATAAGTAATCTCAAACCAAAAAGTATTCGGTCGATAAATAAGCAGTGTTAGTTACCAATCCAGTTTAATGAGATACCTAATCAGACTATTATTCCCTTCTCGATATTAACCTAAAAGACTGAAGTAATAATAAGTTAAAAGTAATCACGCATCGTTTAGATTTAGGTATTATTTGGATAGAACGTAGTTTAATAAACTTTTGTTATATATTAACTTAAGAGAAATGCTAGTCTATGAAATTTATTTCTTAACCGCTCATGCCACACGAATCCTACTTTCCTATTTGCAGGTAAGTCGCTCTATCTGTGAACATTCTATGTACGATGAAATCAGATCGTTACCATAGTATAAACATAATATGACAGCTAAATATTAATGCATTAATATATTATTATATATAGTTCTGTAGAATAAAAAAATAGAGACGTACAATAAAAGATGAAAATGATACAAAGCTATATGAATGCTGTATAAACTATGTAAACCATATAAACCATAGGCTTCGCTTTATAACTACTGTAACAGACCGTGCGTCGAAGTACATAAAACGTTCACAGATAGAGCGGTTTACCTGTGAACAGAAAGTGGATTCGTGTGGCGGGCGGTTAAGAAATACGTTTCATAGACTATGATTTCTCTTTAAAATAACATATAACAATATTTATTAACTTAAGAGTTGTATAAACTTGAAATACTTAACACTATTCTTAAAACTATGAATTACTAATTACTAATAAACTTATGAATTAGTAATTGTCGCGAGTTTCTATATCGACGGAATATTAATGATCTATAATCCGAGCAGATGGCAGTGATGATCAATGTCGATATGAATCAAGGAAAGGCCAAGAGCTGGTTAAAGTTGTCTCGGTCGGCAATCAAGGAGTTGGTCAAAGCTGCCTCGAATTTTGAAGTTGAGGTTGGAATTCAGAGAAAGAGAACTGCACCATACTCTGCCGAACAGTCTTTGTTCTGTCTGTTGGTCTTGGCGCCGCCTTATTTATACCGAATAAATGCCTCCTTCTTTTGGGCCTGATGACTCCCCTGGCTGTAGGGGAAGCACTGCACTGCGCTTGCGTTTACAGGAATCATTGCAGGATACGCGTTCTTGATTGATTCGGAGATCTTGGCGCATGCGTCTGGTGGTGCTCGCGCAGGCGTATTGAGAGTATCGCTTGCCGATGGGTTTGCGATGTCGCTGCTGGATCGTCATCCTGTTGTCAATGCGTATTTCATCGCACGCCATAGGATGTCGCTTCGGTGACGTACTGATTTTGTGCGCATGTGTAACGGGAAGCGTCCTGTTGTGTGTGCGGAAGCGCGTCGCTCGTTGCTGGCGTGATGATTTGATCTCGGGGATTAAGGTTAGGATATGGTTGGGTGCTCGGGTCACTGCCACTGTACAGATTTAGCTATCACTTATTATTTATTAAATGTAAAAGGAAAACTATCTTTTAAAACTCGATTTCTTCGTAGGCGAAATCGCGGCTGGTTGTTACACTACTGTCACTAAAATCTTATTATCTTACTATTATTATCTGCAATTATAACTTTTTGGAAAATGCGGTCGTTCTTCATTTTCCTCAATTTTATTCAAATCCTCGAATTCTCCAATGAAATTCTAGTTCTTCTTCTGATCAGACACTGTGATATATTAAAAACTGCACGATTGTACGATTATTTACCACCTATTTTTGAGAAAGCTTATGTCCAAAACTGGTAGCCATTCCTTTAATTTTAATAAATAATATATCCGGAACGTCTTCTAAATTAAAATATTTCGATATATGTATACATATATATCTTCATAGTTCTATTCTGTTTCTTTGATTCGTGCAGGCAAATCTCAAAAAAGTAATTTGTGTGTTATGATATAACCAAATAAAATATACAGGGTGTCCCAAAATAAGTGCGGGAGCCGGAAATGGAAGATTCGTGGTGTGATTCTAAACAACATTTTCCATTGCAAAAATATCCTCCGAAGATTTGTTAACGAGTTATTAACGAAAAACCACGATCAATCAGAGAGCGCGAATAGCCAGCGTTTGGCCGACCAGCGACAGGACACAAGCTACGCGGAGCGTCTGCTATTCACCGTGCTTGAGGCTTGTACAAGAAACTCAAAATGTTTACGTCAATGCTCAATTTCTCCTAAACTATTGGATGAAAAATTATGAAAAAAATTAGGACCACGTTAACTATTGAGACATATATTATAGAATTTTTTCAGATTTTTAAATTAATTATCCAAGTTGTAAAAAATAAAAAACGAGAAGAAAGAATTTTAAAATGCCGATTTAGTAAAGTAATGCCATAATAAAAAAAATAAAAAGCAATGTTTTCATAGTTCCTACGGATTGTACGTTATTTTACTCTGTATTAAAACATTGAAAAGTGTACAAGAATACTTATTTCAGAATGAATTAACGAAAATTGGACGTATTAGTTGCTGTAATCGGTAAAAAGTACGGGAACATTCATTTTTATTTTTTTAATTATGACGGACCAGAGCAAAAAATGTTTAAATAAATTGAGATTAATAATATGACTATAGTAATAGGAGTAATTACGCGTTACGCGGTTATGGGCTTTACGTGAACAATGAGCATCTTTTTATGGTATTGTATAAGTTCTTCGAGGGGGATAGGTATTTCTGTTGGTGGGAGTATTGTTGCTTGTTTGGCACTGGCATCTGCGTTTTCGTTTCCGGTTCTTCCTTAATGGGAGGGCACCCAGGTAATGGTAATATTTTTGTTTTTGTTTGTTAGTTCGGTGTAACTTGTTTGGATGTTTTTTATAATTTCGTTTTTTCCTGTCTTTAGTGGGTTTTCTAGGGCATGGATTACGCTCATAAAATCGGAGTATATTACATGATTTGGAGAATTACTTCTTTTGATGAGTTTTAGTGCGTCATGAATTGCATATGCTTCAGCGGTAAAGATGGATGCATGGTTAGGGAGGCGTTGTTTGATTATTTTATTTTCTGTTATTATGGCGTATCCAACTCCGTGTCGGATTTAGATGCGTCGGTGCACATTTTGTTGTATTGTGTGTATTTATGGTTGAGTTCTAAAAATTTGGTTTTGTATTCTTGGCTACTTGTTGTGTTTTTTCCGGTGTCGGCTAGTTCTGTGTTAGTTTGGGGTGTTTTGATGGTACACGGGGCTATTTTTTCCGGTTTGCGTCCTGTGACAGGTGTATTTTTTGCTATGTTTGTGGTTAAGTATTTTTTAATTGTGTTATGGAGGGGAATAGGTAGTTTAGGTTTTTTGGCGTATAGGTTTTTGTATCTGGTGTTGAACATGTAGTTGAAAGTAGAATTTGTGGGGGTAGATGCTATTTTCAGTGCGTATCTTATACTTAGTTGTTTTCTTCTTAGTTCTAATGGCATTTCTTTAGCTTCGAACAGTATGCTGCTGGTTGGATAGGTGCGATATAGTTCTGTAGCCAATCGTAGTACTGTGTTGTGTATTGGTTCGAGTATGATTAGGGTGGTGGGCTTGGCTGATGGGTATATTGTTGATCCATAGTCAATTTTGGTAAGGAATAAGGCTCGGTATGTTTTAAGGAGTATTTCTTGGTCTGATCTCCAGTTACAGTTGGATAATGCTTTGATGATGTTTAATCTTCTTAGGCACGATTCCTTCAGTTGCCTTATATGTGGGGTCCAAGTCAATTTTCTATCGAAGGTGAGTCTGAGGAGTTTCATGGTGTCTACAAATATGATTTCTGTGTTTTCTATTGTTATTTTTGGTGTGGTTGGATGGTTTTGTTTTCTAGAGAATAGGATTCCCTTCATTTTTTGGACGAAGAATTTTAGGCCTGATTTTTGAGTCCATTTTTGTAGATTGTTAAGGGCTTCTTGAGCTAAGTTTTTTATGGTGTTTAGATTTTTCCACTGCATATTATGGTGAGATCGTCAGCGTATAGGTGTTTTTTGACTGGGTTCTTTATGCCATCTGATATATCGTTTATCCCGATTAGGAATAACGTGACGCTGAGTACTGAGCCTTGGGGAACTCCGTTTTTTATATGTGTTATGTTTGAGAGTATGTCGTTTGCTCTTACTTGGATGGATCTGTCTGTGAGGAAATTTATTATATATTTGAGTATGTGTCTGCTAATATTAAACTTAATGAGGGATGTGATGATTTTGGGTTTCCATATCATATCGTAGGCTTTTTCGATATCTAGACAGATAGCCATAAGGTAGTTGTTTTTTTGGTATGCGTCACATATGTCCGTTGTTATGTTGGTCAGGACGTCTGTAGTGGAGCGGTATTGTCGGAAACCGTGTTGAATCGGTGTTAGGCAATTGTTAGTTTCTAGGTACCATCTGAGCCTTCTGTTTATTATTTTCTCAAGCAGTTTACACATGTTGTTCGTTAGAGCAACTGGTCGATAGCTCTCAGGTTGATGTTTATTTTTATTTGGTTTGAATATCGGTACCACTATAGCTTTCTTCCAGTTGTTGGGAAATACTTCGTGGGTCCAAACGCAGTTGAAAATGTTTAGCAGGTGTTTTTTTCCGGACGGTGGGAGGTTTTTTAGCATCCTGTTTGGGATTCCGCCTGGGCCTGGTGCGGAGTCTTTTGTTGTTTGGAGAGTTTTGTTTAGTTCTTCCATATTTATGGGTGCGTTTAGTGTGGGGTCTGTGCTGTTTATGTTTGAATGATTCAGGGTTTCTTGATTTTGGTTTTCGTGTGTTGTGATTTTATTTAGAAAGTTTGGTGAGTAGTTAATGTTGCTTGAATTGAGTTGAAATTTCTCGGTTAGGGTGTTGGATATTTCTTTAGGGTTAGTTATAGGTTTATTATCGTTTAGTTCTAGAAACTGTATTTGTGTCAACAGGCCGCTTCCATTGATTCGTTTGATTTTTTGCCATACCCGTTTGATCGGGGTCTTGTTCTTTAATGAGGCGGCGTACGCTTCCCACGATTTTCTTTTACTTTCTTTCATCGTTCTGCGCGCGATAGCTCGGCGCGTTTTGAACTCGATTATATTTTCAGTGGTGGGGTTTCTTTTCATGCGGTTGAAAGCGTTGTGGCTTTCTTTTAGTGTAGTTCTACATTTTTCATACCACCAGGAATTGGTTCGTTTTATTGTTGCTGTTTCGGAGGTGTTTTTATTCGTTTCAGAGGCCTCTTTTGCTGCAGTGTTGATGATTGATTCGAATTCTTCTAAGTGTTTATTGATTTCGGATGGATTTATCTTGTAATCGGTTCCTTTTTGTCTGATGTTGTCCTCTATGCTTGTTTTATATGTGTCCCAGTTTATTTTGTTTAGGTTCCATTTCAGTGGGTTGGGGGTGTGGGACTGGGAGGGCTGAGTAGTGTTGTCATCGTACAATATTTGAATGGGGAAATAGTCGCTATTGTGTAGGTTATCTAGGACTCTCCATTCCATGTTTTGTGCCAGTTTTGAGCTGCATATTGTTAGGTCGATGGCACTGAAAGACCCGTTTCTTACGTTGAAACGGGTGGGTGTTCCGGAATTCAAGATTATCAATTTGGAGTTATCTAATAGAAGCTTTTCTGTTTTCTTACCCCTTGTGTCGGTTCTTGATGATCCCCAGAGCGGATGGTGGCTATTGAAATCTCCTGTTACTATTAGTGGTGTAGGAATTTGTTGTACTAATTCTTCTAATTCTTCAGTGCATAAGGGTTGGCTGTTTGGAGCGTAAATATTGTAGATATTTAATTTGTTCGGAAGGGAGGTGGTTACTGCTATTGCTTCTATATTAATGTCTAGTGTTATTTCTGTGGCTTGGTATTTTTTGGAGATTGCGATTGCTACTAATCCGCTGGCGTAGTTCTCGTTTTCTCTATCTTTTGTGAAGATTTCATATTCTTTTAAGGTTGGTTGGTGGCTTCTCTTGAAGTTTGTTTCTTGTATGCATAGTATTTCCGGGTTGTATTGTTTCAGGATGATCTGAAGTTGTTCATAGTGGGCGTAGTATCCGTTTATGTTTCACTGGATTATGTTTTTCATGTTGGTCGTTTGTTGATTTGTTTGTTGTTGTTGTTGTTGTTGTTGTAAGAGTATTTATTCTATGGTGTGAGTGTTTCAATGCCGGTGTCCGTATCTGAGAATGAGCTCCAGGATCCAGATTCGTATGGTGTTTGGTTCGACCGTTTTTTACAAATTCTGTGCAATCTGTTTTTGATGCTGCGTCCAGATAGGAGGGGGTATATCTTCTTTAACATAGATATTAGTGCTGGTATGTTTTCTGTGTATCCTTTTGCTATTTCCGTGGGGTTGGTGGTTCCGAAAGTGTTCTCAAGGAAACTTGTTAGTTGGTTGTAATTTAGTACGAAATTGTTGCTCGGATTTTCGATACTTTCCTTGGCAGGGTTGAGCGTATCTTCTAGCTTACTACCGGTTGGGACAGGCGAGTTTGTACGACTTTTTTTTACGTTTATGGTCCTTTTTTGTGTAATAATTGGAGGTGTTTTAAAGGTTTCTTGGCTTGGGATTTCAGGTTCATTTGTGTTTTCTGAGAAGTGGGAAAGAAGTCTCTTTGTTCTAGTAATGGTTGTCGATAAGGTAGGTAATTCCGTTTGATCGATATCCATGATTTCTTCGTTTATCGGTGGTTTAGTCGGTTGGTTTTGTGTTAGTGGTATGTGAGTTTGTATTTGTCTGTGAGTTGTGTTGTCTTCTCTTTTCATCGATGGGGTATTATTAGGGCATTGTTTGGCAATGTGTCCTTCCTTCTTGCTTATGAAGCAGTTCAAATTGTCTGTCGTTGTGAAAATTCGGTGGGGGGTATCATCTCTGTTCAGTATGAAGGATCCTGGTATTTTTTTAACGTCTTCTGAGTTTATGTACAGTTGTCTCCGGAAACTCAGGATATGCGAATATTCGGGGTCGGGTATGCCTGCTTTTAGAGATGTGTGTTGGATTTTTACTTTTACTGCTCTACACTTGATTCAGGTTTAGCAGGCGTGAATATAGACCACATGACTTCAGTGATAACAAAACATAAAATATATTCCTTTTTAATATACATAAAATAATACTTATTGAACAAATAATATGAAACAAAACTTTTGTGATCTTCTCCATCTCGTATCATCACGCAACTGCGTGTATCCCCAGGCCATACTCACACACACGTCCTTCGCAACAGACGCGACCTCTAATAGCGCGAATTTTTAAAATTATCAATTCCAACAATGTGATTTTTGAACAGACACGTACGTTATTCCTTTTGAATTCTTTTTGATTTCTATGTTGGGTATTGTAGGGGAGACGTTGGACAGTATGATGCGTTGTGCTGGTTGTACAATTGATTTCTATTACGTTAGAGTTTATAGTGACTGATTTATGTTGATTAGTTAGGGAGGTAATTGTTTCCTTCTTATCTAGGTATATGCAGATTCGGCCGTTTGAGATTCTAGATATATATTTGATCGCTTTGGGACTTACTATCTTTCCAATTGTGCGGGCGTATTCCATGATGCTTATACTCTCCACTAATTGGAGGATGATGGCTTGGTCTTTGTTAGGTGTGTGTTCATTTTTTGTGGCGTTTGCGTATGATTTTACTGTTTCTGTGGATTTAATCTGTTCTGGGTTTTTTACCGTTTCGTTGGAAGGCGCAGGGCTCTTGTATTCAGAAGTCCCGCTCGGCTGTTGGTTTTTTGGAGGGATCATTTTGATTTCCGTTTATTTATTATCCTATGTGTGTGGCATCCGCTGGCCTGGGGCACTACACACACAGACACCGATTTCCACCACTATTACTGATTCGTGCGAACTGTCATTCTGATGTTTGGCACTCGCGAGTTACACAACAGACTTCCTTATTCGTCGGCTGCTAGATCGCGACTGACAACGATACTTGTTGCGACAAGCTGTTTGCATTCACCTTCTTGAGGCTTCAGAACAACACACACACTCTCGCAAATACGTACACACGCTCTCACACATACAAACATACGCGGCATCGACTTACGATGACGATTCCGACTACGATTAACATTTTGTGTTTATCTCTCTCCACTAGCAGATCCTGGTGGTTGCTTAATACCGAAACATTGGAAATAATTCGGTTTTTGCAAAGCAAGGGTTTCCTTTGGGCTTGCAAGCTTCAACAAGAGTCGAAACTCCGCGGTCACACGTTTGAGAACATGGAGAAGGCGAGTCCCTCATGGGGTCTTCCAGTTAGCAGAATGTCTTAATATTCGTATGTGGACTAAACTCATTGTAACGCGAAACTGATCAGAAGTGTCGCCCTGCCCCCCCCCCCCCCCCCCCATTAAGTGTCGTGGGAATATCGTATGTAGCAGCTTTGGTCCAATATTGTAAACGATATTCGTCAAATACATTTTATGTTTTACTAAACAAAACTGCGTGCTAACTAGCGTTCTCCCTGTGACGTACCTAAAATCTGCAACTGTTCCCCTATTGTCCGTTTCATACGACCCAGTTCTCTGTCCAAAAAAGTCAAAGGCGCGAGGAGTGTGCGTGGCTAATTTGCACTGTCGTTTGTGATCGTCCACGGTTCGACGTGAGCGATTACGTTGCAATACATGTTTACGAGAGGAAGATGTGTAAAGTTTTGAATTTCTTCTGTGGCTTCCTCGTCACGCGCCCTCAAATATGCATTGATGCATCAATGCTTGACTCACTATTATTGAGTTTTATTACGAGAAGTAATGTTGCAATAAATGAAGAAACAAAAACTCTAGTTTAAATAATATCTAAATAAAATATATGATACTTTCAGTGTCATAAGTGGACATCTGTGCAATTTATTTAGAACAGTTACTGATAATTATGTAATTTAGGTGATTCAGTTCCGAAGACCTTTACGATGGCATACGTTGTCAAGGACACTTTCCTGAGTAACCTCCACGAGGTTTTAGTCGTTGCTCATTTTTTATTGAATGTTTATTGAGTGTTCATAAGATAGAGCAGCTGTGAATAACGAGTAGGATTCGTGTAGTGTGAAGTTAATAAATGAATTCCATAGACTGGGGTTTCTCTTAAATTAATACATAATAAAATGTATTGAAACTAAATTCTATACAAGTAATGTCTAAACTTAAACTGTGCGTGGTTACTTCTAACTTATAATTAATTCAGTCTTTTTAGTTAACATAAAAAGGACAATAGTCTGATAGTAACACTTACACAAATTAAAACACCATTTTTGTAAGTATGGTCACTTAAACAATGTTGGCAGTCAAAATCTCTTGAAGATTACTTAGGTATGTCCTTGATAACATATGTTAAGGTCAAGGTCATCAGAGCTGAGTCCTTTAAACTACATAATTACTGCAAAACTAGATCACATAGTACGATACACAGTTCTTAGGTATTAGCATAAAACCGTTAGTAGAGTAATGAGGCAAGTGCATTATTGTAACAGGAGACTATATTGAAACATAGATAAATTATAACATTCATTTGATAAACTATGTTGAAAAAGCAGTTGTATGTCTCTTTACTTATTGGATGACTCTCGTATTCTTTTATGCATGTTATTTTTTAGTTATTGAAAATTTATTTAATTATCCTACTTATTTATAACAGGTGTATGCCGAAGCACAAAAATGTTTGACACTATTATCACGAAGACTTGAAGACTCGTTATATTTTTTTGGTGAAAAACCCACTACATTAGATGCTATTATATATTCTTATTTGGCACCGCTACTCAAAGCTCCTCTACCAAATCCAGCTTTACAAAATCATTTGAAGGCTTGTACAAATTTAGTAAAATATGTTTCACGTATATCACTGAAATATTTTAAAAACGAGTACAACGATTATGAGCAACAAAGAACAGAAGAAGACATACAAAAAATAAGACGAAATTCTGAGACTGAGTTTCCTCACAAAAGAAGAAATCAATTTTTGGCTGGCTTGTTTGCAGGATTGGCAATGGCAGGTTACGCACTTTCAAATGGAATAGTCAAGGTAAATTTTATTTATGCCGAAATAGATAAGTATATAACAAAATAAGTTTCATAGTAATAGTGCTTTTGTTATTAAACATAAATATTCTATTGATTTCAGTCATTCTAATGCAAGAAATATACACATACAAGGTGTCCCATGAGAATAGAGCAGTCTGTGTTACATGCTTATAGATGCCTTACATCACAAAAAATCAAGACTTTCCCGATTAAATATTTATAATATAACACTTTCTTATGTATTTTTTTATAGATTTCTACAATTTGCGTATAATTCAAATTTCTTCTTAATACCGTTGATAAACTTTATAAAAAGAAAGTTGTACTTAACATCTTATAAGCTATATTTTGATTTATAAAACTGACACATAATGTGACATAGTTAAACTTCTTTTTTGTAGTTATCGGGAAATTTTGAAATTTTGTAACTTCATTTATCAACGTGGGACGTTCAGCATAATGACTTTATCAAATAATAAAAAAGCGCAGTAATGTATTGATTTATTTGTATTTTAATAAATACATAATATTGGTTGGTTATTGTAAGAAGCTCACATGGTATTGCGTCTTAATATACTGAATTTTATTACAAATACTTTGATAGAATTTATTTCACATGTTTACACGTAATCGTACCAGACGAAAGGGAAGGATATTTCCATCGTTCATTTACTGATTGTATTCTAGTTCACGCAAGCGATAGATACTAATGTCAAAGTGCACGTGAAACTTAATATAAAAAGAATGCAGATTGAACCTTAATTTTATTTTTAGTCGAAGTTCGAGATTACCATTAAGTAAAAAGTACGGTTTTAACACTCCCTTAGTGTGCACTCTACTTACATCATGTAGTGATTTAACGAAGTTGCAAACTAGGAACGCATTTGCTAAGATCATCTATTCGTAGTAGACTTCTTAAATATTCAAATCGTATTCTATTTGTTAGAATAAGTAATCTCTGTCGTGGCATGCATGAGAAGGAAGCCGGAAGGTGCCGACTGGAGACATGCGTAGTGTGTGCGAGCATAAGCGTGCCATGTGAGATGTAGAGGACTTAAACAAAAGTAAAGACTGTTATTTTCTTTTTTTTTTTCCAAAGCATTATAAGTAGTTTATAATGGCTATTGTTATTGGCTGAGTATCAATGAATAAACTAGTAGTGTTAATTGTGAAGCACGCTTGTTCGATTAGTATCCTTGCAACACTATTTAATGTGTTCGTGAACAAGTCAGATTTCTAGATTATTACATCCGGCCTTTACTTGGTCCCCTTTTTCGTTGTCAATAAACGAGAAATGCTGATGCGTTTCGTAATATGTTATGCGAACGATTGCAACCAACTCTGTCGAGCTGATTCGGCAAAACAATATGTGTTTAGACCAGCGGTTGATCAATAGATCTTTCTGGTTTTGTTGAAATTTGCACGTGGTGTGCCGACTAAGGTTTAGCTCGAAGGACCAGAGATACCCATGAATTCTAAGTTGTATCTAATCTTTATTTTGATGAATCTTACTTTATACAAAACTGAGTTAGAGGGAGGAGAAAATATTTACAAATAGGAATCCTCGTAACTCCTTAGAGGGAGGCCTCTCTGGGGTAGGTTATGCCCCAAACTCTCACCACAGACATGGGAGGGAAGCCTTTGTCGACAGCGCGTGGGGGTAGTGGTTAGACTCCGTAGGGTGACATCACCCCGGAAAGGCCCAAGGGGTGACGGACCCCGAGGGTAGCGCGCTAACGGAAGACGCTCGGATTTTATGTTTACGATACGTCAATTACTATTGAGCAGAGACTCGGGACTCTAAAGTACATGTGTTTTTCAGACTCGTAAAACGATGAAGCGATTTCTAGGGTCTTTACGCCTCAATTCAAATTAACAAATGATTACCAATAAACTGACACTGTGTTTCCTCAAAAATAGCAAGCCCAATTCTTCCGTATCGTAAACTTAGTCTACCAGATGTCACACAATTATGATCGTCTTAACAATATGTAAGCATTCTCCTTTTTGATATTACGAATTATAACCCAACAAGGAATACTCTAAGAACCGAGAGCGCGAAGGAGAAGTTGAATTTCGAGTTATCGAAATCAGTTGAGGATCAAAGCGAGTCTCTGATTACTACCCACGCGAAAGCTGTAGCAGTGAAAGCGTATTGTAACATTTAGCACAAAACTGCATTAGAGTCGAAGGATGTCGTGAGTCGCAAAGTCCGAATCCGCCTTTTTAGACCATGTCGAGAGAATCCGCGAAGTTCAAGAAAGAAAGTGCGCACAAGCAACCACGGACGACTAGCAACCAGCTAAACCTACAAGGTGACGATGTTAAGATTGTACAGACAGCAAGAAGGAGTTGGTATGTAATTTGTATCTTGTGAAGTATATGAAATTGTTAAATCAAAGCATAGTCTACTGATTCACTTCTCCTCTTTTCTTACTCATTCATTTTCAAGATAAGTTTAATCAAGGTGTGCTTTAGCACTTTAAAAGAGCAAGAATCCTTAAGGTTGATCTCTGTCGCTTGAGACCACCGCCCGTCTAGTTAGGACGTAACAAGGTAATGCTTACAATAAGTATGCACATTTTTATGCAAATTCAATGTGCGGAAATATAGAAAATATATGCACAAGGCACGAAAAATATGTATAAAATATATGCTGCGACGTTGCGTTTCCCACATCATGGTTTCGCCTTGTCTCTGGGATATAAATGAAGAACTGGACGACTCTCCTGACCACCAAGCAGAATTTTCGTTACACTAAGCAAACCATTAATTCGTAGTATTTCTATGCCGAGCGTAGGGAGCTTTGTAAATTATACTTTCCTGGCAACTCTGCCATAGTCTCCGAATCTAGGTGAGCACACGAACGGCGTGGAACTAGGGTGCTCCACCACAAAGTCGAGAAAATTGCCACTTCCGCCGTGAACCAATGAACACCTGTTAAAAATTATAGTTGAGGACTGGTCCGACGGCGCTGCCATTCCGTTAAGCTCCATCGGATGCTATGAAATATAGCTCCATAACACACATTTTTTCTTATTAGCGATAGAAACAGATTGTAGACGTCTGGAATTACCATGATGTGACACGAAAGAGTCAAATTTACATAAATGATGGTGAAGTTTTTCAAACAACTGAGGAGATGGAATTCAGAGATTCCGATATTTCTTTGTATACAAACGACGTGCTAAGTGAATGCTCGTATTAGCACTGCCATACACAAAATGAATATTTGCCATTTTCACATTAAAATAATAAGTGAACATTGTGGTGTGGCCCGCGAGACGATTCTCAGGACGAGGTATGGGATTTAGTCTTTAGGTTCGTGAGCGATTGAAGGATTAGAATCCACCGGATTATTTCAGCAAATCTTCATTTATTGAACAAAGTCTGAACAGTTAACGAGCGTTCAAGTGGTCGCTTCGACCTGTCGACGCACAGTGGCGCATTTGAGGCTAAAAAGTGGCAAAAAAGCCGCCAAAAGTTAGCAAAGTGATCGGACGTGTTGTTGCATAAATAGTTATCAAATATATCGAAAAAAATATCAAATCCAAATAAATCAAAATCGTGTCAAAGAAAGAGAAAATGCCAAATCGATGCCAGGTCGTCGTTACATTAAATCGTCCGGGTTATCTAATGATGCTGCTAGTACTGAAAAGAAAGAGAACACACACGCAGATTTTGTTTTAGAATTTAAAATTTTATACTGAACTATGAATTCACGCGAACTGATTACGGAATTTTATGAGTCTATTCACTCCCGCCATACTGCACTCTTGAGTGAATCTATGCTCGAAAATTATTGTAAAATTAATGAAAATTAGTAACTGAACGAAGAAAGAAAGTAAAGGATAATTAATCCTCCTTGTCTTTTTATTAATCCTCCTACTTTCTATTAATCCTCCTCGTCATTATTCATCACTACCATCTGCTTAGATTGCAACGCGTTAATACTTAATTGACATAGAAGTTAGCGATGGTACAAATTTATATAGCGATAAGAAACTCTTCTATTAAAAAACTAATAGACTTGTATAGCCTTAAGAATAGTATTAAGTATTTCATTGTTAGAGTAGTGTTAAGTATTTCAAAACGTAAACAATTTTTAGATTAATAAATATTGTTATATATTAATTGAAAAGAGAAATCGTAGTCTATGAAATTTATTTCTTAACCGCACGCCACACGAATCCTACTCTCTGTTCACAGGTTAGCCGCTCTATCTGTGAACATTTTATGTACTATGACGCACGGTTAGTTATAATAGCCTAAATGTTCCAATTATATATCATTGGAGAAGAAATAAGGCAAATAAAAGAATAACATTTAGGATCAACTGAATGATTGAGGAACCAAATAAATTTATATATTCAACATCGTTATCTAAATTAGATTATAATAACTTCTATAGACTTAATTTTGAAAAAATATTGGTGGATAGAAGCTAATAATCCAAACATAGCTGATCTCATTACTAGATACAGAAACTATCTAGATAGTCGTAGAAATCATTAACATGTCAAAGGTAAATAAGATATGAAATATTTTATTTATTTAATTATAAATTAATCAGCATTAAGGGTATGCCTAATGCCTCCCATTGTATATAAATTAGTTTGTAATTTTAGTCTTATCTTAGGTTTAGCTTTTACTTAATTTTACTTAGTATTAATTTTAAGTTCTGTAATATTGTATCAGGGTTTTTTAAAAAATATTTTTCCCATGTATTAGTGCAGTTATTATAGTATAAATGTATAATTATGGTTTCTAAATCTACGCATGTTTTTTTCCTTAGCGTTTTCGCAGATATGTTATTCTAATGTGAGCCATTTACGAATGGCCCTATTGGAAAAAGCTAGGTATATCGTAAGGTGTTTTTTGTAAAGTTTGTTATCACCTGTTATTATATTATTGTATTGCTATTTGAATAAACTTTATATTTAAAAAAAAAAAAAGCGTCCGTCTGCTAAAGCGCTGCTACTTTTTAATCACAGGTTCGGTCCCCTCTGTGGGCTTATCATTTTTTATAGTCATTATTACCTTTTTTTTTCAATTCTTAATCATCGAATAATTATTAACATTTATTTTTAAATATTTTTTGAGAACATTTCAAAATATTTTAATCTGAAATACCTATAAAAGTAATTTTGGAGTGTTTTTCACGATTCCGTATTTGTTACTGTTAGAAATGTTTGATGTAACATAAAATCACTGTTAACAAATGATGCTAATCCACAATCTCAGAGAAAACCCTTTTTAGTTATACTTGGTTGGCACACATGTTTTATTTTTGCTGTTATGTGGCGTGTAGTTAAGTTGTCGTTCATACTCTCACGTTTTTGTGTGCTTTTCTAATCTTCTCTAATAAAACTTGTTTTTGCCTACACATCTCGTAATCATTTTGCATGCATACCCATAAATTCAATAGGTTATGGGCCCAGGTGCGCTATGAGATGTGTATTTAAGATTCTGCAAGATTAGAAAATCTAAAAGACAGTGTGTAGTGCAGTAAGGTTACGTCCCGCCACGTGCAAAAGTGAAAAAGGTAACCTCAAGCCAACATGATGGAGACCGACAGAGAAATAGCATCCATCAAGAAACTGCAAGGTATCGATAATTAGAACGTCTGGAATTTCCAAATAAGTGTAATCTTGAAAGCACAAAATGCCTGGGAAATATCACAAGGAATAAAATCTCTACCACAACCAGTAGTGGCTGAAGCTACAGATTCCGTGAGAAGAGAATATGAAAAAGAGGTAGCAGCCTGGTACAAAGCAGATGCAATAGCTCAAAAAACAATAGTTACAACAATATCAGAACATTTTATGATTTACATAATAAATTGCAATCCAGTCAGGCGAAGCTGAAGAGTGTCTACGAACAAAAGTCCGAAGCATCTACACATGTTCTGCAGCAGAAATGGTTTACTACAGTCAAGGAGAGTCCCAAAGATATTGCTACACATATAGCCAAACTGGAAGATTTTGCCTGTCGTTTAAGAGCAGCAGGTGAGGATATATCAGATAAAATAATAATCACAAAAATCTTGCTGACGTTACCTGCTAGCTACGATTACTTTATAAGTGCATGGGAGTCTACCACTGAAGTAGAGCGCACAAAAACAAACCTGATTGCTAGACTCACCATTGAAAAATTTCGTCAAGCCAACAGAGCAGACATGAACTGCAATGCCCTCGCATTGAAGGTGCAACATTCAAGAAGGAACGCAACTTATCAATACAAGAACAAAAATTCAGCAAAACCAGGAAAATGCTGCAAGTGTAATAAGCCTAGACATTGAGCAAGAGAGTGTCGCAGCAATGGACAAGGAAGAAATAGGAAAGCAGCGCCTCATGGTAAAGGTTTGATTAGTGAAGCTTTGGCTTCGATGCAGCAGCAAGGCGAAAGCGTGGACACATGGTTCTTGGACTTGGGCGCCAGCGACCACATGACACATGTAAAGGAGTGGTTTTTATCATACAAACCTCTGGATAAAGAAATATATGTATGTATAGGGGACCGAACTCATTTGAAAGCCTACGATAAGGGAGACATCAATGTTTCTTGCTTCGACGGAGAAAAGTGGAATCACAACCACTTAGCAAATGTCCTATATGTACCGAAATTTAATTATAATCTGTTCTCTTCTGGAGTAGCAATGGGCAAAGGTTTAGAATTACATTCCAATAATACCTCTTGTAAATTCCTAAAAGGAGAACGTGTCATTGCAGTGGGAGAACGAACACACAAATGTCATGAAGTTCAAAGTGGAGCCCCCACAACAAGAGTTGTGTACAGCACAGGCAAATGTATCAGCAACAGCGGAAGACAACACATTAGATCAGTGGCATCAGAAGCTTGCCCATCAGAACTTTGCCAGGGTCAAACACACTCTGGAGCATTATGATGTGAAGGTTAGAGATAAAAGGGAACCTTTCTGCGATGCTTGCGCCATCGGGAAGAGCCACCGACTACCTTTTCGCAAAAGTGACACCAAAACTGAATGCATTGAGGAAATAATCCATGCTCACGTATGTGGTCCTTTGCAAGTTAAGTCCATGAAAGGATCCAGGTATTTTTTGCTTTTGAAGGACGACTATTCACACTTCCGTCATGTGTATTTCTTAGCTGCCAAGTCGGACGTAGCAAATTGCATAAAGGACTATCTTAAGACAGTTGAAGAACATTGTCCAAAAGGAATCAAGGTTCTGAGAACGGACAACGGGCTCGAGTTTATCAACCACGATCTAACGACACTGCTGAAACACTATGGCATTCAACACCAGAGAACCGTAGCCTACTATCCGGAACAAAATGGGCCAATTGAGCCGTGAGAACCGAACAGTAATGGAAGCGGCCCGTACTTTCCTATACGCAAAAAGATTTGAAAAGAGATTCTGGGCGGAAGCAGTTAATATGGTCGTATATGTATTAAATCGCACAGACACTAGCAGTGTGAAAGATATTACGCCATATGAATTATGGCATAACCGGCAACCTAAAATTGAAGATTTACATATCTTCGGAGAAGAGGTTTATGTACATATCGCAAAACAGAAGAGGCAAAAGTTAGATGAGAAAGCTAAACTTGGTTATTTTGTGGGCTACGAAGAAAACACCAAGGGATTTAGAATCTTGTTACCACAGAAGGATACCGTAACTGTAACACGTGACGTGTTTTTTACTGGCAGAGGGGAGCCAGTAAATAAATTTTGCTTGAAACCAATGAATTCAAGTTTATTATACCTACCTGAAGAGATAGAAGAAGAGGGTAGTCACAATGAAAATAATCTAAGAGACTACTTGCCTGAAGTTGAAATAACTTGTGTACCTGAAAATAATTCGAGAGGGTACGTACCTGGAGAAAATCCACAAAGGAATGAACCTGTAGGTATAGAAGAAGGGTCAGAAGATACACCTGCACGAAGAAAGGAAACTCCTGAAAATTAGTCTCTGCATAAAAGAAGTCTGAGAGACAGAACTTCACTGAAGCTACCAGAACGTTACGACGACTGTGTGGACATAGATAACTTTTTCGTAGCAGAAAGTGATGAACCCTTATCTTACGAGGAAGCGATAGATAGCTACAACTCGAATAAGTGGAAGGAAGCGATACAAGAAGAATTAAACTGTCTCAATAAAAATGGAGTTTGGCAGTTGGTTGATAAGCCTGAAAAGAATGCTGTTTTGGACAATCGCTGGGTGTACAAGATTAAGAAAGATGCAAATGGAAAAAACACGCAGAGATACAAGGCAAGGCTAGTTGTAAAAGGATTTACGCAGAAATTGACTACCAGGAAACTTTTAGCCCAGTGGTGATGTTCGACTCAATCAGAATAATCTTAACAATTGCAGCTAGAGAGAAACTGATTTCGAAGCAGTTCAATGTTAAGACGGCCTTTTTAAATGGAAGTATAGAGAAAACTATCTATATGAAACAACCAGAGGGTTTTTCGGACGGGACCCTTCGTGTTTGCAAATTACTTAAGAGCATTTATGGGCTCAAGCAGTCTTCTAGATGTTGGAATCGCAAATTTACTAGTTTTCTAAAGAAGTTCAAGCTGAAAGCAACCATGGCAGACCCTTGTATATTTTGCAGCACAGATTCGGGAAGCTCATTGATTTTGGCGATCTATATTGACGATGGTATGATCGCAGCAAGGAGCGAAGTAGAAATCAATAATCTGCTTGACGGTCTGAAAACTGAATTTGAGATAACTCATTCTGATATTGGAATGTTTCTGGGCCTTAAAATCGAACAGAAATCAGATGGGTCAATTTTTTTGAATCAGTTTAGAATGGAAAACGCTAGTGCAGTAGCCATCCCTGCGGATCCCCATCAAGAAACCTGCACACAAGTGCACTCTGTTGATCAAGAAGAAGTTACTCAAGCACCATATAGGGAAGCCATAGGCAGTTTGATGTATTTGTCAACTGGTTCAAGATCTGATATCTCATTCGCAGTGAACCGAACAAGTCGGTACATGAACAAACCCACAAAAATTCAGTGGAACGTCGTGAAGAGAATAATTAAATATTTAAAAGGTACATTGCATCATGGATTGAAATTTGGGACGAATCAAGACACTCATATAAAAGTATATAGTGATGCTGACTACGTCGGAGAACTACAGACTAGACGATGCACTACAGGCTATGTGACTCTGTGGGGTTCGAATGTGATCACCTGGAACTCACAGCGTCAAGCATCTGTAGGTTTGTCTACGACTGATGCTGAATACATGGCGTCATGCCAAACAGTCAAAGAAATTGTATGGCTCCGTAAGCTTATAGGAGAATTAAGAGGTATGAGTCAATTGAAGATTTCTCTATATCTTGATAGTCAAAGTGCAATACAATTGATCCAGAACCCTGCTTTTCATAAAAGAACAAAGCATATAGACGTCAGGTTTCATTACATTAGAGAGAAGTGCCAAGAGAAGATGTTCTAGTTAGAGTACATCAGTACAAAAGGTCAAATCGCTGACATTCTAACGAAACCACTGGCCCAACTATATGTTCAAAGAAGACTGACTAAGGACTATACTTATGATATTAGATATTATTTTTGTAATCAGAGGGATATTTTCTATGCTACTGTAACGAATCGTGCGTTGTAATACATAAAACGTATTAAAACAGATAGAGCGGCTTACCTGTGAACAGGGAGTAGGATTCGTGTGGCGTGCGGTTTTAAAATAGAACATGAAATGATTTATTAACTTAAATGGTATACACTATTAAAGCACTTAATTCTATTCTTACAATTGTACAACCTTCAGTCTTCGATGAGATGGATCCATGTTAAACTATGGATCAACAGTTGTCTCGAGATTCTACCTCGACGGAATATTGATTACTTAGAATTTGAGCAGGTGGCAGTGATGATCAATGCTAATGTGGATTAAGGGAAGGCCAAGGAGCTGGTTGAAGCTGCTTCGGTCGGTAATCAAGGAGGTGATCGAAGCTGCCTCGATTCGGAGGATCCAAGGAGCTGGTTAGAGCTGCCTCAGTTAGGAGTGATCTAGGAGCTAGCTAAAGCTGCCTAGATCGAAGGAACCAAGGAGCTGGTTAAAGCTGCCTTGAACGAGGGAACCAAGTAGTAGTTGTGAGTATTAGGCATCAAGGACAGATTCTGCTGAGTATGAAGAATGAAAAAGTGAGCATCAGAAAACTTGCAGCATAAATCATGAAGGATCTTCGAGAAAAATGAAAGTGGAACCGATGGAAGAAATATTTGCAAGATCTATGGTACGTTACGACATTATGTACACAAATTACATTGGCAACAGCGACTACTTCAGCGTATGAAGATACTGAAATAAGAAAAAAGGGTGTATTGGACACATTCAGAAACGAATGAGTAAAAGGCTTAGGCAGTGTATTCAAAAAAATAAAGGCATTGGAGGACGGAAAAAGTTGACGGGAAAATTAATTGATAAATTGACTATTTATTATGGTTTATCTATAAGGAGAAATTGTAATCCAGTAGAGGAGATGAAGAAAGCTATTTGGGCTACATTCAACCATTATAGCTCAACAGACGAACATCCAAATCACTAATTTTGTCCCGATGGAATCGACTCTTGGTGTACTTTGCACAAAGCAAAAGAGAGGGAAAGCTTCATACGTACACACACACACTTATACACTTGCTCCCGAAGTCTTTACTGCCATTAGGCCAATATACGAAAACCTGAATAAAAAAACATTACTACAGCGTTGTCTAGGAGGATGTACACAAAACAATAAAAAAAGTTTAAATAACTTGATTTGGAAAATTTCAACTAAAGAAGTTCATTGTGGGTTGAATATAGTGCAGATTGCTGCTAACATTGCTGCATGTACTTTTAATACTGGGGCTTCATCCCTTTTAAAAATAATGCAAGCAATGGAAATCAACTGTGGGTTAAATGCCCATCGGTGGGCTGCCTCTGAGGACAGTCGACGTATAAGCTTGGCGAACCGTGCATCTGCAGCGTAACGTCCCTAAAACGATGCTACGTTGTCCATAGAAGAGCGGCTTTCCAGTGGACAAAAAGGTGGGGGTTTATGTGGCGTGCGGTTGAGTTGAAATCCAAGGCTTATATCTTTCTTAACAATAATTTATTCAATAATACTTATTCTATTCCTAACGTTAATACAACATCGATAACTATTCTAATCTGGTTAGATAAAATCATAAGATGATATGAAGTTATATTATGTGTGATTATCTATATGTGAGGTTATATTGAACGTGATTATAATTATCTATCAATTATCTCGATAACGCAAGAGTTATGCAAATACGATATACATGTCGTTGAACGAGAGTTAGGTATATGTGATGATTCATATTATTCGCGGTAGAGGATCCTCTATACAAGGTGAAGTGTATTGTGTGTGTGTGTGTCTGCAATAGATCGTGTCTCGCATGCCCTGGTCGCTGCCAAAGTTATAGGTGGCTATAACCTCAGAGCGGTCTCAAGGTTCCATGAAACATATAATCTTTGCCTTAATTGCCTAAGCATCCGTAAGCCCTTCGTTGTCTTTTCTATATCAGTTGCTACCCTGGAGAAAAGACTCTTCGGGAGCGGTCTTAGAAATGTGTCCGACTAGGAATGGCTTCTAGCGCTTGTTGGCAGGCGGTTTGTCTGCTTCTGACGAGCACGAACTCTATATTAAAGGAGCATCAATTACTATTTGCTAGAACGGTCGCTACCTCTAAGGGACCGGTCTCGATCTATTAGTATATCAGCTTCCTCCAAGATGTCGCCCGTACTGCACTTCACAGGAATCATCGTAGTGCACCTGTCATAAGGTTATTTCAGACTGAACCTGTAAAGGAGCATCAAATACTCTTGATCGCTGGAAAATGGTCGGCACCACTAGAGGAGCGGTCTCGATCTCACTAGACGAGTATATCAGCTGCCTTTAAGATCTTCGTCTGTTCGGAACTCGATGGCAGGAGGAAGTGTATCTCTTGCTGCTTATATACCCGCTAATCGGAGTTCGCGCCTGCGTAATGTCTTACTTTCTAATGGCGGTCTTATTCTAATCGTAAATGAAATCGGACGATATACGTTGTGTTTATGTTAAAATATAATTGAAACATATATATGATATAAAAATAAGGTACAAAAATATTAATTAGTATTAAGATAATAGAATACGCGGTAATATAATAATAAAGTATTAGAAGGATACAGATGGTAATAGATAGAGAGAGATGGTAATAGGTAGAGAGAGATAGTAATAGATAGAATGAGAGGGAAGACCGTGGGTTGTTACAGCAGCGTCAATAAAGGAAGCTAGAACACAACTTAAACGTGCCAAAAAAAATAAAATGGAAGCTACAATGCCAAGGGAAGGTGAATTTTATGGTCCAGGAATCGATGATTCAATGTAAGTATGAAAAAAAATGTATGTTAACTTTACGTATACTTGAAACTTTAAACGCGTTTTTCTCAAAATGGTTTTCTCAGGAACGGTAACCATTATATCTCAAAAACTAATGGACCGATTTACTTAAAATTTAACACAGGGATTGTTAATATAATTATCTAGTTTTTGACGTAGGATTTGTGTTCTAAACATCATAGTTTTTTTTTAATAAATTAAAGAAGTTCACATTTTTAGTCATAAATTCGACTTCTATGTTAAAATACCCGCCATTTTGCGAAAAATTGGAAAAAAAGAAATCGGCTATGACAAATACTAGTTTTTTATGTCTTTTTTTGTTTTTTTGCCACCCTACCACCCTTCCCCGGTATGTAATTGCACCTACGGTACTGTTCTTCATTACTTCGCAGGTCCGGTTACCGGGGCCTCATGAACTCTAAACTTCTTTTTCTTTTTCCTTGTTATGTCTCTTTTATTTCATACTTATATCCTTAAATTTTATTCCATTCGCTGTCCGTCTGGGATAAGAATAACTACTATCTAGGTCTATCGATAAAATATGTACAATTTGTTTTTGAAACTAAGTAAAATAAATAATTAATTAAAAAAATTTTAATAAATAAAAAAAACTATTTACAATTGTGAACAGCGTTTTCTTAGTATATTGTATTTTAAATTCCTCACGTTTCTAACATTTCGCTACATTATTTATTCCTCTTAATCGTTTAGATCTAGTTCTTATCTTTCCTGGCTGCCTTTTGAATCTCTTTTTCATATATTTCTTTCTTTTTTAGCATGTCAATAAAAAAACCTCCTATAGCATTGCATTTAGCTTCGCTTTTTTGCATTTCTTTTATCATATTCTCAGGTATCTATGTCTGGATCTCTGCTTTCTCTATCATCTCTTCTCTTTGACTACTCCACATTTTACAAGTGAAAAACGTGTGTTCTAGTCGTCCCTTGTTCCACATCGAAATCAGCACGCTTCGTTATCCGTCTTCGCTATTCTTCTATACGAGTTGAAGCAGCCATGGCCACTAAGCGCCTGCGTGAGGCGGTAGTTTAGTGATCCATATCACCTTTTTTGCCACTTATCTATGTTTTTGATTACCTTATAGGTCCATCTTCCATTAATAGAGCCGTCCCATCTCTCTTGTCAAATTACCGCAAATTTTTTGTTTATTTTCTCCTCGTGTTCCTTTAGTTTTTTAGTATATTCTTTTTCCGTGTTTTTATTATTTTGTATTTTCCTTCTCTTTTCTAACTCCTTTCTTTTATACACTTCTGTTCTGGCTACTATTTGTAGCTCAATCGGTAGAATCCCTGTTATCACCGTTAGTGTGTCAATGGAGACAGTTCCGTAGGCCCTTACAATTCGCCCCAATCCAATCTTTTGTGCCGCGAGTAATTTTTTCCTATTGGTCTGTAGTTTAACTGCCTTGTGCCAAATGGATGCTGCATACAGTATTACCGACTCTAAAATTTTGTAGTAGATTCTTCTATTTTTTTCGTTAGGACCACCCATATTATCCATTAACACTTTGACTGCCACGTTGGTCATATATGACCGGCCACGGTTTCTCCTGTGACGCCACGGTGGTCATTGGTGACCGAAGTACTTAATCGTAACAAAGACTTGTTTTAATTTGTCGTTATCAATCGTAACCAACGCGTCACAATGGTCACCTGTGACCACCAATATAAATACTCTCATGGCGTCCTGAGCGAAACATGTAATTTCGGCGTGGCAGTCAAAGTGTTAACTCCTAACTTATCTATTAACTCCTTTTCGTGTTGCTGACTCCACATATATTTTAAAATTTTTACTTTCTTCAAAATTAACCACTAAGTATGTAACGTTAGTTGCAGGTTTGATCTCATGGTCCAATATGTTTAATCTAAAGTCTTTATTAACTTTTTTCTTATTCATGAAAATATACTTTGTTTTTTCGCCCGCAATCTCTAGTCCAGCCTGATTTATCCATGCATTTATATGTTCTGTCATAATCTTTTCTGCTTTTTGTTTTAGGTGTTTCAGGTTCCTATCAGTTACCACGAGGCCCACGTCGTCCGCGAAGCCGATCAGGTGTGCATCAGCAGGTAAGTTCATTTTTAATAAGTTGTCATAGGTCACATTCCAAAGGATGGGTCCAAGGATGGATCCCTGCGGTACACCTTTATACATTTGCTTCTGTATCCATCCGTCTGTAGATAAATATTTTATTTTTTAAGTAGTCTTTTATAATATTAATTAAGTACATCAGTAATCCTTTCTGTTGTAGTGTTTAAACTATTTGCATCCATTTTAGCGTATTAAACGCGTTTTTAATATCAATCATAATTAATATGACGAATTTCTTTTTAAGTGTAGCGTTTGCAGCCAATTTTTTTACTTTCATCATTGCCTTCATTGTGGATTTGCCTTTTGCATATTCATATTGGTTTGCAGCGAAAGGAGGTTCACCTAGATGTTCCATAATTTTATCCTTGATAATATATTCGTAAATTTTTGCCCATGCGTCAATTATGCATAAAGGTCTAAATGCATTGTCAGAACTTGTATATCTGCCCGCTTTATATATTAGGATCATCCTTTGTGTTTTCTAGGTCTCCGGGAATTTATGAGCCGCGATATATCCGTTTAACATGTTTACAATTCTTTTGGTATCGTTTAGAACTAGCCATTTTATTAACTCAATAGAGATACCGTCGATACCTGGAGCTTTTTATCTTTTAATTGTTTTGCCGCATTTTTTAGATCTTCGCTATTTATAAATTTTTTAATCGTTTTATTCGTTAGTTTAGTATCTTGTATTTTATCCATTTTAGGTTTTAGCATTTTAAATTCTTCTAAATTTTTAAGGTTGGCTGGGAATAATGTATTTATTATACGCTTGGCTTTATCCATTACTATCTTTGGTGTAGGTAGTTTGCTTCTTACTTTATTTATTATGATTTTATAGGGTTTTCCCCATAAGTCTTTATCAAGCTCACTACATAATTTTCTCCACGCATCGACTTTCGCGTCCCATATTTTATATCTTAGTGTTTTCCTTGCTTCTTTAAATTCTTTTTCTAATTCGTTAAATTGTGGTAGATTTCTTTTCCTGGCTCTCTGGTAGATTCTTTTTGAGTTTATATCCTTCCTAAGGGCAGTTAGCTCGGAGTTCCACCAAGGATTTGGTGGTTGTGTACCATTTCCTGTCTTTTTAATCTTCATAGCTTCCGCGCATGCCAACCAGACTGCACGTAGGTACTCTTTTATTTTATTTATACTCATATATTCGTTATTTGTAATATCATATTCACCTATGTATAGATCCATTGTAGTTTTAAATAATTTTTTATCTAATGTTTTAAATGACCAGGTTTTAAATTTTTCATTAGTTTTAATTTGTTCATGTTTCGTTATAAGGTGGTGGAGTACATACTTGTGATCTGAGGCACTATCTGTATCCAATACTCTGCTACTTTTAATCATATCGTATGTTTTTCTGTCGCAGCTTAGGATATTTATTTTAGATTTTCTATTGTTCCTTTCAAAAGTGTAACATCCTTGTGTAATTACTGGGATTAAGTGTATCTCTTCAATGGCCTCGAGTAACATTATTTTGTCTAGATCCCTATGCGGAGGATTTAGCATTGAAGTCACCTGCCAGTATAATACTTCGTTTAGTTTCAGATCTTATTTTTATAATTTCTTCCAATATACCGGCGTATTCTTCTAACCATATATTTGGTGAGATATATACACTTACTATCATAATCTTACCCACTATAACACCGACATAGTCGTTACCAATGATAGGATCTTCGTCATTATTTATAATATTATTTAACTTCGTAATCCATATCGCTGCTTTTCTACTTGTCTTCACCACCCAATTCGGTTCGGGGTATAATAGTTCAGATTCTAACACGATATCTATCTTTAATTCTTTTACAGTCTGTCTCATTAAGTCATGAGCCATTTTACAATGGTTTAAGTTTATTTGTAAAATTTTAACCTCCTCATTGGTATTAGTATTTACCTTTTTACATCTCTTTAATCGTGTTTTATCGCCGTGTTTTTTATTGTTCGTTTTATTCGCCATTTTTATTCTTATTACTATTTATAACGTTTTTCATTTTAGTATTTGCATTTCTATACAGTTTATTATTTATATTATTATTTACACCTTTATCCACGTTTTTTATCACGTTTTTATATTGTGGGCATCTAATGGCTCCAGCAACGTAGCTCCTGTCTTCTAGTTTAACACCTCTTCTAGCGCATAATACGCAGTCTGATCTGTTTATACATTTCTCAATGTGATGGTCATTTTGCCCACATTTGCGACAAATACTTTCTTCATCTATCGGGGTTTTGCAATTATATGATGTATGTAGGGTTTTCATTTTAGTTTCTTCTCCCATTGCTGCTGTTATAATGTCCCTAAGTTCTTCTGAACTACCCTCTTTAATTAATTCGATAAGTAGATCACCTGCTCTCGATTTGATTATTTTCTTGATATTCGTAAGCTTTCTTTTAGTTCTTTCAGCTATGTCTTTAAATAAGTCAGCATACGACTTCTTGTTAGTTGTTTTTATCACTATTGCCTCGGTTCTTTGTGGGGGCTGTTTAAAAGCCTTTTTATTTCTGATACTTTCCTCTTGTCCTTCATTTCTTGTAGTTCTTGAAGTTCTAGAGGCTGCACTATTCACCGTCATTTCCGTCATATTATCCTTTGTTTCATATCTATATGTCAGATCCCTTCTCCTCTTCCTTCGAACCTCTTCCCATCCTTGAGATTCTGATTCATCCGTTATATACTCCTCATCCCATTCGTAATACTTATCCATCCGAAAATTTCGACTTTCCGTATTCCAATATCCCGTTCCTTCACTCTCCTTCCCGTCTCTTGTCCTATCCTGTTCTGTGACCCCACTCCTGTCCTCCATCCTTTTATCCCTCATTCTATTTATTCTTTTCACAGATTCTGGTTCCTGTACTTCACTGTTTGGAATCTCATCATTCTGTATGTAGATCCACCGGCCGCGGTTTTGGTTTTGACTCCATTCTCTGTATTTCTTGGGCGTATTTCCCGTAGGAGGGGAAATCTGCTTTCACTTCTTGAATATTTTCAAGGAGTGATCACTTCATCCTCAATTATTTTTGGTCTGGACTTTGTGTCCGTGCTTGTTGTGTCCTCAGAGGCAGTATCATAGACGGTGGTTAGGCCGATGACTATTTCTTTCTGTTCATCAAGTTTTTTCATTTCCCAGATATTTTTCGCAATAGATTTTATACTATCTAGGTGTCCCATCATTTGGCAGTACTTTTCAAGATCCGCTTTTCTGATATAACTAGTTTTCATCAGTTTGAGGCCAATTTCATTGTCGATCTTCTTCATTTCCTTTATGTAGCTCAATATTTCTCTAATCCTTGTTTTAAGGGAATCCTCACTTCCCTTATCTTTATTTAATTTTAATCCTGTTTCAGTATCTATTATAGTTATTGTTTTTATTCACATTTTTCGTCAAATATTCTATAGATCTTCTAAGTTCTGTCTTTTTAATATTTATCTCCTTACCTAGTCTTTTTAAGCTTGTAGCTAATCCTCTTTACGATATTGTAATTCTAACTCACTATCGCTCTTCACCGTATTGTCGGCTGTAATCCTTTTAACATCGAGACCCCGCTTGGTCAGGTCCGCGACACCAGCTAACCCACTGCCACAGAGAACACTGGAATCTCCTGTGCCCGGACGATCCCCCAGCAGGGGCCTTATATCTTCTTTCTTGAGTCGTACTTCCACTTTTGCGCAACCATTTGCGGGATGGAAGCAACCCAAGAAAAAACTCCTACAACTTCGCAATGTGTGTGTGTGTGTGTGTGTACATCGATCATTTACACTGGAGTCCTACAGTCACTGACGACTGTTTGACCCAGGCGAGGATCGATATGTGTATGTGTGTGATTTGCGCGCGGGTGTGAGGCTGTAAGTGTACTATGAAATTTGGATAGTGTGTGTATGTGCACGTGTTAGTCTTCTATGTCTACCTTGAGAATAATTTTTCTTTTTTTGTTTTAGATCAAAAACAACGAAGATACTGTAACGTGCCTCTTCCCTCTCAGATAGCACATTATCGATTGAATACCTTGTGCTTCGAATGACATCTTCCCACCGAACTACTGGACACTTTCGCACATGAAACGTGGACAATATTGTCTCACCTGGACGATAGGATACCTTTGCACACGTTCCCACCTGAACTGTTAGAAACCTTTGCACACGGTCCGACTGAGATCATAATCCCCTTAGTATAAATATCTCCTGAGTTAGTGATTGTTTAACTGTCAATATATTAAGAACATAAGTTCTTGTTAATAAATCAAAGCTATTCATATTCCGGTGTTACGATTATTACGACCTCCAATCACTCTCTTTAAAACCACGTTTCGACGAAAACTTTCCACATCGTGTTTTACGTGACAATAGGATGGTTACCGCGGACGCGCCGGTTTAAGAAACCACAGTACAAAAACTACAACCACGCCGCTTCATCTTAAAATTTTTAAACGAAAATAATATCAATCCGGCCTACCTTTCCCTCTCATAGGTGTATGTAGCCCGTTAAATCCCCGTCAGGCAGTCCGCCAGCGGAACGCCCATGTCTATCGCATTGGCTTTTCGCACTGTGACGGAGGTTGCCACACATACGCGGCGAGGCGTATGTTCGCCCGTAAGTCCCTCTTCCATTGTAGGGTGAGTCCACGTGCTGGCCCCTAGCGCTTAAACCATCCCCCCTCGGGAGGAGGGGGGGGGGCATAGCCCTATCCTCTCTACCCCCCAATCTGTGGTGGTCCTATACTAGCGAAGAACGTTTATGGTTCTTTCCTGATGGAGTACACCCCACCCTCTCGAATGCCCCACCCCGCTACCGCGACCCGGTGTGCTCTCTTCTAAACGAAGCAACCATGCCCCGTTAGCACCTGTGTCGTGTAATAGCCGATTCCTGGTACGTATTCGCGTCATGCCACAGTGCTCGGAATACGGCGGTGTCCACCGTCTATTCCTCTCTTCGTCCCACTGCAGCTGCCATTGCTGCAGTGTCATCTCTCTAGTCTCTTTCTTCTTCTGTTTCTTCCACTGAGAAAGTTCCTCGTCATTTTCGGGCCGCACCTGGCTTGTAGTCCTGACTAGGATTGCCATTCATTAGTCGCGTCAGTTCCCTTGCCTTTCCGTCCCTGGTCGTAGTTTTGCTGCGGAGCCTGCCTTCTGTTGCCTCCCTCTTCTGCCTGGGAGCAGGTAAGGAACCTACGGTGTTCTTTTGCGCTACGCGACCCTTTCCAAACAAATCAGTTAGCATAAGTATACGGTTCTTTCGGAACACCCGCTAGCATTTCCCACGCGGTATGTCTCAGTATCAGTAGGAAGAGGAGCAGACTCCGCAGCACAGCTAGGCGAGGGACGAAAAGGTAAAGGGACTGTCGCGATTAAAGGATAGCAACTGCGGTCCTGACCGGACCCAGAAGCTGGTGTGTTTCCTCGAATAACCACCTTCTCTCCTGGATCTTCGGGAGGATTGGCGGTACATTATACAAAATGCAGAGCACGTTATGACTGGCAGTCTTATAATCACAGACCACTCTATTCAGGCTCATGCATTGCGTTCTGTTTAATATCATTTTGTTGCGGGCCATCCCCGCTTTCTCCGCTCACATGGATGATACGTATAACACGATACTTTCAACCACAGTGTGGTACATCATTCTCACCATGCTCTTCGGTCCTCCGAGGTTTGTGGTCAGCCTCACTAGGCTACTCGCCATTCTAATGGCCTTGTTACAGACCATGGTGAGGTGCTCTCCATAGTTACGCCTTCTATCAATTTGTACCCCTAGGTACTTTACCGAGTTCTGTGGGGGTATGAGCTGCCCTCCACAGTTTAACTCAAACCCTCGGGGGATACTCTTAGATTTCAGGAATGTGAACTCTGTTTTGACCAATGCCAGCGTCAGTTCGTGCTGTCTTAGCCATCCTCCAATGATTAGAGTGGCCTTCTCTGCAATTAGCCTTAGGGTCTCCAAAAGTGTCGCCATGATCGTCATGCTCACGTGATCTGCGAAGATGCGCACCCGGCATCTCAAGGGTAGCCTGGTTTGCAGGAGCCCATCGTATACCAGGTTCCATAGCAATGGCCCTATGATGGACCTTTTTGGCACCCCCATGAACACTCTCACGACTCGTCAGTGACTCTCAACTATGAAGACCGCCCTTCTGCCCTTAAAACAGGAGTAAAGAAGTCTCCTACGAAACCTTGGGACCTCTCTATCTCTTAGCTCTCGGAAGATGTCTTCTCACCTGAGGGTGTTAAAGACATTCTTGATGTCATAAGTGACGAGCGCAGAGAATTTGTGTTCTAACGTCGCCTCCTTCGCATTACGTCGCACAGTCTCCAGGGCCTGGACCGTGCTTCGACCTTTCCTGAACCCATACTGATTGGGTATTATTGTGTCTTCCAGTATGTTCATTAGTCTCGTCTGTATTATACTCTTGATGAGCTTAGCTCCAGAGTCCGTTATACATACTGGGCGGTATGCTCCTGGTGCGCTCTATGTTCTTTCCCAGGTTTCGCTATTAGCGTAACCTGGCTGGTTCTCGAGAGTTTCGGAAATACGTCCGCCTCGAACACGCTGTTAACCAGCGCTAACATCTTTGACGTGTAGTAATTCCCGATTTCCTTCTATCTCCCGATAGTATGCTATCTCACCTGGGAGCCTAGCTGTATTAATCTTCTTCACTGCTTCTTGCAGTTCCTCTGGCGTTACCACCCATTCTGGTTTCTCCGTAATCAGTTTGTTCGGATATTCAATACCCCTTATGGGGTCCCCAGTCTGTGTTCCATCCGGTTTTGGGATTAATTCTCGTATAACCCTTATAGTCGTTGCCGTGGACAGGCACGGAGGAGGCGCCATTGGTCCTGAGACGTTTCGTCACTGCTCTATAGGGTTTTCCCCAAGGGATCTATGTTCAGGTCCTCACAGAACTTCTGCCATTCCTCCGTCCTGGCCTAGGCAAGCGCTTGGCTCAGGGTCTTACAAATCTCCTGGTACTTTACCTCTCACGTGCTGCCAGTATAGCCGGGTCCTTTACGTAGGTTCTTTGTCTGAGCCTACGTATTGGGTTAGCCTCCTTCTTCATGACCTTGAATTCAGGCGTCCGGCAGACATTTCCTAGATTTCTAGGTGTCCTCGGCAGGGCTGTCTCCCTCATTGAGTCCTCGCAAGTTTTCTGCAGGATCCCAATGTATCTTCGTTAGTGATGTAACGAATATTCATATTCGCGTTCGCATTCGTTTCTCCGACTCGTTTCTTAACACTGGCATTCGCATTCGCATTCACAAAAATTCATGCGAATATTTTGCGAATATGAACGTCAAATAAAATAAATAATATTTGGTAAATAAAACAATAAAATATCAGTTTCTTATCATTTTTATTAGAAAACTTTTTCTTTGTAACTCAACCTGGCCTTGTAATCATATCTGTAATAATTAACCTTTACTTTAATTAGTATTACCTTACCTACATTCTATAATATTAGTTAATAAAGCGTTAGACTTAGTTTTATAATAAAGAATGAATTTAACATTAGAAATTAGTGTGTATATGCAACAATTATTAGTGTGTATATGCAAACAAACAAAAACGTATTCTTCTCTTAAATTTTTAGCAGTCTTATCTTTACATAAATCGAGGTACTTTTGTTTCGAATTCAAAATAATCATCTTCTTTTATGAAACTAAAAATATCAATAATTGTTCATTATACAAAAACTATATTTTTAAACTAAACTTTTTTTACTTTAAGATTAAAAAAAAAAACAAAGAACATAATTTAACTTTAAACAAACAAAAACGTCATTTCTCTCTTAAACTTCGTTTAGTAAAAAAATTACCAAAACAAAGTTACTATGTTATTTCTCTGCTTTTTGTAACATCTATAAATCTTTTAAAGTAATATAATGATCTTTTAACAACCAATTAATAATTAAAGTTCAGTAGAGGAATATTAAGGGAGTACGGTAGTCACGTGACTTTTCGAGATTACCAGATCGGTATCTGCTATTACAACTTTCGTTACAGGAATAGTATTACCCACAGACACGTGGCTGCCTGATGAATGCAAGATGGAGCCATTCTATGATTTTGAATTCGGGATGCAGCTTAAAAAATTTTTCCCTCTACTGCACAGACTACTATACGAGCTATGTGTACGTGAACTCGACGCTTCGCGACCGACTTCGGACATTTGCGGAAAGTAGAGAGAGTGCGAATATGAGTCTTACTCTCTCACTCTTGAAACGCCATATTCAACTGGTCAAATCCCTGCAAGAGGCACGAGCCACGCGCGATGTTTCCGATTGTTGAGATAATTTCAGTGATTCAATATAGCACTGAATCGTTTGAATGTAGTGATATTTATTAAATGACACAATGAACAACAACCGTTCGCTATTACGCCGCTAAGCCGCGGGCTTACTGTTCGGTCGAGCCCGCAGATTTCGAAAAACCCGTACGCGAAGGCTTTCTTCCTGTCGCACGGTCTACACGACCACCAGGAGTCGGCCCTATCGAAATTTCGCGTTCAAACCGAGCTATTCCGAGTCAACCGGGAAAAAAATTGGGGAAGACTACGTAGGAAGACTACCTACGACCCAGTCGGCGTCACGTACAATAAGAAGGCCGAGATCGCTGCGTGCGGCAGGATTGCTGCGTTCGCTCGTGTCACGCGACCTCGCGACCAATAATTATTGGCGCCGTTTGAATAACAATCGTTGATGGGTAGGGACTCCTTGAGTTCCCCTGGAACTCTTCTTGCGGCGAGAATCCAAGACGCAGTATTAGACGCTGTACTTCCGGGATCCGCTGCCATCATCTGCCCACGAGATGGCTCCCGTAGCAATGTCCCTGCGCCTCTCCGGTAAGAACTTCTCCCCGGAACGCGGGGCGAGGTGGGCAACCTCGCGCGCGTCGCTGGTTCTCATCCATCGGCGCGTCCTCATATAACCGTGGTGCAGCCCTCCCATCGTGTGTCCTCCCTGAGTTGGCTCGATGGGCCACGACAGCTTCCCAATCGCCGGGTGGAGTGACTCTGGAGCGGTGGGTACCCTGGCCGCTCCCCAATTGCGAAGATCCGCCACAAGAGGCCGTGTTGATGGCTCCGTTATTGTCTCGCAACCTGTTTCCTGCCAATGCTCGCATCTAGGCCACCGAGATAACCATGCTAGCTTGAGCGTAATAGATATTAGTAATGAGTAATAGATATTAATAAGATTAGTTAATAGAGATATTAGTAACGCGTTAGATTCCCGATGGTGCGCTCTAAAAGCCTCTCTTGCCCCGGGGAGAGTTCGGCTTTGTGACTGGCACTCGTGCCACGCATCTACAGCATCTACGTACCTTTTTTATATTATTCAGTAACTCTTGTCGTGGCGATACAACTCATCTGTATCTAGTATTGTCCTCCTTATTTCGTATTTTGGTCAGCTCACAAATGTCGAAGGGCATTGTTTCCACCGGCAACTAGGCCGAGTCACTAAAAGTTCTAAAGTAGTTAATAAAAATACAATCCATCTTTGATACGTAAGAACTATATGTACTTATATGTCATAACTTTCATAGTATTATTATACACCTGTAGATCGATGGAGATCTGTTTAAAAAGTAGATCGCAAAAGTAATCTTGACCAGTTTTTCCAAAGTAAAATTTTTTTCTGTGTATTGTAAAAAATGTGAAAAGAACTCAGCTGTTCTATTGAAAAATAATATTGAAGTTCTAATCAATTTTGAACTCAGTTTAAGTTTTCTGACAGCCTGTACTTATAGAAACCAGAAAATTACAGTTATAAAATACAGTTATACAGTCATAAAATCTGTGATAAAAATTTAAGCGTAGCGAAAACGATTTCTAATAAAATCTTGGATGAAAAATGTCTTCGTTTTATGTAGCTACATTGACTCCGACTATTTGATACTCCCATCAGAGAAATTTGCCGATCGCAAAGAGTTAAATATGTCTGGGCAAATAGAAATATCATGCGCGATTTGTGCCGTCTGTCGGCAACTTGGATAGTATTTCAAGAGCGAGAGAGTAAGGTTTACTTTATATTCGCGTTCTCTTTTGCCTTTCCGAATCTGTCCGAACTGGCCCGAAGCGACGAGCTCATGTACATGCAACTCCTAAGGTGGTGAGTGCAGTGGAGGAGGAAATTTTCAATAACTCGCTTCCCCAATTTGGGTATCACAGATTCTGATAACACATCGGCAGTCTTTCAAATTAGACGCCACTTGGTTCGCAAAAGCCTAACTAAATTTGTCACATTTTTTGCTTTGTTTTATGGATAACCCAGCCAAAAGCAGTACTGTGGTATGGTTTTACGGCCTGACACTTTTCGTCCTTATATGAGAACATTATGAACTGGGAAAGGGTTCATTCGATAGAAAAAAGTACAACGCAGCGCAGTCAACTCGCGATTTCGTTCAAAACACTCTCTAAATTACATAAAAATGCTTAAATTTCTATAGCTGTCAATGGTAGATTTTTGCTCTACTTTATAACACTCGTATTACTAAATATCAGCAGAATTTCGTTAAATCTAGTTGTAAACCCCTGTTTTTGCCTAATTTTGTTCGTAATGTTGCTGCTCTGACATATTTGATCGTACATTCTTAAGCTTCAAAAATAAAAGCTTTGAAGTCTTTTCTCCTTCAAGTCTATTTCGATGCGGTGTATAAATAAGCTTAGCACTACTAAACATTTGCTCGCTCGGGACACTCGTTGATGGTGTGACTAAATCATGCCTCGCTATAGGAAAAAGAAGCCCGTACTTCTGTTTGTTCATCTTCCACCATGTTAGAGGGTCAACGATATTTGCCACGCGTTTTTCCGCTAAATATTCTGTAATAGTTTTTCGGATTAAGAGATGAGCAGGATTTTGGTAACTGTAACTATTGAGTGGAATTTCATCTTCTCCTTCACTGTCACTCGAATCCATTAGTAAAGTCATCTTGTCCATCAAAGATACACTTTTGTTTACGGAATCTCTATTATTATTTGCATTCAATCTAACACGCTTCGCATTCGGACAACGTGAGCTTGAAGGTGTGTCTGTCTGACTGTCTTCAAGCAAATCCATAATATGCTGTGATACGCACTTTAGTCGACGTACTTTTAAGAAATTTGATCAACGAAGGTTGCCGTGACAAACAATATTTCATTTTCTAAAACTGAAAATTTTCTAATGAGTTCCTCTTTCAACACGGCTGTTGTGTCACCAATGTGTTCATCAGATAAATCAAGATCATTAAGAACGGTTTCCAAAGTGGCGATTAAGGGAATCACTGACGATGTAGAAACATTGGCCGCACTTAATTCTTTGGTTATTTCTTCAAACACTCCTACTTAGTAAACCGATAAGTGTTTCAATGATCATCCATTCTTCGGAAATCAATTGGGAAGTTTCATTATTTGTGGGCGCGTAAAGACAGAGGTTCTTTAAGCTGCAAAATTCGTTCTAACATATAAAAGGTGGCTCTTGTATAATCTTAAGGGGTGTTTGATTAAGTCTCTTCTGTAAAGTTCTGAGCTCGTCTTGAGCAGTATTCGAATAGTGAAAATGTGTTCCCATCTTTTTGCATTTATTTATTGCAACCGCGACAGTTTCTTAAGCTTTCAGCTTTTCTTTTAACACGTTTTGAATCTTGTGTGACGCACAGTCGATGTGTTAAACGTTTAATAAGGAAACACCTTTTTTCATGTTTGTGCCTGCATCCCGAACTACATATTTCACCTTTTCCTTAGAGGATTTCCCATAACGACAATATTCCTTCAAGTTTATGGGCAATACTTTCTCCGGTATAGCAGCTCCCATTGAACACATCTACCTTTAACACTATCATTTTTTTTCGAATTGTTCTGTAATCCCACGCCAAGTTAGCCTTAGTAGCGAAACCCCAGAACAAGAATTGGACCAGATGTCACTAGTAAATGCCAGTTTTTCAAAAGACTTCAGCAATTCAAGGACTTCCTGAGTCACTTTGTCATATAATTCATCACATATAAAAGAAATGAAATACTGACGAGGCTTTAAATAATAGGATGAACATAGGTGCTTCAGAAATCTTACTGTTTAAAAAGCGATAATATAACGAGAACTTTATCTCGTTCGCGAAAACCGTTGTATGTTGATCTACGTGACCAACCGAAGGTCGCCTTTGGTTGTAGACTCAGTGTCATTCATAACAAACACGGTGAATTTGAAGGACTCGTTTTTAGATAATTACAGTTGAATTCGAACAGGTGAACGACCTGTGTCAGCTGTTCGAATTTCAGGCCCGACGTCGAGTGGGAACGTCGAGCCTGAAAGAGAGAGAGAGAAAGTTGTCGAATATTGGAAAAAGATAAAGTATGATAAGCGAGCGCCGCGTAGCGGCATTTCGAGACTACTTCGAATAGAGCTTCTTGGTTTCTCCAACAAGCTCGAAGTACTCGAAGAGCAGAATCCTCACTGACTGAACGATTTTTTCTTGCGGTTTGATCTATTCGTCTGTTCGGCTAACACGTATTATACGTGTGACAGACGAATCAGCTTGTAAAAAAGAGATTTCTTTGGCGATTGATTGCACTCTTGGAATCGGTGATTTTCACGATTCTCTGAGGTTGCTTTTCGTCAGAAGAACATCGAGCCCACTACTCAGGAGCATTGGTTGACGGATACATCCAGACAGAGTAAACGTAAGTGCTTATCACCTCTACGTTACTCGCGCTTTACTACCCGTTTAGTAGCAACCCTCGTTTGACGAATAGATGCACACGGTGCGGTGAACGGCGTCGTGGAGCCTCTGGCCGTCACCAGCCTCTGAGCCTAGCACCAGCTAGAGATAGTGCATCTCACAGCTCGCGAATCTCTGCTCCCGCAGTGATTCACACGAAGCAAACCTTTTTATAAAGTGCATAAGATGTAGAGGAAACCTCTTCTCTGTGCATTCGCCTGTCGACGATACCTTTAATTGTAAAGGAAAGTCGATTATACAAGTTCACTGCATTACCTTCGCGTTACAGGCAAGGTATCGCTATCCCCTCCACATAGGCTTGTTGTCACAGCCTGGAGTCGGGAATCTTCGGTACAGCTTGATTTACACTCTCGCTTACCGCCGCGGTTCCGCCGCTATTTTCTTTTCCAGACGCCAGCGTCGCTGACCGGCTTCTACAGGACCAGGGTCCCCTCCACCGACAGCCACCGCAGCCTGCCACGGACGAGGAGCCCACCCCGCCCCGACGTAACAAAAAAAAAAGTACGAAATAAAAGTTGTAAATAAGTCCTTGTCAGGGCCGACTCAAATTTGATTACGTGTGTTCGTTTCTTTCAAAACCCTCAATCTCACCTTATCCGGAACCTAGTTAGATCCCTTATTATAAGCGATTCTAACATACGTATTGGTTAAAACTAATTTTAAAGAAAATAATGCAAAATTGAAGAAACGGTTATACTTTGATGTAAAAGTAAAATTTAGTTATAAATGGTCAATCAATTTATGAGGAAAATATTTATGCAGATACATGTTTTAAAAGTATACTGTAAGCCAATTTCGAAAAAATAGTTTTGAGTTAAACGCGTTGAACGTTTTAGGTGGCTCATTCCTCGCCATCTCGATCACTTTTGTATTTCAATATTAGAGATTTTGATGATATTAAAATATATTGTAGACCATGTGCAATGTTTAGGGGCAAGGGCAGGGGCAGTTTAGGTTTACGTTTAGGTTTCGGTAGTAATTATTTATATTAGGAGCAAATTCACCGATTTTAATAACTCTGAAATGTATTGTCAAGGACATCATTTTGAGTAACTTTTTCCTGTACATATTGCCGCCACTCGACTTTAATTTCCGAGATATTCATGAAAATATATTTTAAATATTGTTAATCTGTGATGTTCTACAGTTCAATGTTTACGTGCAGGTCGTATACAGAGTGTTCGGCTACAGGTGGGAGAAATTGAAGATGCGATTCTAGAGGTCAAAATAAGATGAAAATCAAAAATGACGAGTTGGTGTTTAGGGCTTGGTTAATTATTTATAAGCAATTAAGAATGTGGTAAAATCTGCCTGTGATCAGGCAAACTGTCCTACAATATTGATCGCATCGGGTACGTGGTGAATGACAGCTGATCGAATTGTAGTGGTGATCATTGCCATTGAAATAACGAATGACTTACCTCATAGAGAGACAGCAAAATTTGACGATACTTGTATCGGCTAGATGATTTTGCGACACGCTTTGTAGAAAATTGAAGAGCATTGTTGAATAATAATAAACCTGCCTACTCCCAACAATCCATAAGGCAAATCGAAACATTCCCTATGAGATTTTGGAATAGAAAGGATTAATTTGTTCATCTTCCCACTCGTTTTCTGTCCAATCCACACGCACTAGAAGTGTAGAAGAAAATTATAGGAAGTTTACTCGAATATTTCGGAAGAATCACACATAAAAACACACGTAAATTTCGTATTGGTGACACTCATATTCTTATATTCGAATTTCGAATATTCATAACTACAAAAAGTAGTTAGACAATACGGTTATTCACGTATCTCACGCTCGATGGGAACGTCTTCTCTCGGCATTCGTCTTCACACGTCGCGTCATTGTCACGACGTTCTTCTTTTATCGAAAATCGAAATCCAGTCGGCCGGCGCATCGTTTCGTGTTCCAGAAAGAATCGGAACACGTGTCGTTTGTAACCGCTGTATGCACATTGTAACATCATATTTGTTTAAAGTTCAACTTTGTCTTATCAAAATGTGCGTCTAGCTGTTTTGATTCTTTCGAACGAGACGAATTTTGTATCTTTAATTGCTTTGGAGATATAAATTCAAACGTAAATGCAGTGGTAAAAATCGGGAAAAATAAACTTTGTAACAAGTGTAGGCAATTTGGAGAGTGAAGTAAGGGTGCAAGTGGCCGAGGCATGGGCGCAAGGTCGACCTGATGAGACCGGGGTAGAGTTTATGGTGCAGACGTGACCCGTGGCGATTTTTAGGAGTTTTAAGAATCGCGTTTAACTAAATTGTCAATGGACATTGACGCACCTTAAAACTCCATCCTGCAGGCCAGATGGGGAAAACCCAGGCAGCGGCCGAGAGCTCGGGCGAGTGCACCCCACGGTCTCCACGTTCCCTTACTCCGCTGACTTCTGAAAGCGGGTGATTTTTCCCAAATATTCCGCTGATCGGATGTAGTGGGGAAAACAACCACTTAGGAATAGACTTAAGAGAGGCAGCGTGCCAGCGGAGAGTCTGTTTGAGAGAATCAAGTGAATAGCAACGTGCACGATCCGCGTGCTGGTCAAAGTCCACGAGTGACAGGTCGATCGCAGTTCGATCGGAATCACGAACTCTGAATAAACTGTTATTGTTATCTGATAACCGTTCATTTTTCTAATAAAACCCCGCTCGTCCTTCCTACAAATTCAGAAGTGGGATTGAAAACGGAAAACGAACGGACGTGTTAGTGGAATCTTAAACAAAAGGAAAAAAAAAGAAATTCGTGAATAGTGACGGGCAAACGGTGTACAGTGTTGAAACCGTTGTGGTGAAGCTGCTTTGTGGTTTGTTGTTTTTGGATATTGTGACCAACGTGAATTGTGTAAGAGGAAGAGGACGACGTGTAATTGGCACGAACTGAATCGAACTTGGAATCTTAACACGTTGGTGGGGAAAAGAAAAAAAAAAAAGAGGAAAATTTTTTTTCTTTCTCTGTCTTTTTGCAACATGGCCACCACAATGGCTTATACCGTGGCCGAATTGAAGGAGTTTTTAAGGGCTCGAGACTTATCTTCAGCAGGAACTAAGGCTGAATTAATAAATCGTTTGGAGCAGTTCGACGAAAATATTTGGGAAAATATCACCGAAGAAGGAAGGGTAGCCAGAGAAGCTGCGCGAACCAGTCACTTGGACGACCCGCGGATAACGGAAGCAGGTCAAGCTGCGTATGGTGAAGAAACGCAGAGGAGGGAATCAGAACAACGTATCCGTAGAGACAAGGCGAGATGGGACACCATGCTCAATGAACAGATGCAGAGAGAATTGGACCTACTGAGGAGGAAAAACATGGTGATGCAAAGGGAAATCATGAGGAATGAGCAGATGCGGACGAGAAGTTTTTCAGCTAGTCCAGACATTCCAGGAGATGCGGAGCGAGTCAGAGGACCAACTGGACTATCCCCGACGATGAGTATTCGAGCGATCGGTGATTTATTATCCGATTTTGATGGTCGCGACAATACGTTCTGGAAATGGGAACAGCAAGTGAACCTTTTTCGTACAACGTATCATTTGGATGAGAATACCACGCGGGTGTTAATAAGTTCAAAATTGAAAGCGCGAGCCGCGAGTTGGTTTCATTCGAAGTCGGAGCATATCACCCTCCGAATAGACGATTTATTGAGGGAAATGAAGATCATGTTTGACCATCGACCAAGCAGACTGTCGCTTCGTAGGCAGTTTGAAAATAGAGTGTGGAACTCTGGCAAACTTTTTACGGACTATTTCCATGATAAAATAATGTTGGGAAATAGAGTACCAATTGCGGAGAGAGAATTGGTGGAATACATCATTGATGGAGTGACTGATCAACAGCTGCGGAACCAAGCACGCATCATGCGGATCAAAACGACAGCAGATTTATTAGAGTCGTTTGAGAATATCAAATTGGACCCGAAGAGAATGAATAAGCGGGATTTTAAGGAGAAGAAGGAGACGAAATTTGACCGTATCCAGCAGCAGAGGACATTAGTGGCGAAACCCCCTAAAAAAGAAGTGCGATGTTTTAATTGTTCCGAAATGGGACATATTTCGACAAGTTGTCAAAAACCGAAAAGGCAACAGGGAGGCTGTTTCGAGTGTGGATCGATGCTACATCGAATAGCGGGGTGCCCGCGACGAACAGCGAGTCAATCAGGCGAGAGCAACATGGCGAGGGAAACCACCACGACTAGGAGAGAACTCTCAGCGGCAACGTCGGCGAATATGGTACAACCAGCCACACTCAACGCACCGTACATGGTTTCAATAAGTTACGCTATAGCTGATAATAGAGACAAAATTGTAAGTACACGCTATGCGCAATGTTGGACTCCGGATCCCCGATTAGTCTAATTAAAAATTGTTTTGTTCCTTTGGACGCGCGAACACAGGTGTGTGAGACCGGGCCAGAATTTTGCGGTATTAATGGATCGCCGTTAAAGATATAAGGTAGATTTTATCAGGATGTTGAAATTGAGGGCATCTCAATTAAATTAAATTTTTATATTGTACCAGATAATACTATGGCATTTATGGCGATACTCGGACGGGATTTTTCGTCACATCCATTAATTAAAATTACGTGGGATGGGAAATTAGTGATTACAAGGAAAACACCGGAATTGATAACCGATGAATTAGATTGCGCGATCAAACAAATTATGAATATAGAATATATTAGTGGCTTGAGTACAGAACAAGAAAAATTACAGATCAATCCAAAAATCGGGCCGGAGAAGAAAGAAAGAATTAGGAATATGTATGTGTGTGATTACCTAAAAATTAAAGAAACCAGTACAATGGAAATAGATTTCGAAATGAAGATCGCGTTAAAGCATAATCAGCCGGTTAGTTTTAGACCGAGGAGATTATCTTTTGCGGACAAGCAAAAACTGCAGGCCATTTTGGATTACCTGTTAGAGAGAGAGGGATTATCCGTCCGAGTGAGTCACCGTATGGCAGTCCGATAGTTTTAGTACGTAAGAAGAATGGCGAGACACGTCTATGTATTGATTATAGAGAGTTAAATAAAATTACTGTGAAAGATAACTTCCCGAGTCAGCTGATAGACGATAATATTGACCAATTAAAAGAGGAAAAATTCTTTACGACGCTTGATCTAAAAGATGGGTATTACAATGTACGAATGGCGCGAGAGGCAATTCAGTTTACAGGCTTTGTAACCCCTTTGGGGCAATACGAATATTTATATTGTCCGTTTGGGCTAACGAATGCACCCAAGGTATTTCACCGATTCATTCGTAAAGTTTTCTCCAACTTAATTAGAACGGGAAAGATGTTACCATTTTTTGACGATTTTTTTATTGCAACGGAGACTCTGAAAGAACATCTTGAAATTCTGCAGGAAATATTTCGAGCCGCGGGTCAGCATCATTTTACATTTAGATTGGACTAGTGTTTCTTTGCACAAAACGAGATAGATTATCTGGGATATCACATTAGTGTGGACGGGATACGACCAAGTGATAATAATATTGCATCAGTTATCAATTACCCGATACCGCGGAATGCGAAGGAAGTCCTTTGGTTTGTGGCCCTAGCGAGTTATTTTAGACGGTTCATCCCGCAATTTTCAATGATTGGAAAAACATTGTATGATCTCATTAAAAAAGAGGTGAAATTTAAATTCAGAGAGGAGGAAAGTAAGGCATTTGAAACCTTAAAGAAACAATTGTCCACTAAACCGATCCTAACAATTTATTCTCCGAAGGCAGAAACAGAATTGCATTGCGATGCGAGCGTGTCAGGGTTCAGTGCAATTCTTTTACAGAAACAAAGCGATGGTAATTTTAGACCAATATCATACTTTAGTCAACGGACAACACCCGCCGAATCAAAATATCATAGTTTCGAGTTAGAATGTCTTGCGGTGGTATATGCAGTTAAGCGTTTCCATGTATACTTAGGCGGAATTTTTTTAAAAATCATGACAGATTGCGATAGTTTCCGTTTAACGTTAAGCAAGCAGAATATAAACCCCCGAATCTCACGTTGGGCAATGTTCTTGCAGGACTATGATTTTGAGATACAGTATAGACCAGGTAAAAGAATGAGCCATGTTGATGCTCTCAGTAGATGCCATAGCATACTAGCAATAGAAGGAAATACTTTTGAGCAAACATTGTCAATATGTCAGGATAAAGATGACGAGATACGTAAAATACGCGATAAATTGCAAAAGACCGAAATGAAGTTTTTCGAATTGTGTAATGGATTAGTGTACCGAAAGGACAAAATGAAGAAACTGCTATTTTACGTACTACACTCAATGGAAAATAATGTAATCCGTACTTGTCACAACGATCTGGAACATGTTGGTTTGGATGAGGTAGTAGACAATATCATGAAAGTGTATTGGTTCCCTAAATTACGCGAGAAGGTCAAAGATTATATAGCGAACTGTTTACGATGTATTGAATTCTCTCCACCTAGTGGGAAACAACCGGGGTATCTGCATAATATACTTGAAAAGATCCGAATTAATGTTACTTAATATTTATACGATTACGTAAGTGTGGTGTAAATAAGTGTATGAATAAGAGTGTGTTTATTTTTTTTGCGTACTATAATTGATGACTGATTCGTAATCGACCTAAGTTTAGCCGGGACGGCTAAAATGTCAGGATGGCCGAACTGTAGGCAATTTGGAGAGCGAAGTAAGGGTGCAAGTGGCCGAGGCATGGGCGCAAGGTCGACCCGATGAGACCGGGGTAGAGTTTGTGGTGCAGACGTGACCCGCGGCGATTTTTAGGAGTTTTAAGAATCGCGTTTAACTAAATTGTCAATGGACATTGACGCACCTTAACACGTTGACTGCCACGCGCGCTTACAGTGAAATCCCCGTTAGGCCACGCGTACCGCTATACGGAGCGTATTCCGATATTTAAAAAATGCGAATCGTTTATTGTCCCGAGAACAGCTCCCCACCCCGTTTGTTTGCATGGTATGATGCTCGGTCATTTATTTTCGCTACTTCGCACTTGTTTCTTATTTCGGTATTGTATAGGATCAGTTTGACTCTTTGTCGAGTAACGAGCGGTATAACTGAAAATCTCTACCCTAATAATTCGTTGAAATGTCGAAAAGGAAAAGGGAAAACTTATTTGTTCGAGAGTTAAATTGCAGTGAACAAGAAAGCTCTTACGAGGTTTACACGAATTCAAATAGCAGCGATGAGGAAGAAATCAGATTTCCTAGAAATAGAAATGTAAATAGAATTGCATCATCTGATTCCGATTCGGATATTGATGAGTGCAATGGTAGTGATACTGAGTGTAATGAAGATTCCATTGATGAGATTTTACAAGAATTGATCATTGATGAAGACAGGAGGACTGATGATACCGAGGAAAATACAATTCAATTTGGCGAATGGAATGAATTTAGTGGTCGGCAGAAGTCATTTTCTTTTTCCGAGACGGGCGGCCTCATTAGACAATTACCAGGTGATGTTCATCCATATGATGTGTTTGCGCTGTTCGTCGATGACGAAATAATAGACTTACTGGTATCAGAAACAAATAGATACGCGGAACAAAAGCTAAATAAATCTGACCTACCACCGTGTTCACGGATGCATAAGTGGAAACCCACTAATCCCGAAGAAATAAAAAAATTCTTGGGACTGATTTTATATATGGGAGTTGTAAAAGTAAACCCCATTGCCAATTATTGGTCGAAAAGCCCACTATATAATTTTCAATTACCGCGTACTATAATGTCACGAAATAGATTTGAGTTACTATTGAGTAACTTTCATTTTGCCAATAATGAGTCCATTGCCCGTAACGATCGACTTGGAAAAATACGTCCACTTTTCGACAAACTGGAGGGAAAGTATCAGGAAATATTCACGCCTGGAGAACATATTGTTATTGATGAAACGTTGATTCCATGGCGCGGAAGACTCATTTTCAGACAATATATACCAAACAAAGCGCACAAGTACGGAATCAAATTATTTAAATTATGCTCAGACACGGGGTATACATGGGCGATGAAAATTTACTCTGGTAAATCGGCTGATGGTATTAGAGAAACGGGATTGGCACATAATGTATGTCTTGAGCTTGCAGAAAAACTTTTCCACCAAGGACGCACATTGTATATTGATAATTTTTACACCAGTTATGAGTTAGCAATATCATGCCTAAACCGCAAAACCCATGTCGTGGGAACACTTAGGAATAACAAAAAATTCCTTCCAAAAGATATTCTTCATTGCAAACTGAGAAAAGGAGAGATGGTATCCAAAGAAGATGATAACGGGATTGTGGTACTCAAATGGAGAGATACAAGGGACGTAAGAATTTTATCCACAAAACACGCTCCTATCATGGTCCCAATTGCAAAAAAAAATCGTAGCATTCGGACTATTTCTCCAAGTGAACAGATACCTGCAACACTCAAACCACTAGCTGTTGTCGAATATAATACAGGAAAGTGTGGCATAGATTATTCCGACCAAATGGTTTCCTATGCCACTACAATTAGAAAAGGAATCAAGTGGTACCGAAAGCTTGGCATTCAATTGCTTCTGGGAATTTCTGTTGTAAACGCCTTGACGGTTTACAAAACTGCAACGAAGAAAGATGTAAATATTAGAAGATTTAGGGAAATATTAGCTTCAAAATTATTTGGGTTGTCTGATAGCACAACAAGTCCATGTTCTCGTCGAAGACAGCACCATATCGCCGTTCGAAAAAGTGATTCCGGAGGAAGCATTAGACGCGCATGCAAACAGTGTTATGCAGATAAAAGTCGTCAAATGGGCAGATCAAGAACACGAGATAATGTAAAGAAAACAACAACTTATTGTCCAAGTTGTCCCAACCAACCCCAGCTTTGTATAGAATGTTTCAAAGCTTGGCATTCTCCATAATTTTCTTAATAAACCATTTTCAATTAAATTCATATTTATAAATATAGTTTATATTAAATAATATTCAATAGATTTGTTACTTATTCTGCGAAATATCTTTCCAAACACATACGAATGATCTGCGCAAATAGTCAAATAAGCGTCACCCCAATACGGGTGACGCGGCCCGATCCGAAACTTGACTGTCACCCGAATACGGGTGACGCGGCAGTCAACGTGTTAAAACTCCATCCTGCAGGCCAGATGGGGAAAACCCAGGCAGCGGCCGAGAGCTCGGGCGAGTGCACCCCACGGTCTCCACTTTCCCTTACTCCGCTGACTTCTGAAAGCGGGTGATTTTTCCCAAATATTCCGCTGATCGGATGTAGTGGGGGAAAACAACCACTTAGGAATAGACTTAAGAGAGGCAGGGTGCCAGCAGAGAGTCTGTCTGAGAGAATTAAGTGAATAGCAATGTGCACGATCCGCGTGCTGGTCAAAGTCCACGAGTGACAGGTCGATCGCAGTTCGATCGGAATCACGAACTCTGAATAAACTGTTATTGTTATCTGATAACTGTTCATTTTTCTAATAAAACCCCGCTCGTCCTTCCTACACAAGAAAGAGGGAGACCGCGAACTCCCCACTCGAGACCGCCTCAGGCGGACGTAGTTCAAACCGCGGTCGTGAGGCGGCCACCGCGGAATCTCGCGATCCCGCGAGTGAAACCGCGACACCGCGGAAATATAAAGCGGGCAAACTGTACCGGGAGACAGCATTCCAGCCATCGAGCGTGCATACAGCGAGCGAGCACCGTGATAGGGCACAAGCTGGTTCTTTCTTTTGTAACCGACTGTCCTCAGTCCTCCAACGGACCCTTGGAGGTGGTGTCTAACCGCTCCTTGTGGTAATAACCGTGATCCTTGACGGGAGAGTTCTCTCTTTGCGTCACCAACCTTGGGTCTCTGTGTCTCACTCGTGGCGTAGCCCAGTAGACACAGGCAAGGGACCCCTCGGCCAAGATCAACGGGTGGCGTAGCCGCCGTAACCTGTAGCGCCACTCACAGACTCTGATCCCGATGATCCTACTCTCCTACGTACTGTAAATCCCGAGTGGAGCAGCGGCTCCCAACAACCGCCGACACCGCCGTTGGGACATACTTTCCCCCACCGCACACCGAAGGGAGCAGCGGCTCCCAACCGACAGCGACCGTCTAACCGGGGAGCTATGACTCTCGATCCGACCGACTAAGCGGGGAGCGCGACTCCCCACCCGACCGCGTAGAAGGAGCAACGCACCTACACCGTGTTACTAACGAGAGGCATCCGGCCTCACGTCGAGCGTTCTACGAACCTCAATAAAGGACTATTCTCAACCGAGATTTAACTGACTTCCTTCATTCGCTACAACGAACCCGGCGCCCGACTGAGGCGGCACCTTCTTCCTCGCTTCCCCCCGGCGACAACGCCACAGCGTGGTCACAACTTTAAAACCTTATACTTCTTAAATAACTTTGAAATTATCAAAATAATGACTCAACCCCCCACCCCTGATTAGAAATGGACTAGAATATATTTTAATATCGTCAAAATCCTTGACAATGAGGTATAAAACTGATTGAGTTTCTATGGAATGGCCCGAATATTGATATTATATTAGAGATACCAATAATTCTTGGAAACTTACAGCTGTGCTGCATTAATCTGCTATGTACTCCAGGCCCATGGAATTTTTCATTGCTATTTTTTTGTAATAAACGAAGTTCTACAAAGTTTTCGTTAAAATTATCTGTTGTACGAGTAGTACTCTTTGCACTATTCATTTATATACAGGGTGATCCGCCCAACTTTATCATCTGGAATATATACCTTATTTTTGATATTATTAAAAAATGCTTCAGATGCAAATTGAATGATTTCGAGAAATACGTAATTTATTATAACTAGTTTTTTCGTGCGTGAACGTATACAGGATGTATTAAGTTCACCAATTTGTTTTTTAATGGATTTAAATATTTGTTAATACACTAATTGATTTAACTGGTCATTCTTTATCAAAAAGTATTAATCCATTTACGTTGAAAAACCAGTAGCTCAGAAAATATTATTGTGCCCCGCGAGGCGATTTGCAAGAAAAGGTACGGAATTTGGTCCTTGGGTTTGTGAGTGGTTAAAGGATTAGGATCCACCAGGTGATTTCAGCAAATCTTCATTTATTGAACAAAGTATCTGAACAGTTAGCTAAAGTACAAGTCATCGCTTCGACCTTTCGTCTTTTATGGTCGTCTACGAACTAGTCAGTAGGGATGCATTATAACCCTATCTCCAATCTGTACATTTAATTGTATGAGGCATAATGTTTGGGTTTCTATTTTGACTATACCCCCGGGACTACCGTTTCGTTTTCTGCGCGTACGTCGCTCAGCACCTTTCCTATTTTTAATAACGTGATATCGGCTCCTGCGTCTACCAGTATGTTTGTACCTCCTTTTATTAGCTCTGGCGCTCTAATTTCTACGATATTCTTCACGGAAGTGCTCACTTAATATGATCCTAGTGTTGGTTTGGCATTTGCTCTTCGCTCGTCGCTTATCTCGCGGTTGACGTACATGCGACTCTTTGGAGTTCCCTTTTTATTTGTGTGTGATAGGTGGGGGCGTTTAGACGCGCTATGCTCAAACGCGCCTAACAGTTCTTTGCTAGATATCCTGACCAGGGTTACCATCCATACCCCTTACCTTTCTGTCCGTCGCCTAGCTGTGCTACGGAAACTACCTTCGGTTGCCCCACTTCTCTCACTGGGGAGCAGGTAGAGAACCTAACGGGTGTTCTTTTGTGCTACGCGACGCTACGGACGGCTTTAACTTGCATAAGTATACGGTTCTTTCGGAACACCTGCTGGCATGCCCCACGCGGCACGCACCAGCGTCAGTGAAAGGAGTGGGGCAACCGAAGGCAAGCTCCGCAGCACAGCTAGGCGAGGAACGAAAAGGTAAGGGGAATCGAGAGACTCTCGGATGGCAACGCTGGTCCTGATCTATTCCACCTTTCGCAGCGTATCATATTAGTTCTCTCTTCCCCAGGTTTGATATAATTATTGATAAAATTGTTATCGAACAGCTTGAAATTTTACTTAGCATTAAAGTCCATGGCTCTCTCTTCTTCTATGGCAGCGGCAATAGCTGTATTGAGGGAATCGTATCTTCAAGACTTTATTATCATTCCCAACCTCGTATTCTGCTCAAAGAATGCTCGAACACTCTTTCTGTCTCTCTGACGACATGCGTGAAACTTTGCTTCTACCACGCCTCTCGAATGCTTTTCCATGAAAAGGGATACCAGTACAGATTTTAATACACCGAAATCATTGATCTCCCTATACTCTATTTCTCTCGTGGCCTTTCTTTTTAATTTAGTTCCTATTACTGTTTTTAAGAAAATTTGTTGTTCGTGCCGCGAAATCAAATTTGCGGCATTTTCGTAATATTTCAAAAATTCGGGAAGCTCGACGGTTGATTTTTCTTCAAATTTATCGACTAACCCTAATACGGTTACTAAAGGCAGTATTCCCGTTTCTCTTCCAGTGTTGCTAGGACCGGATGTCGATATGTTTTGTGATTCAGAACCGACCTTGTCAATTAAACTAAAGTCCGCTAACTGAATGGGGTATCCTCGGGTGGGAATTATGAACGCAACTTCGGGACTACGGACTACGCTGACGTCGGAAGCAGAAACTTAAGTCGAATGCTGGTGCTTGTAATCGGCGTCGAAACGGCCTTAGTCGCTCTATAAACGACACTAGATTTTCGTTGTCTCTAACCACTTTTAACCTTTTCTCAAAAAATGACTCCAGTAACCTAGATAGACTCTTTTGGTTTGGAAGTATGTATTTGAGCGCATGTTCGTCTTCTATTGATATACATAGACCGTCTGGATGATTAAAGATTCTAGTTCACACAAGCTCTCGTGTCTATACGGTCGGGTTACAATCTTTCGTTTGTTTGCTCACAGAACTGCTCGCATGCACATTCCGTCGGTTCGACCGGATGTTCCCTCATACGTAGACCAGCGGTGATGACGCGGAGTAGAAAGTAGATCTCTGTGAGTTCGTTACCTTTTCTCTTATCGGGACGACATCCTCATAGAAACTAACGGAATTTTAGAACACGATTTCATGACTACACACAATGCCTGTATTACAGTAAACCAATGTCTAGAACTACACGGAACCGAATTCTTCGTCCGTAGGAACAGATCCCTATTAACCTCCCTATTAACCTTCCTATTAACGTAGGGAAAACTCGAGACATAGGAGAAGGAATTGTTCCATAACACCAGAAGTATTCATAGGAAACGCGTTAACAATAGGCACGACTGATAGGCAGATTTTGGTATTATCTAAATAAAAAATTATTTAAATAACGATTCGAATAAAAGATACTTTTGTTTATTCGTTATTCGAAGCTTCAAATAAATAAATTTATTCGAAGTAAGTTTATTCGACGTCGAAAGATAATTTTTTTATTCGAAGTAAATTTATTCGACGGCGAAAGATAATTTTTTTATTCGACGTGTCGAATAATTTTTTCATCTTTATTCGAAGCTCTTCGAATAAAAATCGAATAAATCCGAGGAGCGCCGAGTTGATCCGAACTGATCCGAGCGTGAGCCAAGGGGATCGAGCGCATCGGTCGTTCGTTTGTCAAATTGATTAACTCCACAAACTATAGACAATTAAATAGGAATGTAATATCCCCAACTGAATGATCTTACAAATAATTGGAGTTACATCGTATTTAGATTCATCAGCCTAGAAGATTTGGAAGGTTTGCGACACGTCATCGCAAGCAAGGTATCGCAATAGGTGTCTAATATATGTCCTGAATGCCATCTCAGAAGCAATCCTTGTAGATGTTACGTACGGAGAATATTTTCCGACTACTCTCCCAAATATTCAAGTCTCTGCCTGTAAAGAGAAAACGCCCTAGCACTTTCGTTTTTTCGTTATCTTAATGGAATAACCGTGAGAAATTTCCTTATATGGAAATAACGAACCCCCACTCATTTTTCGGCCTATATAAACCCAGAGATTTTAGCTCTAACGGGTTCAGAACAGTACCGAGACGTTGATAGTCAAGTTCGTCACAGTTGGTTACTATCCAGTTAGATGGGTCTAAAGTTCCCTTTTGAGTCTACGTTTAACCTCATAGAATCTGCGAGTCGGCATAAATTCTATCTGGCAATTCCTACAACCACTCTGTAAGTCCCCGCACCGCTAGTGCGTTAACACCGTGCATTAAAATCATACACTTTACGCGACAACACTACACTGTACACTTGTACGTAGACTGATTTTAGAATATGTTTAGGTATTCATTGTAATTTTGCGTAGATTGCTTGCAAACCTATAACTACTTTAAACGATCCCATTCGAAGTTGACAGATCCACCACGATACAGCTTAACCGCTCAAGTTGTATCAATTAATAATTAAAAAGTTACGAGGCTCACTAACATTTCCTGCGGCTCTCTAATCTTACATCAGTTTCGTCCGCATACCCTTACTTCCAAAGAAACTGCACTCAACCTAGTGGCTCCTTGTGATTTATTCGAGTTCGTCCACGAAAGCTAACCTATCCTGTAGCTAACTGATTTTACATTAGTTTCGTCTACTTCCTACAGCCACCTGATACCAGGTTCGTCTGTACATTATCCAACTTCTTTACAGCACCCTGATTTCGCATCAGGCTCGTCTGTTTGAATTCGCCAACCTCCTTAACAGCACCTCAATTTTAATTTGAGTTCGTTTGTAAAACTGATCCTAGTGACTCCCTGATTTTGCATCAGGTACGTTCACAAAACTCACTCTCCTGCGGCTCACTGATCACCGATCAGTTTCGTCCGCAAGCACACCTATCCTCAGAGGCTCTCTGATTTTACATCAGACACACCAGGAAAAACCAAATTTCGAGTGGTAGTAGATTTCCGCAAACTAAACGAAGTGACAGAAAGTAATACATTCACTACCACACATAACGAATATACTCGGCCAGCTAGTTGGCGCTAAATATTTTTCAACTCTAAATTTGAAATCCGAGTTTCACCAATTTCCGATGAAAAAACAAGATCGTGGAAAATCAGCCTTTTCGACACTCTATGGCCAGTTTGAATTTAGCCGAATGCCATTCGGATTCAAAACAGCACCCGCAACGTTTCAAAGACTAATGAACACAGGACTACACTCATTAAAATAAAACATACTATTTTACGGACGCACGCTAAAGGAACACTTCGATCATCTATCTTTAACATTTGACCACATCCGCGATAGTGGGCTAAAACTCCATCTAGACAAATGTGAATTCCTACGAAAACAAACAGTATATTCACTAACATCTATTTCACGCACAAGCAACATCGATTATCTCGGCAACCTGGATGAGGGCATTGGCAAGAGACAAGGGTTAAACGACAGCAAAGCCATCAGAGTGGTCTCTTGCGGCGGATCTTTAGAATCGGGAAGCGGCCAAGGTATCAGCCGCTCCAGGGTCATTCTGCCCGGCAAGTAAAGCGATGCTTAAATTGGAAGGCTGTTGTTGCCCAGCGAACTGACTCAGGGAGGACGCACGATGGGAGTGCTGCACCACGGATGTACGATGACGCACCGATAGATGGGAACCAGCCGACGCACGCGAGGTTGGCCACTTCGCTCCGCGTTCCGGGAAGAAGTCGTCACCGGAGAGGCGTAGGGACGCTGCTACGGGAGCCATCTTGTGGGCAGACGATGACAGCGATCCCCGGAAGTACAGCGTCTAATACTGCGCCTCGGATCATCGCCGCAAGAAGAGTCGCAGGGGGACTCAATGAGTCCCTGCTAATCACGGCAAGAGGGCCAACTCCTGGTGGTCGCGTAGACCGTGTGGCAGGAAGGAAGCCTTCGCAGACGGGTGTCTCGGAGCCTGCGGGCTCGAACGAACAGCGAGCCTGCGGCTTAGCGACACAAAATCGAACGGTTGTCGCGTGCGGAAATACACTTCGGCCTGTTGGGGTCGAATCATTGTAACAGCAGTCATGCGGGCGGGTCCCTTACGCATGCCGAATGTGCGTTTCAGCCTCGTCGCCGCCCGTAAACCTTTGTAATGAGATTGCTTTAGCAAGAAGCAGGTACCTATCTACGACCACGTGTCGCGGGCCATCGCGTGTAATAATCTCGACCAAGGACTTGTACGTTTCACGCTAGAATATAGTTCTCTTTATATCAGAAAGCCGTGTTTTGACTGGCGTTCTCGCCGTAAGAACCCAAAATCCTAGACACGTTCCTTACCCTGCGCCTAAAAGAACCTTGTCCCTCTCCGCTCTAGGTGCTAGCCTGGGCTGCGATTCGGAAAACAGGAGACGCGTTTCACACTGGTATCGCAAGGTACCTGGCGCCCACGGGAAAAATTAAGGCGTGAGACGCATAGTGGTCGGATCCTACACACCTGTCCTAGCCCGAATATAGCTCGGCGGGGCGGTCACGTCCCAGTATTTAATTTTTCCTGTGTTTTTCGTTTAATATATACGTAACATATGTTTATGTGAATCAAATAAGTAAATATTAGTAATAAAATTGTCAATTTTATAGGATAAACCCATCTTTTTGATCCAATATTTTGACAGCGACACTTACTCTATGATTGACAACTATACTCGTCATCGATCGATTTTCGCGACACATATAGGTGCGCACTCTTAAAAGGGAGCGCCGCAGTTAACTGGTTAATGGAACTCTTCCAATGTTACTATACGATAGTGACCACTGAGCCATTGCATTCTCATTTACTCTACATGATGAATTAACTATAAATAATGATTTTGTAACCTCACAATATAGATTTAATTTCAAGACCACGAAATGGTGAAAGTTTACCAAAGTTGTCAATGATAAGTATAATCAGGATATATCTGTTATAACTATAATTTATCCATTGAAGAAATAGATTCTGGACTAGACATAATGCCCCAAGCAATAACTGAAACAATGGATCCAGTTATATCTAAATGGATGCATAAAAACAGTATGGATTGATATATTAATAAAAAAATTGTCAAGCTTCAAAAAGGTAAAAGAAAATTAGTTTCGCTAATGCGTAATCTTCATAAAATTGACCCACATTGTAGATTAAATATATCAAAAGAGATTAAATGCAAGATAAAAATTATATCTAACATAGATTAGAAAATTTTTGGATTAATCAAACAAAAAAAATTGATCACTTCAGATAGACTTTTTAGGCCAAAAACTCAATTAAAAATAAATAGCTAAAACATTGATTATAACAAAAAAATATAATAACTCGTAGCAGATGTACAGTAATGTTGCGGACGAGAGCCGCTCTCGGGTCTGGTCGCGGCTCTCGTCCGCGACTGGTAGTCGATTCGGCTTCCTTTGCTCTCGGTCGCCGAGATAATTGGTACACGACCGGAGAAGCAAAAAAAAGGGTCTCGCTCGAGCTCGATGCCCGAAATCAATGACGTCAGAAAAGACAAGGATAGCATTAGGGATTTAATAGGAAAAATTGAAGTTCCTTATTTGCAAACAGATTTTCACGCAAGTAACACCAATCGATTCCTTGTGCTCTCCCGATAAAAATGATATCAAATACGACATGATTCCTATTATTTATAATAAAGATATTTAAATAATAAACGTTGGAACCCTGCAACGGTTACGGAGAATCGTCAAAGTTACTTTTCTATCAGTTCTTTACGAGCTAAAAATGACATAAACAGAATTTATGTATATTATATTTAATCGATGTCGAAAAGAAGATATTAAAAATAAAAAAATAAAAATTTCTAAACATTTAAAACGGAACTTATATACATACTTTTTGTATTACGCTTTCATTTTCTTAATAATTTCAGTCATTAAATAATTAAACACAAAAATATGAAGGAATACATAATAGGGAGTTAGCCCTACGACGAGAGCCGCGTTCGTTGAATCGACTACCACTCGCGAGCGAGAGTCGCGCTCGGGTCTAGTCGTGCCTTAGAATCGACTACCATTCACGGACGAGAGCAGTACTCGGGACTGGTCGTGCTTAAAATCGACTACCACTCACGGACGAGAGTCGCGCCCGGGTCTGTTTACGAGCATGACCTTTCGTTCTACAAACCAAGTTTTATGTATCTTTGTTAAAAATAATCGGAATCATGTCGTGTTTGACATCATTTTAATCGGGAGAGCACAAGGAATCGATTGGTGTTACTTGCGTGAAAATTCGTTTGCGAATAAGAAACTTCAATTTTTCCTATTTAAATCCCTAATGCTATCGTTGTTTTTTATGACGTCCTTGTTCTCGGGCGTCGAGCTCGAACGCGATGGTTCCAAGAATTGGTTTCTCGGCGGCACGTATCAAACGAGGTAGTGGGGATAAACCACGGCTCTCGTCCGTGTAGACGAAACGGCTCTCGTCCGCAACATTACTGTAGTTTGGACGATATTCAGATAGATAATAATAACTTCAAAATTATTAGACAAGAAGATATTTTAAAAGTAATTGTTGCATGTTTTGAGACAATCAATACTCCAAACAATTTAAATAATAATACACACCTCAAAAATATAGTGGATAAAACTGCTGAAACTATTAAAAATAATCACAATATTAGAAATCAGAATATACCTCGATTTAGAGGATCCCACTGCCTCAGAGTGATGATCAAGGAGCTGATAAAGCTGCCTGGAGGAACTAAGGAGCTGGTTAAAACTGCCTCGGTTAGGAGTGATCCAGGAGCTGGCTAAAGCTGCCTAGATCGAAAGAACCAAGGAACTGGTTAAAGGCTGTCTCGATTTGAAAGTTAAGGTTGGAGTTCGGAGAAAACTACGTTGCGTACTACTTCTGTCACTTTCTGATTCTCCTTATCTCTGTTGGCGCTGCCCTATTTATACGGGAAAATTGCCTCCCTCCTTTGAGCAAAATGACTGCCCTCAATGTAGGGGTAGCGTCGTGTTGCGCCTGCACGTTCAGTAGTCATTGCAGGATACGCGTTCCCAATTGGTTCTGAGGTTTTCGCACATGCGTCTGGTAGTGTTTACGCCGGCGTATAGAGATCGTTGATTGGCTCGTGCTGTCATCATCCGGTCGTCATCCTGTCGTCAATGCGTATTCCATCGCATGCCATAGGATGTCGCTCTGGTGATGTACTGATTTTGTGCCCATGCATAATGGGAAGTGTCCTGTTGTGTGTGCGCACGCGCGTTGCATGTTGCTGGCGCGAGGATTTGATTTAAGGATTTGAGGTTAGGTTTATGAGTTAGGGGTTCATGTCACCGCCACTGTTCAGATCTAATTATCACTTATTATTTATTAAATGTAAAAGGAAAAATGTCTTTCAAACTTGATTTCTTCCTAGTCGAAATCACAGCTGGTTGTTACATTATCTATATCTTACATTTCCAACGGTCTGGAAAAAAGCTAAAGTAATACCAATTCATAAAAAAAACAAGGATCTATTCAACCCATCTAGCTATCGGCCTCTTAACTTAACTCCAAATTTTAGTAAAGTTTTTGAAGCGATAATTAATAATAATATTAATTCAGCAATATTACTGAATTTTGTAGATCAAATGTCATATCAGACTACCAATTTAGATTTAGAAATCAACTATCTACAATACATGCTATACATAAATTAATGTCTGATTTAAATCAAACAGTTGTGTTTCGTGTTCGCCGGTTACTTGGCGAAGTAAGTGAACTGTATATGTTGATTTGCTTGAATTTCGCTCGAAATTCCTGCCGGACTCCGGGACAGAAGGAGCTGGAGACAACGGGCACAGTAACCAAAGACAAAGAAAGGAGGGTCCTTGAAACTACCCCGAGAACGGTCACCAAATACTTTAGCTTATTTCTTGATCGAACCTTAGGAACGATACGTCCTTAATCTTCACTCATACACTCAAATTACAGTTAAAAAGAAGTTAACACTTGCGACAAGAAAGAACTGTGTAACAAAGCGATTGAGGCTACGATCCGATCGACGAGATAGTTACGATTACTCGTTACGTAATGACCGTTAGAGAGAAGCGAGCTGCCGATCGGCGTTCGTTATCGCCTCGATTCGACTATCGGGCATGCGCGTCGATCCTCCCGCCGGTGGCCGCAGGCAGGGGGGTCTAGTCACCGCGGCGACGCGCTAGCTTGAACCGCACGAAACATACCGCCCGCCGTCGGATGCGCTATCCGACAATGGACCGAGACTTGCATACGCATACATACACGTATCCACACAGGATCGTTTATTCGCCGTTGCGGCGGAAGTGCAACGGTTGCGTTTGAGCCAAGGAATTATTTGACGGAGGGAGCTCCTCCGCCCGCCGTGAAATTCCCTGGCAGGTGACGAGGGAACAATTGGGCATGAGAGTGGTTTTATGTTTATTCAAAGTACAATTATATTGCAATGTATGGCGACGCGGTGCGATGTCAACGATGGTGGAAATGGACTCGATTACGCTGCGTTAGTCGACCTGTCAGGTGTAGGATCGTCGAACTCGACTGGGAGGAGACAAATTTTTGAAGTTGGTCTTGTGAATTCGCCGTTCGCAGTTTTAACGCTGACAACGCGGGTCCGACCATCCCCACCGTCGATACATTTCAAAATGCGATCGAGAGCCCATTTACACGGGGGTTCTAGCAAGTTGCGCAACAATACGAGACGTCCAACGGTGACGTTAGGAGTGGGGGTTTTCCATTTTCGCCGCTATTGCAATCCGTGCATATAATCCCAGGTCTACGAGCGCCAGAAGCTTTCGGTCATTTGCTGCAACAACTGCAAGCGAGAGAATCGCGATTCCTTTACATCGATCAGGCTAGGCTGCGATACTGCTGTTAAAGGCGCGCCGATCGAAAAGTGCCCAGGCGTTAATGCGACGAAGTCGTCGAAGTTTTCGGAGACAGGAGCCAATGGGCGGGAATTCAGACATGCTTCTATGCCACATAGAAGGGTCGAAAACTCTTCAAACGTTAAGACGTGCGCTCCGACAACTTGTTTTAGATGCGATTTCACGCTGCGAATCGCGACTTTCCACAGACCACCGAAGTGCGGCGTGGACGGCGGATTGAATGACCATTTAATTTGATCGGTTGCGAGACAGTTCAGTATGTCGGGGTCGCGAGTCGCTGCGCGGAATGCGTGAGTTATCTCGCGATCTGCTCCACGAAATGTGGTACCATTGTCTGAGTATATTGTGTCAGGGAGCCCCCTTCGGGCGCAGAATCGTCGAAACGCGGCAACGATGGCGTCAGTCGAATAGTCGCTGACCAGCTCGAGGTGCACGGCTTTTACTGTGAGGAAGATGAACAGCGCGACATAAGCTTTCCGTACTTTTGCCCCTCGAGCTGGCGAGCTCTTAATGGAGATCGGACCGGCGTAGTCAACGCCGCAATACAGAAACGCACGGGCTGATCATGTCACTCTCATGGCGGGCAAGTCCCCCATGATCTGCGTGGGGACTTTCGCGTTCTCCCTTGCGCACACTACGCACTTATGTATAACAGACCGGACGTAAGGCCGACCTCTCAAAATCCAATATTCTTGGCGCAGCGTGTGCAATGTGAGTTGCGAGCCGACATGCAACGTCCTCGAGTGCGCGTGTTTAATTAGGAGATCGACCAGCGAATGAGATTTGAGGATCACAGTGTTCCGCGTGTGAGATGGCAGTGCCGCCCTGCGCAACCGTCGCCGACACGAAGTATGCCGACTTCATCCCAGAACGGGTTAAGAGATAAGATTAAGCTGCGACACAAAATGGGCGAGTTTTTTGCTAATTGCGCGATGTCGTCCGGGAACAACTCGGATTGTATCCGACGAATCCAAAACGCTTTCGCATGACGGATTTCATCCGGGTGCAACGTAACGCCGATGTACCTGACGAGTGGCGAGGCAGATGTTTTCGCGTCGAGACTCGATAAGCGTGCGATGGGCCTCCGTGACGTTCGCAGCAGGAATTGAAAGACGAACGCCGAGACGCGAAGCAGCTTTGACCAGGATGAGAAGCGAGACGAGAGGGCGCAAGCTTCCTCAATGTTTACTGTTTGTGCGACCGTAACGGCTCGAGCTTCGGCTACTGATTCGAGTGACATCGGATCCTCATTCGAAGGTCACAGCGACGGTGCATCGGCAAGCTATGCCGGTCCTTCCCACCACAATTTGTGGGCGATGATTTGAGAGGGTAATAGCCCGCAGGACGCACAGTCGGCTGGGTTTTCCGAGGATGGAACGTGTTTCCAGTGAGCACGTGGAAGACGATTGTGTATTTCCGAAACACGATTCGCGACAAACGTCTTCCAAGTTACGGGTGGCTTCGCCAGCCAATGTAAGGTTACCATCGAGTCCGTCCAACACAAACACGAGGGAGAAGCCAAGCTCAGCGTCTCAATGATCACAGCGAGGAGGCGACTCAACAACAATGCCGCCGAGAGTTCCAAGCGCAGAATAGTCATGGTTTCGAAGTGGTAGGTAACAAAAATAAGAATTCTTTCCGTAATCGTACCACACTCTTTTAATAGTTAAACATACGACGTGAACACAAGTTACAAAAACTAAACGACAGATCGACATCGACCTGGCTGGTTCGAGTCTCGGCCAAGGAATGTCCGCTCCTCTATCCTTTTGACTCTTGTCCTTCGCGCGGAAAAATTACCTGGCACTAAAACGCAGGCCTATATACATCTGGTTTCCAGATGGGTAATCTCGGCGAAAACTCCTCGTTACAAACCTTCGGGAAAAACCCCGGTCGACACGCCGCCACAGTGGAACGAACATAGCAAATAAACGGACATGGCGATTACTTCTTATTGGCTGCAGATATTGGATTAAGACTTTACAGACGTTTTACCCTTATAATGTAGAGTACCTCTACTAAAAATCATTCGAATCCAACAAGTGTATCAGGTTAATTCTGTTTCCATAGGTTCGCCCAAATTTGTTTCATTGATAGGAGTTATTGTTAAAAGCTGAAATGCTTCTGGAAATAGGTCTTGTTTCATTTTTTCCATTAATTGTGGACGAAAGGAAGATATCAGTGGATCAGATGTGATGAGTAAATTGTTCAATATATCTTCATTTGTAGTCACCCTGTTAAATTTCCTAGACTTAAATTCCCGGAACTTTCGGAATTCTTTATTTCTTGCTTCTTGGGCTTCTTCCGATAGTTGCCCGATAGGTACTATGGCTTTTTGAATAATTTTGTTGCCATGGATTAAAACTTTATGAACGGTGGCTGGCATGTAATACCATGGGTAAAGAGTGACAAATAATTCCGCAGTTTCCGTTGAGTAGCGTGCAAATTTTTCTACATTAACTTTTTGCCCAGATGAAATGGCTTGGAGAACCACAGCAAACCTGTAAATTAAATTTTCATTAACTCCAGTGATTTCTGACGTAATTTTAGGATTTTTAAAAAATCTTCTGGCAGTATTTCCATCGTTGTACGTACCAGTTCCTTGCTTAACCTTGTCCACAATTAAACCCAACTCAGAACGAAACCTTTCTTGAACAAGTAATTTTTTACTTTCCTGCATTGTTTTGTATTCTGGCTTTGATGCTGACCACTTTTTAAATTCGAGATTATAAGACAAATGCAAGAGGCATTCGAAAAATCGAATTTTTGCATGCAGAGATGAAAATTCAAATTTATAGTACTCTTCATTGCAAATATTTTCATTGACCCGTTTTAAATTATTCATCTCTTTGGGAGTTGCCTTACAGATGTAGCACCTCATTGACGAATTCGTTTCCGACAAAACATTGCAGACTTTTCCGTCTACCATAGTCATTACTAATTGGTGACTTATTTCAGTTGAATCAACTTTTATTGGGATTAGTGACGAAATTTCTTCATTGATTCTGTTGACTTCTTCGGTGATTATTTCTGGTGTTTCTTTACAAAATTTGAATTTGATTGGCCTACAGTAAGATGTGGAAGAAGGCTTGGGGTTTTCCCATAATATTTCTCCATTATGTGGGTCGAACAATTTTATCGGAACCAAAGTAGAAACAAATATGGCAGAATCATCATCATCTCCATCAATTGAAAATTTTTGTTTGTAAATACTTTGGCTTGAAGCACCATCGCAAAACTAGTTTATTTTTTATTTCCACATTTGCTTCTAACGTCCTAAATAATCGATTCGCTGTGTGATCAAGTAAACACTGCAGTTTTATACATGCTCCTCTCTCGGTCACGTGAATAGAACTAGCTTCTGGATAACATTTAGCTTTCGCTTGTTGAATAGAATAGTAAGAGGGGAAGTGCTTTTCAACTCCTTCAGTGGAGACATTCTGCAACATTCTGTACTGTGATTTAGAAAGGCTTAATGTAGTCATAATGGAAAGAGCTTTTTCTTTTGTATATTTCTCAGTTTTTGTAGCCTTTCCTTCGCAAAAGTTTCGCACCTTAAGGGCTTCATCTGGATTTTTCAAAAGAAAGTCTAAAATTTTGGCGATATCGTGCTTCCCCTCTTGCCAGTAATTCCTTTTTGCGGCAAACATAAGTTCTTCGCTTGAAAAACCATTTGTAAGGCTCTTAGTTCTGCGCATTTTATGCCTTTCCGAACATTCGGAAAAAGGCTTTTGGTCTGACACTTTTTCAGTATCTGCGAGAAAAACCAACTTCGTTTGAAGCCATTTTTTATTACTCTTTTCGAAATATCTCCTCTTGCGATTTGCTTCAGTCCATCTATTATATAAGTTGACACAAAACTTTCTCAGTTTGTCTTTTACTATTTTTTTGTCCTTTTCCGAAAAGCTTTTATAGAATTGCTCGATAAAGTTTTTTTGGATTGGTACATGATCGTTAAAAGCACAATTTAAATTAAGAATAAATTGATACAAATCAAAATTATATTTAAACTTATTCATATTTAAAAACTAAATAAAAATCTAAGAATAAACTCTTAAAGAACAAAGAACTAAGTGCTATACAATTGATAAGTGTAAGGAATGAAAAATTGAACATAGAAAGTTAATTGGAAAAGAACTTGAAACTATGCTAAAATTTCGAGATCTATAGAAGTATTATAGGCAGTGCTTCGAAAATTGCGTTTCTTCTCGCGATCGTCTGCAAAGACTGGTCAGTGGGGTCGACAGCAGGCGACCCCTTATATACCCAAGGGCCCGACAATCGCCAGCGAGAGTCGCGTCCATCTAACGACTGGAAATATTGACAAAGTATTATCATTTGCACACGTTTAAATTACATTTACATGAAGAATCGCAGGTATTCGCAGCCAAATTTTTCAATTCTTTAAACCTTAATATTAAAGGTTGAAATTAGTGTAAATTAGACCTTGGGCGTTTTTGAGCAATTTTCGTAATCATAGCTTGAAGAATTTTCGAAATGTTGGTCTCCGTTTAGACGTTTTTCTCATCAGATAGAAACGGCATTTGTGTGAAACTGTAGATCAGAATCTACTAATTAAAGTGTAAAAGTTTGGAAATTATACAAAATTTTGAAGAGCTCTTTTCAGAGGAAAAGTAGAAAACTAAAAAACTGCAATGCAAAATTCACCTTAACGTCATAAAGTTTAGTGTGGATTTTAAAAGAATATTTCGAGATCTTGCTATACTCCAAAACTAGATGAAAGATTTGCTGCTATTAGAAATGTCAATTTAGAACTTTTATATTTAGGCCCATGTCGAGAAAATATGTCGGTTTGTTCCACTGTGCGCCGCTTCCCAATGTTATGCTAGGGGGAATGGTAGTGCTAGTCGCTACAGTTTTAACGGGTGCAACCTCCGTTTTAGCGACGAATAGTGCAAGTGTGACGCGCCCGTCGTTTGTTGTGACCCGTTGATAAACAACAGCTGCGTAGGCTAGAGAAGAGGCATCCGCAAACCCGTGCAACTGACAATCGCGTATAGTGGGTGCAAAGTGAGTGTACCGAGAGATCGAGATGTGATTCAAGGACGACAGTTGCTCTTGAAATCTATCCCACTGCGAACGAATGTCGGAGGGAAGCGAGTCGTCCCATCCACGTTTTAGCAACCACAATTGATGCAACAGGATCTTCGCGCCGACGACCACGGGAGCGACCCACCCGAGAGGGTCGTACAATTTCGCGATAATCGACAGGATAGATCGGTTGGTGACGATGTGATTTTCTGGCGGAGCTATTTGAAACCGAAACGAGTCACTGGTTGATTGCCAAGCGATACCTAGGACTTTGTGACTATCGGACTCGGTCAACGATTTATGATGAGTGGTTCCATCCGATTCAGCGAGGTGGTCCGGTAAGAGGGCTATCGAATTGCTGGCCCATTTGCTCAACTGGAACCGAGCCGAGGCCAAAAGGGCGATGAGTTGCTCCCGAATTTGAATCACGACGGATTCCGTGTCGGCGCCGAATATGCAGTCATCGACATACGTGTGGCAACGGATTACGTCGACAGCCAGCGGATAATTCTCTCCTTCATCCTTGCATAGTTGATGGAGGAACGAAGAGCTAGAAACTCGAAGAGCTAGAAAGGGCGTTGACGCGGTACTATACGTGACAGTTAATAACTGCAATGCCTCGATGTGTACCATTGATAGACGGAATTCGAAGTTTTTAAACAGTTGTAATTCCCATAAACATGGTCCTCCGTATCACAGATCTGTCACCTATCCTTTCATCAGAAAAATTTCAAAAAGGGGTAATTATTGACAATTACTTACTCCTCACCGATTTCTTTGAAATTTTGCTACAGCATGTATTTTGATACGTAAATTAATTAATCTAAACGAAATAATTGCTGTTCTCTTTTCGTTTTCGAGATAAAAATTTTTATAAGTGTGAAAATGATGGTTGCGGGTACCTCGATATTAGTCGTACGGTATTGCCACATTAGACTGTGTGCGCATGCGCGTCTTGCACAATCATTGGTTCCGGTAGGATGTCATATTTTTGTATATCTTTTGGGACATTATTTAAAAAACTGAATCGAAAGAATGATCGGGGTAGATCTGGGTTAGACTCGAAATTGCGGCCACCGACGAGGCGGCCACGATCACCACTTAGAGCCACTTCAATTAGTTACGATTCCTTGAGCGGGGTGTAAGGGTGCAGCCCCCACGCATACCAGGAGCCCGTGGGCAGAGCCCCCGGTGGGGGGTTGAGGAGGACGAAGCCCCCCCACTGACACAGAGGCAAAGTTCAACTTGGAAAGTACTATCTACGCTAGGTGGTCTGCCATGGAAAAGGGGGATGTTATATTACTTTTCGCGTGAAGCGCGCCACGGAAGAAAGAGTAACGGGGTACGCACTTTCGTTAGGAAACCGAAGGCATCGATTTCAATGGTAAAGTTTGTCACACCTCTCTCCATGACGTGCTTCGCGCGCAAAGTAATATAACATCCCCCTTTTCCATGGCAGACCACCTAGCGTAGATAGCATTTTCCAAGTTGAACTTTGCCTCTATATCAGGCTCTGCCCCCGGGCCCCCGGTGTGCGCGAGGGTTGCACCCCATACCCTGTTTAGGGGATCGCGACATAAAAGGATGTACTATTTAAATTGAGATAAATGTTGGATATTGTGCGTTTCTACGTTAAAATATATGGTGGCCCTGAAAAGGACCGTTTTGTGTAACATATTAATTCATTTCTTGGCTACTGCTTTCCTTGCTGGGTTTTCCAATTTCCTCTGTCATCGGTGGATGAAATTCAGCAATTAATATAAAGAAATTTGAGATTCTGTCTTTATGCGAAAAAATTCTTTTAAGAATATATTCTGCAATGTATCCCTCCATATGATAATCACGCGCTCCGTATCGCGGAATGCTGCTACGAACGTCTCGCCACAAACGTTTTATATTTTATGTACGCGCGCCTAAAGATATTTTTTAAATATATTGTATTTATTATTAATAATTAAAATACTAATTAATTCGTTTTATGGGCCTACATGAAAAATATACTTGACTCCGGATTCACGAAATTTAGGCTGTGGTTCACCGTTAAATGTTGGAAGTTGTTGTTTTCCAAACATTTATACGATGTCCAACAATCGGATATGATGGTCGTTCCGAGTAAAATCCATTTCTTTATTACGTCTAGTAATGTTTCCTGGCTTCTGTTAGGAACAGGAACCAAAAAACATTTTTTGGAGTCTCTTTCGATTCCTCCAAAAATCCAATTGCCCTCAACAATGCGACCCCTATTATATTTCCTATGGCCAATTTTTGCCTCATCAATTTCAACAATTACTCCTGGCCCTCCTAATTTTTGCGAATTTTTTTCCACAAAATATATGCACACCTATAATTGCAATACATCTCAAATTTTTAAATATATAATGTTTTTAATTGCGTATTTATGAAATACTTACTTCTTGACAAAAGTTTAATCAGTCTACAATAGTTTTATCGCATAAATTTAGTTCGTTCTTAAACAATTGTTGATGGGGTGACTTCGTCAATAAAAAGTATGCAATAAAGCCACATGCAGTTTCTATGTTTAAATTGGAATTGCCGAAGCACGTGTCTTTTCCGACACTCAAATAAAAATTACATTGTATTTTCATACGTTTCTTGTGAGCATTTGTTATATATCCGGTTTTCCTGCATGAAAATATTAACCCATTTGCATCATCAGCTGCCGCGTTGAAACATCAGCGACGCGACGTTCAACTGAGGACTGACTTGTATATCCGCGCGTGGTTGACCGTATCTGCAGTAACGGGTATCCAAATTATGTACTGTTTAAAACGATTGATACACAGTGTTATATCGGAAATATTGGATTTTACATTTTTTTTACATAAAGGAAAAACAAATATTTTTTTATACATAGAATAAAATTATTTAAATTAAAATGAAAATTTAAATAAATTAATTTTCGTGAAATTCTTTAAAGTAGTCAATACATAATGCTTTGTGGCGGCGACAGACCGACGCCACGTTGCCGTCGAATGTTTAGATTAAGATTTGGAATGAATGATTGAATGTTAGCGGAGTGTATAAAGTTCGAGAGGATGTTTGGAAGTGTGTATCGAGTGTTGCGTAGAGTTTAGAGTGCAAGCAAATCAATGAGAAAGAGAAGAGAATGACTGTGGAGAATGCGTCAGTGTGTGAATGAAAGAAAAAAGTTAGTCTGATTTTGAGAGGCGTAACGAGCGGACACGCGGACATCGCTAGGCTTGTTACAGCTCGAATAAACGGCACCAAATTTCACCCAGTTTATTACTTTCCGTCACTACCATCATCATCCACATCCTCACCAAAGCTTTATCACAAACATGGCATTTAAAGACTGTCTCTCTTCAAATTGACTTACTTAAGCATACAACGCATCGTTTTGATGTTCTATTTCCTTTTGCTAGAGTTGCAGGTATCCGTACAGGAAAATGCCTACCAGTAAATCGCGTAATGGAATTATTGACAGGTGCATTATTTATATTTGTTTTGGCTAAATATTTATCAATAATTTCTTCAGCTAATAGCTGTTTAACGTGAAACGCTCGATCTTTCTTATGATTTTTAAAAAGTATGTAACTGTTCAACATCATGTCAATAAAATAAAAAAATATTTTTTTATAGGCTTTTTTACATCTTCGCATTGTGTGAAATTTACTGAATATTTGGTCGCCAACATCAATTCCACCCATATATTGATTGTAATCTATTACTGCAGTTGGTTTTAAACTCTTTTGTCCAGTGTATTGGTTTCGTTTCCCTGTTTCACCAAAATTTAAATCGTGCCTAATAGTTAGTATAACAACATCTTTCTTATCTTTTCACTTTATCGACACTATCTCTTTTGTACAAAATATAACAGCTTCTCCCTTTTGTAATTTGTATGATTTTAATTCCGGAGGCATTCCTTTCCTATTTGTTCGCGCTGTTCCACATATATTTGTTTTCATATTATATAATTCTCGATATAATGTTGGCGAACTGTACCAATTATCAATGAATAAGCAATACCCCTTATGCAATAATTGACTCTCTTTCAACAAATTGATTACAACATTTCTGCTAGCAGATCCTGTATCAGTTCTATCTTTTCCTGTATATATATTGAAATTGTATATATATCGCGATTCTGAATCACAGAGTTTATAAAACTTGACACCAAATCTCGCACGTTTTGTACGAATAAATTGTATGTAATGCAAACGACTTCTACATGACATTAGTGATTCGTCAATGGAAATGTTTTTATTTAGGACATACATGCGAATGAAAGTTTTTTTCACTATTTGAGTAACTTCTCGAATTTTTATCAGTGCGTCATTAGGATTATTGGTACTGGAAAAGTGTACATTTTTGGAGATAGAAATAAATCGGTTCCGGTTCATAATATTCTTAAAATACGGAGTTTCTATACTTTTATCTGTAGTCCAAGAGCTTTGAATCGTGGGCTTAGAAACTAAACTCATTAAAATATTTAAAGCAATAAATATTTTTAATTCGTCGTCTTCAAGAGGTATAAACTCTGCATCGCTTGCGCCATATTTGTTTGTTTCCGTAATTATTTTTGTAATTAACTCCTTGTTAAAAAATAGTTCCAAAACCTCCCTTCTCGACAGACCTCGTGCATTTACGGTTGCACCACCCGCACTTGAAAACCCATGTATAATGGGAGTATGATCTTTGGCTTTCCACACGTACTCTTGATTTATACAACTGTCACACTGTTCATTTTCGCTATCATCACTTGACGAAATCCTTCGACTGCGTCTTCTAGGACGTCGTACCTCAATACTTGAATCCAAATCAGGAGACTCAAAATCCATTGGAGCAACTAAATTTTAGATTAAATTATAAAATAAGATTGTTTTCTAAACTTGGATTTTTTAAATTTAAATATGGATTGACAGCACTTACTCATAGTGGCAGTTTGAAAGATTTTCACAAAAAAACGAAGAAACGTTTCCACAAGTGATTAAACGTGGCCTGTCGCAACCAAAGAATATTTCGCAAATCGTGGAAAATAGGCTCGAGGATTATTCCGCGCTCGGTGATAGCAGCCAGTCGCGGCTCGCGGATTATTCCGCGCTTGGATGCAAATGGCTTAACTTCTCATAGTTCAGAAGTAATTCATTTCCACATATCTTGCATACGACTCTTGTACGCAATACCCCATGAGTTGCCAAGAAATCAATTAATATGTTACGATCTACAAGAATGTCTTCAAAATCACACAACGATAGTGTAGTAGCCATGGTAGCCATTGTTGCTAATAATGTAAAAATAATGTGGGAAATTCAAGACTTTTATACACGCATGCGCGTCTCGTGAACCCACATTAGAGGCGCATGCGCATAACTTCTGTTCCGCCAACACCGTATGGCTAATACAGAGGTACCCGTAACCATCATTTTCATATATATAAAAATTTGTATCTCGTAAACGAAAAGAGAGCGACAATTATTTCATTTATATTAATTAATCTACGTATCAAAATACACCATACAAAAAAGTTTCAAAGAAATCGGTGAAAAGTAAGTAATTGTCAATAATTACCCAAAAAGGTAACTTATTACAATTACATTTATAATTTGTTTTAATGTATCAGAATTACAATTTTAATTGTATTTGTTTTTTTATGCATGAACTGCCCATTTGTCACATCGATAAACTGTGTTTTTCGATTTGACAAATGAGCGGTTTATGTTTAGTGCTACAAAGGAGAAAGGACTGAACAACGTGCATGAATCAGTTAAAGGAGTTTTAGGTAAATTACAGAATATTTAAAAAAAGTTTATTGTAACGTTAATATTTGTTACTATATTATTAAAATTTTGATTATGATTTCAATTATTTATTTCTCTCTGTTTATAGGCGATTAAGCAAGGTATAGTTTTCGGAGATACCAATATTCATTCTCAAATTAGGACTCCGGAATATTAAAAAAAAAGAAGATAAGTTTATAGTAACATTAATACTTTGTTCTATATTTTTATTGCAATAAAGATTTTAATTGTGTATATTTTTTCTTTATACAGAGTGTAACAAAAATGTCGCAGTTCCTTAAAAGGGGTGATTCAGGGGGTGATTTGAAACAACTTTTTCCTTAGCGAAAATGTAAGATGAGGCTTCGTTAACGAGTTATTAATGAAAAACACCAGCCAATGAGAGCGCGAGTTTGCCGTCCGAGCGTCTGCGGTAGCGTTGGGTACGCGCTGGGCGCTACGGTTGTACTCCGAACAAGAAAGTCGACATGCGTCGAAGGAAATAGCATTAGTGTGAAAATATTTGCATAACGTATAAACGAAAAAGCAATGCAACAAAAGAAATGAACGGAGAATTGGAGAATTAACGTTGAAGATAGAAACGTAGAAAGTAGTCTGCGTTAGATTTAAAAAATAATAATCATTAATGAATTAAATGCAATTCATCTGTAGTTTGTAAATCTGTGTCACTGGGCCACTGTACCGATACTGGTCATCGACCTCTGGAATGGTTTATGGCAGGGTAGAATTTTTCCAAAGAAGCTCCTTGTACCCCCCACATAGTTTAAGCACCTCAGACCTTCTTTGTTCGGACACTCCGAGATCATGTCTCCTTCGAAACCAAAGCAATAAAGCCATAAATTACCTAAACGCGTGCCCTAGCATAAACCATTTCGACGGTCGATGACCAGGATCGGTACAGTGACCCAGTGACACAGGTTTACAAACTACAGGTGAAGTTTGTTCTCTTCTTCCTTTATTTTTCGTTGTATTGCTTTTTCGTTTATACGTTATGCGAATAAGAGATTTACATATTCGTATTTTTACGTTGCACGTAGTTTTCCTCGATCTTAAGTAATTATTCACTTTAAGTGATAAACAAAAAAAGGACTCGGTGTTATTTATTATGTTGCTTTCAGTTTTCATACTAATGCTATTTTCTTCGATGTATGACGACTTTCTTGTTCGGAGTACAACTGTAGCATCTAGCGCGCGTACCCAACGCTACCGCGGTCGCTCGGGCGGCAAACTCGCGCTCTCATTGGCCGGTGTTTTTCGTTAATAACTCGTTAACGAAGCCTCATCTTACATTTTCGCTAAGGAAAAAGTTGTTTCAAATCACCCCCTGAATCACCCCTTTTAAGGAACTGCGACATTTTTGTTACACCCTGTATACAGTATGTCCCACGAAATCCTGGACAGTCGATTATTTGGTAACCTATTAAAGATACAAAAAAAGTTTTTATGTGAAATTGAATGGCAAGAGGGGGCTGATTTATTGGCCGTAACAATTTTTGTTTATCATTATTGTTTACAGAGATATGAAAGTTAAGTTTGGTTTTTTAAATGGGATTATATATTTTTTGTTTGATCAATAGATAGTGCATTTCAAGACGAATTCAGCAAACATTAACGTATACACCTTTTTTCAAATAGTTTTTGATATATTACGCGTAAAAGTTTACTAATTTTCGGAACAAGAAAATCTGCGAGACCAGGAGGCACAGTAGGTGGTCTCGACTCTCGACCACACTTACAATGCTACGGGTTAACCCGTGCCCCTTGAAACCGATACGAAGAGACTACTATTCTACACAATAGTTTTTTTCACAACCCTTTACCTTTACGGCATGCAGAAAAATATCGCCCATGTTTTAATAAAGAAATAAAGCTAATGGATAAAGCTAAAGCGTTTCTCGTACTTTGAAGTAATTAACAAATTGGCAATACATTTGAATGGAAAATACTTATGATGGCAAGATATTATGTACTACAAGAATTTAATATTAGAATTTGAATTTAAATTCGTACAAAAGGGGTAGAGAAACTTTTTCAGACGTGGATGGTATTACTACGGTGTATACAAAATTATTGTGTAGAATTTAGGACTGCCGGTCCTACCCCAGTCTCTTCGTATCAGTTTCAAGAGGCACGGTACGGTTTAACCCGTAGCATTTTAAGTGTGGTCGAGAGTCGAGACTTCCTACTGTGCTTCCTGGTCTCGCAGATTTTCTTATACCAAAAATCAGTAAACTTTTACGCGTAATATCTTAAAAACTATTTGAAAAAAGGTGTATACATTAATGTTTGCTGAATTCGTATTGAAACGTATTATCTATTGATCAAACAAAAAATATATAATCCCATTTAAAAAACCAAACTTAACTTTCATATCTCTGTAAGCAATAATGATAAAAAAAAATTATTACAGCCAATAAATCAGCCCCCTTTTGCCATTCAATTTTATATAAAAACTTATTTTGTATCTTTAATAGGTTACCAAATAATCGACTGTCCAGGATTTCGTGGGACATACTGTATACGCAGAGCAACAGAAGGGGTTGTGGCAACGTGTGTGAATTAGTTGAAGAAGTTTTTAGTAATCCAAGGATTTTCTCTCGAAACTTGAACGTCAAATTATATAAAATTAAGAAAAAAAAAGATAAGCTAATGGAAATGTTAATATTTTAGGTAAATTTGTTCAACTTGTAATTCTGATTTCAGTTTATTTTTATCGTGAAGTCATAACATAAAATTATGAGTTCATTAAAATCTGCAGTATTGGGATTTGAAGGGTATCGCCTAGTCGAGAGTCGTTGCTCACGTTAGCGACTGACGACGGCGACGGCGATCGTGCCTCTGCTTGAGCTTTCGCCTCTGGCAACGTGAAACATGAAACAGTGCCTGAAAGCAACGAGTAATACGGACCGCACACGTACAGGGGACACGTAGCTTGTGTGCACGTCGATGGAAGCAAAGTGGGGGACGCCGGTAGGTCATAGTGAGGGAACCGTCGAGCGCCCAGCGCCCACGATTCTGGCATCACTGGTTGGAGGACCGCTGCGTGGCATTGAAACCGACCCTGAGCTTGGTGGACGGGCTGGCAGAACGAACGACCGCGTGTTGGGGTAAGTATACCGCTTGTTTGGGCGCCTTCGCGTCGTCGGGCACTCGTCGTATGTGTCCCAAACTTTCGTATTCTCGAATGAACGCGGTGTATTGCTGTTTCAGCTCGAAATCAGACGCCAGCCGGAGCTCGAAACGGCGTAACATCGATTGCACGGCGCATCGCGTCTCCCCGATGTCGAGGAGGGGCCCTTCCTTGAAACGTAAGCGAACCACGTACCGACCCTGGTCGTCTCGTGAGTGCGTCTCGACAAAGCAGCGCTCATCCTCGACCGATTGCAAAGATGGATTCATAATGTTCTCAATTTCCAAGAATCGTCGGAGTTCCTGTTCGAGCGAATCAACAGTAGTTACATGATGCCCAGAGACTGAACCCGAAGGCAGCGACGGGGGGGCCTCGATCGGACCGGAAATTATCCATCCGAAAATGGAATTCTGTGCCAATGGCTCGAATCTAGACGCGGATCGGAAACCCTCCAGCAAGACGACCCCATAGAGGATGATTTGATCATCCACGCCGATGATCAAATCAATGGGATCCGGGCTCATGGGATCGGGATCCACGAGCGGAAGATTTCTAATATGATCCCATCCATCGTGCGACAGCATCCTCGGAGGACTGTATCGAGACAGAGAGTTTAGGATAAGCGCAGTAGTAGAATACGCCGGCCCGTGCCCGCTAGATGGTGACACTTTGATTGTTGTTATGAATTTCGAATCAGCCTTCGCGCTCCCGATGCCATTAACCTCGAGTGAGACCCGTTGTTTCGGAGCGTTTAATTGTTGAGCTAAGTTTTTTGAAATAAGCGTTACGACCGACCCCTGATCTAGCAGCGCGCGAACGATGCGAGAACGACCGGCTGATGTTGACACCCGTACCGTGCGGTTGCGAGGAGAACGATAGCTCGTGGGAAGGGGACATTCTCGATGACGTGGGCCGTTACGTTTGACTCCGACGCTTCTGGCGGCTTGTCGGCGGACACGGGATTTAAATTCGACGATTTATGACAATTAATGCAACGATTTTGTGATTTGACGTACTCAAACCTGTGAGCAGGGAGTTTATCTTTGAATTTTGAACAATTATGTAGGCCGTGAGGTTCGTGACACAGCGGACTTGTAGGCAAAACCGTTGTCGTACTATGATTTGCTAATAGGCGCGCTCCAGCAGAACGTGATTTCGATGACGTAGGTCTATCCGACGGGATCGAGTCAAGCGCTAGGATTCTATTAGCCAAAAACTCATCTAACTCCACATACGGTGGATATTTTGTTTTTGTGCCGAGTTGAAGCTCCCATGCCTTTTGCGTCGACGCGTCCAGCCGCTCGGATACTAAAAACACTAATATATCGTCCCAACTATCAACAGGACGTTTCAAATTTCGTAACGACTGTACAGCGACATTGACCTTTTTTAGCAACGACCGGAGCTCCTGAGCGGTTTCTTCGACAATAAAGGTCAACGAGCTCAGCGCTCGTAAATGAATTTGAATCAAATGTCGATCATTATCGAAATGCGAATTGATTAAATTCCACGCAACTTTAAAATTGTTTTCCGTTATGGGCAGGGTACTAATAATATCGGACGCGTCGTCTTTCAAGCACGAATTAAGGTGATGCAACCGCGTAACGTCTGAAAGGCTGGGATCATCGATAATTAATAATTTGAATCGATCGTGAAAACTTTTCCATGTTGCGATGTCACCTGAGAATGTTGGAAGGTTGACCCTAGCAAGTTGCGATGTGGGGCGGGCATTGATCTCCGTGGCGGAACGATGGCTGCATGTGCTGGTCGACGGAGGCGGTTGGTCCACTTGCAGCGTCGCGATGCACTCTGCGATGTAGTCAGCCGCGACGATATAGTCATCCTCACATCTCAGGAAGAACTGATCCTTGAAGTACTTGCGCGTCCACGAAATCCGATGGTGTGGCAAGTTTGATTTGCCAATGTAGCGATTGAGAGAGGCGGAATTGTTCCTGCAGAGTTGAGAGCCTACTCTGCAATTTGGCGATGGTGTAGTTTTTCTGACCCATCTTCTTAACGTTGGATAGCGCTCGGGAGATTGCGGACATGCACTCTTGCTGCTGCATGAGCATCTCGTCCATCGTCAATTTATTGTTGGCCATTGCTTTTCCAACTCCGAACGCTCCTGTTTGGCTAGCTGGTGTGCACGACGAGTTTGGGATCGGGTGACCCTTTTAATACACTGTGCCCTTTTTCTGGCGAGTCCACAGATCCGACTCGAAGGACCAAATGTTTCGTCTTCGTCGGTTACTTGGTGAAGTAAGTGGACTGTATATGCTGATTTGCTTGAATTTCGCTCGAAATTCCTGCCGGACTCCGGGACAGGAGGAGCGGGAGACAACGGGCACAGTGACCAAAGACAGAGAAAGGAAGGTCTTTGAAATTACCTCGAGCACGAATACCAATTACTTTAGTTTATTTTTTATCGAACCTTAGGAATGATACGTCCTTAATCTTCACACAAATTACAGTTAAAAAAAAGAAAAAGATTAACACTTGCGACAAAAGAAAAAAAACTGTGTAACAAAGCGATTGAGGCTACGATCCGATCAACAAGAGAGTTACGATTACTCGTTACGCAATGATCGTTAAGGTCGCTTCCCATTGCTGTAACGGGCTCGTTCGGTCATAAATTGTGCGTGTTCGGCGAATTTTGTTCGAAAAGACGTTCCCACTAGGCGAGCATAGGTTGCTTAACGACGCTTCGAGCCACTCGAAAGGGTCGATTTTTACGAGCGTCCGAGCATGAGAGGCGTTCGGCGCAGGCAGCCACGGCTATATTCCACGCGAGCATCCGAGCATCCGAGCACCCGAGCACCCGAGCACCCGAGCACGCGAGCACGTGAACAGAGTGAAATTTGTAATTTTCAGCCTAATTTTGTATGCTATTTCAACAGATTACTTGTATACGCGCACTTATTGCGTATCGGTACGGGTTCATACATTAAAAGCAGACAGAAACATGTTAATTATTGTTGAAAGCTGCAATAATTATTGCTGGAAACTAAACAATATTTGTTCAAGATGACATAATTACAGCGCAATACCTACATAAATATGAAAGAAAGGTACTTCTCAGTCATATCTATTGCTCCATTTTTTTGAGTTTTTCCATTATTTGGAGTTTTGCTCAAAATTATTACAATAAGCGACACACTGTGGGAAGGAAGACCCTACCCCTTGTGGACCGCCTGCGGTGGCGACAGCGATCGCGGTGCATGGTCGCTTTGGGTTTGCCGGGCTCGTTTGGTGATTAAGCAGATCACGGTGCAGGCTCGCTGGGTACTTCAGACCCTCCTGCTCGTAGAGTTGACACTTTCCAGTGGACGGCGAACGCGCTCGCGGCCCGAACTTACAGCAATGGGAAGCGGCCTTTAGAAAGAAGCGCGCTGCCGATCGGCGTTCGTTATCGCCTCGATTCGGCTATCGGGCATGCGCGTCGATCCGTCCGCCGGTGGCCGCAGGGAGGGGGGTCTAGTCGCCGCGGCGACTCGCTAGCTTGAACCGCACGAAACACGTACCAAACACATAAATAGAAAATATTATTTCATTAAACAAGAAGTTATAGATGGTAACATTAACCTTCAACAAGTAAAGACTGAAGAGATGTTAGCGAACATGTTAACGAACCCTCAAACGCGAGATAAGCTAGAACATAGTTGTCACAATTTAGGATTAGGTATTATAGAGCACATGCAGCCATAAGGAGGGATTTGTTGGCAAGGGTGTTATGACCAACTTGAATATGGCGGCATGTGGAGAGTTTTTCTTTTTCATAAGTTGTTAGTTATTAGGTCCTCTTCTTGCGTGATGATGGTGCGCGGCCATACATGGAGATAGTTGTGATTATTATTACTGTATTGCCGTATGTAAGAGTGTATGCATATGTGTATGTGTGTGTGACTCTCGAGTCATATGCATTTCAATAACGGTCGAAACGGTTGCGGCGACGAGTGTATGCATGTGTGTATGTGTGTGTGACTCTCGAGTCATACGCATTTCAATAACGGTCGAAACCGTTGCGATCCGTCACTAGGCGACGACTATTTTTCGTAAAACATCGGACGACTTCGGGCACGTGCCGATCCGCGGCAGTGCCTCGCCAAACGTAGCCGCAGGGAATCACGGGATTGCGTCTTTCTTGATCAATCTATTCTTATTATTGTCTCCTCGTAATCCGCCTTTAGTGCCATCCTTACACGTATTACTTTTGTCCATAATATATGAATGTTAAAAGTGATGAATAGATGTGTTTTCGTTACCAATCCACGCAACAATACCTGCAAGCACGGATGAAGTAGACCCCTCGGGATGCATTATTATTTATTTCTAAATGGTTACACATATTTATTATTTTGCAGGTAATTGAAGAGGAACCTTCAACATCTTAAATGATTGTACATTCCAAAGACAAAACAACACAATCCACAATGGTAAAATTTGTAATATTTTCATGAAATTTAAATTGTACCTTAAACTTCTATTTCATTGTTGCAAGAAGAACAGAATAACACGAAAAGAAGTATTGGTGTTCAAACATCAGACACATTTACAGTTTTAACTGAAAAAATACAGAGATTGAGAAGAAGGCTAACTGTATTACAAAAGCGCTTATGACGCAGACACTTGCGGCTGAATAATATAAGCGATGTGATGGAGCATTTACAAAGCAACGGTATATATTCACAATCTGTAGAAGAAGTATTAAATAATAGATTTAGTGGCTTTGCGTTAGGCATGTTAAAGAATAAAGCGCATAATGGGTCGGTTGCTTTGCGTAAAAAACGGTACAGCGAAGAAGTAAAAAGCTTTGCTTTAACTTTCTACTATTATTCGCCGATGGCTCATACTTTTGTCAGAAGTAAATTGAATTTACCGCATCCTTCAATGTTAAGAAAATGTCTGTCGAGTTATAATTGCGAACCCGACTTCAGGCATAAGGTGATTGCTTTTTTAAAAGAAGAAGTAAAAAATAATAGTCATTTAGAAAATGTAGCACTAATATTTGATTCGACGTCAATACGCAGTGAAATTGTATATGATAATAGAAATGATAAGTATCGGGGATATGTAGATTGCGGCGGTATTGCCAACACAGATTCTGAAGAATTAAGTACAGATGTATTAGTTTTAAAAATAGTGTCATACAGTAAGAAACTGAAAATACCCATTGCATTTTTTTTATCAACAAAATAAAAGCGCAGTTGCAATGCGAAATTATAAAGCATGCTTTAGTTATTCTCCAAGAAATAGGCATAACCGTGAGATGAATCACTTGCGATGGCTGTGCTAGTAACTTGAGGACTCTGGTTTTGTTCGGATGTAAATTATTTGGAGAAAATATGGTTACATTTTTTAAGCATCCAAGTGTGGATTGCAATGTTCATTGTATTTTAGATACATGCCATATGCTTAAACTATGTCGCAATACTTTTACAGAGACGGACCTTGTATCCCGATTAGGTGCTATATACTTTAAATATATTAAAAAACTGCATGAAGTCTAGGAGGAAGAAGATTTTAAATTTGCAAATAAAGTATCCCCAGCAGATGTTAATTTTCGAAATAAAAAAATGAGCGTGCGATTAGCAGCACAAGTGGTGAGCAGTGGCGTGGCAGATGCAATTGATTTTTTAAGAATAAGTGGGCATATGAGATTCCAAGGAAGCGAGGCGACTACGGAATTTATCTGTATATTTGATCAATTATTTGATGCTTTGAATAGTCGATCTGCATATGTAAAATGGTATAAAAGTCCTATATTCCCACACAATGTTGAATATTTATCTAGATTTTTTCAACGTGCACGACAATATATAATGTCTCTAAATATAATGAAACACAGACGCAAAACCTTTGCAATAGGTTTTATAGATAATACATTTAGCTTCTTAAATTTAAGCAACATATTCTTTGAATCAAATATTTTAAAATATTTTCTGACATATAAATGTTTCCAGGATTATTTGAATCTTTTTTCCTGCATAAGAACTCGCGGTGGTTGGAACGACAACCCGAATTGTTTGCAATTTATGTGGGCACTTAGCAAAGTATTGTTCAGAAATACATAGTATAAGACCGAGTATAAATGGTAATTGCCTTATTGAAGATTCGCATTCTTTATCAACTCTTCAATTTCAGGCACCAAAAAGAAATGTTACAAAACAACAAAATAATAATTTAGAAGAAAATGAATCTATATTAAACGATTTAATGAATTCCATGAACAATGTAGAGTTAAGTTCTTTAGTTAAGTTCTAACAGGAAAATATATAGTATTATATTTCTGGATTCATTGTATAAAAATTTAGGTCTAAATTAACATGCAAACATTGTGCACAATTTTTAAATAGCTCGTCACGAGGTAACGACCATTCATATGCATTGAATAAAAATGATCACCGTGTACTTTCAATATTCATAAATCAAGGTAAATTATGCTTCCCATCTTTTAAATCCCAGATTAAATGTGGAACATACATTAATCAAAATAATTTAAAACAAAGAATATGTGCGTCGTAATAGAACACTTTGCCTCCATTATAATAGATTTGTTTATGTCACAGCACACAGTGCTTGAAAGTGATGGTTTTAATGAACCGCATGAATTAATTTTATTAAAAACAATTGTAAATAAATATACAACGCTTAGATTATTAACTTATGCTAAGAAAAAAACTCAAACCTGTTGGGTACAAATTTACATTTGAGGCAAAAATTACATAAAACTATATTGTTTGCGCATGTTTAATTTGTATTTATTGTTATGCATACATTAACAAAATAAAAAAAATACGCAAAAAACTGTATAATATACTAATATATCTTTTTACCTTACTTATTGTAGTGTAACAACCAGCTGCGATTTCGTCTACGAAGAAATCGAGTTCTAACCAAAAAGACAATCTCTTCTTTAATAAATAATGAGTGATAACTAAATCTGAACAGTCGCAGTGATCTAAACCCCTAACTCATAAACCTATTCTCAAATCCTTAAATCGAATCTTCGCGCCAGCGATACGCAACGCGCGTGCGCACACACAACAAGACGTTTCCCTTCACGCATGCGCACAAAATTAGTACGTCACCAAAGCAACAACCTATGGCGTGCGATGGAACACTCATTGACGACAGGATGATGATCGGATGATGACAGCACGAGCCAATCAACAAGGGACGCTCTCTGTACGCTTGCGCAAACACTACCAGACGCATGCGTCAAAACCTTGGAACCAATTGGGAGTGTGTATCCTGCAATGACTCCTGAACACGCAGGCGCAACACGACGGTGACCCTACATCGAAGGCAGTCATCAGGCCCAAAAGAGGGAGGCAATTTTCTGGTATAAATAAGGCTGCACCAGCACCAGCAGAGAGATTGAACGAAGACAGTAGTACCGCACAGCGCAGTTCTCACTCTGAATCCAAACGCTCAAATCATACCGAGGTAGCTTTAACCAGCTCCTCGGTTCCTTCGATCTAGGCAGCTTTAGCCAGCTCCTGGATCACTCCTAACCGAGGCAGCTTTAACTAGTTCCTTGGATTCTCCAAATCAAGGCAGCTTTAACCAGCTCCTTGATTACCACTCCGAGGCAGCTTTATTCAGCTCCTTAGCCTTTCCTTGATCCATATCGACATTGATCATCACTGCCATCTGCTCGGATTATAAATTATTAATATTCGATTGATATATAGAACCTCGTAACAATTATTAACTCATATACTTATAAAAATCTCTTTCATCAAAAGATTGAAATTTATATGATTATAAGAATAGAATTAAACACTTTAGTAGCGTAAAATATTTAGGTTAATGTTGGGGCCCGACACGAGAGCGTGACGGCCCTATGCGAACGGTTGCGAAGCGAGAGGAGGGACTGGAGAATGTGTCGCCACTGAGTGTGCGTAGAGTTTACGGCTCGACATGTGCCACGTAGTTCCATGTAAAATAAGTTGAATAAATAATTAACTAGAAAAGGAACCAAGGGATCGTCTAGTTAACCCTCTCAAAGACCTAACAATTGGCGCAGTCGGAGAATTAACGGGAGAACCGTTCGCGGTAAGTGAAAATAGCCGACGAACCACGTGCGAAAAAGTGAGGTTAAGCGTGCTTCACGATGGAGACAACGGAATAAATCAAACAGTTAACGGAGACGATAAAAAGTTTATTACAATTGCAAGCATCGCAATTACAACAGGTACCGAGTACGAATCCAACGAGTTCAAATACGGAAATTTTTAACCAACTAAACGATCGTCTCGAAAAGTACGTCTACAATACGACGGAAGGTCCGAAACTTTTCAAGAAATGGCTACAAAGGCACGAGTATACACTCACAATAGAAGCAGCATCACTTCCGGATGAAATGAAGGCGCGTTTACTTTTGGGTAAACTGGGTCAAGTCGAATTCGACCGTTTAACTGACCATGTCGCACCGACAGATCCAGCGAAGATGCAACAACACGAGGTAATCGGAAAATTACAACATTTATTCAACGATGACAAATCGATTATGCGTCGCCGGATCGAGATTCTAAATTACCGCTACGATAAAAGCGTTCCAATACGTGTACACATAGACCGTATTAACCTATACGCGACAGAATTCGATCGCGCAAATCTGACCGACGACCATTTAAAAATTGTATTATTGTTACAATCGCTATGCCATTCGGCCGACAATGAAGACTTAAAAAAAATCGCACTGCGAGTTGTGAAAGAAACCCGGATGCTACGCTTGCGGAAGTCACGAAAGAGCTCGAGGCGCACATAAATATTTGCTCGGGGTTACAAACACTCGCGAATTCGATAAACAAAACGGAGACAGTGAATGCTATTCATTCGAAATCGAAAACAGCACTTGCGTATTCCAAAACTAAGAAAAATGAAATCGGGTCGATAAATTCAAAAAAATCTAAAGAATTTGCGGATTCGGGTCAATCACATGTTAACCCAGCGAAATGCAACGGGTGCGGCGATCATCATTGGCGCTCGGCGTGTCCTTTCCTTAAAGCCATTTGTAATAAGTGTAAAAGAAAGGGACATATCGCCAAAGTTTGTCGGTTAACGCGAAAAGATGACTGCTACGTGGGGCAGACAAAATACTTAACCATAAAATCGATTTCGAGCACTCAACACGGGCGTCGGATATACGTAAACGCGACAGTATTGAATAAAATTTTGCGATTCCAGTATGATACAGGATCGGACGTCACGATAATAGGGCGAAACGAGTGGCATCGTATAGGCCGACCAACGCTCTCGCCTGGTATAAGAGTTTCGCATGCCGGCGGGGATGATTTCGCAACATGCGGATGTTTTCGAAGCGCTGTGACTGTTCAAGGCCATACCGAGGAGATCGAAATTCATGTGTCTGTTCGTAGAGACTTGAATCTTCTGGGCTTGGATAGTATAGATAAATTTAATTTGTGGGGTTTGCCGCGAATGAATCGTGACGGGACGAACCAAGTCGCGGTGATTCAGAAAAAAAGAAACGAAACGGAAGGCGGAATCGCGTTACAGGAAAAGGAGACGAGGCAACCACGAACTGACAAGGGTAAAGTATCAACTACAAACACGGAACTTCGTAATGCGTTCCCTGATTTATTTTGCGACAAATTAGGTACTTGTAAAGATTTCGTTGCTAAATTCCGCCTCGCACCTGACGCGAGGAATGTCCAACTTCCGTGCCGACCAATTCCATACGCGGTGGAAGCGCCGCTCAAGAACGAAATCCCACGTCTTCTAACCTCAAATGTTCTCGAATCGGTAGAAATCTCTGATTGGGCTACCCCAATCGTAATAGTAAAAAAAGCGGACGGAAATATTCGACTGTGCGCTGATTATTCGACAGGGTTAAACAAAGCGTTAATAGACGATAGGTACCCACTACCGAACGTGGAAGATGTATTTTCAAAACTTCATGGCAACCGATTTTTTAGCCAGTTAGACTTGAGCGACGCATATTTACAAATCCTGATTGCTAAAGAACATCGCGATTACACAACCATAACTACGCCGATGGGTTTATTTAGGTTTAAACGATTACCCTTCGGAATAAAAACGGCGCCCGCCATCTTCCAAAGGGCCATGGACCAAACTCTGGCTGGTATTAATAGAGTACTGGTATACTTGGACGATGTATTGGTCGTAGGACCAACACGTGAAGAACACAACAAACGTCTAGAAGAGTGTTTGCGAAGACTGTCAGATCGAGGACTCAGACTCAATCTGGCGAAATGTAAATTCCATATGAGTGAAGTCAAATTCCTAGGCTTCATTGTGGATGCCGACGGTATCAAAGCTGATAGTGAACGAACTCGCGCCATCGCAAACATGCCCACACCGAAGAATGAAGCGGAAGCAAGAAGTTTGTTGGGTATGATAAACCATTATGGCAAATTCGTACCCCGTCTACATGAACTAAAACAGCCTCTGGAAGAGTTAACTAGGAAAAACGTAAAATGGAAATGGGGTCCTAAACAAGAACGAGTACTAAGTGAATTAAAAAGGATCATGCTGAGTCCAATGCTACTAGGACACTACGACCCATCCAAAACCCTCATCGTTGCTGCAGATGCTAGTGCGACAGGTATCGGGGGGGTGCTATCCCAACGAAACGAAGATGGTCGCAAATATGTGATTTACCATATGTCACAAAGCCTAACGGATTCACAGAGGAATTACTCCCAATTAGAAAAGGAGGCATTGGCTCTGGTGACAGCGATAGAGCGATTTCATAAATTCGTATGGGGTAGACTATTTGTATTGCAGGCGGACCACAAACCACTCTTAGCTCTTCTACGCACAGAGGACACAAAAGGCCTGAAGACCATGACGGCCGCACGCCTCAAACGATGGGCCATTAGACTTCTCGGTTACAACTTTAAAATAGAATACATCAACACGCAAGATTTCGGGAAAGCGGATGTATTGTCAAGGCTCGTCGAGGATTTTCGCAAGGACAACGCCGAAGAGTTACAGGTGGCATCTGTTCAAATGGTTGAAACAGAAGTGCGGCAGATGAAGAACGTCATTTTGGACAAATTTGGACGACAAATACAAACAAATTTGCAAAAAGAAATTCTAAAGGGTCCAGAGTTGAAAATTGTGATGGAAGCGATAGCGAAAAACTGGAACCTGAAACTACCCGACGCAGTAACCACCAGATACAGCAAATGTCGCCATGCTATGAGTATCGTAGAGGGTATACTGATGTTCGATGACCGAGTTATAATACCATCTGGGATGCGCGAAAAGATATTAAAAACACTTCATCTTGGTCATCCTGGAGTCCGCCGAATGAAGCAACTAGCACGGGAATTCGTGTACTGGCCGGGAATGATGAAGGACATTGAAAACTTTGTCCAGCAATGTAATCCCTGCGCACTCACAAAAAAGATGCCACCGAAGGTGCCACTGTGTCCATGGCCACCAGCTACCAGACCTGGAGAACGAATACACATAGACTTCGCAGGCCCTATCAATAATCAATACATTCTCGTCTTCGTCGATGCATACTCCAAATTCATCGACATAGCGTTGACGACTACAATCTCTGCGGAGCGTACGGTCGAGCTGTGTAGAGAGGTGTTTAGCCGATACGGTCCGCCGGAAATGATCGTGAGCGATCACGGTACTCAATTTACGTCCGACCAGTTCAGAAGATATTGCGAGGAAAAAGAAATTACTCACCTCCTGTCACCGGTCGGACACTCCCAATCAAACGGATTGGCAGAGAGAATGGTAGACTACATAAAGCGTGCAATCAGCAAAGAGACTACCAATTGGAAGAAGGAAGTGTACGAATGTCTGTATAGCCACCGCTATACTCCGTGTGACGGTACAGCCGGTGCAAAATCCCCAGCGGAGCTGTTCCTTGAACGCAAGATGCGATCACCACTCATGGCGCTACTACCGCCAAAGCGGGACACCCTAGCAGAGGAAAAAAACACGGACCAAATGAAGAGGCAATTTGACAGTCATCATGGTGCACGTAAACGACATTTAAGAGTTGGAGATCATGTCGTGGTCCAAATTAGAAATGGCCAGCGAGAACTGGGCTGCATAAGAAGAGAAACGGCGAAGAACCAGTTTGAAATCACTCTATATGATGAACGTACCATATCGCGGCACATCAACCACATCTGGAAAGGGGGAACAGGCCCTGAGGAAAATATAATTAGCGATGAATATCAAGTACGACCGAGAGACGACTATTGTCTTTGCACCTCACCAACTCTTCGTTCCTTGTCGCGGGGAAGAAATTCACCACCGCAAGAAGAGGATTCATCATCGCGGGAAGAACGACGTGCACGCACGGAAGACCCACCGCAACCCGCGACTGAACAGATTGCGGATGAAAGAAGCCACCGCGATATTGTACGCGAAACCCCATAAGATATTCGACTCGTGAACGAAGACAACCGCGTCGCTTAGCTTTAGACCCGAACGCGAAATCGTATACGGATGAGTAATAATTCAACAATGTAATTTCTTAAGAGGGAAGGTGTTGGGGCCCGACATGAGAGCGTGACGGCCCTGTGTGAACGGTTGCGAAGCGAGAGGAGGGACTGGAGAGTGTGTCGCCACTGAGTGTGCGTAGAGTTTACGGCTCGACATGTGCCACGTAGTTCCATGTAAAATAAGTTGAATAAATAATTAACTAGAAAAGGAACCAAGAGATCGTCTAGTTAACCCTCTCAAAGACCTAACAGTTAATAAATCGTTCTATGTCTTATTTCAAAGAGAAATCGTAGACTATGAAATTTATTTCTTAACGCCATACGAATCCTACTCTGTGTTCACAGGTAAAATGCTCTATCTGTGAACATTTTATGTACTAAGCCGCACGGATTGTTACAGTAGTGTAAATCTGCACAATAAACCATGTAAGTATTAGTGTAAAAATTTGATGAAAACTGAATTGTATATTGTTACGTTCCGAAGAGGAATTTTTCGAATTTTTGATTTTCGGCCGTTACGTCGGCCGGGGTGTCACGACTATGCTTTGTCATTATGGACTTTCCTGGTCTGGCACATTCTGCCCTTTGAAGTTCAAAATTCTAAATTATAAGGATTGTATTGTATTACATGCTCTCTCCTTGGAATCGTCGTCGAAAGTTGACGACGCGAATGTGTGAGATTTGTGAGGATGTATGTGTGCGTGTGTGTGTTCTTCTGAAGCCTCGAGAAGGTGAGCGCGAACACCTTAGTCGTAACAGCTATCGTTATATTTCGATGTTTAAAATTGCGGGTCCTCGTGCGCTTGAATGAATGTGGTCTGAGTGTGGAATCAACACCTTGTGTTGCGAATCGAACATCTTGTCGTCCATGATGCCTGTTAGAACTAATTGCAAATTGTTCATAGGGCTCCAATGCACCCATATGTTCCATGAATTGGGACGGCTGGGAGTGATTGCGGGAAAAGCTTGTAATGCGACGGTGTTTCGAAAATTTGAAATGAGAATCTTTCGCGTCTGGTTTTGGAATTCGCATAAAAACTGTACACAGCGTGCGACACGACGCGACGGTACCACGCGACGAAGAGGCCGAGCGTTTCCTGCAAATGTATGAAAAACCTGTACGAATTGTTACAGCGAGTTTAATAATTATTGACCGTCGTTAGTTGTAAGGAGCAATGGAGAATGTTATACATGAATAGCATAGCGCAAAATATTGAGCAATTGGTAAATTGTGGAAGAAACTGGAAGGAGAGCACATGCGATATATCGAAATGCGAGTTGACGAATCGCGCGACGGCTGCCGTACGCTGCTTCACCTTATTCGTCAGGATCTCTCACGGATACAGCAGAAGATCAATGTATTGGTGATCCACGAAGGATCCTGCCTATCCTGATTTCCGTGATCGAACACTCTTCGTCGACAAGTCGTGAGGTAAGTGACGGGAGCCCGTGGGCTAATTATCCTCTTCTTGTTTCCTTTCTCTGTTCAGTTACTAATTTCCATTAATTTCACAATAGTTTTCGAGCATAGCTTTACTCAAAAGTGTGGTATGCCGGGAGTACTTCCCGGCCCCACGTAAAATTCCGTAATCAGTTCGCGTAAATTCATAGTTCAATTTGAAATTTAAACCTCTAAGCATTCCGCGTGTGCTGTCTTTTCTCTTTCCTGTACTATCAGCACTTTACAGTTTACAGAATTCTACAAACCATATAACGACCAGGTATATCTTGAGGATTTTAATTTGATTTACGATTGGATTCCTTTCTGGAGAAAGATTGAGTATGTTGATTTCTTCAACTTCGTGAGTTTTTTTGAGTATTATCTGATCTCTATTTATAATTTGATTGTTCTGGAATTGACTTTCATATTCTTTTGTATTATTATATATTAGTTTCTTTCAACTTGTTGTACATGTGCTATCGCCTTTGTTCTCCGCGTGGTTTCAAGGACATCGATATCGCGAGTCGATATCGTGGATCTACCTTGGTTTCCTTACGGCCATCTTTGGCACAGAGACCCACGTGTACAGCATGATACAGTATTTTGTTTCGATACATCTACATATATTCATTTTTTTTTCCTCTTTGGTTTCTTGGGTATATGCTTATATATAATGTATATCTATATTTCCAAATACAGTACTAGTATAAGCCTCCACCTCTCGGGAAAATCAGTAACGCGTAGCGGGGCCAGTATGGGACTAGATGATTTCCTAACCCATTTACCATTATCCTTCTTGAATAATTAATTAATAAAAATTTAGATATACTCACGTATTGTGGCGGAGCTTCTCTTTCAAAGCCGTTCTGTTATCGCGACCACACTACCATTTTGCACTGTCTCATGATATTCAATTCATAGATACAGCAGTGACTTGGACTAAGCGTTTAGAACGCATAGAAGTACATTTATTTCTAAAAATACACCCCATAACTAACCAGTGGAGTTGTTGTGTATATTACGGACAGAGTTATGAACTCCGTTCGTAACAATTTCATTTTGTACTTTATTTTATATCATATTGTTTAAAAAGCGGTTAAATTTCGAGCCTTTGTCTCGTCCGCGACAATCGTAATCTGTTAGCCTACGTGACCTACCGAAGGTCGCCTTCGGTAGGAGATTCAGTTGCGCCAACAACAGATACGATACATTCGAATTATGACTCGTTTTTCAGCTGATACAGTCGACGTTCGAACAGGTGAGCGATTGCGATCACCTGTTCAAATCTCAGGCCCGATGCCGAGTGGAGATATCGGAGCCTGAAAGAGGGAGGAAGTAAAATCAGAACACTAGACACAGACAGATAATGGATGAGCGAGCGCCGTGTAGCGGAGTTTCAGGTGCTTCGAGCTTTCGCGGAGCGTCTCGAACTCGTCAGTCCGAGTCAGTCTTGCACTGCTAGCTCGATAGGTTGCAAGGTTTTAGCGAATATAGAAGAGTTAACCGAGTTAAGAAATTTGGGCACCAGATTCCTGAACTTGCGACGCCTTCTGCGCTGTGTCTGTTCACTGCAGCTCGTGAAATTGCTCGACTCGATTATCACGTGGGATACGTGCGATGGAGCATTGAGTGTCCAGTGAAGCATTATTGCAGGCGATTAACTGCACTCTTGGAATCGGTGGTTACCCTGATTCCCTGAGTTTGCTTTTCGTCCGAGGAGCAACCATAAACCACTGCTTGGTTGAATCTTGATAATTGGCAATAAAACAGAGAGGGTTAACGTAAGTGCGGCACCTTTGTGTTACCCGCGATCTGCCACCGATTTAGTAGCAGCCCACGTGTGTCGAATAGATGCACACGTTGTGGTGAACAGTGAGTGGTAGAGCCTCTGGCCATTATCAGCCACCAAGGCTACCAGCATCTGGTCATAGTGTGTCTCTAGCTCGCGAATCTCGGCTTCCCGCCGAGATTCGTACGAGGCAAGCCTTCTTGGAAGGCAGATTAAATAGAGAAAAGGAGGATCTCTCCTCTCTGTATACTCGCCGACCGACGATTTCTTCAGTGCGAAGAATAGTCGGTAATACGGTCCACTGCACTACCTTAGCGTTACGGCAAGGTACTGCTCTCCCCTCCACATAGGCTCATTGTGGAGACTTGAAGTCGGGAGCAGCGTTGCCATTCGAGAGTCTCTCGATTCCCCTTACCTTTTCGTTCCTCGCCTAGCTGTGCTGCGGAGTATGCCTTCGGTTGCCTCACTCCTCTCACTGACGCTGTTGTGTGCCGCGTGAGGCATGCCAACGGGTGTTCCGAAAGAGCCGTATACTTATGCAAGTTAAAGCCGCCCGTAGGGTCGCGTAGCACAAAAGAACACCCGTTAGGTTTTCTACCTGCTCCCCAGTGAGAGGAGTGGGGCAACCGAAGGTAGGCTCCGCAGCACAGCTAGGCGAGGGACAAAAAGGTATGGGGTATGGATGGCAACCCTGGTTGGCAGTTCACAGTTCAGCTCGATATGGTCGAAAGCTAACTGTTTCGACTTTGCCGATCCTTCCTTGTTCCAGACTCCAGCATCGCTGACCAGGACCTCGGAGGTGACCCGTAGAGGATTAGGAGCGGCCAAAAAATCAAGCCCCGGACTGCCCCCTCTTCTCCTCCATTCGGGCATAAATTGCAATAAACGGTCTGTCCTCTTAAGGACAGACGAAAGAAAAATTAACGATGTACACCTTCTTTGATTCACTGGACCCTAATCCGGTGATAATCCGGACCCCCTTAAATCACTGCATTCAGCAACTCTAACAAATATCATGATTTTGTAGTTTCTTAAACATGTAAATGTTCTGTAAATGCATAAAACTCCTCAGTCTAAGAATCATATTTCTTTTAGAACCTTTATTAACAAAATAGTTTGTAAAGTTGTCACGTATAAACTTTACTGTTGCACTTGATTTATTTACATCTCGTCTGCAAAGTGTTCTTATAAAAGCTCCAAGTCGCGGTTTTGTGGTTTTTCCTTCCGTTATTATGCTATGTAATAGCAAGCTACTTTTATAATAATATCTATTCAATCTGAAGTTACTGAAATTGTATTTTCAAAAGTTCTTAATTTTGTGGCCATTAAGTCAAAGGCACATTCAATAGCTTCTCGAGCATACGACAATTTGTAATTGGAACATTCTTTTTTCTCATTTAAGCTCCGTCGAGGAAAGGGCTTTACTGAATTAGGTGCAAGCCGTAATGTTTCATCAACGATCAAAGTAAATGGAAGTGTGTCTTAACCATCTTCTATTCATGCTAATTCTAGTAAATTAATTCTGTTGTTAAACAATTTTTCGAAATAGTAATTATCAGAAATATCCGCATCACTATTACGTTCATAGTACTACATTACTATATTTATACTACTACACCAATTGTCGTAAATCTTGAATGGGTATTAACAATCGCCATCAATACAATAGAATTATATTGTTTGTAGTTATAAGATAAGAAGTTACACTTTGACGATTCATGATTTCTAACGTGTTTCCCGTTTATCGCTCCTAATAATTCGGAAAGTTTTTGAATTTAATAAAGTTACATGCTATATCTTTAATCGGAAATTTCAATATTCTTTAGTCGGAAATTTTAAATACTGATCATCTAGGATATTATAAATTAATGGTAACAGTTCATGTACTATTTTAGAAATTGTATTATCGCTTATTCTAAATCTAAAACACATTGAACAAAAATATTCACCTGTTACATTCAGACATTCATGTAGTCCCCTTTCTTGTCGTCAACCTGTGAGAAATGCTGATACATTGCAAAATACATAATTAAAGTATTAGCAAACGATTGCGACAAATTCTGCCCAGTTAATTGGGCAAAACAATATGCTAGCGATCCCCGTCTTTAGATTATTACCCAAAATGGGAATAATATAAAATTATCGAACGACAGCACTCAAAATTGATATACAGTTGAGATACTCGAGTCGAATCACGTCGAGAATCAGAGTGAATCTCTAGTCGTCATCCACGTGAGAGCTGTAACATAGTAACAGCGTAGGCGTACCGTAACGGGTGGTACGCATTGCGAAAAATCAGAAGGTACCACGAGTGTGTACTCGAAATCCGCCTCCTTAGACCGCATTAAGAGAATCCGCGTAGTCCAAAATAAGGAAGTGCGAAATATGACACCGAAATGTGACTCGTTTGTAAAAAATAGAAGACTGGTATTCAGAAGATTAAGAAGGTATTTCAAGACCAGGATTAAAAATGGAAAGTTAAACTTTTTAATTTTTTGATTTATTTTTATTATATTATTGTGATTTTTCCGATGAAAATAAGACCAAACGCGACATAATTCGAACAACTTTCAAGTGTGTATTTTAATAACTTCCATTTTTTTTCTCGATTCTAATAAAACACAAGAAATAGTTTCCTGGTCATGCAAATAATTAATATATCGATAATAAGCCGATACTAAATGCACGCGGTCCGAGATCCCAGCAACGAGCTTTCACCATGAGAAAGAATGAGAGACAGTAAGCAGTCCCAATCCCCCTTTCTTTCCCCAATCCTCCACTCTTTTTTATAACATAGACTTGTTGTTTGAGCCCCGCACCGCGTGCATTTAGTACAGGTTTATTCTTTCTCACGTTTTTCCTCCGCTGTCCTTTCCTTCGATTGCGATTTATTTTTATCTCATTCACACTCACCATTTCTCACAACAATCATTGAGTAATGTCGCCAAGGATCAACAGTATCGCCCAAACAAATAATCCACTTAAAGTCAAATGAGATGCGAAATTAGTACTCCGCTCGGGATGAACGCTTACGACCACTACCAAGTAGCGAGACTATGATAGAATTAATTTCAACAGGCGGCTCAGGGTCACTCAGCCTCTCACGCGACTTTCTGGTGGGACAGGGGAGTGCGCTCACAGATATTCCACACGCGCGGCAGGTGCGTCCCCACTGCCGCAGTGGGGGAACCCACCAGAAAGGCGCGTGAGGGGCTGAGTGACCCTGAGCCGCCTGTTGAAATTAATTCTACCATATATACCGAAACTGTTGTAATACTTAAGTGTAAAATACTTACCTTTGTCAGTTTCAATGTAACATATTATAAATAATAAAATTGAAGTTAAATTGTATTGTATTTGTCGTTTTTCCATTAATAACTACAGGGTTATCAGTTTAACTGGAAATTTTCCGAGTGTTGATAGCATTTATGCTGTAGCACACAGGATCCTAACAGAGGTGAAACTCCGGCGTTTCTGAGGTCCTAATTTTCAGTGCGCATGCGTGGTAATTAATACTAATATTCTCTTCAATAATATTCTCTTTTAACATTACAACTTTTCAAAATTTCTAAAAATATTTATAATATGTGTTATTGTAACGAGCGCCACACTGTTATAATGTATGGTGCGGCACTGTTCTATCCGGTACGATACGTGATTGGCCGCTACTTCCTTTAATGCTCATGGCTGCTCATGGCTCTCATCATGCCGATTACATTACTTCTGTTTTTCCACATTTAAATAAAGTATTACTGTTCTGTGTATAGTGCAAATATGTCGAAGTGTTTATTTCAAACATCCCACCACCATAGAAGCTTGCTTCTACATATGTAAAATAATAATGTTGAAAGTAATTATTAAGTGAAATAAAATTATTAAAATAATACAGACCTTCCTAATACGGTTGTATATATTGTTAACAAACTATTAGAAAATAATTGCTTAATATGATATCATCACAAATGCTGTGATATTATCCACTGTTTCTTCGATATTTGCCTTTCCTCTTTTACCTACTACCCTATGGAACGTGACGGAAACATATTTCTTTAGAGAACTGGCAACGCTGTCCCTATAGTGCGCATGATCTGTACAGATTTCGGGAACACGGACATTAAAGATCGAACGTTAAAGAAGTTTCGCCTTTGTAAGATTACTCTGTGGCTGTAGCATTGTAAGTGCTGCCAACGTTTATTAGAGGATTTCCAGTTAGGCTGATCGTCCTGTATGTGTTTCGAAGAGAATGTAGTTTTCATTTTATTTCCAATCTTACAACTTAAAAAGTGAATTATAATTACAAATGAGAATTCATTTATGGTACCGTTAGTATAAGACTAAAGAATCGTCCCAGTCGAGGGTTAAAATCGATACGTAACACTTCATTTGGTTTCCGTGTAAGCAGTCCGTCAGCGAGAAGAATGCTGGTCACGGTGTCTGTGTTGATATCTCCCAATACTTAACGCCTACGTAATCCAACAAAATAAATACACGAGGCATGATCCGATATCAACGGTCTCGTTGCAAAATATTCATTTTAAAAATAAGTCAATATGTTATTCACAATCTTATACGTACATTGTTAGTCGTTCAGCACTGTATATTTCTTCAATAGTAAATAATACACCACTGTATAGTTACATACTATTGCACATATACTCATACATTTGAAAACGCATACATTGTCTACTTGTACTAAATTTATTTATGCTACTGAAATAGTAAAGTATATAATTAAATACAACAGATACAATACTCATAAATGTTCTGACTATTATGCATGACATTTGAGCACTAAATAAGAAACAATATGTTTATATCTTAAAACGGATACAAATTGATTTTACTCAAAGTTTTACGTGTATTATGTGACTTTGAATTAGATCTATGCTACAGCAGTTCATTTGTATTACGAATTATATAATTTCTTAACTTTTTAATTCTTAAAGTATGAGTTATTAATTAATTATACATATTTTTGCTTTAATCTGGATTTTCCAAGTTTTTTATAACGCACCTGGTTCATACGAGACATTAATATATATATGAGAGGTAAACAAAATATGAGCAAGTATATTTTTAGAAATGAAGGAAAATGAAATGCAAAATTCCAAGAATTTGGTAAAGAGTAAGTAAATTTTAGAGTTTCCTCAAAGTATGGAATATTTCTTAATATCACAATTCCTTCACAAAGAAACCCTAAAGGGTATAAGGGCATCCATATTGTATATCTTAACCAAGTTAAAAATGAAATTTTTACGTTTAGTAACTGCGTTATATAATAAGGGTATCTAACTATTTCCACTGAACTCCAAACAAGGAAGAGATAAAAAATAACAGGTTTAGTTTGCATACGTGGTTCGGCTTCAATCATACAAAATAAGATAAATGCTCTACCTCCTACTTGTACGAATGATGTCACTGTAGTACTTTTAGTGTACCCGAATAATGAATGCATAACTTCTAAAAACTGTAAAAGTTGGACAAATTTCATTGGGTTTCCAACAATAGCATATGTCTCTTTCATAGAGGCTAAAATTAAAAATTTAGTATTTTACTATATTAGTTGTGTTATTAATAGTACTATTAATTAATTTTAGTTATTTACAATTTATTATAAAATATTTACTAACCTGGTCCGTCGCGTGAATACATTACTCCCATTACGGTAAGGATATAAAGAAAACCAACAAACTGACAAAGATTATAAATAATTAAATATACCTTCTTGAAATCCTCTAAATAAAAATTATTTATTAGTTGACATCGTAATTGGTTGTAAGTATAATATAACTTACAAGATATTTTAATAAAAATGTACCTTTCCTATAGCCAAATTCTTCTTTGTGTAATTGGTCATACATTCCAGGATAATCGCTACATATATCACGTTTCTCATCTTCATTCTCTTCTAAGTCTTCACTTGTCCATTTATCAAAGTCTATCTTTAACCATGATGGTTTTTGTGGTTGACTAGTTAATCTTGGCCACCAACCAATACATTGTTTTTTTAATATAAAGTCAACTTGTCGATCTATTACCTTATAACTACTCTCCTGAAACATTAAAATAAATTTAATGCATTAATTATACATTTAAAGGGGTTGGGTAGTTACGTGACTTTTCGAGATTGCCAGATCGCTATCTACTGTTACAGGTTTCATTACAGAAATAGTAATCAGCAGTGGTACCAAACTCGTGGAATATGAGACAAACGGTTTACCCCCCACTATACACTACTATCGTCGCCCACTCCACGTCGCCAGCTCTCCACCTAAGCGTACTTGTCTCCTATCCGTATGTGCTATCTGCACAACGCATTCCGCCAAGAATTCACGTTATGGAATGTAAGAAATTTTAAAAATTGCCGCCTAAACGACCTGAGTGGCACTCCCCGGAAGCAACCACCGAGGCGGAAATGCACCCCCGCGAGGGCAAGCGGCATCAAAAAGAAAAACCCAGGGAAAAACCCAGGGAGGCAACACACCTCGGCAACGTAGCCGAAACTGCGTGCGGAAAGGGACCCCACGCGTAGGGCCCTTCTTCTGGCTCGAGCATCGACACTAGTAACATCGGTGGAGTTCTTACGCCTCATTTCACGAACAGTTATACCGTTCGTTGTTAGTTCATAATTATTGTAATAAGCGCCCAAAAGTTAGAATACAACTATAGTAAATTTCTAATAGGAAGCCTAAGCGCATAGTTCGCAATCTTAGATTATATACACTAGACACAGCATATACACATATAGTGCGTGTATAGAAAATTTACGAACGTGGCTAAGCAAAGATAACTGTCCAAGTGTGACGTCACACTGCGCACAAGGTAATCGTTCAAAATGACTGACACAGCATCAGGCGCTTAGACACTGCTGGACGCTATCGACCCACGCAATCTACGTGAAGCTGCGAGCAACTTCTGTAAATCTCGGTTTGAAATAATTATTAATAATTATGGGAAATTATTTTATTTTGTAATCAGTAATTACAAATAAATAGTTTTTCTCTAGACGTCTAAGTATTGTTCTCATTATTTCTTTAAACTAAAATAAATTATAAGAAAATAATTACAAATTGTACATCATCAACATGTCAATTAAACTTCAAATATATTTTGCGAAACTATAATTCTCAAAATATTTATTTCATATTTAATCAATTCAACATGTTTTCTGAAAATTGAACATTTCTACATTCTCGTTAATGTCGAACAGTAAAACAGTTTGACACGTCCAGAATTTCGGTGTGTTACTCTTTCGAAATTACAGATACGTCATACTAGCATAGCTTACACATCTTGCCCGTGTGACGTCACGTAGATGATTGTATCTTTGCCTAAACGAAGTTATCTGAAGTCGTGTCTATAAGTATACAGGGTGTTTCTGAACAGCACGAGATAAAGTTAAGGTGTGATTCTAGAGACCAAAATAAGACGAAAATCAAGAATAACGATTTTGCATTTGAGGCTTCGTTCGTAAGTTATAGGTGTCTAACAATCTGGTGGAAAGCACCCAAACAGACAATTTACATGAAGGTGGAATTAATGGACTGCAACGAATAGACAAGATTATTGTTATTCAATGAAAGTTCGCAATCACGACATAGTGTTTGCATCCCGATGCGGCGATTTTACATTTTGTTTTTAATTATTCGCGTTAAACAAGCGCGTGACAACTGAGCCTGCGTCTTCTGCCTTCCTATGCATTAAAATATATAAACAGTTAATTAAAATCGTACTTTATTTATGATAGTGTAACGAACCATGCGTCATAGTACATAAAACGTTGACAGATAGAGCGGTTTACCTATGAACAGGGAGTAGGATTCGTGTAGCGTGCGGTTAAGAAATAATTTTCACAGACTACGATTTCTCTTTTCAAATAATATATAACAATATTTATTAATCCAAAAGTGTGCAAACTAGAAATACTTAATACTATCCCTAAAGCTATACAAGTCTATTAGTCTTTTGATTAAAGAGTTTATTATCGCTATATAAATTTGTACCATCGGTAACTTCTATGTGAATTAAGTATTAACGCATTGTAATATAAGCAGATGGCAGTGATGAATAATGACGTGGAGGATTGAGGAAAAGACCGAGGAGCTGGATAAAGTTGCCTCGGTCGGTAATCGAGGAGCTGGCTAAAGCTGCCTCGATACGGAGGATCTAAGGAGCTGGTTAAATCTGCCTTAGAGTGATAATCAAGAAGCTGGTTAAAGCTGCCTCGATGTGGAGGATCTAAGGAGTTGATTAAAGCTGCCTCGATGTGGAGGATCTAAAGAGCTGGTTAAAGCTGCCTCGATGTGGAAGATCTAAGGAGTTGATTAAAGCTGCCTCGATGTGGAGGATCTAAAGAGCTGGTTAAAGCTGCCTCGATGTGGAAGATCTAAGGAGCTGGTTAAAGCTGCCTCGATGTGGAGGATCTAAGGAGCTGGTTAAAGCTGCCTAGGTAGAAAAAACCAAGGAGCTGGTTAAAGCTGTCTTGGTACGATTTGAGATCGTGTTGAGCGTTTGGATTCAGAGTGAGAACTGCACTGCGTACTACTTCTACACTTCGCTGATGGCTCCGTATTTATACAGGAAAATTGTCTCCTTCTTTTGGATCTGTCTTCATGTAGGGGAAGCACTGCGCTGCGCTTGCGCGTTCGGGGGTCATCGCAGGTTATGTGTTTCTAATTGGTTTCGAGGTTTTCGCGCATGCTTCTGATGATGCCCGTGCAGGCGTATCGAGAGTTTCGCTTGCTTGGTTTGCGATGTCATCGTCTGGTCGTCAGTGCGTACGCCATGGGATGTCGCTTCGGTGTTATACCGATTTTGTACGCATGCGTAAATGTAAGCGTTCTATTGTATGTGCGCAAGCGCGTCGCTCGTCGCTGGTGCAATGATTTGATCTAGGGAATTGACGTTAGGATATCGTTGTGGGCTCGGGTCATTGCCACTGTACAGATTTGAACTATCACCTGTTATTTATTAATATGAGAAGAAAAAAGTTGTCTTTTTGGTTGAGTTCCAAGAACTTGATCTCTTTGTATGTGTACGCGAAGCTGCTGCCGGTTGTTATAATAGTAAAAAATGAAATAAATATTATTATTATATTTCCTTACAATATTTAATCACTATTATTTTATTTAATGACTATATTTAAGTATTATTATATTTACTTAATAATAATAATTATTATTATATTTATTTTATTTTTTACTATCATAATTATTGAAGGATTGTTATGCCCATCCTAACGAACGGCGCTGGTAGCGCCTGCATAATTTTCGTCTCTTTTTTTTTGCGCGCGCGTTCCGTTACTGTTCTGTTATGGCTGATGCGATGTGCGTGGCCACGTGTTTTACGCGCGAGTTATTTTTATATGTTATCAGTATTATATAACATCTAACCGGTATTATGTATTAGGCTAAGTTTTCTATTCAAATAAACGTTTTTTCTCTAACATTGGTTATGGGCCCAGGGTGTTTAGAAAGCCTAAAGTGCGTAGATAGTTCCCGGTGCGCGAAACATAACCTATATCGGCCACGTGGGCGAGCGAATCAAATTGCTAAACGAAAAAAGATTACAAGCAAGAATGGAAACCAGAAACGATTCGCATATAACGAAGCTGTCTGATAAAAATTATCCGACGTGGAAAGTCGAAATGAAGTGGCTGCTGTTAGCCAAAGGTTTATTAGAACACGTAAGTGGAAATACAGTGCTAACAAAAAACGCTGTAGAAACCAAAAGAAAGACGTTTACGACTAACAATAGTAAGGCCATCGCATATATTGGACTGAGTCTTGAGCCTGAACAGCAGATTCATATAGAAGATTGTGCAACTGCGGTAGATGCCTGGAAAGCATTAGAACAAGTACATCAACCAAAATCAAGGGTAAGGATTCTACAATTAAAAAGAGAATTTAATCATTTGCGTTTGAAAGATGATGAGTCGATGTCATCGTACATGTCAAGAGCGAAGGTTTTAGCCAATAATCTAACAGAAGCGGGTGCAGATGTCAAAGATGAAGACTTAGCATTTGTACTATTATCGGGTCTTCCTGACAGTTATGAAAGTTTAAATATGACGTTGGCGAGCTTACCTGATGAGACATTTACATCTGCGGAAATCAAAAGGGTGTTGTTGGCTGAGTACGATCGAAGGATATCAAGAAAAGAAGAGGATGGAAGTACTCATAGAGAAGCGTTACAGATTTCCAAGAAAGCTGAAAAAAGGGATAAAAGGTACAGAACCATAATAAGTTAAAGAACGTTACATGCTTTAATTGCAAGAAGACAGGGCATATCGCAAAAGATTGTCAATTAAGAACAGAAAAGGACAAAAGGACTTCTGAACTAATTTTAGACAGTGGAAGCACACATCATGTCTGTAAAAGACGAGATTGGTTCTCCAGCTTCGAAGAAATCAATACGCAAGTGATAAATACTGCAGCCGATCCAAACAAGCCAGGAGCGACTCTACATGCAAAAGGAGTTGGTAATGTTACACTGAAGACATTTGTTGGAAATGGAGAAGTACAATATGATTGAATGCAGAAAAATAGCAACGCCAATGGATCCAGGGATAAAGATATCGAAAGAAGATAAACCCAGCACAGAAGAAGAAAAGGAGTACATGGTAAAAGTACCTTATAGAGAATTAATTGGAGGCCTAATGTTCTTAGCGCTTTATACAAGGCCGGATATATTGTTCTCAGTAACTAAATTGTCGTAGTACAATTTCAATCCGGGAAAGCGACATTGGCAGCAGGCGAAGCACGTATTAAAATATTTGAACGCAACCAAAGATTACGGTATTGTGTATAAAGCAGTAGACAGTCCAAAAATTGTAATACATTGCGACGCTGACTGGGCAGCAGATCTCGATGATCGTCATTCATTTTCGGGAATAATAACTTTGATAGGTAACAATGTAATACAATGGAGGTCAGTTAAACAAAAATCTCTGTCAACTTCCACGATGGAGGCAGAATATGTCTCGTTAGCCAATGGCGTAAAGGAAGCCATGCGGTTAAATATGTTTTTAGTCGAGCTTGAATTAATGAGTTATTTCAGGTCCATTACAAATTCATTGTGATAATCGGGCGACAATAGATTTCTTCAAAAGTACTGTGGAAAAGAAAAGGTCTAAGCATATAGATGTCGCATACTATATTGTCAGGGAAAAGCTAGACGAAGGATTGATTCAGTTATTTTACATTCCGACAAACGAAAACCTGGCGGATATTTTGACCAAGGCGTTAAAGAAAGCAATTCACTTTCTATAAAAGTCCCCTCTTTCACAGAGGGGACTTTATGTATACAGGGTGTCCCAGGTTTTAAGGATCAAACTTTGTCAGTATATTCTATGGTACTAAATAAGAAAAAAATGTTATGTAAACATAGGTCATATAGAGCTTTATCAAAAAGTTATAACAAAATTACGGAATTCAAGTAATATAGGAATAGTAACCGACTTGCTGTTACTGCGAGCATTGGATCGAATATATCAGCAATGTTTACGTTCAGTGTAAGTTGTGTTTACTATCTGAGGTTACCTAAGATTGAAAGCAATTTCTGCCAGTAATAGCTATTAGTAAGTTGTTGGAGTTCATATGGCAATGCCACAAATATTTACGAATCGAGAATATGCAGATATGCATTTCATTCACAGCTTCTGCAATGGGAATGCCCGAGCTGCTGCGAGGGAGTACCAACGCCGATTTCCTGGACGAAGAGTACCGAACTACAAAGTGTTCTGTTACGTTCCAAACAGGAAATTCTTCGAATTTTTGACTTTCGGCCATTACGTCGGCCGGAGTGTGTCACAACAATGCTTTGTCATTATGGAATTTCCTAGTTTGGCATATTCTGGCCCTTGACGATCAAAATTCTAAATTATAATTATTGTGTTGTATTATATGCTCTCTCCTTGAAATCGTCGTCGACTTTCGACGACGCGAATGTGTGTGAATGTGTGTGAAATTTGTGAGGATGTATGTGTGCGTGTGTGTGTTCCTCTGAAGCCTCGAGAAGGTGAGCGTGAACATCTTAGCCGTAACAACTATCGTTACATTACCATGTTTGGAATTGCGGGTTCTCATGCGCTTAAATGAGTGTGCTTTGAGTGTGTAATCAACACCTTCTATTGCGAATCGAACATCTTGTTGTCCATGATGCCTGTTAGAACTAATTGCAAATTGTTCATAGGGCTCCAATGTACCCATATGTTCCATGAATTGGGACGGCTGCGAGTGATTGCGGGAAAAGCTTGTAATGCGACGGTGTTTCAAAAATTTGAAATGAGAATCTTTCGCGACTGGTTTTGGAATTCGCATAAAAACTGTACACAGCGCGTGACGGCTCCCGCGCGCTGCCTCACTTGATTCTTCAAGACCTCTCACGGATACGGCAGAAGATCACTGTATTGGTGATCCTCGAAGGATCCTGCCTATCCTGATTTCCGTGATCGATCACTCTTCGTCGATAAGTCGCGAGGTGTGTAACGGGAGATCGTGGGTTAACTATATTCTATTTCTTTCGTTGTCTCTATCTTTCTATTGTTCTTTTCTCAATGTTTAAAAAGCGGTTATATAACGGGCATTTGGCTCGTCCGCGAGATTCGTGGTCTGTTGGTACACGTGACCGACCGAAGGTCGCCTTCGGTTGGAGATTCCGTTGTCCTAACAGCATAACACGGTCAATTGTCGTATGACTCGTTTTTATCGTTAAAATTTAAGTTCAAACAAGGTGAGCATTGTCGAGCAACGGTTTTGAACTCCAGGCCCGATGTCGAGTGGGGACATCGGAGCCTGAAGGAGAGAGAGACTAAATCGTATCACATTCGAACGATACAAAAGATAATTGGCGGGCGCCGCATAGCGGCAAAATTAGCGTGTTTCGCGTTTTGCGGAGACACACGCGACTCTCGCAGCAGTCCTCTTTCGGCAGTGAGTCTTGCGCCAGTCCTTTAGACAGGTCGTCAAGCCACCATCAGCATAGCCAGTTACACGCTGTGCTGCCAGACTGAGGACGCAAATCTTGAGAATTACCCCCTCCACTACGCATACTAACGCACGGGCCGCGTATCCGTGAGCTCGGCACTTCGGGCAGCTTCGAACAGCTTCGGACAACTTCAGGCAGCTTCGAGAGGTCGAGAGAGAAGGTGGATCGTGATGCGCACTCTCTCATTCTTTGAAATGTTTAAATCCCAATCTCTAGCAAGCGGCAAGCGGGGCACGCACCTTGCGCGAGCTTTCCGATTGCCTGGATATTTTCAGTTTCCAACGTAGAAAAGTATTCTAATGAAAAAAAATTTCAAAAATTTTTTCTGCAGAAAAACTCATTTTAAGACCTCCTGATTACGTTTCAACTAATAAAAAAAAGAGCTTTTTTTTAATAACCGCATATGTTTATTAACCCAATTGCATTCAATCGACTGAATGAATTTCAATGAAACTTTATATCTAAATTTTATATTCACATCTCAAGATCTTATTAGATTTAGAGCAAAATCGATGCATGGATTATGGTACTTACCTCTTATAATTATATATATATTACACATATATTTTTTACTACTAGGTGGGAAGATAAAGATTTTCATTTGTAAAGTTAACGTAACGCGATTTAGTCTGGAAAACACTGCTCTTATCGAATTAACCCTTTCTAGTTCAGAATTAATTGTACTTCAAAATTCAAGATTATCAGAAAATAAATACTTTGATACTGAAAATTCGTCAAATGTATTAGACTAAGAGTCCACTCTTGACCAGTAACGTGCACGTTGTCACAACCTTCAATATAAAATATTTATATTGGTAATTATTTAAAATAAGAGCCTCCTCACCGATTTCTTTGAATCTTTTTATATCATGTATCTTCAGACGTGGAGTAATTTTTCTAAATGAAATTATTGTCGCTCTCTTCTCGTTTTCGAGATAAAAATTTTTATATGCTTGAAAATTATGGTGGCAGGCCGAGGGTAGATAGCAAAAAGGGAGTTTGAGTTGGGTTAGAGCTAGGGCTAGTGAAAGATATGTTTCGAGTTGGTTAGAGCTAGTGCCAGAAAAAAAGATGTTTCGGGTTGGTTAGAGTTAGGGCCAGGAAAAGAGATGTTTCGAGCTGGTTAGAGCTAGGACCTGGAAAAGAGATATTTGGAGTTGGTTAGAGCTAGAACCGGGAAAAGAGATACTTTGAGTTGTGTTATGTCTCCGTAACTTTTGACAGTAGTTACTAGAGCCTATATATATATATATTTTATATATATTTTATATATTTATATTTATTTATATATATTTATATTTATTTATATATATTTATATATATATAAGCACAATTTTATTTCCGGTTCGGTTCCAAAAAGTCTTAACGGAAACATTCTCGCGCGATCGAATTCGAATTCTTTCGTGTCCCTAGCTCTAACCCAACTCAAAGTATTTCTTTTCCCAGCCCTAGTTCTAACCAACTCGAAACATCTCTTTTCCTGGCCCTAGCTCTAATCAACTCAAAGTATTTCTTTTCCCGGTCCTAGCTCTAGCCAACCTAGCTCTAAACAAGCAGTGTTTTCCAGACTAAATCGCGTTACGTTAACTTTACAAATGAAAATCTTTATCTTCCCACCTAATAGTAAAAAATATATGTGTAATATAACTATAATTATAAGAGGTAAGTATCATAATCCATGCATCGATTTTGCTCTAAATCTAATAAGATCTTGAGATGTGAATATAAAATTTAGATAGAAAGTTTCATTGAAATTCATTCAGTCGTTTGAATGCAATTGGGTTAATAAACATATGCGGTTATTAAAAAAAAGCTCTTTTTTTTATTAGTTGAAACGTAATCAGGAGGTCTTAAAATGAGTTTTCCTGCAGAAAAAATTTTCGAAATTTTTTTTCATTAGAATACTTTTCTAAGTTGGAAACTGAAAATATCCAGGCAATCGGAAAGCTCGCGCAAGGTGCGTGCCCCGCTTGCCGCTTGCTAGCGATTGGGATTTAAACATTTCAAAGAATGAGAGAGTGTGCATCACGATCCACCTTCTCTCTCGACCTCCCGAAGCTGCCCGAAACTGTCCGAAGCGCCGAGCTCACGGATACGCGACCCGTGCGTTAGTATATGTAGTGGAAGGGGTAATTCTCAAGTTTGCGTCCGCAGTCTGGCAGCACAGGTTACACGATTTTAAGTATAGTAATGTTGCGGACGAAAGCCGTTTCGTCTACACAGACGAGAGCCGCGCTTTATCCCCACTACCTCGTTTGATACGTGCCGCCGAGAAACCAATTCTTGGAACCATCGCGTTCGAGCTAAACGCCCGAGAACAAGAACGTCATAAAAAACAACGATAGTATTAGGGATTTAAATAGGAAAAATTGAAGTTTCTTATTCGCAAACGGATTTTCACGCAAGTAACACCAGTCGATTCCTTGTGCTCTCCTGATTAAAATGATGTCAAACACGACATGATTCCGATTATTTTTAACAAAGATACATAAAACTTGGTTTGTAGAAAGAAAGGTCATGCTCATCGCGTTATGTAAACAGACCCGAGCGCGGCTCTCGTCCGTGACTGGTAGTCGATTCGACGAGCGCGGCTCTCGTCGTAGGGCTAACTCCCTATTATTCCCTCATATTTTTGTGTTTAATTATTTGTAGGAGGGTAGACTGAATAACCCGTTGGTACGGGTAAATAGTAGAAACTTTATTTGATGTGTCTGCTAAGACGCCTGGATTCCAACTGCCTCGCGAAAACATGGGCCGAAGGCAAAGAAAGTCAGGGTCCACTTAAGGGTACGTGCCCACGCAGGGATGGTCGAATTGGACACGCTTTCTAAAATATACATACTCTGTACCCCAACGAGGGTCTAACGTCTATCTTATTCTCAAGGACCCAAAGAGGCTCATTGACGACTAACAGTCTACAGTTCGGCCATTCCTGACTAAGGTGACCGTCCTCGGTCACAAGCGTACAATCATATATTTCCAAAAGTATACAAATATACTCAATCAAGGATCCTAAGCGAAGTTAAATAAAAGTATAAGATAACACACATTCACTCGCAAGTGAAAAAAACAAAATCTGAATTAAACAATATTCTTGAAGAAAGAAAAAAACAACCGTAACATTCTTCGCTTCTGATCAAACTGGCAACATGTTCATTCATAATTATATATATAAGATACAATAACACTCATTTAAACTAATACACATTAACATCTTAAAGTTTAACGCTTACAAAATACACTCACTCTAATAATATGTGTAACGGCTGTGAATTACATTTTACATCCAAAATACCATTACATAAACATCAAGAGAAAAGAAAAAGAGAAAAAGAAAAAAAATAAAATTAACATAACAAATAAAAATATTAATAAAACTTAAAGTAATGTTATCTAATCATTAGGTAAAACTGTTCGAACCCAAGATTTCATTTGATCGGGACCTATAATTCCCATAAACGGTAAACGTGTCAACTGAAAACCATCTACATCAGTAACGACATATCTATCCCAATCCAATACTTTTTTAACAACATACGGTCCTTTAAATTTTGGAATTAGCTTTTTATTTACTCCCGGAGTAACGTCCGAATTCCGGATCATAACATAATCGCCAACCTGATATAATGTCGACTTTTTATGTTTTTTATTATAATTGCGTTCATTAACTTCTTGAGATTTGTTAATTTTTCCCGTCGCTTCTTGACGCATTATAGGGAGATCCCTATCGTCTTCGCAATATGTTTCCAAAATTAATCGTAAATTATCTGTTACATGCCCAAGTTGATTCATACCAAATAACAATTCGGACGGGCTTTTCCCCGTAGATCGACAAACTGTATTGTTCATGGCGAACTCTACTAACCCTAAAACACGATCCCATTTTCCAGGTGTCTCTGACAATTTTGCCAGCATTGGCGCTATGACCCTATTAAGATGCTCTACCTGCCCGTTTGCTCGAGGGGTCCCAACAGCAATTAATACCTGTTCAATTGAGTTGTCTGCTAAAAATTCTTTAAATGAACTAGAGGTAAAACAAGTACCTCTATCACTAATTAAACGTCTGGGCTTGCTGTATGTTCTAAAATATTCTATCAAATGTTTAATAACTTCTTCCGTCTTAGTTGTCTTACACGGATACAGCTTTATGAATTTCGTGAAACCATCTATTATCGACAAAATAAATTTGTACCCCTTTCCGCACTTCTCCAGAGGGCCATAATGATCAATATGAATTGTCTGAAAGGGCAAATTACCCTTCTTAATACTATGTAAGTATCCCTCAACTTTACCACTAAAAGGAGAAAACTCAATACACTTCAAACAATTATTAATGTATTCTTTCACCTTCTGTCGAATTTGCGGAAACCAATAAACTCTACCAATGTTTTCAACTACTTTATCCACTCCTAAATGGCCTAAATCATCGTGAGAAGTCCTAATTACGTTCTGTTCTAAACACGCTGGTACGTAAAACAATAATTTATTATTTTTTACTTTTTTGTACACCAACCCGTCTCTCAATTCATAAAACTTGTTTTCGCTTGTCTCTAATTGATCTCTCAATTTACAAATTTGACTATCTTGACACTGTTTAATTGATAATGTCTGCGCGAATGTATTTGGTTCTAAAACTAGAATCGAATGGTACCTACTTAATGCGTCTACATGTACCATTTTACTACCACTTCGATGTTCTATTTCATAGTCGTAGTTCTGTAAGAACATCGCCCAACGAGAAATTCGTGGATTGATATCCTGTTTGCTCAAGGTTAACCTAAAGCTGTCACAATCTGTAATTATTTTAAATGGTATGCCCGCCAGGTAAATATGAAATCTTTTAATTGCATATACGACTGCTAAACATTCCAGTTCAAAACTATGATATTTCGCCTCTTGTACTGTCGTTCGTTTACTAAAATAGAACACTGGTCGGAAGACTCCATTCAACTGTTTCTGCAACAGAATCGCGCCAAATCCACTGCTACTCGCGTTACAGTGGAGTTCGGTTTTGAGTCTCGGTGAATATATCGCTAAAACCGGCTCATTTATTAAACTCTGTTTGAGTATCTCAAACGCTTGATTTTCTTCTAATCCAAAACGAAAAATAGCATTTTTCCGTAGCAAATCATACAATGGCCTAGCAATGATTAAAAAATTCCGAATAAATCGTCTAAAATAGCTTGCTAAACCTACAAAACGCTGAACTTCTTTAACATTTCTAGGAACCGGATATTCAGAGATAGAATTTAAATTTTCTGTTGCAGGTGCTATTCCATTATCACTAATCAAATACCCCAAATAGGTTACTTGGCAAAACAAAAAAGAACATTTATCTAACCTGAATTTTAAATTATAGTGTTTTGCTAATCTAAAAACTGCACTTAAAATTTGTAAATGCTCCTCAATGGTTTTTGTCGCAATCATAAAATCGTCTAAGTACAGTAAAACTTTGTTTTGTCTAATCAGTTCTCCGAAAATTTCATTTAAAAATCTTTGAAATATACGAGGCGCGTTAGTTAACCCAAACGGCATCCTAAGATACTCGTATTGTCCCAACGGCGTTATGAATGCTGTATATTTAATAGAAGATTCGGCTACTTTCACATGATGAAACCCATTTTTTAAGTCTAATTTTGTAAAATAAGATTTATCGCGCAACCTGTCTAAACAATCGTCAATCAACGGAACTGGAAAATTTTCTCTTACCGTAACCTTGTTAATTTCGCGATAATCCACGCATAACCGAATTTCACCCGTTTTCTTTCTAACAAGAACAATCGGGCTAGCGTAAGGAGAGTTACTAGGTCTAATAACACCAGTTTTTAGCAAATCGTCAATGATGACTTGCAGTTTTTCTTTGTCTGCAAAGGCTAACCGATGTGGTCGTAAACTAATAGGTTGCTCGGTCTTCAGTGAAATAATACCTTCACTTTGCTCGCTATTTTTGAATCTAACTGCGGATTTATATTTAAACTATGACCTACAGAAATTGGATTTCTTACATACTCAATTTGTAATATCTGCTCAATGAATTTATCCGTATCAGAATTTTGCTTCCTGTCTTTACTTGACGAAATTTCGAAAGAATTCCCTAACACCACTCGAATTTGCGGCGATAAAATAAAATCTCTCCCAAGGAGAACAAAGCAGGACATTGTATTATCAGGTACAACCAAAAACTTAATTTTGAGATATATATTATTAACGTTAATCTCGGTCGAAAAAGAACCCCCAATTTTCGCAGGTGTCCGATTAACACCATAGTAATTATTACTTTCCAATCGGTCAAAATGGAACATAGACGGTAACAAACTGTATTGAATTAAACTAACGGGCGATCCAGAGTCGATCATCGCTGTGACGGCCAAATTGTATATCCTACCGCTGTCGTCCTGAATTGCGAATTTTATGGGTACCATAAACGGAATATTAGGAGAATCCGGCTGCACGAGGTTCATCGATGTCCCTATGGTCGGGGTTGACGATGACGTCGGAGTTGGTGCCTGCTGTTGTCTTCGTACCTGCCTCGGTGTCGAAATATCCTGCGGGCAATTCTTCGCCTGATGAGACGATGCACCGCATTTAAAGCAAGAGCCCCACTCCCGTCTTGGTTTCTGGCAATCCTTCTTCCAGTGACCCGCTTCCCCACAATTGAAACATCGCACTTCTTTTCCCTGTGCGTCTACTTTTCCCGTCGCTGGTTTCGCCAAACCTGGTCGCTTCAAGTCTTTGCGGTCCCGATCGGATTTTCCATCGCTCCTCAACGACAACTTCCTAAACGCTTCCAACAAATCGCTCGGCCTTTCGAGACGTTGCATACGTGCTTGATCCCTCAACTGAGCATCAGGAACTCCATCTATTATTAAATCGACCAGCTCATCCGGATCGATCGAAATCTTATTAGACAAAGTGATCTTGTCATGGAAATAATCGCAGAAAGATTCATGTCTCTGCCAAATTCTACTCTCAAATTCCCTTCGCAAAGCCAGTTTGTCCACCCTATTGTCAAACATTTTCTGGATCTCTTCCAGTAACGACGACGATGACAGGGCCATCAAACTCGGTTTCGAATGAAACCACTTCAATGCCTTACCTCGAAGACGCAAGGTAATGATCGTCATTGTAGCGACATCATCCAATTGGTAAATCATTTTCAACCGTTCCACCTGCTGCCTCCAAGTTGAAAAATTATTTTCTGTGTCAGAAAATTCACACAGTAGATCCGAAACCGTTCTAATACTTGTAGTCGACCGAGCGTTAGCGTTGCTCTCGACCGACGACTGTGTCACTGAGAACTCCCGTTCTCGTCGCACAAGATCTAATTCACGACGCAACAAATCACGCTCACGGCGAAGCATTACCACTTCTCTCTCAACTAACGATGAACTCGTTCCAGGATCTAACAAAATACTATGTGCAGAATGCTCTTCTGCCAATGAAATCGAATCCTGACTGTCCTCAACTAGCTGACTCCCGGACTGTTGCTGCAGAGTGGTTTCAATATTCGGATCAGCAGGGATCAACCGTGTGATCAGTTCATTTTTAGTACCACTTACAGACAAATTTCTTTGACGAAGGAGTTCCTTAAGTTCCGCGATGGTTAGCACATTCAAACTTGCTATTGCAGGCGCCATTCTTCTGTTGTCCAATCGCAAATTCACTCCCAAAACAACAGTTCTGTCACTTAACCAAACTTAACAAAGCTACAAAGTTCACTAAACTTAAGAACAGTTCAAATCAACGAGTTTTGTCCAAAACCCTCTTACGACTAAATATCGCGAGTACAAACTCCGCGATCAAACTAAATCAAAGTTCAAAACACTGTAGTGATTGTCAGCACAAAATTGATAGTCGCGAATCACCAAATTCCACGCACTATCCTAACGATTCCGACCCCACTTCTGATGATTTTGTAGGAGGGTAGACTGAATAACTCGTTGGTACGGGTAAATAGTAGAAACTTTATTTGATGTGTCTGCTAAGACGCCTGGATTCCAACTGCCTCGCGAAAACATGGGCCGAAGGCAAAGAAAGTCAGGGTCCACTTAAGGGTACGTGCCCACGCAGGGATGGTCGAATTGGACATGCTTTCTAAAATATACATACTCTGTACCCCAACGAGGGTCTAACGTCTATCTTATTCTCAAGGACCCAAAGAGGCTCATTGACGACTAACAGTCTACATATTTAATGACTGAAATTATTAAGAAAATGAAAACGTAACACAAAAAGTATATAAGTTCCGTTTTAAATGTCTAGAAATTTTTATCTTTTTATTTTCAATATCTTCTTTCCGACATCGATTAAATATAATATACATAAATTCTGTTAGCCAAATCTTCATTTACTGTCATTTTTAGCTCGTAAAGAACTGATAGAAAAGTAACATTGACGATTCTCCGTAACCGTCGCAGGGTTTCAACCTTTATCATTTAAATATCTTTATTATAAATAATTGGAATCATGTCGTATTTGATATCAATTTTATCGGGAGAGCACAAGGAATCGATTGGTGTTACTTGCGTGTAAATATGTTTGCAAATAAGGAACTTAATTTTTCCTATTTAAATTCCTAATGCTATCCTTGTCTTTTATGACGTCATTGATTTCGGGCATCGAGCTCGAGCATCGACGGTCGCGCGAGACCCTTTTTTTTGCTTCTCCTATCGTGTACCAAAATATTTCGCGACCGAGAGCAAAGGAAACTGAATCGACTATCAGTCACGGACGAGAGCCGCGACCAGACCCGAGAGCGGCTCTCGTCCGTAACATTACTGTAGTTTGATCGCCAGACACTTGAAATCCCACTTGCTTCATAGCTGAACCATTGTCTCCTGCGACTGGGGAGTTGCTCTGCTCGATTTAATACGTATTGTACGTACGTCAGAGCACCTAGTTCGTCAAAAGGTGACAATTCAGCGAGATTTGCGCTCTTGGAATCGGGGTCTGCCCTGATTCCCTGAGTTTCGTCTTCGTCAAGGAGCAACAAAGGCCGCTGCCAGGTTGATCCCTGAGCGACGGGCTACAATAGAGAGAGTTAACGTACGTGCTTATCACCTCTGCGTTACTCGCGCTCTGCCACCCCGTTTAGAAGTAACCCCCATGTGACGAATAGAAACACACGGTGAGGTGAACGGCGTCGTGGAGCCTCTGGCCGTCACCAGTCTCCGAGCCTAGCACCAGCTAGGGATAGTGCATCTCCCACAGTGATTCGCACAAAGCAAGCCTTTATATAAGGTGCATAGAACGTAGAGAAGAGGTTTCCTCCTCTCTGTGTATTCGGCTGTTGACGATTCCTTTAATTGTAAAGGAAAGTCGATTATACAGTCCACTGCATTACCTGCGCATTACAGGCAGGGTATTGCTATCCCTTCCACATAGGCTTGTTGTCAAAGCCTGGAATCAGGAATCTTTGGTACAGCTTGATTTACACTCTCTCTTACCGCCGCGCTTCCGCCGCTATTTTCTTTTCCAGACGCCAGCGTCGCTGACCGTCGTCGACAGGACTAAGGCCCCACTTTGCCTACAGCCACCGCAACCTGCCACGGACGAAGAGCCCCCCCCCCCCCCCCCCCCCCCCCCACGTAAAAGAGCAATAAAAGTCGTATATAAGTCCTTTTCAGGGCCGACTCAAATTTGATTCAGTGTTTTCGTTTTCTTTAAAACCCCTAATTCTCACTTTATCCAGAACCTAGTTAGATCCCTTATTTTAAGCGATTCTAACATACATAGGTGGATTGTGAATTGTGACTGTAGAAGCGTATGCTTTCTTTATGGAACACGACATAAAGTGTTTGTCTCGTCTGCGAAAACTGTTGTCGGTTAGCATACGTGACCTACCAGAACTGTCCTCGGTAGAAAATGCCATTGTGACCATAACGGATACAGCAAAACCGACGTATGACATTTTGGATTATTCTAGTTAATGTTGATCGGGCGAACGACGTGTATTAGCTGTTTGAATTTCAGGACTAACGTCGTCATTAGTGCTCCGCGCTTTCGCGGAGTCTTGCCTATCTTTTGGTAGTTAGCGAGTGAATAGCCGCTACAGAGTACACTTCAGTGAGCGCTCTTTGGTCACCAAATCGCTCGAGGACTCTTAGCCAATTCTAAGCGCTGCCATTTCTGTTTCTAGCGATCTGCGCATTTCGTTTTGGGTGAACCGCACGTATTGCACGTGCCCCAGAGGAAGCAAATCGCGTACGAAAGAGACATTTTTCCGTGACAAACCAGAAAAACTTTTTGGAATCAAGTTACTCTGACTCCTGGCGCTTGCTATCCGACTTGGGAGCACAAGAGACCACTTTTTGAGTGACCACTGGTTAGCGGTGCACTCGTCAGGTACAATTATCGTGAGGCACGTTTTACTCCTACGTGGTATAGTTTTCACTGCGCTTCATTCGAGGCAATCCATCAAACCGGGTATTGAGTGTGAAGAAAAGGCCACCTGGTTTTGATACGCTCCCCAACCGACACATTCTTCACTCAGAAGAACTGTCGGTAATACAGACCACTGATATACCTTGCACAACGCCAACAAGTATTGCATTTACCTCCCAACAGACACAACTGTGCGTAGCGTAGAGTCGGGTCAGACGACTACAGTGCAAGTTATTTATACTTAGATGGTGCGGTTCCGCCGATTTTTCGTTCTAGGCGTCAGGCACGTTAGGTTAGCTGCCGGACCACAACCAGGCCAGGCAGGAGAACTCCAGCCCCCCTTCAGCTTCCGTGCACAAGTTCATTTAATATGTTAAGATATAGTTTATCGGCCGAATACGAACCGTATTCGGGCTAGGACGGGCATGCAGGATCCGGCCCCTACGCGTCCCACGCCTTGATTTTTCGTGTGGGCGCCAGGTATCTTACGATACCAACGCAGAACGCGTCTCCCGTTTACTGAATCGCAGCCCAGCTAGCTCTTGGCGCGGAGAAGGAAGTGAGAAGCGTGTCTAGGATTTTGGGTTCTTACGGCGAGAACGCTAGTCAAAGCACGGTTTTCTGATATAAAGAGAAATATATTCTAGCGAGAAACGTACAGCTCCCAATTGAGGTTATTACACGCGCTGTGCCGCGACACGTGGTCGCGGGAAGGTACTCGTTTCTGGCTACAGCGATTGCGTTGCAAAGGTTTTCGGGTGGCGACGAGGCTGAAACGGCACGCGTAAGAGATCCGCCGACGTGGCTGCTGTTACAACGATGTTACATCAGCAAGCCGAAGATGTATCCGCACGCGACAACCGTCCCGTTCTAGCCCGCGGGCACCGAGAAACCCGTCCACGAAGGTTTTCTTCCTATCGCACGGCTTACACAACCACGAGAAGTCGGCCCTCCCGAAATTTCGCGGTCAAACCGAGTTATTCCGAGTCAACCAGGGAGAACAATGGGGCAAGACTTACCACCTGCGACCCAGCCGGCGACCCGTACCAGAAGAAGGCCGAGGTCGCTGCGGGCGGCAGGATCTCGGCACGCGACGCTTCCCTCACCGTGCCCCGATTGTCTCGCTCGCGCGACCTCGCGACTAATAATTATTGACGCCGTTCAAATGATTATCGGTGATTGACTCTTCTTGCATCGGGGATCCGAGACGCAGTATTAAGGCCGCTTCCCATTGCTGTAAGTTCAGGCCGCGAGCGTGTTCGCCGTCCACTTGAAAGTGTCAACTCTACGAGCAGGAGGGTCTGAAGTACCCAGCGAGCCTGCACCGTGATCTGCTTAATCACCAAACGAGTCCGGCAAACCCAAAGCGACCATGCACCGCGATCGCTGTCGCCACCGCAGGCGGTCGACAAAGGGTAGGGTCTTCCGTCCCACAGTGTGTCGCCTATTGTAATAATTTGGAGCAAAACTCCAAATAATGGAAAAACTCAAAAAAATGGAGCAATAGATATGACTGAGAAGTACCTTTCTTTCATATTTATGTAGGTATTGCGCTGTAATTATGTCATCTTGAACAAATATTGTTTAGTTTCCAGCAATAATTATTGCAGCTTTCGACAATAATTAACATGTTTTTGTCTGCTTTTAATGTATGAACCCGTACCGATACGCAATAAGTGCGCGTATACAAGTAATCTGTAGAAATAGCATACAAAATTAGGCTGAAAATTACAAATTTCACTCTGCTCACTCTGTTCGCGTGCTCGCGTGCTCGGGTGCTCGGATGCTTGGATGCTCGCGTGGAATATAGCCGTGGCTGTCTGCGCCGAACGCCTCTCATGCTCGGACGCTCGTAAAAATCGACCCTTTCGAGTGGCTCGAAGCGTCGTTAAGCGACCTATGCTCGCCTAGTGGGAACGTCTTTTCGAACAAAATTCGCCGAACACGCACAATTTATGACCGAACGAGCCCGTTACAGCAATGGGAAGCGACCTTTAAACGCCGTACTTCCGGGGTCTGCTGCCATCACCTACCCACAAGATGGCTCCCGTAGTAATGTCCCTGCGCCTCTCCGGTAAGACTTCTCCACGGAGCGCGGGGAGAGGTGGTCAACCTCGCGCTCGTCGACTGGTCCCCATCCATCGGTGCGTCCTCATACAACCGTGATGCAGTCCTCCCATCGTGCGTACTCCTATTGTGCGTCTTCCCTGAGTCGGCTCGATGGGCCACGACAGCCTCCCAATTTAGGAATCGCGTCACGTGCCTGATAGCCGCTCACCGATTCCGAAGATTCGCCACAAGAGACCGCATTGGTGGCTCCGTTGTTGTCTAGCCCTTGTCTCCTGCCATAGCTCGCATTTAGGCCGTCGAGATAACCATGGTAGCTTGAGCGTAATATACAGGGCGTAATAAAAATGTTGTAGTTCGTTGGAAGGGGTGGTTTGAAACAACTTTTTCCTTACCGAACATGTTAGATGAGGCTTCGTTAACGAGTTATTAATGAAAAACACCGGCCAATGAGGACGCGAGCCACGATAGTGTTGGGTACACGTTAGGCGCTACAGTTGTACTCCAAACAAGAAAATCGACATGCATCAAACGAAATAGCATTAGTATGAAAACTGAAAGCGACATAACAAACAATACCCAGTCTTTTTTTTGTTTATCACTTGGAATGAATAATTAATTAAAATCGAGGAAAACTACGTACAACGTAAAAACATGAATTCACAGTTTTTTTGTTTAAGGAGAATGAAGAATAATAATTACTTGATGTGAGAGGATAAGGAACATGTAAATTTTCTATTCGCATAACACAGAAACGAAAAAGCAATGCAACAAACAAATGAACGGAGAAGTGGGGAATTAACGTTGAAGATGAAAACGTTGAATGTAGTCTGCGTTAGATTTAAAAAATAATAATCATTAATTAATTAAATATAATTCACCTGTAGTTTGTAAACCTGTATCACTGGGTCACTGTGCCAATTCTGGTCATCGACCGTCGAAATGGTTTATGCTAGGGTAGAATTTTTCCAGACAAACGCCTTCTACCCTACGTAATTTTCCATCGTTCTATTATGAGTTAACTCCCACTACGAGAACAAGATTGAGAGAAAAAAATCAGTATCTGCCAAGCAAGCACGTACTTTGTAGAAGTGCACAACGAATCCTGTATGAACTATTTGTCTTTATCTATAATATTTTAAGAAATAACGCACTGTACAGTGCTCGCTAGGACACCCTGTATATTGTTTTACCAACTTCACTTCTATGATAGAATTCAATCAAACAGTCACATTTTCGTTATCATGCTTTATATGATAAATCAAATTGTTTGACATACTGTAACAACCAGCTGCGATTTCGCCTATGAAGAAATCGAGTTCTATCAACAAAGGCAATCTCTTCTTTAATAAATTATGAGTGATAACTAAATCTGAACAGTGGCAGTAATCTAAACGCCTAACTCATAACCCTAACCTCAAATCCTTAAATCGAATCCTCGCACCAGCGACACGCAACGCACGTGCGTACACACAAGAGGACACTTTCCATTACGCATGTGCACAAAATCAGTACGTCAACAAAGCGACATCCTATGACGTGCAATGGAACACTCATTGACGACAGGATGACGACCGGATGATGACAGCACGAGCCAATCAACAAGGGACTCTCTCTGTACGCCTGCGTAAACACCACCAGACGCATGCGTCAAAGGGAGCGTGTATCCTGCAATGACTCCTGAACACGCAGGCGCAACACGACGCTGTCCCTACTTCAAGGGCAGTCATTGGGCCCAAAAGAGGGAGGCAATTTTCCCGTATAAATAGAGCAGCGTCAACACCAGCAAGACAGACGGAAACAGAGAAATTCAGAAAGTGACAGAAGTACAATAGTACGTAGCGCAGTTTTCTCCGAACTCCAACCTTAACTTTCAAATCCACATCGAGACAGCTTTAACCAGCTCCTTGGTCCCTTCGATCTAGACAGCTTTAGCCAGCTCCTGGATCACGCCTAACCGAGGCAGCTTTAACCAGCTCCTAGGTTTCTCCGAATCAAGGCAGCTCTAACCAGCTCCTTGATTATCACTCCAAGGCAGCTTTAACCAGCTCCTTGGATCCTCCGAATCGAGGCAGCTTTGACCAGCTTCTTGATTACCGACCGAGGCAGCTTTAACCTGCTCCTTGGCCTTTCCTTGATCCGCATGGACATTGATCATTAGTGCCATCTGCTCAGATTATAAGTCATTAATATTCCGTCGATATAGGACCTTGCGACAAATACTAAGTCATATATTAATAAGAATCTATCTCAGCAAAAGACTGAAGTTTGTATGGTTATAGGAATAGAGTTAAGCACTTTAGTGGTGTAGAACATTTAGGTTAATAAATCATTTCATGTTTTATTTTAAAGAGAAATCATAGTTTATGAAATTTACTTCTTAACCGCACGCCACACGAATCCTACTCCCTCTTCACAGGTAAGCCGCTCTATCTGTGAACGTTTTATGTACAGTAATGTTGCGGACGAGAGCCGCTCTCGGGTCTGGTCGCGACTCTCGTCCGCGACTGGTAGTCGATTCGGCTTCCTTTGTTCTCAGTCGCCGAGATAATTGGTACAAGACCGGAGAAGCAAAAAAAGGGTCTCGCTCGACCATCGATGCTCGAGCTTGATGCCCGAAATCAATGACGTCAAAAAAGACAAGGATAGCATTAGGGATTTAATAGGAAAAATTGAAGTTCCTTATTTGCAAACAGATTTTCACGCAAGTAACACCAATCGATTCCTTGTGTTCTCCCGATAAAAATGATATCAAATACGACATGATTCCTATTATTTATAATAAAGATATTTAAATAATAAAGGTTGGAACCCTGCGACGGTTACGGAGAATCGTCAAAGTTACTTTTCTATCAGTTCTTTACGAGCTAAAAATGACATAAACAGAATTTATGTATATTATATTTAATCGATGTCGGAAAGAAGATATTAAAAATAAAAAAATAAAAATTTCTAAACATTTAAAACGGAACTTATATACACACTTTTTGTATTACGCTTTCATTTTCTTAATAATTCCAGTCATTAAATAATTAAACCCAAAAATATGAGGGAATAATAGGAAGTTAGCCCTACGACGAGAGCCGCGCTCGTCGAATCGACTACCACTCACGGACGAGAGTCGCGCTCGGGTCTAGTCGTGCCTTAGAATCGACTACCATTCACGGACGAGAGCAGCGCTCGGGAATGGTCGTGCTTAAAATCGACTACCACGCACTGACGAGAGTCGCGCCCGGGTCTGTTTACGAGCATGACCTTTCGTTCTACAAACCAAGTTTTATGTATCTTTGTTAAAAATAATCGGAATCATGTCGTGTTTGACATCATTTTAATCGGGAGAGCACAAGGAATCGATTGGTGTTACTTGCGTGAAAATTCGTTTGCGAATAAAAAACTTCAATTTTTCCTATTTAAATCCCTAATGCTATCGTTGTTTTTTATGACGTTCTTGTTCTCGGGCGTCGAGCTCGAACGCGATGGTTCCAAGAATTGGTTTCTCGGCGGCACGTATCAAACGAGGTAGTGGGGATAAACCACGGCTCTCGTCCGTGTAGACGAAACGGCTCTCGTCCGCAACATTACTGTATTACGACGCACGGTTCGTTACAATACTGTTAACTCTATTATGCTGTCGTTAACTTTAATCTTTATCTAATTTCTTGAATAATATCCATATCTTCTATTGAAACTGACCACGCATGTTTTGTTATCTGCTATCTCGAGTCCAATGTTTTTTAAATTCTTCGATAGTATAGTCAGCGTGTCCTCTATACTTTTCACGTTTTCCTCGCGAACGTTGCTACTCATGAAGATGGGTATATCATTGGCATATTGTATCATCTTGACTCTATCGATGTTAATACTTTTTGTGAAAAACCTTGTATAAATATTGTATAAAATAGCACTTATAACTGCGGTAGCCCTTTACGAAGAATCCCTTCGATCATTCCGCCGTTACTGCTCATGCACTTAAGTCTTCTTTTTGAATCCATTTCGCAATGAATAATCTCATCCTTAGTGGGCAATTCGTATGGTTTAGTATCCTAATTAGTGTGTCGTGGTTAACATTGTCGTATGCAGATTTTACATCGATTAACGCCGTCAAGGTTTCTCTGTTATATACAAATTCCTTTTGTATTGTGGCTGTTAAAAAAGTCAAATTGTCCATGGTCGACATGCCTCTTCTAAAGTCATTTTGCCAATCATCCATTATCCTGTATTTTTCCGCCCACTTTCTCAATCTGTTACTGATAGTCCTTTCCATAAGTTTACCCATAGTGTTGGTTAATGATATCGGCCTTACAACTTTTTTCTCCGGTTTGTCTCGAAAGATTACTATCGTTTCTTTCCACGGGGGTGGAATTATCCTTGTTTCCCAAACTTCTTGATAAATGTCCTTTAATAGGAATCTGTAATCATTGGTGAGTTTTTTTTATATATATTATACGAAATTCCATCATTTCCAAGGGCTGAATTCCCATTGGTTCCAATGATGGCCTCATATAGCTCCTCGATGGATATATCCTGATTCCATGTTTCTTGATCGTTGTCCCATGCGTTTGCAGGAGGGGAATTCCCAAAAATCTCCGTCTCATCGGTGTTATTAATCGTCGGTATTTCCATTAATTTATTTGCTTCTGCGATTCTAGTTCTCTTCTTTCCATGCTGGATATACACGTTGAAACGGTGTTATCAAACCCATTTTTTAACTTCTTAATTTTTTTCCATAATGTCGTCCGGTGAGTCTTATGATCGATGTTTTTCGCGAACTCTTCCCACCCGTTATTTTTTTTTAAATTTATCAGGTCCCTAAATTCTTTGTTCGCTCTTTTCATTTCTTCCCAAATTTCCTTGGTGTGTCTTTTAACAAAGTTGATGTTTGCTTTTCTTCTTCACTCCTTCGTCGTTTTGCATTGCTCGTCAAACCACGGAAATTGTCTATTGTGCATCCTTTTTTCTATTCCGTTATCATTTATATTTCTTTCATGTCCATTATAACGGGGTTTAGTCGTATTCGCTTCCTCTTTGTTTTTTATCGGCGACGTGATTATTTCAGTTAATTTATTTATAAAAATTCTACTTTTCTCTTCCACACCCCTGCTCTCTTCTAATTTCTTTTTAAATTCGTCATATCCTCTTATTAAATGTCCTAGGAATATTCTCCGGTTGATTTTGTTTTCCTTATATTTTTTGGTCGAAACAAATCTGATGGCGTTCTTAGATATTTCCTTATTAATGGTTGGCATTATGATTCGATGATCCGATCCAAGCGTTTCACCCTTGGTACTAACCACAGACTCATCGTAAATGTCAAACGATAATATTATAAGATCCAGGTTAGAAGGATTATATTGACCAGAGCCTGTTCTTGACATCATATCCGTATTATTCAAGAACATGTTGGCGTCTTCTGTTGCTTCAGATAGTTCTTTACCCTCATTATCTATCACTTTGTAATTCCATAGTCTATTTTTAGCATTAAAGTTCCCCATGAAGATGCATTCCTTTGTATTCGTTGCATTATCGAACAGTATGTTCCATTCGTTTCTGTTTAATCTTACATTAGGAATTTTGTACTCCGATATAATATCGACTTCTTTATTATCCAACACAACCCTCTATTTAGCCCTATCATTAACTTTAACCGCAATGTCCTTTTTAACTATTATACAAAAACCTCCCCCTTTTTTAATATTTCCCCTATCTTTTCTGATAATATTAAAACTGTTCAATGTTAATTTATCTGTTTTAATCAGCCATGTCTCAGTCACACACCTGATATCGTACTCATCAACTTTCATTTTTAGTTCCGTAATCTTATTTCTAAGGTTCCTCGTATTCCACAAATCAATCTTAATATTTTTATCCACTCGCATACAGATAACTGATTCAACAGAGAGTATTATTTGCGTTATGACTTTTCTTCTTCTTTCCTTTTCGAGGGTATCCGGAGCCATATCGCATACAATCCACCGTCCATTCTTGGGTTTTTCTCTATCAATATCAACCTCCTCGAAACAAGTAAGACCCAATTAGAACTGTTGAAATGCAACGATAACTTGCAACTTTCACTTTAAATGCGTAGGCTTAAGGGGCGGGTTTTTTTATAAGACATAAGAGCCCAGGCGAGGGCGCAAAAGTCAGGTCAGTCCGGGAAAAGCAGTTAGCCTAAACGCATCGTTATAGCTTGTCTTCTTGTACTATTAAACATAGTCACACGGAGATTCAATAATATATTAAACTTTCATATTTTATTATACTAAATAAAGTATATAAAGGCATAAAGTGTGTGTAGTTTAAGAATACATCATTATTTAAAGACATTTTCAATAGGTTGTGGGCCCATATTCCTGTGTTTAGTGTACTTAAATGATTGTGTAAAGACAATTAAAGACAGTATAGACATTCAAAGACAATTTTTGTTTAGCAAAGTGAAACATAAAGTGAAATTCATAATGGCAGACAGTGCAGGATTTCGTTTCGCTATTTAAAAATTAAATGATGAGAATTATCCAGTATGGAGCTACAGAGTGGAACTCCTACTGATAAAGGACAATTTATGGGACATTGTAAAAGAAGAAATGCATACTACGGTGGATGCTGTATGGTCAAAAAAGGATGACCAAGTGCGTGCGACAATTGGATTGTTAGTGGAAGACAACCAATTACAGCACATAAGGACCGCTAAGACAGCACGAGAGGCATGGGAAGCGCTGAAGGGATATCATCAAAAGACTACGCTGACAAGCAAGGTATTTTTTTTAAGAAGGGCATGCAGAATGGTATTAAAGGAAGACAGTGATATGGAAGAGCATATTAAGACGTTTTCGAGTTACATAAACCAATTGGTAGCTCTTGGACAGGAATTGCCTGATAATCTTGTGGCAACAATTTTATTAGGAAGCTTACCGGAATCATACGAAACTCTCGTAACGGCTTTAGACAGTAGATGGGAAAACGAGCTCAGTACACAGTTTGTAAAGAGTAAATTAATAGATGAGTATGAGAGACGTCAAGGCGCGAAAGATGCAAAAGAAAATTTTGAAGCAGCCATGAAAACTGTTTATAAGGGCAGTTCCTCTGTGCAATCTAAAAAGAATTGTTTTTTTTTTTTTTGTAAAAAGCTTGGACATTTTAAGAGCGAATGTACTAAATATGATGTATAACTTCTACACAAAAGACGGAACGGCGAAATGATCATGTTTGGGGGCGAAGACGACCAAAGGGAAAGCAAATTCTTGGGTTGTCGATTCTGGTGCGACAAGCCACATGGCGACAACAAAGGAATTTTTCCATGACTTCGACTCAAGCAGGAAGGGCTACGTTTGTCTTGCAGACGAAGTAAAAATGGCTCGAGTGGAAGGCATGGGTGCAGGAACACACAGGTACGTCGACGACTCTGGAAAAGTTACTGAAATACTCATACGCAATATGCTGTACGTTCCGACCCTTGGTTGCAATTTACTACATATCGGTCAAGAGACTGGCGAAGGACGGATACAAGCTTAACTTCGAAGGTCACAAGAGTGAGATTTTCAAGAGTGAGATTTTCAAGAATGAGAAACTACTGGCAACGGCTTGTCTGTTTCCAGAGTTATATGAGCTGCAGACGGTCGAGAAGGCCTGTACAGTAAATGATGTAGTAAATGCGGGCCATACTGAAGATTGTCAACATGCATGGCATCGACGTTTTGGACACCATAATCCGGTTGCAATTAGGGAGTTAGCTCAAAAAGGTCTAGCGACAGGTATCAGGGTAAAGGATTGTAAGATGCGCGAGATTTGTGAATGCTGTGTAAAAGGAAAAATGGCACGTATACCTTTTCCTAAAGAATTCACAAACAAAAGCCAACAAATTCTGTGTCTCATACATACAGATGTTTGCGGACCTACGCAAACTGTGACTCCGGGAAATAAAAGGTATATATTAACAATCATAGATGATTTTTCAAGATATACAAAAGTTTGTCTAATGAGTCGGAAAAATGAAGCAGGTACATTTATAAAGGATTTTACTGAAATGGTTGAAACAGAATTTAATAGGAAACCTAAGATCATAAGGTCGGATCGAGGAAGGGAGAACATCAATGAAGATTTGGAGAATTATTTAAGGGAATAAGGAATCAGGTCTCAGTTTACAGCTGCTTATTCGCCACAACAAAATGGAGTAGCTGGACGGAAAAATAGATCTTTGCTTGAAATGACGATATGCATGTTATTGGACTTTTTGAATAAAAAATACTGGGGCGAAGCAGTATGTACGGCGAATTATTTACAGAATAGGTTACCAACTAAAGCAACAGGAAGAACTCCATATGACCTGTGGCATTAGAAAAAACCAAATGTAAGTAATTTACATGTATTTCGATGTGATGCTTATGTATGTATTCACAAGGACCAAAGGAAAAAATTAGATGACAAAGCAGAAAAATTCATTTTTGTCGGATATTCCGAAGAATCGAAGGCATATCGACTACTAGATATAGAGACAAATCGTGTCAAGATTAGTCGAGATGTAATTTTCCTAGATGGCGTTCGCGGTAAAAGAAATGTGGCGACGCGAAACGCGACCGACGCGCCACCTAGCGTAGTAATAGTAAGTAGGCTTAGCTAGTAATAAGTAGAATAGTTAAAAAAAAACTAAGTCACTAGGATAAGTTAGTCTTTAAGTAGTTGGTAAGCTTTTGTAAGGACGCGCGCCAAGAGACTCGCGAAGAGGATTCATTCCCGCCATTACGCTCGAGGCAAGAGGTGGCGAAATAAAGTGTTTAACCTCATAGAAAGTTTAGTGTATTTTCATCTGTCCTTCTACCCTCTCAAGAGAACGTGTGTGGGTTCCATACGCGACTGCTCTCCCAATTAAGGAACCCCACAGAAATAACAAAGAAGGATTAATGCACGATGAAGTTATACTTTCAAGGGCCAAATCATCGGATACAGGAATTCAAGAAAGCGTGCATCGCGGAAGAAGTGTCGTGAGAGGAAGAAAGTTTTTGTTCCACAGGTGAAGGAGACAGTGACCTTCATGTCAATTTGGGCAATGAGGAAACAACTCAGTTGCAAAGCAGACGTTCTGAAAGGATAAATAAAGGCGTACCACCGGACAGATAAATGGCGGCGTCTTTAAAGGTACAATTACAGGACAATGAACCAAAGAATGTGCAAGAGGCGTTATCGGGACCACATAAGGACAAATGGAAAAACGCTATTAAGGAAGAACTCAAATCGTTAAAGGAAAGCGGCACATGGGATATTATACCAAGGCCTAAAGATAAAAATATGGTCACCAATAAGTGGGTTTTCAAAACAAAAAGGAATGCTGACGGAAACATTGAAGAATACAAGGCTCGACTCGTCGCACGATGGTTCACACAGAAATACGGAACTGACTACGACGAAGTTTTCGCACCTGTAGTAAGGCAGACGACCCTTAGGACCTTCTTAGCCATAGCAGGTAAAAAGGATATGTTGGTCAAGCATTTCGATGCCAAAACAGCATTTTTGAATGGAAACCTCGCAGAAACAATTACTATGGAACAACCCGAAGGTTATGTCATACCAGGTAAAGAGAATTGCGTTTACAAATTAAAGAAAAGTATCTACGGGTTAAAACAAGCAGCGAAGGTATGAAATGATCAGTTAAACAATGTGTTAAAGAAACACGGATTTGATCAAAGCAAAATGATCCATGCTTGTACATAAAGGGTGACGGAAATGGTGTAGTTTATGTAATTGTTTATGTAGACGATATTTTAATTGCAGCTAAAGATGTATTAGGTATAGATAAAACAGTGAATTGTTTAAAAAGGTATTTTCATCTTAGCGATTTAGGCTTATTAAGGCATTATTTAAGTATGGAAATTAGGCATGACAAGGATGGTTTTTATTGTATTAAACAAACAGAATACATTAGGAAAATATTAACCATATTCAGTTTACAGGACGCAAAAAATTCTAGCATACCTTTAGATTTAGGATACATAAAGGGCAGAGAAGATTCTTCAGTAATGCCGGAAAATAATAAATATCAGAAATTAATTGGAACTTTATTGTATTTAGCAGTAAACATTAGACCAGATATTTCGGCAAGTGTTGCAATTTTGAGCTAGTACAATAAAAATCCAACAAGGGTAGACTGGACGGAAGCAAAATGAGTTGTTCGTTATTTGAAAGGAACGATGAATTACGAATTAAGACTGAGTCAGCTAGATTATAAGACATTTAATATGCTTTGCGAATGCAGATTGGGCACAAGACAAAACAAATAGGAAGTCAAATAATAGCTATATATTTCTATATTTTGGAGCACCTATCAGCTGGGCCTGTCGAAAGCAATCGTGTGTGTCACTATCGTCCACAGAAGCTGAATACATTGCACTTGCTGAAGCATCACAGCAAGGGATCTGGTTAACGAATTTATTAGAGGATTTTAATGGCAAAGCGGAAGATAGAACAATAATCTACGAATATAATCAAAGTTGCCTCAAGCTCATAGAGAACAATAAATTTAGTAACAGAACTAAGCATATAGATACTAAGTTTCATTTTATTAAAGAATTAAAGGAGCGAGGAATTATAGATTTTAAGTATTGTTCTACAGATAAGATGTTAGCAGATATGTTAACTAAGCCGTTAGGTAAAATCAAGTTAAAATGTATTGCGGAATGTTGCGAATTAATTAGTTAAGGATTAAATGCGAAAATATGGTTATCGTTGAGGAAGGGTGTTGAAATGCAACGATAACTTGCGACTTCCACTTTATGTGCGTAGGCTTAAGGGGCGGGTTTTTTTTTAAAGACATTTTCAATAAAAACAGAACCAATAGTTAGACTTAAACTGCTTTTACTAATTCGCCTTTTTTAGCATCTCTTCCCGATGATCCTATCACCACAAATCCCGGCCCATACATTAATGGACCACCGGACCTGCGTGTCGCTTACGCGGGTCGCGTGTGGATTCACGTCGTTCCACACGTGGCTATTGTGGGGCTATGCACAGGTCAAGGGACTGTGATACGAAATTACATAGAAATTACATGTCTATCCACGCATAATTGCTCCATGGGGGAAAAATTGAGGAGCAATTATTCGTGGAATACTGTAAATTTAAGATAAGTTATTATTCCGTACCTTCGGAATTGTTTAGCAATTATGTGCCTATTTTGTTCATTTTGTTTCATGAAATTATCTTAGAAGGTAATAGCGCAAAATGAAGTAATAAGTTGGAGGGTTTATCTAGTAAAAGTATGAGAATAAATGTAACAACGAAGAAAGTTGTGTGACTGCCTACAGTGTGATAAAAAGCAAGACTCGGGTCGCAGGATGCAGAGATCGAAGTAATTAAAGGGATGAGAATACAATTGTTACATTTGCCCCTCGGCACGATGACGAGTTGGTCTGTGCAAGACATCTGTTGACCAAATGTTTCATGGCGAAAGACTTTCTCCAATTCGGTTTTTAATAATTGGGAATTCCATATTTCATCCGTCCGAATGCATTGAAAGGACTTCTAGGGTAAGCTCCACTCGGCCTCGCGGTCTTCGGCCTCAGGTGACGATGGTTCCTTCCAACTTGCACGACAATAACCATGATCATAAATGGCCGCATCTGCGAAATACTCATAACCGTCTTCGTGCTAATCCCTCACACGTCGTTTCCTTGCACCTTCAATTCTTCCGCTACTTTTTGACCTGAAGGAGACACTTCCACCTCCACCAAAAAAGGCTGACCGAGGAAGGCCCTCCCTCATTGTTGTCAATTAACAAATCAACTTCGAATATTTTGACGAAGCTACACCCCGAAAAGTCACGGTGGAGGAATGGGAGGGCAGAAGGAAAGAGATTTCAGGAAAAATCGTTATTTTCAAACATGCTTTCCGCACCAGAAGCTTACAATTTCTTTTTTTTCTTTGCTGCAGAGTGCCGAGGAAACGCGGAAACCGCGAGAGGTACCCGCACCGACCGCCTCGAAGTGCGGACTGTTTCCTCCGTATGGCGAATCGACTTTATCATACCGGCAACGCTTTGCCTCCGGCAACCCGAGAGCATATCAGAAAGACGCGATCACGCCATACGGAGGAAATCGTCGAGGCCATTCAAGAAGATGCCACCGTCAGTATACGTGATATCAGCCGACAATTTGAGTAAGTATAATTAAGAAATTAATAATTAGAATAAATAAATAAAGAAATAACTTTTCATGCTGCTAATTGAAGGTGACTTTTTACTTTGTTTCAGTGTGAGCAGATCGAAATTCGGCAGGATCCGTAGTTCCACACGTGGCTATTGTGGACAGACGAAGCACTCTTCACCAAAGAAGGGTGCTTCAATGCCCACAATAGCCACGTGTGGAACGACGTGAATCCACACGCGACCCGCGTAAGCGACACGCAGGTCCGGTGGTCCATTAATGTATGGGCCGGGATTTGTGGTAATAGGATCATCGGGCCTTATCTTTTACCTGATAGGCTCGATGGGGGCGCGTATTTGGCGTTCCTACAACACGTTCTTCCAGGTCTCTTGGAGGATATTCCATTAGAGGTCCGGAGGAATATGTATTTTCAACAAGATGGAGCGCCACCCCACTATCACGTAACAGTCCGGGCCCATCTTAATGAAACCTTTCAGGACAGGTGGATTGGACGCGCCGGACCTGTCGCATGGCCCCCACGGTCACCGGATATCAATCCGTTGGACTATTTTCTGTGGGGCTACTTAAAGAACGCGGTGTACCGTCATCCTGTTACATCAAAGAAGGATTTAATAGCAAAATTACATGCGGCGGTGGCATCAATAACACCGGCTATGTTGGTGCGGGTGCATGGAACTTTATTTCGTCGCCTCGGTGCTCTGCAGGAAGCACAAGGAGGGCAGTTCGAACACCTGCTTTAAAAATAAATCGGCCCTTTTCAGGGCCACATGAATTTCAAACGTAGGAACGATCTCGTTCCAAAATCATTACTTGCCGTGGAGATCTTAATCCTCAAGTGATAAGTGTTGGTGACCGTGGATTCTGTAAACGCGAAGTGAATTTCTGAATTTGTGTACAAGATTACCTGCGCTTGGAAGCATCCCCCAACGAGCTCGTCTATTGACCCCGAGGGACCAGAGTTCAAGTAGCAGGTGAATTCTTCTCCGAAATGGGTATGTTTCATCGATCAAAATTCAATGACAACCTTCTTCTCTCTCGTTTCTCATGTTCTACAACTTTGTTAATTAATTTAAAAATCTGAGAAATTTCCACAACATTTGTCCCGATAGCTAAGGTGTCCCTGATTTTTTTCACAATTTTTTATCCAATAGTTTAGCAGAAATTAACACTAACATTCCTTTTTTTGCTTTTTTTTTATTTTTTACGAGTTGGCTAATAATTTAAAAATCTGAGAAAATTCCACAATATCTGTCGCGATAGTCAGCGTGTCCCTGATTTTGTTCATAATTTTTCACCCAATAGTTTAGAAGAAATTGGACAATAACGTAGAGATCTTGAGTTTCTTGTACAAGCCTCGAGCACGGTGAGTAGCAGACGCTCCGCGTAGCTTGTGCCCTGTCGCTGGTCGGCCGAGCACTCGCTATTCGCGCTCTCTGATTGGTCGGGGTTTTTCGTTAATAACTCGTTAACAAAGCTTCGGAGGACATTTTTGCGAAGGAAAATATTGTTTAGAATCACCCCAGGAATCTCCCATTTCCCTGTATAATAATATACAGGGTGTTCAAAAACAACCATTCAATATTTATATGGTATATAGGGTACACTGTACTGAGTAAAAAAGCTTTAGTAAACATAGGTCGAAAGGTCAACCGTTTCTGAGATATAAACATTTTTGTTTGCTAGTATCATGATTGACTTACTTGCTTCTATCGCATACGATGTTTACTTTAGTGTTTAAAATGGAATTACAAACTTCCATAATAATCACGTATGGACGAAAGAGAATCCTCATGCATTTATTCAAACAAATCACCAACACCGTTTCTCGTTAAATGTTTGGATGGGCATTGTGGGAGATCGCCTTATTGGCCCTGTAATACTCCTAAATCGGCTTTCAGGTACTGCTTATTTTAACTTCTTGGTGAATACATTACCTCAGTACTTGGATGATATGCCTTTGGCAGAAAGATTATCGATGTGGTACATGCATGATGGGGCACCACCTCATTTTGTGCGTAATGTGAGAGATCACTTAAACATGGTGGTCGGTCAAAGGTGGATTAGACGTGGTGGACCAGTTGCATGGCCTCCTCGATCCCCCGATTTAAACCCTTTGAACTTCTTTTTATGGGGATATTAGAAAGCCTAGTGTATTCCTCGCCGATAAATGATTTAGAAGAATTATGTAATCGAATCCACCATGCTTGTCAAACAATTCGACAGAAATGTGGAATTTTCGAGAGAGTTCGCGACTCTGTAAAACGAAGATGCCAAGCGTGAGTAGAAATGGAAGGTGGACACGTGGAAAATCTTCTGTAAACATCGAAAATTCAGTAGTAAGTCAATTATGATAATAACAAACAAAAATGTTTATATCTCAGAAACGGTTGACCTTTCGACCTATGTTTACTAAAGCTTTTTTACTCAGTACAATGTATCCTATATACTATATAAATATTGAATGGTTTTTTTTGAACACCCTGTATATACAGGGTTGATTTTTATTTCTTCAACTATGGCGTGCTAAACCAAAAATGGCCAAAAAATTCTAGATAAGAGAATAAGGAGACATGCGATTATTATCATTGAAACTCACCCATTCGGAGAAGAATTCACCTGCTGCTTGAATACTTGCTCCACTGGATCATGCTGCCGATCCCGATTGTTAAGGAATAAAGCAGTGGTAGCGTAGAACTTGCTGATTGCAGGTATATGACGCCACAGAAATACACCTTATGTTTATAATACTCCGCGGTCACCAATACTGATCACTTCATTAAGGGAATACTTGACCTCCTAATCAGTAACAACCGCGGAACGCACGAAATTAATAACCGTACCGTCGTGGATTATTATGGAACAAAATCGTTCTTACGTTTAAAAGCGATATGGCCCTGAAATGTGGTGGTCACGACAAAAGAAAAAGAAATGTTGTACCCTACGGCGGCGGAAATCATGATCGATATTGACAATTTTTTCCAAAGTCTCTTTCCTCCTCCCCTTGCATCGTTTTAGGCGCGACTTCTTAGGGATGTCACTTCTTCAAAATACACAAATTCGACTTGTCAGTTGGCATGACAGAGGGAAGCTCTTTCTCGGTCAGACTATTTCCGTGAAAGTGGTAGTCTATTTTTCAGGTCGAAAAAAGCATTCTCATTCTTTAGTTACTTCGATGTCAAAGTCCTGCGACCGGCATGCATTTTATTATGATGCAGACATAGTGACCATCCGATGTTCCTTTAAACCATCACTCGAATTCCGTTTCTAAATATTTTAATATAACAAAGTTGGAAAAATAGATACGTATTAGTTGAAATATTTGGCCATAATTGAAAATTGGACGTACTAATTGCTGTAATCGGTAAAAAGTACGGAATCTATTACATTCATATGAATGCATTTATTTAGGTATACGTAAAATCAAAATCTCCTTTATGGACTACTTGAAAATTAAATTTGGTACAATGGCAACATCTTTATTAAGTTTTGCCGTTTAAATACACATTTTAAATCAATTATTTTTTCGTATCATTTTCCTATCCTTACTGTGAAGAAGGTATGATTCTTTTTTTTCCTTCATGATATTTCAATCAATACGTACGTATTTTTTCAACTCTGTTACATTAAAATATTTAAAAACTGTTGAATATTCACGACATATAGGCAGAGGTGTAAGATGCGAAGATTTTCGACTGCAACGCCGTCGGCGGTAGAGTGAGGAAGTTTTGATAGTTTTCATTCGGTCCATACTCTATTCAGTGATGCTAAAGTTAATGGCCGGAGTATCGAGAATTTCTACTTATTTCTTATTATATCATATTTCTTATCATATTTCTTATTTATTTCTACTTATTTCTAGAATTTCTTCCACTATGCACATACACAACTCCACGATTCGCGTGTACGTGAGCCCAGCGCTTCGGATGACTTCGGACAATTTCGGGAGTTGAAACGTTGAGATTCAAGTCGCTGGCAAGATTGCCGTTCGAGTTTCTTTTGTCTTACCCATACTGTACGTACCTATCACGGACTCCTTCACTTTTACAGGCTGAGAGTTTCTCGGACGGCAAACGGCAACCCTGGTCGCTGGCAAGCGGCACGAGCCACCGTAATGCGATTTTGGCTTCCCGAATATTTTCACTTTCCAAGATATTCTTGTAATGAAAAAAAATTTCGAAAAAATTTCTATTGCGGAAATACACGTTTTAGGACCTCCTGATCACACTGAGACTATTAAAAAAATAGATTTGTCCAAATCTCGAATATTTGTTAATACAATTGCGTTTAAATAGCTCAATAGATTTTAATGAAACTTTATGTTGTAAGATTTTATTTGTACAACTAGTGCTGATACACCGAAACCGATTTCCAACACCACGTCTCCGTATTTTCTCAATCGCTCCAGTCTCGCTCTTTCCAATACGAGCCCTCACACCACGCACACCTCTCTCGCGATTCTCTGTCTTCTTGCGATACCCGGCACACACACAGCGCACACACTCACACACTCACACATACCACTCGCTCCTGCAGCCACCTCGCGGTCAGAATTGCTTACAATGTTTTCATTTCATATTTTCGTCTCAAAATCTGATTAATTTTTTAACCTAATCGGTTCATGAATAATGATAGTTTTCTCTTATAATTCTATAATTTTTCGTATTATTTAGTATAAATATTCGTTATTCATAAAAATTAAAAAGATTCTTTAAATGAATCTCATAGTGAATTAACTACTACGTAAAAAGTTAAATAAAATTTTTCCCTATTTTGATATGTAATGAGGTAAATGAAAATTCACTTTTCCCATATTCAATAATTTACGCATATGATTTTTGGACTTTTTAATTTTTGTTCTGCTACTGCTATTGTGGATGTCTGCCATATCAGGACTATTTCCTAACTAAAAAAAATTATTACAATATAATCTCATATGATATGTAATACTTGTACATACTGTTAAAATAATTACAAACGAGCGTCATCTTTTAGTTAAGTACGTTCATGCATTTCACAAAATACGTATCTAACTGTAATGACTTGAATAAAAAATCTCTGAGAGAGTCATCGCATGCTCATGATGCATCACACAGCATTACTAAAAATTATAAGATAATATGTAAAATATAAGACGTACCGTAAGCCCACCCACCACGATAAGGTAGAGACGCATAGGGGTGGAAAAAACGGTGCCACATGCTTAGTCCACAATATCACAGTAGGGAGAAAGGAAAGGCTCACACAGCATCAATAGTTGGTGCATAATTTTAAAAACATTTATTTGAAGTTCCATGTACTTGGGGAGAAATCAAAAAGAATGACTAGAAGTAATATCTTGAATTCCAAAAGAGTTCATAAGGTATGAGAAGAAATGAAATGAAATAATATTAAAAAAATTAAGGAATACAAAAATATGAGAAGTAATGAACATGTAGAAAGAGTATTTATACATACATAAGATTCTGAGAGGAGTTTACGAATTTTATCTGAATAATATATTAAAGTCATATTATTGAAGAAATTTTTAAGATATCTAAAATCAAACAAAATTAAACATTATAAAGATGAAAAACTTGTCCCTAAGTGATTAAGCAGACGACACCTTTGAAAAGAGGAGAAAGAAAAATATTAAATGGGAAAATTAATTAATAAATTATTAAATGGGAAAAGTTCTTGGAATATATTTGCGTTTCGCTGGAGGAGCATTCATCATAAAAAATAGAAAAACAGATAGAAGAAAAAGACAAATAAAAAAAAGAAGAGAAAAGTATATCTTGCGTAATATTGTTAATAGCAATTCATAGAACATAGTGTTGGCAAGAGTGTTAATGGCCAACTTGAATATGGCGGCATGTGGAGAGTTTTCTTTTCATAGGTTGTTACTTCTGTTCGGTTCTCTTCTTGCGTGATAATGGCGTACGGCCATGCATAGAGATGATTATACTTATTATTACTGTATTATTTTTTTATCCATAATATACGAGTGTTAAAAGTATTGGATAAATGTGTTTTCATTATCGATCCACGCAACACATAGGGTAATTGCTCGATAGTCACATATAAAATCAAAATGGTTCATAAAATACATCTCGAGTGTGATCTAGCCAGCCCGTAACAAAACTGTTCGTAACAACGTATTCTTATACCTCGTACAATTTTATTTTTAACAGTTTATGCTCGGGCGAATGTGGGTGCGGATTACACGTAAACTGGATCCTAAGTTTTGGCCCCAAGCCTATTGATAGGCTTTCCGAGTATAAGCGTTGTCGGAAAAAAGCTATTAACCCTTTGCGGACGGGACGGTTCGAAGTGAACCGTACCGTGGTGCCGAGCTCCTGCCGCGATAGTCATTTAAAATTGCCAGCGCATATTTCTGCTTAACCGCGGTTTTCGTTCATGGCACTCCAACTCAAATTCTGGACATATTATATGTATACAGGATTTTCCACAGGATAAATAAAAAAAATAAAAAGGCTCTATCAGTTGTTTTCGCGGAACGCATATTCGAGTTCCTCGGCCATCGACATGCATTTAGGTGGGACACATACAGTATGTCCCACGAAATCCTGGACAGTCGATTATTTGCTAACCTATTAAAGATACGAAAAAAGTTTTTATATGAAATTGAATGGCAAGAGGGGGCTGATTTATTGGCCGTAACAATTTTTTTTTATCATTATTGTTTACAGAGATATGAAAGTTAAGTTTGGTTTTTTAAATGGGATTATATATATTTTTTTTATCAATAGATAGTACGTTTCAAGACGAATTCAGCAAACATTAATGTATACACCTTTTTTCAAATAGTTTTTAAGATATTACGCGTAAAAGTTTACTGATTTTCGGTGGAAGATTTAGGCCTGCCGTTCCTACCACAGTCTCTTCGTATCAGTTTCAAGAGGCACGGTTTAACACGTTCGACGCGCGACAGGGTAGATCTATCGAGTTGAGCCCGTTTCCCCGGAGAGTTATTGACCCGGCGGTGCTGCCGCGCTCTAGCATACAATCGGACAAACCTTTTTCGACCATTTTTTTACCCCCGTACGCAACGTGTTACCCCTAGCATCTTACGTGTGGTCGAGAGTCGAGACTCCCTACTGTGCTTCCTGGTCTTGCAGATTTTCTTCCACCGAAAATCAGTAAACTTTTACGCGTAATATCTTAAAAACTATTTGAAAAAAGGTGTATACATTAATGTTTGCTGAATTCGTCTTGAAACGTACTATCTATTGATAAAAAAATATATATATAATCCCATTTAAAAAACCAAACTTAACTTTCATATCTCTGTAAACAATAATGATAAAAAAAAATTGTTACGGCCAATAAATCAGCCCCCTCTTGCCATTCAATTTCATATAAAAACTTTTTTCGTATCTTTAATAGGTTAGCAAATAATCGACTGTCCAGGATTTCGTGGGACATACTGTATGTGCATTTCTCGGCTCTATCAACTGTTTTTGCCAAACGCATATATGAGTTCTTCGGCCAATTTGATGATCTGCGTAAAACGCATATATGCGGCACTCGTCCGCAAAGGGTTAATAGAGTTATCAGGCATAAAGTATTAACACACGTCTTGCTTCTTTTGATTCCTTTAAGGGGATAGAGTCGTCACGTGACTTTCTGAGATTGACAGGAGAGTCAAGTATACTCTGGGATCAGAGACAACTCTTTGATCGACTCCCTTTTCCCGTTACAAAACAAAAAAAAAGAATTACAATCATAAGAGAAATGAAAAAATAGTACAATGAGAGACTCACCAATCTACTAGTTACTTCTTTATACAAATTTTATATGTTTTCTTTGAATTATTTGGTCTTTATCCAATTTCCAAAAACCTGGAGTACTATAGATAACTGGAGTATACCTGGAGAACTGCACACACATGCACACACACACGATTAGAGATATTATTACTATATTATTAAGCCGTACTTGGATAGGAAGAAATAATCAAGAAAAAGAAAAACTATTTGAATTCTAAACTATTTGAAATTTTATGTGCGGCTATGAGTCTATTCACTCCCTGCTCACTGCACTTTTGAGTGAATCTCTGCTCGAAACTATTGAGAATCTAACTGATAGAAGAAAGGATAATTAGCCCAACGAAAAGTGTCGCGGCTTGGAGCACTCGGGCGGGACCCAGGCTGGGCTCGCTGTCAAAAAGCTGATGCTGCATTATTGTAACCCGACGGCAAGTCGCGTTTACTCTCACGAGGTTCACTTGAAATCACGCGTGTGTGCATGGTATATGTGTTCCTTTGATTTCTGCACTTCTTAACCAGTAAGTTTGATGATGCTCTCAACCATTCTAAATTTTGAGTCCACATTCTTACATACTCGCATTCATTCGCACAATAGTGATTCCAGATATATATAAAAATATGTATATGTATAAAATTGAAATGATAATAATACAAAGAGACATTATAATTTTACCACTGAGGTAGTATTTCGACAAGGACTTGAAAAATATTTGCAAAACTATTGTTTGTGTGGAAATAACGGGAACGAATGCAATCAACAGGGGATTCCTCATAACACTGTGTGTTGTTGATGAATCCGTTGTGAATGGCAGTTTTATTATTATGAATTTTATTGGAGAACCACTGGGCGTCCAGAGATTCTACGTATTAATATCCTGAATATCAGATTGCTGCAACGGCAGATCGTTGCAGGATGCGAGAGACATTTGCGACTTACTACAAATATCGGGTGGCGACCAACTGTCGTGACGACGATAATTCCTCGTGGGAAAAGAAAAGAAAAAAATATGTAATCGTTACGGAACGTAACAGTATATATTAATTAATGTGTATTTCAAGACAAGGATAAGTCGAAAGAACGTCAACTTCACTTGAAACTTAAAAGGATATTTCACATTGGTCAAATTGCCCCAAATCACTTGTATTCAAGTCACTTGAATTCAAGTAACCTGACTGGTCTGAATATACTTAGACGAAATAGAAGCTTGAAGAAATGTTTCAAGTCAGGTAAAATAACAGGTTTACGTTGGTAAAGTTGCTTCAAATCGCTTACATTCAAGCTGTTTGAATTCCAGTACCTCGTCTAATGTTAATAAGGCTTTAGTGACAGATTCTGTGTTCAACACCTAGTATGGAAAAAACATTTTTATCTTTTTAAAATATTTGGATTGTGTTTAAAAAGCGATTAAATTTCGAGTCTTTGTTTCGTCCGCGACAATCGTAATCTGTTAGCCTACGTGACCGACCGAAGGTCGCCTTCGGTAGGAGATTCAGTTGCGCCAACAACAAATACGATACATTCGAATTATGACTCGTTTTTCAGCTGATACAGCTGACGTTCGAACAGGTGAGCGATTGCGATCAGCTGATCAAATCTCAGGCCCGATGTCGAGTGGGGATATCGGAGCCTGAAAGAGAGAGAGAGTAAAATTGGAACACTAGACACAGACAGATAATGGATGAGCGAGCGCCGCGTAGCGGATTTTCGGGTGCTCCACGCTTTCGCGGAGCGTCTCCAACTCGTCAGTCAGAGTCAGTCTTGCACCGATCACTCGATAGGTCGCAAGGTTTCAGCGAATATAGAAGAGTTAACCGAGTTAAGAAATTTGGGCCCCAGATTCCTGAACTCGCGACGCCTTCTGCGCTGTGTCTATTCACTGCAACTCGTGAAATTGCTCGACTCGATTATCACGTGGGATACGTGCGACAGAGCATCAAGTGTCCAGTGACGCATTATTGCAGGCGATTAACTGCACTCTTTGAATCGGTGGTTACCCTGATTCCCTGAGTTTACTATTCGTCCGAGGAGCAACCATAGACCACTGCTTGGTTGAACCTTGATAATTGGAATAAAACAGAGAGGTTTAACGTAAGTGCGGCACCTCTGTGTTACCCGCGATCTGCCACCGGTTTAGTAACAGCTCACGTGTGTCGAATAGATGCACACGTTGTGGTAAACGGTGAGTGGTAGAGCCTCCTGGCCATTATCAGTCACAAAGGCTAGCCGTAGCTAGTTATAGTGTGTCTCAAGCTCTCGAATCTCAGCGAAAGCCGAGATTCGTACGAAGCAAGCCATCTTGAAAGGTAGGTTAAATAGAGAAAAGGAGGATCTCTCCTCTCTGTATACTCGCCGACCGACGATTTCTTCAGTGCGAAGAATAGTCGGTAATACGGTCCACTGCACTACCTTAGCGTTACGGCAAGGTACTGTTCTTCCCTCCACATAGGCTCATTGTGGAGACTTGAAGTTGGAAGTTCACAGTTCAGCTCGATATAGTCGAAAGCTAACTGCTTCGGCTTTGCCGATCTCACCCTGTTCCAGACGCCAACGTCGCTGACCATCGGACCAGGAGCAGGCCCAGTCGAGGACTACAGGAGCGGCCAGGCATACAGTCCCAGACTCCCCCCTCTTCTCCCCCCTTAGGCGCAATTTTAAAATGAACGGTCTGTCCTTTTTAGGACAGGCGAAGGAGAATTGATAGTGTACACCTTCTTTGATTGATTCACCCTATTTCTATAACCTAATCCGAACCCCGTTAGATCCCTGCATTCAGCGATTCTAATAGATTGCGTATAGCATTATTTCACAAATACTGTAGTTGTTTTGAACAAATTTTCATTCATAAATAGATATCTAAAAAAATATATTTGAATTTTTCTCTAAAATAATACATATATGCGTATGTAAGTTTTACGGAGAATTAAAATAACGCGTCTGACGTTGCGAATACATGAGAAAGCAAATGTAATAGATTACATACACACGAAGACGTTGCGTTGTGTGTGTTTCAACGCTGCGTCTAGGCAGTGGAAAGTCTTTGGTAAAATCCGCAATTACCCAACCGCCTATTTTGAGGATATTATTAACTTCTCAACATGTAAGACGTGGAAGGGCATGTGGTACAATTGAGAAAAGAATGATTGGATGAAATTAAAAATACAGAATATGATCTTTGTATAAGATATTTAGTTTTCAAGAAAATTAAATTTGAAAATTCGTCTGATATACAGTCGAGGACAAAAATAAGTGGACAGGTAGTATCGGTGAAGTTTATCGGTTTAAGTATCGGTGAAGTTTAATCTAATTAATATTATTGTTACATACATCAATGTTATTTGTTATATACTTCATAGTATATACATTATTTAGTACAAAATTGAAGAACAATATTTACATTTTTGAATAAAGAAACCATATCAGGGGGAGTAAACTCTTATGTATTACTTTGGACACTCGTTAGTACACTTTCTAAGGAGTTATCTCAGATGGCACCATGATCGCACCACATCACGTGACTGGACGTGACTGATATTCAAATGTTTTGGCGCTACTATTACCGCCAAAACCGCATAGCAACTAATAGCAACAACTAATAGCAACACATAGCAATCTTGATTGCGGACTGTTGCGAACTGCGAAGAGAATTAGAGAAACTTTTATATTGTTTTATTAATAATAGAATTGTGTTGAAAATTTGATTAATAAGCTCACGGAATATTGTTCACTCAGTGAACTTATTTTTGAACTTATTTTTCAAATTTTTGTGCATAAATTATAAACTTTTCTAAAGTTTGTTTCAGGATAGTAGGATAGTGAGGTGCAGAGGAGTGGAGCTTCAAGTAAAAAAAGTGTAAAAAGTGAATAAAGACATATAAGTGCATAAAACACATAAGTGCAGACAGTTTATATAAACAATTTGTGTGAACGTTTGGACATCAGAACAAAATGGTGAGAGCGTGTGCAGTTCCACAGTGTTCATCGGGTGTGACTATCCCAGCGTACCACTTTCCCAAAGATGTCGTACGATCAGAGTCTTGGGCTAATAAAATTCAGTGTCCTGTACTACTTAAACTGACAAGCACTGAAAGGCGCAGATACAGGGTGTGTTACAGACACTTTGAAGAAACCTCATTTCTGCGTTCTACTCAACGAAGAAGATTAAGATACGATGCTATTCCAACTTTGCATTTGCCAGTGCAGAGCCAGAACAAAGAATATGCATCTGAAAATATAGAAGCAGAAGTATATCCAGTTTCTGCTACAACAGTAGAAAGTGATACCAATAACGAACACAAGAGTCTCATAAAGAATTGCATGAGCGAAGAAATAACTGAAAGAATTTGTGAAGAAACACTATGGGATATTAATGAACATAATGAAGCTGGTCCAAGTAGTTCAATAATATCAGGACAGTTAGAACAGTGTTCAATATCACAGAAAATTCACAGAAATATACTACTGCAGGACAACATGAAACAGTGCCAATTGACACCAAAAGCAGCTAAATTATACAAAATTGCTAAAACACTGATGAAACGCAATCGTTATGCACACAGGAAGAGAGAAGATTTAAAGGCACGACTGGAACGAGCAATGGTGTTATCAGAATCTAATCTGGTACATAGATTTCAAAATCTATCCACCACGCAGAGGATGTTCATCGAAATGCAGTTACGTACATCCAGATCCATGCAACAGGTAAGTAAAATTGTAGATGTAGCTAATGATATACCAGTAGCTACCCAGCATTTTCAGCCAGCCACAACAAATCGTACCAGACATGTTACTACTACTACTACTACTACTGTTCACATGGGAGGCAACATGATGCAGGCAGTAAGAAAGGTAATGTTTACAATTTTAATATTTTTTTGTACGCTGCTCCACATGCATGAAGTCCCTGAAGATGTGCTCCAGTGATGATGAACCCTGTTACCCTGCCTGCCTGAAAGAATGATGCTGTCTTATGGTTTCTTACTACTTATTTTTTTTACTTATTTCTTATAGTTTCTATTTATTCTTTTATTTAATTGCAACCATATGCCTCTAACTGGTTTTGTGTTTGGGTATGGCTATATAACTATATTTGATTTGTAACTATTTATTGCTGCTGTGTAATATATGCTGTATTTTCATTGTATTATTTTATTGTAATTTGTTTATAACTTTATGAAATATGTTTTCAGGGAAGACGCTACACAACAGATGAGAAAATATTGGCCATAGCACTTCTGAAGCAGTCTTCTAAATCATACAGGCTCCTGAGGATGCTATGCAATCTTTCAAGTGCAACCACATTAAAGAAGATGCTAAGAAAAATTCCAATCAAGACTGGAATATCACAAGCTGTGATGAAACATCTACGTGGTCAAGCGGATACCATGAGTGCTCAAGAAAAACTGTGTGTATTGATGTGGGACGAGATGTCATTGATGCCCCATGTTGACTACGACGTTAACGAAGACGAAATAATAGGCTTCGAAGACTGGGGCACAAGAAGAACTTCAAGATTTGCAGATCATGCCCTTGTCTTCATGTTAAGAGGACTACACAGTGGTTGGAAAATGCCCATTTCCTACAATTATTGCGACAGCCAGACAAAAGCACCACAATTAATACAGTGCATCAAGAATATAGTAAAAGCACTGAAGAAAACTGGGATAGAAGTTGTTGCCACTGTATGTGATCAAGGATCGTCGAATGTTGCTGCCATCAACACATTACAGGCAGACACCCTGAGGAAAAAATGGAAACAAGGAGAAGAGCACCGTATGTATACATTATTAGGTTTTTCATATAATTTAAAAAATGTAATATTGTGAATCAATGCAATCATTTTGTGCTTATAGGTGACATAATTGAAGTAGATGGTATTCAATTGATACCATTTTATGATCCGCCGCACTTAATTAAAGGAATAAGGAATAACTTATTAAATAAGAATCTGGAAATAAATGTGACACCAGGAAGAAAAGAATGTGAAAGGCAATTCGCATCATGGAGAATAATTGAACAGGCGTATAATATGGATATCTCTGGCTACGTGGTACGCCCCATGATGAAGAGACTCACAAACGAACATATTGTTCCTGAAAAAATTCCAAAAATGAAAGTGAAGTACGCATCGCAAGTGTTCAGCGAAACAGTAGCGTCACATGTAGGATTCCTTAGTCGCCACCAATGTAAGTAAAAGTTATATTTTACTATATGAATAGTATGGACGTTCTGTTATGCTTGAATAACTGATAAAATATTCATTACTACAAGCGTTGTAGAAACAGACCATGGCCCATTAAGAATACCGAAGGAGGAAGGCCTCACAACAGCGGAAGTCCTTAACTTTTTCAATAAATTATTTGACTCCGTTAATGGGCATAGTGCAGCCTCAGAAGCTCAACTGAGGACAGTCATTTCAGAAGCCAGTGCACATGAAGAATTTTGGTCTGACGCGATTAAATATATAAAATGTATGCGATATGTCCATCCACTTACAAAAATGCCAGTGTCTGGATCACTATGTTTGAAGAATTGGATGAAGACTATCTCCGCATTTCAAGTTTTATGGAGATTATTGAAGACACAGGGATTTAAAAATTTCAAGACAAGATTGATTAATCAAGATCCCTTGGAAAATTTTTTTGGATGCATATGATCTGTTGGGCATCAGAACGTACATCCCACTCCGTACGGCTTCCAGGTGGCATATAAAATTATGCTCATCAATAATATTACCTCCAGCCAAAGTATTGGCTTCAATTGTGAAGATGTCTGCAGTGGACACTTTCTGTTTACATTGAAGAAGCTTTTAACAGAAGAAGAAGAAGAAGATATCCAATCTGCAGTGTCCGAGGTAATAATGGAAGAAACGAGTGCTGCGTCTCAAAGTACTGAAAATATAGCACAGGAAGAATATGAAGAAATTAATAACTGTGCAATTGTAAAGAAAATAATTTATACTAGCCCTCATAAAGAATGTCAGTTGTGCAAAGCATCTTTTTGCAGATTTAACGAAGATGCATCAATACAAAATGTATTGAAAAAAATTGATATTATGCTGCACAAAACCATGCCTCATGTTTATTTCAGAAGTAAACTCCAAGAACACATGGAGAACATGTTGCATGACGAAATAAACTTATCGTTTATTAAATGTAAGCAGCATGCACAACAGTTAAGAAAGAGAATATTGACTGTGAAAATTTCATATTTTATTAACAAGTGGTGCACCACAGTCAATAACATTCTATGTGGGAAAGACGTCAGAAGGCGACAAGATGCAGTACTTCAGCAAGCACTGTTAAAACAGATGAAGTTTAGAAGATCCGTACGGAAGAAGACCAATTAAACATTATTATCATGTATTTTTATTATTTATTTATGTATTTATTTATTTATTTATGTATTTATTTATTTATTTATGTATTTATTTATATATTTACATATTAATTTATTTATATATTTATACATTTATATTTTTATTTACTTATATATATATATATATATATATATATATATATATATATATATATATATATATATATATATATATATATATATATATATATATATATTTATATTTATATATATATATATATTTATATTTTTATGTTGTATTATAATGTATGCACTTTCAACTACATTATATGTATTTTTATTTATTTATATTATGTATTATATTTATTTATTATATATTTATATTCATATTTATATTTATATGTATTTATATTATATGTATCTATATTTAAATTAAAATTTTATTAAAATAAACTATTGTGTTACAAAACATATTATGTCCTTTAAGCATAAGTTTACTTCTAAGTTTAAAGTAATCGTACTGTAGTAGAGAGGTATATGTATGTGTATGTATGCGTATAGAATCGTATAGCTATATATATAGGTTTTAGTTGAGGGATATAAGTTAGATGGCACTGCTAAGGTCCATAAATTACACATGGGAGATTACCCTCCCTGATTCATATTTAACGAATTAGTCAGCTATTTTTTGAGAGACAAAAATAAGTGGACACTTGGTTACAATGTCGTGGCAGGGCACTAGATGTTTACAAACACCATGTTTTTGTAGCGCTTACTTGCAGAAGCATCAAACAAATATTTTAGTGCCTATTCAAGCTTTGTAAAAGTAACATCACGCTTAAAAAAATACCAAAATGTTAAAAACAGAAGAAATTTCCTGTAACATACGCCATTTAATTGTTTCGGAATGCCATAATAAATTAAGTTACTTTGAAATTACGCGGAAGTACAGTGTATTGAAAAGTGCTGTAAAAAAAATTTATAAAAAACATTTAACGCATAATATGTACTGTGAAAAATTTAAGAGGCTGTGGGCGTAAACGCTGTACTACGGTACAAGAAGACAGCCGAATTGTTCGAAAATGTAGACAGGACTCAACGATTGCCTCGAGCAGTATTGTTGAAACATTGCAAATAAATATTTCAACGAAAACAATTAAAAGAAGACTGCACGAAGCTGGTTTAAAATTTTTTAAGGATTCGAACATCAAATTGCTTGAATTGCCGGCACAGAGCCCTGACATGAATCCAACAGAGAACTTATGGAATTTATTAGACGGAAAAGGTCCTTTGGATAATCGAACGAACAAAATTGAATGTTTTAAAAATTTACAGATTGCATTTGCAAATAGTGTCGCCAATATTAAATTTTGTCCGCCTAGATCAGCCGTTTTGCCCACTCTGCGGCGCGACCGATACCGCGCGAGCGGCCCGCGAAAGGATACGGTCATAATCCACAACCCTGAGGGCGGGTTGTAACTTATAACGTAACAAATTATAAAGTTGTAGTGACTCGAACGTTTTAGTTTTCGTTTACGCTAGCGAATGCTAGTGATGCTAACCAGATGTTGGTTAGCAAGCAATGTCCTGGGTAGCAACATGTCGTTGTCGTCCTAGACGTTGCAAGGGAAACTTTCTTTTTTCCTTGTAAAAACCCGTTTGGAAAAACCCAACACGGGTTTTACGAGGACCCTTTGGTCAAGAGGTTCTAGAGATCTCAGTCGAGTCCTGATCGCCTATGCGAAAAGTTCATGGTTTGGTTCGTACCGTACGCTTGTACAGTATAGTTTTTATGAGTTGAATTTTAATAAATTTTATTACTGTTACACAAACAAGGGTATTATTACGTACACCCGCGACGAATCCCAAAAAGTCTCAAGCATCAGAAGTAAATTCTAAATTACGTACTGACTCTTTAACGTACAGATTTTCAATTATTTTCTTATTTAATTCAATGATATCACTTTTCATTTTAAGTTTCCGCAATAATAATAGATTCACTATAATAATGGATGTAACAAGTAACTAATATTTTTTCAAGAAGTTGCTGAATGAGAAGAACAATATGTAACTAATTATTTGCCCTTACTTATAATTACTGGTACACAAACTTCTTTTATTCTTTTTTTACAGTAAACATTTTGCAAAATCGATTCGCAAATTCGACATAAAACGTACGAACTTTGACAAATATTTACACACACATCAGAAATAGCTGCTATGATATATTTACCTTCTTTTTTTTAAATAGGCCGTCTTATTATGAAAAGAGAATATAAAAAACAATCTGATATCCTTTGAATTTGTACGTCTCTTGTTATTACTTGGAATTTTGCCTCACTGCGATGATGAAACGCCGCGCGATTGAACGCCACACTGCTCTTACAAGCAGTGGGCCTCCAACCGCGTTGTGTTTGACGAAATCTGACCATTCAGTTCCAAGGCACCAGTCCCAAACGGTTAACCGAAAACAGATGCGGAACGCAGAGTCGCTGACGTTTGGGAATAGCATGGGCTCTTATGGCGAGCGTTTGGCCGGCTGACTGGTCATTTTTACCTAAACGCATCGGTCGCAAACGCTTAAAAGAAAACAGCACCATGCTTCTCCCATTTGAGCAGTGCTCTGCGATTATTCGCCGCATTTAATTGCGGCGGTTAAACGCGCAAAGGAAATCCGACCTTTATAATTGTAAATTAGCAATAGCCTTTAAGTTTCAAGAGCGAGAGAGTAAGCATCACTTTAAATTCGGCTTCTCTTTTGATTTGCTGAAGCTGTCTGAAGTGGTCCGAAAAGTGGTACTAAGTTCACGCACAGACAGTTGGTTCGGTAGTGTGTGTAATGGAGGGGGGAATTTTCAGTAACACATGTCACCAATTTGAGTGTCACACATGCCGATTTGACATCGGCAGACTTCTTAATTAAGCGCCGCCTTGTTTGCACAAGCTCAACTAAACATAGAATATAGACTTTTTTAATACTAGATATATAGTATAACTTGAACGCATTGTCACTTAAACAGCGATTTCCATGACCGTGCGGTCTCCTTGTGAGACATGGATTTATGGGAGCCAAATTTTCGTCCTTATATGAGAAGCTTTTAAGCTGGGAAAGGGTTCATTCGAAAGAAAAGAATTCAATAAATAGCATTCTGATCATGATTTAATGAAATTCTGCTGCTATTTAATAATACGAAAGTTATAAAGTAAAGCAAAAATCGACCATTCACAGCTGTGGAATCCAAGCAATTTTATGTAATTTAGAGAGTGTACTGAATGAAATCATCACCAGAGTGCATTCCACTGAACTATCCTCTTTCGAATGAACCTTTCCCACCTCAAAAGCTTCTCATACGAAGACGAAAAGTTAGCTCCTATAAACCCATATTTTTTCAAATTTTGTCGGTAATGTCACCTTCCTGTCATATCCTAGTCTACCGTCTTATAGAAAATAAGTAATCACTTCAGTTTTTAATTCCATGGAATTTCATGGCAAAACCGACTTCTTACGAGACGGGAGGCGAGCAGCGCGAGAGACCGTCGAGGATAAGAATATTTCCGAAGAATATAGTGGTTGATGTGTTGGTTGGTACACGGACGAAACCGATGCGAGATCAGTGAGCCGTTAGGATTATTGTAGACGAGGACGGACCTGATGTAAAATCAGGGAGCCTCTGAGGATAGGTGTGCTTGCGGACGAAACTGATCGGTGATCAGTGAGCCGCAGGAGAGTAAGTTTGTGAACGTACCTGATGCGAAATCAGGGAGTCACTAGGATCAGTTTTACAGACGAACTCAAATTAAATTGAGGTGCTGTTAAGGAGGTTAGCGAATTCGAACAGACGAGCCTGATGCGAAATCAGGGTGCTGTAAGGAAGTTGGATAATGTACAGACGAACCTGGTATCAGGTGGCTGTAGGAAGTAGACGAAACTGATGTAAAAATCAGTTAGCTACAGGATAGGTTAGCTTTCGTGGACGAACTCAAATAAATTGAGAGGCCCGAAGAAGAGGCTAGGTTGAATACAGTTTTCTTTGGAATCAGGGGTATGCGGACGAATCTGATGTAAAATCAGAGAGCCGCAGGAAATGTTAGTAAACCTCGTAACCTTTTAAATTACTAATTTATACAACTTGAGCGGCTAACCTGTATTGTGGTGGATCTCTCAACTTCAAATGGGATCGATAAATACTTGAATATATTCTAAAATCAGTCTTTACGTACAAGTGTATACTGTACTGTTGTCGCGTAAAGTGTATGATTTTAATGCTCGGTGTTAACGCACTGGCGATGCGGGGACTTACAGAGTGGTCGTAGAAAATGCCAGATAGAATTTATGCCGACTCGCGGATTCTATGAGGTTAACTGTAGACTCGAAAGGGAACTTTAGCCCGATCTAACTGGATAGCAACCAACTGTGACGAACTTGACTATCAACGTGACGGTACTGTTCTGAACCCGTTAGGGCTAAAATCTCTGAGTTTATATAGGCCGAAAAATGAGTGGGGATTCGTTAGAAATTTCCATATAAGGAAAATTTCCTTATCTGGAAATTTTTTACGGTCGGTACAGCGTCGTGGTTGCTACCCAGCTGCGCGGAGTCGCCCTTCCATTACGATAACGAAAAACGAAAGTGCTAGGGCGTTTTCTCTTAATAGGCAGAGACTCGAATATTTGGGAGAGTAACCGGAAAATATTCTCCGTACGTAACAAACTAAATAATGCAAAAACGAAAATTTGTCAACTAATTAATCACACGCGAGTAGTGATTACTCATTAGACACAAGTTACATCATGAATATCTTATAAATAAATTGTTATTTTTATAACTGAATTTATAATTCTGTCCATCCGAAAAATAGCTTTTAAAAAACTGACGATTCATCGTTTATGCAAATATTGCAAATTTTTTTTCATGCCTTCATTTTTCGTTTACTTTTACACAATTTTGCAAAAAAAAAAATAATTGTAATTACGACAACAAACTAACCAAAAAGAATTTGAAGTTTATGACGTTGCGCATATCACCGTCGCAATTGCGCACTAATTAGTCCACCCATCACGGGAAACAACATGATGATTAATAACTCTGGCCAGCAGCGTATACAGGGTGTAACAAAAATGTTGTAGTTCCTTGAAAAGGGTAATTCAGGGGGTGATTTGAAACAACTTTTTCCTTAGCGAAAATGTTAGATGAGGCTTCGTTAACGAGTTATTATTGAAAACTACCGGGCAATGAGAGCTCGAGTTTGCCGCTCGAGCGGCCGCAGTAGCGTTGGGTACGCGCTAGGCGTTACGTTTGTATTCCGAACATGATAGTCGGCATGCATCGAAGGAAATAGCATTAGTATGAAAACTAAAAGCGATATAACAACAAATAATAACGAGTCCGTTTTTTATTTATCACTTGAAGTAAATAATTAATTCAAATCGAGGAAAACTACGTGCAATGTAAAAACACGAATACACAGTTTGTTTGTTTAAGGAGAATCGAGAATAATAATTACTTGATGTGAGAGAACAAGGAATACTTAAATTTTATATTCGCATAACATAGAAATGAAAAAGCAAAGCAACAAAAAAATGAACCTAGAATTGATTAAAAAAATAAAAATGATTAATAAATTAAATGCAATTCACCTGTAGTTTGTAAAACTGTGTCACCCGGTCACTATACCGATCCAGGTCATCGACCGTCGAAATAGTTTATGGTAGGGTAGCGCCTAATCCACAACTGATCTTAGGTATACAACCACCACTCAGAGTTAAGGGTCGCAACGTCAGGTACGTTCGGGTTAATACACCAAATGCGTATTATTCACTTCACTGCACAACCACTAATCACTTGTCACCAAATTTCTTGTCACGCCGCTTTATTTTTGTTTTATGGAACGAATTGTTCCTACGTTATAGCAATTGGTGGCCCCGAAAGGGGCCGATTGTTTTCAATGTAACAAGTATTCTACATAGCCACCGCCAGTGTCGATGCACGTTTGGGCACGCACAACTATTTGCCGCTGAACCTTTTTAAGCATTTCTGGCGAAATGTTAGCCATTGCACCGTGAATGCGTGCAATTGCTTCTTCAGGCGTCTCCACTGGTTGACGGTACACCTCATTCTGAAATGATTAGTAAGTAAAAGAATAGTTATAACAGAAATAAGTAAAACAGAAATAAGTAAAATAAGTAAAAAGGATACTTATAAAAGAAATTAGTAAAAAGGAGTAGCAATAATTAAATTACCTTTAGGTAGCCCCAGAAGAAAGAATCCAGCGGATTCATGTCTGGTGACCGTGGGGGCCACGCAACATGACCGCCGCGGCTGATCCACCTGTCCTGGAAGGCTTCATCTAAATAAGCGAGGACATTTTGGCTATAATATGCCGAAACGCCGTCGTGTTGATAGGACATATTCTGTCGAATCTCGTATGGAATATCATCCATGAGATCCGGCAGAACATGTTCTAAAAAAATTTTATACCTTGGACCTTCCAGCCTGTCAGGCAGAATGTACGGTCCAACGAAAAACACGTGCTTTGCAAAAGTGCATAACGAACAGACCATCAAGCAGTTTTACAAAAGCGCTCACTCCACTCTTTTACTGCCTACGTATCTGTTGTGTATTGGTACTTATAATTATTTACAATGATCGGACAATTCCTTAACGCCGTAGTACGACTGTAAAACTGCGACGACTGTTGCGTACTTTTTACACGCACCCGTTCCACGTGCTCGCATCTCGAACAACAACGCGTCGCAACCACGACTTCGTGAATCGTCGCCCTCGGTCGGGTCACGTGACTCGGCGTCACGCGGCAAGTTCAAACGCGTGTATATCATAGTATCCAATGCTTCGAGACAGAAAACAAACACACCGTGCATCGGTCCAAAAGGGTCCACGAAGAAGAGAAAGTCTTTTCCGTCCCCGAAGAATAAGAAAAAAATTTTCAGCAACACGTGTCGAGTTGTCGCTGCTAGGACCAGTCTAAGCACGCCAGACATTTCTTTTTCAGATACTCCAAGATCACGTCTCTTTCGAAGCCAAAACAATGAAGCCATAAATTACCTAAACACATACCGCGAGTCTCGGCTAAGGTGTCCTAGCAGCGACAACTCGACACGTGTTTTTTCGGGGAATACTGATTTTTCTCTCTCCCAAACTTCTTGTCGTAGTAGGAGTTAACTCATAATAGAACGATGGGAAACTATGTGGGGGTAGAAGGAACTTCTTTGGAAAAATTCTGTCAGTCAAAGCATTACAAGCTCAGTATTCCGCAAGGTTCGTTATGTACACTTCTGTAACGCCCCGCGACTCTGTCTCTGTCTCTGTCCTTGTCTCTGTCTCTTCCTATTTCACTCTATCTCTCTCTACTATCGCTGTCTCTCTCCATCTTATTGTAAACATATCTATCTTTTTCTATTTCTATCTTATAACTGTATAATAGCGCGTATTCTGTTAACCAATTATTAATAAACATTTTTGTATTATGACACATATTATATATTATAGATTTTAATTACATTTTCATATAAGCATAGCATATTTCGTACGTTTTCATATTAAAGCAGCCACTATTAGAATAAGAGCGCCATTAGAATTAGAACAACTGCGCATGTGCGAACTCCGACTGGCGAGTATAAAAGGAGCTGCGAAAGCAGCAAGCACACACTTCTCTCTGGCATCAGGTTCCGAATAGACGAAGATCTGGGAGGCAGCTGAGATACTCGTCCAGTGAGATCGAGACCGCTCCTTTAGGGGTAGCGACCGTTTTCCAGAGATCAAGAGTATTCGATGCTCCTTTACAGGTTCAATCTTGAGTAACTTTATGACAGGTGTACTAAGACGATTCTAAGCAAGTGCAGTACGGGCGACATCTTGGAGGTAGCTGATATACTAAAGATCGAGACCGCTCCTTTAGGGGTAGCGACCGTTCTACCAAATAGTAATTGATGCTCCTTTAATATAGAGTTCGTGCTTGCCGTAAGCAGACGAATCGCTTGCCAACAAGCGCTAGAAGCCATTCCTAGTCGGACGCATTTCTAAGACCGCTCCTGAAGAGTCTTTTCTCCAAGGTAGCGACTGATGTAGAAAAGATAACGAAGGGCTTACGGATGCTTAGGCAATCAAGCAAAGATTATATGTTTCATGAAACCTTGAGACCGCTCTTAGGTTATAGCCATCTATAACTTCGGCAGCGACCAGGGCATACGAGACAAGATCTATTGCACACACACACACACTTACACTGCGTATCGTCTAATACAGAGGATCCTCTACCGCAATTAATACGGATTATTAATTAATAACAGCATAATTACTCTTATTCACGAATTTTAAGCATAGACACATAACCTAACTCTCGCGTTATCGAGATAAATGGTAGAAGTATATCGCATAACGATTACAATCAACATAACTTCGTCTGTACATAATAATTAACCTTATTTGTTCTTATAAATATTTAACGAATTAGAATAGGCATTAGTATTGTATTTACGTTAGAATTAGAATAGGGTTTACTGAATAAATTATTGTCAAGAAAGATCTAAGCTTTGGATTTTAACTCCTTAACCGCACGCCACACGAACCCCACTTTTCGTCCATCGGAAAGCCGCTCTTCCATGGACAACGTAGCATCGCTTTAGGGACGTTACACTTCGGAACAGTACTATTCAATGTTTTGGGTGTATGCCCAAAACAACGAGAATGCAATTAGATTATAAACATCGAAATAGGTTTAAATAACAATTAAAGTGAAAAGGACACCCAAAACGCACCCACTTTTGCTGATATTTTTCACTTTATTTCAAAAAGTAAGGGTCTAGGAGAAAATTTGACTATATCACGCGATAGAGCAAACCTTTCTACTAAGGAAAGCATCAGGCGAATGTTCAAAATTATTTTTGTTTTCAATATAGAAATAAAATAGTTTGGCGAAACGCGCGGCAACGACAGTGGTACTCAATGACGGCGGCGCGCGCCGGTGAATGCTTCGCCTATCGCCTGCCGTTCCGCGGACCCTATACGCATTGACGTCATTGAGTACCACTGTCGCTGCCGCGCGTTTCGCCAAACTATTTTATTTCTATATTGAAAACAAAAATAATTTTGGACATTCGCTTGATGCTTTCCTTAGTAGAAAGGTTTGCTCTCTCACGTGGTATAGTCAAATTTTCTCCTAAATCCTTACTTTTTGGAATAAAGTGAAAAATATCAGCAAAAATGGGTGCGTTTGGGTGTCCTTTTCACTTTAATTGTTATTTAAACCTATTTCGATGTTTATAATCTAATAACTATTTATATTATTTTATTCGGGAAAGTCCACAGAATCATTTCGTGCAAAGAACAACTAAATAACTACTACGGTAAAAGCAGAAAAAAATCCCAAAGTTGAGAATTTGTCATTTTTTTCAAAATTGATTTTTTCAAAAACTGTACGTTCTGGAAAAAAACGGTTTGCAGATTCGTAATCATCACGTCGAAATCTATAAGAAATGTTTATTCACGTTTACAAAATCAGACCCGTGTTGAACAGTGTTATTAATTAAGAAAGGGAAGTTTTATCTGATAATTGATGTTTCTGTATTTTGTTCTAGTATTAGCCACATGACGGTGCACCGAATTCTTAGGGAACACTTGCTGCATCCGTACAGATATGTATACGGGTGCAGCATTTACACCCAGAAGATTACCACCAGCGGCTTCAGCATTCTAAGTGGCTGTTGGCAGAAGTGACGCATGGGCTGGCATTTGTGGCGATTTTATCGTTGGGCCGTACATTCTGCCTGACAGGCTGGAAGGCCCAAGGTATAAAATTTTTTTAGAATATGTTCTGCCGGATCTCATGGATGGTATTCCATATGTCGAATCTCATATGGAATACCATCCATGAGATCCGGCAGAACATGTTCTATCAACACGACGGTGTTTCGGCACATTATAGCCAAAATGTCCGCGCCTATTTAGATAAAGCCTTCCAGGACACGTGGATCGGCCGCAGCGGTCCTGATGCGTGGCCTCGACAGTCACCAGACATGAATCCGCTGGATTTTTTCTTCTGGGGCTACCTAAAGATAATTTAATTATTGCTACTCCGTTTTACTTGTTTCTGTTCTATAGTACTATTTTTTTACTTACATTTTGCATTTATTCTACGATAATCATTTCAGAATGAGGTGTACCGTCAACCAGTGGAGACGCCTGAAGAAGCAATTGCACGCATTCACGGTGCAATGGCTAACATTTCGCCAGAAATGCTTAAAAAGGTTCAGCGGCAAATAGTTGTGCGTGCCCAAACGTGCATCGACACTGGCGGTGGCTATGTAGAATACTTGTTACATCGAAAACAATCGGCCCCTTTCGGGGCCACCAATTGCTATAACGTAGGAACAATTCGTTCCATAAAACAAAAATAAAGCGGCGTGACAAGAAATTTGGTGACAAGTGATTAGTGGTTGTGCAGTGAAGTGAATAATACGCATTCGGTGTATTAACCCGAACGTACCTGACGTTGCGACCCTTAACTCTGAGTGGTGGTTGTATACCTAAGATCAGTTGTGGATTAGGCGCTACCCTACCATAAACTATTTCGACGGTCGATGACCTGGATCGGTATAGTGACCGGGTGACACAGTTTTGCAAACTACAGGTGAATTGCATTTAATTTATTAATCATTATTATTTTTTTAATCAATTCTAGGTTCATTTTTTTGTTGCATTGCTTTTTCATTTCTATGTTATGCGAATATAAAATTTAAGTATTCCTTGTTCTCTCACATCAAGTAATTATTATTCTCGATTCTCCTTAAACAAACAAACTGTGTATTCGTGTTTTTACATTGCACGTACTTTTCCTCGATTTGAATTAATTATTTACTTCAAGTGATAAATAAAAAAAAGACTCGTTATTATTTGTTGTTATATCGCTTTTAGTTTTCATACTAATGCTATTTCCTTCGATGCATGCCGACTCTCATGTTCGGAATACAAACGTAACGCCTAGCGCGTATCCAACGCTACTGCGGCCGCTCGAGCGGCAAACTCGAGCTCTCATTGGCCGGTAGTTTTCAATAATAACTCATTAACGAAGCCTCATCTAACATTTTCGCTAAGGAAAAAGTTGTTTCAAATCACCCCCTGAATTACCCCTTTCAAGGAACTACAACAGTTTTGTTACACCCTGTATGTCACGACCACCATAGTGTGATTCTATACCTCATGATCGGTGAAGGTCTGTTAAACAAAACTTCTCGCAAAATTCTCCTTAACTGACTTTTTTAAGGTTTTAAAGATCAAATTTTTTTATGATTGCATCGTATTCTACTGGTCGACAGGATAAAAAGTGTCAAATGAACCATCGGTCGAAACTCGATCGTTCTCTCAAAAAACGATGTTAAAGGTTCGATAATTCTTAAACTCAGTTTATTCTAATGCTTTCATAGCTTATACAGATAACATGTTTTAACGAATCAGTGGGAAATGACTCTTTAGCTCGGGAAATGTATCGTAATTCAGTACGGAATATTTAGCGAGAATCAATCATGTGACAGTGCGACGAATAATTCATGAAGAAGATGTAAAACCGTACCGAATTAATCGCGTTGAAGCATTGAGGTTAAATGATCATGCCGCACGACGACGTTTTTATCGGTGGATAATAAATAAATTACAATGTCAGCCAGACTTCCTGAAAAATGTGATATTTACAAACGAAAGCAGTTTTTCTAGCAGTAGCATTCTGAATCGACAAGATGTATGGATTTGGGATTAGAGGAATCCACACGCAATGATCCAAAGGTGTAATCAGGAACGTTTCACCATTAATGTACGAGAAGGAATAATTGGAAATTATATTATTGAACCTATTTATTTACCATGTCTAACAAGTGCAGCATATCTGCAATTTTTACGGATTCACCTCTTGAATGAACTATGTCAAGTTATACGACACAGGTGTCGCTGCATTTACTGTATGCATGATGGCGCTCCTCCTCATTATAGCTAACCAGTCCGTCAATTTTTGGATGAAATGTTTAGAACTCGATGGATAAGACGAAGACCTGCTCCACACTTGTATCCTCCTCGTTTGCCAGATTTGACACCACTGGACATTTTGCTTTAGGGAGCAGTTAAAGAACGTGTTTATCGTTCAAGCACAGAAATTCGCAATGTGCACGAACTTCTTTGACACTTTTTATCCTGTCAATAAGTAGAACACGATGCAGTCATAAAAAACATTAGACCTTTAAAACCTTAAAAAAGTCAGTGAAGGACAAATTTTGCAAGACATTTTTTTAACAGATCTTCTCCGAACATGAAGTGTAGAATCACGATATAACTCGCATAAGAGCTTCACTATAACTACATACAACTTACAGTTTAAAGATTATAAATTCAGTATGCATAAAAATAGTACCTCAGAGTTAATAGATGAATGCAAGTCAAGACAGAATCCATAATTGTTAAGACCTCTGGCACCTTGTCCATGAGCAACAACTCGTAACTTCTTTTCAGCAATATCAACATTAAGATCCTACAAAATATAATTAAGACTTAAATAAATTTATAACAAAAGAGACATACATAACTTCATTAGCTGTAATGCGATCAGAAAGGAACAATTTCTCAAAATATAGCGACATGCGTTATGAAAAATAGTATTAATAACGTTTCATTTGTCTTACGAAAAAATCACATTTTCCTTTGATATAATTTAAAATATCACGTCTCGTTTATTCCACGAAAAAAATCACATTTGTACGACTTGGTACAAAATGAAGCATATTATCATCTTTTATCACAAAAATTAAAACAAAGAGTAGCATATTTAGCTTATAGTGATAGAAATGAATACACCTGGAAGGTTGGCTGCAAAAAATGTATATTTCAGATATTTACTATGAAAGCTTACACATTTGAGTCAGCTATCATGTACAGCATGTTTATAACAACGAAAAGAATCATTTTTAATAATTAACAATTAAATCTAATGCAATCAGAATTTGGTTCTGATCAGGTCGTAATACGAGCCGTAAAACTTAAGGAACAATGCAGTCATTAAAGTTCAGGATTGGAATAGACTTTAACAATCGGAAGTATGAAATTCTACATTCCTTAATAAATTCAGACGCAAGTAGTACCATAAATCGACTCCTTATGTCTTCCGATGAAAATAAATCGAAATCGACATAATTTAGATGATTTTTAAAGAAATTATATGGAAAAAATGATGTTCACAATTTTAAGCTCGTTTCATTAAAAAAAATTCAGTTTACATTACTATGTTTGGTGTCATCAGAGATGAGTAGGAAGATTGTCAATGCTCTCGTTAGAAAAGCGAGGCAGATTCGATAGAGGTGTTTCTAGCGGTTAAGTGTCGAACTGTACGAATATTAGAAAGAGACCGCATGTGAAAGATAGAAAGGCGTATGTACGAATGGAAGTGCGTATATCTTTTTCATCAACAGTACTTTTTTATAATGTGCTAAAAACTTGATACAATAAAACTTATAATATGGTACTCGATATCTTCACATTCCCTCTTCCCCTTAACCGATGTTTTCAAACTTTAATCGTATCAGTTCCTTATATCATATACAGAAGCCATCATAACAAATTTCATGAAATTCCATTAATCCAGTTCAGAGATATAAAACAAAATAGGGTAGTACATGCACACACACGTGCGCACGCCCACATCCATCCATACAGAACTTACAAGGGAACATCCTGAAGTGTAAATGACCGACCTTGATGAAACTTGACATACTTCTAGGCTAGCCAAAAAATAATAGACACGTGTTTTTTTGATCTGTTAGTATCTATCTTAAAGGAGTAAAAAGTACCCTCAAAGTTGGGGTGGAAAATATATTTGACTTAACATCTCAAAAGCTATTGTATCTGGCGAAATGATGTACATGGGGTGATTGTATATTTTTCAATGATGAATCCACCTATATAAACAGTTTTTAAAAATATCAATTTATTTTCAAAATATATTAAAAAACAGCATATTTTTGTTGTTTTCTTCGACTACATATTAATCAATCTTTTTACAAATTTGTACGCGAATTTTATGAACTAAAATACAAAATATGGATAAAACATTTTCGAATTTTTATAGTATTAACAAAATAATAGCAATTACATTAGATTACATTTTGTACGACATTGAGCCATGAAACGAGAGGTTTTATGAAAAACATATATCTTATAATGCTATCATCGTAATATTATGACATGTATTGTTTATTCGGATCCGTTGTCCGCCCGGCATCAACAGGCGGCCCCCGCGCTAAGTCTGGGCTGCGGGCTCGGTCACTGAGCCCGCCAGCCTTGCGCGGGGACGCCAGGGCCTGAGGTCACCGGGTTGGGGACCCGGTGGCCTTCTGTCAAAAGGCTCAGAAGGGGCGTCGTCGAGGGTGTGGCCCCCTCGGCGGCGCCAATCCCAAAAACGGGAACAATAAGTGGTGGCGGGCGCTGGGCGCATAGCGCGAGGCGTCCGCGGCCACGTGGGGAGGATACACTCCCCACCGAAGAAGACACTCCGCCGCAAAGATAGCGGCGGTGGTGGCGCGGGGGGCTCCGGTTGTTTTCGCAAGAGTTCCCGGAGTCCCCCTCATGCGCTGAAGATGGCCACCGTGTGCAAGCCCCACACTACCCCGGGATTCCCCCACCCCGGGGTGTGCGTTAGGCATTTCTCCACGTTAAAAAAAAAAAAAAAAAAAAGGGAGGCCCTTCTCCTTCCTCGGACGCCGGTCAGCGACGCTGGCGTCTGGAAATAGAAGATAGCGGTGGAACCGCACAGGAAAGCGAGCGTATTGCATTCACACTATACCGTGTCTTCCTGACTCCAGACTTCGATAACGAGTTTATGGGGGGGGGGGTACCTTCACGTAACGTTAAGGTAGTGCAGTTGACTGTATTGCCGACGATTCTTCGCTCTGAAGAAAGCGTCGGCAGACGAGTGTACAGAGAGGAGGGATCCTACTTTTCTCTGCTTAACCTGCCTTCCAAGAAGGCTTGCCTCGTACGAATCACGGTTGTAAGCCGAGATTCGCGAGCGTTGGACACACGGGCACTGGCGCTGGCTAGGCTTGGTGGCTGATAAAGGCCAGAGGTTTTATCACTCACCGTTCACCACGACGTGCGCATCTATTCGTCGCATGCGGGCTGCTACCAAACGGGTGATAGAACGCGGGCAACGCAGAGGTGACACACTTACGTTTACCGACTCTGTTTCGATGCTAAATATCGTGGATCAACCAAGAAGTGGTCTTGATTGCTCCTCCGACGAATAGCAAACTCAGGAAATCGGGGTAACCACCGATTCCAAGAGTGCAGTTACTCGTCTTTTTAGATATCGCTACTAAACAATCACTGCTCTTTCGCACGTGTATTACGTGTTTCTCGAATGGAGCAATAGCGCGAGCTGCAGTACGATATATACAGCGCAGAAGGCGTCACGAGTTAAGGAACTTGTTGCCCAAATTTCCTAACTCAGCGGACTTTTCTATAATTGCTGTACCTTGCTACTGTGCGAGCGATCGGTGCAAGACTAACTTCGACTTGCGAGCGCGAGACGCTCCGCGAAAATCGCGGAGTCCCCGAAAATCCACTACGCGGCTCTCGTTTATCGTTGTCTATCTGTATCTAATGTTCCGATTTTGCTTTCTCTCTTTGTCAGGCTCCAATAAACCCACTCGATATCGGGTCTGAGATTCAAACAGCTGATCGTGATCGCTCACCTGTTCGAACCTCAACCGCATAGGATGAAAAACGAGTCGTAATTCGAATGTATCGAGTTTATTGTCAACGCAACTGAATCCCCTACCGAAGGCGACCTTCGGTCGATTACGTATGTTAACATACTGCGATTCTCGCGGACGAAACAAAGATTCGAAATTTAACTGTATTTTAAACACATGGAATGAAGAAGGTATCAGCATCAGTAATAAAGCCACTGTATTTACTACCGAAGCTATCGAAATCTTTAAAGCAATTCAAATTAGTAAACTTAAATATAGTAATAAAAAGACAATAATATTGACGGACTCGGAAAGTGTACTAAAAAATTTGCTAAATCATGACCTGCTCAGCAATTTTGATAAGAAAAAAGAAACTAATTGGTGGATTAAACAGATAAGTGTAGCCCTGGATGGAACTCGAAATAAGATACGTCAATGTTGGATTCCAGCCCACAAGGGAATTATAGGAAATGAAAGGGGCGTCAAAGTGGCGAAAAAACATACATCATATAATGCTGATATACAATGGAAAATTCCGCCGAGTGATCTTAAGGTATATCTCAGAGAAACAATGGAAAAAAGATCGGCTAATAGAATGTTAGATGAAGCTAATTACAAAGGAAAGAAACTATTACAAAGGAAAGCTAATTACAAAGGAAAGAAATATTTTAAAAACTGTGAAACCAATTTAAACAGACGGAAACCATGGTTTGTTAAGCTGGGCAATATACAAAGAAGAACTATAACGGCCTTGAGCAGAATAAGAGCAAACCATTACAACCTGGCGGAATCACTATTTAGGAAAGGACTTGTGATTCACCTAGATGTGAATGTGGACAAAAAGATGAAGATATTAATCATGTTATATGGAAATGCGATAAATACTCAAGGGAAAGAATGTATCTAGTGAGTAATCTTGCTAAAAAGAATGTTACTCTAAATACAGATATATGGGAACTAATATGTAGATTGAAACCGACGATATCGAGAATTTTAGCCCCTTTCTGAATAAAATGTAATATTAATATATAAACAATTATTATAGCTAGTTGAAGTGAGATATAGAAGGGTTCCATGATACCCTCCTTATTTGTTAAGGGCTATGAGACTAAGGACTGAATTTGATAATATAACTAGATGTTAAATAAGCTGAAGGAGTATTAAAAGAATAGTACTTGAGATGAAAACGTTGTACCTGAAGAAAATAATTTATAAGCATAATATAAGAATAATATAAGGATACTCATATCTTGTTTTGCATTACTCAATATGGAATATTAATAGTAGAGAACAAATACATATGCCCTTCTATCGTACTTACTTAATGATAATTAAAGATAATTAACTAAGTCAACTTTTTAACTGTTCTAATTTATACATGCCTTAGAAATTACAATGACGATATCGATAAGAATTTATATTGATAAGATAAAAAAGTTGTAATATTATATTTCAGTGGTGCAGAGCCAATTAGATATAAGCATTAGTGGTAAATGAATGTTAAAATACATATATAATAACTTTATATTCAATAATGTAAATACCTGTTGAGAATAATGGTAATGTTTTACCTGATAGTGGTAGTGGTGCGCGTGTGTGCGTGAAAAGAAGTAAAGGAGAGAGAAGGGGATGTTACGAGAATATGGCGGATGTTATGCGAGTTCAGTAAGACACATATTCATAATGACCAAAGAATTTCAAAGCTGTATTATTTATATTTTACTCATATAAATAGATATAAGTGTTCTAAAGGAGAAATGCCCCGTGTGCTTTTTCTTACAACCTCAAAATAACAGGTTATGGGCCCAGTTTGTCAGATTAAAACAGATGCGAAATATCGAACGGTGAGCACGTGGTGGAACATACGCAGTACACAAGATAGTATACAGAACCATAGCATCAAATACAAAAAACACATTTAATGTGGATCCCCTGAATGGAAAGAATTATCAGACGTGGAAATTCAGGATAGAAATGTTGTTAACGGAACAAGGGGTAGCTGAAATGATTCAACGGGAATTTGTAAGTTCGGACTACGATGATGAGAAGAAAAGAGAAGAAAATAGGAGAAAGGATAATAAATGTAAGTCCATCACTGTTCAATGTGTAGACGATAGTCAGATTGAAATTGTTCGTGGAAAAGAGACAGCCTGTAGTATGTGAAATGTACTGGCAAAAATGTTTAAGAAAATGGGACTACCAGGTCAGTTATATCTAAAGAGGAAGTTAATGTCCTTAAAACTACGTGAGGATGAAGACCTAGATGCTTTTATGTTAAAGTTTGATGATATACTTTGTCAATTAAAAGCAAGTGGGGCAGACGTCAAGGATGAAGATGCAATATGTAACCTATTGATGTCGCTACCAAAATCTTATGAGACAATTGTGACTATTTTGGAGGGTATACCAGTCAAGGAAATAAGCCTGGATGTTGTAAAGTCGACACTTCGAAGTGAGACTGAAAAGCGAAAACTAGCTAAGGCGGTCAACTATGAAGAATACTCTAGTACCAAGCAAACAGCATTTATGTCAAACAGACTGAGAGTTTGTTATGGATGCGGAGAACAGGGACATTACAAAAGAGACTGTAAAAAGTTGAAAGATGCGTGAAAAAAACAAGGTCATTACAATGAGCAGTCATGGGCTGGCAAAGGGCAAACAGGTAACAGCCAAGCGAGGGGAACTCGAGGAGTATACGTACAAGGTACAACACGGAGATCCAACAATGGCACAGACAGATCCTGGAATCGACAGGGTGATCAGAAGCAGATGTGGAAGCAATGGAAGGAATCGCCAAGAAAAGGCAGCTATGCAGAAAAGTATGAGTCGAATGATGCGAAAGGGGACAAAAGCATTTGTTTTATGATTTCTAATGAAAGAGGCGTGAGCGTATTAAAAAAGGATGATATTGGATTCTTTCTGGATTCAGGTTGTACTGATCATTTAATTAATATCAAAGAATATTTTTCAGATTTTAAGTTATTAAAAAAACCGATAAAGATAGCGGTTGCGAAAAATGGAAGTTACATAGAAGCAGTAGGAATAGGTAACATGGAAGTAATAAGTTATGTAAATAGTAGAGGTATCAAATGCACGGTTAAGAATGTATTTTTTGTACGGACATTGAGAAAGAACTTGTTGTCAGTGTTACGTACGGAGAATATTTTCCGTCTACTCTCCCAAATATTCAAGTCTCTGCCTGTTAAGAGAGAACGCCCTAGCACTCTCGTTTTTTTTTCGTTACCTTAATGTAAACGCGACTCCGAGCAGCTGGGTAGCAACCACGACGCTGTACCAACCGTGAGAAATTTCCTTATATGAAAATTTCTAACGAACCCCCACTCATTTTTCGGCCTATATAAACTCAGAGATTGTAGCCCTAACGGGTTTAGAACAGTACCGTCACGTTGATAGTCAAGTTCGTCAGAGTTGGTTGCTATTCAGTTAGATCAGGCTAAAGTTCCCTTTCGAGTCTACAGTTAACCTCATAGAATCCGCGAGTCGGCATAAATTCTATCTGGCAATTCCTACGACCACTCTGTAAGTCCCCGCATCGCCAGTGCGTTAACACCGTGCATTAATATCATACACTTTACGCGACAACACTACACTGTACACTTGTACGTAAAAACTGATTTAGAATATATTTAAGTATTCATTGTAATTTTGCGTAGATTGCTTACAAACCTATAACTACCTTAAGCGATCCCATTCGAAGTTGACAGATCCACCACGATACAGCTTAACCGTTCAAGTTGTATCAATTAATAATTTAAAAAGTTACGAGGCTCACTAACATCTCCTGCGGCTCTCTGATCTTACATCAGTTTCGTCCGCTTACCCTTACTTCCAAAGAAACTGAATTCAACCTAGTGGCTCCTCGATTTATTCGAGTTCGTCCACGAAAGCTAACCTATCCTGTAGCTAACTGATTTTTACATCAGTTTCGTCTACTTCCTACAGCCACCTGATACCAGGTTCGTCTGTACATTATCCAACTTCCTTACAGCACCCTGATTTCGCATCAGGCTCGTCTGTTCGAATTCGCTAACCTCCTTAACAGCACCTCAGTTTCATTTGAGTTCGTCTGTAAAACTGATCCTAGTGACTCCCTGATTTCGCATCAGGTACGTTCACAAAACTCACACTCCTGCGGCTCACTGATCACCGATCAGTTTCGTCCGCAAGCACACCTATCCTCAGAGGGTCCCTGATTTTACATCAGGTCCGTCCTCGTCTACAATAATCCTAACGGCTCACTGATCTCGCATCGGTTTCGTCCGTGTACCAACCAACACATCAACCACTATATTCTTTGGAAATATACCTATCCTCGACGGTCTCTCGCGCTGCTCGCCTCCCGTCTCGTAACATCAGTGAAAAGGTTAGAAATGGCAGGAATCAAAATTGTATTTGAAGGAGGTCAAGCAAAATTATTTAATAATAACAAGGTGATAGGCACTGGTAATAGAGGCAATTTATATGAAATTGAGTTTGAACCTTTAAAAAATGTCTGTTTAAACGTAGAGGTAGAAAACAATGACGTTTCCTTATGGCACAAGAGATACGGTCATATTTGTTACGCAAACTTAGAAAAACTCATAAAGAATAAGATGATAGATGGTTTAAATGAACTAAAAATAAGTAAAGTTGAATTCTGCGAATCGTGTATTACTGGGAAATTAACTAAGTTAAAGTTTGGACAGAGAAGTAAAAGTAAACGAATGCTAGAGATAGTTCACTCAGATATATGCGGGCCTATTAAACCAGATGCATATGATGGTAGTAGATACATAATAACATTCATTGACGATTATTCGAATTTTGTTTGTGTTTATTTAGTTAATAAGAAAAGCGAGGTATTTAATTGTTTTAAAGAATTTGCACAGATGGCTCAATCTAAACTTGGACACAAGATCTCAATGTTGCGATGTGACAACGGTAGAGAGTATATCTCGAATGAGATCCAAGATTATTGTAGAGATAATGGCATTATTGTTGATTATACTATACCGTATACACCGTATATACCGTATACACTACAAAACGGAAAGGCGGAGAGATTTAATAGAAGTTTAGTGGATATGACAAGGACGCTAATAAATGATTCAAGTGTTCCCAAGGAGTTGTGGAGTGAGGTAGTTAGGACAGCTGCATACATTTTAAACAGAAGTCCGAGTGCAATCTTAAACAGTATAACTCCTGCAGAACTATGGTATGGAAAGAGGCCGAATGTTAAGAACTTAAGGGTGTTTGGAACAGTAGCCTATGCACACATTCCCAAGGAATTGAGAGGTAAACTGGATGCAAAAGCAGAAAAATGTGTAATGGTTGGATATGCACAAAATAGGTATAGGTTATGGAGTGTGGACAAACAAAAACTGATACTTGCTAGGGATGTTGTATTTAATGAAAATTTATTCTATTATAAGAAGACCCAAGTTAGTATAGAAAGCAGGGAGGAAGAAGTAGGTGAGATTGATGAAGAAGATACAGTCGAAAGTGAAATGATCCATGAACAAAGTGCAGATAAGAGTGAAGAAATGCAAGATGAAAAGGTAGACGATGATCCCATGGAAACAAAATGTAAGAGGATAAAGAAAAAATCCGCAAAGTATGAAGACTATGAAATGTACATGGCTTTTGATGCAATGAGTTATGTGGAGCAAGTTCCAACTGATGTAAAAGAATTAAATGGAAGGTGCGATGAACATTTATGGAGAAGAGCAATGAAAAAGGAATTAGAATCTTAAAAAATGGAACCTGGGAAGAAGTAAAAATGCAAGATGGAGTTGAGATATTAGACACCAAGTGGGTATATTCTTTCAAACCTTTTGAAAGGGATAAAGAAAAGCAGTACAAAGCACGTTTAGTAGCCAGGGGTTTTGCACAAGATAAACTGGATTATAATGAAATATATTCACCAGTCGCCAAGATGTCTACTATTAGAACGGTATTGGTAATAGGAAATCAGAATGGATATCATTTTAAACAAATGGATGTTACGACTGCGTTTTTGAACAGTAAATTAAAACTAAATAAATCACTTTATGGGTTGAAGCAAGCATCAAAGTGCTGGAACAATGATATAAATGATTACTTGATAAAAATAGGTTTCAAGAGATCAGACAATGACTATTGTCTGTGTACGATGGTTGTTGATGGAGTTATTATACATTTATTATTGTATGTTGATGATATTATCTTAACAGATCCAAGTTTGAGGTTGATAAATTTGTGCAAGGCGAAATTAATTAATAGATATGACGTTAAAGATAAAGGGGAACTCAAATATTTCTTAGGTTTAGAATTAGATTATAACAGAGATAAAGGAATATTGACAATTAGTCAGGAGAGATACATATTAAATATACTGAGACGTTTTGGTTTCGAGAATGCTAAAGAATGTACGACACCGATAGATCAAAAGTTGAAATTAACATTTAGTGAAAAAACTAGTATGATGGACAAACCTGTAAGAGAATTAATAGGGTGCCTTATGTATTTCATGCTAGGAACACGCCCAGATATTAGTTATGCTATTAATTATTTTAGCAGATTTCAGGATAAAGCGTTTGATAATGTATGGAATGAGCTTAAGAGAGTAATGAGATATTTGAGAGGAACAACTGATTTAAAATTGACATACATTAGAGACGATAGTAAAATGCCTTTAGTCAGCTATGTTGACTCTGATTGGGGGAGGAGATTTAAGCGATAGAAAGTCAGTGACTGGTTATTTAATTAAAGTTTTTGGTAACACCATATCGTGGGTGAGAAGAAAACAAAAATGCGTTGCGTTGTCAACTGCAGAGGCAGAGTTAGTCGCGTTATGTAGTGCAATCCAGGATGGTATTTGGTTCAAAAAATTACTTAGCGATTTAAATGTAAGTGTTGATAACTTAGTTGTATACGAGGATAATCAAGGTTGCATTTCAATAATTAAGAATCCTCAAAATAATCGAAGAGTTAAGCATATAGATTTAAAATACAACTATATATATGAGGAGGTAAAGAAAAGGAATGTAATAATTCATTATTTAAATACAAAGGATCAACAAGCCGACATATTAACAGAAGGCCAAACAGGATATCAGTTATGTAAGATAAGAAAAGAAATAGGCTTAGTACGTCATAATAATTAGAGAGGGACATGACTACGCGTTTATTGTGATTCTGAAATAGTGTGTAAGATCTATCAGGAAAAACATTAAGAGAGGGTGTTGAGAATAATGGTAATGTTTTACCTGACAATGGTAGTGGTGCGCGTGTGTGCGTGAAAAGAAGTAAAGGAGAAAGAAGGGGATGTTACGAAAATATGGCGGATGTTGTGCAAGTTCAGTGAGACACATGTTCATAATGACCAAAGAATTTCAAAGTTGTATTATTTATATTTTACTCATATAAATAGATATAAGTGTTCTAAAGGAGAAATGGCCCGTGTCCTTTTTCTTACAACCTCAAAATAACAATACCGAATGTGATACTAGTTTAGAAGAAACAAAAGACTGTAAAAGAGGTGTTTAGAGTGACAGAGGGTAATTGCACGTTAAAGCGTTGGTATGTAGTTCACTTTCTTTGTATCTTTTACCCCTCTGTGGACAATATAAATAATTTGCAGGCTCAACAATGGAAGGGTTAAATGTTCAATCGTGTCTTTTCTCTAAACTAAATACAATTTTTTACACGAAATCCATTTTTTTCAGATCAAACAAGTTTGTGATATGTTTGAATCCAGCGGGAGTGTTTGCTCTGTTTATACAAAAAGATCAAGAATTGTATCACAGAACAGCGAGGAAGTTGTTTTGGCTGCATTTAATGTTAATGCAAAATGTTCGGTTCGAACAGTCGCAAGTAATTGTGACATATCAAAATCGACCGTTCACAGAATTCTAAAATCAAATGCTATGAAACCTTATAAACCAGTTTCGGTGCAGCGCATTTTCGATAGGGACTTTGGACCACGTATCGAATTCGGTATATGGATAACGGAAAAAATAGCGCAGAATCAAGATTTCGTCAGAAAAATAATGATTATTAATGAATGTATTTTTCATGCTAATGGAATGACGTCCCACCAACACACACGAGTGTGGGCATAGGAAAATCCTTACTGGAGGAGAGAAATTAATTATCAATACCGCAACTCGGTAATGGCATGGTGCGGTATTTTTAACAGAAAAATTTATGGCCCATACTTTTTCGAAAGTGCAATCACGGGGGAGTCATATTTGAATTTTTTAAATAATTTTATAAACGAAATTATGGACAATATGTCACTTATTGAAAGATAAAGTGTGTGGTTCCAACAAGATGGTGCTCCACCACATTATAGTTTATCTGTTCGAAACCAATTAAACAGAATGTTCCCGGATAGATGGATAGGTCGTTGTGGACCAATAACATGGCCACCGAGATTGCTAAACCTCTCGGCCTGTGACTTTTTTTTATGGGGTCACATTAAACAAAAAGTATTTCAAATCCCAGTTGAAACTGTTGAACAGTTAAAACAACGCATTATTAACGCGTGTTCCACCATTGCAGCAGACACTCTTGTAACAGTAGAAAAGGACTTTTTAAAACGCATAAAAAATTGTATATTAAATGATGGAGGGCACGTGGAAGGGATTCCGAAATAAAATGTTATTGTAATCACAAATTAATTTATATTTTCGTATTTTTTTTCTCCTAAAAATCCTTTAGCTTTATCCGTTAGCTTTATTTCTTTACTAAAATATGGGCGATATTTTTCTGCATGTCGTAAAGGTAACGGTTGTGAAAAAAAACTATCGTGCAGAATTTAGGCCTGCTGTTCCTACCGCAGTCTCTTCGTATCGGTTTCAAGAGGCACGGTTTAACCCGTAGCATTTTAAGTGTGGTCAAGAGTCGAGACCTCCTACTGTGCTTTCTGGCCTCGCAGAATTTCTTGTACCGAAAATCAGTAAACTTTTACACGTAATATCTTAAAAACTATTTGAAAAAAGGTGTATACATTAACGTTTGCTGAATTCGTCTTGAAACATACTATCTATTGATCAAACAAAAAATATATAATCCCATTTAAAAAACCAAACTTAACTTTCTTATCTCTGTAACCCATAATGATAAAAAAAAATTGTTACGGCCAATAAATCAGCCCCGTCTTGCCATTCAATTTCATATAAAAACTTTTTTCGTATCTTTAATAGATTACCAAATAATCGACTGTCCAGGATTTCGTGGGACATACTGTATATAATCGTTGGTACGTCTGTTAGCGATAGCTGTCATCAGACTCTATCTAATTGCCCAAGTATTTGGCCCTCGTCGCTCATAAAATAGTGCGCAAACTGTACGCGAAAGTAATTAAGATTGCGATTATCATTAACAATTTCTATGTCCATTGCATCTTCTAAAATACCAGTCGTTAGAGTGTGTTCAAAATTAAAGCCATCACGCTCACGGACGAAATTGTGCAAAATGCAGCAACACTTCACAATATCAAGTGCAAAATCAACACTCACGTCAATTGCTCTATGCAATATCCGCCACTTATTTGCCAACAATCCAAATGCACATTCCACATATCGTCTCGCTCTGGATAATCTGTAATTAAACACTCTTTTGTGCAGTGGCAAATAAGTGCCGGAATAGGGCCGAAGTAAATGTTCATGCAGTCCGAACGCTTTGTCACCAACAAATGCATATGATACGCAAGTGTTACTCCCTGGCAACGTTGTAGCACTAGGAATGTTAAGCGTGTCATTTTCTAAACACTCCCACAATAAAGAATTGCGTAATATTGTGGAATCAGAATCCTTCCCGAATGATCCAACATCCACATAGATAAATTTATAATTTGCATCAGCTACAGCTAATAGCTACAATTATAAGCACTATTGAAAAATAGTGCTTATAATTCATATATAATGAACCGCTGTGCACAGGCTTCACCACGCGTATGTATTTCCCGTCAACTGCCCCTATATAGTTGGGAAAATTCGCGTGAACTTGAAACCCCTCTGCTGTTGCTTTCCATGAATCTGCGTTTGCTATTGGTATGTAGGTTTCTTTCATTTTATTCCAAATAGATTTGCAGACTTTCTGCACTATTCTTCTTGTACTCATAGCACCAATTCTAAAATTATAGTGCAAGTCTTTGAAACTGCATCCCGTGGCAAGATATCTGGAACAACAGTTTGGCATTGTTAAGTTTGATATTTTGCAGTCTTCAAATACGTAGAACACTATGTGGAACCACTTTTTAAAATTGAAGAAATATATCTATGTAACTTTTTCGAATATTCCGTTAATTTTTTAAAAACAATTGTAACAATCAAACTACAAAACCAATTGAAATTCATTGTTAGTGCTCCAAGTGAAAACATCGAAGTAAAGAATACAAATTATTGTAGAATAATTTTTTTAACCATTCACTTTTTCTTTCTTTCTTTTAACCAGAAAAATTTCCAAAATTTCCTAAAATGAAAATACTCTTCTTCACCGTGTTATCGAGAAATTTTTTGAATATATAGACACTTCAAAACATATCAAACACCAAATGCAATATGTTACTCCGGAAAGTATCCAGTTTCACATGCAATGATCCTTTTGCAACAATACAAACAAAAATGTGAACCAAATTTACAACTAAGCATAACATTTTTTTAAGAATATAGATTTTATTTATTTTCTTTTCTTTTATAGTACAAAATGCAACATCGCGATGGAGGTTCATCAGGGACAATATACCCGCAATTTAAAAAAACAGGCGGAATGTGGCAGATCTGGTTCTGGTGCAAAGCGCATCAGAAACTATGTACGTATGTGGGGACCAACTCTCCTTCTTGAAGAAGAACAAAGAACTGAGACCGACGGAGAGTACGATTGCGCGAGGAAGTTCGGAAAATGATGTTCAGGACAGTAGCATTATTGAAGAAATAAACGAGGACATAGATATTGTAAATAATACATGCCCGCCTGCTGAGTCTACAGCGCACACGGTATGTAATTAACGTTACATCATCTTATTTTATTTTTAATTATTGTTTTCATGTTTATTTATCTTTGTCTTTTATTATTCTGGCACCAACAATGGTTTCGTTGCCTACAAAACGCAGAAAACCCTCAATCGAGCAGTGTCTAATGGAGTACATACAAAATCAGAAAGAAAAAAGAAACCCGTGGAAGAAGATGAAGATATTGCCTTCTTCTATTCTATTTTGCCAGCTGTGAGAAGCTTAAGCAGCGATAACAAATTTACATTTCGTATGCAAACTATGGAGTTTTTGCAAACGTTAAAAAAAGTATCACAACAATCAAAATAACCAAATATTTTATTAAGTGAAAACTATTTACCTTAATGTTACGACCAGCATTTCCTCCGGTGTTATCGCTTTCCTCATACTTGTGTCTTCCAGTCTAATATCTTCCTCTATGCAAGACAGGAGTTCGTCAAATGATTTCATTGACATGCGGAAATAATTAAACCACTTCTCATGGTCTGCACGCAATTTTGGCAAAAGTGAGAAATAATGCCCATGTTGCTGCCGCTCACGATTTATCGGGTATACCCACAACCGTTTTTCACCGCTTTTTTTACAAACACAAGTACGTCATGTACGAAAACATCACACTGTCGCTAAAATATATTCTTTTCGCACTTTTTTCACCAACTGACGCTGCAATCCCAACCGGCCGATAGGTGTGCAGGTATGATCATAAAAATTAACATCCGTCGCAACGGACGACATTAATTTTAACACACGCGCTTTCATTAGGCGGCTATTTCAAAAGGTGGCTTTGCAAATTTCTTAGTTACTGCTACGGCGTCTGTAAAATTGGCACCTCCACGTGAGAATTTACATAAAAAACAAATCATATTGGTTTGTCCAAGATTCATCATTTGTCCACCCACAAAAAAAAAGTTACGGAGAAATCAAAAACTTGAGATGTCAGTAACCCTTGAACGTTTTTCATTATTTTTGAAATGAATTATGATTGTCAATGATTCTTTTACATTTGTCCAACAGAAATTTTCAAATTTGAAATTCAAAGTTTGACGTTAACGCTCATCAACATTCTACAAAATCTACAGTCGGTTTTTCTAAATATTTTTATAACATTTTCCTGTAGAAAAGAAAAGCGGAAAAGCGGAACCAACAAATTGAGATAAGTTACGAATAATTCCATCATACTTAAATATTAATAAAAAAATGTTAATGGCTGTTAATGCTAAATTTTTTAATTTCGTCATCACCTTGGGGGGGGGGGGGGGGTGGGGGGGGGGGGGGGGGGGGGGGCAGATAGACAAGAATTTTCAGTGGACCAATGTAGATAAATTACGGACAATCATACTCCATCTGAAAAAAAAAATGAAAAACGTTTATGGGGGTGCTAACGTCTCAAGTTTTTGATTTTTCCATAACTTTTTTCTTCGGAATGGACAAACGAAATCTTTCATCGGACAAATGTAGACAAATCATGGACAAACGAATGTGACTTGTCTTCTATAAAAATTCTCGTATGGGGGTGCCAACTTCACAAAACTTCCATGTTTTGAAGCATGCAATATGCCAAATGCAAAACGCCCTGCCATATACCAATGCGCGTATTCCAACATAAATACGTCGAGGAAAATTCAACGCAAGCGTCAAGATCAAACTAGCGCACGAACCTCGTGTGCGGACTCTCATATACTCCAATGTATTTCAAAAACGCACGTGGTACCAGCCGCAACGTTCGACTTCCACGTGCATCGCCTAACCCTCGTGGGCGGCTAACGGAGGTCCTACATCCGTGGAAATTGACGCGCGTAGCTACGCACATATTTTGTGCGCTCGTGGGCGCGAAGAAACCAAGTTTTTTCGAGAGCCGAGGTGTCCAATGAGGATTTTCCAACGTTAAAAAAAAAAAGAAATACAAATGAACCCATGATATAGAAGCCAGAATGACAAAATACCTGCTCCAAAATAAATCTTCTGTCCATATGAGGTAAGATATTGTTTGAATATTCTTAAAACACTTATAAATAAATATTGATCATTGTTACATAGTCAGGAATTGAAAATAAATGTAATAAATGTTTAAAAAAATGCACCTGAACGAGTCTCAAACTCGCCCTAAAAAATACTCTACAGCGATTTAGTATCTCGATACTTTACTGCTGCGCCACCGATGCCGTTGATCCGATTGCAACTTTTATATAATATACCTTGCTTAGCATTGTTTCAATCGACTGATTTTTGTGAACTATTTTAATTCTTACTCCGTTTTATTGTATACCAATTCATTGAAAATCCTATAAAACATTTATTTAACAAATTTTATACGAAAATTCTGCCCATAAAAAACTCTCAAAAGCAGAAAACTACGAAAAAATCGGTTTTTAATTTTTTTCGACATGGCGCACCAAAACCAAAAATCTGAAAAAAATTCAGAATATTGATATCAATAATACCTATTTACTGTAAAAATATGTTTGTGGTATCGGATCTGCTTTAATACGAAATCGGCATTTTTTTACAATTTTTGGGATTTTTTATGTTTCACATGTAGAATTTTTAATCCAAAAATCTCAAATAATTCTATAAAATGTGTACTAACAACTAGCATGTCTGTGTTTTTTTCTTAGAATTTTTTATCCAATATCATTGGCGTAATTGGCCAAAAACATGAATTTCGATTTTTCCCCATTACTACCTTCCTAGATGAAATACAGGGTTAAAACTTCGCATAAATCGTCTTTTTTTTGCGTGACCTATCGAAGTGCTCATCGCAAGTCGAATTTGGTGTGAGGGTACTTTTAACCTCCTTATTCGGCTATATCCTTTAAATTCTATTGGTGAGTCTCTAAAATTGATACTATTTCCTTCTTCTTTTAAAATTTTAAAAGTTAATCCCTTTGTACTAAGTGACAATGGTTTCAGATAGTCCAAGAACTGTGGAAATCTCTCTAGTCTGAATTATTGCACATAAATAGAGAATGAATGTCTACTTGCATATAATATACATATTTCTGTTCCTATATAATAAAGTTTAAGATTTCTTTATATCCATACATTTCTTTTATATACTCTTATATATTCATATATATACGTGTAGTGTTTACTTCGGGAACAAAATCTCAGGCGCACACATGCCTCGGGGACATTTGTATACTTTGAGAAGATGTCTAACAGTGTTCATGTAACTATAGCATGATTTGGGGATAATTTCAAGTACATAGTAAAGCAATACTTTGGGCCCTATATAGTTCCAACATACGACTAACAGATGGCGCCGCTGGTATCACTATTATAGGCACGTCCCTGCCTCCGAATACCGTGTGCGCATGCGCGCCCCACTGGGTCGAGAGAGTGTACCGGCAGCGAGTCGAGTCTTGCCAACCGGCATCCATCTTGCACGTGTGTTATGCACACGCTCTTTATATTCAGTAAAATATACTTGCTACATTGTTAAGTTACTGTGAGTGTTATTTAACCACCAGCCCAGAACACGGCAGTTAATATAAGCCTGCCAACAATCACAAAGCCTATACTATTGTGGCGACGCTACCTAAAGTCGAGAGAAGCGATACCTATAGGCAATAAGGTGTAGTTTCTAAGTAGTTTTTATGTCCAAAGGTTGGCAGTGTAATATGTAGAGAGATACGGTGTGAATGGAAAAATACACGTATTTGGGTACATCCAGTGCAAAGAGAAAAAGGCGTATTTTATTCTTTCTTGAAAATCACGAAAGAAATTATTTTGTAAGAGAGCACAGTTCTTAACAACCCCACAAAATTTGGTGCCGAAACTCGGGATTGAAAAAGGAAATACGGGATGGCTACGGATAAAAATCCGAAGAACCCGCGTGAAGAGGATACAACAATGAGTGCGGAGAAGCTTTATATAGAGGCAAGTGAATTGAGAAGCGTCACGCTACCTTCGTTTTCGCAAGACGATCCTAAGTTATGGTTCGCGATGCTAGAAAGAGAATTTCTCGCACACAATGTGCGTTCCGACGCCGTAAAATGTTCAGCCATTCTTCGTCATCTAAACACCGGGACGATGAAAATAGTGGCAGACATTATCTCCGCACCACCAACGGAAGATTCGTATGGAACCTTGAAAACGGCGCTAGTCACAATACTAACATCAACGGTGGAAACGCAATTAAGAAAATTGGTTACGATCATTGAATTAAATGACAAGAAACCCTCCGAATTATTACGCGAGATGATGCGCTTGGGTGGTGATAATTTTACCGGAAATACCCTTCAAACATTGTGGCTGCAGAGACTGCCGACCCGAGTACAAGAGGTGTTGGCATTGGTAGAAGGCGTCAGCCTAGAACAATTGGCATGACAAAACCATGGAAAGAACAGAGCTTACAGAAGTTGCCACAGTCGCAGATTACAGTAATAAAATGGAGAGAGATCCCACGAGAGGATCTAACCGTCACTCTGAAATAGCCCAGCTCATAAAAAGGATCGAACTGTTGGAATTCCAATTGCAAGATTCACGTCGAGGGCGACTTAAACAACGTTTTAATCGGTACAGCCCATTGTACCGAAGAAGTACGTCTAGAGGAAGAAGCCAGTCAAGAGGAAGGAGCCAGTCACGTAACACAGACCCTCAGCTGTATTACTACCACAACAGGTGTGGAGAAAAATCCTGGAGTTGCAAACAACTGTGCAATTGGACTGGATCGGATCAACGTAGTCCAGAAAACAAAGAGGGTCGTCTAGCGTAGAGGCGGTGAAGGACGACAGAAGAACACAAAGGCGCCTAATCATCAGTGATAAGAGTACCGGAAGAAGCTTTTTGGTCAATACGGAAGCAGACGTATCAGCAATTCCAAAGATTGCAAGGTCAGATAGTTCGCACAATAGTTTTAAGTTGTACGTCGCAAATAGTTCTTGTATAGAGACGTGCGGAGAAAAACTGTTGGGTTTACGCCGGAAATTCGAATAACGATTCATAGTTGCTAAGATATCTAAAGCGATATTAGGCGCGGATTTTTTAAAACACTTTAATTTACTCGTAGATTTAAGGAAACGTAGGTTAATTAATGGTACTACACAGTTATTTAATGTAGGCGAAATAACATGCACTCACATGCTATCACTATCGACTATAAATAATCAGGGCAATTGTCATGATTTACTCAAAGAGATCGCAGTGATTACTAGACCCACGAACACTGGAAACAGGAGGAAACACCAAGTATTGCATTACATTAACACGATGGGACCACCAGTGGCGGAAAGAGCAAGAAGGTTAACACCAGAAAAATTAAAAGCAGCCAAAGCAGAGTTCGAACTCATGTTGAAAGAGAAAATTATACAACCATCGAAAAGCTAATGGGCCAGTCCTCTGCACATTGTGTTCAAAAAGTCAAAAGAATGGAGGCCATGCGGAGATTATCACCGCCTTAATAATACCACCGTACCAGATAAGTACCCTCTACCACATATTCACGACATAGCTCATAGTTATGTAGGAGCACAGGTGTTCTCAATAATAGATCTAATGAGAGCATACCACCAAATTTTGGTGGCATCTGAGGATACAGAACAGACGGCCGTAATCACTCCCTTCGGCTTGTACGAATTTATGGTAATACCTTTCGGGTTGAGGACTGCGGCATAGGCATTCCAGAGGTTAATGGACACGGTGCTAAGGGGTATTCTGCCATTGCTACGTGGATGACATCATCGTGACATCAAAGAATAAAGAAGAGCACGAAAAACACTTACGTATAGTATTTCAAAGACTTAAGGAATTCGGTTTATGTATTAACGTAGCTAAATGCACATTTGCCAAAGATACCGTACAATATTTAGGTTATCGGGTTACCAGTCAACGAATCGCGCCGCTGGAAAAGCGAGTAACGGTGATTCAGAATTACCTCAAACCAAGGGCAATAAAAGACCTGCGCAGATTTTTAGGAATAACAAATTTCTATAGGAGATTTTTGCCTGGAGCAGCAACTGTACAGGCGCCACTGAACAAGCTATTGCAAGGTGCCAGAAAGTAAGAAAACAGGCCAATTACCGGGACACAGGAATTGGAAGCAGCTTTCAGTCAATGCAAAGCCCAAATAGCCAAGGCGTCTCTTCTCCACTATCCTAACGAAAACGCAAAATTAGCATTAAAGACTGACGCATCCCACATAGCAATAGGCGCGGTACTAGAGCAATGGAACAATGAAATATGGGAACCACTAGGATTCTTTTTCCGAAAATTAGAAAAAGCTCAAACTCGTTACAGCACGTATGACCAAGAATTACTAGCGATTTACAAAAGTATGAAATTTTTAAGACACTGAATAGAAGGTAGAGATATAGTGATCAAAACAGAACACAAACCACTGACATACGGGTTTCAATAAAAATCTGATAAGGCAACACCAAGACAAATGCGACAGCTAGATTACATAGGACAAATTACCACAGATATTCGTCACATTACAGGGTCTAGCAATGTAATAGTAGACGCCTTATCTAGGATAGAAAGCGTGGACATCCCGGTCCTGGTATCAACTGAATAGCTGGCTGAAGAACAAAACATAGACGAAGAACTACAGAAAATATTGAAGGAACCTGCAACAATTGCAAAATGGCAATTGCAAAAGATTCAGGTGGACAATTCAAATACATATTTGTACGGCGATAAAAATAAAGGTAAAATTAGGTCATATGTACCAAAATCTTTAAAAAGACAAATCTTCGAGTCATTCCATAATCTTCCTCATCCAAGCGGACGTGTCACAAAAAAGTTAATTAGCAAGAGTTTCATGCGACCAAGCATGGGGAAGAATATTACGGACTGGGCAAAGGGTTGCCGTCAATGCCAACGTAGTAAAACATAGGTACAATAAGAAAAATCCAGAACACATCAAGATACCTGATCAAAGATTCGAACATACAGGGTGTCCCAGAATAAGTGTAAGTCCCGAGAAGGGGTGATTCCTGGGGTAATTCTAAGCAACCTTTTCCTTAGCAAAAATTTCCTCCGGCCCTACGTTAAGGAGTTATTAACGAAAAACAACGACCAATCAGAGAGCGCCTATAGCGGACGGACGGCTGTCCGGTGACAGGGCACAAGCTACGCGTAGCGTTCACTACTTGCTGTGTCCGAGTCTTATACAAGAAACTCAAGATCTCTACGTTATTGCTCAATTTTTCTTAAACTAATACATGGAAAATTATGAAAAAAATCAGGAACACGTTAGTTATCGTGACACATATTATAGAATTTTTTCAGATTTTTAAATTAATTATCCAAGTTGTGAAAAATAAAAAACGAGGAAAAAGAATTTAAAAATGCCGATTTAGTTAAGTAATGCCATAGTAAAAAAAATAAAAAGCAATGTTTTCGTAGTTCCTACGGATTGTACGCTATTTTACTGTGTATCAAAACATTGAAAACTGTATAATAAATACTGTCTACCTTCGGAGGTCTGCCACAGAAAAGGGGAAGGTTACATTATTTCGCGTGCAAAGCGCGCCATGGAGAAACAACTAACAACAAAAGCTAATAAGTTGATTTCAAATCGCTCCACTCTGGCGCGCTGCACGCGTGAAAAAAGTATAACATCCCCCTTTTTTGTGAAAGACCACTGAAAGTAGACAGTATTTTCTCAGCTGAACCCTTGCTTTTTGTGTTGTGACTTTGCCCCCCCCCCCCCCCCCAAACACCCACCGGGAGCTCTGCTCCCGTCCCCTGGTGTACATGGGGGCTGCACCCCCACACCCCGCTTAAGGTATCTCAACTGATTAAAGTCGTTGCAAGTGGTTACCGCGGCTGCCTCTTCGGCGGCCGCAATTTCGAATCTAACCCAGACCTATTCTGATTACTGTTTATATCCGCTTTTGTAAATAATGGCCCAAATAATATGACATCCCCTTTTCCGTGACAGACTATCGAACGTAGACTGTATTTATCAAGTTGAACTATTATTTTTTAGGTACAATTGTTGTCAACAATTACCACAGGATATTTATATAATATCAGAACCGATCAATCAGAACGTGATGCTACCGCCCAAGTTCCAGCGGCAGTGCGTCTATTAGTCGAGGGTTTTTGTTAATATCTCCTTAATGCAATTTCGGAGAATATTTTCAAAATCACCCCCCTCCACTTGGACAAGCGCCAAATAATTTTAATCAACGATTATGTGCAGCCAACAGTAGAGGCACAATTACTCGGTATACATTGCTGTTGATATGTGAAATGTGATTTTTCGTCGCGCGCGTTTTCACGTCAGATTCGAAAACTATAAATTAAAAAAATGCATCCAGCACCAACGAAAAATGTTATAACAGAAGAAACCAGAGTTATTAGAGAATATATTTATTGTAGTGTAACTAACAGTCAAAATTTTAACTGCATACCGAGTAATTGTGCTTCTACTGTTGACTGAGCGTAATTGCTGATTAAAGTTAATCGGCGTTTGTCGAAGTCGGCCTAAATCACTGCTTTCAAGGGATTCAGACATTTCTGGAACACTCCAAACTTTTGTTGGTACTTTGGTTTGATATTTTGGTTTCTCCAGATTATCAATGATAATCTATAAATTTCAAGCATGTTAATCATGTTTTACAAAATTCATACCATTACATTAAAATATGCAGTTAATTTTGGGACACTCATTGCCAGTATTTTACATTTCAAAATACAAACACCTCGTAACTACTGACGCTGTATATTGTTCTGAATTTTAATTCAATATAGTATTTAGGGTAACTAACATTTTATTTAGATACGAAAGCTAAGTTACAATGTTCTCAAGAGCGTACAGAAAGTGAAAATTTAGACGTCGTTGATACGTTGATATCGCCCCATAATATACAGAGAAAGAAATCGATACATTTATCTCTCGACGAATTAAATCAAGTTTCTTGTTCAACGCCAATTAACGAGAAATCATCCCCTTTACTTTCAACCCAGTCGTCCATTTACATAGTTAATAAAGAATTTTCTATAGTTAATGGTTCAAAGGAAAGTAGTATTCCTACTGGCACTACAGCTATATTGAATCTAGTTGGTGATTGTTGGATGAATGATACAAACGAGCCAAATAGAGATAGAAGCGAAAGTTGTGAGAATGAAAAGGATGCAAGTAGTGATTGCTATAGTGATAACGAGAATTCAAATGATGTAGATTATTAACTAGATCAGAATTTTACTGCTCAGAATGAATCAAATTCTAGAGAATCGGAAACATCAGAACATAGCCCAAATGTAGATATTCGAAATGTACACGTTCCTATCTCAATGGACCGTGGGAAGAGAACAGTAAAAAAATATTATTGTCCTTTTTGCAAGAGTTTGCAGACAAAATTTGCTAGGCATCTTGAACTAAAACATAGGATGGAGACTGATGTTCAGAAATTTATAAATGTTAAAAAAGGAAGTTGCGAGCGCAGAAAAATCATTGAAACGATTCGTAATTATGGTAATTATATGCATAATACTAGAGCTAAATTTAGTACAAGGATAGTAATACCATCTAGGCAACGTCAACCAAAATATTCTACTACTGCTGAAAATTACATTTATTGTAAGAAACTTATGTCTAAACGTACCATACGGCTTCACTATAAAAAGTGCAATACGCAACACAAAAGAGGTGTTCATGAAGTTACTGTTATGGAGAGGCGATTAGCTGGATACATTCATAGTTGTGCTAATAATGTAGTTCGTAAAAGTGTTTTTCCTGTCATGCGAGATGATGCTGTTACTAGATCAATAAAGTACGATGAACTACTAATTTTATACGGCGATAAGGAGGACTGCAAGAATGGCTGAAACTAGAAACCAATAGAGTAGAAAGGGGAATAGAAATAAGAGAGGAGAAATGGAGAGAGGAGAAAAAATTAATAATAGGAAAAATTAAATAACTAGAGAGGAAAGCAGAGGAGGAAGAGGACGAGTTAAAGGAATGGAAAACAGAGATGGAAATAAGAATTAGGAATGTAGAGGGAGAAAGTGGAATCACAGAATTAGTGGAGAGAATGGCAGAGATGGAGTGGAAGGTAGAAATCAAAGACAGAAAAGAAAGAAGACAGAACATTATAATTAGAGGCGAAACAATGACAGGGGAAAATTTGACAGAAAAGGTGGAAAAATTCCTACAAGGAAAGATGAAAGTAAATATACCGATAATAAGGGCTAACATAATTAGAAAAGGGAAAAATGGAGGACAGGAAATTATAGCAGAACTGGAAAACAGAGGAGCGAAAGTGGAAGTAATGAAGGCAAAACATAATTTGAAAGGAAGCAAAATATTTGTGGACGGTGACTTAACTAAAAAAGAACGAGACATACAAAGTACATTGAGAGAAATAGCAAGAGAAGAAGCGAGAAAAGGAAACAGTACCAAAGCCAGATACCAGAAACTAGAGATAAACGGTACATGAATGAAATGGAATGAAGCAAAAGCTAAACTAGAAGCAGTAAATTTTCGGCAAACACCAAAAAAGGGGGAGGAAATCAAAAGATAAATTTGCTGATATGGAACATAGCAGGAATAGGCACGGTGAATAAACCATGGAACCTTCTGGAGAAGTGCGACATAATTATATTACAAGAAACGTGGATGGAAACAAAAAATGAAACAGCAATAATCAATAGGTTGGACAGAAGTTTCAGATGGTGGACAAAAGGAGCAGAGCGTGAGAAGAAAAAAGGAAGAGCCAAAGGAGGACAACTAGTGGGAATAAAGAAAACTCTCAAGATAGATATGATATACATGCGTTTGAATGTACCGCGTGACGCCGAGTCACGTGATCCGACCGAGGGCGACCATTCATGAGGTCGCTGCCGCGACGCTCTGTTCTGTTCGCCGTCAAAGCACGTGGAACGCAAGTGTGTGAAAAATACGCAACAGTAGTTATAGTTGACGATTGTACTACAGCGTTGAAGAAAATGTCCTACCATTATTAATGTTTATAAGTATAATACACAACAAGGTACGTCTTTAATGGGAAAGCCTCGTCACCAACGATTACATAAGCCATCGAAATATTAGTATTCGGTAATTTTTTGTCCTCCAGTATATTGAGCTTTTTAAGTGCAAGGTATTTTCCTAAATTTGAATTGAAAAATATGCCTCTGTCACTATTCTTTCCATATGACCCAATATCAACTGCTATGAATTTGTAATTGGCGTCAACTAAAGCCAACAAGACTATAGAAAATGTTTTCTTATAATTAAAGTAAAGGGGTTCACTGTTAGCTGGTGCAGTAATAGTAACATGCTTTCCATGCAAAGCACCTATACAGTTAGGAAAATTCCAAGTATTCCAAAATTCATCAGCTATTTGAAGCCATTTTTCTCGGCTAGGGATGGCTACATATTCTGGCAAAAGGTGCTTAATTATTGCCTTTGCAAACCTCAATGATAGTTGTATGTCCTGTAGCGGCTAGCTGTATGCGAAGAAATGTTTTCTTGCCGTACATATGTTTAAAAAGTTTTATGACGCCCGCGCCAGAGAAGCTATTTTTGAGTACGCTGTCTTCACCGATTTTAACCGTTTGGGTCAAACAATTAAGGGTTCTTTAGGAATTTTCTACGACAGCCTCAATAGCGTTCGTAAGTGACATAAATCTTGGGTCTCGGGCGACCCGAAGCCTGGATTGCCAAGGGCCTGCGAAGTATCACGTGGTGACACGTAACTTCCAGGGCCTGACGGGTTGTTTAGGTTTGGCCCTAATGAGAACCCGCTGCATCACCAATATTTACGTTAGGAAATTGGCCTTCGACAGTTCGCCCCACTCTGATGGAGCGCGCTAAGGGCGCAAAGAGTAGGCGAATTGTCTGAGGACATTTTTATTGGTTAAGAAATGATCTGTCTTGACCAATGAAAATTAGTTAAACACCTCCTCCAAGGAACCGAGCCTAGGAGGAAGATGAATGTAGAGTTGGAGATGGGAGTCTCGCACAGACCGAGAGTGAATAGGTCAAACTCGCGCAAGTAAAGCCTGGAATCGTCACGCATATTGGAAACGATATTATTTTACCTACCAACCATCCCTTCAATCCTAATCGGTAACTGTAGGCTATGGTTCTATATGAATCACCGGTTGCTAAAAACCTGAAAAATGGCATGTATGTTGGATTTATTTATTGTAATAGTAATGGTAATTGTGGCAATTATTTAGAAATTGACCCTCCTCAGTGATTTTTTAATGACCTTGAAATATGTTGTGATGATTCTGAATAACTGTTTCTTATGCATGTAGTACACGGTTGCTTTTATTTTTCGATATGTTCAGAAAAATATGTTTATCACTACGTACGTGCTATTTTTCAAGATTTTTGTTCTCAATTTATAATTTAATTAAGAGTAAACATTTATTATTAAATTAAAAAGAAAACTTAACAAATAGTTAGCGGTGAATGTATATAGTAATCAACATATTTTTGTGAGTACCTCAAATAAAAGAGACCGCTTAGTACACGCATAAGAAAAAGTTATTGAGAATGATGACAACACATTTCAAGCACATTAAAATTAGAGAGAAAGGCTAACTCCTTATAATTACTGTAATTATTAAATCCATTCAATCTTTTTAGCTACCGAATGTAAGAGGTAATGGAATAATTTGCGAGATAGTTATCGGAGAGCGATAAAAAAAGGAGAGGCACAAAAAGCGGACAAGCCGCAAGCAAAATGAAGAAGTGGAGGTATGAGGATGAAATGGAATTTTTAACTCCTTTCATTAAAGAAAGAGAAACAATTACTTCAGTATGTGTCAGTGTCGAAGAAGGGCCCAATGATGAAGAAGGTCCCAATGAAGTTAATAATGAATATACAGGGTTAACAGCAGGAGAGTCATCACAAGTGTAACGACCCACGGTCTTCCCTCTCACTCCATCTATTACCCTCTCACTCTATCTATTGCTATCTCTCTCTATCTATCACCATCCCTCTTTATATTTGTATCTTTCTAATACTTTATTACTATATTACTGCATATTATATTATCCTAACACCAACTAATATTTTTGTACCTTATTTTTATACCATATATTACAAGTTTCAATTATATATTAACATAAAAACAGCGTATATCGTCCGATTTCATTCACGATTAGAGTAAGACTGTCATTAGAAGGTAAGACATTACGCATGCGCTAACTCTGACTAGCGGGTATATAAGGAGCTGCGAAAGCAGCAGGAGACACACTTCTCTCTGACATCGGGTTCCGAACAGACGAAGATCTTGAAGGCAGCTGATATACTCGTCCAGTGAGATCGAGACCGCTCCTCTAGAGGTAGCGACCGTTTTCCAGCGATCAAGAGTATTTGATGCTCCTTTACAGGTTCAGTCAGAAGTAACCTTATGACAGGTACACTACGACGATTCCTATGAAGAGCAGTGCGGGCGACATCTTGGAGGAAGCTGATATACTAATAGATCGAGACCGCTCCTTTAGGAGTAGCGACCGTTCTAACAAATAGTAGTTGATGCTCGTCAGAAGCAGACGAATCGCCTGCCAACAAGCGCTAGAAGCCATTCCTAATCGGGCACATTTCTAAGACCGCTCCTGAAGAGTCTTTTCTCGAAGGTAGCAACTGATGTAGGAAAGACAACGAAGGGCTTACGGATGCTTAGGCAATTAAGGCAAAGATTATATGTTTCATGAAACCTTGAGACCGCTCTGAGATTATAGCCACCTATAGCTTTGGCAGCGACCAGGGCGTGCGAGACAAGATCTATTGCAGACACACACACACACACAATACACTTCACTTTGTACAGAGGATCCTCTCCCGCAAATAGTATAAATAGTTACATAACCTAACTCTCGTTCAACGACATATACATATCGTATTTGCATAACTCTTGCGTTATCGAGATAATTAATAGATAATTATAATCACGTTCAACATAACCTCACAAATAGATAATCACATATAATATAACCTCATATCATCTTATGATTTTATTTAACCAGATTAGAATAGTTATCATTGTTGTATTAACGTTAGGATTAGAATAAGTATTATTAAATAAATTATTGTTAAGAAAGATATAAGCCTTGGATTTTAACTCCTTAACCGCACGCCACACGGACCTCCACCTTTTCGTCCATTGGAAAGCCGCTCTTCCATGGACAACGTAGCATAGGTTTAGGGACGTTACACAAGTATAAACATCACAAGTAGCAAATAATGCAACAGAAACTTCAATGAATATAGAACTCCGAAGAAGAATAAAAAAAAAAATGAAACAGCTTCGTCAGTCCTAATGGACTACATTTTAAGTAACAAAGAAGATCAAACACCATCGAAACAAGACGATATTGGTCTATTTTTTAATAGCATGGCTTCAACAGTAAAAAAATTTAGTCTATACGATCGAGCATTGGCAAACGCCCGAGTTTTTGCAATTATTTCCGAATTGGAATTACAATCAACGTTACGAACCAATCATCATAATTTACCATGTTCGTCGGAATCCTCTAGTGTAACACCAATACCATCACCATCTCCATCTACATTACAGTCACTACAATTACTCCAGCCTTAAGAACCATCAATTCTTACCGCATCCCATTATTATACAAATTGCTCATCGGAGTTTCAGTTATATAAATAATCATATTTTTATAATTTTTTTTATTAATAAAATAGCTTAAGCATACAGCTAATTTTTACCTTGGACTTATAGCCTCCTTGAAAGTAGTATTTTTCTTTTTAAGAGATTGCTCTATTTTACCTAAAAGGATGTTAAAAGAATGGACAGACATTCTGAAATGTTAGAAAAACTTTTCTTCGTCATCTATTAATTGTTTAAAGAGTGTCCAATACTCTCCCTTAGTTTTTCTTTCTTTCAATATTTTATGAATAGCATATCGACGTTTACGTTTCTCCGTATTATCTTCATTTAATAATAATGCTACACAAGCTAGATCTTTTAATGATAAATGTGAAAACATTATAAAATGATAGGGACTACACGGAACTTAGAAATATTGCACTTCTATCTGACGCTGTCCGATACCAACTGAAAATATAAATACGAAGTGTCTTTGTCTGAGCAAAACCGTTTCGCAACCGACTCGCGTCTGAACGGATAATATAAATCAACCTTTAAGCGTAAGGTTAGGCAGGCGTACAAAAAATGGCGTTCGACGGGGAACACGCGGCGGTAGCGGAGGCCGCACTGGCGGAAGCGTGGAGTTTGTTGGCAAATTACACCCAGCCCCGCGTTGATTCCTATAGGGTACCACAAATTCGAATCGTCCTTCGTCAGCGCGCGCATCACGGACGAAGTAACCAAAGCGCATTTTATAATCGCGACCCTAGATGCGGAGGTAGTCACGTGCTGTCGCGACCTCATGGTTGGAGCAGCGAGTGACGACCTTTTTACGCGTATCAAACAGCGAATTATCACAACGTTTGCAACCTCGCGGGAAGCAAGCTCCGACAATTACTCAAGGAACAAGTGTTAATAGACGGCAAGCCGTCACAAATATTGCATAGGCTGCGTAACTTAAACGCAGACGGTCGTTGCGATGACACGTTGCTAAAGCAAATTTTCGTGCACAACCTATCGGCTTCATTTGTAGGCAATTTAGTGAGCGAAGTAAGGGTGCAAGTGGCCGAGGCATGGGCGCAAGGTCGACCTGATGAGACCGAGGTGGAGTTTATGGTGCAGACGTGACCCGTGGCGATTTTTAAGAATTATAAGGATCGCGTTTACGAAAGTTGTCAATGGACATTGTCCACGTGCCCTTACTCCGCTGACTTCTTTAGGCGGATGGGTTTTTCCAAATATTCCGCAGATCGGACGTAGTGGGGAAAAACAACCACGCAGGATAGATTTAAGGGAGACAGCGTGTCAGCAGAGAGTCTGTCTGGGAAACGAATTGAAATAGCAACGTGCACGATCCGCGTGCTGGTCAGAAGTCCACGAGTGACAGGTCGATCGCAGTCGATCGGGATTACGAATTCAAAATAAACTATTAGTGCTATAGGTTAACCGTTCATTTTCCTATTAAAACCCCGCTCGTCCTCCCTACACATTGAAGGGCATTCTTGCTTCCTCTAGCGAGAAAGATTTAAATAAATTAGCGGAATTAGCAGATATAATCTGCGAAGCCACCAGTTCGGCTCCACAAAATATTGCTTCCGCGTCGTTCCAGAAAGCGCCTCAATGTGAACACAGCGAGCAAATTAAGCTCTTGACGGCAAATATTGCCGCACTTACGGCTCGTTTCGATAAATTAGAACGAAGTCCTGCTCGACGCGCAATGGCTCGTAGTAAACAGTGAAATCGTAGTAGTTCGCGAGGCAGGGATCGCACGGGTATTTGTTGGGCGCACCGGAAATTCGGTACGAGCGCATATGTTTGTAAAGGCACGGCTGAGGCTCCATGCGACTGGAAAGATAAGGCGACTTCGGGAAAATAGAACGGACGTCGCGGAGGCTTACACAGAGAGTCGGCAGCTTTTAGCATACCTCCATGTTTACGATCGAATGACAGCGGAGAGATTCCTCGTCAATACCGGCGCAAAAGTTTCACTGCTTCCCATCGGGAAAGTCGAAAGGAAACCGTAGGATCTTAAACTATTTGCAGAAAATAATTCTTGCATCAGCACGTATGGAGCGGAGTTTCAGACTCTACACATAAGAATCCGTCCGCTCACGTGGAATTTCTACGTCGCTTCGGTGCCCTATCCGATCATCGGAGCCAACCTCATAAAACATTATGGTCTTTTAATCAACCTGCAGGGACGGAAACTTATCGACCCTCGAATGAATGCGTTCACACGCGGTTCAATAAAAGAGGTCGAAGCAATAACGTTAAGCATGATCGATCCCGCGACGAAATACGGCAATACTTTAACAGAATTTCCAGAAGTCGCCGGTGTCGAACAGCCACATGTCGGTAAGCGAAGCGATGTACGCCACCATATTCTAACGTCCAGCCCACCCGTCGCGGAACGCGTGAGGCGATTAGCACCAGACAAGCTCAGAGCGGCAAAAGCCGAATTTATGCGGCTAGTGGGTATTGGGATCTGTAGGCCGTCAAAAAGCCCTTGGGCTAGGCCTATGCACCTAGTCCGCAGGAAAGACGGGCAGTGGCGAGTCTGCGGTTATTATCGCCAGTTGAACGCGATAACAATCCCGGATAAATTTCCCATCCCGCATTTGCACGATTACTCTTCAATCTTTCACGGGAAGAAAATTTTTATAAAATTAGACCTGCACAAGGCGTATCATCAAATCCCGATGGCCCCTGGGCCGTACAAAAAATCGCGGTCATAACTCCTTTCGAGCTGTTTGAATATCAGTTTATGACGTTTGGCCTGTCGAACGCCGCACAAACGTTTACTACATTTATCGCGCCCTTGGCAATCTCGATTTCATGTTCTCGTATTTAGACGACCTTTTAATTGCGTCGAAAGACACGGAAAAGCACGAAAGGCACGTGCGAGTGGTTCTGCAGCGCCTCAAGGAATTCAACCTCCGACTAAATGTAGAAAAGTGCCAGTTCGGCAAGGCCGAACTAGAATTTTTAGGGCACACCGTAAACGCCGAGGGCTTGCAACGAAATTTGCAAACGTTGTCGATGCAACGCTGATGCTTGGAGACGGAGTCGTCATTCCCCGACAGATGACATCCGAAATCCTACACGCTCCACACAAAGGCCATCCAGGAATACGAAGGATGAAGCAACTGGCCAGGGAGTATGTCTATTGGCCAAGGATTACGCAGGAAATAGAACGCCTCGTCGGGCAGTGCGACTCTTGTGCCCTCACGCGAAGAATGCCGGTTAAGGCGCCATTTAGTTGATGCCCACTGCATCAAGACCGCTGGATAGGATGCATATCGACTATGCGGGCTCGATCAACGGCCAATATATCCTCATACTGGTGGATGCATATTCCAAATTCCTCGATGTGGGAATCACTCCGTCGATTTCAGCAAATCGAACAGTAGAGATCTGCAGAGAGATTTTCTGAAGATATGGTCCTCCAGAAGTTCTTGTAAGCGACCATGGTATACAATTTACGTCTGCACAATTCGCAAGCTTGTGCACAGAAATCCAGATCACTCACCTGCTATCACCCGTAAATCATCCGCAATCAAACGGACAAACCGAACGGATGATCGACACAATCAAAAAAGCGATCAACAAGGACTCAAATAATTGGAGAAAACAACTATTCGAATTTCTACACAGCTATAGATACACGCCGTGTGCATCTGCGCCGCACGGTAAATCACCGACTAAGCTGTTTTTCGGAAAACAAATGAATTCACCGTTTTCCGAACTACTGCCAAAACTTCAGAGGGAGGGAACGGTCTCACCTGAAGTTTCTGCGAACCACCGTGGTCCTGGACCGCGACACCTCGCAATCGGAGATCGTGTGGTTGTGTTGACAAGGAAGAACACACGAGAGATGGGCACAGTCATGGAAAGCCTATCTACGACTGTTGGACAGCGGCAAGGAAGTGATCAGGCACATTAATCATATCTGGAAGGGCGGCTCTGCACAGCAACACGATGCTGCGACAAACGATCCGGATATCGCCGAAGACCTGATCCGCGAGCTCCCTGCTCCGAATGCGGAAATATCTTGCGAGGAGAGCCAGCAACCACCCTCAGAGGCTCGGGGTTGCTCAGAACAACGCTCGCAGGATCATCGTGAAGATCATCGTGAGAGTCACCGCAGAAACCATCGTGGGGATCATCATGAAGACCAACCGGAAGACCGTCGAGAGCTTCCAAGAAGAACCACAACCACACAACAGCGGGCCCCACCACGTCAACTGGTATTAGATCCAAACGTGAAGTCTTACTCTCGACGGTGACTTCCCAAGGAGGGAGGTGTTGGGTATGGCCTCCACGGGGCGCTCAGTAGAACGCGCCCCGGTTTCGGCACGCGTGTGCGTGGACAGAGAGCGCGACAGTCGGTTGGTCAGTGAGAGAGACGACGCGGGCAGAAGGCATCAAGCCGCGGTATACACAACCTTAACAGTATTTTTTCCAGTTTATTACTTATTTTCTTATTTTCTGGGCAATATATGAAGCAGCCGTAGTCAATAATTGATCGTATGAAACTTTTATATATTATAAGTAAAGTTTGAGGGTCGGAGCCCCACCATGTTCCGTATAAGTATTTGATTAAATTTACTGCTTTCGTACACTTTCCAATAACCAATTTTGCCCGCGATGTAAATGACATTTTGTAATCGAAGGTAATACTTAGAAATCTGGCAGTTTCGCTAGATTTTATAGTGTGATTGTTAATTTTGATTTTTGTGTTTCCTGGTGTTATTTTTTCCTGTTGAAGTGTATTAATATTGTTTTGTTTGGTGTTAGTTCAAGGCTTAGTTTTTGAAGGTTCATTTCTATTATTTTATTTGCTTCTTCTATAGTGTTTACTCCTCTACTAGTAATTGAGGTTTTTAAATACACCGCTATATCGTCCGCAAATTTAGACGCTATAACGTTTTCAGGTAAATTTTCATTCAGGTTCGAAACATATAAGATGAATAATAAAAGGCTAAGAACGCCTTCTTGGGAGACTTCCTTGTAAGAAAGTCTGTAACCTTTATCAAGATAATCAGTGAATATGTGCTTTTCGTGAATTAGAAATTTGATAAGCTGCACTATACTAGTTGAGCATCCCAATGAGGCAAGCTTAGTCAGTAGTATATCTGTGTTTACTTTATCAAAGGCTCCTTGAACATCGAGAAAGGTGGCCAAAACCTCTTTTTTTCGGAAAACGCTTCGCTTATTTTTAATGTTAAGTTTATTAAACTATCTGTACATGATTTACCTTTTCGAAAGTCGTGCCATTGTAATCTATTGAGGATAAGTGTTTCGAAGAGTTTGCATAGACACGAAGAGAGTGAAATTGGTCATAGACTTTTTTTGGCCGCCTTTTTTATACAATGTATGAAGGATTGCTTCCAAGCATGGGGATATTCGTTACTTTCAAACATTTGGTTATAAACATCTAATAATAGTTATTTGAACTTCATAGGTAATCTTTTTAGGATTTCATAATCTATGTCAGGCTTCGGAATTAACTGCTCTTTTCGGCCGATTTTCGAAGGAGACGCCTCCTTTCTCCCTCGCACGTCACTTCTCTCCGCGGCGGCCCTAGTGCTCGAAAGGGCTCAGGCGCGTGCCACAAAAATCGTGCGTGACGTATTTGGGCAACGACACTTATATCAATAGATTTCCACATCACCCATAAGGTACTATTGTTGATGCGTTTTTGTTTTGTCAGTGGTATCCCCTGACGCGCGATTCTTGTGGCACGCGCCTGAGGCCTTCCGAGCACTAGGGCCGCCGCAGAGAGAAGTGACGTGCGAGGGAGAAAGGAGGCGTCGCCTTCGAAAATCGGCCGAAAAGAGCAGTTAATTCCGAAGCCTGATCTATGTCGTCAATTTCAGGTGCCGGTTTTACATTTTTTTGGTTGAGAGCAGTATTAAATTCCGTGAATTGAGTGTATCGAAAAATTCATTTTGACGAGAGGGCGGGAGCCAAGTAGGGTTTGTTTGGACCCAAGGAGGGCTTATCTTGTTTAGGGCATTTTCTGTTTCATTTCTTGATTTCGAATTTTCAGGCCAATGTTTCTGCGTCGTCTTGATCCATTTGCTTTTGAATATTTTGTATTTGTTCCATACGTAGTGTGAATCTGTATCGAAATTGATGCTCTCCGCAAACTTCTTGAAACATTCCTTTTTTTTTTATTGAATGTTTTTCTCGCTAGGGCAGAGAATTTTTTATAGTTTATCAAATCTTCTAGGTTGAGTGTGTGTTCCCATTTTTTGAACGCTGCTTTTTCGTAGTCTTTTAATTTTGTCGCATTGAGGATCCCACCACGAGACTGGATTTGGTTGTTTCGGGTAGTTTTTCTTCCTTGCTGGGATGCTAGATATTACAGCTTCTGTTATGGTTTTTACTAAATTTTCATATTTAATGCTAGGAGCTAGGTTCGCATATTCAGGTAGAAGATACTTTGAGTAGCAGTCATTAAGATTCTTAGTGAGCAGGTTTCAATCAGTGCGAGTGGTTTTTATCTTAAATGATTTATTTTTATGATAGTATTTTTTGGAGTCCATAGTTATAGATATCGGACAGTGATCTGAACTCCAGATTTCATCGCATACTTTTACGTCGATTTTGTCTGAGACATTTATTGTGGAAAGAATAAGGTCTAAATTAGATTTAGAATTTCGATATGTATCGAAATGTGTACTAGTCCTCCTGTTGTGTAGGATCAGGTCATATTCTTCTATGGCATTTTCGAATCTTTCACCATTTTTGTCTGTAAATCGACTGTAAATGACAAATCTCCCATCAGAATGCAGTTGTTGCTCATTTTAGAATTTCGAACAATTATATTCCACTCATCTTAAGTAAGGGTATTTCCTGGTGCCCTGTAACAGATTATTAAGTCAAGCAGGGGGTTTATGTTACTCAAACGTATGCCACAAATTTCCACCATTTGATCTGGTCTTTTGATATCGCTTATTTCTGTGTTCTGTTCTTGAATATGTTCTGTCCTTCCGAAATATGTGTAGCGGTCAGCAGTACGTACAAATAAGAACATTTGGCGTGCAGATGGTTGGCAGGATTTTTAGACACGTGCGTAAAGAAAGCTATTTTTGAGAAGATTGTTCCGTTAGCTGTTTCAAACAATGCATGTTTCCTTTTGTTCAAGACTTTTATTTTTGGGCCTCAATAGCTACGGTGGGTGTCATAAAGTCCGGAATTTCCGAGAGGCCTAAGCATTGCGAAATTGACAACGTGCGGGCCAAATGGTCAAGCGACTCGGGCCTCTGGGAAATTCCGCTGCGTTGCCAAGTTGGGCCAGTAGACCGTTCTCCGTAAGGTAGTGACACGAGGTCACCGTCACGACGGTTGAAATAGAGGGCGCGACCGAGCTGGAATTTTCCCATTGGTCAAGGAGCGTGAGCATTGGCCAATGGGAAGGTAGGGATAGGTTCGGCGCGCTTTCGTGGTAGCGGAAAAAAAAGACTTGAGAGAGTTGACTTGTAGACGCCTACGCGACAACCAGAAAAAAATAAAACACCTTCTTCAGAAGCAAAATAAGTGATTTTTGGAAACACATCCTTTCGCTAAATATGTGGAAACCTGAAAGTTGAACGTTGTCCTCTGCTAAAAGTCACGATTCAACACAGATTAGTATATCTATTTTTTGTAGAATGATTGGTAATTCTGCTAATCGTTGTCTTATACTTCTTGAATTCCAAAAGATTATTTTTAGGGCATCCTTGTTTTTTTTTACTTCGCATATTTGGAAATTTAAGGGAAGTGTGGTGATATTTGTATTTGAGATGGATTTACACTTTCTTCATTATGTATCGGAGTATCTGAAATAGGTATACCTAGATCCGTAGGTCTTATGAACTTGGCTGGATTTTGTATACTGTTATTTACGTTTTTACAAAACTTTGCAAGATAACCCTCTTCTTTGCACAAGAAACACGTTAGTTTTTCTGTGAACAAGTAGATCCAGTAAGATGTATCGTCATAATTTATTTGAAGAGTTTCTGGTAATTTTGGTATGTCTTCCGGTTGTACATACATTTGTCTACAGAATCTCAGGACTAATGTTCAATTTGGCAAGTTCGGTTAGTGTAACGTGGTGGGGAATTATTGGACACACGTCGGATAGTATGAGTCGTTTATGTTTTGTTATCGACGATCGGATTTCAAGTGTGTATGTGCCCGGTAGGCGAGCGCGAAAACCGAGCCGAAATCGTGCTACGCGCAGCGTCGCAGGACGGCTAGACACTTCCACTCTCGTCAAATAGGCCAAACTTTAATTACATTTTTCATATACTTGCAGTGCATCGTTGGTCCCAAAATTTTAATCAGACATTGTTAATGGTATATATTAATTACTGACCAAAAATCAGGGTAGGTTGGGACATGACACCATTGACACTCTCCTTGTCAGTTCGCTTGTATTTCACCATGAAGAATGATACCAGAGTGATTTCAGAGTAATTTATTTACATATTTCATTTAAGTTACCGCTGTAGTTACGTTCTTCTTCAGTTTATTTACCGTATTCATTTGTACTTACCATGTACAGGGTAGAAATTATAACGCGTTACAGACGAATATCTACAAAAATATTGATTATGCGCAAAAATGTTTCAGGTGGAAGTTGTCCAGCACCAAGGATATCATGTGGTGGAACTTTTATTTTTCCCGTTGGACACGTAAATATCAGGTGAAGGTCACGACCATCTTTTCAAGTGGAACCATACTTTTATTTTTTACTAAACTGTAGCTTATTTTAAGACGAATTTGAAAACTATCTACATAAGGTCATTCAAGGTCAAACTTGCAGGGAAATAACGAAAAGGTGATTGAAATAAATGTATTGATAATTTAACGTAATTGCATTTTATTTGTGCTTTAGTAAGTCTTCAAAATGATTACCTTGTTTGTTCAATTTATTTCCGAAAAATAACTTGATTTTCGCTTTACAAATGTAGGAAGGTCGGCGCGGCGGTGGGGTTCCCAAAACATAAAACCGTTAACTGAAGATAATTTATTTAACACCTCATGGCGGCTGAGATCGAACGACGACTGACTACTTCCGTTCCGTCACGCGCCAGCCAGGAACCGAAAAACAAAAGGGCCTCGTTGCCCCTCGCTCCCGATTGCGCTCGGGCTATTAACAAAGAACATAATTTGTATAACGCTAAATGGCACGACAATGGTCGTACCGTCGTACAATTCCGCGCCCGCACTCTCGCGCACAAGATTACTGTATATTCATTTCATTCATACGTTTCGTGCCTTCGAACTTTCACCCTAAAACAATAACATGTGTTCAGTATCAGCAATACTAAGAATAAGATCAAAGTCATTATCAATGAAATGAAAACAAACGTATTTATGTATTATTGTGTTCTTCTACAAGATTATAAGTTTACTTTCGTCACTATTCGCGCTAAGTTATCGTTCGCTGAACGGTAGTATTTCTTAAATTTATTGTAATGAAATGTTTCAAAATTCTTTTGATACTTGATCATTGTTAAGTACATTGAAGTACAAAGTAATCATTTTGAACACTTACTAAAGTATAAATAAAATGCAATTACGTTCAATTATCAATACATTTATTTCAATCATCTTTTCGGTATTTCCCTGCAAGTTTGACCATGAATGAACCCCTCTGTAGATAGTTTTCAAATTTGTCTTAAAATAAGCTACAATACTTGCAAAAAGTAAAAATATGGTGTCATTTGAAAGAATGGTCGTGAGTCTCACCTCACCTTTGCGCGTCCACTGGGAAAAATAGAAGTATCATCAAATGATATTCCCCTTGGTGCTGAACAACTTTCATCTGAAACATTTTTGCGTATAATTAATATTTTTGAAGATATTCGTCTGCTTTATAATTTCCACCCTGTAATTCTTTTATTTAAATATTTCGTATACTCGTATTGTGTTAAAATGGAAAAAAGACAACGAATCCAGTATACCAATATTTTCAATACAACCTTTCGAGTTGCATGTATCTCGATGCAACATCGATAATTGTCAGCATATTGTAAAAGGTAAACACGGTACAAATTTGGAAATATATTTCAGTAATACTCATCCAAATTGAATTTACAAAAGTTCAATTGGAGAAAGAGTCCCGTGAAAGAAGTCCCAATGAGCCCCACGTTTCTAGTAGAAAAAAGACTAAGATACAAAAATTAACGGAAGAATGTGTGAAATTGGTTACAGTTTATGACAAACCATTCTCTTTAATCGATGACAATGCCTTTCGCATTATTGGAACTGTAACGAATCGTGCGTCGTAATACATAAAACGTTCACAGATAGAGTGGCTTACCTGTGAACAGGGAGTAGGATTCGTGTAGCGTGCGGTTAAGAAATAAATTTCATAGACTATGATTTTTCTTTAAAATAAGACCTAACCTAAATATTTTACACTACTAAAATGCTTAATTCTATTCTTATAACCATATAAATTTCAGTCTTTTGATGAAAGAGATTCTTATAAGTATAGGGTTTTCCAATGGGGACGGGTCGATGTTGACAGTCTGTGGCAGCCATATTGTTTTGGCGGCGTTTGTCAAATATTTTGTTTGTAATTCAGTGAGTAATGCCAAATCACCATGGTAAACACCATGGCAAGTTACACGATTGAGCAGTACGTGCAAATAATAAAACTTTATTATCAAAATGAGTGTTCGTTAGTGCAAACGTTGCGCACGTTGCGCACATTTTACGGCAGACGCGGTGGTCCTTCAAAGTTGACTCTCCAACGTTCGGTGGCTAAATTCGAGACGACCAATCAAACAATCAGCCAACACCCGTATGTCAAAGGAACACTAGATCGGCCGAGAATATCGGCAGGACGGCGCTACGAGCCACACAGCGAACGCCACGATAGACATTCTGCACGAACGATTTGAGGGTATGGTTATCTTTCGCGGAGGTGACGTAAATTGGCCATCAAGATCGTGCGATTTGACCCCGCTAGACTTTTTCTTGTGGGGTTTTCTGAAGTTGCAGGTCTATGCCAATAAGCCACAATCGATTGATGCCCTCAAAGTCAACATTACACAGGCCATCGCTCAAATTCAGCCGGATCTATGTGGCAGAACCATTGAAAACTGGACCTCTCGGATCCGTGTCACCGCGCGAAGCCGTGGCGGACATTTGAACGATGTCATATTTCATACATAATGGCATACATGGGCCTTTTAAATAAAAAAAAATGTCGTTAATACTTTACACATAGCTTGTTTTATTCTGTTTCAACATCGACCCGCCCTTAATGGAAAACCCTTTATATGAGTTAGTAATTGTTACGAGGTTCTATATATCAATCGAATATTAATGATTTATAATCCGAGCAAATGACAGTGATGATCACTGTCGATATGGATCAAGGACAGGCCAAGGAGCTGGTTAAAGCTGCCTCAGTCGGTAATCAAGGAGCTGGTCGAAGCTGCCTTGATTCGGAGGATCCAAGAAGCTGGTTAAAGCTACCTCGGAGTGGTGATCAACGAGCTGATTGAAGCTGCCTCGGTTAAGAGTAATCCAGGAGTTAGCTAAGGCTGCCTAGATCGAGGGAACCAAAGAGCTGGTTAAAACTGTCTCGGTATGATTTAGATTCAGAGTGAGAACTGTGCTGCGTACTACTACTTTCTTCTTCTCCTCCCCGCTGGTGCTGGCGCCGCCTTATTTATACCAGAAAATTGCCTCCCTCTTTTGGGTCCAATGACTGCCCTCGATGTAGAGGTAGCATCGTGTTGCGCCTGCGTGTTTAGGAGTCATCGCAGGATGTGTACTCCTGATTGATTCGGAGGTCTTGGCGCATGCGTCTGGTGGTGCTTGCGCAGGCGTATTGAGGGTATCGCTTGCCAATTGATTTGCGATGTCGCTGATCGATCGTCATCGTATCGTCAATGCGTGTTCCATCGCACACCATAGGGTGTCGCTTCGGTGACGTACTGATTTTGTGCGCAAGCGCGTTGCTCGTCGCTGGCGCGATGATTTGATCTAGGGGATTGAGGCTAGGATATAGATTAGGGGTTTAGATCACTGCCACTGTTCAGATTTAATTATCACTCATTATTTATTAAATGTAGAAGGAAAATTGTCTTTTAAAACTTGATTTTTTCATAGGCGAAATCGTAGCTGATTGTTACAGAATGATTCCACTCAAATCAAATATAAGGCAAGCTATTAAATTCACATGCTTTCGACAATTTGTTTCAGCGATGGCCAACAATATTGGCGAAAAAATACGGTCCGAATGACACAAGAAACTGATACGTTTAAAAATAGATACTGCAACATATATGGATCGATCGTTTCTTGGAATTATCTTGTCCAACATCTTGACAATGATTTAAAAATTATTTTGCGAACATTAGCGGTTAAAAAATTATTCACTAGTCAGGATGCAGTAACTTCAAAACTGTAATATTAAATGTTTGTGATGAGTACCATATTTGCGTCAAGAACATTCTTTCCGTAATACGGATAACGGTGCCAATATGATTAAAGTTGTCCGTTTGCTGGGAAACGAAGAAAACATTAATGGTAATGAAACTATACTAGATCTAGCTGATACTAGAATACTAACTGTAACATGGAATGAAAGTAATGATTTATCAGATTTTAAATTAGAACATGAAGACAAAGAAGATATTACAGAGACAAAAGATAGAGACAGAAGAAATATTGTACAGTTAAAGACGCTTTGAAGGATACACCAATTACACATGTTATTGAACAAGTACGGCAGATTTGTAAAAAATTGTGTACGCCAACAGTAAGGGAATTGTTGAAAGCAATGTAACAACAAAAACCCTTACTAGATTGCGTTACGCAATGACATTCTACGCTTGATATGCCCCAACATTTACTCGAACTCAAATCTTTTTGCGTTGAATCAGAACTATGTATGTTTAACATCAGAAATGTGGAATACGCTAGAAAATATAGTCAACAGCCTACTTCCAGCACGTATTGCTACAAAGCAATTATAGAAGAAACAATTAAATATCGATAATTTTGATAGTATATGGACGAACTGCAAATTGCAAACAGAAAAAATTAAAACAGACATGTTAACAAGTCTGGTTAATACTATGCTAAAAAGACAACAAAATCTCTTTCATAATATTTTTTAGCAGGATTATTTCTTGACCCTCGATACAACATAATATTGACGACGGAAGAAAAAGTCCAGCAACACCTGATAAAATTCTGGAATCATATTATACGAAAGAAACCACATACCTCAAACGTGAATGAAATGTGTACCGTAAACAATGAAAATGAAGATTCAGACACAGATGAAATTGAAAAAATGATGAAATTAGAACGACAGAAAAGAACCATGACATCTATTTCTCTCGTCACACAAGTAAAAGATAGTTTAAAAAGATTTTCTCAAGTCCCACGGATAAAAACCAAAAAAAATGTATTTCATTTTTGGAAGAAAAATAAAAATTTTATACCACAGTTGTACAAACTAGCGACAACAGTTCTAGCAATACCCTACACACAAATGAGCGTTAAACGCTTATTTTTATCTTTAAAATATGTATCATATCATTGTTATAACTTAAACTTAAATGTAAACTTAAATGAAAAAATTATAAAGTTTTTACAATTAATAATTGTTTTTCAGGGTGGGACTTCACAAACAAATATATTGTTTCGAGCTCTAGGAGCTTTTTACTATACTCGATAGATGGCAAAAGCTTATATTTTTTAATAAAATTTTACACTTTTTATTAAAAATACGTCTTAAAAATATACAGGGTGTCCCACATAAGGTGGCGGAGCCGAAAAGGGGAGATTCCTGGGGTGATTCTAAACACCCTTTTCCTTTGCAAAAATATTCTCTGAAGATTTGTTAACGAGTTATTAACGAAAAACATCGACCAATCAGAAAGCGCGGATAGCGAGCGCTCGGCCGTTCAGTAATAGGGCACAAGCTACGCATAGTGTTTCCTACTCGCTGTGCTCGAATCTTGTACAAGAAACTCCAGAACTCTATGTTATTGCCCAATTTCTCTTAAACTATTAGATGGAAAGTTATGAAAAAAATTAGGGGCACGTCAGCTATTCCGACACATATTATGGAATTTTTTCAAATTTTTAAATTAATTATCCAAGTTGTAAAAAATAAAAAACGAGGAAGAAGAATATAAAAATTCCGATTTAGTAAAGTAATGCTATAGTAAGATAATAAAAAATAATGTTTCCGTAGTTCTTACAGATTGTACATTATTTTACTGGGTATCAAAACATTGAAAATTGTACAAAAAAACTTATTCCATAAGGAATGAACGAAAGTTGGACGTATTAGTTGCTGCAATCGGTAAAGAGTACGGACACATCAGTTTTCATTTTTTTAATTATGGCGCACCGAATAATAATTAATAATAATAATAATTATTATCGGTAAAACTTACCCATTCGGAGAAGAATTCACTTACTACTTGTACACTTGTCCCATCGGGTCACTGCACCCATCCCGGTCGTTGGGGGATGATGTCCAGGTAGCGCTGATCGCAGGTATCCAAGACCACAAGAAGACACCTTGCATTTACAACACTACGCGGTCACTAACACTGATCACTTCACTAAACGAGCACTTGACCTTTTAATGACCGACAATCGACTATTTTGAAACGTTCTGCAGCATTCCGTAAATAAAAACAAGATGTTACACACTTCAGCGGCGAAATTGCGATCGATACTGGCGATTTTTTCCGAAGTCTCATTCTTCGTGCCCTCGCATCCCTCCAGCGCGACTTCTCGGGGTGTAGCTTCGACGAAATACTCAAATTTGATTTGTTAGTTGACACCAACGAGGTTAAATCTTCCTCGGTTACATTTTTTTAGTGGAGGTGGTAGTCTCCTCTTCGGGTCGAAAAAGTCACAAGCAAATTCATGGGGAAAAGCAAAGGCATATCGGATTAGAGTAGGATACGGCAACGAGTGTCTCCCATATGTGGCTGTTTATGATCACAGGTATTGGCCTGCAAGTTCAGCGGTACCCCGAAGCCGAAGGTCGCGAGGGTTGTGTCGCGCTTACCGTTCAAGTCCTTTCGATGCATTCGGACGGATGAAATATGGAACTGCTCGTCGTAAATGTAGTAATTGGGGAAAGTTTCTGGACGTTAAACATTTGGTCAACGGATGTCTCGCACAAATAGACAAATTTGTCGATGAAGGAAAAATACATCAATTGTATTCTCATTCCATAATTACTTCAATATCAGAGTCCTGCGACCGGGCCTTGTTTTCTATAACGCTGCACATGTAGTGACCGTACATTTATTCTCGTATTGTTACTAAATAAACCCTCCAATTTATTATTTCTCTTTGCTCTGTTACCTTTCAAAATATTTTTATGAAACAAAATCGAAAAAATAGGCACATATTCCCTGAATTATTCCAAAGGAAAAAAAATATGGATCGAAATTTTCTTGTGGGAAGGATAGGAAAATGATACGGAAAAATAACTTATCTTATATTTAATTTAAACGGCAAAACCAGATAACCGATTTGCCATTGTATTGACATTTCATGTATGATGTACCTAAATGCATTTGCATGCACGTAAAAGATCCGCCAAAACTTTAGTACCCAGGAAGCCTGCCCTATAGCTCGAGGAAGTTTACAAAAATTGGGAAAAAGAGAAACAGACATTGGATGATCACTATGTGTGCACCGTAATAAACTGCATGCCGGTCGCAGGACTCTGATATTGAAGTAATTATGGAATGAGAATACAATTGATGTATTTTTCCTTCATCGACAAATTTGTCTATCTGTGCGAGACATCCGTTGACCAAATGTTTAACGTCCAGAAACTTTCCCCAATTACTACATTTACGACGAGCAGTTCCATATTTCATCCGTCCGAATGCATCGAAAGGACTTGAACGGTAAGCGCGACACAACCCTCGCGACCTTCGGCTTCGGGGTACCGCTGAACTTGCAGGCCAATACCTGTGATCATAAACGGCCACATATGGGAGACACTCGTTGCCGTCTCCTACTCTAATCCGATATGCCTTTGCTTTTCCCCATGAATTTGCTTGTGACTTTTTCGACCCGAAGAGGAGATTACCACCTCCACTAAAAAAAAGTAACCGAGGAAGATCCAACCTCGTTGGTGTCAACTAACAAATCAAATTCGAGTATTTCGACGAAGCTACACCCCGAGAAGTCGCGCTGGAGGGATGCGAGGGCACGAGGAAAGAGACTTCGGAAAAATTCGCCAGTATCGATCGTAATTTCGCCGCTGAAGTGTGTAACATCTTGTTTTTATTTACGGAATGCCACAGAACGTTTCAAAATAGTCGATTGTCGGTCAGTAAAAGGTCAAGTGCTCGTCTAGTGAAGTGATCAGTGTTAGTGACCGTGTAGTGTTGTAAATGCAAGGTGTCTTCTTGTGATCTTGGATACCTGCGATCAGCGCTACCTGGGCATCATCCCCCAATGATCGGGTTCGGCACAACGACCTAATGGAGCAAGTGTTCAAGCAGCAGGTGAATTCCTCTCCGAATGGGTGAGTTTCACCGATAGTAATTACTCCTATTACTAGAGTCATATTATTAATCTCAATTTGTTTAAACATGTTTGCCTTGGTCCGTCATAATCAAAAAAATAAAAATCAATGTTTCCGTACTTTTTACCGATTACAGCAACTAATACGTCCAATTTTTGTTCATTCATTATGAAATAAGTATTCTTGTAGAGTTTTCAATATTTTAATACACAGTAAAATAACGTACAATCCGTAGGAACCACGAAAACATTGCTTTTTATTTTTTTTACTATGGCATTACTTTACTAAATCGGCATTTTAAAATTTTTTTTTCTCGTTTTTTATTTTTTACAACTTGGATAATTAATTTAAAAATCTGAAAAAATTCTATAATATATGTCTCAATAGTTAACGTGGTCCTAATTTTTTTCATAATTTTTTTGTCCAATAGTTTATGAGAAATCAACACTAACATTGTCTTTTTTTCTACAACTTAGCTAATAATTTAAAAATCTGAAAAAATTCCACAATATGTGTCGCGATAGTTAGCGTGTCCCTAATTTTTTTCATAATTTTTCATGCAGTACTTTAGGAGAAATTTGGCAATAACGTGTAAAGGTCTTGAGTTTCTTGTACAAGCCTCGAGCACAGCGAGTAGGAAACACTACGCGTAGCTTGTGCCCTGTCACTGAACTGCCAATCGCTCGCTATCCGCGCTTTCTGATTGGTCGATGTTTTTCGTTAATAACTCGTTAACAAAGCTTTAGAGAACATTTTTGCAAAGGAAAAGGGTGTTTAGAATCACCCGAGGAATCTCTCCTTTTCGGCTCCGCCACCTTATGTGGGACACCCTGTATTTATTCAAAAATCAGTTTCCATTGAATACTGAAGAAACTGGAATACAGGATATTTATAAGTTTATGTTAAAGCATGATTTCGAGCTTCAATGGCCAGTGAAAACTCCACAACAAGGTTTAAAATTTTCGCAAGAACTGTATGCATATCGCCAAACTGACGATGCTATAAATCATATAACACTACAGAAGTTTTGTAATCATTTATAGTCTTCGACACCAGAAACGGCAACATTAACTTTTTTCAATAAAACTCTATGAAGGGAAACAAAATTAGAAACAGTGAAAGTGATAAAAAATAAGCCGGCAAACGAATCGTATGAAAAATTCAATCTTGTTCCTGAATGTTAAAGACTATATGGACAAAAGAATTGATTCATAGAGATTATTTGAAAAATTGTTTATACCTATTGAATTTTTAGAAAAAAATCCAGATACATGAAAGTATGAAAGCATCTTTAATTATGGCTTAAACATCACGTAACAATTAGGAGTCGTAAATGACATCGCTAAGCGTGATATTAAACTTATGCAGGATTATTATTATAATTCTGTATTTTTGCTGTATATCAACTCTGAATTTTCCTCTTCTTTCTAAATCTCTACCATGTATATCCTGCAAAGCTAAACTAATAGTGTCAATATGTACCCAAATTCTTTCCTTCATGAGTCATCCGTGAACCCTGTCCTCAGTTACTCATTCCTTATCCAGTTTCAAACCTTGTCTTCGTTGTTTGATCCTTTGATAATCTATTACATCCAAAACAACCCCGCTCTTAAAATTGCCGAACATATATATAGATCTAATGCTGGTTTCGACAGTTAGACATTTACTTCTATTCGTCAACAACAGACCATTTAATTGTCTAAGACTTACACATACGAATATCTATTATACGTTGACAAGTGTACGTTTTTCGTTTAATAATAATATACTTGTAAGTTTCGTACTTGTAATAAAACGTAAAGTTAACGGAACACAACACTTTATTAAATACTGTCAAGAAATGAGGAGAAGCAATTCATATTAAGCTAACCGTACACGATCAATTTTTCATCAGCGTGGCCTGTCAGTTCTTAAAACTGATGAAAAACTGATTGTATGTGGAATTGTCACTGGACTGATCATATCGTCTAAATGCACTTCAGTCCTGGACTGATTGATCAGACGTATTTGATATTTTTTGACTGATGTCCAACTAATTGTGCGTAGCATAGCATTCGTCAGTCCAACAGTGGACACGTGTTGACCCACGCATGTGCTATACCGTTCGCAACTAGTGTCACTGCTCGTATGTGGCCTCATACGCGCAGCGCAGGCATTGTATCTTTTTGTTGCATTTTTACAATAAATAAGCGGGAAAAGAAGAAGAAACTAAATAAAGACATTTATAAGAAATTGAATTGTTGAATTCTTAACAGAATTTATAGAGTTATATCGTTCTTTACTAGCGATATGGAATATTAAATACGAATTATACCTCAATAAATAGAAAGCTAACGAGGCCCATCAAAAGTTACTTGACTTAACAAAAATGTATGAAGATGGTTGGGAGGGAGGCACCAATCAGTGCAGGACTGATGAATAATCTTCATATTGAAAATATCTTCATTATTGATAGCTATATAAAAAAATGTCTTAGATAGAAGTTGTACTGTTCATTGAAGCAAATATAATGCGAAACAAAAATATTTTCTCCCAAGGTCAATTTTCAAGATTTCAAGGTCATAACATTTCTAATTACACGTAATAATCAATTTTGTCTTATATTCTTATAGAGAATAAAAAGACGAATTCAACAATGTACAAGAATGTATTGTAACAACAGACTATAATGGAGAAAAGCGAATTACAAAAATAAAAAGTTTTCAAGCTCAAATATAGCATGTTTTCCAATCGATCCAATCCAATATAATTGAAGGGGTTGTCCCAAATAATTTGATGATTGAAAAATGAAGTCCACCCTAATGTACATGGAAGCAGCACATTGTACCCCAAATAAAAAGCAACAAATTATTACATGTGCATCAAGCATCAATCAATTCAGAGAAAATTCAATGTGCAATTAAATCAACAGCAGCATACCTGCAACATTATATTAACGTCAATGATCAACATAATTTCAAACATAACATCTAAGTAATTCGACCCATAACTATTATAAATATTTTTCTTTTACTCTGAAAGTATTCAAAGTGTTAATTTTTGTTAGATCACCTTATTTATAAATATTGTTAATATACTTATTAATTTCATTCATTAAGAACACTGTGCAAAAATCAATCTACTCCAGTTTTTAAGATTTTTCAATATTAACAAATAAAAACTACTAAATACTAAATTGTATCAAAATTCACAGAAACAGTTGTTTTTACTAACAATTGAAACTGACCAGTTTTTGCACCAACCTCTTCAATTGATAATGTCAATAAATTATGTTAATAAAACTTATTTATTAAGAAAATCTAGAAATAACTAAATAAATAACTGCAATCTGATCAATGGAAAGTAACTATTATTTTGAATTAAACTGTTACATCTAATGAACACTTATTCCATTCTTTAATTCTTAATTGTTCTTGTTTCCTTAACGGTGTGTCAATTATTGATTGATGATATTCATTACATAAGACAAGATATCATATAAGTTAAAATTACAATTTCAATCTTGCTAATAAATACTAAACAAACTGTAAAATTACATGCACATAATATGTAAATGATATATTTAAACATTAAAATATATAAAGTATCTTTGAATATCTATTCCAAACTTTATTTTTTTCTGTATTCAATTTAGTGAGTTCTAAGGCTTTATAAAAATTGTAATCATTTTTCAAAAACAATCTATATCGTACCTAATTGCACTTTTTTAACAAATACTGAAATATAGATTTATCAATACAGTCTTTAAGGGAACATTGATGATGAACTATACGAATATGCATACGTACTTTCAGTTTATTCATTAAGAAGTATTAAATTTATTATTAGCTTCATTTCATGATAAATCATAATAAATAATCATGAATTCCTATGTTAAATATTGAAAACATTATAACACATTTCAATAGACTATGTATTGTATAATATTGACAAATGAATCCACTAACTAGAAATTACAAATTTAAGAGTTATATAGTTATTCATGGTTATACGTTAGTTACTATAAACAAGAAATTACAAATAATAATGTGAAAAATATATATACATTAAAATTTAACTTATTTTCTTGAAACAACATTTCTCTTTTTTAATTCAATTATAAATTACATTATGCATAATACATTACATACCTTTACATCAACCAAATCCACCTTCAAAGTAATTTGACCTTCCGTTTGAGCCCAGTATACAAATGGAGTTAATACATCTGCCATTTTTTCATTATATAGTTTTTAGAATATTAATTTAATCTTCTCCCTATCAAATTCAAATGTGTCAATCATTGTTTGCTTTATAAATTCTTCTAGACTAAGGTAAAATATATACAAATTTGCATAGATATGAATAACGTTTCGTTATAAATTTCGTTAGTTAATATTTTAAACATAGTTTTATTGATCATACTGTATAATTACAAATATTTCAATTTAGCAACATAAATAATATCTACATTCCAGAATTATGGTTAGCTATTTTTTCACACACTACATTAGAGTATATTATCGAACTATGCTTTAGTAATAACTAAATAACTTATTAATAACTAAAACACATATTAATACATTAAACACACAAAAAAATTGTCAAAAAGAAAATTTCCTTACAGCCGGTATGTGCCTACGAAACAAAATCTATTGATCTAACGTAAACTCTAAACTCTAAAGCTACGATACTATTCATACTATATATACATAATGTCATTTATGTGCACATGTAGGATGTTTCTGAAAAAGAGGTGATTCTTCGCGTAAAAATAAGTTAAAGATATGGAATAACATTTTTTTATATGAGGTTCCAATTTCTAAAAAATTGAATTTGAAATTTCACTAAGGACATACACTTTTCCAACTACGTTCCAATTGGTTAATGGCTAAATGGTCAGTGCACGCCTGCATTCTACCCTTGCTTAGACCATGTACAGGGTGATTAGCTTAACTGAAAACTCCGAAAGTGTTGCGCCTGATGGCAAGAAACTGAAGTGACACTACTGCAAGAACCGCAAGAGGTCTGCAGTAGTTCTTTCCGTTTTGGTGTGTCGGTAAGACGACAAAATTAATTTCTATTTTACTCGTACCAAAGAATCTGTCAATTTAACTTTTTAACTCAAGTAAATACTGCATGAATGTGTTGATTTATGTAGTTAATAATCGTTTGAACAATGTAATATGATGCAATAATAATGTAATAAATCACTAGCATACGAATGAGATGATTAAATGTCATATTATTTAATTGTGAAGAACAGAAGGATAGGTTATTTAACCTGTTAATTTGAAGGTTGAATCACCGATTACATAATAATAAACCTAACATCCTATGTATTTTTCTGTCCCTGATTTTTGAGGTGCTAGCACCCCATTATCATTTTAGTGTCACCGCCAATATTACCGGCGAAGTCTCAAAGCAGATTGCAACGCTACGAGTTTTCGGAATTACAGTTAAAATGGAGTAGGCAGGTTATATTAAACCCGCAATTTTTGAATGTTTATGTAAGAGTAATATAATTAATAACTACATTGCGAATTTCATTCATTTGTGTCAAAATATAGAAAATATGAAGAATATAAATCAAGTTGCAATATTTAGAAAATAATACAAACGGTTATTTAAGTTTCATTCCTTTATTCAGTTTCTTGAAAATTTTAATTCAAATAAAAATTCGCAGTCTGATATTAACTTTAAAATTGTATTATAAATATGTTTGATACAATAACACAGAAGAAAGGAATACAATAAAACAATGCAAAATGCAAAGTACATACAGCTAGGGCAGTAAAGACTTTGTTAAGATTATAAAATTTTGAATTTTATGTATTAGTATAATTAAATGTACTACTTACATAAATAATAACTATACTCTATGTATCAGCTATTGAGATATTAAATTTTGAAAACTTTTAATGTATTAAGCTATTAAACAATACAATTTTCTAATGATTTGAATTATTAAACTATAAAAAATTCTTAATGTATATATATATTAATGTATGTAACTAAAAAATATCATGATACTAAGAAACAATATTTTTTATATGCTGTAATAGTTCTATAATAACTTACTTTAACTTGCAATCTTTATAAAGTTTCAAAGTAATGTAACCTCTTAATTATTTTCTGTAAACATAATCTTATGTAAATAGTAATAATAAATAAACATAATAATTATAGTATATAAACAAGCTAAATGAGAGCACCTACATATTTGTCCTGTTTATTATTACACAATGTAATTTAACAATGGAAAGAATTCTTTCCAGTCATACTTTTTACAAGATTTCAAGGTCACTGATATTTTTGAAACGAGATTCTATATTTTTTTCTATATTCTTCTAAAGGATATCTATAAAAATATATTTAACTTTCTTAATACTCGTAACATTTGAATTATTTAATCGCAAGATGACTTGCTATAAATAACGCTCTGATCTTTTAAACAGAACTGGAAAAAATCCGTTAGATTATTGTTTAAAATAATAAACGATTTTAAAATTTAGATATGGTCCTCTGATTCAATTTGTTTGGATAAATTTGTAAGAAATTGTATCGAAATTTATTTGTTAGAAAAATACGAGGAATAAGAAATGTGTTCCTTAGAGGACAGTTCTGGGGTAAGTGCCGTGGGGTTCATCACAGTCTTGTTACCAAAAGGCATAGCTTTCCCCACTCTGTGGCCAAATCCTATAGGAACAATTATCCCATTCTTTTGTGATACAGTGTCGGGCTGTTTGCCTTCTTTAAATACTCGCTCTTCTTCCAAACAGTCACACAACACCCGATAGCTGGGAGGCCAAACGTAGCCATCAGCCATCAGTCGCCAACGGGACTGTTTAATCTCATGCACCTTCAATCAGCCACAGGCAGACTAAGACCCTATTACCCTATCATAAATCCCTCAAAGACACGTTCTCGTTCGGCTAATCGTCCCAAACTCTCTCTTAAAATACGTTGACGCTAACATATTTAATTATTTAAGTTGGAACTTGTTTTTCATGGTCTTCTTAATTAGTTAGTTTATTATTTTGATGTAAAAGAACATATTATACTTTCTGTTGGGTGGCGCGCATGCTCCTGCGCGACTCGGCCGCGGGGGGGCGTCACGCTAGAGAGTCTCATCATGGCGGTCTCCGAGCACGCACGTAACACGCGTACTGTATTATTATTTGTTAGATGTTAATATACGGTTTGAGCGAATAAACAAGTGTGCATTAAGTTAATCGGACCCTACTCCCGAACCGACGGATACCCAACAACTGGCGCTGCGGATTTGTTAACGAGGAAAACATCGACGCACGTGTTTTTCACAACAATGTCGGACGCCGCCGAACAGATCAAGGCCCTTACTGCGGCTATCAACAGCCTTCTTCAACTACAATTGGAACAGAAGCAAGTCGGAGAGACCTCCACTCCTCAAGGGGCTCAGCAAACGCCAAAACCTGATTTATATAATCAGCTCTGTGCACGCGTAGAAAAATACGCATATGGCGTCGGTGAAGAATCGAAACCGTTCGGCAGGTGGTTTCTCCGGTACGAATACACTCTCGTCACGGAATCCGCGTCACTCCACCGGAAATGCGAACACGTTTGGTGCTCGATAAGTTGGGGCAAACAGAATTCGAGAGGCTGTGCGATCATGTTGCGCCTACAGATCCTTCGAAGATGCATCAAAAAGATCTCATCAAAACCCTGAAGGAACTTTTCCGTGACAAAGTCCCAATCACGCGTCGAGGCATCGAAATTCTAAACTACCGCTACAACAGGTCGATACCTATTACAGAGCACATCGATCGTATCAACCGCCACGCGGCAGAGTTTGATCGAGCAAACTTAACGGACGACGGCCTGCGAATCTTACTGCTCCTCCAATCTTTTTGTTTCTCGAAGGACAACGAACAACTCAAGAAACTCGCCCTACGTGTTGTAGAGAAGAATCGAGACACCTCTCTAAAAGACATCGCCACCGAGTTGGAGGCTCATCTAAACATTTCCTGCAGCATGAAAACTCTGGAAAATCCAGTGGAGAGTCCTTGGCTATCGAACTGTGCTGCAGTGAAGGTAAAACCGTGGAAACAAGTGCCGCGAAACGCTGTCAAATTGAAACTCAATGCAAAACCCGACCCGAACAATAATAAATGTAACGGATGCGGCGGGTCACACCTTCGGTCAAAGTGCGGTTTCCGCGACGCAGTGTGCCATAAATGCGCAAAAAAGGGCCACATCGCGATCGTGTGTCGTTCCGATGCAAAAGACGTGAAATCGGTCGGTAAAAACGCAAACATTATTACCCAAGCAATCTCTGCAGTCGGTAAATGTCGCCGTCGTTTCGTGACAATATCGATCAACAACAGATCGATACGTCTTCAATATGATACAGGATCCGACATTACCGTGATTGGAAAGGACGAGTGGATCCGACTTGGATCGCCGAGTCTCGTGGTGAGCGAGACAGTCGAGCACGCCGGCGGTGGCGAACTCAAATTAATCGGCAGGTTCCGCAAAAACATTAGTGTGGCCGGACCAGGGAGGGTAATCTCCCATGTGTAATTTATGGACCTTAGCAGTGCCATCTAACTTATATCCCTCAACTAAAACCTATATATATAGCTATACGATTCTATACGCATACATACCCATACATATACCTCTCTCCTACAGTACGATTACTTTAAACTTAGAAGTAAACTTATGCTTAAAGGACATAATATGTTTTGTAACACAATAGTAATGAAAAACCTAATAATGTATACATACGGTGCTCTTCTCCTTGTTTCCATTTTTTCCTCAGGGTGTCTGCCTGTAATGCGTTGATGGCAGCAACATTCGACGATCCTTCATCACATACAGTGGCAACAACTTCTATCCCAGTTTTCTTCAGTGCTTTTACTACATTCTTGATGCACTGTATTAATTGTGGTGCTTTTGTCTGGCTGTCGCAATAATTGTAGGAAATGGGCATTTTCCAACCACTGTGTAGTCCTCTTAACATGAAGACAAGGGCATGATCTGCAAATCTTGAAGTTCTTCTTGTGCCCCAGTCTTCGAAGCTTATTATTTCGTCTTCGTTAACGTCGTAGTCAACATGGGGCATCAATGATATCTCGTCCCACATCAATACACACAGTTTTTCTTGAGCACTCATGGTATCCGCTTGACCACGTAGATGTTTCATCACAGCTTGTGATATTCCAGTCTTGATTGGAATTTTTCTTAGCATCTTCTTTAATGTGGTTGCACTTGAAAGATTGCATAGCATCCTCAGGAGCCTGTATGATTTAGAAGACTGCTTCAGAAGTGCTATGGCCAATATTTTCTCATCTGTTGTGTAGCGTCTTCCCTGAAAACATATTTCATAAAGTTATAAACAAATTACAATAAAATACTACAATGAAAATACAGCATATATTACACAGCAGCAATAAATAGTTACAAATCAAATATAGTTATATAGCCATACCCAAACACAAAACCAGTTAGAGGCATATGGTTGCAATTAAATAAAAGAATAAATAGAAACTATAAGAAATAAGTAGAAAAAATAAGTAGTAAGAAACCATAAGACAGCATCATTCTTTCAGGCAGGCAGGGTAACAGGGTTCATCATCACTGGAGCACATCTTCAGGGACTTCATGCATGTGGAGCAGCGTACAAAAAAATATTAAAATTGTAAACATTACCTTTCTTACTGCCTGCATCATGTTGCCTCCCATGTGAACAGTAGTAGTAGTAGTAGTAGTAACATGTCTGGTACGATTTGTTGTGGCTGGCTGAAAATGCTGGGTAGCTACTGGTATATCATTAGCTACATCTACAATTTTACTTACCTGTGGCATGGATCTGGATGTACGTAACTGCATTTCGATGAACATCCTCTGCGTGGTGGATAGATTTTGAAATCTATGTACCAGATTAGATTCTGATAACACCATTGCTCGTTCCAGTCGTGCCTTTAAATCTTCTCTCTTCCTGTGTGCATAACGATTGCGTTTCATCAGTGTTTTAGCAATTTTGTATAATTTAGCTGCTTTTGGTGTCAATTGGCACTGTTTCATGTTGTCCTGCAGTAGTATATTTCTGTGACTTTTCTGTGATATTGAACACTGTTCTAACTGTCCTGATATTATTGAACTACTTGGACCAGCTTCATTATGTTCATTAATATCCCATAGTGTTTCTTCACAAATTCTTTCAGTTATTTCTTCGCTCATGCAATTCTTTATGAGACTCTTGTGTTCGTTATTGTTATCACTTTCTACTGTTGTAGCAGAAACTGGATATACTTCTGCTTCTATATTTTCAGATGCATATTCTTTGTTCTGGCTCTGCACTGGCAAATGCAAAGTTGGAATAGCATCATATCTTAATCTTCTTCGTTGAGTAGAACGCAGAAATGAGGTTTCTTCAAAGTGTCTGTAACACACCCTGTATCTGCGCCTTTCAGTGCTTGTCAGAGTAAGTAGTACAGGACACTGAATTTTATTAGCCCAAGACTTTGATCGTACGACATCTTTGGGAAAGTGGTACGCTGGGATAGTCACACCCGATGAACACTGTGGAACTGCACACGCTCTCACCATTTTGTTCTGATGTCCAAACGTTCACACAAATTGTTTATATAAACTGTCTGCACTTATGTGTTTTATGCACTTATATGTCTTTATTCACTTTTTACACTTTTTTTACTTGAAGCTCCACTCCTCTGCACCTCACTATCCTACTATCCTGAAACAAACTTCAGAAAAGTTTATAATTTATGCACAAAAATTTGAAAAATAAGTTCAAAAATAAGTTCACTGAGTGAACAATATTCCGTGAGCTTATTAATCAAATTTTCAACACAATTCTATTATTAATAAAACAATATAAAAGTTTCTCTAATTCTCTTCGCAGTTCGCAACAGTCCGCAATCAAGATTGCTATGTGTTGCTATTAGTTGCTATGCGGTTTTGGCGGTAATAGTAGCGCCAAAACATTTGAATATCAGTCACGTCCAGTCACGTGATGTGGTGCGATCATGGTGCCACCTGAGATAACTCCTTAGAAAGTGTACTAACGAGTGTCCAAAGTCATACATAAGAGTTTACTCCCCCTGGGCCGGACGCAATAGCGAAATTGATATCGACGTCGCAAACCGAAACGGTTTAAACCTACTCGGCCTTAACGCGATAGACAGCCTCGGACTGTGGCCAACATTCGCAAGTGACTCTAAACGTGTGTTTGACCTTCAATGTGAAAACTCTGCAAACTTATACAAGCCACGTACAAAAGACATAGTCTTGCGCGAGCGACCGCCTCCCCCTGGCCGTCCGAGTACGTGCGCTGTTAGCCGGAGTGTCGTGTCATCTTCACATGCGTACTCAACACAAATGCGTAAGGAATTTCCCAACCTGTTCACAAAGGGGTTGGGGTGCTGCCGCGACTTCAAGGCCAAATTCAAACTCAGAGTTGATGCACGGTCTGTGCGACTTCCGTGCCGTCACGTCGCTTTCGCAATAGAGGAACCACTTGCAGAGGAGTTACGCCGCCTCGAAGATTTGGGGATCATCGAGCGCATAGACTCGTCCGATTGGGCTTCACCGATTGTCATTGCTAAAAAGCACAACGGCAAAATTAGAGTCTGTGCAGATTTCTCCACAGGTATAAATCAAGCTTTGCTGGATAACCGATATCCTTTGCCCAATACGGAGAACGTCTTTGCCAAATTGAATGGAAATTCATATTTTACCCTAATCGACCTTAGTGATGCCTTTTTTCAGATCGAAATTGCAGAAGACTGCAGAGACATCACAACGATTATCACGCCCAAGGGACTATTCTGGTACAGGCGCGTGCCCTTCGGAATAAAAACGGCCCCGGCTATATTCCAACAGGCAATTGAGGAAACCCTTATGAGTATAGAGGGTGTGTATCCGTACCTTGACGACGTGATAGTCACCGCTGCCACCCGTGAGGAGCATGATCGACGCCTACGACGCACACTCCGGAGGCTCGAAGAGAGAGGTTGGAAATTCAGCGAGGAGAAATGTGTCTTCGGGCTTGAGGAAATTAAATACCTAGGGTTCATCGTGAACTCTAGTGGGATCTCGGCCGATCCCCAAGCGACTAAAGCCATCGCGAACATGCCGAATCCAACGACTGTTCCAGAAGTACAGAGCTTTTTAGGCATGGTGAACCATTACGGGAAGTTCATCCCCCACCTCCACCACATGAAGCAGCCTCTGGAACAACTCACCAGGAAGGACTGCTCTTGAAACTGGACTCCCAAACACGATAAGGCAGTCGAACAAATTAAAAAGGTAATGCTGAGTCCGCTTCTTTTGGAGCACTACGACCCTACGAAAACGCTCGTAGTAGCAGTCGATGCTTGTTCCACCGGCATCGGTGCGGTGCTTCTCCAGAGGACCCCGGATGGCAGCGAGCGCGCGGTCTACCACATGTCTCAGAGCCTCACAGACGCGCAGCAAAATTATTCTCAACTTGAGAAGGAGGCTTACGCTCTCGTTTCAGCGGTGGAACGCTTCCACAAATTTGTATGGGGTAGGAAATTCATACTGCAGACAGACCATAAACCCCTCGTAGCATTGCTGCAAACGGAAAATACCAAAGGCCTCAAAGCTACAACTGCGGCCCGTTTGAAGCGTTGGGCCCTGAGACTGTTAGGGTACGACTTCGACATTGAGTATGTGCCAACGAAAGAATTCGGCCAAGCTGACGCGCTGTCACGCTTAATTGAGAAGTTCCGCCGGGACAACGCAGAGGAACTGCAAGTCGCCAGCATTCGTGCATTGGAGTCCGAACTGCTCCAAATCAGGAACCTCTCAATCGACCATTTCGGGAAGGAGCTTCGTCGCAACCTGAAGATCGCCACCTCGGAAAACCCTCTACTCCAAACAGTAATTCGGGCAATCCGAAATAGCAGGTGGGACCCCGCAACGGACCAGGAATCCTTGAAACCTTTCAAACAACGTCTCGAGGACCTCAGCATCGTCGACAACACGCTGATGTTGGGTGACAGAGTGGTTATTCCGAGCAAGTTGCAGCCCGCAATTCTTTCTGCCTTGCACAGAGGACATCCTGGTATCAGAAGGACGAAGCAACTTGCCCGAGAATTTGTTTTTTGGCCAGGAATGTCCAATGACATCGAACATCTTGTGCGTCAATGCGACGCCTGCGCCCTGGTACAGAAGATGCCCAGGAAAGCACCTCTTGGAGAATGGCCTGCCCCGTCAAGAGCCATGGAACGAGTCCATGTAGATTATGCTGGACCCATCGACGGGCAATACATCCTTGTTTTCGTGGACGCCTTCTCCAAATTTCTAGATGTGGCCATTACTCCCACAATTTCGGCTAATCGCACTGTCGAACTGTGCCGCGAGATCTTCACCAGGTACGGACCTCCAGATGTCCTGGTGTCGGATCACGGGACCCAATTTACATCGCAAGCTTTCCAAACATTCTGCGAAGAGATGCAATGTACACTCCTGATGTCTGCTGTGAACCACCCCCAATCCAATGGCCAGGTGGAAAGGATGGTGGACACCGTAAAACGAGCTATTGCAAAGGACCCGTCAAACTGGAGGAAGCAACTGTACAATTTCTTGTATTGTTACCGTTACACACCTTGCTCGGCAACTCTCAATGAGAAGTCACCAGCGGAATTGTTTTTCGGGCGATGTATCAACTCGCCGTTCACCAAATTGTTTCCGAAGATCCAATCGGACGATCCTGATCCAGGCCTTTCCTCTCAACAAGCACAGTTCAACAAACACCATGGAGCACGTGCAAGGAACTTGTCTGTTGGAGATCGTGTGGTTGTTCTGGTCTCAAAGGACAAGCGCGAGCTAGGCAACATCTCAAAAACTCTCTCTGGAACGAGATATTCTGTTCGCCTAGACAATGGCAAAGTGGTCGACCGCCACATAAACCACATCTGGAGGGGTGGAAGTACGGAGCCGGACCGCCAGGCCTCGACTCTTGTGGAAGAAGAGGACCCGGACGGGGACTATTGGACGTTTCTGCCTGGTTCATCGCAGTTGGATTACGATAAGGTCACCCCAGACGTTGAGACTACCCCACAAGCATCTGAAGCGAACGGACCCGAGGCCGACGTCGAGCCGCGGCTCCAGCCAACCGAAGTGGGCAATTCTGAAGTCGGGGCTCCCGTTGAGCTTACAACTCCACAAGCTCCTACTAGACCTGCTCGTATACGGGTCGCTCCCCGTCGCCTGGAATTGGACCCCAGTTCCAAATCCTATTCCTATCGGTAACCCTTTTAAGGAGGGAGATGTTGGGTGGCGCGCATGCTCCTGCGCGACTCGGCCGCGGGGAGGCGACACGCTAGAGAGTCTCATCATGGCGGTCTCCGAGCACGCACGCAACACGCGTACTGTATTATTATTTGTTAGATGTTAATATACGGTTTGAGTGAATAAACAAGTGTGCATTAAGTTAATCGGACCCTACTCCCGAACCGACGGATACCCAACACTTTCATATGTACAGTAATGTTGCGGGCGAGAGCCGTTTCGTCTACACGGACGAGAGCCGCGGTCTATCCCAACTACCTCGTCTGATACGTGCCGCCGAGAAACCAATTCTTGGAACCATCGCGTTCGAGCTCGACGCCCGAGAACAAGGAGATCATAAAAAACAAGGATAGCATTAGGGATTTAAATAGGAAAAATTAAAGTTTCTTATTCGCAAACGGATTTTCACGCAAGTAACACCAGTCGATTCCTTGTGCTCTCCCGATTAAAATGATGTCAAACACGACATGATTCCGATTATTTTTAACAAAGATACATAAAACTTGGTTTGTAGAAAGAAAGGTCATGCTCATCGCGTTACGTACATATACAGTATGTAATGTTACGAACGAGAGCCACAAGCAGACCCGAGCGCGGCTCTCGTCCGTAACATTACTGTACAGGGTGATTCTCTGGCTAGGGTAGACAAAGGCCGTGCCGCCGTCTAAACATTGCACCCAAAACCCAAAAGGCTCAACTGTGAGATTCTTGACTTTAGCTCACACATGTACGCACACAATCGTCTTCGTCGCAGTAGCCATTCGTCCTCGACCCCCCGATGGCACAGCGGCTACAATACTATGGGTTTTGGGTGCAATGTTTAGACGGCGGCACGGCCTTTGTCTACCCTAGCCAGAGAATCACCCTGTATATATGTATACATTGTTTATATTTATATTTATATATAATATGGAGACAAAAGTAACGACGTGACCATATGTATAACTATGGAAAATAACATTTTTTACAATGTTTTAATTCGTAACACATAGTATGTGAGCTAAAGCGTGGGTGGCCAAAGCTCCTTTTCTATATTGAATTTATATTGAGAAATCACACATACGTAAGCACACACACTATTCGATATTTTACCACAGGTTGGAGTAGTTCTCGAAGTGAACGTTATTCATGAGTAGAGGTCGCCTAATTCAGTCCGCATGTGGAGTCTACCACATAAAAGAATAACCGGAAACAGGAAGCTAGCGTCATTGAAAATTCGATTTACGCGCGTTATTTTATTTGTTTGTTAATTCAACTATTAATTTGTTTATAGTAACGATAGAATTGAATTGGCTCTGAGATTGTGAAAAGAACAGTCGTGTATTTTGTGAGAAATTTAATATATACATTTATTTCATAAATATTGTGGTTTTTAATATAAAAGAGTCGCTACACGCAAACTATGCATAGGTAAGGCAGTTTGACCTGAGACACAAAACTCCATTGAATGTTAGGTCTATTATTATCTGGTTGGTGGTTGAATTGCTACAATCAGTAATTATGAAATCAGTAAATGTTAATGTCTCTCATATATTTTTGCTTATTTATAACAAATTCTTCATGTCAGATATCTTTCCTGTGGTATGACAGTTGGATCTTGTTACTTCTGTATTGAAAGGATCCAGATTGAAATGCACATCAAGGATATTAAAGAACATAGTTCCTCATAAATTGTCATTTTTATTAAAAAATATATGAACTGAAGAACAACTCAGTTTTGAGGTGAACTGCTCTATTATAACCAGTTTAACAGGTTACACTTGTTATATTACACAAACCATGAAGGCAAAACTTCAAGTTGATGCCTTGTACATTAATGTCTTGTATACTAATTTCAGGAGGGCCTTTATCTCTCATTCTATGTTACTTTCTAAACTTTTCTAAACTTGAATCTCAAGTTTTGTAACAGCTGGATCTCAAATGGTAAAATTTAATGTGTATACTAGAAGAATTTTAGTTAATTAAAGTGTCCCTCAATGATCACATGTTAGATCTTTGTTTTTCAATATTTTTTAACTATCTCTATAAGGTTGTTACTAATACCAAGTTTCTCCTCTATGCGAACAACTTAAAAACCTTTTACATTGTTGCAAATGAATATGACACTATTCTGCTTGAGATTCTTCTCTTGAACTTGGAAAAATGAAGTCATGAAAATAGTCTTATTGTTAGATTCAGTACATCCAAGTGTCTTGTGATCCACTATTTTTTATTTGCATATTGTATTTACCTCTTATCTATTTTTTAATGATCACTATCAGATAATAGGCAATTCAATCTTTTAAACACTTCAATTCATTCGTTGTTTCTCCGCCGTTCTTCGTACTCTTTGCCATGAGCTGTCCACGCTATGCTCAGGACTCGACAGAGGTGTGGCGAAGAAGGGAAGGTGATGGTAGTTTATCGTCCCGCCCTGAAAATGCTGGCTCGCTCAGAGTTACTTTGATGACTCGTGAACCCCTCCCCATGGATTCTTGTTAAATAGCTGTCTCCAATTTCACCCTCTCTTTCTGTATATGAACGGTGGTACGGTACCGATTTCACTTGAGTCATTCGGTCGATGAGGGAAGAGTCGGGACGGAAGGAGAGAATGAGTCGGGGGTAGGTAAATAGTACGAATTAGAATACAAGGAAAAATAAGACTTTCTTTTCTACAAATCAAGTTGGTATCATTTTAATAGGGAGAACACAAGGGATCGATTAGTATTACCTGTGTGAATATCCTATAGCAAATAAGAAACTTGACTTTTTTACTTCTTAATCCTTATTCCTATCCTTATCTTTTATGAACATATCATTTTTGGAGTCAAATTCGGGTCACAGAGGTGAAGGTTTACATTTGATTGGTAACCTTGTGGCAACTCAACAAATGAAGTAGTGGGGATAGCTTCGGTCGAGTAATTTTGATAATGTTAACATAATAAAATTATAAAATACTTAAAAAATTATTTAAAGAAAAATTTATATCGAATAAGAAATAAGATATCAGTTCATTTGCCAGCCGCAGAATTAATCAGAAAAATATCATATTTATGTTCAGCTACACAAACATGTAATTAGTTCAAAATATTATCTATGTAGCTATCATTTATGATTGCAATAATCATATCACTACTACATGAATCACAAAACCAACCGTCAAAAAAGAGGTGCAGAATCCTCCGAACGGCATAGGATGCCTATTTTAAGGACATTTCATGATCACAAATTCCTCCCAAACTCCGCTTCCAACTCCAACTCCGATTCACAGTCCTGCTTCAGACTCGTTTTCATAGCCTGAATGGCTTGTGTGGAAGCAGAAACATACTATTCGTGTCTCACAAGAAGTCTTCTGGAAATCATTAGGGGTAATGTTTCCCAGGGGTTTTCTCCTAGGACACGAATAGTATTTATACCCGACACAGAAGCAGAGGGGTGTAAATTGAAGAGAATTAGCAGGGGCAGAGGCCAAAGCTCGAAGGGGTCCAGGCCTCGGACCATGTGTAGAAGCAGATAAATAGTAGAATTGAGCTCCAGCCAGCGTCTTCAGCACGGGACGACACGCTACCGTTATCTTCCCTTCCTCTCCGCACCACTGCCAAATCACAACTCCATCCGAAACGTGGCTAGCCCACTCGCTCTTTAACATTCACACACAAGCAGGTTCATCTGTAGGAACAGCCGTCACAGACGAAGAGTAGACCGCTCATGTTAACGAGTACGAAGTAACAATGAATAAATTCAAATGTCTAAAAAACTGAATTGCCTATTTTTTTATAGTGATCATTAAAAGATAGATAGGACGTAAATATGATATCCAAAGGAGGAATACTGGCAATAGTTGACCATAAGACACTTGGATAAATTGAATCTAAGATTGTTTTCTTTCATGACTACATTTTTCCAAGTTTAACAGAATAATCTAGCAGAATGGTATCATGTCCATTTACAATAGTGCAAAAGATTTTTAAGTCATCTGCATAAAGGAGAAACTTGGTATTTGTAACAACCCTACAGATATTATTGAAAAAGATTGAACACTACAGGTCCAACCATTGTGATCCTTGAAGGACATTTGAACTAGTTAAATTCTTCTAACGTACTTATTATTAATATTAGTATTTGGGATCTACCTGTTACAAAACTTGAAATTCAATCAAAGAGGAGACCATTAAAGTTGATAGCAGACAGTTTACATAATAATATATAACAAGAGATAAAAGCCTCTAATGGAACTAAATGGTGTATCGACTTGATGTCTTGCTTCAATAATATGTAAAATGGATAGAATGTAATTTATTAAACTGGTTATGGTAAAACAGTCTGCCACAGAACTGTGTTGTTCTTCAGTTAACACATTTTTCAATAAAAAATGATAATCCATGAGAAACTATATTCTTAAATATTCTTGACGTGAGGTTTCATTCGCTTGTCTACCTATAATTAGAAACCAAAAGGCTGTCTTTACTCTTAAATAGAGAAGTAACAAAAATCAAATCCTATGCCTCAGGGTAGATACTTATTGTGAGTTTAAAGTATAGAAGACAATAAATTCACAGATTTCTTGATGTAACAATTTAACCGACAAAGTAACAGGTTGGGTAACCTATTCTTCTGCTCTTCGCAATTAAATAATATGATGTTTCATCATCTCACTTATATGCTAGTGGGTTATTAAATTATTCCATCATTATTAATATTTATTATTGTATCGTATTGTCACATTCAAACAATTATTATTAACTACGCACATTAACCTTTGTGCACTGTTCAACCTATTATCATATTCATATTCTTTGAATGACATCGAGGAAAAACTTCAAATTAAGCCAAATAAATAGTTTACAGGCATTTTACAACTAAACATTTTATGCGTTGATGATGCAAATAATTATTAAGAAGAAATCAATTAATTCGCACTTGTCTAGGTTATAGGATTGACAGTTCCATAATAAGCTATAACCAGCATTTAAAAGGTATCTAGAACGAAAACAATATCAATAAGTATTTTTACTTCTGACCGACGGAGGCAGCGGTTTCGAGGGTTTTCAAATAAAATGATCACTCTATATGTATACTCTAAGGCTTATAGCTTATATCAAGTAGAACTTTATATGATTCTAAATTTAAAACTTAGAGACGGACAGTCTAAACGTCGTTCTAAACGACGGGCCTTAATTATTACGTTAACATTTTTCTAAGCATAGGATAAAAGAGACAATATGTAACAAACAGTAAATACATGAAGATGGGGGGGGAGGGAACACTTACTGCGCAATCGCGGCGGAACATTTGACCGTACAGGATCTTATAAAACTACGATAATTTTGTCCATTTTCATCAGTAAGTCGCGAATTTATTACGCATAATGGTAGTTCCTATCTGTTTCTAAAAATTGTTGACAAAGTTTTGTTTTATAGTTAGCAAAAATAGTATGTTGCGTAGTCGTATTCGACCAATGTTTTGCCTAAATAGGCATCAAAAAATTAGAAGTAATTGTATGATCATATAACAGAACAATAATTATAATTATTATACAATAACAATTAGAACTAAAAGGTCAGAAAAATTATTTAATAACTAAATTTATTGCACAAATGACTATTTCACGCATATTGTTTGGTAAGTGTGAAAGTAATGAAGATGAATTCTTTTAAATTTGAATAAAATACATTAAAAAATTAACTACTATTTTGTGCGTTTTAAATCTATTAGGTAAATATCTTTTGATCACAAATACAGTGAGTTGTGGTCTTATGATGGCAGCAGCAGACATGATACAACAACGTAGTGAACATTGGAAAAAGACTAAGTGCTTATTAAGAAAACATTGCCTGATGGCAGTGTCACCAGAAGAAGAACAGCATAAATTCAACAGTACCATGTCTTCTACTACAGACATATATGTGCATGATTATGTACGAACTAGAAATATGATGAGTGTAGGTTTAATACAGGGCCCTTTCCATCATTGGTTTTATACGGTATTAGATAAAACAATACCTGGTAGGAATGCATTGTCTGTTGCTAAAAAAACATGTCTTGATCAAATAATTGCCAGCCCAACTTGCTTGGGCATATTTTTCATAGGTCTTGGTATTTTGGAATGTCATAAAATTGAAGAAATCTTTGAAGAACTAAGAATAAAGTTGTATGATACTTGGAAGGTATGTGACAAATATTTTTCATTTATAACAGATGTAGTCAATGATTCAAATTTATAATACCATTTCATTCTAAAATGTTATGTACCTTTTAATAGCAATAGAAAGGAAAGTATGTGTATACAGGGTGTTTCCGTTAAGTTATGCCACCATTTTTTAGGCATTTCCGGTAGTGCAATTAAAAAATGTTTCAGACAAAAATTTATCAATACTTTGTTCACTACATGTTCCCATATTCTGAAATCTCAAAAAATGGTTTTTTACGTAAAAAGAATCGAGGTTTTTAACATCATAAGATTGTTACTGATGTTGAGACGAATATAACACATATTATACTATGACCTTGAAATGACCTTGAATTCGAAAATTTTGATATACGTAATTTTAATGAAAAATTATTTCTTACAAAATAAATAAAGTTAAATTAGATGTTCAAACTGCGATTCATCCTCTATAATACAGAGTTCCGCTCTTTGCATTAGATTTTTCGTTGTCGCCATAATTAAGGCGACAACATTATTAATTGCTGTGTCGTATATAACGGATTGCAAAAATCTTGAGTTTTTACGTAAAAAAGCATTTTTTGAGATTTCAGAATATGGAAATATGTAGTCAACAAAGTACTGATAAATTTTTGTCTGAAACATTTTTTAATCGCACTACCGGAAATGCCTAAAAATTGGTGGCATAACTTAACGGAAACACCCTGTAGATACACATTGCAGTATTTATATAGTATAATGTACTTAAAAGAATTAATTTGTTAAATATTAGAGGTGTACAAAAGTTTGTTTTTTTATTTTGTTTTATTTACATGTAAAATAAATGCTACAAATCAATTTTCAAACTGTATTTCCTCATTACATATAACTTTCTGCTAACTCTCTGGTAAGATGCTGATTCTTTTGTGAAAAAAATAGATCAGTTTACAAACTACCTACAGACAATGAAATCTGACAATGAAATATCACTAAAACTTTTGTACACTTAATATGACAGATTCAAATTGTCTAGAATTAAATTTTGTTCATTTACTCTAATTTCTAAGTGTTAGAAGCATAGTAAAATATTCTGAACAAAAGAACTTATTTAAAAAACACATAGTTATACTGTATTTATATCTAAAAACGATTCAAATTATATTCAAAAGTTTTGTGTATCTAATTCCTAAAAGCACTTTATTTTAGTTTCATGATTTCATTGACTTGTGAGAAACTGTAATTTCCTCACCAAAAAGAGCAAAAATAACAAACTTTTGTTTTTAAGGTCGATTGTTGTTTTTGGCCTCCAACACAATGCGTTAATTTCTTCTTTATACCCTTCCGGTACAGAGTGTTATATATAAATTTTATGACAATGATATATGATATTTTCCTGTCATACATAAAATATGTAAGTATTACTTACTCACTGTTAATTGTAATATTTCAATTGATTATACTTATTACTTTTTTCTTATAGGATGTTCAGTATAAGTGACGGAAAATTTCTAGTTTAAATTATTTTAACAATTCTAGATACATATTTTATTATTATACATTAGTAAAACATTATATAAAAAGATTTTTTTTGTAAGATATTGTATGTATGTGCATTATTGCACAACTTTCTTATCAAGTTGTAAACTGATCGGTATTCTTTATATTTCGTCGCGACTAAATGATAACATCAAACACATTAGCTCGGTTGCATAGCGAGTAATAACAATCAAGATAAAGGAGAACAACAAAAATATATTTTGTATATATGTATATAGAGTAACATAGTACACTAAGTATTACGTCTCTATAAAGTTTCGAAATTTTTCGATCTCGTTAATTCAAATGGATTTTATCAATATTTTATCAAGCTTAATATGTATATGCAATTTTCATTTGGTACGATCTGAAGAAATTTTTATTTCCGTCTTATCGTAATAAGCATCCATCAGAAAGGAAGTTGTTTATTATAGTGACATCTTTTGTTTGATATTTGGCGACAATGGGATTACAGAAGTCTCTTAAGCCGCCAGTCGCCAACGAACAAACATCGATTGTTGGAATATAAATTCAAACAATAAATTGAAAAAATAAGTAAATACTTTAGCAGATGTCTGTAATTTGTATGCTCTTTTAAAATAGCTTTCATAAAATGTTGCATTATAACAAAAGTTAAATTATTATATCCAAGCAGTAGTAATAACAAGACATATATGAAAAATTAGTGTTTTAATAGGATATACTATTTTATAGACATACGTAAGTATTAAATAAAATATTGGAATTTGTAGGAACTGTTAAGTAATATTGTACCTTTATTTTCATTTTAGTAAAATTGCCAAAAGTGATTGAAAAATACAAGTTTCTTGTAATAACTTAAAAGTAGTTTTTTCAATATGTGATAAAAAATAAAGAAATGACAGTTTATGTGAAAACCATCTTTTTATAGAAATTAATTTTGGGAATTTATATATACATATCTTATGTATATCAAAATTTAATCAAATTAAGTCAGAAAACATGAATTTAAGAAAAATCTTTTAAAGTTTCATATTAGTATTTCTCATTCAGAACGTGATATATAGTTCTTTTCTACAATGTAATTTTCTCGATTGTTTAAATTCCAAAGAATCATTTTATTATAATATATGTACACTTACAATTTTTCAAATCTGTGAAATATTCCCTTTAAAAGAAGTATCTATCAATATTTCAATATTAAGAGAATTTAATAAAGAAGATATTTACTTGTAACATATGAAATATGAAAACAATTTGGCTTGTTACAATTCCTTTTGTATTTGACTCTTTTGTTTGTAACTGTTTCTATAAAAACAGATAGTTAATAATATTACTTGTATAATATTGGCAAGCCATTTTATACTTAATCTAACATTATTTATATAATAAGGTAATATTAATGAAATGATCGATTGTCTGCTACCTGCGTGTAAAAAGATTCCTTCTTCAAGTACCTTTTACTTTACGTGACAAATTATTTAAAATTATTACAATCGTAATTTTTACATTAAGAAAGAAATTATTCTTATACTTTCTATTTGTAGTTATAAATATTATGAAATTGTATGGTGCATAATAGTGTATGCTATAAAACAATGAAGAGCGAGATCAAAAATATAAACGTGATACATATAATAAAAAATTACTGCATTTTAAAATTCTATATTTTACTTCATTATCCATGGTTAAATTCTTTGCGAAATGGAGGTAGATCCAAAACTCGGGCAGTACCAAGAATCATTAATGCTAAAAAAAAGTACATATAAATTGTAACAATTTTAATTTTAAATATTTATAGTTAAATCTCTTTTGTGTTAGATTAATATAAGCTGAAACTTAATTTATATAAAATATAAATTAATTTAAAATATAACTTAATTTATATAAAATATAAATTAAGTAAGTGTTAAGCAAAATTTAAAAATAAAAAACTTAAACCCAAACTCAAACATGGATTAATTAAAAGAAATGCATCTAATATTACAAAATGTAAATAAAGATCGAATATATATCGGCTGAATTAAATAAAAAATTAATTACAGAAAATGTTTATAGTGAAAAATATAAAAGATGTTCCACTATGATTCAACAACAAAAAAATGTTTAAGAATAATTTAATTTTTCAATAGAGAAAAATACGAAAATATCATATTACCGCTTCCGATTGAATACATTATAGATTTTCCAAAACTATTTTGAAATTTCTTCGTATGATAAGAAACATATAAGCCGGACCCAATAAGACCACAACCGCTAAAAACTCTACATCCAAAACAATCTCGATTTCGATTTTTAATGATACTGGTCACAGTACCCGATGTTTCTACCATTTTTGTTTTCCGACTACGATTGAATATTTTCAGAAAGTCTACGATAAAAAGTTTTGATATGATAATTCAACAATGACTATTTACAACATATTGTGATCGTCATCGCCATGTTTGTTTAAAATTCATCCAACTATGTTCTATATAGGCTGCATTCCGAAATTAGCTAACAGCGCTGAAAGTGCTGCAAATGCGTTCTGAATTCCAAAGTAGCATACTTATTTTATTGAACTGTCAATATTTTAGTACTACCTTTTCACATAAGTCGATTCTAAAGAATTACTCATTTTCAGCTGTTTCTAACCCATGTGAAATAGCTCACACTAGTAACAAATTTTAATAAAATATAAGTCAAAAAATTGCTCTTTAATTGCCCATAATTGCATATCAATTACTTTTAATTGCTCACTTTTAGTTTTCGAGATATTTTCAAAAAATTTTTGTGGGCATTTAGGAACTTTTATGTGTTGGCAACAGTCATTCCATATCACAAAACTTCTAAAGTAATCCACAAAACGATCTAACGAGACTACAAAAAATTTGCTCTTGGCTTAGAATTAATTGCTCAACCTTTAATAAGCAACAATTAGGTCAATAAACAGCAAATTTTATAAATAAAAATTTGAAACTGAAATCTAGTAATTTCCAAGTGCGCACGCGCATATTTTCAGTAACATTAATCAGATCGTAGGTTCGCATTGACATGAAAACTCAAAAACTTGCTCCACCACATTGCGCAGTGACTTAAATAATTGCTCTTTAATTGCTCCTTACTGTCCTGTAATTAATTTTAAATGCTTACTCGTAATTTTATAAAATTGTCCTTTATTGCTCTGTAATTAGTTTTAATTGCTCGTCTCTCGTTTTCGAGAAATCTGTAAAAGAAGCATCGTGCTATTCGCACCGATGCGAAGTTGGTTGCACGTGTCAGCTGCTAAGTTACACGACGCATAAAACTTGTCGTATCTCAATAGATGACGGCTTACACAAATGCTCTTTATTTGCTTCTTGCTGCCTTGTAATTAACTGTAATTACTCACTCGTAGTTTTCGAAAAATCTGTACAAAAATCATCGTGCTATTTACATGAGTTTTATAAACTGAGTTCCTCACTGTACGACAGATGGCGCTGCAGTAAGAATTCCTCAAATCTGAACAGTAAATTAGGTCTTGTAAGATCTTCCTTCGTGTAAGATGGTGAGCATAAATTTGAACAATTAAAATCTAACAATTATAGAACAATCATAAAAATTAATCACATTAAAACTACATGATATGTTTTATTAATTGTGATAGAAGTAACATGTAGTAATAGTTATAATAAAAGAAACCAAAATCAATAAATTATACATGTAATATTGTTGTAGAGGTTATAAGAGAATGTTTATTATTTAACACGCGGTTTAAAATAAGAAATGTTAATTTTAATAATGTCAACTTTGTAAAATAGAAATATTTTATTCTAGTGATTACAAAAATGAAACAGTGTGAAATTGAAAGCATATCTTATTTTGATGTTCGCAGACGAAAGGTACATCGAGTTTTGGTAAACGGCGAAATAAGACTCATACATTGTGCAGACGATGTGGTCGTAGCTCTTATCACATTCAGAAATCACAATGTGCACAGTGTGGATACCCTAAGAAGAAGATGAGATCATGTAAGTTGATTATTTTTTTAAATATAATTGAAAGTACCTATGTACTTACTTTTGTGTATAGGATATATGAAAAGTAATAGATAATGTTTTTATGAGTAAAAACTTGTCATAAACTTGTTTATGACATTGAACATTAATGTTAGATTTACGAATGCATCAATTTAACACAAGAAATTTTTAAAGTTAATACAACAATTAAAAAATATAAAGTTATGAAACACGTGAAAATAAAAGTTCCTTTTTTTCTTCAATCTTGTTTTTTCTCACTTGCTTCATATTTTATACTTTGAACCTTTAAGTGGAAACAAAGATGAAACAATATATTGATCCTTGAAAATATACCTGATTTACAATAAATACTTTTGTCATATGTGAGACATAATAAACACTTCGAACCTATTACAAAAATAGAAATAGAAATTTTAACAAATAAAACATAAAGAACAGTTTATATAATTGTATATATTTGAATAAATTTACAATTCGTACTTATAATTAACTTTTATGTCAATAACTGGGTATGTAGGTGCCTGTTTCCCCATTTTTTTAAGGGACCACAATTTTAGTTATTGACATAAAAATTAATTTGAAGCAATGTTCCCTTGTTGGATTTGTGAAAAAGAAACAGTTCTACTTGATAATAGAAAGAAATATTAATGTATTATCAGAATATGAATATTTAACAGGACTTCTTTCAAAAATCAGACAATGATCAGTAAATTAAAAAGAGATTGATAAACAAATCTAAGGTATGTTCAATGAGTTGAGGTGTCAGATGTAAATAGAATTGTCACATCTTAAAGTATTTATATGAAAGGGGCAGCAATCATAACTATGAGCTGGCAATGATTATCAAACATTAGTCAGTTAATATTAAGGATTAGTTTGTAACATCATCTAAAAAGCGTCAAGTTATACAAGCTGTAAAATGTATACATTTCAATATTTTAAGTAGTGATAGAAGACCGCAAATGGGTTACAAATTGTCCTCTAACATAGTATCCAATCCGTTTCCATTTTGCAATAATAATGCTTTAAAATTAATATGTCTCTATGGTAAATTAATAGTTTGAGGATTTTGTAATTTTACATATACGTTGAGGAAGAGCAACAAAAGAAAAAAGTCTTAATACATTTTGTTGTATTTCTTTTACGGTTTAACATTTATAAAACTTTAAAACTTTAAAAATGGATATGAATGTATGTAATACATACAGATGAAGCTTAAACCAAAAAACTGCCAGTAGTCCACTGTTCTAGATGACCGAGCAGCCTAGAAAGTAGGGATTGTTACAGTAGGAGTCTTATTCAAGAAATTGTGTCTATAGGGTCTTAATACATGTTGAGAGCCTTCCAAAACAGACACAACTTTCACCAACAATCAAATCAGATGCTCTAGATCGGAGATTCTCAAACTTATTTAGTCTACCGCCCCTTTTTTACATAAAGAATTACTCAGCACCCCCCTCTCCTCTGAAAATACCCTACAACCTAATAAAAAAAATGCTGCAAATAATAAACATTATATTCAAATATTAAAATAAAATCATTTATTCAAACATTTAACAGTTAACAGTTAACAATTAACAATAGTAAAATGGAAACCAGAAATAACATTTAATGGGAAGGATGAATCTGATGAATTTCTATCAATTTGTTAATATTTGGCTCTATCTTCGTCAGTAACATTCTTAAATCACCGCGATCAGTTATTTGCAGTCGGTTTCTTTCTTTAGTCAACAAATTTGTAACTGCACTGAACCCATGTTCTACTAGATATGATGAAAGAAATGCAATTAAAAACTTTTGTACAATGGCATATAATCTAGGATAAAGTGTAGGTATCTTAGGTAGATTTGGTAGCTGCCTTTGAATTTAAATTTAAATTCCTCGTTTGTTATTAATTCTATCAGTTCTTCTTGTAATTTTGGAGGTTCTTCCGCATTAGTACTTGAAAAGGGATCCAAAACCCAATCAGGTATGTCCATACTAAGAATATCTTCAAATCGCTTATTGAAGTCAGAATGGAGAATCTCCAAGTGCTGGCAATAGATAAACAAGTCTTCATCTTGTTTTTCTAATGCAGATAAATTTGGAAACTGACTGAATTCCCCACGTCCTAAGTTTCGTTTGTACAGAAGAAATTTCGTCAAAAACGCGGAAATGACCGCTTTTGTCTTGATTAAGTTCAGTTCATCGCCTTGAAGCTGCAGATTTGTTTCATTAAATTTATTAAATAAATCTGTCAAATAAGCTATATCATTTTTAGAGTTAATCAAATTGACTCGTAAAGTATTATCATAGTTTTCGAGGAATTCTAATACAGATTCAAAGACTTTGTAAAACCGATTCAAACATGCACCTTTCGATAGCCAACGAACTTCCATGTAACGCAGTAAGCGATTGAAGTCTTCATTGTTTTCAATACAAAGTTGTTTAAACAGTCTGTCATTCAACGAATTGCTCCTGATTTTGTTTATTAGTTTAATGATATGATGTAATGGCTTATTTAGACGTTCACTCAGATTTTTAGCAACTAAATGTTGACGATGAATGACACAGTGTACAGCGAATACATATGGTGCTGCTTTTTTTAAATATGCAAGAAAACCCGTGTAACGCCCTACCATCGCTGGAACACCATCAATAGCGACGGACAAGATATTACTCAGAGGAAAATCCTTTTCTTTAAGGAACTCTTCCAATGTATGAAATATCGATACTCCTTTAGTATTAGTTTGCAAATTTTCAGCAAATAATAATTCTTGATAAATTGTTTCTTCTTTTATGAATCGCACATATGTTAAAAGTAAAGCTTCATTTCCTGGCAAAGTTGACTGATCAAGTTGTATAGAAAATTTTTTAGCCATTTTGAGCCATTTCGTCAATTTTTCTTTGCACAGTATTATTGCTTAAAGAAATTTTCTTGGTAATATCAGACGCTGGTTTATGTAGCATAGTACGTACTACCTCACTAATAGCCGGTAAAATTAGTTCTTCGCCAATAGTGTGCGGTTTTCCAGATTTAGCAATTAGTAACGAAATGTTATAAGAAGCACGTAATCCATCGTTATCTTGTTTGTAAGCTACTGAAAAGAGTTTTTCCAATGTTAGCTGTCTAAAAAAGGTTTCTTTAAGTGTTTCAAATTTTTCAAAGACTTGAAACTTAAGTGTTTCAAAATTGAGAAATCCTTATTTCTCTTATCAAGATGAATTTTTGTCAAATGTTCTTATAATCTTGAAGGCTCCATAGCTTCATTTGAAAAAACTTTTTTGCAAATTAGACACATCGGTATATACCGTTTGTAGGCGACTGTATTGTCTACATTTGTTTTAGATTCAGCCATAATATTATCTATAAAAAAAATGGTATTGATTCGTTTATTAATCATAACAAAAATGATAAAATTGGTAAGTGACATAACAATTTATATAATTGAAAAAGTATAAGTATTTCAATTCAAATCATTTTCATTTATTAGAACCAAAATGGGTATACTATTATACAGTGGTTTTTACGAAAAACTTGAATAGTAATGAGACTAATAAACTGGATTTTTACATTCGAGATAATATGCGTTCGATATTAAACTGTGCAATAACAAACTAAAATCAAGAAATAATTAACTTAAAAAATACATCAATATGCAATTTAAAATCAGTTATTTATAGTTTGATACAGTATCAATAATTTTTTTTACGATTTCGTTCTCTTATTTTCCTTAACATTTTAATAAAAGTTTGATAAATATATTAATTATACCCTTTAAACAGTATTGTACCGACGAGCCTGCTATTATTTTGCAATTAGCAAGCACTAGACTAGAAGACACAAACGTATGGCGAATGTGTAAAAGAAACTGTATAAGTATACTCACGTGTACCTTGCTGTTTTATTAAAATTATTTTCAATAATCATGTTAAAATTCGTAGTCTATATTATAATTACAATTGAAAAATGTATCCTTTGATTCATAAAATAAACTTCAAACTTTAAATTACAAAATTATATTCATATATTTCACAAAATAAACTTAAAACAAACTCAAATATATTGAGATATTTAAGGGTTTGCGTTTGAATCCATTTAAAAATATTGGTAAGCGTTAATCAATGCGGGTGATGTTTTTAACACTATAAACCTGTTAAATTTTATTATACAATAATAATTATTAAAACTGTTAAAGAAAATAAATGATTTTTTAGCTTCAAATAGACTTATACTACTTTCAATAAGAACATATTATAAGAAATAAAAACAAATGGAAATTTAAGTCCATATTTTCATAGACATTGGCTTTACTGAAGTGGATTTTTTAATATAAAGAATAATAATTAAAATTAAAACATGTAAATACACGAATAATCAAGTTTATTAAGAATTAATAAGAATGTATTTTGTTTCTCAAAATCCACCATTTCCCCAAAAAAATGAAAAAGGAATATCCGACCTTCCTCAGCAATATGATTCTTGCACACTTTCACACATTTGCAATCCTTATTTTCGAATTTCTTTGCAGGAATAATATTTCCAGTTTTTGTATAATATTTTTCACCTCTATTTCTTTTGACTTTCCTCGTCTTCTGGTTATTATTTTCATAATGTGATTGAAAATTAGTAATGTCGTCTTCGTTAGTGGTTGAATCTGTTAATTCTAAAATTCTAATCCTTTTCTTAGTTTGGAACAATCTTGAATTAATACTGCTCAAACTGCTTTCATTATCTGAATCACAATTTCGTCTTTTCTTTCTAATATTCATGAGTCTTATTTTTATAATAAAAAAAATTCCAATATTCCCGCAAAAGAATTTATTACTCTTACTTACCAACATCACTATCAAACCAAATTGGGACAGTATCGTCTTTTTGATAGGTATGTGAACTCATTGTAATAACTATATGAAATATTATTTATCTAAAACTTTGATTCTCCGCACTGATAACAATTATATTTAAATAATGCTCACGTTGCAATCGATTAGTATAAGAAACATAAACTAAACAGTAGAACTTGCGAAAGAATACTAAACAAAATTAGTGAAATTACTTCTCACCACATCATCATGGTAATAATACCGTTATCTTGTTTACGATGTTATTTTTAAGGCACTAGCTAATATCTGCTAAAGGACAGTGCACACTGAAGTCGTAATAATCAATAATAATTGCAATTAGAAAGTTGTTTTAACTATGATTATTAAAAATGAACTTATTCCACTTCCAAAAAAGAATTTTTGCGATAACATTTTATAGCTAAAATTCTTTTGATTATTTTATCAAGAAATCGTGCTCCATTCAATGTATGATTATAAATATAAAAAGAGGATGTCTATGCCTTACTAAAATTACCGTTAACTCATTTTTTTCCAAAAGTGGACTTATACCACTTTCAAAAATAACGGCTCATTTAAATTTCATTCCATTATCTGCAACGCAAAATTCTACTCTATCTAATAAAGTCCGATGCATAGCTTGAATTAAAGAAGTCCTTTCTACGTTTCTACAAGTGTGATTTACGCATTGTTTTAGATGTTCAATACTATTTACGGGTCTTCCATAAACAACGTTCATATGGTTTCTGTGTCTATTATGACAAATGTCTTTTCAATTGACTCGTGACGATTTTTAAATGCACGGTCAATAATAAGGCAAGTCATTGAATTCGTCTGAATATCGTCTGCAAAATTACGGAGTTCAAATTAAATGATTTCGTTTAAAAACATCACGTTGACCTTAATTTTTTGCTAAAAACAAATTTTTTTTAAATTGTTATTTTTAGCTGGTTAAACAGTGACTAACATTTGTACGAAACATTCTTTCCTCAGACTATCGGAAGTGGTTGAAAAACCGTGGGGACTGATTTATGATATGTTGTACCCAGTATGCAACTACTACATATTATTATCTAAAAGGGTCTAGCCGGATAAGGAGGTCAAAAGTACTCCTAAACCAAATTCGACTTGCGATGTGTCATTCGATAGCTTATCACAAAGAACTGGTTTGTGCCAATTTTCAACCCTCTCTCTTAATCTGAGGTAGTAATGGGGGTAAATAGAAAATCACGTCTTTTGGAAATTCGACAAAAAATCAAAGAGATTTCAGACATCAAAAGATACATTATGTAGAATTTTTTGAGATTTTTAAAACAATGATTAAAGCCGTGAAAAATAAAAAACGCAAAAAAAATGTCAAAATATGCGGATTTCGCATTGAAGCAATCGCGGAACTACAATCATATTTTTACAATAAATGTATATAGTTATTACTAGTATGCTTGTCTTTTTTCAAATTTGTCAGTTTGGTAGGTTTGTAATTAAAAAAATTAAAAATCGAAAAATTCCAGGTTTTAAAAACATCACGACTAATTTCCAAAAAAGATGAATTTTGGTTTAGGGGCATTTTTGACGCCCTTATCCGGCTAAGCTCTTTATAAATAAGTGCAATAATACCTTTAAAAAGATTAAATCAGAATGCAGTTTACATGACATTCTTAATTTCTTTATGCCCAAAAATTTACTATAACTAATAAATACTATTGTATTTGTTATTAGATAATTGGTCAATAAAAGCTAAAAGGAGGAAGACCACTGGTACTGGCCGTATGCGTTACTTGAAAATTGTTCGTCGTAAATTCAAGTAAGTTTAATATTAAACACAACACACAGTTGCTTAAATAATGTCGATCATTCGAAAAGTATTTATTTATATGTACTTTGACAAAGAGAGAATTGTTTAAAAGACACTATTAGTTTATACATTAATATAGTTTATACAAGTAACTTTATTAATTATCGTTTATATTTTTTAGGAATGGATTCAGGGAAGGTTTACCAAAACCAAAAACTGTTTCAACTAAATAACCTTAAATTTGGTCATTGAGTTATACATTTATAAGACTTTGACTTTCAATAAAAATTTAAAAAACTGTAAATTATTTTGTATATAGTGTAGTTTCATTCGAAGCATGGGAACTAGACTTCGATATAAGCACATTTTCCTTGTAGCTAAAAAATGTGACGGAAAAGAAACAAAAATACTGATAGTTTATTTTTCGAGACAATTAATTTTAATTTGTTAACTTATTTTAACACGTTCTGTGCCCAAATGAAACTGACGCTTCATTTGAAAATTGCCAGCCATGCAGCTCATCGTTAACTGAACACAGGTGTTTCACGCGATGCCGCGTGGACAGCAACTTGCGAAGTTTTGGAAGTGTTCCAAAAACGGTACACGTGGCACGAAATGTGTTAAGAACTTGAGATAATATGTGTACAAAAATATACAAATATGTAAAGTATCTACAAATGTATGTATACTAAATGTTCAATTCCATATAAAAAAGGTTCAAATTTTAAGAGGTCACATAACACACTTATTCTTAAAATAATGTTTCAATGGTATATACAGTATGTCTGTTGTGTTATCTGGAAACGTATAAATATCTCGAAAATTATGCATGACACTGAAAAATATTTCAGACAAATGTATAGTACTAAGGGGGACACATCGTGATGCTTAATATTTGATTTTACATTGACCTTGGAAAGCCTTCTCATGGTTACGTTTAATTTTTTAAATTACACTTTTTATTCGATATTTTTGTAACTGACGTCAGCTACAATGCGTAGACGAGTATACAGAATACACTGAACATTCAATGCTTTTTTTGTCTCACGTGTTTGCAGCTCTAGAGCCCCATTGCCATTTTCATGTTATGCTCTCAACGTTATCGGCTTTGCATGAAATAAAAATGCAGCAGTGTAAGCGGTAAGAATAACAATTATAATACCGATCTGAAATTAAATACAATGTGTGCCGAAAGATTAGTCTATTAGATTAGATAATTAGATTATTACAAATTGATATAACCACCGGCGAAATATAAGACATACTTTGGCAATGATAATATACTAGTTCGATCGAAAGCCACAGTTCAGGTTTAGGCGCGAGCCTTTATCGGGACTGGTAGTCGGTTTCCTTTGCTGTCGGCCGCGGAGATAATTGATACACGATAGCAGAAGCAAAAATAAAAAGTCTCGCTTGATCGTTGATGCTTGAGCTCGAAGCCCGAAATCAATGACGTCATAAAAGACAAGCGTAGCAATTAGGGATTAAGATTAAGAAAAATTGAAATTTCTTATTTGTAAACGGATTTTTACGCGAGTAACGCCAATCGATTGTGTTCAGTTGGAATCCCGATAGACTGAAGAATACAAGGTCTACTATTTAATTAGCAATGTATTTCAGTAGGTTACAACACTTCAAGATTTGCAAGCTGGACTGATAAAGATTCAGAGTGCAGAAGAGTACAAAAGAGAATCTACCTCTTGAGTTTACAGACATATACAGGGTGTTCAAAAAAAACCATTCAATATTTATATAGTATATAGGATACATTGTACTGAGTAAAAAAGCTTTAGTAAACATAGGTCGAAAGGTTAACCGTTTCTGAGATATAAACATTTTTGTTTGCTAGTATCATGATTGACTTATTACTGAATTTTCGATGTTTACAGAAGATTTTCCACGTGTCCACCTTCCATTTCTACACACGCTTGGTATCTTCGTTTTACAGAGTCGCGAACTCTCGAAAATTCTACATTTCTGTCGAATTGTTTGACAAGCATGGTGGATTCGGTTACATAATTCTTCTAAATCATTTATCGGCGAGGAATACACTAGGCTTTTTAAATATCCCCATAAAAAGAAGTCCAAAGGGTTTAAATCGTGGGATCGAGGAGGCCATGCAACTGGTCCACCACATCCAATCCACCTTTGACCGAACACCATGTTTAAGTGGTCTCTCACATTACGCACAAAATGAGGTGGTGCCCCATCATGCATGCACCACATCGATAATCTTTCTGCCAAAGGCATATCATCCAAGTACTGAGGTAATGTATTCACCAAGAAGTTGAAATAAGCAGCACCTGAAAGCCAATTTGGGAGTATTACAGGGCCAATAAGGCGATCTCCCACAATGCCCATCCAAACATTTAACGAGAAATGGTGTTAGTGATTTGTTTGAATAAATGCATGAGGATTCTCTTCCGTCCATACGTGATTATTATGGAAATTCGGATTCACAGCACATTTTGTGAGTAGCCACTGTGAAAATTCTGTTCTTGCTTGATAGTCCGGTAGAGTGAGGGCTTGTGCCCGTTGGATATGGTATGGATAGAGTAACTGCTCGTGAAGCGTCCTCCAGACCAGAGTAGTACCGATTCCTGTGGCATGGGATATTCTTCTTACGCTGGTTCCGGGATTTTGTTCTACAATCCTTAAAATACCATTCTCCGTATTGGGTGTCGATACAGATCTAGGTCTGCCAGAGTTTCGATGGCAAGGTGTAAGTGAGCCTGTTTCACAAAGAAATGTTGGTGAAGTTTTTGAAACAGCATGTGAAAGGGAACCCTTCGATTAGGAAATTTTTCCGCGTAAAGACGTACAGATAAAGCACTTCCATTAGCACGGCCATACATAAAATGCACATCTGCCATTTCTTCATTCGAATAATACGCTGACATTTTCACGATACTTTGTAACTGTGTAATATCTACAATCGCCGATTCACAACTGACTGATTCTTAATGAAATCTACTGTCGGCACTTGAATAAGAACATTCAGAACGCGGTTTGTAAACGCTAAAGTAATCATCGCATGCGATAGAAGCAAGTAAGTCAATCATGATACTAGCAAACAAAAATGTTTATATCTCAGAAACGGTTGACCTTTCGACCTTTGTTTACTAAAGCTTTTTTACTCAGTACAGTGTATCCTATATACCATATAAATATTGAATGGTTTTTTTTTTAACACCCTGTATATAAAGTCTAGGTTTTGGTGAGGAATAGTCCTGTCAAATTTTGATCTTCGACAAGAAGCGGTATGAGCGGTACGAGTCACTCGCGAAATATTTCGAGTGGAAACTCTGGTTTGATCTGCAAAACTAAATCAGTTTAATAAAAATTACTTTTCGAGTTTATGTAACTTGAATGTAAAAGATGATATACTTACAAGTTTTACACTTTCTACATTCTTGATACCAGCCTTTAAAAAACAATTAAAACAAGTTCATGATGATTTCCTATTAATTTACTTACAAACAATAACAGTAAACGAATTTTAGTTATCTCTTTATATATGTGGCGAATTATTTCCAATTCGTTTTTCCTTCCGGTTTGGTCTGCGTTAGGTCTGGGTATATACAAAATAAGAGGAGACGCTGCTAAAAATACATTAATTTAATATATTTATTTTTTAATTATAATAATTAATAATTAAATTTTTGCCCTCGTTCCACCCTCTTACCCCCCGGTCTGGACCACGGTTGCTGCCGCGACTCCGACCGCGGCTTCTCCCATACTTCCACTTGCGGATTTTCTTTTTAAAGTCCCAGAACTGTAATATGAAACATAGACACATGTTATTCACGAAGTTCTTTTCTTCCCTTGGGGGCTTGTGCTAGCGAGAGACGACGTGGACACTGGATGGTGTGTGGAAAAACACGCTTGAAGGTGGAAACCACACAGTTCAGTTAGGCAACTGACTGGGCTGTGAGGTGCCAGTCGCCTTCTTCTAATACCCGTCTTCAAGGTGGAAGAGCTTGCACCACCGATTGTCTATTTCATGGTTGCCATACGCGGTAGACTCTAAATATTCCTAATCGCTTCTGAATGATTACTTGGCATTTCTCTACTTTAAGATACAAGGCAAAGGCGTGGATGGAACTTGGCTTCCATCCATGTCTTTGCCTCTCTAGTTTAAAATCACTGTACTATTGTCGAGTTGCCATTTCTTAATTTCTTTTCTTGAAATTTGTTCCTCGTCTTTGGTGAGGAAGTCACCTCTACTTCTCTTGATAGAAGCATGTGACCAACCGTGGAATCGTCGGCCGGTGGAGTGTGTTCTCCCCTTGGGGATCTGTACTAGGAGGGACGCCACGGGCACGGTAGGGTGTGTGGAAAGACACACTCGACTGTGGAAACTATACGATTCCACCTTTTGGACATTCTCCTTGTCAGCCTACCGGAATCAGGCCTACTTCAGTAGCCCCTGTGTGGTAGCAGGGAGTCAATGGACAACTGACTGAATCGTGTAGTGTCGTACGCCTCTCCGACCTACCGGCCTTCTAGGTGGTAGAGTTCGCACCATCGCTCGTCTATTTCACGGTTGCATTAGCAGTCGAGTCTAATTTAGTCAAATACTTTCTAATGATAACTCAACAATTCCCTACTTTAAGATGCCAGCTAAAGGCATGCATGGAACTTGGCTTCCATTCATGTCTTTGGCTGGTTAGTTTATGATTTTTATAAAGGGAGATCGATGGAACTTTGGTTCCAAAACCAGAACCAAAGTTCTGGTTTTAGCAGTCGCTCAGGCGGCAAACTCGCGCTCTCATTGGCCGGTGTTTTTTGTTAATAACTCGTTAACGAAGCCTCATCTTACATTTTTGCTAAGGAAAAAGTTGTTTCAAATCACCCCCTGAATCACCCCTTTTAAGGAACTGCGACATTTTTGTTACACCCTGTATTTTGTGCTAGATCTAAAGATAGGCTTAGTTTGTAACTTGTTTCTTTTGTTGATGGTCTATTATCTCTTGTTAATTTTTGCGGAAGCTCCCTCAATTATTGGTGTATTTCTCTGGATACTCTTCGGTTTCTTCGATAGTTTTCTCTTTACTCTTTATCTGAAGATCACTGATCGCATCCGCATCTGAATTGCATCCGTCGAGGGATATGAGTGTTTCCTTCTTAGAAGATTTTTTTATATGTTTTTAAAGGGAGATCTGTGGAATATTGATTTCATCTATTTCTCTGTGTACTTGCTCTCGTAGTAACTTCCTTGTGGTAAAACCACCGACCAGATAATAATAGACCTAACATTCAATGGAATTTTGTGTCTCAGGTCAAACTGCCTTACCGATGCATAGTTTGAGGATAGAATTAGGCGACCTCTACTCATGAATAACGTTCACTTGGAGAACTACTCTAACCTGTGGTGAAATATGGAATAGTGGGTGTGCTTACGTGCATCTATGTGATTTCTCAGAATAGAGTCGAATTTGACAGTTCATTCAATATAAAAAAGGAGTTTTGGCCACCCACGCTTTAGCTCACATACTATGTGTTTCGAATTAAAACATTGACAGGAAATTAAAACATCAGTCAACAAAGTCACGTCGTTGCTTTTGTCTCCACATTATGTATAAATATAAATAATATATATATATGAAAGTATAATATGTTCTTTTACATAAGAATAATAAACTAACTAATTAAGAAGACCATGAAAAACAAGTTCCAACTTAAATAATTAAATAGCGTCAACGTATTTTAAGAGAGAGTTTGGGACGGTTAGCCGAACGAGAACGTGTCTTTGAGGGATTTATGATAGGGTAATAGGGTCTTAGTCTGCCTGTGGCTGATTGAAGGTGCATGAGATTAAACAGTCCCGTTGGTGACTGATGGCTGATGGCTACGTTTGGCCTCCCAGCTATCGGGTGTTGTGTGACTGTTTCGAAGAAGAGCGAGTGTTTAAAGAAGACAAGCGGCCCGACACCGTATTGCTAAAGAATGGAATGGAATCCCTGTTCCTAAAGGATCTGGCCACGGAGTGGGGAAGGCTATACCTTTTGGTAACAGGACTGTGATGAACCCCACGGCACTTACCTCAGAACCGTCGTCTAAGGAACACATTTCTTATTCTTCGTATTTTTCTGACAAATAAATTTCAATACAATTTCTTACAAATTTATCCAAACAAATTGAATCAGAGGACCATATCTAAATTTTAAAATCGTTTATTATTTTAAACAATAATCTAACGGATTTTTTCCAGTTCTGTTTAAAAGATCAGAGCGTTATTTATAGCAAGTCATCTTGCGATTAAATAATTCAAACCTTACGAGTATTAAGAAAGTTAAATATATTTTTATAGATATTCTCTAGAAGAATATAGAAAAAAATATAGAATCTCGTATCAAAAATATCAGTGACCTTGAAATCTCGTAAAAAGAATGGCTGGGAAAAATTCTTTCCATTATTAAATTACATTGTGTAATAATAAACAGGACAAGTACATAGGTGCTCTCATTTAGCTTGTTTATATACTATAATTATTATGTTTATTTATTACTATTTAGATAAGATTATGTTTACAGAAAATAATTAAAGGGTGACATGACTTGAAACTTTATAAAGATTGCAAATTAAAGTAAGTTATTATACAACTATGACAACATATAACAAATATTGTTTCTTAGTACCATGATATTTTTTAGTTATATACATTAATATATATACATTAAGAAGTTTTTATAGTTTAATAATTCAAAACAGCACCTAGCAAGGCATCAAAAGGAATATTCGTGAGAGAATCTATTACATGAAATTGCACACCTATTTTCTTTTCATGAATTTCTAATTCAATATTTGTCTGACCTAAACTTAATATTGGAGCATTAGGTGAAATTCCTTTTAGTGATACAGGATTTGGATCTATTATATTGTAATAATTCAAACTGGAGACCTTGATTAGAGAAATAGAAGCTCCGGAATGAACTAAAAGTTTTAAAATTTTACCGCCGGAATTTGATTGATTTGATTCGAACAGCACGTATATTAATTCATTGGTACTAAAAGAGTTGAAAATCGTTATGTGAGGAATTTCTGGAATTGATGAGTGATTTGGTTGATACTGTTTGTTGTTGTGCGTGAATTCAATTCGTTTGCAATTGGAGGATGGGATGGTTGAAAAGCATTGCGAAAATTTTCTTCTTGAAAATTTACATTTCGTTTCCTGAGAGGCAAATTATTAGTTGAATGTTGACTTTGAGTCTGACGTCTAGAATTATTATATTCCCGTTTCCTACATTCATTTATTGTACATATGTCCAAGGTTTCTGCAATAATTGTATTGTTTTATAGCTTGAGGGACATTAGTTCTTTGAGCTAAATTGAAATTAGTGCTCGAATTTCGATATTGTAAAGAATTGCGAGTAATATGTTGAAAATGTATAGATTTAGGCGTATGATGAGTAATTTGTGATTTCCTATTTTTGTAGCATTCATGAGTGGAATGATTAGTTTTATGGCAAATTTTACAACCTTGCGTTGGATTACTATATTGTAAATGTAATGCTTTTTCTTCTCCTACAGCAGCAGTAAACGCTTGACTAATTGTTTTAAAATCTCGATACAGCAACATCTGCGAAATTTGTGAATGCGTGTGATAAATAAATCTGTTTAGGGTAATATCGTTTATCATAGACAATCTACCCACGAGTGCATCATCCATTGATTCTGATGAGTAAAGCATACCTCAAATTCTCGAGGTTAATTCTTCCAGTCTTTGATAAAATTGTGTTACATTTTCATGGCGTTCCTGTCTCATGCTATTCAGTTCTTCTAAAGCTGATCTAGGCTTTTTCTGTCTTGATATCAATTTAACAATAATTATGAAATCTCGGGCCATGTTGTTCGATTACAATGCACATCAATTTGTTCTCGTGCTTTACCCTTAATCTTACTTTTTACGAAAATTAGAAGCGGATGAAATTGGAAAGGTTTGGTTAATTCAAAAGCTGAATCAACTTGTTTTACAAAGCTTCGTAGTTTATACCTATCACCGTCAAAGGTGTCTGGTATTAATTTAATTAAAAACTCTAATGGAAGAGTTGAAGAACTACTTTGTGACTCTTGAGTTATGCTAGTAGTAGTAGAGGTAGTACCGTTCTCCATTGTAATTCAAGGAAGGAAATAGAATAAGATTTGGATAATTGAAGTTAGGAATTGGAAACGATTTACTGTAAAATATCTGGATGATACTTACGATGCGACTCCTCCGACGTTGTTTCCACCGCTGGTGCTGATCCTTTGATACGGTCCAATTCTTCCAATTAAAATTAGCAATTATAACCAGTGAGGAGATTCGTTCCGTGATTTCAACTGGATGTATAATTGTTGTACACGATCCCACTTCTGACACCAAAATTTTTATGTTGGGAACCCGGCGAGTGAAATACTCCGATAATATTATAATAAATATATTTCGGGACTTGCACGGATTTACAATTACAAGGAATTTAGACTCGAACACGTCTGAGTACACCGTAGGTACAGGATTACAAATGAAAATTGTCTTAACTAGCTGATGAGTTCGGAATGAGCCCTTTTTACAATTTCACGACGCCTTATATCTAGGTGTTGCGGTGGGGAAAGGATGACCCTAGCCCTTAGTTACATGATGACTAATTCAGTTTTCTCCAGGAGTTTGGACTCTGATATTGTCAGTCAATACAGGGCTGACGCAGTTGTTTTCTTTTGTTATCTTTTAAGTGAGTTAGTAATACTAAATAGTTACCTAAGTTGGTCATCCAACAAGACGATTTTCGCGGACGAGACAAAGGTTCACATATATTACCGCTTTAAAACAAAATTGTCATTTCAATTTTTGAAATGACAAAAATCTTTTAAATTATATTTGCACCTTATCTGGTATACCTCCTAAATTATATAAATATAATTAAAACAAAAAAAATAATCAGCAATAAAACATATAAACTATTTACATAAACTACCATTCTTTAATTATCTTATAATAAAAGTATACGCATAAAAGAATGCATTTATTAATTAAGTAAAATATTAGTAAAAAAATATTATTTTTCTTCAATTCTTCTGACTGCTTACTGGGTTAAACAGCTGACATCAATGGAATCTGGAAAATATTAAAATTACGGTATGATAGTTTATGTATAAGTGTAATTTATTACATGTTACATACAGGTTTTGTATTTCATGTTCAATTTTTTGCAAAGCAAATTCACCCTTTTGCATATCAAATTGTTTTAAATCATTTTTTCTTAAACATTAGGAATAAAATTAAAATTAGATGTAAATTTATTTTTAAGGAAGTTAAAATATGTTTGTAATGTAAAGATACATACAAAAATAGTAAAAATGCTTCTTTAATAACATTACATGTTAGTGACACCTTATTTTGAAAGACTTTCAAAGGCAGACAGTTGATGCTATTCCACCGCTAATGAGTTTACAATAAGGACTCAGAGGAAGATTATACCCTTATAGTGCCTGAATAGCTTTAATGGTTAAGATTTTAAATCTTGTATGTTTTCTCTGTCCATGACTTTGAATGACCTTAAATAATTATAGCCACTAAACTTTTAATGAAAAGGACTATCACTGTAGGTGTTTAAAAAGGCATGGTTCCATTTTAAAAAATAGAGCTAACCTTAACATCTTTAAAAAAATTACAAAAAAAGAACAAAAATTCTTTTAGTATTGTATCAGCTCCACTGAACCATTCAACTTTTTCCTTGAGACATTTAATGTATTTTAAAAAACAACAAAGATATTTGAGGTGCAAATGTTAAGTGACTCATCTTGTACATACCTGATAAATGAAGAATAGGTATTTACTGCAATTACGCTGAACATATACCTATGTAATCTTTGCTCTGTATCTTTGCTCAATACAACTGGCTTTTTGTATGTCGCTGTTCATTTTATGTAATGTATCCTATTGCTGATGCTATTGGAAAAAGCTCTAAGAGGCTCTATTCAAGTCCTCTGAACTTCAGTCTTTGCATTTCTTCTTTCACTTTTCCTAAAAAAGATAAGTTTTATATTTACTTTTACAATTCAGTATGACCTACGTGATTTACTGCAGTTTTAAATTACCAAACTTGATTTTTTACTGTTCTCCACTGTTCTCTGATATTTTCCAATATTTTGTACTGACACGCTTTATTCATCATGTATCGCTAAGTCACATTTAAAAAATCTTCCAATGATTGCATTGGTTAAAAGTTAAAAATGACAACTACTGATGTTCATTAACATGGGATATTCGTAGTAATGCTCAGTAACAGATTGCGAAAACGTGTGTGTATTGTAACTAACGCAGCGCGCCGCGTAACAATACGAGAACTAAAACGCAACTTCAGCGCTGTGCAGCTGCGCTCCCCTCTCCCCCAGTTTAGCAGTGCAATCAGGTGCAATATGCATACGTACATAAGTACGAAAACGAATCCGAAAAGGTTTGTGGTAATTTGTTAAATGATTTTAGAATTGTTAACTACATAGTTATTAAATCACTTTAGGAAACGATCGTTGCGTTAAAAGGAAATCTGACTTAAACGACGAGGGCCTATTGCTATTAAAGACTGGCCCAGTGGGCTTTTCTGGCGTAGAAACTCGAAGAAATGTCGATACGGACGGTGGCTTACCGTCTCTTGCAAAATGGTCGGGCTCTACTGCATTCTGTTCGAAATACCGAGTGTTTCTACTCTAATTGTCATCCAAGGAGTTACCACGACAAAATACACGTTGTGCAAGTAGGTAAGTTAAAAGATCGAATTTGTTCCATGCGTATAATCGCAGTGACAAAGGACCTTGGCATGACCAACCATCAAAACAGAGCTCCGAGATCTTCAACAATAAACGATGAATTTAACCTTGTCAACTTTATAATTCATATCTTGCTTTTGAATAAATTTTATTCGAGAGTTATTTTTGTTAGTTTTGTAATTCATATATTTGAATAGGCATTATAAGTTACCTAATTATAATGTGTTCTTAGTAGACATCATACAATGTAAAGTCTGTTTTTATTAATTTGTATGTTTGTTTTAAATATAGGCAAATCCCAGGGCTGTCTGCCCCAGGGTAACACTAATGTATCCACAACAGGAAAACACCTTTGTTACCTGGGAACCCATGCACGACGTATATTTGTTGATAATATCTTAAAAAGAGTCACCAATACAGTAGCAGCTGACTTACGTAGACGTGCTGCCAGCAGATTAGCTTTTGGAGATTCTGCACCATTTTTTGCTTTGGTTGGCGTGTCATTGGCTTCTGGCACTGGAATTTTGACAAAAGAGGATGAACTAGAAGGTGTTTGCTGGGAAATTCGGGTAAATTTTAGATTTTTTTTATTTTCCTCTAAATTTGATTTTGATTAATGATTTACTTTATAATAAATAGAGCATAAACAATTATGCGTGTTTATTATAGGAAGCTATATCAAAACTGCAATGGAACACTCCACAAAATGATAAAAACTATGAAATACTTCAAGATAAAGATAAAAGTTTCACTTTGAATGATTTTGTAATTGGTCCTGTTATTGCCAAAGGATGTTCTGCAGTTGTTTATGCAACAAGATTCAGTAATTCTCTATCTACCAAAGGCAAAAATGAAATAAGTATTGATGATAAAACAGATATAAGTACATTTCCATTGGCACTGAAAATGATGTTCAATTATGATACTGAATCAAATGCACTTTCCATCTTGAGATCTATGTATAGGGAAACTGTACCTGCTAGAAAACATTTGAGACATGAAGAAATGGCTGATTGGGAATTGAAGATAGCACAAAGGAAAGTGGAACTGCCCCCACATTCAAACATTGTAGCAATGTATTATGCTTTCGCTGATAGAGTACCAGTTCTGCCTGGTTCATGGAAAATGTATCCTGATGCCTTGCCTACACGCATTAATCCTCATGGATCTGGAAGGAATATGAGTTTATTTTTGTTAATGAAACGGTCACTATTTGATTAAAAGTTACAAATTCTGTAAGTATATTATAAGATATAATTGTCTCATACTTGTTACTTTTTTTTACAGATATGACGTTACGTTAAAACAATACTTGATTGACCATAACTTGAGCACTAGAGAATCAATATTACTACTTGCTCAATTACTTGAGGGTGTTTCTCATATGAATGCTCATGGTATTGCACATCGGTAAGTCAATATTTTTCACATGTCTGAAATATACAGTATATTAAGTATCAGTTATGCTAACTAAATTCATCTCTCTCTCTCTCTTTCTCTCTTTTTTTGTTGAAAAACAGAGATTTGAAGAGTGACAATATTTTACTAGACTTGTCAGAAAAGACAGATAATTGCCCGTCTCTAGTAATCACCGATTTCGGATGCTGTTTAGCAGATAAAAGTCACGGATTATATTTACCTTATAATACACATGATATTGATAAAGGAGGCAATGTCGCGTTAATGGCGCCAGAAGTTATTACAGCCGAACCAGGTCCATTTACTAGCATTAATTACACTAAAGCTGATTTATGGACTGTTGGCACTATAGCTTTTGAAATATTTGGTATGAAGAATCCATTTCATTGTGATAATAAAGAAATAACACCTCTTAAAAACTATAACTATAAAGAGGTGGATCTTCCGCTTTTACCAAGAGATGTACCAACGGTTATTTCTGCCTTAATAAAAAATATGTTGTCCAGAAATTTACATCAGGTATTAAAACACGACTGAAACGCACTGTTTAAAAAATTTATGAATTCTATAAAGTACTTTGGATTTCAGAGACTTGATACGATAATAGCAGCAACTATAATGCAATTATATTTATGGGCTCCTAGCGCTTGGTTCAACAACGAAGGAAAATTGCCATCGAGTAATGAGGTACGTAAAATAGTCGAATTAATCTTCGAATGGTCGATCGTCTAGCAATGATACGTGAACCTGGACGTTCAATCAGTTTCGACCCATAGTAAGATTTTCGTAATACGATTTCGTAATAATGAATCCTTAAGTAACGTTAAAACAAAATAAATATAGAAGAAATATGTATAATCGTTCTTTATTTACTGTGTGCATAATTCGTGAATTTTACATATGTTTTCCAACTTTTAGCAATATAAATTTGTAGGAAACCTATTATTATTGCCAATACACACAGCTATTTCGAACGTTTTCGAAATTCTGTGTAGAACATAGATAATGAAAATAATCTAAAATAGATTCGAGCAGAAAAGTAAAGAAATACAATACCCACTGAATTCGAAAAAAATATATTACTATACAGTCAAAAGTAATTTGGAATCGGCCGGACGAGCGTTAGATATTGTTACGATTTTGCAAATTCGTATTTACACTACATGTATATAATTTTTCGGTGATCATCTGTTTTTTCATTCCTGCTACACGCAATAATAGAACCTGAACATAGTATTCATATTGTTCACAATAGTATATGTAAATATTTATTCCATTTAGTTTCATATTTATAACATTTTGCTGTTGTTAACAGGTGATGCAGTGGCTTCTATGTTTGACGACGAAAGTACTTTGCGAAGGACACAGTTCTATAATAGAAAAAGAAAAGCTATATAACGTTAGGAAGAATTCCTATCAAAGATCACTTTCGACAAAATCTTGTGGAAGACGCACTATGCCAGAATATCAATTAATAGCAAATTTTCTTGGTAGAGTTTCACTTGGCAATATTAGAACTGCCTTGAAATGGATGCAGAAGAATTTATAACAGTGTTTTATGACAAATTGTTTATAGAAGTACATCAACATAATACAAAGTATTTATATCTTATATCAGAAGGCAAAATTGTTCTTTAATCTTTTCTAAACAAACAAATGTGGCTTTAGCAGATTATTGTTATCACTATCAATTTATTTTTCTTAATTAATTTAGTTTTGATACTGTAGAAGAAACACAAAAGAGTCATTTTTCTGTACACAGGGTGTTAACAAGAGTGGGAAACATTATTACAGTTTAGGTCGTAGCATAAATAATTATAAAATACATTAATGTACGCTTAAATTCTAATAGGATCAGGGATTCGCATTGTAATTCTTGCGTAACAAGTAGCAATTTTGTTTGAGGAACACACTTGATTCAACAAGGAAAAAGAATGGATCTAGTGAAAGCAAGCAAGAAAGACCTAGAATTATAAATAGTGGCGGTCGAAACACATGTTACAGTGGTGTTGGGCCATTGGAATTTAAATGTGCATTACTATACAATATTTTATTCTATCGCACCCTTTATAGAGATATTTATGTATAAGCAAATACAAAATACAAGATATCATTTAACTAAAAATCTAAGAGTTATCGGATATGTAGGTAAATGACATTTTTTCTTTAATTTGATCTTTGCAACCTATTCTGTGAAAGTAACCTACATTTTTTATTACATCTTACATATACAATGTGGGTGAGAAAATTTCGACACAGTTCACGCTTACAGTTGACTACTTTTGTGATTCATGTGCCTTATAATTGAATGCAGTATTGTGAAAATATTTATTTTAACAACTTTATCGTATTGGTTTTATTTATCCATAAAGCTGATATCGATAAATATTTCGTTTACATAGGGAGTAATCTTTCACATTTGACAAAGATGGCTCGCATTATATTGTTAAATAGCGCTCAATATCGAATTGTAAATGTTTCTTTGAAATGTATAAATTAATAGTAAAATAGAAATAAAATTTAAAAGTGTATAAACGTTTGAAAATAAAGCTTGTACATAACGTTTGTAGAATTGCATTTTCATGTTAAGTGGTTTTTCTGGGCTTTCCGCATATTTGCATTTTGTATTTAATTTCTTCGAAATCTACATTTTTCGCTACAGCTAGATTTTCCAAGTATATTAAGTATTCATCGTAAGATAAAGCTCTTTTTCGAAATTTGAAAAAGGCAAGTCCAGTATCGGTTGTAGTAAATGTAACCATATCGAGTATTCGTGCGGATATTAGCCACTTGTCACTCTGCGATAACGGTAGAAGATGTACGCTTTGTTTAGAAGAAATCGGATCCATTTGGCAATATGCTATTAAAATAATATAAAAATATATAAATTTTTATAACAAGTTGTGATTAAAAATACTTGATACTTGATATCTGCAATTCTCTACTTTATTTTAAATTACTTTGTGCTTTACCTTCAAACATCTCTTTAAATGGAATAACTTCGGGTTCTTTTTTTCTAGGAAGTAAATCCTCCATTATTTCCTTTTGTGTTTGAGTAACATAATCATATATTACAATTTTTTGTAGAAAGGTAATTATTTTACTGGAAACATAAACATTTGAAGATTTGACAAGTTACATTCAAATATTAATTTTAACACGAAATTTATTAAGCATTAATACCGTGTGGTAACAGTTATAATGATATAAATTCCAGAGATTACACTAAAAAGTATGAAATCTCATTTTCATCAAGGCTTGAATCACAACTTCTTTAAATGTTTTTGTACGAATATTTGTTCCACGAAAAGAAGACTTGATTTGAGCAGAAATATTGTATATAAGAAAATCAAGTTAGTGAATAGATTAAATTGTAATTACATAAATTTTAGTTTTATTATTTTGCTTTGTTACGTTCTTTATTATTCAATTTTTTTAAATAATGATAGAAGACCGCTTGAAGATATAGACATTCCTGCTTTGGTACTTTTCCTTAAAAAACATCAAGAAATTATCTGCGTCAACCTAGCAAGTAATAATATTTCAAATAGTGGTTTCATAAATCTACTTGATCATTTGCGTGTAAGAGAAAGTTTTCTTGGAAACAGAAATCTCTTTTTTCACTATATATCTATTTTCACAATGTTTTTTGTATTAGTTGTACAAAAATATTCGAGACTTGGATTTGCAGAACAATAATATTATGGAGAATGGAATTCAATATTTATTAGAAGTGGCTGAAGATATAGAAATCAAGAGTCTCAATTTAAAATCAAATAAATTTGGAGTTAAAGTGATTAAAATTATCAGAATTGTATTCACTTGAACTACCAAGTTCTAATTAAATAATTCTTTTAGGCTGCACAAGAAGTAGCACTTTTTTTATTGAAAAATAAACATATATTGCATTTAAATGTATCAGAAGTAAATCAAACTGCTTCTAGTTTAATATATTTCATGATGGTTTTGAGTTCAGAACAAGAAGACTCTAACGTTACTTTAAAGAGTTTGGATATCAGCCGTCCTAATCCAGGGTGCATGTATTACTTTGACTCTGTTCATTTTGCAAATATCATTGGTCATATGCTCAAAGTAAGTAGATATTGTGTTTTCTTATTTCACATTTTTATTTCATGTTAATTAGAAGTTTTTTCTCTCAGTATAACATCAGTCTGTCAGCATTACACTTGCAAAAGTATAATTTTAGTTGCCATGATATTGAAAGTATGATGTCTAATGCAAAGTACAATAATACATTGCATCTATTAGATCTTAGCTGCAATAATATAGGAGATCATGGATTAAACCACCTTGGAAATTGGTTAACAAAAAGACCTGCTTTGAAAATCCTTATTTTAAATAGAAACATTATAACTGATCATGGTGCACGGTATTATAAACATTATGGTGTAGTAGTACAGAAAGTTGACAAGTAGTAATATAAGGGTTATAGTAGTAACTCCTTACAGAGAATTAAGCATAGCCCTTCCTTTTTCGAGGCTCCTATCACTTGATATCTCTTATAATAAAATCACTGATGAAGGTATGATAAATGTTTTAAACACATTAAAAAAGAGTCCTTGTATACGACAGTTGAAAATATTTGGTAACTGCATTGGTCATCCATCTGCAAAAGTAAGTATTATCATAGTAATGATACAATAAGCATTGCCTGTATTTTATAATAATTTGCAGATCATTAAACGTATGTTAGAATCTCAAGTTTTAAATCAAGAAAACATAGATGTGAAGCCATATAGAATTGACCACAAATGGTATTTTGCAAGATATCAAGATGATCGCTGTAAAAAAGAGCATTACGATATCCCATATGTCCTCTTTTCTCAAGTGCCGACTATTTCTATAAAAGAGATTCGTCCTAAAAAAACATATTATAAATACATACATTTGAAATCAAGTGAAATGAAATTACAACATGTATGTTATTACTATAATCTTTTTTTTTGACAAACTGACTGAAAAATTTTTTATTTTAGTCAACTATGACTATTACATTGGGAAAGGATTGCAAATGTTGTTACTGTTTAAAATGCAAAGGCAACAGTAAGTGTGTAATTTTCAGTTAATATTGCTTGTTCATTTCATTCTAGTTTAATTGGTATTTTATGTTTCAGCTTTGCGTTATGATTCATTGCATGGAGATATTCAACCAAATGCTTGTTCTTGTTGTAAGTGCAAAGATAGTGAAAGCAGCGAATGGTATGTAGATAAGTCAATCAGAGATACAGTCATATCTCCACCTGATCCTATGAAAAATATTATGTACATTATGAAGCGTGTGAATTCAGAAACTCAGGAGAATATTCTAAAATGGATTAATATTAACGAGAATACTTTGAAAGAAGATTTAAAAACTGCTGGTATTTATTTATGAACTTATATTATTTTTCTTAAGTACAAATCACTTATATTGCAATGATATATACTATTTTTTAATTTAATATGAAGAACTAAATGTAACTGAAGAAAGTTCATCTGAGGATATAGTCTCGTGCAGCTGCTCATGGATACAGTTGAGTGTACCTACTTTGAAAAAACACTTGGAGGAAGTTTCTTCAAAAGATCTACTCATTATACCTAAGAACAATTTTATTTGGAATGCAAGAAATATACATAGAAGCATCAAAACAGAAATTTTTCAATCACAATATTGCGATACTTTATAATCGATGTACAATTCTGAGGAAAAAGTAAAGATAAGAAAATAAAACTCTAATACTCTTTGAAAATATTGCTTTATTAATAATCATCTGTAATCAAATTACAACGCAATATTTGGTATTTGGTCCAAAGTAGTCATAAAAAATATAAAAATAAAAAATTGAATGAACTTCTATGTCTTAAATTCTTCAAGTTTTTACTGATTGAGGTTCCTGGGTTTTAATTTCTTTCTTGTTACTTCTTGTATTACGTTGACCATTAATTAAAAATGCTTGTTTTTTTTCTTCTTCAATCTTTTCTATTTTTTCTGATGACGTTTGGTTAATATCTATTTGGCGTGGTACCTTATTAGTTTGTTGGAGATTGTTTGCCTTAGAAGCTACGGAACTATTTAAAACATCATCTTCACTTTTTAAATTGTTTTGTATGGACCTGTATCCTGATTGGAGTGAAGTAGCTCCATGGAAGACTTGAGGATAAGCATTGATCATGATACCATTTGGTGCATATATATTATTTAAAAAGTCTGTATCAGAATATGGGCTAACAACTGGAACAGTATCCATTCCTTGAACAAGTATCTTCTGATAAATTTTTTGATGATTATGAATGGGGTGGTTACCAGGTGGAGCTGGAATTTTTACATGGACATGAGTACTGGTTCTAGATTGTAATCCTGCCTTTTCCTGTAAATAAAAAGGTATTAAGATATAGTATTACAAGTAATAAAATCTACATTTTATGGTAGTATGAATTAGAAAAACATACTTATATATAGTTTAAAGTTTAAAATATAAAGCTCACCTGTTGTGTGATATAAGAAGTCATCTTTGTATCCTGTGGTATTATCAGAGAGGATATAGGAAATGATGATGAATAAGATGTAACAGGTAATATCTTCATGGTTTCCATACTAGGTTCACTCAAGAATGCTACATTGTTCTGACAAGTACATGGACTGATAATGCCATGTAAAGGATTGCCACAAAAAGTTGATGGAATTTGTACAACAGGAGCAAATTGTGCTGGTCCTAGTTCAGCATCTAGTCCCAAAGGATTACAAGGAGTGGCAATAATATGTTCACGATAGGTGGGTGTGGCTGACAGTACAGACAGAGTTTCCTGTGGCTGTAGCAGAGGTTGTGGAGCAAACTCCATAGCTTGTTCAAAGCGCTCAGGTTTAGGTGCATCTATAGAGGGTTTTACCTCTACCACAGGAGGTAAAGTTGGTTTGGGTTTTGGTTGTGGCTGTGGTTTTGAATTAAGTTGATTAATATTGGACTGGGGAATTGATTGAATCATGTTTATTGATGGACTGGCTTGAGCACAAGGCTGTGGAGTTGGTTGTACAATTTGCAAAGTTTGGAATGGTTGGATAACAGGTTGAGGAACAACTATACTTGCCTGAGGGACTTGAGAAATAGATTGAACAACATTAAGAGTTTGAACTTGTTGAGGTGCAGTTTGAGCATGTAAGATCAGTGGATCCTTCTGAACCACAGCTTGATTTTCCTTGCAAGAAATTAGTGTTGGTTTTGAGGATTCTGGCTTTATATGAACACAGAAAGTAGCAGCTGACTTTTTCACTCTGTCTTTGTTTTCGTTAGTCTCTTTAATGTCATCAGTCAATAATTTTTTCTCTATGGTCTTAGGTGTTGGGTTGGCCTGAGTTAAGGCAATGACCAGCAAAATAACCGCAAAACAGTTCTTAATTTTCATGATTGCGGATACCACGACTTCGAAAAGAGAACTGAGTATACATCGATTGAATATCATTTTTATAGAGATTTCTCAGAATCAAATTCTTTCCATGGCTCCCACCACAAATACTGTATTGAGTGCGTAAGCATCAAGAAATAGGACATTGCTGACATTGCCGATTGCAAAAATTCGTTAAATGCCCGCGTGTTGTACCGATAGTATTTTCGTAAACAACATAATTGTGTATAATACTTATACCTCGATTAGTCAGCCAGACTAACCCAAGTCCATTTGTTATTTTTCAGGAAAGTTGGAAAACAAATGCGATTATCTATTTCTTAACATAGTATTTGAAATAGTTTATACTATTAAATTTCCTTCATTTATAACGTAACTTCACTGAATTCCTATTATTCTAATCAAATGAAGAAAAAGCAATAAAATCCTGTAAAAAGCTTTATTTTTAAAAAAATGGACTTGGATTAGTCTCGCTTTGAGGTACAAATATATTAAAAGAAAATTTTCAAGCTGAAAAGTACTAGAAGAATAACTATATCATTTAAAATAAAGATATAGTGCTTTTGTACATATACATATGTAATCATTTTTGTATAGATTAATATTTTTCCATTAATTTAATAATAAACATTTATCACTTGCAACCTTTATCTAGTATTGTAAAAAATATATTTAAAAATGCACATATCGATACGTGTATATCGTAATTTAAGGTATGTAATTATACAAATAAAGATTATTTTTGAAAGAAGTACAATAGGTATGAAAAATAAAAAGCATATAGAAATAACAAATGAAGTACATTGTAAATGTTTTGTTAGTAACTGATTCAAATTATTATAAAAGAAAAGAAAGCTGTTTTGAATTTCACAAGCATTCATATGTATGTTTCTTGCAACATATATCGCAATTTTTATTATCGTTTTCTGCACAATATGCAATACTGCAACTTTAGTTTTGTGTAATGATTCGAAACTCAGTTGCAGAATATTGAATTCAAAAATTGTGTTTTGAACTGTGTGCGTGCGCTCACCGAAGCAAAGAAAGTCATACACGTATACGCGATGAACGAGAGAGATAAACTGTTTCGCAAATTACGCTTTACGTCTCGACACTTGCATAAATGAATTTTTCGCGGGTACAGAACCTACGGGTAGACTTCACCACAAGGTGGTCTGATCCGTTTAAACTCCAATAAACACTACACGTTGAGAAAAATGTAAAATTACAAACTGTAAGCATGAAACAGACTCTGTTGTAAACTAACAAGATGGCTGCCGAAGTGACATTTTTGCAAATATCTCACGATTTAATGGTTTTTTCACTCATAGCACATCAGACCACCCTTCTTTGAATTAGCACAATATTGTGAAAATGCGATTTTCCTCAATTTAACACTTCTTGAAGGCGTAAAGTGTAATATTCGTTGTGCACCCGATTTGACAGAAAAATAGTTCAACGATTTGCCGTTAGAAGCGTTGATGGTATATCTCAATCAATTTGGTCATATTACCATCAGCATCGATGAAAATACAGATCAGCCGGTAAATGTAATCTAGAATTTGACATCTGAATGGCGTATTCATCGAATACACGATTCAGACACAAGAAAGGCTTAGTTGCCAAAATGTATTGAAAGTTGCTCACGCTGTTGCCACATATATGTATGTACATGTTACAATTCTGCCCATCAGGAAAACTTGAACGAATCTAGCTCCAGCCGAGATTTTGATTCTTACTAATAAGGGAACATCGCGAGGTGAAAATCTCTGATTTTGATGAAACTTTGCAGGACACGTATTTTTTTTTATTGGTTCTAATTCATGTAAAGGATGTGAAAACCACCCCCAAAGTTGAGGGTGAAAAACATATTTCGTTTAATATCTCCAAAAGTAGTGCGTGTGGCAAAATGGTATACATGGGGCGATTGTGTATCTTTGAACGACGAATCCACCTATGTAAACAGTTTTTAAAAATATCAATTTATTTAAAACATATATTAAAAAATAGTATATTGTCGTTGTTTTCACTGACTACGCACTGATCGATCGTTTTGCAAATTTGTATGCAAATACTATGAACCAAAACACAAAATACGGCTAAAATAGAATTTTGAATTTTTACGTTATAAACAAAATAATAACATTCCTAGTTAGACTACATTTTGTACGAAATTGGGCCCTGAAACGAGTGGTTTTACGAAAAACATATATCCCTATAATGCTTTTGTCATTATATTATAATATATGTTGTTTATTGCACTCGTTGCAAACAGTACAAGAGGTACAGTGTGAGTTACCCTTGCATCGATGAAAATGTAGCAAGTAAAGGTGGTTTACAAATCATTATCCTTCAATAGTTATTATCTACTATTGAATATTGGAACAATTGGAATTGTTCGTAAATTGTAGTTTAATCCACTAATTTTACATGAAAGTAGCTTATCTGAATGAGAATTAGGCATTTACTCATAATTTGCAGGTGCCGGGTTTGAATCTCGTGGTAGCTTTTTTTTTTCAATTTTTATTTCAAATAATTCTAATTTTCGTATACCTTTTCACAGATTACAATTGGACCACTCCACTCAATTAACCAATTTATTATTAACATTAACAATTTATTATTAATATTAACAATTTATTACCACTTTTGTCAGTTCGAAGGTCACTTACTACCATATAGTATATTATGAGTAAAAGTGTTATTCAAATTTGGATCAGATCGGATCCAAAAAATAGTAAATGGACTCGACATTGTACAAAACATTATAAGAACATATGTTTTTCGTAAAGCCACTTGTTTCAGGACCCAATTTCACATAAATTGTAGTCTAACTAGGAATGTTGTTATTTTGTTTATAACGTAAAAATACAAAATTCTATTTTAGCTATATTTTGTATTTTGGTTCATAGTATTTGCATACAAATTTGCAAAACGATCGACCAGCATGTAGTTAACCCTTAAATGCGCAACATCTCCAATTTAAACAAAAAATCATGTACATTATTTATATAATAATTGGCGTGCATAAATGGTTTAAAGGTTCTCTTAGAAGTTTAAACTGATTAATTTTAATAAGGTACTTTTAGTCTACAATTCATTTTGCATCAGTCTTTTGATTTTAGAAGGCATTTTATAGGTGATTCATATGTGCAACAATTTACATTAAAAGGTTAAAAAGTATGAATGAATGAATAAATAGTACGAATTTAATGAATTGTTTATTCTATATATAAAAGTTTTACAATTTAACGCATTAATATGTATGTGCCCATAATTATGAAAGTGGTCTAAGTCGTATATTTCTTATTTTGGGATATTGAAAGGATTACATTTGAATAAATTAGAAAATATGTCTATATTATGTAACATTGTAATTTAGAATTTTATTAGTCTGGATTAATGAAAATTTATCATGAATGTGAAATTTTGTGTGAATCTCATGCGAAAATGTTGTTTTTAAAGTTTGAATTGACTTAAACTACTTTCATAATTATGGGCACATATGTATTGTTTCATTCGTAATACTCTTTCTTTCTCGCTCGCACCGTCCTCTTCTATATTCTAAACAAAATATCGGCTCAAGACGTATTCAGTAGAGATTTACTGATGGATAGAATTATAATTGATGTGGCTACAACGTGACAGAACTTTCCTATGATGCGATTTGACAATTATACCTTCCCACTTCTCATTTGTAATTCAACAAGATAACGCTAGATGCCACATTATCAAATGTCTCATGTATAAATTATATGTTTTCAGTAATGCCCATTTCTTCGCAACAACACTTCGATCGATTCGGAGTAGGCCCCGAAGGAGTCTGCCCCCTTAATTGTACACCCTACGATGTGTATGAATATGTATCTATGTATGCATGTATATATTGTACGTGCATATATATTCACTACTTTGAAAACGTACATTTGTACTTTATTGAAATACGTGTGAGATACACGTAACAAAAGATAAAACGACGTTTATAACTTATTGTTTACATATTAACGAGTAAATCCTTACACCCATGATAAATCCTTATCACCTCGGAAAGATGACGCATACGTGCCGTTGCAGGCGAAATTCAGTGTAGTAGTAGCGGCGATTTTTCACGAGTATCTCGGAAACTAAAGCTGATCGCCCAGTATATGTATAGGAAAAAGTTGTTCAAAATATTATCCTTTATAATATATTTGAAGGTTATCAAAATTGGTGAGGGCGTCACACATCGACAGGTTCATCTTACTTTCAAGTCGTAGTAAATCCTATTGTATTATATTGGTATATTAATATGAATTTTTAATTTTATATAACTTTGTTCAAAGAATAATATCAGTAAATTATTATTTAAGAACAAAACTTCCAATCAGCAGAGTGGCGCAGTGGAAGCGTGCTGGGCCCATAACCCAGAGGTCCGTGGATCGAAACCACGCTCTGCTAAATTAAACTGAAATATTGATATTGGTATTTTTTTTTACTCTTTATTTGATCATTTTTTTTACTCATATTTCTCGTATAGAATTATACAGGATGACATACATAACTATCATAATCAAATTTCGAGAATTTCCTTAAATTGTATAGAAAAATGTGTTAAATAAAAATTGAATTAAATAATAATTGCGGCAAAGAATTTGAATTTTTTTCAGAGATATGAGTATTAACTTTTGCTCTTGAAACGAGGCTATAATATTTCTGTGTATGAGAAATGAATTTATTTTGTGCATCATAGTGATAGATTATGCATTTAATTACAATAATAATATTATTTTTTGAATAATCACAATAATAATTAAATTTTCTTATAAATACACTTTCAACTAACGAAGTAAATTTGCATTTATTTTCGCTGGAATGTTCTTTTGTGATAAACTTCTTCATTTTACGAATTTTCTATGAATACTATAACTTGTTATGCAAATTAAAAACATGTTAGTAGGAAGGGTATAGCCGAATAAGGAGGTCAAAAGTGCCCCCAAACCAAATTCGACTTGCGATGAGCTAACTAAAAAAACTTGGCATAAATCGTCTTTTTCTTTTGTCCTCAAGATCGAGGAAACGGCCAAGCGAAATTTATGGCTTTATAATTTTCTGGACTTTCTCAACCCAACTTTTTGCAGGCTCAAGTAACGAAAATTAATAGAAAGCGAAAATGAATGTTCTAAGAGTCTTTTACAACAGAACAGTTGCGTGTTCAGCGAAATTTGGGAAACAGATGTTTGAGGAAACTCCAAGTTATCTAATTCACCGTGTCCAGGCTTTGCTGTTATTTTAAAGATGCTATTATGTACAGTTCTTAGATTTCCATATGCCTTATTTTCTGAGTACATCTGTTAACCATGTAAAAACATGTTCGAAAGTTAATCTCACAAACACACACTACATATTTAAAGACGTTTACAATTCATTTCCTGTTCTATCTCTCGTTTTTTATTTCAACATTCATACGCAATCTAGTACGAAAGATTTTGAATTTCGCTGTACTTATCGAACAGCGATACTATGATATCTTATTGCTATATTCAAGTAATAATAAACTATGTATGTGCATAGAGGGCGAATACCGTAACAGTAGAAATTGGTATAAATTAACAGAATCCCATCGCCCCGCTACTGAACTTATACAAAAAATATATTCTATGTGTATATACATGCATAGATAAGTGCTATACGTATATAGATTGGATAATTAGATATTAAGATATACAGATAAAATCAGTGATCGTCAGTTATGTCAAGTTGATTTGTATACATTGTTGTGCTGTAACCTCGTCTGCGTTTGTTTGAACTCGTGCATCATGTGATAAATGATACTGTTTACTTAATTGTTTGATTGTTTGGTTGTTTATTCGTAATTATTACTCAATGGGAATTAAGTAAATCATCTCTTAAGATGGTCTACTAGTTTACGGCTTATTTAAAACAGAAAGAATATCATTGATATTGAACGAAGTTTGATAATAAATAATGAATTAATTCTTTAATAGAATCGGGGACGCAAAGTGTAGAAGATATGTACTAGAGCATTTGTTAGTAAACTTGCAATGGCTCTAAAGGTTGACTATTGACAAAACCATTCTTTTGTATCATACAAACCTGTATATCTCAAAATAGAGTTTAACCTCAAAATGAGTTACAATAAAAAAGTATCATATTTCTACAACCCAGATGTTGGGAATTTTCATTATGGTCCTGGGCATCCAATGAAACCTCATAGACTCTCTGTAATTCACAGTTTAGTACTCAATTATGGATTACACAAGAAGATGCAGATCTACCGTCCATACCGTGCTAGTACTCATGATATGTGTCGTTTTCATTCTGATGAATATGTAGAATTCCTACAAAGGGTAACACCACAAAACTTACAAGGATATACAAAATACCTTAGCCATTTCAATGTTGGGGATGACTGTCCTGTTTTTGAGGGACTATTTGATTTTTGTTCAATGTATACTGGTGCTTCCTTAGAAGGAGCTACAAAATTAAATAACAATTGTTGTGACATTGCTGTTAATTGGAGTGGAGGACTGCACCATGCAAAAAAATTTGAAGCTTCCGGCTTTTGTTACATTAATGATATTGTCATAGCAATTTTAGAACTATTGAAATATCATGCTAGAGTTCTCTATATAGATATTGATGTACACCATGGAGATGGAGTTCAAGAAGCATTTTATCTTACAGACAGAGTTATGACTGTATCTTTTCATAAGTATGGTAACTATTTTTTTCCTGGCACTGGGGATATGTATGAAATTGGAGCAGAAAGTGGAAGATATTACTCAGTTAATGTACCATTAAAGGAAGGCATTGATGATACGTCTTATGTTCAAGTATTCAAGCCTGTTATATCTCATGTCATGGAATTCTTTCAACCTACAGCAATAGTTTTACAATGTGGAGCTGATTCTCTTGCAAATGATCGTCTTGGTTGTTTTAGTTTAAGCACTAAAGGACATGGAGATTGTGTGAAATTTGTAAGAGATTTGAATGTACCGTTACTCACTGTAGGAGGAGGTGGATATACATTACGTAATGTTGCACGTTGTTGGACATACGAAACTTCTTTACTTGTTGATGAACAAATTAGTAATGAACTACCATACACAGAATATTTGGAGTATTTTGCACCAGATTTTACTTTACATCCTGATGTTGTGACAAGACAGGATAATGCAAACAGTAAGCAATATTTGGAAGCTATTACACGACATGTGTATGATAACTTGAAAATGGTACAGCATTCTCCAAGTGTTCAAATGCAAGATGTTCCATGTGATGCATTACCACCTGAAGAAGAAAGACAACCTGAACCAGATCCAGATTCTAGACAAAATGTACAGGATACTGATAAGATAGTTGAACCAGCCAGTGAATATTATTCAGGAGAAAAAGATCAGGACAAGATGGATGTAAGTGAATTGTGATGAAAGACAGGACAAACTAAATAATTATAGTTCATAACTGCAAAACTGATTATTGTAAATATTATGTTTGTACTGTAAATATTCTTAAAATTATTAAAATTATTTTTGATCTTCTATTTGATAATTATATTTGTGCACTTCCTTCGAACCAGATTTGTAAATACATGAAAACTTATCTCTCATAATCCTTTATAAAGAATACAGTAATTTTCTTTTATATAGTTTTATACAGGATACTCTAATTTCAATACAAAATTACCTGTGAAATACATACAGTGTGACCAGTATAAATGTCTACACACGATTAATTTTCTAAATATTAAAAATACAAAAACAAAGTTTTATTTCAAACAAAAGTATGGAATTAGAGGGCAAATATGGTGATGACTTTGGAGAGCTCTGTAAAGGTTACATTTGAATTTTTATATGAAACCCTATATTTTTCACTGCATGTTCTTGTAGCTGACATCGTTTTCAAAACAGTACCTGCACTTGTATTTTGCGCAAAATCATTGATAAGTTATTAACTTTTAAAGTTGACGTGTTGCCGAACCACGGGACCATTACTCGGTCGGACTAAACAACTTACATTCGTTATGAATTAAGTACATTAAGAATAAATTAAGAATGTATTATAAATACAAAATTCGGGGGCAGAATTGAAGGTCAAAGAAATAGAGGAGTTGGAATCGCAATGGCAAATTGCGTCGGAATGCAGACGTAAATTTTGACTGCCAACTCCACAACTATAGGCGAGCGGCTCAGATAGTTCTCCTCTGAATGGTTTTCCTCTTTTTCAAGGGTAATACGGATTCTGTAATTCCATCTTCCACCAAGATATCTGTTGCCGATCGAAGAATTCTATATCCCTTTCTGAACGGTTGATTCTATGATTCATAAGTGTTAGCTGAATGTCATTTTGAACTAATTACGCGTTTGTGTAATTGAACATGAATATAATGTTTTTTTAGATTAATTCTGCGGCTGGTAAATGAACTGTTCCATTCCTTATTTGATATAAATTTTCCTTTAAATAATTAAATATGTAAGTATTTTCTAATTTTATTATGTTAACATTGTCAAACTTGCTTAACAGAAGCTCGTTTTGGGTACCGTGATCGACAACCGCCGCTATCTCCACTATTTCGTTGTGCTCGAACTGGACTCTCGAGAACGATACGACTATAAAAGACAAGGACAGGAATAGGGATTATGAAGTGGAAAAGGTCAAATTCCTTATTTGCTATCGAATTTTCACGCGAGTAATATTAATAGATTCCTTGTATTCTCTCGATTAAAATAATACTAAAGACAACATAATTCCAGTTATTTATAACAGAGATACATAAAATTTGAATTCAAGAAAGGAAGGTCTTACTTGTCCTATTCGAACCATTGGCCCATATTCCCTCGTAATCATCGACTGAATAATTTAGGTGGAAGCAGTAACATACCCCCATTCGTACTCAGAAAAAGGACTGCAGATTGGAGAGAGACAAAGAGAGCCGAAGCTCGAAGGAGTCCAGTACTCGGATCATAAGAGTAACTTTGAACTCTGGGCCAGCGTGTTTAGCACGGAATAAAACGCTATCGTCACCTCCCTTCCTCTTCGAATCTCTGCCAAATGACTCCGACCCTGTCCAACCGTTGCCAGCTCACTCGCTGTGGTCCTAGCTCTAACCAAATCAAATCCTTTTTTTTTGCTACCTACCCTCGGCCTGCCACCATAATTTTCAAGCATATAAAAATTTTTATCTCGAAAACGAAAAGAGCGACAATTATTTCACTTAGAAAAATTAATCCACGTATCAAGATACATGATATAAAAAAGTTTCAATGAAATCGGTGAGGAGGCCCTTATTCTAAATAATTATCATATAACTAAACAATTGAATTGTCTATTTTCTAATAGTGATCATTAAAAGATAAATAGGAAGTAAAAATAATATCCAAAGGGGGAATACTGGTAATAGTGGATCATAAGGCATTTGGATATATTGAATTTAAGATTTTTTTCGTGACACCATTTTGCTTAGTTCAAAAGGGGTATCATGTTTATATACGACAGTGTAAAACATTTACGCCTCATCCATATAATGGAGAAACATGTGTACTATTAATAACAGCCTTACAGTTATCGTTGAAAAAGAGTGAACGATTAAGGTCCAAAATGTAATACCCAAGAGACACCCAAACTAACTAAACTAGTATACTTATTACTAAATTTTATTGTGTGATCTATTGGTTATGAAACTTGAGATTCAATCAAATGGGGGACAGTTAAAATTAATAGCAGATAGTTTAAATAATAATATGAAATGAGGAACAAAAACTTGTCTAAAATTAGTGTACACTGCATCGACTTGATGTCTAGCCTTAATGACATCTGTAATGTAATGAGTATAATTCATTAAACTGATTACAGTAAAACAGCTAGCTACATAACCACATTCTTCTTCGGTTAACATATTTGTTAATAATAATGATACTTTATCAGATACCATGTTCTCCAATATCTTCGATATAAGGCTTCCTTTACTTATTAGCCTGTAACTAATACCCAAAATCCTGTCTTCACCTTTAAATACAGAAGTAACAAGACTCAATTTCTATGCCTCAGGGAAGATACCTGACGTGAGAGGTTTGTTATAAATAAGACAAAGTATACGAGAGATAATAAATTTATAAGTTTCAAGATATAACAATATAACCTTCTATCCATTCCTTCTATCTATTAAAATTTGGAACTACGGTGCTTCATGATCTCATTCCTATACTAGTGGGTCATTAAATTATTGTTTCGTCATATTGTTATGTCCAAACAATTATTATCCATGCATTTATTAACAATTATTAACCCTCGTGCACTGTTCAAATAATTATTATTGTATTCATATTCTTTGAATGACATCGAATGAAAAATTTAAATTAAACCAAATAAATCGTTTACAAACATTTTACAACTACAAATTTCGTGCGCTGATGATGCAAATAGTTATTACTAAGGAATCAGTTTGTTCGCATTTATTTAGGTTACAGAATTGATAGTTCTATTGTTGTGTGACAACGTGTGACACTAACTTCAAGGCGCGAAGTTCAGATTGAATGTAATAGAGAAGGCGTCAAAAGTGAAGTTGGAATAAGTTTATATGCTTGAAACCAGTTATAAACATTACTCTACAGAATATTTCAGAGTAAAGAATAAATCAATATCTCCTTAGAAACACTTATTTAAACATTCAAATCTCACCTTTTTCCACTTCTCTAAGGAATTATCTCCAGCGCCAAGATGTAAAAGACTCGAAAGCTAGAAATCGATAAATGCTGACGATAGTTTTAACGAATTGGAGTTTATTAATTATAATATAATTATGTAATTGGTTCCTTGTTACTAAGATACCAAAAATTAACAAACATGTATACAAATTTAGCGAGAAACCATTTTGGTACGCTCTCTTCGTCCCAGTCCTGTGAACTGATAAGACGTGTTTTCCCTTGGTTCAAATACAACAATTTAGTTTGAGTTTAAATTTGTTTCATTTCTTTACGAGCAGAGTGCTTTAGCGCTCCACGGGCACGAATTCTTCCCGGGTCCAAATAAAAATACCTGAAGGCCACGCAACACTATAATAGGCTACAATCTACAACCTCTGGCCGATAGAGGCAGCATTTTCGAGGGTTTCCAGTTAAAATGGACACCCTGTATCAGGAGTCTCGATAGAGACCAGCAGAGACAGCTAACTTCACATGGGTAGCAGAAACTTCGAAACTCGCACCAAGTACACTATGAGTGATGGTGATGGGGAACTGGCGAGAGACAAGAGGCTCTCGCCGAGACTATCTATACACGAGTGAAGAAAAAAGAAATGTTGAAAGTTTGAGCTTTTTTAAAAGTATCTTAGAAGATGTTTTTTTCATGGAAATTGATTAATTATAACTCTATTAACCTTCATCTACGTGATGCAAGCATTAATGAAATTAGTGTATGCATTATCGAAAAAATAGCATATTAAACGGCTTATGTGCCAGTAGATGTCTATATGTATAGTAAAGTTTTAATAGACTTACTAGATGCTGTGAAAACTATATTACTAGCTGTGTTAAGGGGAGAAAGATAAATTTATGTGAATTTGCACGAACGAGGAAAATGCCAAATGCGATTTGTATAGTTCTAAATCAATTTAAGGGTGTAGTGGTATTGTTCAATTGAAGTGATTGGCAACACAGCAGAAGTCTCGGCATACATTCGCGCCAAGTACGTGATGTTTCACCTCCGAGGCGGAAGACTTGACGAACTCGAAGAAACATTGTTGCACGAACAGCGGCGCATAGTATGAAAGCGTCAGTTTGCTATTCGTTATTGTTCGTCATCCTGCCCGTGCAGCCCGTTTCGGCGTCGAGTCACAGAGCGTCATTAGTTTTAAATATTCGTCCGTAGCGGAAATATCAACTTTATAATGGAGTGGAATGATGAGGAGTGTATATATTTCGTAGAAAAAATTAAAACTTATCCACATTTAAGGAATCCATCTCATAAGGATAAAAAGAATAAAAATAAACTGGTACACGCATGGACAAAAATTACATGAAGAGGCACTAGTAATCAAAATGCATAAAATGATTGCTACCATCAAATCAAATAATCTTTTTTTTTCTGGAAAATTCTACTGAAAATATTATCGATCAACGAGATCGATTCATGTCGAGACATCCACGCAGATTGAATGAATGAATGCTCCGCAGGCCAGTACGAATTAACACATCACGAACTGCGAATCACGCATAGAGTATAATGTCAATTCGTCGCATCGACGAATGTGTATAAATTGGTGCACTACGAACCGCGAATCATGAACCACGCATAGTTGGTAGTGGTCTTTAAAATGTGGTCTCAGACGAATCTTCATTGTACCTTTGAAAAAGATAATCAATATCAACACTCAGTAATGGTGTGGTGTGGAGTATTTAATCGAAAATAAATAGGTCCATATTTCCTTAATGGAATACTCAATGGACAAAAATATTGGTATTGGTAATTTATTTCTCTTTTGGGTTACAGAACACATCGGTCTCCTTATTCCCAAAAAACGATGTTTTAAAAGTGTGAAACCTTTATATTGCCCAATGAATTATGGTCTATATAGTAATACTTTGTCTTGTTCCAAAACGCCCTCTTTTGGCTATACTATCCATCTTATGTTTTACTGTACATTTTTGGTTTTATCATTTCTTACTAACTATAGACTATTATTAACTCATGTCAGTATTTTTCCGGTTTTTTTTTTTTTTTTTTTTTTTTTTTTTTTTTTTTTTTTTTTTTTTTTTTTTTTTTTTTTATAAATTCTATTATAAACTATATATTATATACCTATATTGGTTCTTTGCAAACTTAATCAATATATTAATATATCTTTTTGTCTTATAACTTCATTTTTTATAAGTAATATCTATTTACTATATTTATGTTATTATAAATTTGTTTATACTTATACATCTACTTTAATTTTGTTCAAAAATACGGCTATTATTCTAGTTAAGTCAGTCTTTTTTATATTTATATATTTTTTTATGTCTTCATCTTCCTTGAGTCTTTTTTTTTGGAAAATACTCTTCATTTTATCTCTGCAATCTGTGAATCTTGGACATGTTCAAAAGACGCGATTGATGTCCTCTACCTCTGATCCACATTCGCATTCCGGTGAATTGATTATCCCTTTTCTGTACAGCGATCCAGTCAGGTTGTAGTGATTTGCTCGTAATCTACTTAGCACATTGATTGATTTTGTTGTTAGGTCTTTTAGATTACCAAACCATGGTCTTTTTCTATCTACGTTTGTCTCACAGTCAGAGAAGTATAGGGTACCTTTATAGGATCCTTCCTGTTTCATTCTTTCTCTTGTTGTTTCCCTTTTCTTTCAGTTGCACATTTATACCATTAATTGGGATTTTTACGTTTTTGTCAGGAGTTTCTTTTATTGCCAATTTTGCTATATAGTATGCCTTTCCGTCCCCCGTAATTCGTCTGTGAGCTGGAATCCATGATAAACTTATTGTATTTTCTGATAATTTCATTCCTTATGTAATCTATGTACTCATTTCTTCTTCCATTTTTGTTTTTTCCATCCTTTGATAACACTTCTTTTAAGACACTCTCAGAGTCAATCATGATTATTGTTTTGACGTCCTTATATTCCTTTTTTGCGAGTTCTATTGTCATTTTAATAGCAATAGCTTCTGTAGTGTAAATCGTAGTTTCTTTGCTTACGCTGTATTCTCTTTCTTCCCAGTTATTCCCATCTTTTGTTATTATCCCAACACCGTTGGCAGTTGAGTCTTCCATTTTTTATCCATCAGTGTAGATTTCAATGATGCTTTCTTGTTTACTTGTCTTCTTTTCTCTTATATCGGAGATTATCGTTGATTCCTCTATAGCCGTGCTGATCCATCTCTTACTCGTTTCTATATCTTTGTTTTCCACTAATTTATTATATTTTTTTTCTTGATTATCTTCTTCTTCTTCATTTTTTTGTTTTTCAAATTCAAAAAATCTTTGTTTTCCTTTTTCAGGATGTCATCTAGACTTCTCGTTGAGAACCATGCCTTAGTCAGTTCACAGTCATTGATCTTGTCAGCCTCTTCATATGATTTTGTTAATTGATTCAATTCTTCTATTCCCAGATAGCACACGACGTCTTGAAGACGTTTATTTTATGTTTATTTTATGCATGAACGTCTTGCGACATAATAACTTACGCTTTTGGACGTCCTAAAGACTTACCGATTTGTAACATCGGACATCTTAGAGACGGCTTTTGGACATTTTTAGGACTTTACTGGATGTTTTTAAGACGTTTTTAGGATGTCTCTGTGCTATTTGGGTTATATCTATTCTATTTTTGTTATTTAGTTTAATTGTATATTTGTTTGATAAGTGTTTTCAGATCTAATATTCCAGTTTTTATATTTATGACATTTGTTGGGGTTGTTATTCTGTAGCTTATCGCAGTGCGGATTCCCGCATTTTGTATTTTCTTTAGCATTTCTTGAATCTTCTCATTGAAAGGATAATATATTTGCGCTCCATACTCAATTATAGATCTTATCAAAGATTTAAATAAGATGATCAAGGTCATTGGACTTGTGCCCTTTTTTATGTGTCCGATATATTTAAGCATAGCAATTCATTTTTTTACTCTTTCTATAATTTTTTCCACGTGATTTTTAAAGTTGATGTTTTTCCCTAGTGCAAGCCCTAAAAATTTGCAAGTTTTCTCTTCTTCTATGTACATGTCTTTTATTTTTACTCCTATTTTTTCCCTCCTTTTATTTTCTCTTTTCGATGTGAAGTTTATTAGTTTCGTTTTTTTCTTCTGTAATATGTAATTGTATTTTATTTAAGTTCCTGTTAATTTGGTTTATTGCTTTCTCAATATTTGTCCTATTTTCTGGTGTTGCGTTGCTCGTCGTATATATTGCAATATCGTCTGCATATTGCAGAATTTTGATTTTATTATTTGTCACATTTTTTGTTATGTTAGATATGTATAGTATATATTTTAAGCTTAATCATTTACACTTTAGGTACATTTTAGATATAATCATTTACATTTTAGGTAAAATGGCCGGTTAAAGAATTCATTGATGCAATTTAGTCAACGGCATCCAATAATTCTTCCGAAAAACCGAACCACCGCACTTATCATCGAAAATGAGCACCGTGCTCAATTACATGTAGGTACTCAGGCAACCCTTTATGCTGTGACGACGACAGTATTGGCCCATTGATGGCCGAAATCAGGTGTGGAAGGTTGTCAAACTTGCATCCGCTGCTGCCGGGCTCAACCGCCACCCGTGGATTAATATCATGGGTGACCTACCTGCAGCCAGAGTCACAGAATCTCGGCCATTGACTCACGTGGGAGTCGACTACTGCGGGTCATTCTTCATCAAGGAACGAAAACACCGAAATCGCAGTCGGGACAAGGTGTATGTTGCAGTTTTCGTATGCCTTGCTGTAAAGGCCGTACATTTGGAGCTCGTCAGCGAATTATCAACCGATGCATTTATTGCCGCTCTTAGACGGTTCATCGCCAGAAGAGGGTTTTGTTCAAACCTGTACACAGACAATGATTCCAACTTCATTGGTGCAAATAATGAATTGCGTGAACTGTGTTCATTGTTACAATCGAACAATCATCGAGACAAAGTAACTACGTTCCTCGCAGACCATTACATTAATTGGAATTTCATTCCTCCATTGACACCTCATTTTGGAGGAGAACAACACTTTGATAATTGAGATCAAATCCATCTTAAATTCTCGGCCGCTTACCCGTTTCCTCTGATCCAAATGATCTTCTGGTCCTCACTTCCGGTCATTTCCTAATCGGTGATTCGCTAACAAGTCTGCGTGAGCGTGATTTCAGAGACATTCCATCGAATCGTTTATCCAGCTGGCAACACATCCAGAAGGTGAAGCAGCACTTCTGGACTAGATGGCATCGAGAATACCTCAATGAGTTGACCATTCGCAGCAAATGGGCCAAAGGTATTCATCCAATACAGAAGAGCACAATCGTCCTCCTCAGGGAAGACAACGTTTCATCTTTACACTAGCCCCTTGGCAGAATCATCAAGGTCTATCCAGGTTCTGATGGCATCATTCGAGCTGTCACAGTCAAACCCGCCACCAGTACACTGGATCGAAGCGTAAAACGACTGGTACCCCTGCCCAATCATGCAAACCAAGATGAGCAGAACGATTGACGATATAAATTAGAAAACATGTAACAGTACACATACTCAAACATCTATACTTACAGTCCAAATATTTGATCGGTGCCCTCTCAACAAGGGGAGGATGTTTCGTGATGCCGAAAACCTGACGCGAAATTACGTAGAAACGTTAATTATATATCTAGCCGATTTGAATAAGAATTCAAACCTTCTCGGCTATAGTGGCTCTGTACACTATCATGACTTTCTCCTCCATGTCATAAGCGAACCTCATGTGGTGCACGAATCTGGAAGATCAGAATCAAACCCCATCAGGGGTTCCAAGCCATCTAACGTTACCATACCCCAGGCACCACCGGTCACCATGACCACATATCTCAAAGATACAACCCATCGTAGGGTTTTCTGAGCCAACCATGGCTCGTGCCTGGGGTACTCACTCGACCGGTTTGCTCTGATCAAATACTCAAAAGGCACGCTCAAACGTGAGAGTTGAAGTCGTCAACGTTTGCGACTCATACGTGCACCACATCTGCTGGGTTTTTCGACTAGCCTACATGGGAAATGTCCAGCGAGCTGATTTGCTAAACAATTCAGTATATTTCCATTAGATAAACCTCAAACGTTTACTAATTGGTCACTTTGGTCAAAGCCTCCCTAGCTGGACTATGCTCTGCGGCTCTTGCTGGCGGTTTTGATATGGAAGGAGAAAGGCGAAGTTATTCTAAAAAGATACTTCAGAGTATTCGTCCAGTTATTATTCGGGATCTTTCTGGAAAAGACATTGTTGAATTCACGAATTATCCTCGGTTTTCAGTCATAATACATTCTGCCTAAGAAGCCTTCTAGGCTTCAGAAACATAAATACAGAAACAGTTGCACACTACAGTGAATTCAGATTATATAGTTCGTAATTAATAATAATAATGTGACAATTTAGTATCTTTATAACCCTAACCGGGAATAAGGAAGTACACAACTTCACGGTGGTGGTAACTCGCGTTACAGTTTAAACAACGTGAAATTCCTCGTGAAAGTGTGCTAAAAAACATTAACCAGCAAATTTTCGTGTTACAAAATCTTAATGATTTTAAATATATTAGTAACAAGTTGCTTCAGAATGAAAAAATCATGTAAAAATATAACTATTAAGGTAGATGACTCGATTTTTTTGAAAATGGACTTACGCCACTTTCAAAATAAACGGCTCAGTTTATGTGCTTGCTCTATATTGCAAATTAGTAAAGTAGATATTGTACATGTTCGCTTTATTAGTACACACACTAATATGTTTGCTACGTATTGCATACTTTAGCTGCTAGTATTATAAAAAGTTCCTCTAAAAGAATATAGTGCAATGTCTGTGTTGCATGCAACGAATTGATAAAATAAGCATATTTAATGATATTTACTTCTTTATTAGTTTGGCGCATCGGTGAAAACCAACTATCATTAATTTATTATACTCTTAAAGCAAGTAGTTGCAGTAACGTTAACTTCAAAAGCATGGTATGTGTAAGAACATTATTACTTTATGTACTTATAAAACAAGCATTTTCAATCATGTTCACTTCATACATTTGCAATATAAAAGTAGAGTAATAATTTATGTATAATACTTGTTTAGTGAGCACATAAATCAATGCTCTTTTTTTATATTGCAAACTATATTTCACTAGCACGCATGTGCGACTCGTGACTCCGTGTAAAATGCGCGTTCCCGATTCAAATAAAATGATAACAAAAATAATACATTCTACTACAGGTAAAAGACCACGTTCTGCAACTACAGAAAACAATATTGATCAAGACAATGACAATGAAACCTTCCTGATTCCAAACAAACACAGCGAAGAGATAAAATCTACCAAAGCTGCTCAGAAAAAAAAACCCAAACATAATCACTTACTAACTAAAATTATCGAAAAAAATAGAAGACATGCTAGAACCAGCAAAACTCGCTTTGAATAACCCAGACAATAAATTTGTACTCAACTACGACCAATTTAAGAACTTCCTTGAAAACTCTTTTGGAATGGAATACTCAATCGACATTGCTGAAACATACACTACTGATATTAGTGCTATACTAGTTATGATCCACCAAGTGTATCCACTACTGTAAGAGAGAAGCATAAAAAATAGACTTCATCGATTATTTAAGAAACTAAACAAATAAACAGCAAACTCGTCAAACAACGTAACCACACTGTCTTCCCGAGACTCCTCACCATGCTGGGCCATAGAATTAGACAGTGATAACAAGTAGCCTTTTGAGGATACAACAAACTTGCTCTGCATAAAGAAGACAACCGGAAAAGTGAAGTATAAAAAATTTATTCTAGAAATGAACACCACGATAATTCAATGGAACGTTAATGGTTTTATGCAAAGGCTTAATATTTACAGTTGTTAATTAATTTAAAAAATCTAGACATAATTTGTATTTAGGAAACAAATTTCAACAATAACTATGTTAAAAATATTAAAGATTACACAGTTCATTATAAAAACAGAGACACTGCATCTAGAGCTAGTGGAGGGGTTGCTATATACAGGGTGTCCCAGCGAACACTGTACAGTGCAATTCCTAAAGTATTAGAGATAAAAAAAAATTTTCATATAGGATTGCATGGTTCGAAAGGCCAATTTATTAGCGAAAGCAAATTTTTTATAACATTAATACGTCTTGTACCATTGAACACATCCTACTGCGTATAGGTCGAATGCGAACCAGCCTGCTAGAGTATCCTAATTCCGTCTTTTTCTCTCGCATGCGTACCATGGCAGTGCCGAACGAAATTTGTGGCTCGTCCCTGTCCCTCGCTGTGCCGTCGTATCGAGGATGAAAGGCAAAAGAAAATACTATGCCCGTCCGATAAAACGGCTGCGGACAGTCCTGATATGCAGCCCTTTTACGGGACAGTATACTGTCTGCTTTCCAACTACGCTTAAGATGACACAACTATGCACAGCTAAAATGCTGTGTTCAACTTGGCGTGGCCAGACAAGGTTAAAGTGTTGATGAATAAGAATTATTTAGAAATTACAAACTAATGAAAGTGTACGCAATGTGTTAAAACTTTAATTAAATTGATGAGTTAGTTGCACATCTGTGAAAGGCAAGATATTAATGTCGATAAATGTCCATAAAAATATTTTAAAATGCAACATAATGAAAATCTACTCATATTGTCAGAGTTTTAAGTTCACAAATTATCTGAAAGCCTGCGAGAGAAGGTATGGTATTGATGATTTGAGAATACCTTGCCTGGCCACGACAAGTTGGACACAGTATTTTAGCTGTGCATAGTTGTGTCATCTTAAGCATAGTTGGAAAGCACCGAATCTTACATTACATAGCTTTGCACATTGCTGGAAAGTACTTTTATGCACTTGCAGTTCATTTCGATTTCACATCTTTTTATGCCACAGTACCGGCTTTTTCATGTACTTGGTGTAATATTTTTACTATTTTGAAGTTTTTTGTTAGGATCTCACATCTTTTTACAAAGATAATTTGCATAGGGAATGACCTCAGATAATTTTTAATATTATACTTTGTACAGTAAAATATACAAAATGCTTTTTGCATATTTATTGTGCATAAATATCCGCAGTTTAGTAATAACAACCACAATTAACACCTTTCGAAGTAAAATATGTATGCATTTTTAGCATTTCATGACCAAGCTTGTTTTTCTACTCGTAAATTATCAACAGATATCCACGTTGTGCTCTTATCCCTTACCATACTCATGTAATGACCATTGGCAATATTTTTACCATGGAGGAAAATCGCTGCCTTAAGTTTATAACAGTGATTTCCTATTTGTATTTTAGTAGCAGGTATTGCTTTGATGTAGAAATTTTCTACTTTTGTTGTTCCACTACTATTGCGATCGAGCAAAAGTAATTTTGCAATAAGAATTTGTTTGGAAGCAGTTATATTGACTTTCTTCATTATGTTTGTACTTGAACTATCACAATTATTGCAAGGATCTGTCAAATTTATCCATCCTGTGAAATTATGTTTTATTATGTCTTGAAATTCAAATGATTTTTTTAACATCTTAGGCAGTGCAAGGTGTACCACACAATTTATACTGATAGTAGTATTTGTATAATTACATTTGTTATCATAAACATACATTTCTATCGTAATTTTTCTTCGAAAATTCATTATATCAATATTAGAAATTTCTGTTGCATTACAGAAAAGAAATTTATCAACTGGTTAATTACAAACTGAAAGCAGTTAAAACAGTGAAATGATAATGTTTTAAATGAGAATTCTGGCTGCAATTTGTTAGAACATATTTCGCACAAGTATGGCACAAATTTTCAGAAACTTGTGCGAATGAAGATGCTTCTCCATTCTATAACCTTCTATTGTAGATAACCTCCCTGGCAGTGCATCCGAAATATCAATCGACAATCGACACTTGGCAGGTTCTCTTTCCAATGACATCGCCGAGTCCTGCCGAATGCTCCCGAGAATCGACGAACGAAACATATGGTATGTAGTTCCTTTTGGTTGAATACGTGCGTAGGTAACGCATATACGTATTATGTTGACGAAAATTTGCCTAAAGGAGAAGAAAAAGAATCAGAAGAAAAATCGTACAATTTCCGATTGATCTATAACATGATATTACGATATCTCTGTCATAGGTTGACCGATTTTATTGAATTTAGTCTTATTGGAAAGCTCAGATGCGGTTTACATAAGGAAAATGCTTTTAAATTTAGAAAATATTGCCCGTGTGATGAGATATTAATGAAATAAGTTTCAGGTAAGGTTGGAATAGCCGTTTCTCGAGTAAATATACACAGCAGGGACAGTCGACATGTATAGATATACAGGGTGATACTTCATGTACTTGGCGTCGAGACGCTACCGCTTCTCTAGATAGACAATTGTCGTGTCCCAGGAGAAAACGCTTGGAGCGCATTGTCCCTAGGTAATTGTTTTCAGAAGACTTCTCGTGAGACACGAATAGTACGCTACCGTTTCCACCCGACGAGGGAAAAATCGGGATAGAAGGAAAAAACGAATCTGAGGCAGGCGCAGAGTTGTGGTAACAGTGACAAAGTTAGAGTTAGAGTCGAAGTTTGGGAGCGATTTCTGATTACTAAAATGGAGACTGGAGTCAGAAAAAAATATGTTGACACCGATTCCGTATTAGCAAATATAAAAATGAGAAATGTCTTTAAGTGAATAATTTTCTTTACGTAATTAAGAGTTGCGATTTACTTTATAAAATACGAACGAATTGAAATGTAGTTTTGTCTTGCTCTATTTATGATTATCATAGCTTTACCTTTCAATATTAATAAGTTACATCTATACATAAATATATTCAGTATATTAAGACATTCCGGACCAGATATCTTATTAATAACGGTACTTAGTAACTAGCTATTTTTTCCGTCAAATATTTTTAAATTACTTATGATTTGTTAGTAGTTACAGATCATTTTCATGTAGTATATTTATTTCCAACAAATACTTTAAAATAACATGATTTCTCAATATACATGTTAATTAAAATTGTTTACGAACTAAAATTTGTTTAGAGTATGATACTTAATAAAACATCCAAGTAAGTGAAGTGGAACACCACAAAGTTTACATGTAGCGTCAACGTATTTTAAAAGCGAGTTGAGGGTGAACGGTTCCATGCCGTCTTGCCTTCGAGGGTTTTATGTATGGGACTTAGGCTATGTGGCCTTGAATGAGGGTGCGTGAGACCAAACAGTCTCGACGTCAGGCGATGGCTGATGACCACGTTGGGTCTCCCAGCTATCGGGTGTCGAGGAATTGAATGTTTATGAAGAGATAGAGAGTTTGGAAATAGCAAGCGGCCTGACGTCGCGTAGCTAAAGAACGGGGACTTTGTTCCTGAAGGATTTGGCCACGGAGTGGGGGGAGTCTTTTGACTCTCTGGCAAGAGAACTGTGTCAAGGGACACGGTACTTACCCCAGAACCTTGAACGAGGAATCAATTTAGAAAAGTTTCTAACATACAAACGTCGCGAGTTTCTCTCTTTTTTCCTTTCGTAATGCACACTTTGCAATGTTTTGTGGGAAATTCCTTTTTTTTTTCGAAGGCGTAACTTATACAGGGATGTGTTGTTTTATACCACCTGACAACCTTTGCGGATGATTTTTACATGGTGTTCTTAAAGCAATATTTGAAGGGTCTGGTAAGCCCTTCTCTAAATCTGTTAACTCTTCTTTTTGTTCAAGAGTAAGCCACTTTCTTGTCATCTAAAGAAGAAAATTTTTATATCTTATCTTACTTTAGGGATTCATATCTTGTATGAATTGAAAAGACCACTGTTAATTACATAAAGTGCTGCCCTTTTGGTACACTTTACTGTTTTTTGTGAATACTATTGTAGGAAAGATATTGGTCAGTAAGGTCAACGCCTTTTGCATTAATGGATACATACCGGCTTCTTTATTTCTTCTCCAGTATCCCTAGATTTCTTTCCTGTACTGCAATATGAACTGTCATGGATGGTTGATATCATTTTCACTTCTCTTTTATCCTTCCAAATTAAAAGTAAAACGTCACTATTTCTTTGAAAGGCTATTTCATCTTTCAGACATCGTGGTAAGCCTCTGTTTGCTTTAATTGTTTCATACACTCTAGTTCTACATTCCAGTAATCTATTTGCAATGGAGATACTATTACAGTAATTATCTTGATAAACGTGGTGTCACAACCCAAAGTCTACTCACATTCAAAATCTTCCAAGTTTGATTGAAAACCGCCATCCGTATCCAGGAAGAGAGCGGGTGTAGATTGGAGAACGTTAGCGGGGGACAAAGCTCGAAGGGGACCGGACCTTAAATCCCCTAGACCAGGGTTAATTTTTCAATTTATGATTCTTAAATATGACTATGTATCTTAAAGTAATGCTTATTTCGCAAATCTTATTCGCAAACACTAAACTAACTATTCGCTAATGTACTTGGCTTTATTTGATTTTGATACTTTGTTCGGATTATCACAATTTCTGTGAATGTACTTGCTATATATTTTTACACTAACAGTGTTTTTGTTGGATTGTACATATCTATTTAAATGTCTTAATTAGAATAATACAGATAAATAAAACTAATTACAAGTTACTTTAATTTGAAATACGAGGTTTATTTATACATCTGTTAATTACAACAATTTAAGCATAAATAATGGAAGCCTATTCGTTATAGCTGCTTTGAATAATTTCCTTATTTCTTAAATAATTGTACGTTACAGCTGCATAATTGTCGATATAAGAATGGAAGACGTTTCATTTTAAGTCTTTTAAAATTCCATTTTAAATCTTCTTTGGTGGACATTTTCGAATAAGTCGAAATCTTTTTAATAAAATTGCATTATTTCTAAATAAATAAATAATTGCGTTGTTTAACAAATTATGGCATACATAATAAATAGTTTACAAAAATATTAATGAAAGATTTACAATTATATTTTTTATACGTTCTGAGCTCATCCTAAATTCCACTTAACGTTTTTAATGCTGGAACTACTACGATTAACATACACGTGTATCTAATTTTAATGATATGCCAAAGTTACATTTTTCTGAGAAGGTACGTTATTTATAGAAATAGCATTTATTTATATATTTTTAATAGTTCTATTCAGCATTAACTGAGACCAAAATGTTTGTACAGAATATATATAATATGTATAAATAATAAATACTAGTAGTTCTAGTGTTAAAAATTCTACTTAACAGCATTATACAATGTTAAATATAAATATTATTATTATATAAAAATTAACAATACATCATTATAAACATTGTATTAATTATTATAATTATTTCAAACGAATGCGCAAAACGCATTTAATGAACACATTTTATTGTACTATAGTTAAATATCGGTCATGTGATTAATAAATCCATGTTATCAGAAGTAATGTATATATGAAAAACAAGAAATTTTGATCGATATAACTAGCTGATGAACACTCTGATGGACAGTCGAACGAGCCATCAGTTTTATTTTCTAGTTGAAGATTTCTCATTAGTTTCTTGCCCTCGCAAGGATTTTCAATTTTTACATATCTGATCTGGCGAGCCTCCAAAAACTGTTCTAAATCAACTCTACATCTCCACTTCAAAGGATTTCCAGAAAATTCAACAACATATAAGTTAGGCATATTATTTAAGTCGCTAGTGAAAATGCACTTAAGATCGTTCCCTTCTAAATTCAGGTACATCAGTTGATCTAAATGCTTAAAAGCATTAGGGCTAATATATTTAATTGAATTACCACGAAGATCTAATCTTTCGAGATTCTTTAAAACAAACCAAGATGATCCTATCATCTCCAGTGGATTGTCCTGAATCGTTAAATTTTGAAGCTTATGAAGACCGTTAAGGGCACCTTGTTCAATGGTGGTTAAACCAGAATTTGTGATTATGAGTTCATACAAATTTTTAAATTTAGAAAAGGATTCTGCTGACAATCGTGGTAAATGCCCTTGGAGAAATTCAATCGCGGTAACCTCAGCAGGTATTGATTGTAGAAGCAGCAAATTTCCACCGGTACATCGATATCGAATTTCTGTATTATCCTCATAGCGATTACAAATTCCTTCGATAGTTTCGTTCCAGACCGGGCTGCTAGTAGGTGACGTTACAGGCACTGGAGTGGTTATCGAGGCAATCTGTGTAGCGTAGCAATACTCTTTCGACAACAATGAATGTCTGTCATAATAAATTTCACGAGTATTCAAAAATTCTGCCAATTTTGCAGCACACAGGCAGCTCCAAGGGTTATCAACTACTTTTAACGACGTCAAATATCGTAAACGCTGAGCCATGTACTCGACACCGATGCAGTTAATGGAATTTTCAGATAGATCGAGCTGTTTGAGATACGGTAGTTCGTCGAACACGTTATTCGCAATCCCGATGATATTATTCTTGGATATATCTAGATATCTTAGACTAGATATGCCTTGAATCATTTCAGCGTCGATAAATTCGAGTTGATTGTTACGCAGTGACAGATGCTGGAGATTATAGAGACCCGAAAAAGCGTAGGGTTCAATCTTCTCGATACCGCAATCGTGGAATTCGAGTTTTGATAAATAACCATTGAAGCGTGTGAAAGTGTTCTTAGGTATTTTTTTTATGTTGGATAAACTAATGTGAACTGTATGCGTAACAGAAGGTATTATGTTCAGTTCCTCTATGGAGGTAATGGCTCGACAAATGTAAGTCGAGGGAGTGATGGCTTTTTCTGGATAGCATGAACCATTGTAAATAGGTGGCTGGAGTGCTACGATAGGAACTTCCGTTACACGAGTCGAAGAAGATGGTCTAGCTATCGTAATGTTTGATTCTCTGATGCTATCTTCGAAAGAAGTCCAATGCACCCTGCCAGTCATAACTGGAGCAGTTTCAGTAGTTATCTGTGGTTACAAAAATTAATAGTCAAATGAAATGTGAAATTCATAGTATATACCTACTAACGTAATCAATTTTTTAGAAAAAGTAATAGTAGGATGTGTTTTGAATTAATCCAAATTATTGTGTAACTTCTGAATTTTACACTATACATATATGTATATAAGAAATTAATAAATATAATTTAATAAAAAACATCTAACAAGTAAATAATATCATAATTAAAAAATATAAATCAAACTATAGAATTGGACCATTATTTAAAACATTTAATCATTTAAAATTTAAATTAAGGAAAATATCTTTTTAAATCGAGTTAAATATTTGAATAATATTTCAAGTAGTCTGATAAATCGAGCAAGCTTTAATCTCAATGAATAATTTGTAAATTATAGTACTCAGAAATTTTAGTTAATAATAACAATCATTACTTCATGAGCATAGAATATTAAACCTTTAATAAGTTAATTAAATAATCTGAAATGTTATGAATTGTTTGTTATGTTCTAACAAAGTAATGCCACTATTTCAAATATTTAAATGATTAAATGTGCGAGTTACATTTTTAATTTAAAAAGCTTAATTGCAAGTAACAATTAAAATGTTTAAATACTCGATTTGATTGAAATAGTTCGAATAGATTTTAATTCAGCTCTTTTGTTTCAAATGACTTTGGCATCGTTTACCAAATTGTAGGTACTAAAATGAATTCGCACCTGTTGCTGTTGCTGATTGGTATCACTGTTTGCTATTTCAATTTCATTTTCGTAACATCGACCTGCGTTTATTTCGAATCCAATATTCTTGTGTGTCAAAAAACTTTGAAGTCTCGATCGACATATACACAACCATGGATTGCCAATAGCGTCCAATCTTTCTAGCATCCTCAGTGTAGCTAATTCTTCAGTGGCTAAGCAACGCAATCGATTATTTCGAATATCGAGATATCTTAAACTGTCTCCAACGTATGACAATGCCGTCCTCTCTATTTGTTCAATATCGTTGTTTCGTAGTATCAGTTGTTGAAGATTAACAAGATCTCGGAACCAGTTAGCACCTACTATCAAAAATCCATTTCCAATCAAGGAAAGACGTTGTAATCGATGTAACCCCGCGAATGCATTCTCCTCAATTCGTTCAATCCGACAATTATTTAAGCTCAGACTTTGTAAGCTATTTCCAAAACGAAAGAATGCGTATCTAGGGATTGTCTCTATTGTCAAACCGTAAATTTCGATCCAAGTAGTCTTATCCGGAAGTCTGTCCAAGGATGTAAAGACATTTGTTTCAAATTCATTTCTATGAGTCATTGCGCGTTCCTGAAATCACAATCACTGTTATCATAATCAAGATAATATTGGAAGAAAAATCAATCTGTCTTACCCTGTTAAAATCATTGAAATGTTGGGTAGTAAAAGGTGGTGATAACGTTGAAAATTCGATTTGCATCATACATTGGTGTTTTTTGCAGAAATAGATGTCTCTAGAACATTCTCTTTCTTGAACGATAGACCGATCTTGAAGGTATTTGTCTATTCTTTCTCGACAATTACAGAGCCAGGGGTTTCCATCGATGCGTACGGTTCTAAGCATTCGCATGTACGACATCTCCTCAGTCGATAGGCAGTCCAAATCATTATCGCGTAGATTTAGCATTTCAAGCATAGGTAGTGCTCGGAATAAATCAGGCTCAATGTGCTCTAAACCGCATCTGAAAATGTAAGTGATTTTTCATAATACGCTTGACATGTCGATATAGGATGCCACAGTGTCATGATTAATAATAATCATTCGTAACAGTAACAACTTCATTGTATTATTAAAATGGAGAATAGATAAAATTTAAGATTATTAGGAGGGATTCACCTAGGGTCGAACGACACCTAATACCGGATATTAGTTGTATCTTTAAAAAATGAAATGAGACAAAGTGATCAAACTGCAAACGTAAAGAGATTTTTCTCTATCACTTTTATAGTTTGACTGTTTCGTCCCATTGTATTTTTTAAAGATACATATAACTAATGTCTGACTTTAAGTGTCGCGCAGCGTTAGGGGAACTCCTCCTATGTATTGTTGTGGGAGAAACTAGAACACCGATCACTTCAGGAGAGTTGTCCGAAAAACATGTCTGTATTGTAGAATGTATTAAAATTTTTCTTTCAATAGAAAATGTAATGTACTAATGTACTCTTTTCATCATGACAGTGAAAAGTTCATGACATCATGAAAAGTGAACTTTGACCGGTATTTCCCCACCTGTGGAGTACAAAATACAAACTTTTTAAATGTATTATTGCAAGTATAAAAATAAGCTTTTTAAATGTAATACTGAATTGAAATTAAAAAGCCAGTTACAACTTCCTATTTTTCTGCATCAGATTCTCGAACTCACTTTATCGGTATCTAGAAAAGAACTGTTATACATTCGAATTTATAATCTAAATAGAATCTAAAACACTTCTTCTGATCGGCTACACGAAGAAAAGTTTTCTGTGCGTATGAGTGATCCCCGGCATCGGCAGGCAAAACGCATCGCTCTCCGCCAGAGTACGATGTGCGCGACGTGCGACTCACTTTTCTTGATATAATATACGATGCGTGCAGTGCACACTCTTTCTCGGTGAGCTGCACTGTGTTTTTCTGCGTAAGCATTATCCTCCGTCGTGCTGCTTACCAGGAAAAAGCGTGTGCCGTACGCATCGTACTGTACACATATATATTTTTCACTTTAAACACACCAAGAAAGGTGGTTCATGTACGCTATCGTTCTGTTGTGGAAAGCGATGCATTTGGGCTTGTCAAGAAGCATTCTCTTATACGTTACAAACTTTTTTCCATGTGTGCTGTTGAAGAAGTCCCGATTACATACTTGACCAATATTTTTCGATTTTCTGTGACCAGTGTTACCCGACAAACACACTACACAAATAATCTTAAAAATATGATATAACAGTTTCGTTGAAATAATAAAATTTTTGTTGAATCTAAAAGATGAAACTATCCATCTTTTAGACATATTATAAAACTGGAAGCGAAATACTAAATTAAAATAAGAATTACAGTTTCTTATTATTAACAGTAAATTTCAGTATACTACGTGATCATGATCATCAACACGTTTAAATTTACGATAAAGAAAATTCACAACTACTTCTTTATAGACAATATGTAAAGTGGGTTTGAATTTCAACATTTTTTATAAGAATATAGTATGAATATAATCATTTACATGATTAATATTATAAAATTCAAAACCCGGCATTAAAAAAACTGGTGGAAGTCACCAGAAATGAGTCCACGTGGTGACATCGAGCAGTGGTTGCTTGAACAGTAGTATAGCACTGTCGCAAGGGAGGGGAGAGATCACTTACCATCGAACAGCTGATAGATTAGCTATTCGTTATTCATAATTTTCGTCATATTTTGATATGTAGAATCACGTCTTAAAGTTATGTCGTGCTGTTCAAAAACACCCTGTAGATTTAAAGATCCACAAAATCCATAAAAGACATAAGAATTATTAAAATTGAATTAGTAGTTCCTATGCTATTACGGTGTGGGCACCATCCTTTATATCGCTTAATAAATACCGTATAAAAGATTTCCCAAGCGATTCATACATTGCGGAATAATTCCTAAAAGAATTGTAACAATAATAATATAAGTGATCTAACAAGGAGCTATCTGAAGTGATAATTTTTATTTTTGATGAAACTTGGTAGGTTTGTAGACTAGCCGAAAATATTTGATATGTATTTTTATACTGGCTCATATTCACGTTAAATGGGTGGAAACCATGATCAAATTTGAGGATGAAAACCATACTTAACTTAATATCTAGGAAACCATAGGATGTAGAAAAAAAACTTTAAATTATTCGATTATGTATTTTTGAACATCGAATTTATCTGTATAAGCAATTTCTGTTAATACCTATTCGTTTAAAAAATATGCTGAAAAATGACATATTTTTTATTATTTTTGAGATAAAATGTTACTGAAGTTTTTCACAAATGTGTATGTGGACACTATAGATCAAAACACAAAATACGGATATTTTGGAATTTTGAATCTTTACATTATAAGACAAAAAATTGCGTTCATAGTTTATTCACGTTTCGTACAAAACTATTCTGAAAGGAATAATTTCAAGATGATTTTTTAAATAAATAGATATTTTTAATAATTGTTTACACAGATGGATTCGACGTTAAATAATACACAATCGACTAATTTAAAGTTTTTTCCTACATTCAATGTTTTCTGAGATATTAAGCGAAATATAGTCTCCATTCCTAACTTTAGATGATGTTATTACCTCCTTAACGTGAATATGAGCTGACATAAAAAGTACGTTTTGTATATTTTCAATTATACTACGCGTCCGTCGAGTTTTATAAAAATCGGAAATTACTACATTGGAGAGTCCTCTTGTAAATTGCAGTATAGAAATTTGAATCTATTACTTTTTTGATATTACTTCCATTAACGGTAAGATCGTACAGTTACCTAGTACAACCTAGCTGTCGTCATTTTTAAAAAGCAATTTTAAATAATAATATATAATAACAGATTAGATAATACATAGTAACTGTGACCATAAGTAGATTTCACTTTTTGTTCACTTTGATAGTGACCTAAATTATATATATAGGTACTTTTTCATTGACATATTTTTAATAAAATTCACTTTGTTTCATTACACAGGAGGTTCGACTTCAGCTGTTAGAAATTTTAAAAGTTAATTCTACATATTGAAATAAGACGAAAATGGAGAAGAGTGAAATTGCGTTTGAGGATGTATCTTTGAGATATAAGTTGCTGAAAAAATTCCTGAAATGTACCTGACATTGACTATACTTATTGTACTGTCTCATGCTGCCAACATCGCTGCGTCTGACCTAGTTAATGCATCCTGGAAGTAGAATGAGTCTCCAAGACGCATTTTAGGTGTATCTTCAATAATTAATAACTCAGAAATGAAGCTTCAAATATAATTTTGTCATTCATGGTTTTCGTTCTATTTTAGATTGTAGAATCACTCTTGAAGATTTCTGACACCTGTTGTTGAACATCCAGTATAGCTAATACTTTCTTTTCATTATATTTATATGCTCTTACAATGTTAAGAACTAGAAATCCTGTTACAAAAAGACAATTTCAAGATATACGTAACCTTTTTCTAGTGAAATTTAATAGGTACTCTTTTTTTCATAAGTCGGTTTTTAATATTCGTCATCAATTTTAAAAATAGTTTATGTATCAAGAAACACATTTTTAGTTTCATCATGATAAATAAAATACTGCATATTCGAGACTATTATCATCCTTATATAATCGCTGATTTTCAATTGATATAATAAGGGTGATACTCTCTTGCGAAAAAGGAAATACTTCCGCATTTCCAATGCAAATATCATCCCACGAGTGCTTTTCTTATAAGTCCTTTAGATCACAAACAACGTGACATCATGTTTTTGATTTCAATAGACGTAATAACCAGGTTGCAAACACTCCTTAACTTTATTCAATTGTTTCATTTCGTTGTTTTTGATAGTGTCCAATCGATAACAGAAATTGAAGCCTTTAGGGAATTTACCTGTCCAAAACTAGTTTCCTGAGGTTGGTCAGAGAGCGAAACCATGCAGCTCTGGCCACATAAATCTTGGTTCCATGGAATATCAACCATTCTAAACGATTTAAACCGGCAAACGCGTCTGAACTGATAAAGTTTACGTGACAATTGTAGAAGGAGAGCTTTCTGAGATTCTTGAATCGCAAGAACGCGTTGTCAGGTATTTGGTGGAATCGTGACACCGTGAATTCTATCCACTCTGCTTCGTTGGATATCTCTTCGAGGTCGGACAGGTCGCCGTGAGTGCAGGCGTAAGCGATCGACCGTTCATTATCTGCAATCGGCGCTATGCTGCATTTGCAGTTAACTCGGCCAATTAGGGCGAATAACGCCCAGAGCAAAGTCAGATGCATCGTCTTCCAATTCTAGATTCACCACATTACCTGTAGGCATATATTAAGGGAAATCATAACTTGAATCTTCAGAAGAAATATCTGTATTCAGAATTCTCTATTCAGGATTTTGAATTTTTAAATTCTTTAAATAGATCTCTAAATTATTTCAGATTTCAATCCTCCAGGTTTATTTTTTTTTTAAATTATGTGGTAAGATTGTATAAACTATTTTAAGAAATTAAAATTTTTTAAATCTCATAAACTTGTACGTATAAAATTCTATTGTAACGAATATACATATGTAGATTATCTAAATATATATAAGTGTTACTTCATTTACAATTCTGTATAATTTTTAGAGTTTCCGCAACAACTTCATTTTTAACTTAATCTCATTCATCATTCGGTTAGCCTCAAAAACAGTATCACGAGTTACACTTCTTTGTATATATTGAGATCACGTTTTTACCTAGCTTACCAGATACGTCACTTGCTAATCACACACAATGAGTACGTTTAAACGCAGCAGCCGTAATTCTCCCACTTGCGACGATTTTTTTCTTCTAGCTGACACTTACATATCACTGTTACTTTTCTTTCAACTATCAACACTAACTTCTAAACTTTTCATTAACTATTTGATTTTCTATTATGTCATTATTATGAAAGAAATTATCTTGAGATAAAATATCCGTACAATCAAGCAGCAACTGAACTTATACAGGACAATTTGCAAGTAGAATATGAACAGTCTAAAAATAAAGCAATCGGTGCCCACGATTCAAAAAGAAAAACCGAGACAGATCAGTCTTTAGGTGGAAAGATAGGAAACGTTGATTAGCAAGCTCCCTTGTTCGAGTCTTGCATCGATGAATCGAAACGAAACAACGCAACTGAGCCCGCGATTCGCGCGCTTCCTCGTTATATAAACTTCTAAGGCCAAGGTCGACCTACTAGTATACTAGGTACGCACATCGATTCCTCAACCTATCTTTAGCATATGCCGCTCTATTTTGGCAGCGTGATACATTTGCCGGCCTTTACCTAGTCTCTGCCCACTACTTGGGTTTTACTGATGCATTTCAGTAAATAAATCTCACGTTTGAATTACCACCAAGGTCTAGGACAATTTTGTGGTTGATAGGAATATTTGCTCATTTTACGTGAAGTTCATAGAATTTTAGAAAATTCTGGAATTAAGGGAAGACATCTATAAACCTTGACTTTTTAAGGCTCTAATGGAATTCTGTTTTTCAGAGTCATCACGCTGCACTTCCATTTTTCGATGACAAGATGAAATACTTATGTTATAAATTTAGAAAGATTTTCTTTATAATTTCGTCGGAATTATTCGCGACATGGAGCGAAAGAATATGAATTAATGACATTTTCTTACTTTTATCCTATTGCCAATGTATATTGTACCTGATGGTAACTTCCTAATAAAAGGAATACTTTGACCGGTCAGTTTTATCATAACTATATGCTAATGAGTTGTTATTTGTTATGTACCTCATCTAGTTTGATGTTGACTGTCATATATTAAGTGATATACTTCAATCGACCAAGTCACCGTAAAACTTTGAATTTAATGTTCACCTTAACTATACTGAGAACTGACCAATTTGTTGAAAAAGTACACTTTGTATTGAAGCCTCAAATTTCTAATGCATAAGATATTAGCAATGATAAAGTACTGACAAAAGTGTAGACATATATTTAAGTATAGGTAAAGTATATTTTATATTACCTACTGTATATACTTACCTCTCGATTTGAGTTCACTTTAATTTGGACTTATTTCGGTAAAAAATGATTTTAACTTGCTCATAAAGACTCTTTTTCAAACTTTTTATTAAATTTAAGTCTTTAAAAAGCATTCGTAAGCTTCAATTACATTTACTAGATTAGTTAGAATTCTTCAACTTAAATTTCGTTTAAATTCTCAGTCATATTTGAATTATATTTTTATTCATTCTATCTTTTAATATAATAACTATTGAAAATTTTACTTGTATTGTATATGTACATATATCACAGTAAAACAGTAATGTTATATTATTACAACACTAAACAGCATAAACGATCGTTGTTTAAAATGTCAATAGTACAGTTCACGTACTGTATATGTTATGTAGGCATTAACGTTGAATGATAATTATTTAGTCTTAGTTGCTATATTCTCTTTCAACATATCCATTTTATCCATTCAAGTTGAAGACCATGCATCGTCATTGGCTACGCAGTTTCGCGCGGGCTGTCGTTTGTGGCGCATGGCAGTTCCGCATTCGTTCGCTTCTTCATCCACTTCGCGCATTCTATGTATCCACCAATCAATAATTGTTAAAAAATAGTTAATAGTTCAGACACACCGTTGGCATTTTTAAACTTGTTTGAAGTATTTTGTAAGTACTATTTAATTTTCCTCGTTAACATCGCTTCTGTATTTATTCTGATCATTTTAAAATAATTTAAAGCAAACTGCTCACATAATTGCGAATTCTTCTTTGAATTCAGTGATTTTCCATTGCAACAGCTAAGTCACCGTTCTATACATTCCTATTCACTTTAATGACTAATTTCATCAAATATTTCTGTAGTACTATGTTGATACGTTTTCTATAAATTCAACACATTAACTTTTGTTTATTATTTTATTTTAGGAAAAAGTAAATTTTTTTGTTAGTGCGTGACTTTCCGACGAAAATCAAATAAAAACGACAACCAGAAAAATGGATCGTCATAATAGTAATGCAAAGCTTACGCCGTCTGATCTATGACTAGATCTAGGTAGAATGTCTGGAGTTATAATCATGTCAGGTGGGAAGAGTCGAACAAGTATTTGAAGCGCGACACAGCTCTTTTGCGTATATGTGAATACTAGATACTTATATGTCGCATTATTCGATTTCTGTCAGGGATTCATATGTTACCTAATGCACACACATGTTACTATGTAAATGAAATTAGCGACGATTAGGTCAGAAGGTTACACACTTCACATTGAACAAGGTTATTCCGTGAACGAGGTGAATAATGAGATCGGATATTTCATCTACATGTATGTATGTTCATTTAAATTTAAACGGTAAAATGAATACATTTTATCGAGGATGCTGTGTGTGATTCTCTACCGATCTGCTAAAATGGGACGTTCAATGGAAGACCTACAAGATGGCAAGTTTTGTCGACATATACATATACATGTACATTACAGTTGTAAGATATAAGTGTCAATACAATGAGGATAGTGAAATTATATGCAATACTATGGACTTCTATGAATGAATATAGCAAAACTGTATCTAGACACCAGTTTTTAAAGTGTAATAGCATATCTACAGCGAATTTACTTCTAATTATGACTTTTTACTCGTCTTCTGAAATATAATTTCAATACGTAATAAAAAGTAAAATACAGTTGATGATAATTTACGAGAAAATTTGGAAATACGTTCTAGTATACTGAGAATTTGATTTAAGGAATGTCATTTAGGTATTCATTGATTCTCAAAAAAGCATTAACTCTTACGTTAACTTTTCTTTTCTACGATAAAGTTAGAGCAGCTTTCAGGGAAAGCTTTTTAAACCAATCGACTAGTTAATTACCATCTGAGACGATGCTCGTTAAGATAGATGCGATAGCATCGAAACGTTACTTGTTGCACCAGCGGTGCAATGTACACGATGATAGTGAGTGATGTCGAGCGAAAGGGAGGACCGTGAAGAAGGAGGGAGAGTCGCGGTAAGAAAGGTCACTCACGGAATAACGTGGAATGGAATGGCACGAACGTAGTCAGTCATATTGAACTGCCGAATCGTGTAGATCGACCATCAGAGCTTCGGAATTTCATTGTTTTCGCGACCGTTTGTTCTCAGTGTAACATACAGGCTCAATTGACGATTAGCTACAAACACCAGAATCAAAATTGGATGCCTATGTGCAGGTGTGATCATTAATCTCCTTACGAATTTTGAGTGTGACATCGAGAGTCAATACATTAATCAAAAAGGCAAATTTTTCCACAATTGGCCAATGAATAGATTAATTTCCTATCAAATGGAAACTAGAATCGCTCTAGAAACTTCATTTATGGAAAGAGATCAATGGTATTACCGTTGCAAAGCAACAGGTGCAAAGTATTAAGTACTTCTACATTGCACTTCGCGAGCGTTCAGGCAAAGTAAAGCGATGTGATAACGGTTACCACGCGGTTCATTGAATCGCGAAATACGGCATTCGTAATGGTGAACTGGCACTGTTGTCATTGCTAGTGTTCCTAGCATTGGTAGGTCAGCAGTGTCGTCGTAACTATTACTCCTGTTGACAAAGTGTAGGCCGTAGGACAAGGCCTATCGTCGCCACACCCTGTACTAAAAATAAAAAGCATCTAATCGGTAATGGAATCTTTATCTGCAGTCTGTTGGTGATAGATCTAACTAGTAGCTTCCTCGCCCTTTGCATCTGTAGATTGCAGTCAATTTTGAGCACTTACAGTATTCCTAATCCCTTTTCCCATTTCATTATTAATTCATTCAACAAGTAATGCATTATTAAATTATGGTAGGAATTAGGAAATTGAGAATTCTATTATAACAGTTTCCTAAAAACGTTACATACATCATTATTTGAAATGGATTAGGGAGAGTTTGCTTATTATAGGACAGCGCCTAATATCAAATAGTAGTAGCTCTAACTTTAAAATCGGAAACGGCTTCAAAGCAGCTATATGTACTGCGAAAATTGGGATAAGGATTATAAGGATAAAACAAATGATGTACAGGTATTGGCACGTTCTAGACGCGTATGCATACAAAAAGAAATGAATTCATTGTTGTGTTCGACCGCAATACAACTACTTTGATAAGTACTTTTTCAATTGCTTTTGAGTTTTTTATATACAATGGATTGGTTTTCACAGACGGAAATTTATTAGATGGGTTAACTGCCCTGTAATTTCGGACAGTATATCTTTTTCTATTACCGGACAGTAAAAATGCTTCTTCCGTTGCTTTTGGTGCTTAGTAGAATCTGGATAATGCAGTGAATAGTCAGAAAATGAGATCGTGGTATGAAAACGATTTTAAAAATGCAGTTAAAGAAATTATAGCAAACAAAATTAGTTTACGAAAAGTATACATGAAAAATACTATACCAAAAAGTATTTTGTTTGACAAGATGGGCTCACGATCATGTGCCGTAGTTTCGGAATGTTCAGATGATTCTATATGTGATCATTGCAAATTATTTTGAACTTCTCAAGTTATACCACTAATTTTTGTTGTGTCCGGTAACAGGGAATATTCCAACTATTCTTAAAATTTTACATCAAAGTTAAGTTAAGTTAATATTATGATATTATAGCTTATTTTTTTTTATTAAATTTTTATAATGTTAACTTGAAATTAATGCAAAACAAAAAGAGTCAGACATCATCTTTTCTCATCTATGTTAAGAAAACTTTAAGTGTATGGTAATAGCCAAACTCTTCCTATCTAATTTATTTCCTTATGTATTGTTCTTTTTCATTATCAAAAAATGTTATTAGTATTCTATTAAAAATATGCTACTAAAGATACTGGGAACCCTTCAAATGAATAGGTACTGTGTATGGCTGATGAGTTGACAACTGGCGACTTAATTCAGAGCTCTTTCGACCAATTAGTTGACGTGACCGACCTGACCAAATAACGAAACTTCATGTGGATCGATTCTATGGTTGTATCTCACAGAGTAGGCTGACTTATTTCGTTACGATCAATTAGATCCGCATTTCTTCCGTTTGTTGATTTACCAACCATATACAGTACATATTATTACTAAACACAACATTCAACTCAAACTGAATCATTTTATGTTTAAAAGTTGCTAATAAATAAATAAGCAATCCATTTTGTAATAATTTATTTTTCATTTCTTAAACCATATTTACATAATTTGCTATAAAAAAAATATGCTGTGGGCCATCAAATATCCAAATATAATCTTTCGTTACGAAATGGTGAAATAGATAACTTCTCGTGCCAAAGTCGCAACATACTACTCCTAAAAAGAAATGAGATGTATTCTTTTTCGTAGATAGTCGAGATAAGCTACTTCTCGTCGGAACAAATGAAACATACTACTTTTCTTAACGCATGTCGCTGTAGTGTGCCACAAATATTATCCATGAGAGTTAAGACTCGAAAAAGAGAATTATCTCAAATGTGGTGTGAAAATCCGATTATTAGTGTAACTGACTTTTTCACGTATAGAATTTTTCTTGTATCAGCATTAGATCGCATATAGTACGTACAGAAGAAACTTTAGTATATACGGCTGAAGCATTTCATGTTCAGTGAACGGACAACCACGAGTGCAGGATAGCATTTACATACGTACTATGTGCAGAACGTAGTTACGTACTGGGTATACATCTTTATTATTGGCCAAGAACTCGTACGCGCGACGGAGTTCGATGAACCCTTTCAGCTACGTATATACAAATACGAGACGCGTATTCTTCTGATAGAAGTACTACGGTGTGTAAGTCGCAGTTGAAAATCCGTGGCTGGGTCTTACCAATTCTCTTGGAAACCGGTGTTCGTGCGACAACATACAGCTACCTTCTTCATCAATTACTTACAACGAAGAAAATAAAAAGTTCTCCACTTGCTTACTTTTATTTTCCACCTGATTGAAGATTATATTTTTTATTACAAATAGTAAAAATAAAAGATTGTGCATAATTACATTAATTCATAATAAACAATTATTGCTTCCTTAGAAAAGCTCTGATATTACCTAATCGTCTAAGTTATATCATTTGGAATTTTCATTTCATGAAAATGGTTTTTCAACCATTTTTCGACGTTAAACAACAGATTCGTAGGTATTACCTTCCTAACTTAACACCTACGATTAGCTTCTTATCGAACCGTCTTCTATTTCGTTAATCTTTGCGCACTTTCAAGGTAGTGCGAGATTTGTTCTTTTGTACATAATTCCTCAGGAATAATGTAGCTATATAAATATTACTAAAAAAAGGCCTTAAAATGCAAGAGATCCACACTCAACATATAAATATGTGAGTGGAAGTTAATGTGAAGATTGTGGTTATACAGGATGCTCCAGTTTTTTATCACGTAACTTTGTCAGCATGTCCTATAAGCAAAGTTAAGAAAAAATGTTATATAAATATAGAATTTTAAGTGATTTATTAAAAAGTTATAATAAAAATACGAAATAACAATTGACTGCTTTCTTAATGAATTCGCATAGGAACAGATTGTCGGTTCACATTATAATTCTATTTCAAAATGTCGTCCGTTATTATGAATACAGGACTGACATCTAAAAAGAACAATTTATCGAATTTTGAATTTCTTCTTAATTTTTTGTAATTGTAGCAAATACGTCACGAATCCGTTGTATTAAATCTTGACGTGTACTAACTTTTAATACGCTTATTAACGATAAATTTTATTTTTTTTGGATTTCACTTCTGTATTCGTAAAGCACTTAAAAGTCTATATTTATATAATATTTATTTCTTAATTTTGCTGATAAAATATGCTAGCAAAGTTACGGGGGAAAAACTAAGATACCTGTATTTAAAAATTTCAAAGAATATTCTAGCGCTTTTTGTTATTCACTACTATATAATGTATTAAACTATTTTTCTTCTCTCATTCCTCGCTTCTATTTTATTAATGTAAGATTGTCGTCAAGAAACTCTAAAAGTCCCTTCATAGGATCGGCTTACGTGACCTAGTGTTGATGTAAGCCAGGATTTTTTCCTCATTAACCCTAGACACTTAAAGGTTTTCCCTCGAGCCTTTTCATCGAATTTCTCCGAGGAGACGTATTTGAATAGCCGAACCATACAAGCGACTGTGCACTATATTTAATAAAATTATTTTGCTAATCACTGAGTTATTAATTCTCTGAAGTCCCAAAGTTCATTACAGGTATACTCAGATTCAAAATGATGTAACAATTATTGTATGCGCTAAGAGAAAATTTAGTACTCCTTGAATATTTAAATTAGAAAATAAGGGAAGATGTAGATATGTAATTACGTCATGTCCTTGTTGTGATATTTGTAGATGATTCGTTGATTTGCGTATTCTGAACATGCAGTGCACCTTGTGGGTCGACCGCGTGTTTCACTATAGTGTTCTTCATTTCTATAATTATTTAGTGCATATGTTGTTTTTGTGACATGAACAGACCGAATTCATGCTCATAAAAAAATTTCTTCTCAAGGATATTAGATTTGTATTCTCACAGTTGAATTTGTTTTATTAATCCAATATTACTTGCATATATGTATTCACAAATATGACAAAAATTTGACAATCATGGCTATGTTTAAACTCCGTCAAAGCGAGAACCTTTTCTGTGATATTAATTGCCCCATTCCCAGTACCATTGTCAGGGAAATCACGCTATAAGGACCGTCATAATAGATTAGCATTTTCATTTTCAAAAAAAATTAAAACATTACGCACGACTTATACATATGTATATTAATGGATCAAAAGAACAATTCAAAGAAGAAGCAAACGTGTGAGGGGTTTCACTGGAGATTGTTGACGTACAATATATTATAAAACATTTTATAAAAATCTGTTTCTTTCAGGTTCGAAGCGGAACGCCCGTGCGCTCAAGAAGGCGGACAACGTTTAAATGGACAACAATCACCTCTATATCTATTACGAACAGAATCACGAAAGCCCGGTAAGCATTATGAACTATGATTATTTCTCTTTACACTATAAAATAGAGCAATAGTCTTTCAATTTGCGGTATGTGATTAAAAAGAAAGTCTGGTGGTTGAGATAAGAGAAATAAAAATTCGCTTTTGTTTTTTACGCATCGTCAACAAAACGCCAACGCCGCCGTCAAATTCGTGCTTCTAACTGGTGTGCTAAAATTGTTTGAATGCTCTCGAGCATGGTCTCTTGCAAGTCTGCCTGGGCTTGCTCTTAAGTACTTGACTTCCATAAGCGAGTACAGGTTCGAACACCACGAGTAAGGAAAATGTTGTGGTGCATCTACATTGTTCGTCTGCTTACGAGCAGAGCTGTTTGCAAGCCTGCCTGGCTCAGCTCTGAAGCGCGTATCTTCCTCTCATGCAAACTGGCGAGGAAGGAAAGGAAGGAACACCAATTGCGTGACGAATCATGGGACTGTCTTAACATCGCCTTCCTCATTTCGTATTCCAGGTCTGTTCGTAAGTTTCAAAAGTGCCTATTTATGATTTTAACTCTGAGTTAAACTCACGAACGGGACTTGCGAGCAGGAGAGTATTGTCTCAACAGCGGGTAGTCTGAATCACCGAAAGTTAGTTTTTTAAACGGAAACATATTTTTTGCACTCCTTTTATCCTTCTACTTCTCCGTCGACATCTGAGCTGCCAATACTAGGAGTGTGACTCTTTTCCCGAGGCAGCGACAATCTTCAATTAATTACGGAACACAAATTAATTATACTAAGTGTAAAAAGTTTGCATGTATGAACGCTTTAACTACTTAATGTAAAGGTATATTGTTTTGCAGCCATATCTAATACTGGAAAAAATTTAATTGATTGAAACTGAATTGCCGAGCCATCTCCTAAAAGCAATAGATACTACAGGATAAGTCGGAACGGAATCCTCGAAACATAGTATCGTTTGTCGCGTCGCCAAATAAATAAACGATCTTCTCAAACTATGAATACAGAAAATATCTGTGAACGACCCACTAAGTGTCGAGTAACAAAGGCGGGGTTCCGAGAGGTAGACGATCTTTAGGGGACTTTCATACTTGCAGAACAGCACGAATGGGCTTCGAATGTCCATTAAGATATATGTTTCAATAAGTAAACAACCTAAAACTACACCTCCCGCTACTTGAATTGCACTTCAACAGCTGAATGTTCTATTTTGTGATACTTTTTTTGTTCTATAGATATCGTTTTTTATTAGATACAAAATAATTTAAGTTCAAAATTAAATAAAATTATCATCGATGTTCAAGTATTGGGACATGGTCGGTTACTGGAACATTTACCTTAAAACCAACAGCACGAATAGCTTTCGAATATCTGTTCGTGCTATTCGTGGTGTTTGAGTCTTTACTATATAGATATACGTTGAAGATTGCATCTGAACAAAATGTGGATCCATATGATTACAATAGATAGGATCTCCTGATTTCACACGCACTTTTAGACGTAACGTATTATTCGCTGAAATGGTCATAACTACTATGTATATGCCCCATATATGAAAAATTACTCCTATGTCCAGGGTTGTTCCTGACGGGGGTTTAAAAGGTATCTCTGTACTGGGGCGGCCAAACCCAGGGGTGGCCGCAAACCTCTTATTATATGTAAAATTTTTATTAACAAAAATAGTAATGATACATTTCTTTTGCATGATAACTGTAGAAAAATACGCATGTATAGATATAAAAGTAAACACTAGATATCAAATTCTTAATTAAATAATATTAAATTAATAAGGGTGGCGATATAGTTTTTGTACTTGAGCGATCAACAATCCAGGAATGGCCTTGACTATGTCACTATGTATGTGTCTCGAGTGCAACCTTACCAGCTCTATACAGTATTTGCTTATGGAAATCAAGTGCTCAAGAGCGAGCCCAGACAAACTTGCGAGTGGTCTTACTCGAGAGTTAACAAATAATCAGGACGCACCATACAGTCCTTAGAGCGTTTGTCCAAATCGGATGTCAGAACGATAAATATTTTATCGATTTCCACATAAAATTAAGGCGGACATAATGTGATACAAAATATCTTTTCTTGTAGTTTGAAAAATTAGGGAAATTTCAAGATCAAGTCAGTCTTTTTAAATGGAATGCTGTATTTTTATATGCATAGCATTATAGTACATGTTAATGCGAATTAATGTATCTCACCGCTAAAAGTGGTTGTTCCCAATACTGACTTTCTCATTTTCTGTATTGTCGTTTAAGGTACAATAAAAATACAGTTAATTACGGTTTATACATTTTTAAGTACCTGCGCTGGTTGGTACGCGTGCAAGAACCGAAGTGGCATCTCTTCGCACCAATATCAATTTATATGTCTGTTTCTTTAATTTTTCGTGAATTCATTGCCGCTGCGAAAAATTCGCGTTGATCTATGGAAGTCTTCCTTCCTTCATTTCCTGAACTTCCTCAAAGTGTATTTTGTCGAAAATATTAGATGTTCTATGTATAATCATCGCTCCATGAACTAGAATTTTATGTGCGATTATCGACATATAACATCAGTTATACTTTATATAAATTAATATACATAGCATACATACATACATACGTACATATCTACTTATGTATGTATGCTACAATTATATAGAGTCAGATCAAAATACTTGTGATGTAAACAATATTTGCTAGTATCTTTTAAACAGTATTGATAGACTAGTATCATATTAGTATTGTAATGGGTAAAGGATAAGATGTCATGCTAAAATAATGACGGCAAGTATAATTGCTTTGCAAGAATGGCTGGTAGGTTTAAAACAGCACTTAATATTTATAATTAAATATCAACAGATCTCAATGAAACAATAAGTGATAAAATTACCCGACAAAGGTTAAACCATTAGCAATTATAAAGACAAGTAGCCAGAAAGAAACTGTTTACATTAGAAAAAACTTGTAATTTTTTAACTATTAGACTAGTAAATTAATAATAAACTAACATTTATACTTATCTTCTTAACAGTGGTCCAGAATAAGCTTTATCGATGAATTTATTGATTCAGATCTCACGGAAAAGCGTACTTGCGTGAGACTTGAGTCGAATAAGAGAAAAATATTAAAAGAAGTGAATAAAAGCAACAGTAAAAGGTGGTAAATGGTCAATACTCGTAAGGTTTAAAATATTTTTAAATAATCATAATAAACATAAATTATGGATTCACGTAATGAAATAACTCAGTCTCCAGATTTCAATCCAATCGAGAAGTTATGGATTGATGTTGATAAATATATGCAAGACAATGAAAGTTGAAAAATATTGAAAAATTGTATAAGCTATATAAAAATAATATGTGATAACTACCATATCAAAAGTCTATAGCACTGGATTAGTGGAAGTTTGTTATAAAAATAGACCGAAAAATTGTCCTTGATCTAGTATTCAAAGTTAACGTTTTTTTATTGGAACGCGTTTTACTCGTTGAGAAGATTAAAAGTATTAAAGCAGTTATAAGTCACAAATCAACTGTTCTCTCAAAAAAAATGATATTATAGTTTCAATAATTCTTAAACTTGTAACGTGTACATAGTGTGAGTAACGTGGAACAGTGTGGACAGTGTATATATAATTACATTTCATTTTTACTGATATTTTCATAAAAAGTATAATTATCGCACTTATGTATGTTTGCAAAATTCTTATATTAAAAATTTCTCAAAGCAAGCAATTACTTATTTATTGAATTGTATTAATAAAGTAAGTTGTATAATCTAGTTTTTAAAAGTAATTTTAAAATTCAAAATAGTTTTGCGTTTGAAATATTGATAAAAAAAAATTTTTCACTGAATCGTTAACGTTGTTGTGTAACAACGTGTAAAGGTAACTTCAGGAGGCGCGAAGTTTAAACTGAATCATGAATGTAATAGAGAAAGGAGTAAAGGGTGAAGTTAATATAGATTTATAAATTTGAATTTAGTTTGGAAGATTTTTAAATAGAATATTTCAGGTAGTGAATTAATAAAATAATATCTGCTTAGCAACACTTTATTAAACATACAAATTTTATCTTTTCCCCCTCTCTCTAAGAAAATAGATTCATTGCCGAGATGTAATGTACTCGTAAGATAAAGATTGATAAACGATGACGTCAGTGATAACCAATAGGACTTTATTAATTATTAGGTAATATTCTCATTGGTTTTTAGTAACTAAGTTCTTCGGAGAAATCAACAAGATGTATTTGAATTGATTTTGAAAAAGCCATTTTTCTTGACACCCTTGGATTCAGTTACTCAGTCTAATCAGACGTGTGTTCACACTACAATAAAAGTAATCATTTAATTCTAAGTTACAAATTGTCTGAATTATTTCTGCGAGCAGAGTGCTTTAGCGCTACACGGGCATGAACGTTCCCATTCCCTAAAATCCCTAAATTGTATACAACAACGTCAAGAGTGACATGAAAATGGTAAAGGAACTCTAGAGCTCCGTTTGCCTGGGACAGAAAAATACATTGGATGTAAGGTCTACTCCTATGCTTCATCAATGATTCTATGTAGGTTGTAAACGGTAAAAACATGAATTACCAACTGAGTCCTAACAAAGCCAATACGACGTTAAAATAAACCATATATTACTATTGACTAAGTGTAATAGACATAAACTTATGGGGTTTCGTGTTCACAGTGAAACTGCAGTACCGACTTAGAAACTCGAAGGTGTTTTTAGCGTCCTCTGCTTGTGAATAACGGTCAGTTGAAGAACTAATCATCGAGGTAGTGTTAGTTGAGAAAGAGACTATAGAGTTCGTAAATCGTGTGAGTGTAGAGAAAAGCCAAGTCCGCAAAAGTGCGGAGATCGAAGAAATAAGCAATCGTTAGGTTTTGGTAGAAAAATTGAGTTTTGTGACGTTTCGCGTTACGGCTCGACTCAACCTTATTTTTCGTAAAGTATATGATTCAGACGGTATGATACGAATGATTAGAAATGATTCGAATTGGGTCGTGACTGCTATCATTTTTATCGGGTGTATATAAGCGGCTCGTTCGTTCACGTTTATCATTAATTATGTAGAAAATGGTCTACTTCTCCAAATTTTATGAAATTGGAATATGTTACCTTACATTTATAAGTAAGATTTTTTGCATATGTTTCGGAAAACAGAGCTGAATGACGGTAACATGTATAGGAAAACTCGGTTTTCTCGCTCATAGGAACCCTTGAACAGGTCAAGAAACTACGTCCGAAATTAGTATCCATGCTTACCCGAGCTGGTAACGTGCTTTTTACAGTAATGTTGCGGACAAGAGCTGTTTCATCTACATGGACGAGAGCCGCGGTTTATCCCCACTACCTCGTTTGATACGTGCCGCCGAGAAACCAATTCTTGGAACCATCGCGTTCGAGCTCGACGCCCGAGAACAAGGACGTCATAAAAAACAACGATAGCATTAGGAATTTAAATAGGAAAAATTGAAGTTTCTTATTCGCAAATGGACTTTCACGCAAGTAACACCAGTCGATTCCTTGTGCTCTCCCGATTAAAATGATGTCAAACACGACATGATTCCGATTATTTTTAACAAAGATACATAAAACTTGGTTTGTAGAAAGAAAGGTCATGCTCATCACGTTATGTAAACAGACCCGAGGGCGGCTCTCGTCCGTGAGTGGTAGTCGATTCTAAGCCGCGCTCGTCGAATTGACTACTAGTCACGGACGAGAGCCGCGCTCGGGTCTAGTCGTGGCCTGATGGAGTTAAAAATGTGTTCACAGGTAAAGAGCACCTCTTATTATTCACAAAAAAAACTTTATTGGTGGGAACAGTTTAATTTTGCACATTTCTCTCGCGCACACGCCGTATCTATTTCTTTAATACTCGTTCCCTGCTCTTACTCTGTCCGTGGCATTAATTTCGCGTATTGGGAAGAAAGAGAGGGGGGATCCCCGATCCAAATCTGATTTTCTTCGCATACATCTAATACATACATAATTTGGTAATTAGAAAAATCAATAATTCAGTACTTTTTTTACGATTATGAAGTTTTTCAAAGTGATTTTGGTATACTTTCGGATGAGTCCCGATGTTCGGGCTTGTCTCATTAAATCTGTTAAAAGTTTACAATCACAGATAATTAATTTAGATATGACCGTCGAGAGTCGCAGCGTTTCTTATGAGTCTGCATGCTTGCGTTCACTGTATCTCCGAATGTCTTAATCTAAATAATTTTCCTTCTTCGAAGGAACTGCTTAGATTATAGACACACACATACGTATAAGATGTTAGATAAACCTTCGGCTCACTTAGTCTTCTAGTTCCTGATTGTATTCAGTTGAAACAGTACTGTGGGAATATCGTGTTCGGGATAAATTAAAGTACGGACTTAAAAATCAAAATAGATTTATTTAAGTCGCGTTAAACGTGGGACTTGCAAGGCGTGTTGCTCAAGTTAACACTCAAGTCGAACTCCTCGACAACACCATTTTCTTTTTTCTTCACCCTGTACGACTAGGTCAAATTCCTAAAAATGACGTACTGGTGGGAGTAATGGTACCCCTTAACGACAACGCGGAGTCTCCTGACCTGGCGGAAAAACAGACGCCTCGCAGGCTCTCGGAAATGTCGTTTGAAGGTCGATTGCCAAAGGTCATAAAATATCTGTTTGGCAAATGTGACCATTGCCTGCGACGATGAACAAATTTCTCCGCTACGCTGTCCACAGGTACCTCCACAGTACCATCAGAAACTGAACAGCGAATATTTGAAAAACTTCTTATTCTTATACGTTATACTTTAGCGTTTTTTCGTTTATTCAGTTTAAATTTTGTTTCTTATAGTTTATTTGAAGTTTATATTTAAATTGTGATTCATTAAGTTCTTATTTAAGTGCAGTTTAATTAAGTTTAAGGCCAGTTTCTTTAGTTTTATATAGTCACGTATATGTTTAAGCGCTGACATTTTTTTACTTTTCTGTTTATTTCATCAATACCTACTTAGTAAGTACAATATTTATTACATAAATTTAGTCCATGGATTTTATTATTTAGATGTTAATTATTTTACAAGAATATATCTGTGGGGAGAAGAATATGTTTACACCCTGCTTGTGTTTAATTTTACAAACTAACAGTATCACTTTATTGTACAGTTTAACATGTTACAATAGTCCCGGTTCAAACAAACTAAAAACTTCATTGTGACGCGCGAGAACATCTTCGTACATCGTAAAAACATAAAACTAACTACTGCGCGCCACATGCGAAGCCACAAGAGAGTGCATTGACTCTATGAATCTATAATGTATAGATATTTAAAAATGTCAGCGAGTTCATCACAAGGTGATACGGGTTCACATATGAAAATAATGACTTGGAAACAATTATTTAATATAATGCAGAAATGCATATATATTTAGATATATTTAGAAGAACATCTGCTAAGTCTGCAAAATTATACAGGGGAAAAACATCGTGTATTTACACATAAAATTTCACATGCGAAATCAGAGTTCAGACGTAGGTGGTTATCTATCCTTTATTTTAAAATATTTTATTTTATTTTAAAATATCTTTAAAATAAAGAAAGAAAAGTACTTTGAGAAAATAATAAAGATTCCTGTAAAAGATTTTCATCATCAATGACTAGAAAAACCATATTTTGAACTATATTAACGAAGTAAACGGAAAAAAAACAAAATATCTTCGGCAGAACATCAGCACAGAGGAATTAACATACACAACCCAACCGACATTAAGGGCTTTCAGCCAGATGGCTGCTTCTGTAGTACTGAAAGAGATTACAAATTCTCCTAATTCTGCCAAAAGATATATATGGGAAAAGTTTTTCTGATCCAACACAAGGAAATCGAAGACAACTGACAACTGTATAAGTACATTTCTTATTTATTGAAGCAGAACTAAGTCATTACGAAGCAATAAGAAGGTATGTCAAACAATTTTTCTCATGCTATAGTATTCTGCAAAAAGTTAAAAATGACTGTTATCTAATGCGGGAACCATATACAGAAACATTTGCGGAGGTGCAGTTGCAAGATTTACTGGTTCATACGACTAGCCGCTTTTGTTATATTTGGAAGAAATCTTAAATAATTTAACCGAAAGTGAGACCAGCAGATTACAATTAGTGAGTACATGGAGATGCAATGGATCCTAATAATCAGATTATAAGCAGAAGTTTTCAAAAACCAAGGATTCAGACTCTATTGTCTTCCAAACTTAATTTGTGCCATTGCAATTAATATGTTCTACAAAAGAGAAAATAATTTGGCAAAACTTGACACCTTCGCCACCAAGATATTGTCGGCTTATTCGCATACAATTTATAAAAGAAATCATGAATGTCATTAATGCAGATGTTACGTACGGAGAATATTTTCCGTTACTCTCCCAAATATTCGAGTCTTTACCTGTTAAAAGAAACGCCGTAGCACTTTCGTTTTTCGATATTTTAATAATAGTGCGACTCCGAGCAACTGGGTAGCAACCACAACACTGTACTAACCGTGAGAAATTTCCTTGGAAATTCTAACAAATCACCACTCATTTTTCGGCCTATATAAATCCCGAGTTTTTAGTCCTAACGGGTTCGGAACAGTACCGTCATGTTGACAGTCAAGTTTGTCAGAGTTGGTTGCTATTCAGTTAAATCGGGTTAAAGTCCCTTTCCCTTTTAAATATATAGATTTAAAGTAATATTGGAGACAATATCGAGTGAACACAAAATTTATATATAGAAATTTGTTGTGTGTGCCATGTATACAGCAAAGTTGTATATTCACAACTACAATGATGCAGCATGCTATATTGCCAATTGGACAACTGTCCGAGGAAGCGGTTAAGGTTTGAAACAAAAGTTTTTGTTTATATAGGCATTACACAAGAAAGGTATCTAGGAAGGCATGTAATCAAGATATGATCAACAGACTTCTACTTTCATCTGACCCATTTTTAACAAATATGAGGATACCACCAAGAAAAAAAAAGGATGCCATTTCTTAAAGAAACGACAAAATTTACTTCTTTCTCCTGAAGTTACAATGTCTGAAACTGAAGAAGAGAATAAAGACAAAAATATAGATGAAGACGCGAAGATGAAGATATAGAGGAGGGTGAGGATAAAGTCTTGAACGAGGACTTGGACGAGGACTTGGACGAGGACTTGGACGAGGACTTGGACTTGAACTTGGGTGGAGACGAAGACGAAGACAAGCGTAAAGATGATGACGATGAGGAAGACGAAGTCGAAGATGAGGGCGAAGATAATGATGAAGACGAACATGAGTAAACTGATTAAAAGTAAATCCTAAAAACATTTTCTTACATGGTAATTTTGCCGTGTACTGCTGATAAAATATATTTTGAGAACACATAATATAGTAAATATTATATATTATAATATAGTAGACTGGGGTGTATTTGTCGTTGTCTACTAGCTATTAATTTGTTTTAAATTGCGTTTGTGGATGTTCCTGAAGACTATATGTATACACATCAGTGCTACAATACACAAAATCTAAAAAAATACCTAGAGATGTTCTTCAAATAACTGTATCTTTGTGAAAATACAGTAGTGTAACGCATAACTGCACCCAGGCATCCAACGGTATGATACAGATGGTTGACATCTATCCAAATTGTGTCATGCTTGATATCATTTTTATCGACAGAATATAAGAAATTCAGTTGTAGTACTTTTAAAGAAATGGAACCAACATTAGAGATTTTCAATAAGTAGCAATGAATATTTTCGCTAATTACAGCAGGCTGAAGGAGAGCTCCTTGGGTCTTTCACCTGTTGGCATCGAGCACACGTCGCGTCGGTTTATAACCCGTTATTCAAAGGTTTATGGTTTCGCCTCAAAATATCAACTTTGTTATTATGTGTGCTATCATTATAAGAATAATACAAATGAATTTGTTATGTTCTGCTGATTAAAATGATACCAAATTCTGTGTAAATCGGACTATTTTTAATGAATTTAGGTTAAAATTGTGCAAATCGTTTTTTGTACATAACTTTTTTTTTCAAATCATTCAAACTGTGTCATATTGGATATCATTTTCATCGGAAAAACATAAGGAATCGATTGATAGTGCTTACGTCGGAACATGTTAAGAAATGTAAAATTGCCAACTTTGGGTTACTAAGATCTAGTCCGATCTGTAGGTTTTATGACTGCAATGTTTCTTGAGTTTCGGACGCCTGCTGGAATAGCTACTTAGGGATCAGCCAGCCCTTGAGGTAGGATGGATGTTGTGGGTACAGATAGCTATTACGATTTGGGTGCAGTTATGTGTTACACTAATGTACAGGGTGATTCTCTCGCTAGGGTAGACAAAGGCAGTGCCGCCGTCTAAACATTGCACTGAATGCTACTGCGACGGAGACGATTGTGTGCATAAATGTATGAGCTAAAGTCAAGAATCTCGTAGTTGAAACAAAATAAGATTCTAATTAAAAAACTGAATATGGAAATTTATACTCACCGTTTTGTAAATTCTTTTTATAATAAGTGCTGGAAATGATTTCCTTCGGTATTTAAACATGTTTGTGCCCGTTTCTTTAAATTTTCAAAAATAAGAACCAACACCACATCACTGATATTGTTTATTTCTTGCTTTATAAAGTTTTTTAAATCTTCTATGTTTTGAGGTTTATTTGCATACATACGACTTTTAAAGAAATCCTATAAGAAAAAATCAAGCGACGTTAGATCTGGTGACTTTGAAGACCAAAATTTTTTTGAAATTATTCTATTGTCGAAATAGCTTTCAATTTCTTTTAAAGTTGTTGACGCTGTGTGACATGGTGCTCCATCCTGTTGGAAGTATCCTTCCGTCATTTCGTCATCAGTCAGTTGGTTGACAAAATCTTTAAATATTATGTTGGAGTAAACTTCTGGTGTGACAGTTATATTAAAAAATGTTGGGCTAATAATACGTCTCCGGGATATGCCACACCAAACCCCGATCTTTCCAGACTGGAGAGGTTGCTCAAGTATTCGTGCGGATTCTAAACTGCCCATATACAGGAATTTTGAGAGTTCGTGTAACCGCTTAAATGAAATCAGACTTCGTCCGTAAAAAAAGTAATGTCGAGAATATTCGGACGTTGTTGTACAAATGCATTTTCGCTTTTTTCGCAGTTCGTTGACACGAAGAGTAAGAAATATTAATTTCCTGCAAAAGCTTTTCTTTCGCTTCGGCAGTCCAGTCCGACGAAGTGCCGTCACCGAACGGAAGCACGCGCCAGAAATGTGCACAGTGCGCGTGGTTCTTGTATATACGTTCTTATAAGTCTTAAATAATTACTATGCTTAATAAAACAATTGTTGCTCTAATATAGCACGTATTCTTCACATTTTTAATATAAAAATACTTATACAAAATTATATTAGTTATTCTAAAAACATTAGACCAATTACAGTTGACATATTTTTAGGTATTTACATATTTACAAGACTTTACGTTTAAACGTTTAATATAATTAATAATGTAACGCAAATTAGTTAGTATATTAATATATAGAGACTAGTAACATAATTCTGTATGACATATTCTGACACATGGATCTACAACATAAGCCAACGTTACAATTTTTACACTCATATCGCGATTCGGATCTTCTATCATTTTTACTACACACTACACATCTTCGACTTCGGTTTTGACCTTCCGATATATACAGTGACGAGAAATGCCTCTGCAAAATCTGTAGTATGCATACTCGAAATCATGCACACTTCTCTTTTATCTATCCACTTCATCACTAACAAACTTTTTGAAGACCGTAAACATGTCTCTCCTTTTTTTAATTGCTCTTCAATCTTCGGCATTCCTTTTCGTCGTTTTTTCACAGTCCCACATGCATTGGTATAATTGTTGTGTAAGAAAATAAATAACGCGGGACTTAAATAAAAATTATCAACGTACAGTGTATGACTTTTCTCTAGGTACGGTTTCAAGAGTGACAGAACTATTTCCTCCGATTTTCCAATTCCCGTGTTTTCACTTTCTGTAATCGTTGACATTCCGGCATAAACTATTAGGTCTTGTACATATCCTGTTTTACAATTACAAAGTATAAACGATTTTATGCTAAAGCGATTCCTTTTCGTGGAAATGTATTGTTTGAAAAACAATCGACCTTTATACAATAACAGACTTTCATCAATGCAAAGTGTTTGAAAAGGGTGAAATGCGTCATTGAATGATTTTCGCAGCATATTAATTATGTCTCTTATTTTCTTTAGGCGAACATCAGTGCGCCCAAGTTCATGTGGAAATGCATCACCCGTAGTAACGAAAGATAACGACCTCTGACCATAACTTCACCAAAAATATTGCTTTGTAAATATTTATCCTTACTCCAGTACTCTTGCAATGTTAATTTTTTGTTACGTGACATCAACAATGATAAAGCAAAGAATCAATACATTTCGTCTACTACCGTTCTTCCTTGGGTATTTACATTGTTATTACTCTTCTGAGCCCAAACCGGGCTAGATTGAACCTTCCTCTATCGAATGAGTCCTTTTCCATCTCAAAATCTTTCAATATAAGGACGTAAAGCGTCAGCGCGTAAACCTCTGTTTTTGCCTAATTTTGTCGGTAATGTCACTGCCCTGACATATCTGATCCTAGGCCCTTAATACAATCAATAGAAAATGTTCTGCCGATAACGAAGAATTTTTCATTGACCAGAGATGGTACTTGTATACATATCATATGGATCCTGGATATATCTGGCGCTCATGATCACAAGTCGTCGTGTAGATACCAGATACAGGATGTTCCAGAATAAATGTAAGTCTCGAGAAGGAGTGATTCCTAGGGTAATTCTAAGCAACTTTCTCCATAGCGAAAATTTCCTCCGGATCTTCATTAACGAGTTATTCGCGAAAAACATCGTGGCCGTCCGATGACAGGGCACAAGCTACGCGTACCGTTCACTACTTGCTGTGCTCAAGTCTTGTGCAAGAAACTCAAGATTTCTATGTTATTGCTCAATTTCTCTTAAACTATTAGATGGCAAATTATGAAAAAAATCAGGAACACGTTAGCTATTGCGACACATATTACAGAATTTTTTCAGATTTTTAAATTAATTATCCCAGTTGTGAAAGATAAAAAACCAGGAAAAAGAATTTAAAAATGCCGATTTAGTAAAGTAATGTCACAGTAAAAAAAAATAAAAAGCAATGTTTTCATAGTTCCTACGGATTATACGTTATTTTACTGTGTATTAAAACGTTCAAAACTGTACAAGCATACTTATTTCATAATGAATGAACGAAAATTGGACGTATTAGTTGCTGTAATCGGTAAAAAGTACGGAAACATTGATTTTTATTTTTTTAATTATGACAGACCAAAGCAAAAAATGTTTAAATAAATTGAGATTAATAATATGACTCTAGTAATATGAGTAATTACTATCGGTAAAACTCACCCACTCACAGAGGAATTCACCTGCTGCTTGAACATTTGTTCCATTAGGTCACTGTGCCATTGGGGGATGATACCCAGGTAACGCTGATCACAACACCACAAGAAGCAACTTTGCATTTACAACACGTCGCGGCCACTAACACTAATCACTTCACCTAACGAGCATTTGACCTTTTAATGGCCAACAACCGATTATTTTCAAACATTCTGCGGCATTCCGTAAATAAAAACAAGATGTTACACAGTTCGGCGGCGAAATTACGATCGATACTGACGATTTTTTCCGAAGTCTCTTTCCTCGTGCCCTCGCATACCTCCAGCGCGACTTCTCGGGATGTAGCTTCGTCGAAATACTCGAATTTGATTTGTTAGTTGACACCAACGAGATTGGATCCTCCTCCGTTACTTTTTTTAGTGAAGGTGGTAGTTTTTCCTTCGAGTCGAAAAAGTCGCAAACAAATTCATGGGCAAAAGCAAAGGCATATCGGATTAGTGTAGGAGACCGTAATGAATGTCTTGCAGATGTGGCCGTTTATGATCACAAGTATTGTCTTACCTAATTTGTTGTCAGTGTTAGTGACCGCGAAGTGTTGTAAATGCAAGGTGGCTTCTTGTGGTGTTTACCTGCGATCAACGCTAGCTGGGCATCGCCCCCAGTGATCGGGATCAGCACAGTGACCCAATGGAGCAAGTGTTTAAGCAGCAGGTGAATTCTTCTCCGAATGAGTGAGTTTTACCGATAGTAATTACTCGTATTACTAGAGTCATATTATTAATCTCAATTTATTTAAACATTTTTTGCCTTGGTCCGTCATAATCAAAAAAATAAAGATCAGTGTTTCCGTACTTTTTACCGATTACAGCAACTAATACGTCCAATTTTCGTTCATTCATTATGAAATAAGTATTCTTGTACAGTTTTCAATGTTTTGATACAGAGTAAAATAACGTACAATCCGTAGGAACTACGAAAACATTGCTTTTTATTTTTTTTACTATGGCATTACTTTACTAAATCGGCATTTTAAAATTCTTTTTCCTGGTTTTTTATTTTTTACAACTTGGATAATTAATTTAAAAATCTGAGAAAATTCTGTAATATGTGTCTCAATAGTTAACGTGGCCCTGATTTTTTAAATAATTTTTTATACAATAGTTTAGGAGAAATTGAGCACTGACGTAAATATTTTGAGTTTCTTGTACAAGCCTGGAGAACGGTGAATAGCAGACGCTCCGTGTAGCTTGTGCCCTGTCACTGGTCGTCCGAGCGCTCGCTATTCGCGCTCTCTGATTGGTCGGGGTTCTTCGTTAATAACTCGTTAGCAAAGCTTCGGAAGACATTTTTGCAAAGGAAAATGTTTAGAATCACCCCAGGAATCTCCCATTACCGGCTCCCGCACTTAGTTTGGGACACTCTGTATATACATACTATTTCGCGGTGTTCACGTGGCTCTCTGTGCCATGGTGGCCATAAAGACACCAAGGTAAATCCACGATATCGACATGCGATATCGATGTCCTTCAGACCATGCAGAGCATACAAATGACGATACCACGCGGTTAACAAATTGGAGATCAAAATCGATACAAAGTAACGTTAAATAAATATCAGCATCAAAATCATACAAAATAAAATCAAAATCAATTTAGGTAATCTGTGTAACTTACATAATTGAAGAAATTAATAAATAAAAAACCCATACAATAATTATGGTTTAGAGTTTTGAACGTCAAAGATTAGAATATATCAGACTAGGAAAATCCATAATGACAAAGCATTCTCATGACATATTCCGGCCGACGTAATGGCCGAAAGTAGGGGAAAATCAAAAAATTTCTATTCGGAACGTAACAATTACAGCAGAAAAAGTCATACTAAATTAGAGACTAGTCAAATTTCTGCACGACACTAGTTTAAGAACTTTCTTTCGTATGTACCGTTAGACTGCAATCAACGCAGTCTCAATCACAAGATAGGGTGACAAAATTTGAATTACTGTGTTTTTATACCAACCAAGTGTCAAATAAAGTAAGTAGTTAGAATTTGAAATATCCCGTGTTTTTACACCATTACACTATAAACATTTCGTGTTGTAGGAAGGACAATAGAATAGTTTGTAAAAATGATTAAATTTGTAAAATAAAAATAAAAATTGTAAAACTTATATACATATTAAATTGCATATAAAAATAGATGGCAATGTTTTATATTAGATTCAAGCAAACAGGAAATAAACTTTGCTATAATTTTTTTTATTTATAGTTTATAAGATTATAAATTTGGTTTTTTTTCCCCCTCATCTTCTGGCAGGGGTATTCAGCATTTGTTAATTTATAGAGAAAAGTCAAAACATGCGCATTTTATAATATACAATCGATAGCGTATCCTCGTCATTTACAATGTCACAAATTATATGAAGGAATTTTCCAAAAGATGGGAAAGATGGGAAAGATGCAAGTCATCTTTGTAAAAAGAAGCGAGATCCCAATAAAACAAATCTTTAAAAAGGTAAAAAATTACTCCAAGTACATGAAAAAATCTAAGACAAAAAAACAATACTTTGTACTTTTTTGACAAATGTACTTCTTTCAAAATGTGCGACTTAACAATACACGCATACAATAAGGTGTGAAATTAAAACGAGCCACAAGTACATTTAAACGTAATTTAATATTTTGTAAGCTTTTTACACGTAAAAACATTAATATGTTAAAATCATGTCTTCATTATAACACTGTTACATCAATCGCTATGTTTACTATGCAATCTACTCATATCGCTATTTATGTAGATGGATCATTCCACGCGAAATCGGGCACGTTTTGGAGTCAGTTTTTGTAGATTGCTCAAATCTGAATATGTTGCAAATGCTCGGAGATAATGTAGAATAATGTTGGGTGAAGCCGCCTTGATCGCAAATACATACATAATAACGCACGTTCGCCCACTGGAGTCGTCCAGGTCCAGGCTGCCAGCGACGTCGCATCCGCCGTGGCGCGGCGGTGCGACTCGACGCAGCGTCAACTTTCGGTCATTTTCACAGGGCCAATTTTAAAATGTCCATATTTTTGAAAGTGTGTCCATCAAGGAGAAGGATCAAACTATATTCTTCTTTTTTTCAGAATTTTAAAATCGCACACCATCTTAAAAACCTGCATTTGTTTAAAATAATTGCAAAAAGAATGGCTAAAAAAAATTTTTTTTAATTGAAATAATTTTGTTTACAAACTTCAATGTTTTCTCTGTAAGCACCATAAAGCTTATCTCCATCCGTTTACTAGTTCAATAGCTATAATTTTTTTAAAAATTATAACTTAACTTCAAACAACTGTAAAATCAACAATTTCCAAAATTTTGAAAAATCCTTTGGGATACGTTTAAATATCGTTAAAGGCCACAACATATATAAATTTGAGCAATCTACAAAAACTTACTACAAAACGTGCCCGATTTCGCGTGGAATGACCCAGATGTAACATCTAGAGATTTGGAGCCTCTCAACTATCAGGTAGGTATCGTGTGATTGTTTAGAATTTAGAAGAAGAGCAAGTGTTTAGAGATAATAAGTGACCCAGCGACGTATTGCTATAGAATAGGAATATTATTCCTAAAGGATCTGACCTCGGAATGGTGAAGAGGTTATGCCTTTTGGTAAAAGGACTCTGATGAACCCCACGGCACTTACCTCCGAATCGTCTAACTGGAAACCTATTCTAAAAGAATTTCTAACAAATATTTCTATTTTATACTATAATCTAAATAATTAAATTCACATTATTTGTTTGTAAGTGTATGCCTAACAAATTGTTTAAAATGTAACATAATAGTTGTAGATCTTATTACTTTTGGGGAAGGAGGGAGAAACGATCGTCTTGTATTATTCCCTCTCTGGATTCATCATTGACTGACTGTTGATTAATAAGTACATTGTACATACTGTGTCGTTTAATTTAAGTTATTCATAAGGAACATTGGTTTTTCTATCCTTCGATTTGTACATTTTATTTATGATTAAAACGACATATTTTTTAAAAATTAACTTCTTTAATAAAGTAGTTGTATTTAATAAATTATAATATATTATTGTAAAAAGAAAAATGACATAAAATAAGATTTAAAAGAAAAAGAAAAGTTCACTAGGGGACACCCGGGTTTGAACCGGGGACCTCTCGATCTGCAGTCGAATGCTCTACCACTGAGCTATATCCCCAACGCTAGATGAAGCTTATAATTACTCGAATATTGTTATAGCGAACAAATCAGTACAAAAATTGTACAATACATTATATTTTATTGATACAAACTGCAATTTTACTAGTATACATTTATTATTAAATAAATATACGTGAATTCACAGATCATCCAAGGTGTTACCAAACTAGTAACGCAACTCGAAGAGGGTCGAATCTATATAAAAAAAAATAAGAAATGGAAAATATAGAGTGACTACTGAGTACCGAGTACTGAGTACTGAGTATCGTCCCGTATAAAACTAATTATAAGAAAGTACAGGCAACATGTAACAAAATTATTCCAACGCGATACAGAGTCTCACTTAACTTACCATAATAGAGGTATTTTTGCACGCAGGTAGCTTTTTTATAACATCTAAACTCGTGGGTTGCTAAGCAGCCATGATATCACTTTCCAAGTAATTTTTCTGATAGTAGTTTTTCTATTAAGGGCACCTTTCGAAATGCCACTTTTAGGTTTTAATATAATTTCCATGTGTAAACTTCGTTCTACCAATACAGAATACATGTATACCCAGATCAAACGAATCTGGTCACACCGACACTCTATCTTTTTCTTAGATGAGAGCTACTGAATAAGACTCTTATTCCTCTTATTATAAGAGGAAGAGAAATAGAACGTATTGGTGCGGTCAGAATCGTTTGAGGTGTCTGTACAGAGTGAGTCATCTGATACTATCACCTTCATTTACGTCATTATTATTATTTGTAGTGACGAATGTTCCAGATAAAAATTGAATAGCTTCGATGGAGGGTACATTTGGTGTTGTTAATTTTTGCGTAGGTGGATACGTTGTTACGTACGGAGAATATTTTCCGGTTACTCTCCCAAATATTCGAGTCTCTGCCTATTAAGAGAAAACGCCCTAGCACTTTCGTTTTTCGTTATCTTAATGGAAACGCGACTCCGAGCAGCTGGATAGCAACCACGACGCTGTACCAACCGTGAGAAATTTCCTTATATGGAAATTTCTAACGAACCCCCACTCATTTTTCGGCCTATATAAACCCAGAGATTTTAACCCTAACGAGTTCAGAACCGTACCATCACGTTGATAGTCAAGTTCGTCAAAGTTGGTTGCTATTCAGTTATATCGGGCTAAAGTTCCCTTTCTAGTCTACGTTTAACCTTATAGAATCCGCGAGTTGGCATAAATTCTATCTGGCAATTCCTACGACCACTCTGTAAGTCCCCGTATCGCCAGTGCGTTAACACCGAGCATTAAAATCATACACTTTACGCGACAACACTACAGTATACACTTGTACGTAAAGACTGATTTTAGAATATATTCAAGTATTTATCGATCCTATTCGAAGTTGAGAGATCCACCACAATACAGCTTAGCCGCTCAAGTTGTATAAATTAGTAATTTACAAGGTTACGAGGCTTAGTAACATTTCCTGCGGCTCTCTGATTTTACATCAGATTCGTCCGCATACCCCTGATTCCAAAGCAAACTGTATTCAACCTAGCCTCTCCTTCGGGCCTCTCGATTTATTTGAGTTCATCCACGAAAGCTAACCTATCCTGCAGCTAACTGATTTTACATCATCTTCGTCTGCATCCTACAGCTACCTGTAACACCAGGTTCGTCTGTACATTATTCAACCTCCTTACAGCACCCTGATTTTGCATCAGGTTCGTCTGTTTGAATTTGCCAACCTTCTTAACAGCACCTTAATTTAGTTTGAGTTCGTCTGTAAAATTGATCCTAGTGACTCCCTGATTTCGCATCAGGTACGTTCACAAAGCTCACACTCCTGCAACTCACCGATCACAGATCAGTTTCGTCCGCAAGCACACCTATCCTCAGAGGCTCCTTGATTTTACATCAGGTTCGTCCTCGCCTACAATAATTCCAACGGCTAACTGATTTCGCATCAGTTTCGTCTGTTGTACCAACTAATACATCAACCACTATATTATTCTTTAGAAATATTCCTATCCTCAACGGTCTCTCGCGCTGCTTGCCTCCCGTCTCGTAACAACGTAGAGAACATGTGAAGATAAAATTCGTTTTCTTTAAATGAGATCGTATATTCTTTGTATTAGTCGATGCAACTCGACGTTCCCTATAAAAAAAAGTATTGATCCATTTATGTCAAAAAATCATTAGTTAAGAAAATATTTTGATTTCACTATTGTTAAGATGTCTTACTTATATTAACTGTGTTTTAGTACCAACATTAATGTAACAGAAATGATTGTCACTCCTATTCGTTATCGATATATTAACGATATTACGAATATACCTATCGAATTATCAGCGAAGACGTCTCCAACTGTTTACAGTTAACAACATTCTTAATAATAACTCCATATAGGGAAGAACAGAGATTCCAGTCACTTCTACCCGTTATCGATATCTTATCGATAACACTGTTCAACACGGGTCTGATTTTGTAAGCGTGAATAAACATTTCTTATAGATTTCGACGTGCTGATTACGAATCTGCAAACCGTTTTTTTTCCAGAACGTACAGTTTTTGAAAAAATCAATTTTGAAAAAAATGACAAATTTTCAGCTTTGGGATTTTTCTGTGCTTTTGCCGTAGTAGTTATTTAGTTGCTCTTTGTACGAAATGATTCTGTGGACTCTCCCGAATAAAATAATATAAATAGTTATTAGATTATAAACATCGAAATAGGTTTAAATAACAATTAAAGTGAAAAGGACACCCAAAACGCACCCATTTTTGCTGATATTTTTCACTTTATTTCAAAAAGTAAGGGTCTAGGAGAAAATTTGACTACACCACGCGATAGAGCGAACCTTTCCACTAAGGAAAGCATCAAGCGAATGTTCAAAATTATTTTTGTTTTCAATATAGAAATAAAATAGTTTGGTGAAACGCGCGGCGGCGACAGTGGTACTCAATGACGGCGGCGCGCGCCGGTGGACGCCTCGCCTATCGCCTGCCGTTCCGCGGACCCTATACGCATTGACGTCATTGAGTACCACTGCCGCCGCCGCGCGTTTCGCCAAACTATTGTATTTCTATATTGAAAACAAAAATAATTTTGAACATTCGCTTGATGCTTTCCTTAGTAGAAAGGTTTGCTCTATCGCGTGTTATAGTCAAATTTTCTCCTAGACCTTTACTTTTTGAAATAAAGTGAAAAATATCAGCAAAAATGGGTGCGTTTTGGGTGTCCTTTTCACTTTAATTGTTATTTAAACCTATTTCGATGTTTATAATCTAATAACTACTTGTATTATTTTATTCGGGAGAGTTCACAGAATCATTTCCTGCAAAGAGCAACTAAATAACTACTACGGCAAAAGCACAAAAAAATCCCAAAGTTGAAAATTTGTCATTTTTTTCAAAATTGATTTTTTCAAAAACTGTACGTTCTGGAACAAAACGGTTTGCAGATTCGTAATCAGCACGTCAAAATCTATAAGAAATGTTTATTCACGTTTACAAAATCGAAAAAAAGTCAAAATTTGTTGAACAGTGGAATAGTAGCTCAATAATACGTTCGGTAAAAGTCGATTCGCACAAATCTGTTACTGTCTAGTCCGTCCCTTTCTGACCCGTTGGAAAAAATATCGTTCCCTTGTTTTTAAATGAAGCGGTTCGCACTTAGTTCGTTCCGTCCCGTATCCATCCGTCCGTATCCGCCCGGAAAAGCTGAATATCGTAGGCAACGATGCTTTCGCTTTTTGCCGTAGACCGACGGAAGGCCTCTTGAAATCGGAGGAAGCAGACCCTTTTTTATGATCCTAATGGGTTCTCGAGTCTTGAAAGACGCACCACGGGGGATCGTCATAAAAAGAAACAGTGGCGCTATCTTCTAATAAACATGCAGATACCTATGTATATTTCTCATTAGATCTTTATAAAAGTGTTATTACTAGATTCTTTGCGTTTTCCTGATGAAAATGATATCAAATATAATTTGGAATATGTTTAATAATTGTAATGAAAAACGTAGGTATATAAGTATTTCAATTTCATGCAATATTAATGCGATCCATTGTGAATTTTTTTACATAATATAATTGTGAGACTTTTCATTCCAACTCGTTTACTGTTTCTTTTCAATATTGGTGATTTTAACAATATTAAAATACGTTGTAGTGCACATGCAATTAAGTGAGTAAGTTTTTTAATTTGGAAATTATCCAAAAAATACTGACCCTTAACATTTTCCAGCATTCGTTAATATTTATACACAGCGCGTTCACAAATGAATTATCTCGAAAATCATTAGAAAACGGACGTGAGCCCTTTTTTCTAATCATGCAAGTTTCTCCGATTCAGGCCTGATGCACACAAGCGGCTTTTTTCCTTGTTTTTGCAGTAGAAAGTAACAAAGACAGATGTACAATAATGCGGCGAAAGACGCTCGCCTGCGTCATGTCTCAGCGGAAAACGGACGGATACAGACAGATAGACACAAACAGATATGTGCAAATCGACCTTAAATCGTCTATGTGAAATCATTGGTTCCAATAAGCGGAGTTCGGATAAATGGAGAATTGACATTAATGTCCTTCAAGCCACGTGAGTTTATAAGGCTCACTCACGTTCAATGAAAATGAAATCACAACAAAACCAATATCAATACGTAACCAAAAATACAAAATACGTAAATAAAATCAGAATCAAGTTAGATAATTTGTGCAATTAGGTAATTTGTGGTCAAAAATGAACATAAAGTTAAAAATTTTCCAGTACGCAACGTAACACAGAAAATCAGACAAAGTTATAAAGACGTAAGAACAGGTAGCAAAGCGTAAAACCTAAAAAATAAACTTTAAACATTCTATTAATAACCATACATTAAAGTATTCCTTCCTGTGTAATATAATATGAAATTATGTATCCATTATGTGTATTATGTGCACTTCTTCTTTAATTTAAATTTCCATTTATGATACTAAATCTTCGAAGTGGGCAAGACTGACACCAAACATTGTCAGCAGTAGTGTGCATATGGTCACAAACGGTGAAAACATTTCTTTTTTTACTATTTTGGAACTTGTTTTCATTGTTTAATAATGTTTTATATAAACACAAGTTAGATTTTGAAGTTAAAGATACTATATAATCTATCGTACCTCATAATTTCCTTATTTTATATGTGCTAAGATCACGACCCGCAAAGGAGCGATATTCTTGACGGTTCTGAAGTAAATGTCGCGAGGATCATCACGTTTCTCTTACCAGAAAGCAAAGCCTTCCCCATTCCGTGGCCAGATCCTCTAAGAACAGAGTTCTTATTCTTTAGAGATATAACATCGGGCCACATGCCATATGCAAGCTCTCTTTCCCCTAATATAAACGAGCAATCCATCGACACCCAATAGCTAAGAGACCCAACGTGATCATCAGGCATCGCCTGCCGCCAGAACTGCGTAGTCTCACACACCCTCAATCAAGGCCACATAACCTAAGTCCCAATCATAAAATCCTCGAAAGTGTGACGACTCTATGACTCTCTATGATTCACCTCACCGACAACACAGGGCTTATCGAATCTTCGGATAAGCCCTGAATCATCCCTCTGAGTAAAAGTAGCCCTTGGACTCTGTGCAAAAGGAGGGGAAACTTTCTACAAACACAGCAAACCTAATATAAGGCCCCAAACCTCACTGTAAACCAGCAGATAAGTAAAAGATTTCCTTGCGAGAATATTCAAATTGTACGGAGTTACGTTTATTTTACCCTTTGGGCGTGACATTTTTTTGGCGATCCAGCCAGGATACCATCAGTCAGTGTCAGAAGAAATTCCATTGGACATCGTCTACGGAAGATCAATCCAAGGAAGGACTACGAGTGCCACTTCTGAGACATAAAGAGGTATCAACGAACCAAGTGTCAGAGGAAATTCCATTGGACATCATCTAAGGAGGATTAATCCAAGGAAGGACTACGAGCGCCACTTCTAAGACGTAACGCAGTATCAACGAATAAGGCAAGTACGGCTTTCACTACGTACAGAAACCCTAAACCCACCACCAGTTCTGACGAGGGCCCTATTCCCGTATACAAAAAGGCGATCACAGAGCAGAAGGAAATTATAGAAAAATTAACAATGGAACGGTCTATTGACGAAATTAGACATGCTGTCAGCACAATGACTAAGGCATTAGCTGACCACATGAAATTATTTGAAGAAGAAAATAGGAATAGACGACAAGAAATTATAGATTTAGCTAAGGCTTTAAACGCAACTGTAATAACAGAAGAAAGCGAATCGTCTTGGCTAAAAGAAACAAGAAATAAGAAACGGGCCGCGACCCATCAGGACGATCTAGAAGGCACCTCTAGCGAAGAAGAGGAACGACACGGCAACGGAAGCAACCAAAGTAGAGGGTCAAATAACGAGTTAGGACAAAAACCCACTCAAGTAATCAGAATTATTAGAACGCTACGCGGACGCGACGATTTAGGGGTAGAAGACTTCATCTCCGACGTGCGATACGCAAGGTCCCTTTGTTCCGACAAATATATGTTGTTAAGGTTAATTATCGCTGAACGAATAACGGACCAAGCTGAACGTGCAATAAGATACTTAAAAATAGATAGTTACGAAGATCTGTTTGAAACATTGCGAACATATGTAACTTCACCAAGCACCGTGAATAGTAGTAGAACGCGTTTGCAAGGTACAAGGCAGGGACAGACAGAATCAGTCGTAAATTTCAATGTTCGGTTCAGACAGGCCCTGAACGAATTAAAATACGACATCCAATATAAATACCCACGACCAAGTAGTAGGAAAATTGCGATCGAAGAAGAGGAAGATGCAGCGATATCTACGTATACAACGAATCTATGAAAGGAGATAGGAGTAATGATAGTGCCAGCACAACCAAAAACTCTAGAACAGGCACAAAACGTAGCGATAGAAATGGTAAACTGGCTACGTGATTCAAGGCGACCCGCACAAACAATGACTCACCTACCGCCACGAGCAAACAACCCTCTACCAGTTCGACGGAACAACATGGAACAAAGATCTACCCCATTATCAGCCCGGCCCAGCAATCAGTTTTCAAGACCACTAGCAACGAGACAAAGTTCACTTCCACCAGTGTCACCATCTAAGTGTTTCAAGTGCGGACAGGCCGGACACATAGCACCTAATTGCACAAATTTTCGGGCAACCCATCAAGGGAAAATACCACCCAGAGTAAACTATACGATTCCGGGAGAAGAGGACGAGATCGAGGAACAGCAAGAATCCACAACATACCAGGAAGACTCCAATACGTACGAGCCACATTCAGAGGGATCAGAGATGGACCCGCTCGACTTCTCTTAGATACTGGCGCGAGTGTAAATTTAATTAAAGAAAAAAAGGTAGACTCAAATCTCCCACGGGACCATAACACTCGAACGATATTAACGGGGAGTGACAAGCATGTATCCAACGAAACAGTTGCCTTCAATATCTTAAACGAGAATCACGTATTCCATATTGTATCGGATTCCTTTCCTTTACCCGAAGATGGCATATTAGGCTTGCCGTTCCTTCAAAAATACGATTATATGATTAACAACAGTCATTTATTTTTAGGTAAAAACAAAGTCAACCTATACACCGAACTAGACCTCGAACCAGGCGAGAGTACGATCAAGGAAGCATACGTGGGCCAAAATCTAACCCGGGTTTGCTTCATCAATACAGGTAGAGACAAGATTTGTACTAATCAGATTGAAATTGATACCGAGGAGAAAAAACTAAGTAGGATCAATACAGTTTTGTCAAAACTACGTACATCCCACATTGAGCCAAACTACAAATCAGTGATAGAGAAAATTATTATTAACTATATAGATGCATTTGCATTAGAAACAGACCCTTTTCCTCGTACCGATCTAACCTCTCACGAAATCGAATTAAAATCCCAAAAACCTATTAATATCAAATCCTACAAACCCCCTGAATGTCACAGACGAGAAATAGAAAGACAGATAGACGAAATGTTAGACAAAGAAATTATTGAACCCTCAGACTCACCCTATAACGCACCTGTTTGGGTAGTCCCTAAGAAGATTGACGCATCAGGTAAAAAGAAATGGAGGATAGTTATAGATTTTAGAAAACTTAACGAAATTACTGACCAAGACGCATACCCTTTGCCGGACATAGAAACAATCGTTTCACAATTAAGAAACGCAAAATTCTATTCCGCATTAGACCTGTCCTCAGGCTTCCACCAAATTCCGATGGACCCTAACTCTAAGAAATATACCGCATTTTCTACTCCCGAGGGACACTTCCACTATAACCGAATGCCATTTGGACTAAAAAACGCTCCTGCAACCTTCCAACGTATGATGGATGAAGCTTTAAAAGGTTTAATAGGGAAATACTGCTTTGTTTACTTAGATGATATTATTATTTTTGGACAAACAATTCAAGAACATAACAGGAATCTAGCCATAGTATTACAAAGACTTTCAGAATTGGGACTTAAGCTTCAACCGGATAAATGTGAATTTTTAAAACCCGAATTAGAATATCTAGGGCATGTGATATCAAAAGACGGTATAAAACCAAATCCGGAAAAAATTAAAGCAGTAAAAGAATTTAGACTACCCAGGAGCCCTACAGAAATAAAATCATTCCTGGGACTAGCAGGTTATTACAGGAAATTCATAAAAAATTTTGCAAAAATAGCTAAACCATTAACTGAACTCACAAAGAAGGACACACCATTTCACTGGACAGACAGACTACAGATAGCTTTCGACGAACTAAAAACAAAATTATGTGAGGAACCTTTGTTGAAATACCCAGATTTTACTAAAGAATTTGCATTAACTACAGACGCCTCTAACGAAGGACTAGGTGCGATACTATCGCAAGACGGACACCCATGTTGCTACATTTCTAGGACGTTAAACTCAGCAGAAACGCATTATACAACGACAGAAAAAGAACTCTTAGCAATAGTTTGGGCAATTCAAAGACTTAGGCAATATTTATTAGGCAGAAGATTTAGAATTAGAACAGATCACCAGGCTTTGAAATGGCTTCAAAACGTTAAAGATCCATCCTCGCGATTGATTAGATGGAGACTCAGATTGGAAGAGTATGATTATGAAATAGAATATCACAAAGGCAAAGACAATCTAGCAGCTGACGCACTCTCCAGAATACACAAAACCGTGACCGACAAACCACTAAAAGATATGACACCGGACGAACTATACAATCTAGAGCAAGACATAATAGAGACGCCTTAATCTAACCCAACTGAAACGGCCCAACTAGACCCACCAGATCCCGAACCAGAATCTCCACCCTCCTCCATACTGCACTATGACGATTATTTATTATTCTTATGCGATCTCAAAATCCCTCCAAACTGCAAAGAGAAACCAAACCGCGAGACAAATAAACAATTAGATAAAACGAGATTAAACTTTAGTAATGAACAGGAACTATTAGAGCAAATAGAGACGCTAGCCACAGAAAATCCACACTTAGGCATCAACACTCAGGCATTCTCAGAAAACGAAATTTTAAAGATAGAATCCATTATACAATTTATAGCCAACAGAAATCCCGATAAAACCTATACCTTCTCCAAAACCCCAATAATTGAAATCACTTCTGAAGTAAAAGATCAAATCCTTAAGGAAAATCATAATGCAAACTCATCTCAACACTTTGGAGAGAATAGAACTATTGAAAGGATAAAGGAAAGATATTATTGGCCCAATATAAGAAAGGACGTTCATGAGTTTATTTCGAATTGTGAAACATGTCAAAGAGAAAAATTAACCAGAGTAAGACATAAAGAATCGTCAGTAATACCAAATACTCCTACCGAACCTAACGACAAAATATCAATGGATATCTTTGGTCCTCTGCCGATGACAACCAAAGGTAACCAATTCATTCTTTCAATTCAAGATGTTTTGACAAAATATTTAGTTTTGATTCCACTTAAAGACCAACGAGCAGGTTCAATTATTAACGGGTTACTGGAACATTATATTTATATATTCTCTTCACCGAAACAAATTTTAACAGACCAAGGTACGAATTTCGTCTCTGAACTTATGCAGAAATTTGAAGAAGCATTTAAGATAAAGCATATTAAGACTACTAGCTTTCATCCGCAAAGTAATCGTGCACTTGAACGTACTCATGCCACTGTTAAAGATTTAATTAGAACATGTACCGCCGATAAACAAAGCGAATGGGATGAAATAATGAATCTGATTTGCTTGGGGTATAATACCTCCATTCATGAAGGAACAGGTCATACCCCTTTCGAGTTAACTTTTGGACATAAAGCAAATATGCCTAGTGCCATCTCCGCCACGAGTACGCTCAGCAGAGAAGAATTATTTCAGTTATGGAAAAAAAGACATGAGAATTATTTAGAGACAGCTAAAAAGATAATAAATAAAAATAAAGCAAGATATAAAAAAGATCAGGACAGGAAGATACGTCTCCAATGTCTTTTTAACGAAAGTGATAGAGTCCTAATTCATAACGATCATAAAAGAAACAAATTAGATTCAGAATGGATAGGCCCAGCTATTATAACTAAGGTTATAAATCCATATTACGTTTGTAAATTTCCCAACCAAAATAAGGAATATAAGGTCCATGGGAATAGACTAAAATTATATAGATCAAAATAATTTGTTTCAGAATGCTGATCCAGGCACTAACATCATTGATTTTAGTTTGTAAGACTATAGGCATAAGCATAATCCCCTTAAATAACACTAACATATTTTTAGAAGAGTTGCAAAGTGTATATATGTATTATACCGAAGTAAAACTAGTGGTAGGTGTAGATGTACAGCCATATGTAGGAATAGGAAAGGAAACGCGGGACCATATTAATAAACTTATAAAATTTTGCGCAGCAATTGATTGCGATCAGAGATTAGAAACAAAAAGCCTTTCGAGTAAACTGCAACAGCTGGAAAACAAAATAATTCATCTGAAAACACTATTGCACATGAGAACGAAACGAGGTTTACTAAATTTCGTAGGAAGCATCTCTAAAACATTGTTTGGAACATTAGACGAAAGTGATTTGTTATTAGTCAACGAAAATATCGATAAACTTTTCAATCAACAGAACCGAATCACACACATTGAACAAAATCAGACCCAAATCATGAAAACTATATTAAGTTACAATCTAGAAAATACTAAACAGGAGATATTCGCAAAATTAACCCATTTTAATCAAATCCTTACACAAATTATAACACTATACACATTTCTCCTCAGTTGCACAGAACAAATAGATACACTCATTACCGCATTATTATTAGGAAAACAGGGAATAGTTCATCCAGATATACTGACAAATGAAATATTTTTGCAAGGCTACGCTAATTTGGTAAAGGAAAACCACTTATACTCGACAATAGAACCAAAAGAAGAAAATATTCAAACTCTGATTAGCGTTAGTGAGATTACAATATTCACTTACAAAACAAAAATATTTTATCACTTCAAAATATCGTTGATAGAACAAACAGAATGGAAAATAAAGAAATACTACCCAATACCGAGGAAAATAGGCAATGTATTTACAACGATAATATTAGATTCCAACATTATTTTACAAACATTACACGAATACATACCCGTAGATCTAGAATATATACGCACTAAATGTAAATTAAACACACTTATACCTATTTGTAAGCGGACACGACCAAACATAGTACTCTTACATAGCAACATCTGTGAAAGCGAAATACTCAAAACATTTCATGAACAAAATCAATGTTCTACAGCAATATTCAAGATTAACGACCTAGTTTATATACCCTTAGAAAGCTCAGGAAGATACTTATTGATTCCAGAAAAACCTATAGATTTAGAGACACTTTGCGATGTTAAACAAACTATACTGGTTATACTGGTTAAATAAACTATACTTAAACAAACTGGTGGATCCATTAAAAACCTTACCTTTGAAGCAAAACTCAAACCGGTAGAGATAAACTTTTCTCTTGAACAATTGACCATCCTAGAAGAAAAGATGCACCAAGTTCCATTAACGGTAAATACTTTCAACAATTACAAAGCGGACTTAGACCAAATGTACAATCAGCTAAATCAAATTGTAACCCAAAGACGTATACTTCATTGGAAAAACACCGCGATGTCAACACTCCAGATATTAGGATACGTCTCCCTAGGAGTAATAACATTATACACGATACTCAAACTTTGTAAATGCACTAATCCTGGAAACATCATGCTGTTTTGCAAAAACTGCTTTAATAACAATTCCAACGCCATAGTAGAAACACAACGAACATCACCAACCCCAGTGGCAATACAGCCGACAACCTATACGAGTCTTCAACAACATGAATGCATAGAGGAACACGAAGATGAACACCAACCTCTACCTATACCACGCAGACTTGGGCGAATTCGTTTCGGAGCAACGAAAGTCTAAGGAGAGGGGAATGTGACGACTCTGTTACGAGACGGGAGGCGAGCAGCGCGAGAGACCGTCGAAGATAGGTATAATTCCAAAGAATATAGTGGTTGATGTGTTGGTTGGTACACGGACGAAACTGATGCGAGATCAGTGAGCCGTTAGGATTATTGTAGACGAGGACGGACCTGATGTAAAATCAGGTAGCCTCTGAGGATAGCTGTGCTTGCGGACGAAACTGATCGGTGATCAGTGAGCCGCAGGAGAATGAGTTTGTGAACGTACCTGATGCGAAATCAGGGAGTCACTAGGATCAGTTTTACAGACGAACTCAAATTAAATTGAGGTGCTGTTAAGGAGGTTGGCGAATTCGAACAGACGAGCCTGATGCGAAATCAGGGTGCTGTAAGGAAGTAGGATAATGTACAGACGAACCTGGTATCAGGTAGCTGTAGGAAGTAGACGAAACTGATGTAAAAATCAGTTAGCTACAGGATAGGTTAGCTTTCGTGGACGAACTCGAATAAATCGAGGAGCCACTAGGTTGAATGCAGGTTCTTTGGAAGTAAGGGTAAGCGGACGAAACTGATGTAAGATCAGAGAGCCGCAGGAGATGTTAGTGAGCCTCGTAACTTTTTAAATTATTAATTGATACAACTTGAGCGGTTAAGCTGTATCGTGGTGGATCTGTCAACTTCGAATGGGATCGCTTAAGGTAGTTATAGGTTTGTAAGCAATCTACGCAAAATTACAATGAATACTTGAATATATTCTAAATCAGTCTTTACGTACAAGTGTACAGTGTAGTGTTGTCGCGTAAAGTGTATGATTTTAATGCACGGTGTTAACGCACTGGCGATGCGGGGACTTACAGAGTGGTCGTAGGAATTGCCAGATAGAATTTATGCCGACTCGCGGATTCTATGAGGTTAACTGTAGACTCGAAAGGGAACTTTAGCCCGATCTAACTGGATAGCAACCAACTCTGACGAACTTGACTATCAACGTGACGGTACTGTTCTGAACCCGTTAGGGCTAAAATCTCTGAGTTTATATAGGCCGAAAAATGAGTGGGGGTTCGTTAGAAATTTCCATATAAGGAAATTTCTCACGGTTGGTACAGCGTCGTGGTTGCTACCCAGCTGCTCGGAGTCGCGCTTACATTAAGATAACGGAAAAAAAACGAGAGTGCTAGGGCGTTTTCTCTTAACAGGCAGAGACTTGAATATTTGGGAGAGTAGACGGAAAATATTCTCCGTACGTAACAACTCTATGACTCTCTATGATTCACCTCACCGACAACACAGGGCTTATCGAATCTTCGGATAAGCCCTGAATCATCCCTCTGAGTAAAAGTAGCCCTTAGACCCTGTGCAAAAGGAGGGGAAACTTTCTACAAACACAGCAAACCTAATATAAGGCCCCAAACCTCACTGTAAACCAGCAGATTAGTAAAAGATTTCCTTGCGAGAATATTAAAATTGTACGGAGTTACGTTTATTTTACCCTTTGGGCGTGACAAAAGCACGACGGCATGGGACCGTTTACCCTGAACTCCGTCATAAAAACACATTGGCGCTACATATGCACTATTAAAACTAAACACATTGAAAATCGTAAAAGTCCTTAAGGGGGCAGACTCCTTCGGGGCCTACTCCGAATCGATCGAAGCGCTGTTGCGAAAAAACGGGCATTAGTGAAAATATATAATTTATACATGCGACATTTGATAATGTGGCATCTAGCGTTATCCTGTTGAATTACAAATGAGAAGTGCAAAGGTATAATTGCCAAATCGCATCGTAGGAAAGTTCTGTCACGCTGTTGCCACATCAATTACAATTTTATGCATCAGTAAATCTCTACTGAATACGCCTTGAGCCGATATTTTGCTTCATACGAATATAGAAAAGGACGGTGCGAGCGACAAAGAAAGAGTATCACGAATGAAACAATACATATGTGCCCAAAATTATGAAAGTGGTCTAAGAAACAACATTTTCGTATGAGATTCACACAAAATTTCACATTTATAATAAATGTTCATTAATCAAGACTAATTATAATGTTACGTAATATAGAAATATTTTCTAATTTATTCAAATGTAATCCTTTCAATATCCCAAAATAAGAAATATACAATTTAGACCACTTTCATAATTATGGGCATATATATATACTAATATGTGAAATCCTAAAACTTATATATATAGAATAAATAATTCATTAAATTCATGCTATTCATTCAATCATTCATTCATACTTTTTAAGAAATAAACAAACGAAATTATTTTAATTTTTTTTATTTAAAAATAAAAATGTTATGAGTGGTATAATTGTAATCTGTGAAAAGGTATACAAAAATTAGAATTATTTAAAATAAAAATTGAAAACAAAAAAAAAATTAAAAGCTATTACGAGATTCGAACCAGGCACCTACAGATTATGAGGGAATGCCTAATTCACACTCAACTAAGATACTTTCGTGTAAAATTAGTGGATTAAACTATAACTTCTGGTACAATTCCAATTGTTTGTTTATAGTAAGTAATAACTATTGATGAATAATGATTTGTAAATCACCTTTACTTGCTACATTTTCATCGATGCAAGGGTCAGTCACACTGAACCTCTCGTACTGTTTGCAACGAGTGCAAGACGTTGCGAGTATTCATTAGCAATGTTATAATTTATACATTTAGTGAACAATAAACAACATGTATCATAATATAATGACAAAAACATTATAGGGGTATATATTTTTCGTAAAACCACTCGTTTCAGGGTCCAATTTCGCACAAAATGCAGTTTAACTAGGAATGTTATTATTTTGTTTATAACGTAAAAATTCAAAATTCTATTTTAGCCGTATTTTGTGTTTTGGTTCATAGTATCTGCATACAAATTTGCAAAACGATCGATCAGCATGTTGTCAGTGAAAACAACGACAATATACTATTTTTTAATATATTTTTTAAATAAATTGATATTTTTAAAAACTATTTACACAGGTGGATTCGTCGTTCAAAAATACACAATCGCCCCATGTATATCATTTTGCTGTACGCACTAGTTTTGGAGATATTAAACGAAATATGTTTTCCACCCCCAACTTTGGGGGTGGTTTTCATACCCTTTAGATGAATTAGAAGCAATAAAAAAAAATACGTGTCGAATATTTTCGGCTATTCTACAATCCTACAAAGTTTCATCAAAATCGGAGACTTTCACCTCGCGATGTTTCCTTATTAGTAAGAATCAAAATCTCGGCTGGAGTTGGATTCGTTCAAGTTTTCCTGATGGGCAGAATTGTAATATGTACATACATATATGTGGCAACAGCGTGACCAAACTTTCAATACGTTTTGGCAACTAAGCCTTTCTTGCGTCTGTATTCGTGTATTCGATGAATACGCCATTCAGCTGTCAAATTCTAGATTACATTTACCGACTGATCTGTATTTTTATCGATGCTGATGGTAATATGACCAAATTGATTAAGATATACCATTAACGCTTCTAACGGCAAATCGTTGAACTATTTTTGTGTCAAAACGGGTGCACAACGAAAATTACGCTTTACGCCTTCAAGAAGTGTTAAATTGAGAAAAATCGCATTTCCACGATATTGTGCTAATTCAAGGAAGGGTGCTCTGGTGTGCTATGAGTGAAAAAACCATTAAATCGTGAGATATTTGCGAAAATGTCACTTCGGCAGCCATCTTGCTAGTTTACAACAGCGTCTGTTTCATGCTTACAGTTTGTAATTTTACAGTTTTCTCAACGTATAGTGTTTATTGGAGTTTAAACGGACCAGAGCACCCTGTAGTGAAGTCTACTCGTGGGTTCTGTACCCGCGAAAAATTCATTTATGCAAGTATCGAGACGTAAAGCGTAATTTGCGAAACCGTTTGTCTCTCTCGCTCATCGCGTATACGTGTATGACTTTCTTTGCTTGTGTGAGCGCACGCACACAGCTCAAAACACAAGGAGTCTGCCCCCTTAAAGTAGTCACAACCGGTACATATACCCCAATAGCTAATTGTAAATTGCACGCTGATTGACACTAAAGTCAATAATTGCGAGTACTATGTTATGTATACGTGCACTCGATCGCTTGTACTTCCTATCTTGGAACATCTTGTATATAGCTGATAATGATTTTACAAAACATTTTATTTTGTATTTTTTGCATATAATTCTTCTCACTATACCTATTCGACAAAGTATCCTACCTAATGTCATTAGTGGATATACACAAACACAGGCAATAATTCGCTCTTCTTTACAACAATGGATACGAGAACAACTCGCTCCGTACTGTTAAGTATAGTCGACAGCAGGATATAACAATTCCAGTAATATAGCAGGGTATCAGTTCTTCACACTTCTGAGTTCTAAGAATATTACAAAATGACGGAATTATTTACTGTTTCCATAACCTCTTCTATAGACATCCTAATTCTTGTCTAGTATGACAATAGTTATTTTGTAATATTTTTAGTTTTAAAAAATTTGTAGCTGAAATTGATATTTATATTTATATCGTCTCAAAAAGCCAAATTTTTCATTTAGTATAATATAATAACTAAATATTTCAAAAGGGAAAATGTACCAATGTATACTTTATATAGATCAATAGAATTATCGATACTAACAAGCATACGAATCAGCCTACCTATAATATAAAATATAGATATTAAACTGTATGATTTCAGTACATATTCGGTACAATTTACAAACATTTAGTATAAATCATTTAATAAAATATTTTATTTTGTTCTCAATTATGTATTTGGTTAAGTTCTTGAGATACTCAATCCTCACCGATTTTGATGATTTTCAAATGTGTTACAAAGCAGATTTGATTTGAACAACTTTTTCAATTACGAAATACTTTACATATACATAGTCAAATTGTATCCTATATGTATATGTTATTGACAACGTATTCGTGAGTCCCATGCTTCGGTTTATCTGTTGATTCTATGAACATATCGCAACAACCGGCAGGCAACTTATATAACGGATAAACTAAAAGCTTAAACTTGGCCAATCTCAATGTTGAATTTCAACAAAGTCTTCATTCCATATTTTCCATAATGTTTCCATACATTATCTATCCATACATACTCCTAACTTGAAAAAAAAAGACGGACCAGAATTAGTTTGAGTTAGGTCCTTTTACAGGATGGGGATGCAGTCCAGGAAGCACTCTGCCCCTCCCTCGTCCGCGCTTCCAAAATTTTGAACTTCCCCAAAGGCAATGTGTTTGGCATTGTTTGGTACAATATGTGGATCGGCAAAGGAGTTGAACACCCGTTGCATATATTGCCTGCAGACTACCACGATGTCTTGATAGAAACAATAGATAAACGGCTGCGTCGGGCTCACGCATACGTTGTCGATAACATATACGTATAAGGTACAGTTTAAATGTGCAGTACGAAACGTTTTTTACAAGTACCTCGGAAACTAAGGCCGAGCATCTATTATGTGCAAAGGAAAAAGTTATTCAAACTCGCCTCCTTTGTGGCATATTTGAAAATCATCAAAATCGGTGAGGAACCAGTACATTGAGAACTTCATCATGTATTTCATTATAAGTACCAGTTTTAGGACTGGTCCGGTCCCACTATCGAGTAGGTATTACAAATTACAAATTTCAGCGTCAGATTACTTCGAAATGAAAGTCGGTGGTTTGCTTTTCTTGCAAAAAAGGACAGTGATTGATAGAAAGAGAGAAACTGAGGGACGAGGTCTCGAAGAAGTTTAAATACCTGCGTATCGGTGAGACAACCCTAATGTAACATCATTAGGAAGTATAAACTTGTTCATTTTTAGTTTTTTGTGAATAAAATTTTCATTGTCATACTAGGAAGAATTTTCTGATGGAAACAATATCAAGCATGATATGATTTTAATTATATTTACCGGTTCAACGAGTATTAACAGTTCTTTCATCACATACATATCCCTCTTCATAATTTTCAAATGGTCCAAATTATGTCATGCTTAGTCGTGAATTGTATCGCTCGCGAGTGTAAGCATATCAGTTCATATCAGAGTGTTCCAAATTTAAGTAAACACGAGGCTACCGCTGCCGTGGTGTGTGTGCGTGTCCGTGTGCTCACCACAGCACGGAGAAGGATCCAGAAATGTCGCCGATACAGCTAAAAATTTCAAAACTCGATGGAGATTATATCTTACACAAGCTGCCAAATGCTACAAATGATGATGTCGAAATGAGCACAGGTGAGTCAACGAGTATTGCAAATAAATCAGCCACAACCAAAAAGAGAAAGCTTCTATTAGGCAAAGAGGTAATAGAAACATTGACAGACATACAAACACAGCGTCCTAACAGAAGTTAACGATTCACAAACGGACAGAATAAACGTAAATGAAACAACAAAACCACCACCTATCTACATACAAGCACAAATTATCGACCCACTAATAGAATTATTAGAACAACAAGCAGGTAACAATAATTTCACCTTAAAACAACTAAAAGATAACCAAACAGAAATACAACTAAAATTATCAGAACATTACAGAAAAGTAGTGAATGCATTAAAAGACAAGAAAGCAAACTTCTATACGTATCAACCTAAAATAGATCGAAGTTACAAAGTAATACTACGAGGAATACACCCGAAAACAAGTACAGACAAAATTATTGAAGAACTAAAACACCATAATCACACCGTCAGAACAATAACTAATGTAGTCAAATACGACACCAAGCAATCCTACCACTTTTTGCGCTTGAACTTGAACCAAAAGATAATAACAAAGACATATATAAAATAGAAAAGCTACAAAATACCATGATTAGATTTGAACCTTCTAGACCGAAACGCGACATACCACAATATTATCGTTGTCAAACGCTTGGACACACAAAAAACTATTGTAACAGGCTACCAGCCTGCGTCAAATGCGCAGGCGATCACTTAACAATGCACTGCCCACAGCAAGGAAACGTAGAAAACGTAAAGTGCCGTAACTGTCAAGGGAATCACCCAGCAAACTATAAAGGTTGCATAGCACATAAACAATTACAGCAGAAGCTATTTCCAACCCTGAGAAATAGAACCGAAAGACACTCAGTAGAAACAAACAACAACTACTTATCGCATGCAGCAACACACAGCCAAAACTCAATGTACTTACCAAATCTCTCTCAACCCCGATAGAAAGACAATAGAACTTACGCACAAGTAGCAGCTAATATTACTCAACAAGCAAATCAAATTCCCACCACAAACCCAAGCGTCCTAACCGATAATGAACCAACAGAATTAAAACAGCTATTAATTATATCGGGTAGAAACACAGAACTGATAACTAAAATGCCAACAACACAAACCTCGCTACTGCAACAACAAACCCAACAAATAACTACTATGATAGAACTACTAACAAAAATCGTTAACAATCACAAGTAAAATGGATCATCAAATCAAATTAGCTGTGTGGAATAGTAATGGGCTACAACAAAGACTACAAGAACTTACAATTTTTATCTACACACACAATATTGATATCATGGCAATTTCAGAAACTCACTACACAAACAAAAATTATGCGAAAATTCCAAATTATACAATATACGATACTAAACACCCCTCTGGGAAAGCACACGGAGGAACTGCCGTCATTATTAAAAATAATATTTAACATCACTTACATAGTACGACCACAGACGACTATCTACAAGCAACAACAGTAACAATAGAGACTACAAATGGAAAAATCCAGGTATCGGCAGTCTACTCACCACCAAAACATAAACTTACCCTAGAGCACTATGAAAACTTTTTTCAATCCTTAGGAAATAAGTTTCTAGCGGCAGGTGACTATAATACAAAACATAGGTACTGGGGATTAAAACGAGCATCTCCCAGGAGTAAAACATTGATGCATGCCATAGAGAAGTTAACACTAACTCCACTATCTACTGGCGAATCCACTTATTGGCCAGCAGCAATGGAAAAAACACCGGACCTCATAGACTTTGCAATAATCAAGGGCCTAAATAAGACGCATTTTAAACTACAGTCAAGTTCGGAGCTTAGCTCAGACCATACACCCATCCTAATAGATTACCTGCAGAAGCCACTTTACATAGATAAACCACCCACACTATACAATAGCACTACAGACTGGAACATGTTCAGATTAAAAATTAACGAAAAACTAAACTTTAATATTCCACTTAAGCAACCAGAACACATAGAAAATGCAATAGTTTGCCTAACACAAATAATTCAAGAAGCAGCCTGGTTATCTACTTTTTCCATTAATAAGGAAAATACCGGCCTATCATACCCAGACTATGTGCCACAAAAAATAAAAGAAAAAAGAAAAGCAAAATCACAGTGGCAAAAAAACAAAGAAAAGAAAATAAAAGACAGTTGAACATACTCACTAAAAAAGTTAAAAAGATCATACAGGAACACTCTAATAAATAATTCAACAAATACCTCTCCAACCTTTCCCAAACGAAGAGACAAACTACTCACTATGGAGGGCGACGAAAACATTAAAAAGACCAACAGTATCGAACTCAGCAATAAGAAAACCAGATGGTTTTTGGGCAAAAACTTCTCTAAAACAAGCGTCGACGTTCGCAAATCACTTACAGCAAACGTTCCAACCAAATGTTTTTCCAGCAACAGTAACAACACCAAGCTACATCACCCACGATGGGAGTCAAAAGAACACAATACGCAGTACCACAGAAGAAAAAATCAAATGCCTGATCTCAACCATAAAAATCAATAAAACTCCGGGCTATGATTTGATTAACGGTAAAATAATTAAAGAACTCCCAGACAAGGCCATTAGAATGATTACGATAATTTTCAACGCCGTGCTCAGGATACAATACTTCCCAAGCACATGGAAACTGGCTGGAATAATAATAATACCAAAACCAAACAAAAATATCCATGAACCGTCGTTGTACAGACCAATTTCCCTTCTACCTATATTATCAAAACTATTAGAAAAAATATTACTAACCAGAATTACAAAGTCAGTCAACACCAAACAACTAATACCAGATCACCAGTTCGGTTTTAGAAAAAAACACGGTACAGTTGAACAAGTATATGCACTAATTAACCAAATTACATCTGCTTTGGAAGAAAAGAAATACTGCACATGCCTATTTCTAGACATAGAAAAAGCTTTTGACAAGGTCTGCCATGAAAGTCTGCTGAAAATCAGAGAACATGCAATCTTCCAACTGCTAAAATCCTATCTCCACAACAGAACATTCTACGTAAAAGAAAAAGACGCATACTCAGACATACAAATAATAAACGTTGGAATACCACAAGGAAGTGTACTGGGTCCAGTACTATACACTCTATACACAGCCGATATCCCAACTACAGCACATAGCACAACATGTACATTTGCAGATGACACGGCAATATTAGCAATACACGAAGACCCCCAAGAAGCAGTCAAGTACCTATAAAATCACATATCCTTACTGGAAAAATGGCTAATCAAACGCAAAATAAAAGTCAATAACAACAAATGTAATCATATTACCTTCACGTTCCGCAAAGGACAAACACCAAAAATTACACTATACAATAACGAAATACCACAAACAAAAGTAGTCAAATACCTGGGACTCCATCTGAACTCAAAATTAACGTGGAAACAGCACATACACAAAAAAATACAACAAATCAGAATTAAAAGAAAGGAAATGCATTAGTTAACTAACCGACGATCGAACCTAAGCATAGAAAATAAATTACTTATCTACAAAGTAATAATAAAACCCATATTGACGTACGGCATCCAATTATGGGGCACAGCAGCCAAAAGTCACATCGCTAAAATGGAAGCAATGCAATCAATCATCCTTAGAACAATAACAGATGCACCTTGGTATATAAAGAACGAAGAATTACGCAAAGATCTACAAATACCTACTGTACAAGAGAAAATCAGGCGATTATCCGACAGCTACAAAAACAGAACAGCTAAACACCCAAACCAGATAGCTAGTACACTTTACACCGACCGTACTTTTGGAAGACTGAAAAAGGAACACCTGCAGGACTTAGTGACACCAACATAAGTACTTACATAAATGTATACGCAGATATAATGCTGCTACTCCAATGGGAGTAACGTCCACATGTTACCCATAATAGATACAACTCGCCGAATGTCAACAAGACAAATTGTGGGAACTAATAGGAGTTATATATAGTAAAACGTATACTACTATATTATAACGTCCGTACTGCGCGCTGTTTCTCGTTAGACTCTGGTCTGCTCACCTGTTCCTTCCATGCCAGCTTTTCCCAACCGTTTTTCACACCCAGTGCTTATTGCCCAGGTCTTTTTTAACCCAAATATCGATTGACAATATTTTATAGCCCACTCAACGTCTGGACGAAACCTCGGAGCCTTCTCGGTACGAAGTCGAAACAGACGACCATTGATTGTCAACATTTGCTCAGAATTTAAGCTAAAGAATCTCTAAGAGACAACGGAGACGAAAAGTAAAACAGTTCAAAGTGTGCAAACTCAGTTTATGAAACGTATAGAGGAAACGTTTTCGCGCTTTTGATTTTCTTATGTATTCTACTCACATTGACAAACTCATTCCATGTGTTTGGAAAATGTTCTCGTATATATTAGTGAGTAAATATGATCGAAATTATATCATGTTTGGTATCATCTTAATCGGAAAAATCTCACCAGTCAGTTTGTGAAATTTTCATTCATGAAAAACTAACAATAAAGAAATTTTAATAGTACATTAGTATTGTCTTACTTATACAGAACCCAATCACACTAGCCCAGGCAAACCGACACCAGAAACTTACCCAATTCAAGAGGTCCCCCCGCTAGGAGTGGGGATAGACACGATACCACTAACGCGTAGCTCCAGAGGCCTGCTATTGAGAGAATACTGTACTATAAAAAAAGAAAATAATTTCATTTTATTTCTATTCACCAAGAACTGAGAGAATAAGCAAGAAAATCCTTAACGTCACCGCGACCAAATACTTTCTATTTAGGTCTCCTCATGACGAGCAGGACTCGTCGAAGGCCGTTGAAGGATTACAGAAGTATATCTGTTCTGTCGTGAATTTTAGTTCGAAATCAGAACTAAAGTTATTGTCTAGCACAGAAAAAAAAGATACGATCACTAGTAATAGATTAGAAAAGGTATGCCTATAGTTCGTGTATATACGGAGTTAACGACTTCTCGTACTTTGTTTCTCTGTCAACAATTTTTTGATGGCACACAGTATATGTCTGCTCTAATTTAATACTAATTTAATCTAATTTAATAGGTAAAGGATCAAATACGATGAGAATTGAAATGAACTTTTCTTTCATCCATTCATAATATCATTGATCAATAATGTGTTTCAAAATCTTAGAATTATCAGTAATTAATTTGTGCTAATTATTTAGAGATTTAGTAAAATTTATATATAAATACGTAACTGAACAGTTTAAATAAAAGATGAGTTTGGAGAGGTCAAACACCATGTCGAACCTTATGGAGTTCCGAATGCCGGCCGCTCAACAAACCGATGAACGACCCACTCTAACAATGAGAGCGGCACTCGGCCGACATCGAATTTGACCTACATACCCAGTGAATCAAAAGTTAATGATCACGACTCAATACACATGTATAACTCTTTTGTATTTCTTAGCAAACTATCATATTTGACAGTTTCTTTAGATATTTGTATGGCTACGATGACCTTAAAATATAGTGAATCTAGTGAATCTTACTATATATTATGTCCATCACTGAGTTCTGCGAATTTTATTTTGAAGTTTTTACAGTGCTGCAGCTACAGCTTTTACCACTCAAGGCGATCCCTGAGTTTGCTGTCCCTCTCAATACACACTAAAAATACTACAAAAAATCAAAAGAATATATAGAAAAATAAATTAAAATACTATGTTTATTTTTGAAGGGGAACATTTTGATTTCAATATTCTACAATGTCATCTTTCTTACTTTTCTGTTAGCAAAATTGTCGATGACAACTCGATTGATTGAACGAATTACAGTATGATAAAATAAAGAAATGAAAAGATTTTGTTATATTTATATTTTATTTATTTTAATTGTAATTGTAGTTGGCACAAACTAATTATTAATTAAATAATAAAAATGATTAAGTTCATATAAATAAAGAAATCGTCGAAAAATAAAATTGTGTCTCGCGTGTGAGAAGTATCGCCCGGGGCGAACGCCCTCTAAATACGCCACTGAATTTGTACGGCGCTAATGCAATCCCAATATTTTTTCAATTAAACTATTTGCCGTCATTTCTCCTGTAAAAGCTAGATTTTACATCTGTAAATTCCTGATGGTTTAGATACGAAATATGTATGAATTTTCGGAATGATTGTTCTCTGAGAATATACTGAGCTGTATGGGGCCGAATTAAGATTTCGTAAGGCCCGCGGCTAGACACCGAAAAGCGTGGGAGAGTGGTGATACTATTGTTACGAGCCGAGGGCAAGATGGTCTGACCGAGGGTCAGGGTTTTTGGAATATTGTTATTTTTTCGTGGACGAACCAACGGGTAACTTTGCACTCGTTGGGAGCCACCTCACGGATGTGGACGAACCAGTGCGCAACTGCCAACACCGGGAGCCACGTTAGGATTTGGGTAGGTTTTCGTGGACGTACCGACACTCAACTTGGCGAGTATCGGGAGCCACTAGGATGGAATAAAGACTGTGGACGAACCAGCGAGTAACTTTGCACTCGCCAGGAGCCACCGGGACGTGGACGAACCAGTGCGCAACTGCCAACACCGGGAACCACTTGTAGGTTAGGAAAAGGACCTTCGCAAGGATTGCGAAGATGTTAATATAGCCTCGTAACTTTTAAATTTACAATATATATCTCGAGCGGTAAAGATATATTATTTGTGGGATCGTTTACGCGTTCGCTTCTTATTGGATGTAGGAAAGGTTTTGATTGAACTAAATCCAATTTAACAAACCTTATAAAACTGAAGGAATACAAGTGTTTATGATTTTACGTGTCGCGGAACTAAGTCCTCTCTCTCTCGATTACGCACAGAGGTATGCGGGGGACGCGTCGTTAAGACTACGTTACAGTGAGTTTTTACGTACTGTACTCAAAGATTTTTGCTTGAAGGAGAACTAATGCTCGATCTTGCTTTCCGGTCTAAGCCACGTACTAACTTCAAAACTAGATTACGAGTGAGCCCGCTAGACCGAGTTTCTTAGCCTTTTTATAGTCAAAAATCTATAGGGAAAATGGTGGGGACTCGGTTGCATCGCAGAGTTTCCAAGAAAATTGAGAGATATTAATTTCGAAGAAAATCTATTAATTGGGTGCAACGGAAATGTCTATCGGCCCTTACATGGTGACTTCCAGGCAAAGTCAAAGGTCAACGGAAGGAGCTTTGAATCGAGCCCTTTCATAGTTACTTTACGTAACTCGTCTGGACTCGTAACACTATACTAAAATATTTCTTAATTTTTGAAACAATTTTATAAAGAACAACTATTTTCATTCCTTGGGCCAAAATAAACTGCAAAGTGCCACAGTAAATGTGACTTTAATTGAAAATCATTTTTTTCTTATTAATTTGCAGAAATTTATTTTAGTATATGAATAAATGCTGCCCCTTAAAGGAAGAAGCCCGGAGCTACAGCCCTATTAGTCTCCTGCCCCCTTAATCCGAGCCACATTGCATCTGGAGAATAAATTGAATGAGGAAGAACTTCCAATAGCTAACTTAAAAATTAGAAGGAAACACAAATTCTATACCGATTTAAAATTACATTTTCAGTCGAAATGTGCGGAACAGCATTCTTTTTCCTTTTGCACTTTTCCCAATTATTTTAACTAATTACATATGGCAAGTTTGCTTATTTTAAGCTGCTTTGCAATGCCCTCACTATAAGTTTCTTCAATAAATCGTTTTGTTCTTCCCACCATGTTTTATTAAATTAAAAGCTAGCAAAATATAACCCCGTATATGTTCCTTTTCAAGTATCATTTGATTTAAAACAATTGAACATTTCTCACTGAAAGAGTGAGAATCTTAGAACGTTTTCTTATACTAATCTTTTATCGCATAAAACTTAAAAATCTGGATATTTTCAAATTCTGATTAGATAAGAAAACATCAATAAAAATGAATAAATTATAATTTATTGTCATATTAGAAAACCAGAAAACTAATGCAATAATTGTTCCGTTTGAATGTGTAACACAACTAGAATTGAATCTGTAACGATTACTCTATACAGATTATAGCTTTCAGATACATTTTGATTGAGGAGGGGTGGAGGAGTTCATAAGTTAGTCCACATCCGAGTGGCATTTTGGCATTTGTTTCTGTCTCCTGTTGTCTTATTTGTGTTCATACTCATTATCAGACCTGAACATGCCCTAAGCTAAATAAAAAATAATTTTAAAGGATTTGAAAAGTTTCAATTCCTTTTTTCAACATCGATTATAAAATACATACATATTAACACTTACAAGATTTAAATTTCTTCCTATATACCTCATTAATCTTTTGCCTCCAATGGTACTCCTCTTGATATTATATTTGAAATCTGCCTCTCAGATGCCTATAATATTGTTGGGAAACGACCCTTTTCCTTAGCTATGAGCATGGGTCACCGTGGCTGTGACTCACGGAAGAGTCGCCACGATAAACCGATGTTTTGGGAGTTGACGAAACAAGCAAATGAGTAAGCTACGATTCCTAATGTCCAAAGATTATCTGGCTCGCGCCCTAACAAAGTGCAAAGGGTTAGACTCATCATTCCCCCACAAAAATCCTAGATTACGTTGTATATACAGGGTGTAACAAAAATGTCGCAGTTCCTTAAAAGGGGTGATTCAGGGAGTGATTTGAAACAACTTTTTCCTTAGCGAAAATGTAAGATGAGGCTTCGTTAACGAGTTATTAACGAAAAACACCGGCCAATGAGAGCGCGAGTTTGCCGCCCGAGCGACTGCGGTAGCGTTGGGTACGCGCGCTAGATGCTACGGTTGTACTCCGAACAAGAAAGTCGTCGTACATCGAAGAAAATAGCATTAGTATGAAATCTGAAAGCGACATAATAAATAATACCGAGTCCTTTTTTTGTTTATCACTTGAAGTGAATAATTACATAAAATCCAGGAAAACTACGTGCAACGTAGAAACACGAATATGTAAATTTCTTATTCGCATAACGTATAAACGAAAAAGCAATACAAGAAAAAATAGAGGAAGAGGAGAACAAACTTCACCTGTAGTTTGTAAACCTGTGTCACTGGGTCACTGTACCGATCCTGGTCATCGACCGTCGAAATGGTTTATGCTAGGGCACGCGTTTAGGTAATTTATGGCTTTATTGCTTTGGTTTCGAAGGAGACATTATCTCGGAGTGTCCGAACAAGGAAGGTCTGAGGTGCTTAAACTACGTGGGGGGTACAACGAGCTTCTTTGGAAAAATTCTACCCTACCATAAACCATTTCGACGGTCGATGACCAGGATCGGTACAGTGACCCAGTGACACGAATTTACAAACTACAGATGAATTGCATTTAATTCATTAATGATTATTATTTTTTAAATCTAACGCAGACTACTTTCAACGTTTCTATCTTCAACGTTAATTCTCCAATTCTCCGTTCATTTCTTTTGTTGCATTGCTTTTTCGTTTATACGTTATGCAAATATTTTCATACTAATGCTATTTCCTTCGACGCATGCCGACTTTCTTGTTCGGAGTACAACCGTAGCGCCCAGCGCGTACCCAACGCTACCGCAGTCGCTCGGACGGCAAACTGGCGCTCTCATTGGCCGGTGTTTTTCATTAATAACTCGTTAACGAAGCCTCATCTTACATTTTCGCTAAGGAAAAAGTTGTTTCAAATCACCCCCTGAATCACCCCTTTTAAGGAACTGCGACATTTTTGTTACACCCTGTATATATTACAGTGCAACACCAAAATGCAATACAGTACTCTCGATTCCCTCACGTAGCAACCTCGTTTACGATACTCGTCTAAACAATTGTTGTACCTGTTCGGAAATATAGTTACTCTTGAAATTAACAATGTGTATTCCTTCGAACATCCGTGGGTTTCCAACAATATTACTATTATAAAAACAATCTGAGTTACTCGAAGATTTGGTCGAGAAAAAGTTCAAATGCGAAAGGTTAAACACCTAACTTTTGCGGAAAGTTAACAAATGTTAACATGAAAAGAAATAGTAAAATATTATCAAAGTATCTATAAAAATGCAAAATAAAAGTATTCTTTGCTTCACTTCGGTTGATCCGAAACGATTCGAGCTCAAAAGACTTTAAATAAGGGCAAAGTCAATTTGAAATAAATAAGTATATGTATATGCACCTACACTATAAATGTCTCTCGTACGTCGAAGAGCAGAAAACTAGGATTGAAGAACTCAATTTAACTGATGTCATTGTAAATTAACGAGCCAGCATTGACAATAGACACTTCAACACCGTTTTATTAATTCCTGATGAGTAACAACTCTGAAAACATGTTTACGAAAGAAAAGACAAAAAGTGCAAGCACCTCAACGTAATGTCAGCAAATTGAGTTATAGCACGATTTATTGCCTCTTTTGATATTTACACAAGTGGCTGTGACGGTGCCGGCTATTTACAGAATTTTACAAGCTTACCTAATTGTAAGATTGTTATAATTATCTCGAGAATATTTTCTTCAACAAAAATGTTCCCTCTGAAATTTCATGTTAAATTCTTGACTTCAAAATGATATCCGGTTCTCCGGAATTTGTCACTGTTTCTAAATTCCTTCAGACGAAAAATTAACGGTACAAAATTGTCGGAATTTGATAATTCCTTCCTTCAGGCACTTCTTCGCAGAAATCGTTATCTGCGAAGAAAAACGTTATAGACTGTTCTAGCCCATATACAGTACACCTGGCGATAACGATATCTCTCTCGTTTCTCTTAGGGGTGATAAGGGCACACACTGTGAACGTCACTAACGCTATAATTCTTAAAATGTATTTTCTATGCCAGTTACTACGTAACTAGAATTTTCAGTCATCAACAAATCAGTATTCAGATATCCTATAAAATGATTAAGAACATTCATTTCCTAATCGTTTAACTAGAAAAGCCAACATAGAAACACTTACATAATTGTTAGATAAATCTTTACAAATAAAAAAGCTTGATAGTTAATTATAAAACTTGATGTAATAGGGGAAAGTTGTCGAATTTGGACAACTAAAATATTTTTAACTGTAGGCTAACAATAAAATATTTTGAACATTTAAGAGATGACGAAAAAAAAATGTTACTCTTTATGCCTTCAAGATACTATAATGGATTTTTTCCAAAATATAATATCAAATGTTAGACAAGTAGTTTTTTATAAATATGACATCAGTCCAACCGGTTTCCTAGGATGGACCTCTGGTTTCCTAAATTGAACCACTGAATTAAAGTGTAAAAGGGACTAAGTTTTCTTGATAAAAAGTTTACAAAATTAATTACATAGATGTCAGCATACCTAATTTATAAAACTTAATAGCAAAAGTAAACAATCTAAGCAATAATATACTTTTAATTTCACATCTACTTCTATACACGGTGTATAAACCCAAGTGCAACATTTTATGCACTTTATCATACTTTCTTCCTTGATTTCTCCACATACCGTACAAAACCACTCAGAATCCTCTTTTTTTGCCTTTTGAAATGATATTACTATTGTAATATTCTACCACTGCATGTATTGAATTGGTCCAATACAAGCAACTCCTTTTGATCTAATTAAGAAAGTCCGAATAATTGAAAATAGTTTACCTAATCTTAATTTAATTGTATATGTAGTGTATATGTAGTTAAAGGTTATGCTACTTACTTTAGAAAAATTAGAGAGCTTACAGTCGGATGCGAAAATATTATCGTAGGTTCTTAATTGTTAAAACAGACTGCGTTTGTTTACTTAAATATCAAATGATATTGTATGATAGTGATTATTGCATTAACTGACTTAATACATAAACAACGCATATTGCCTGTTATACGGTACAAATTGTTTATACATTACAAGATATGTTCGTGCACTGGTAATCCAACCTAGGCGCCGCGCAGTCCAAATTCGGCAATCTTCTCCCACGTAGCAACCATGCTGTAGGCACAGAGAGTCACAATCAATATCATGTGGAACATTAATAGAAAATGTGAACAATGTTGGATGTATATAAATACTGGCGTACATCAATCAGCGTGTTTACATTGTGACTGACTGACTGATCATCCTCTGTTGACATACAGCATTTACAGAGAGCACCTACATACACCGCGAAATTACTAATTTACTCAGAGAAGGGATGCAAATGACCCGCTAAACGAAGCAGTTAAATAATTATATTCTCTGTTTTGAATTCAGATACTTGTGTTGCGTGAGGTCAAGAACTGACGGTATTTTTGCAATTTGTTACGAGCCGAGGGCTAGATAGTCTGACCGAGGATCAGGATTTTTTGGAATATTGTTATTTTTTCGTGGACGAACCAACGGGTAACTTTGCACTCGTTGGGAGCCACCTCACGGATGTGGACGAATCAGTGCGCAAAGGCCAACACCGGGAGTCACCTTAGGTTTTCGGTAGATTTTCGTGGACGAACCGACACTCAACTTGGCGAGTATCAGAAGCCACTAGGCCGGAATAAAGACTGTGGACGAACCAGCGAGTAACTTTGCACTTGCCAGGAGCCACGGGATGTGGACGAACCAGTGCACAAAGGGAGCCACTTGTAGGTTAGGAAAAGGACCTTCGCAAGGATTGCGAAGATGTTAGTATAGCCTCATAACTTTTAAATTTATAATATATCTCGAGCGGTAAAGATATAATATTTGTGGAATCGTTACGCGTTCGCTTCTTATTGGATTTAGGAAAGGTTTTGATTGAACTAAATCCAATTTAACAAACCTTATAAAAATGTATATTATTACGAGTTTAAGTTGACTCGAAGGAATACAAGTTTTTATGAATTCCAGTGTCGCGGAACTAAGTCCTCTCTCTCTAAATTACGCACAGAGGTATGCGGGGGACGCGTCGTTAAGACTACGTTACAGTGAGTTTACTTTACGTACTGTACTCTATGATTTTGCTTGAAGGAGAACTAATGGTCGATCTTGCTTTCCAGTCTAAGCCGCGTACTAAACTCGAACTGGATTACGAATGAGCCCGCTAGACCGAGTTTCTTGGCCTTTTTATAGTCAAAAATTTATGGGAAAAATGGTGGGGACTCGGCTGCATCGCAGAGTTTCCGAGAAAAGTTGAAAGATATTAGTTTCGAAGAAATCTATTAATTGGGTGCAACGGAAATGCCTATCGGCGCTTACATGGTAACTTCCAGGCAAAGTCAAAGGTCAACGGAAGCAGCTTTGAATCGAGCCCTTTCATAGTTACTTTACGTAGCTCGTCTGGACTCGTAACAAATTAAACTAGATGTATTCAGTTCCTGAATATTATTTCCTGAATATTAATATTATTTTAAATCTTTATTACCTAAATTTTCGACATACTTACTTCCAGACTTATTTATAATAAAATGACACTTTGTATGTATGTCGTATTAGAAGAGAAAAAGAGATTTAAACCGTACTAAACAATATGTGACAATCTTTTTATACAGGATGTTCGACAACAAGTGTCCGATAATTTAAGGGGTGATTCTTGGGGTGATTCTAAACAACTTTTTCCTTAGCGAAAATGTTTGCTGCGGCTTTGTTAACAAGTTATTAACGAAAAACATCGACCAATCAGAGAGCGTCTTTAGCCAGCGCTCGGCCGTCCAGACGGGGCACAAGTTGCGCATAGGATTTATTCTCGTCGTGCTCGAGGCTTGCACAAGAAACTAAGCATGCATCATGTTATTGCTGAATTTCTTTTGAACTATTGGATGAAAAATTTCGAAAAGAATCAGAGACACGTAAGCTATCGAGCCACATGTTATGGAATTTGTTCAGATTTTTAAATTAATTATCTAAGTTGGAAGAAAATAAATTAACAAGAGAAAAATATTGAAAAATGCCGGTTTTGTATTGAAAAAATACCGGAACAGTAATCATATTAATTGGGTAGATAAATATGACTAATACTATTGTTCTACTTACGTTCTGCTTACGTGTCTCTGATTCTTTTCAAAATTTTTCATCCAATAGTTCAAAAGAAATTCAGCAATAACTTGATGCATGCTGAGTTTCTTGTACAAACCTCGAGCATGACGAAAATAAACGCTACGTGTAACTTGTGCCCCGTTTGGACGGCCGAGTGCTGGCTAAAGACGCTCTCTGATTGGACAATGTTTTTCGTTAATAACTTGTTAACAAAGCCGCAGCAAACATTTTCGCTAAGGAAAAAGTTGTTTAGAATCACCCCAAGAATCACCCCTTAAATTATCGGACACCTGTTGTCGAACACCCTGTATACCTATAATAAGGAATTCTTTGATATCAAATGAGGTATACGCATGTAGATATATGTATATTTCAATGTTTAACAATTCCTACGTTTTCTCAACGAACAACGCGACGTATTCATGTATTTAGACTACGTTTAGATTTTTTAGACTATTTTTTCATGTTCTCTCATATGCTTACAAATATTTCCGATCGCGAGAACAAAGCCAAATCTAAACCTATTGTAGAGTGTCCAGCACAATTTGGAGAAGCTGTACCTTTAAAAGGAAAAACTACTTTGACAACCAAAAATTAAGGCTATTCCAAAAATTTTTCTGTAGTAATTTTGAAGTCTTTTCTGAAAAATCTTTCAAAAGAATTTAAGGATTCCAGGTTGTTTGGAGCGTGAGAGAAGAGATGTCTTTTTACATTTTTTCTACAAAAAATCTATTAAACCAAATGAGTTAAATTTGTACATTCATATATTTGCGCATAGAATGTAGATGTTACATAAATTTTTTAAATTTGGAATAATAGTTACATAGTTACACAAGGTGTCCCATTATAATTTCCCCAGACAAATATCTCGAAAGAAAGTGAATATACAAAAAATATTTTAGTAAAAAATTGTACGATATCAAGGGGAACAGATCCAGATATTTATTTGACTTTACCATGTTCTTGAACATACCTACGAAGGTCAAATTTTTAAATTGAAGCCTATGTTTTCCTCTACATATTCCTATAGCTTGCATTGAGGCGTTTTCAAAATACTAACCATATACAGGGTGTTTTATTTTAACCTTTCAGAGCAAATATTGTGAAAAACATGAATGATATGAAAAAATGTTTCAGACAAAAGTTGTACGATTTCGAGAGAGATAAATTGTGCTGTCATTTATTTGACCTTGTCGTGACTGTTGAACAGTCTACTGTTACGTACGGAGAATATTTTCCGTCTACTCTCCCAAATATTCAAGTCTCTGCCTGATAAGAGAAAACGCCCTAGCACTCTCATTTTTCCGTTATCTTAATGTAAGCGCGACTCCGAGCAGCTGGGTAGCAACCACGACGCTGTACCAACCGTTTTTTCCATATAAGGAAATTTCTAACGAACCCCCACTCATTTTTCGGCCTATATAAACTCAGAGATTTTAGCCCTAACGGGTTCAGAACAGTACCGTCACGTTGATAGTCAAGTTCGTCAGAGTTGGTTGCTATCCAGTTAGATCGGGCTAAAGTTCCCTTTCGAGTCTACAGTTAACCTCATAGAATCCGCGAGTCGGCATAAATTCTATCTGGCAATTCCTACGACCACTCTGTAAGTCCCCGCATCGCCAGTGCGTTAACACCGTGCATTAAAATCATACACTTTACGCGACAACACTACACTGTACACTTGTACGTAAAGACTGATTTAGAATATATTCAAATATTCATTGTAATTTTGCGTAGATTGCTTACAAACCTATAACTACCTTAAGCGATCCCATTCGAAGTTGACAGATCCACCACGATACAGCTTAACCGCTCAAGTTGTATCAATTAATAATTTAAAAAGTTACGAGGCTCACTAACATCTCCTGCGGCTCTCTGATCTTACATCAGTTTCGTCCGCTTACCCTTACTTCCAAAGAAACTGCATTCAACCTAGTGGCTCCTCGATTTATTCGAGTTCGTCCACGAAAGCTAACCTATCCTGTAGCTAACTGATTTTTGCATCAGTTTCGTCTACTTCCTACAGCTACCTGATACCAGGTTCGTCTGTACATTATCCAACTTCCTTACAGCACCCTGATTTCGCATCAGGCTCGTCTGTTCGAATTCGCCAACCTCCTTAACAGCACCTCAATTTAATTTGAGTTCGTCTGTAAAACTGATCCTAGTGACTCCCTGATTTCGCATCAGGTACGTTCACAAACTCACTCTCCTGCGGCTCACTGATCACCGATCAGTTTCGTCCGCAAGCACACCTATCCTCAGAGGCTACCTGATTTTACATCAGGTCCGTCCTCGTCTACAATAATCCTAACGGCTCACTGATCTCGCATCAGTTTCGTCCGTGTACCAACCAACACATCAACCACTATATTCTTTGGAATTATACCTATCTTCGACGGTCTCTCGCGCTGCTCGCCTCCCGTCTCGTAACACTACAAAAGTCAACTTCAAAGTTTTAAATTAAAATCTGTATTTTGTATTACATATTGTTGTAGTTGACATCAAGGCATTTACAAAACACTACTTGAATATTACTTTTGTGAAACTCCTTTCCAAGATATAAACTTTTAAAGTTGATGTATCGCCTGCAGTACCAACTAGCGTTATCCGTTGTTACAAAGCCTAAGCTATGATCGTTCCTGTGATGTTTGTAAATCACTTCAATTGTTTCGAAGCATTTCGCTCTAGTACACATTAGTCATACGAATCCTGAAAGCTAAGCAAATCGTCACTGTTTTCGTTTCGAATTTCCATTACATATTTATAATTAGTGACACCTTTAATACATTTATTTAGGTGATTTTTAGGTATTAAAATTTTTATTAATTAAATAATGCCCGACTATGTATCCTAGGAAATTACGGATATAGTCGCTTGCTTGGAAGCAAGTGGAAGTGTTTTTATAAAAGCAGCACGTCTTTATACACAGCGTTATCGAAACAGAAGACATCCAAATCAAAAAACGATTAAGTCTTGCACTAAAAGAGCAAAGTTGGGACATCTGAAACGTCGACGTCAAAGTCGGTTGAGTCAACGTCATCTCAAGAAATATAACATAAAATTGTTGAAACGTGTCAAAATCTGTCTATAACAACATTGAAAACATAATCTCAAAACTCTTTTTGGCGACAAATAAACTTATACATTGAAGTAAACGGTCGAGAATTCGAACACTTATTATTAGCCTAAGGTGCTTATCAGTACTGTAATACTCATACAATTGGCTCTTTTCAGAGCCAGTATGATGTACAAAGTCCGAGCGTACAACCTCTCCGCGGTATACATTGAAAACACTAGTGCCGGTGAGCACATCAACTTTATGACCAAGGTTATTGTTTTATTATCAGCTTTTGTTTAGAACGTTTTTTCATATCATTCGTATTTTTCGAAATATATGTCCTAGGAGAATAAAATGGGACATCCTGTATATCTTTTGCATAAGCCATTCCCGAGATATGAACGTTTGAAGTTGATGTGCCGCCGGCATTAGCAACAAAAAAGTGCGTTTTCTACGGTTTTTCCTGGAAGTTTTTTTTTTACAAAAAACAATACTATTTTCACAAAAATTCTTCATTCCTGAGGTTAGATGTATGCAGAAATATGTTTTTAATGATGTGTTAAAATTGCCAGTCAATTTATTTTTCCTCTACACTGTCAGTAAATTTATGAAATGTCGTTTAGAGAAAAGTGCATTTCAAATTTCTGTCCACCCTAATCTTGTCACATACGGAAAGATGGATAAGGCTCTAAAACTCAATTCATTTTTGCTTTCTCTACGAGTGAGATGACTCGGTCTTATATTTTATTGATATATTCAAATTTTACGCCATCTATTGTCATCTTAGTTAATATTAATTACAAGCTATAACAATCCATTCATTGTTTGTTTAAAACTGAGAAATTAGATAAGTTATTTTTAATATAATAACCCAATAAAGAAATTTCAAAAAATTTTTTAAATTAAGCCAAGTACATGAATAAGTCCAAGACGAAAAATACGAAATAAAATGTGTGGAATGCATTTTTGACATATTGCAATGAAAATATTATTTACAATTTCAATAATGAAATGTATTTGTAGCTCATTTGGATTTCATACCTTTTTTAATATACATTTATTGTTGGATTGCATAAAATTTTGAAAAAAATAAGAAGTTTCTTTTCTAATTATTATTTTCTTTTAGTTTTTTGTGTTCATGCAGAAGCAAGATTAATTTTATGATATTTTTTCCGTCATGGATTTTTTCATATACTTGGCGTAATTCTTTTACTTTTTTCAGTTTTTTTATTAAGATCTCATTTCTTTTTATGGAGATGATTTGCATGGGAAATGCTTCCAAATAACTTTTTATTTATAAGTTACAAGGATTAGCCATCATCACAATTTAAAATACGCATGTTTTATGACTTTTCTCCATAAATTAACCAATCCTGAGGATCACTGGTGAAATACAAGGAGTGGAGCAGCGAAGGAACAGGAACAAAACAACAAACAAATTTCTAATCTTATAAAATAAAAGATAGGAAACTTATAAATTTTTAAAATGTAAATAAAAAAAATGTATAACAAAGTTTATTTTCTGTTTGTTTGTATTTAATACCAAATACTATTGTCTATTTATAAATTTAATATAATATATACATCCAGCTCAAACGAATCTGGTTGCACTGACATTCTCTATCTCTTTCTTACACGGTAGCCATTAAATCAGAAAGAGAGAAACAGAAAGTGTCGATGCGGCTAGAATCGTTTGAGTTGACATGTGTACGTTGAGTAGTTTGCTGATCAGGTGGCTGTCTGGTCACTGTTAGCTATACAACTATTAGTAGCCGCGCAAAGGATGGGGACAATAGCCCAAATTACTATATTGTTCTTCTTCCAACAAGAAATATTTATAGTTTAATGATGTGAAAAAGCGTAATATTTTAAATTTTGACAACTTACTATACGTAGTTAACATTTCGTAAATTATAATTCAATAGATCGATTGACACTTTGTCTTTCAGTTGAGTTTAATTTTCTATAAATTCATAAAGCACAAAAGTTATTTATGAGTTAGAAATAGTTCAATGGTATAAAAACATGTGGCAATAGCTTATCTTTTGAGTAAGATTGCATTGATTGTAGATCAACGGAGCGATATGTAGTGATTTAAAGTTTGATTCTTTTGCTTTTAATTAAGTTAAATTTCCTATGTTGGATTCTCAAGGGACAACTTTTAATCTTATATGTAAACTGTATACATGTATATAAAATAAGTTAGTATTGTAGCTTATTTTAAAATGAATTTGAAAATTATCTACAGAAGGCCATTCAAGGTTAAACTTGCAGGGAAATGCCGAAAAGGTGATTGAAATAAATGTATTGATAATTTAACGTAATTGCGTTTGAATTGTACTTCAGTAAGTGTTCAAAATAATTATCTTGTACTTCATTGCACTTAACAATGCTTTGTTTAATTTACTTCCGAAAAATAATTGGATTTTCGCTTTACAAGTTTATTGTGTATTCATTTCATTTACACGTTTCGTGCCTTCGAACTTTCACACTAAAACAATAACATGTGTTCAATCTCAGCAATACTAAGGACAACATCAAAGTTATTCTTCTACAAGATAGTAAATTTACTTTCATCACTATACGTGTTACGTTATCCTTCGCTGAACGACAGTATTTCTTAAATATTGTAAACATGGAAATGTTTCAAAATTCTATTGATATATTTATGGTGCTAAGAGAGTGCAAGAACAATTACGTCGACGTATCGACGAATGACACATGTTCTAGGAGTTACTTTTGTCTGAATGAGTGCATGTAATGCGTATACGTAATTATGTCGCTAATTATACAAAATTTATAGAAGAAGAATAAAAATCTTGATATTTTTGTTGTTGTCGTCTGTTGCCAGTGATTGTATCCCAGTGTATTTCAGTCTTTATACCTTCGAAAATACAAAAGTACAAGAATTCAAATCTTTAAATATTTAAATTCGTAATTTTTTTATTATTTAAATTTTCAAAAATTATACATAAATAATCTCAATAAAAATGTATAAACCTATAACTGCCACTGTTACCCCATGCTATCAATGTTCCCCCAGTTTACAATAGCTTCTGAAGTAATAGCTCCCCCTTTTTATGCTCTTTTTGAAAGCAGATTAGAGCAAAGGACCAATTTTTATTAAGCAATTGCTGTTCTCCCTACAAATTTTCAAATTTTTAAGCAAACCGCCGACAAAAAGGTATATATAAAAACATATATGTATATAATCCATGTCTGTAGTTGTAACGCAAAATGATCAAAGTCATATTTTTGTTCGAAATATTAGGGTCTAAAGTTTTCAACTTCAATACTATCTTAATTTTTAAGTGAAAAAATTTTGTTAATTGTCTTTCTTCTTTCTAAAAATATGAATTCTATAAGTATTCTAGATTTCAATTAAGGTCTTGACTCGAATTTTTTAAAAATGTAACAGGTCGTTTTGGGTTATGCCACAAATATAAGAATGGCATATCTCCATTCAATTAGTTTTTCACAACGAAACTGAACAATTGTAATAAATTATTTTTTTTTAAACTATACAGTCTTCATTCTTATTACTATGGACATCGGGTCATGTAGCGTCATGATTGCAGTGACACGAACTTTTACGTATTTCATTATCCGCAATTATGAAATGTTCCTTGCATCAATAGACGACAGTTATTCGCAAAAGATGAACGACATAGAAGGAGCGATGTAGTATATTGTGTAAAAAGTAAATAAACATAAAGAAAATATTGGATCCACCCCTTAAATATTACATATACATACAGTAGAAAGTGCATTTGATACATTTTTAATCAATTGGGCGCCGACGAAACATAATTTTTTAATCTTGTCGTGCTTTCCAAATATAACTATGCTATGCTCAACTGAAGTTTTATTTAAATTTGTCAAAAATCGACGTCACCAAACGTCCATATGACCAAATCAATAAATAAGAATACATAAAGCATAGCAACGTTCATGCCAATTGATAGACGCCGCAGCATTTGTTGTTTATCGTCGCCATTGCATGGATGTAAAATTCGACATACATCGCTCATATGACTGCTCGTATGCATTCTAATATTACGCTGTGACAGACTTTGCGATGAACATCGCGTTATAGCATTCGTTATATCGGCAATCATGTGGCCAAATTCTTATGGATCTGGTCACATGGGCATCAAGTTTTTTTCATCAGCTTCCAATTAATTGAAGAGTGTACAAATTGCACTTTTATATCATACGTGTACCTATTATTTATAAGTGCATTATACTTTGTAGATATTAATTTACACTTTTTTTTTACATATCCTTAACACGGTATAAACCATTACTTCTATGGCTGGAATCCAAAATTAGCTGAGACTATTAATATTGCTGAATACTATATATACCGTGTAAAACCCAATTTAAGGACCATTTATGTAACCAACGCGCTGAGCACATATTATACATACTAGCAAAAATTCACAAATATACAATTACAGATGATAAAATAATCGTTCGGTTCGGCTCGTGCTCGGTTCATCAGTAGTATAAATTGGGTTTAAATTGAGTTTAACACGACGTATACAGTTTCAGCAGTATTAGAAGTTTCAGCTAAATTTCAGACTATAGCCTATATCGCTCATCTTTTGCAAATACTTATAGTCTCTTGATGCAACATTTTGTAGTTGCAAACGGCGAAATAAACGCTTGTGTAATTACAGTTACAACGTCTATTAAATTCGACTAGACTCTTAATTTAATTCGCCGACTGTAATATGTATGTATACATGTAGCTTCGGAATAACTTCGTACGGCTCGAAACAATACGTGACTTGTAAACATATACCTATCTTATCGAATTTCCAGTATCTGTCTTTTCATTCATTCGCATAGAAATGCCATAGTATACGAATCAGTACGTTGAGGAATAGTACGAATGCAAAAACTACATTTTGAAGCATTTAATCTTAAAGTGTAGGTTTGCGCAACCTATGTGCATATCTGAACCCAGGGCTAGAGTGTATTAAGTCTACTCGTTTTTTGTGCGACTTAAAGTATCTTGGCTTTAAATATATGTTTTGAAATTACATATTTGAAAATAGCTAATTTTGGACTTATACTGTTCTTCAACACGTATAAAACGACACGTATGCACTCTACAAAGTATTCACTATCCGAAAAGTGATATCTTATTATGTTTTGGAATAATACAATCGGTTTGTATCGAACTACGGATCATTGATTGTCCTCGAATATAAGTTTAGAGCACCGAGTAGATACCATATGCCGACCGTATGAGAAAACTGGTCGACGGAGAGACGTCTGCAGATTCCGTGGCCTCCTTAAGAAGCTTCTGCTTCCCTCCCCTCGTCCGAAGTTCGCCTAACCATTCTTGAACAGAGAATATGTAAGCGTAAGCATGTACATATGTACTCGTTTCCAGAGAGTGGCGTGAACTGTCTTAAGCCCCACCAATTCTTTCAGCAATTATCGCTCCTTCCCTTCTCTCCAACATAAGACTGTATCTTATATTTTCCTGATAAACGGTTAACAATTTACGTAGAATAGAAAAAATAGAAAATGAATGTCTTATCGTTTAAATGTATTTTAAATACATAATTATAAATAGCCACATTTTTGTTATAACGTGTTAAGTAGATACTCGCAGATTTAGAACTTAGTGTTCAACACCTACCTAACCGTGTTCTCGTCTTCAAACCCGTCGCAGTCCATCGAAGCGTCGCCATAGTGGGGAGATACATGCAGTTATAGAGGGGATACAAGTCTCGAGTGAGTAGTGAGTCTCTTCACTTCAGTTCTCGGTGCACCGTTGTTGGCTGTCGTTCGTGTTTAGGTTGATTTCGTATATTTTATGAAACAAAATTTATAAAGAATCTTTTTTTCAAGAAACAATAATTATTATACAGTTCCGAGTTCTAAATCGTGTGTTCGAAAATGGAGTTTCATGATACATAAAAGTGTCGAAATTTAGTGAAATCATCAATGTATTTGCACAGCGCTTTGACGCTTTCATCCGATTTATCCAAACGGTTTCATTCGTGTTTTCGCAATTTATCAAATTCAATGTCCAAGGATGTGAACACATCCTTCCAAAGAGCACCGAGAAGAACGACACTGCGCTAGGACAGTGGACGCGCAGAGATCAACTGGTCGATGCAACAAGTAGTCGTCGGAGGTTGAAATTGAATCGTGTGTAGTGTGTGACTCGTCTATGGATAGCTGTGAACTTTTCAGCCAGCAGTTGTGACTATTGGTAAAACGAAAGTGGCTCGAGGTCGTGTCTCCTACACAAATCTTGAAATTCTTGGAGCATCCGTGTCACGCGATGTTAAAAAGTGATCATCTTCTCGTGTAAACTGGTCGCCTTGGCCAATATTATTGTGCTTTGGGGAATCGTATTATAAGTTGAACATCTCGCTGTGATGTTCTTCTATTAAAATTCTTGAAAATTGAATATATATTAATTGTACGTGTTTGTAAAAGTGGTACAAATTCTCATTTACAGAGGATTCTGTAGTATTTTATTGTGTGAAACTCGTCTCGACCGTAAACTACAAATATCGTGTTAAACGATAGAAACAGAAGTTGTTATATTGCTTCGAGCATTCGTATTCATTGAGGTAGTTTTCTCAGGAAAGATGTAAGTCCAGAGATGAACCTTTTACTGCCCAAAATCGCATCAACAATTGTGTATCCTATCGAATTACAAAGGATCACGTCAACTAAAATGAAAACTTATAGTGACATTGGACGGTTTACAAATACACGATTCACTAGCCTACGAATATTTCTCGAAGTGTAGCTATTAAACGCCGTGTCGATTGCTGGACAATAACTACAATTACTCGCGTTCCCTGAGTAATGAGTTTCGAATTTCGTTTGAAGGTCTAGTAAAGCGTGATCATCGACCATGATGAAGTTCAAATCGTTATTTCGCAGAGGGCAACAAAATCAACCACAACTACAACCGACACAGCCACAACAGCAGCAACAGCTGCAACAAATTCCGTTGCGACAGGCACCTAGCGCTTCTTCACTCGAGGTGAAAAGTGAAAATCCGCCAATAGGGAACTGGAATTGCTCTCTTGGTAAGGAAGGAAACAAAAGCAACTCGAAGAGTAACTGCAATAGCAAGGGACCCGCAAAGGGTTCCAGGATGCAGGAGCTCGAACGTGAAATCGAAGTGTTACGCAAGGAACGCGCCCGGCTCGAATCGAATCTGCGAGAAGCGTCCTGTGATGTTCAAAATCTTCACGAGTTGCGTGCCGAACTTACCTCTCTCAAGGTAAAGTTTTAGACATCTATTTATCCATTCAATAAAGATTTGTGGTGTCTAACGCAAATATTAAGTTAACCTTTTAATATTATTTAGAAATAACAATATTTAACAATATTATTTATAACTCGAAATATACCTAAAAAAGAATATGTACATACTTACAGCAACTGAACTATCATATTTACGAATTACGATTAGAGACAATGCGTATTCAAAGATTATATCAAATTCAATATGTTTCGACTTAATTTTTAATAACTTTGAACAGTATTGTAAATAAAACCTTAAAATCTCCCATATAATATGTTTTAGTTATGTCGACTTTCTGTATTATACTGAAAAACAACCATTTTTATAACAAGAAATGATTAGTCATTATATTTACCGAATTCACGTATTTTGTATTTAAAAAATTGATGTCAAACCTTTCACCTTCTTCTATTTCACGCTTCGGATGAGTTAGACCACGAAATAATGTTTCTAATCGCTTTGAACGTTGTAAAAAAATACATCGCCGTTCTTTTGATTAAATAATACATATATTTAATTTGCTTTTATAGTTTTTTCTCTCCTTTCGTTCTTATTTTTTCACATGGTGCTTATCCGATCCCCTTTTACCTTTCGTTCGCCTTTCCTCTTTCGAGCTGTGCCGCATATTGTCATCAACCTTACAATAAAAACAAATGTATAGGTGAGACTAATTCCAGACTGTCTGATTTATGTACATAGATTACGATTCACAACGCAAGATGAATCGTAGGTAAATTCTCTTTCGCTCGCATTTGCTTCATATTACGAAAAACAGACATTACACAATCAACAACCAGAATTTCTGTTTTTTTTTTTTTTTTTTTTTGGAAATAAGTATAGTATGTACGAAGTGAGACAATCGATTATGTTAAAATTTCTGTTCGCTTAAAGCTGCAATTACAGTTGATGTGTTTTCTGACGAACTGATATTCTCACGAGTGTGTCTGATTGTGAGCTTGGCTCGTTCGTACATACGGTAAATAGTTCGGACATATTCATCAGAGTAAGAACATCAGTTCATAAGAAAACGCATCTACTATCATGGATACCACTGTAATCGCAGCCTAATTGTAAGTAGTCGAATTTCCATTACTTTTTCTTGTTTATCTATATACATACATACAGTTTATAATATAAATATAATTTATTTGTATTATATGTATGTACATATGTACTCACACACATAAATTATTATTTTTTGCAAGAATAGTTTAGTACTTTTTCATTCTTTTTTATTACGACATTTACCTTATGAAAGATACTAGACATCAAATCAGTAATACAAATAAAAGAAAAAAGTAATAAATATCATAAAGTATGTTATCTATAACCAGATCTTGGACTCTAGTTTAATACTGTATTATTGTATTCGATAAATCATAGATTATAGATGCTTGACTTTTTACGTTTACGTTAGAATGTATCGTGTGAACTTAAAAAAGGTAGCCAGAGGGCAGTAAAGCGTAGAGATGTTTACGAAGAAAGAGGAAGGTTGTGAAACGAAACTGCGAACAGTATGAAAAAACATTACTTCTCTTTGTCAACGGTAAACAACAAGGAACATTTTGTTTTATAAAATATTTATACTTATACAGCAATTTATGGGTACATATTTTCGAGCATAGTCTCTTAAAAACAATTTAATTGTCTGTATTTACTTAGTTGCGAATCTAACCTCGAGCAGTGACACCTATTTTCCGTATTAATGACTAAAATTAAAATAAAAATTGATTGCCTTGAATCAAGAACTTGAATTTCTTGATATTGTTAGAGTATATTGAATGGAGAAGTGTATTGTATTTCTGTGTACCACTTTAACCAAGTAATTAGAATCCGATCGACCTCCATGTTTTCGTTTATATAAGCGGCTGGTAATATATTTCTAGTTTAAATAGAGCAATATAGAAAGCAATATAGAAGCAGGATAGAAAGTACAAATATTTGTATTTATTCTTATAAGTTATTAAGAAGATTTGAGAAAATATTGTGCTATATTGAAACTTTTTTACTTAGTTTTTTTTGGAATCATTTAATAAAAATTGTTTTCTTTTTCATTGTATATTCAGGAGCAGCACAGTTTGGAGCTAGAACGCCTCACAGAGGAAAATGAAGCTCTCCGTGTAAAACTCAAAGACGTCGCACATTCTCCATTATCAGATTCAGAGAAACAACAGCTGCTTTTAGATACGTCTAGGCTGCACAATTCTGCGCCTGCTTCAATAGCAATTCCTCAAGATGAAGGTTCCACGACTGCACCACCTATGTCTCAGGATAATGCTCAGTGTATTATTCCTGATTGGGATAAGCATTCTTCCAGTTCTGTATCAGAGGTTTCTGTTGCATGTTTGCAAGATAGAATTTTGCAAATGGAAGAAACACATTATTCAACAAATGAAGAGTTACAGGCTACTATACAGGAATTGAGCGATTTACAAGTACTTTTTTAAATTCATATATTAAAAATTTTAAGTAATGTAAAATTTTAGTTGAATTATATTATTGGTCCTTCCTATCTGTAGGCACAGCTTACAGAACTACAAGCTGATAACGAAAGGTTGACTGAAGAAAAAGATGTACTTTTAGAATCATTGTGCAGACAAACAGAAAAACTTGAAGATTCTCGTTCAAAGGTTGATACATTACAAGGTTTACTTTTAAGAGAAGAACAACCTCAAGAATCTTCTAAAGGATACAATACAGAAAGGGAACAAAAATTAGTAGACCTTTTGAAAGTATGTATCCATAAAATTGGGATTGAAACTATTGAATAATTATAACTAATCACTGAGTAAAACAACTAATTTTAGAGTGCACAAGAGGAACGAGAATCTTTACTACAGAAACAGGAAGAATTAACATCAGAATTAAAAAGTTTGCGAGCAACTGCGGAAGTTAATGCTGCAGAGACAGAACGCTTAATAAAATGCGTCCATTTGCTTGAATCGACAGTGGATACCGCAACTATTGAACGAAAGCAGCTAGATATGGAATTGGCAGAGGCAAGACAAGAAGGTGCAAACCGAAGTATAGAGATCAGTAGGTTAGCCACATTATTAGAAAATGCTCGAGCTAAAATTGAGGAGTTAGAGCAATCTAGGCAAGTTGAGAACAAAAGCGAAGCAGATGAGCTGTTAGATGCAGCAAGAAGAGAAAAAGACACTTTGGAAACGCAAGCAGCAGCACTACAAGAACAGTTGGCGCGTTCTCACTGCGATCACGATCGTCTTAGGGATCAATATTCACAACTTCAAGAAGAATACAAAGTATGTCCAATATAAATAGAAAATATTGCATTAATGAAAGAAAATATATATAAATTTAACATTTTTCAGGTAGCACGCAATAATGCTAAATCAGCCATCGACGATTTGGAATACAGACTAAATCAGTTAAAAGATGAAAGATTATCTGTGAGCACGGAACTACAGTTAGTACGGGATTCCTTAGCAGAATTGCAGACGCAGTGTCAGAGGCATTTGGAAGACAAAAGAGAATTAAAAGCTGTCCTAAACGAGGCGCAACGAAGAGAACGCGAGGCCCAGGCACGTCAATACGATTTAGAACGTGCTTTAACTGAGGAACGTAAATTAAGACAAGATGAAATCGCTGAGTGGGAGCAATTTCAAACAGATTTGTTGATGACTGTACGAGTTGCGAATGACTTTAAAACAGAAGCTCAGAGTGAATTGGAGCGTGTTGTTATGGAAAATAAAGCACAAAGAGATAAACTGAGAGCACTTGAAACACAACTCGATAAACTTAATAAAGGTAAGTAAAATACCTTTGAATATTTTATACTTTATATGAATCTTGCTATTAATGGTAAAGATTGATAACCGTAAGAGTTTGAACATGCGTACCTCTAGGTACTATAAATTGGGAAAGCGTTTTTCAGTAAAGCAATGAAAGTTCATATTACATTCTTTTCATGAAAATTTTTACATGAATCGTTAAAGATCTAAAGCATTATTAATACAATGCATGTTATCTGTTTTTTAATTTCATTTGGATATCAGCCAGTGCATCAGTTGCCCAGTGTAAGACATGTGGTTATACAAATGGACATAACCGAAAACCTACAAACAACATATTAAAACGTGGCCGTACTATATTAAAAAAACCACATGAATCCAGAAAAACTGTATTACGAACTAATTTATTGAAAGGAATAACTAAATCGGATTTATCTAAGATTGAAAGGTCAAAGCTTTTGCCTCTGCAAAATCAAAATGGTTCTGGTCTTTCAGAAGAGTTAAATTTCACGCTTTCTCACGAAAGTACAGATTCAGATGAAGGTAGTAGTGATTTGTCACGTTTAAAAGTACCTATCAAATTGAACGACAAATTGATCTCTGGCGAAGAAATTGAATTTTATCCTACATTTGATATGAGTACGCTACATAACATGAACTCATTGGAATCCATTGCTAATGTTCCTAAAGATTCGTGTATTCCGAGAAGATATTTATCGGTAGAATCAAGTGATTGTAACGGTAAACAACTGAAAAAAGAAACTTACAAACGTGAAGTGTCAGATTTAAACAAATCATTCAAATGTATAGTGAATGATCCAAGAGTATATATTTCAAATGCATCTGCTTCTCAGGAAGATACAAAATCGAGTGTATTGAAAGATATAAAAGCTATTCAACATACGGGAAGAGATTCGTATAGCATCAAAATTTCGAATAGTCAATTCTTTGTTCCCAGAAATTACGTATTTTCCGGAATAGAAAATTCAATGGACGACTTAAAGTTTGAGGTGGACCCGGAAATGAAAAAGGTGTTACAAGAAAGTACTCAGAGAAATAGTAATATGAAAAATCCTCGAGTTAATAAAATACAAAAATTTCCAAATTTTATTAAATCAAGTTTAGAAAAAGATAAAGAGAATTCTTTATTTCCGCAGCCTTCAGAGTTGTCTGGGGAATTGAATACATTTTCAAATTTAGATGACCGTACAAATGATCATTTTCTTAATAAGACACATAAATTATTTTTTAAGAAAAATGAATCCAGATCAGGTAATGAAATCGTCAACTCACTTTCAAATAATACTACTCATAAGCAGGATATTTTCAATTCTGTTACTTGTGCTAAGAATTTTTCTGGTTCATTGAATAATCTCAATTTTCGTGCAGTCACTTATACTACTGATATTTATGACAAATCAGGATTTGAAACAAAATTAATTGCCATTGAAGATAGCTGTCTTATTAGGAGAGACTCAACAGAGAACAAAGATAAAAACATCTCGACTTATTTAAGACCACATAGTGTTCCAACTAGATCTTATTTATATAGAACATCAAAAGATACAGATTTTTTAAGATTAAAAACAAGTTCAGAAGATACTATTATGGAAAAAATTGAGAAATGTGTATCTAATACAAAGAAAAGTAATACCCATAAAATTTTACCTTTTCTACAACACTTATCTAAATCTATAATAGACACCCCATCGACATCAATTACTTCACAACTGGCACTAAGAGGATCTTCAAATTTGCATTTAAAAGATAATTTTCAAACATCGCATTCAGTAATCTCTTCTATCTCATCTCAAAACCCGACGAGTGAAACATTGAAACTCGACAACAAATTACAAAAAATGGGGAACCATTTAACGTTTTATGAAACAAATCATTTGAAACGTATGCAATTTTTAAACAGGAGTTTGTCTGAATCTGAATTAGATGTAAAAGAGCAACGCAAAGCAGATAATTCTGCTGTCATTAATGAAAATAAGTGTCTCACAAGTAAATTTCAAAGTAAAAATTTAGATTCTAAGATTAGCCAAAGTAATAATTCTACGTTCATACGCAAGAATAAATCTCTGATAGGAAGGACGTCGTCCTTGGTTGAGAAATTTGAGACGATCATAGAAAATGTGGAACTGAAACCAGGCCGACAAATAGGTACAATACGCGATCGTAAGTCGCTAAGTAATGTGAAAACGTGATTGCTTGTATAGCAGAGTTCAATCTTTGTTGTTTGTCCTGGAGCGAAAAACAAGAATTTGTATACCCTTGTTGCTATTGTCATACATTCTTCTAAGTGCTATTCTTTTCATTTTCACATTGTTTCAATTAATTATGACTACGCTTTAGTTTTTACCTTTATTTTGAATTTTCCTTTGTGAATTGTTTCTTATGGAGTTACATATTCACATGAAGTACAAGTAAATATTAGTGCATAATATTATATTGAGGTTGGAAAAGAGTAACATGAGTCTTTTTACAATTTTTGTTGTTGTATTTGTGCTGTCTTTTACCTGTAAGCATAGTGCTTATGGCTTTTCTTTCTCTTCTGTTTTTGTTTAATCATTCACTAGAATAAAATGTAAATAATGAGATTAACTTGTGTCATATTTACAGCAAACCAAAAAATTAGTCAGCAACCGCATCAAAGACCTGCGAGTACTCCAACCGATACCCAACAATGTGTATTAACTAGTGTACAGCAAGAAATTGCCGCGCGTCGAAAAGCTAATATTTCTCGTCAAGATTCCAGACTCTCAGTTAAATGTTTGATAGAAAGTATTGAAAATGCTACAAAACAAGCGAAAGCGGGTAAGTAAATGCTTTAATTAGAAATTCACATATGATTGAACGATCAAACGAACTTACCTGTAAGTAAAGTTCGATCGCAATTTATACACAGATAATCTCGAGACCAAGGCAACTGAAGCATAATGAAAATTATTGAATTATTTTGTATTCAGGACCTGGAAGCCGCAGTAGTTCTACATCCTCTCTGAACTCCATTGGAACAAATGATATAATGGCGTTAAAGGCACCGCTCAGGGATCAACAACAAATAAATAATTTAATCTGTACAACAAACTCAGCAAATAATAAAACTCAAGCTGGAATTGCACGGAAACCGCTATCAGGTAATTTTGTCATGTTAAATTTTCATCTTGCTGCGTTTAAAACTATTTTCTTTTATGAATAATTTTTGTTAAATAATTATAAGAGGATTATTCGTGGATTAACTTGCACATACAAGTTTAGCATTTTATTGTTACTTCGGCTCAATATTCTTTGTGAATTCTTTCACAACTTATGTGTTTGACAAATCCAAATAGAAATATCATATAATTAGTCATGTTCCTTCCTTATTGATTAATGCAGAGACAAAATCAACACCTGTAATGTTAAGTCCTGGTGAATTGTTGGATTCAGCGGCTCTGAATGCCAAAGCAATCGATTTCGTGCGACGAAATAGTGTAACAGATTTATCAGAACGTAAAGATCCTCTCTGTGGTTTAATTAAGAACGGTGGTTCAAAACGGAACGCTTTGCTCAAATGGTGTCAAAATAAAACGTTGGGCTACAGGAATATTGACATAACAAATTTCAGTAGCTCTTGGAACGATGGTTTAGCGCTTTGCGCTATACTTCATTCTTATCTACCACACAAAGTACCCTATGATACGTTGACACCGGTAGAAAAACGAAGAAATTTTTCTATCGCTTTTTCCGCCGCGGAAAGCGTAGGAATACCTACTACGTTGGTAAGTCATTTTATACTGATTTATGTTGAATTAGCAACTGTAAATATGAACCTATTTTATTTACAGAATATAGGAGAAATGTGTCAATTGGAACGACCCGATTGGCAACAAGTTATGACATATGTGACCAGTATTTACAAACACTTTGAAACGTAATTACGTTTATACTACCGAGGCGGGTCCTCCCTGTTGAATGAAAACAAGCAAGATCATCTAGTCAACCAAATTCAACAAGACAAAGTTTTGCTAGAATTATTTGTAGATGTCTACAAATTGTAGATATCTACAATAACACTGCCTCAAAGTCCTTACAGTTGGTATATAATTGCAAAAGATTCCTGAAGTATGTAAAGAGGGGTGTCGCTGACACACTAACGATAAGTTGGCTGTGGTTGTTATATTTCACTCACGCTTTACATATCTTTGTTTTCCTCGTCATATCGTACTGTCCCCTAAAAACGAATAGCAAGTGTTCCTCCTGTCCCTGTTTCCCTTTACGAAAGCTTGCGAACATGCTTTTCAACATTGTACAGTAAACATGGAGGGAACAATTGTTCTAGGCTTAAACAGAATAGAAAAACAGAGGAAGAAACCACAACTAGCTCGCGAGCCACCCGTTCGTCACTCCTGTCGAGTTGTAAAGGATTGAATGGAAGACTAACATAAGTTATTAAACGGAATTGCTTTTTTTTCTAAGAGACTGAATACGTTTATAAATGAATACATATAGAAATAAAACAAAAAATACACAGAGATAAAAACAAAAGAAAAAAGTGGAGAAAAAATAGAAGATAATGACCAAAGTAGTCCAAGCTATTAACTCGAAAAAGAAGGAAAAGAATAGAAGGAGACGCAAGTTTTGCATCGAGTTTCTTGTATGTGAAAATTTTATATACTGCAAACATTATTAACGCAAAACAATTTTTGCATCTTTGTATAGTAAATAAATCGTGTTGAGCATTTCCGTTCCTTATACTTGTGAGTATTTTTGTACTTGTATTATTTTTCGAGAGACTTTTGTAAAATTTACAAAGAATGTACAGAATATGCCTTAATTTAAAAGGACCTAATTTATTCTATTATTCGCGTTGAGTATACTATGAAGTTGAGCAGGAAATTTATTGCTAGAGAATACATGTTTAAGTTCTATTTTCTCAAACAGAAATAAATGAGATCGATCAGATTCTCTGTGATATAGCCAGATAACCCTCAAAACAGAGATAAACACGTTATCGTTATTACTATTATCATCATTATTATTAATATAATTAATACTACTACTATTAATATCATTCTCATCGTCTATTGTTGTACCATTGTAAAGAATACACTGTCTGACATAAAAACAATAAACTTGCCGAATAACAACTTAAAATTATATATTTTTGATACATACAATCTCATCAATGCTCACAATTGGAATTTTTAGTGACCACTATCGAGAAAATTAAAATTTCAGTAAATTCCTTATGAGAAGGATAAACGAGTAGAGAGGTAAGAGGAGTGAAAAAAAATGTTACCGTGTAAAAAATAAAAGTGACCTTAATATGACCTTGAAAACGCCCACAATATTAAAACATTAATAATGTTATTTTAATCCCCCTTAATATTATGGAAGACGTGTTGCAGTTTTTTTGTCAGTGTTTACGAAATATTTCATTGTATTAACTTAAATGATATACCCTGTACATATGTATATTCTGATTCATTAATATAAAGAAAAAAGGAGGGGAGAGGGTGAGAGCGTAGATTACAAAAAATAATACAAAATAAAGTATTTTTTCCTTTTCTTATTTCTACATTACTGATGACTCACTTATTTCGAACGCAGCAACTATACGCGGAGCATTCTTATGGTGTGTTTAAATTATTCCTCTGCTGGCGAGCAGACTAAGCAGAGTCGTTCGCAAGTCAATCTGGCTCAGCTCTAGAGCGCATATCTTTCTCTCACGCAAAACGGTGAGGAAGAAATGGAAGGAAATGCAAAGCATGACTTATCGAAGGATATCCTAGCATCGTCTGACTCATTTCGTATTTTGAATCTATTCGTAAGTTTCAGAAGTGCCTGTTCGTAATTTTAACTCTGAGTGCATTTCAAAATTAGCTGAGACTGCTAACACTACTAAAGTTGAATATTCGAATATTTAGTCGTTCCGAAATTCCGAATAACGGCAATTTTCAGTAGGTTCAAATTTCAAATTGTAGTGTAAGTTAAGAGCTATATTTATATTATTCAAGCATGGATATTTCAACAACTGCGGCAACAATTTGCAGCTTAGTAATGGAAGTAGTTAGCTTAGTAGTTTCATTTGATGATGAATACAATGAAAACGAAACGGACGTAGAGTTACTGACGAAAATATGTTATTAATAAATAATAATAATTAATTTAATAATATATTAATACAATAATAATTAATGTGTTATTAATTCTAATAACAAGAATTGAATAATGTAGAATTTTCACAAAAGCTTATAACAAAGCAAGCCACGTGTCAGGGCTCACACAGTTCTGCCATTGCGTCAACAAGACGAATAATGGGATAATATGAAACTGCACGTTATACGTTAGCACAAGTAAATAGAAACAGCCTTCATATAGCAGCCGCCATATGCATTGCTGAAGCCACACTAGGGATGGGCGATTTTCACAGAAAAATCGATTCTCAGATCGATCTTGAATCGGAACAGTTAAAATCGATTCACCGAAAAAATCGTACCTAAAAGATCGATCTTCTGAAAATCGATGGGGGGGGGGGGGGCAGTAACACTATGGAGAATTACAATTGTTTTTTTACAATTTTTTAAATAATAAAGTTATAATAAATGTATAGTTTAGCATAAGTTAATATAGGTATATTTAATATAGATTATATGTAGGATACATGTATTATCAATTCAGGTGTCCCTTCTTAAGGGACAAAATGAATGGAAAAGGAGGATAAGAAAATGAAAAAGCCAATGAAATGCTTTCTATAAACTAGAAAATCGAAGATCGATTCTCTATCAAAAAAATCGATTCAAAAAAATCGATTCAAAAAAATCGATTCTGGTTGAAAAAAGATCGATCTTCTAAAGAAGCGATTCAGAATCGCCCATCTCTAAGCCACACCACCTCTTACAGATCAGCAGAAATAGTCGAAAATGAGCAATTCTTTAGAATCGTCTTATGTGAAAAAGTAGTATCAAAATAGTGACAGTTCAGTAAAATCAGCACGTTACTTTGAAATTTGGAGCGCATTTGCAGCAACTTCAGCGCTATCAGCTACTTCCGGAACGCAGCCATCGTGATATACAGGTTGTCCAATTTAACTCGAAAGTGCTGCCTCTGTCGGTCGGAGCTGGAAATATAGAGGTCTTGTCCCCGTTCTAGATACCTCTTAAATGCTGATTGTTGCCTATTATGGAACTTTCAATTCTATAACCTAAATAAACGTGAGCAAATCGATTCCTTGCTAAGAATTATCTGCATCGTCAGCGCACCAAATTTTTAGTTATAAAATGTTTACAAACTATCTGCTTGGTTTAATTTGAATTTTTCACTTTATATCATCCAAAGAATATGAATATAATAAGAATTGGTTAAATAATGCATAAGGACTATTGTGCGTGATTAATAATCGTTTGGACATGGCAGTATGATGAAATAATAATTTAATGACTCACTATCATAGAAATGATATGATGAAGTACTGTATTTCCTAATTTTGTAATTTCCCTTACTAAGGAATTAAAAAATGCCATTGAAAACCCTTGTTGCAAGAGGATACGAGTTCCACACTTACTCCTTAAAATCAGAAAAACCATTCACAGTCATTCTAAAAGGACTTCCCTTCTTAGCACAAAACGAAGTATTAGATAAGTTAAAATCAGTAGGATTAAACCCTATTAGCTGCGTTCAGGTAAAAGGTAAATCATCCTCTAATTTTTTCATTTATAAAATCTCCTTTCCGACTACCACAACTTTTTCACAAATCACCAATGTAAGCCACCTCTTCTACTTGCAGGTCTACTGAGAGAAATTTAATAACATCAGAAGATACACACAGTACTTCAAATATCAATCATTTGATCATGCCTCTGCCAATTGTAACAGAACCAAAAAATGTGTCAAATGCGAGGAAGCCCACCCTACATGCTCCTAGGAGGATCACACTGAAAAATATTCTGGTTGCCCTGCACTTGTCAAATTCCTTGACAAAAAGAAATCGCATCCCTCATTCATGAAAGGATCTGCTATTTCCCCTCCCTACTAACCTAAACGCACGCACGTATTCAGAAGTTATGCGAGTTCAAACGGCGGGAGTGATCACCGTTATGACTCTAAAGCCACTATCAGACGAATTCCGTCCGACTTCATGCCGAAGCATGGAGGCAATAACCCGTTCCTACCCTGAGCCCTAACCTCCGGATCACCCCTGCTTTACTGGCCTGTGCCCATGCAGGGTGTGCCTTTGACCAGGGGTACGTCCGTCCTCATCGAAGCCGTGTCATGATTCCTCCCTCGTTGAAGCTACGTGGTTTATGACGTTAGATGAAACGGCTCCTCAGACGCAACCGATTTCTGCGAAGGAATCGAACTCGACTTTCGTCGAACCGCTACGAATCTATCCTCGATCGAAAGTCTTCCTAAACTATTGCAAATTTCATTCCCTCGCGACCTAGGGGGACCCCAGCTGCTTAGTAGCTAGCTCTAGCTATCCATCCTGGTACCTGGTAAAAATTGTATCTTTTATAGTATTGTATTTATTTATTTGGAAGAAAATAATTTTTTATTTTGATATAAAAAACCAGATAATTTACATTAACTGGTGATAAGCACGACCAGTTCGTAGTGTACGTTTTAAATATCCAATTTTGGTGTATGAAGTGTACTGTAACTGTGATATATGATTTCTATGCCCGAAATGCGCTGTACGAAAGATCCACAATTACCATTATTTGATGCATCACATTTGATTATAATAAATAAATAAAAATATTACAATAGTTTATTGTAATTATTATTATTACCATTGTTGGTATTAGTCGTATCGTTATTATTATTATTATCATTACATCCACTCAACCATTAGAATTCAAACTGGGTCTCAAAATCCAGGTATATGGACAGGAGTATTTTAGAGCGAGAATTCTGTACGAATTATGAATATACTGCTACTGCATGTATGCGTTCATTTTAAACAAATGACTAACAGTCGTGTCTGCCTCTGCATATGTGTATATTTTTTAAACCAATAGACTAATCGCTATAAGGCGAACAAAGAAAAAAAAAATATGTATATAGAAACAATGAACAACTAGTCGTGGACATGTGAATACGTGTAGATAATTGTATGAAATATAATTTATATTGCTTTGAATTTTTGTTCAACAAGCTACTTGAAATTTTTACAAAATCACGCATAATGTCACGCCGTAGTTGGATGTGGCAATATTGCTCCCAAATAGATTCTGGTAAAACAAAATATAATATTTGTGAACGAATTTTTGCAACGGGCAATTTAACTTCATCCTTCAATAAACACTTAACGAGTGTACATTCGTACTCAGTTGTTGAAGAAAGTAAAGCATCACAATAGAAGCGACTAAATAAATTATAGTAATATCTTTCTTCATTTATTATAATCATATATGATGTCTCAAGTAATGATAATTGCGAAGATAATTCACAAGGAAGTGATATACAATTTAATATACGAACAATAATGATAATAATGATAATAGTAATAACAATGTAAACTTGTACCGAAAAGAGCATAATAGTGGATTCTGCGAATTTATGGCAGTACTAGAAACGGGTTACAAATTGCCAAGTTCTCAAACAATTTTAAAAAGAATAAAATTATTACATGCAGAAATAAAATCTAAACTACTAATAGAACTCAAAAAAGAGACGGTTTTAAGTTTATCTACGGTATGTTAGACATCTCGTGCTTTCTCTCGATACAGGAATCATGTATCACAATTACAGTACACTTCATAGACCAAAATTGGGTATTTAAAACGTACAAGCTGGTGATAAAAGAAATGGAAATTAGTCACACAGCACAGAATCTATGAAATAGTCTCAAAACTTTTGTGCACAACACTTGTGCACGATAATGCTTGGTCTATAACCAATACAATTAATTTAATAGAAGAACATGTCGAAGGAGTTCCACGTTCGGTTTATACTATACAATTAAGTATTAAAAAAAGTTTAAGTTTAAACGAAATTGAAGAAGTTTGTATGAAATGTAGCAGAATAGTAAGTCACTTCCAACATTCTGCTTTAGCCACAAATGCTCTGGAAAAAAACAGGAGCAATTAAACCTATAACGACTAAAACTAATCCAGAGTTGTTTGACTAGATGGAATTCTACGTTTTACATGTCTGAAAGACTGTTGCAAAATAAATCTGCTATTACTTTCATACTTTCGGACCGAAATCTAACAAAACCGGATGTGGCGAAAAAATTAAAGATGACGGAAAGTGATTAGACTCTCTTAGAAGGTATAATAAAAGTCCTAAAACTCATCGAAATGACTACTGTCGTTCTATGCTCTGGAGAGACTGATATCATCTCAATGATACGCCTTATTATGTATAGCATTATAAATAAACATTTAATAATAAATGATAATGACTGTTATACTATAACAGTTTTCAAAACTGCAATTGGAGTAGATTTATCATTACGATTCCAGTTGGAGTGGAATTCTGATAGAAGTACAATAAACGCTTGTAATCTGGCATCATTTCTGGATCCTCAGTACAAAAATTTAGAATTTGGACCGAAAAGATTTCGATGTGAAATCCGTGAAACGTTACGAAGAATGTTGAACGATATGGCGGATGAAAATGAGCGAAATACAGAAAGAAACACAGAAACAGCATTAGATTTTATATATTCAAACGAAAATAATGAAAAAATGGGTACTAGTGAGTTTGAAATATATTTGGCCGAACCCCAAATTTGTCACTTTGACCATATATCAGCTAGTGGCAAACACGGCAATTTAAATTTCCAAAAATTTCACAGATAGCCAAAAAATATTTATGTATTATGGCATCGGTCGCAAGTGCGGAAAAAGTTTTTTCCACCGCAGGAAATATAGTAACTGCGAAGTGGTCGTGCTTATCACCAGTTAATGTAAATTATCTGGTTTTTTATATGAAAATAGAAAATTATTTTCTTCCAAATAAATAAATACAATACTGTAACGAGATAGTATTAGATTGTAAATAGTGATAGGTAAACTAGCGTAAGGTCATGCGGCGATGCGACACGGCGATGTGACGATCCAGGTAAAAAGAATCCGCTCGCGTACAAGGGTAGCGCGCTGCATTATCATTGGTTGACGCTAGGTGCAAAAACAGGTATAAAAGTCGCCAATTAACGCCAAAACAAGGAGTTTTAACACTCGCTTCCCGTTCAGCTCTTCTTCGAGAAGGACGTATATTCCTGTGCTCTGGTGTAATGAAAGGCGCGTAGTTCTCTACTCTCTTAACATTTCTGGTGTTTGGCTTATTCTTTCTTCTGCTTTCTGCTTCTTGCTTTCTTCTTATCTACTTATTGTGTGATACGGAAATTGCTTTTGGCGGCCCATGCCGTTGGGCCTAAATTGCTCCAGTAGGGCTAAAACACCCTATGAGCGAGAGATAAACGAGCCCAATACACTCAGCGATGTGGCGGCCATGACGGAGGATCCCCACAAGGCCACTCTCCTGGACAATAAAACACAAACTGACCCTCAGGAGCAGGTAGACCAGGTCCTCACAGAACCTACCTCAGGTATTCCACACGAAGACTCCATTTTCTCCTCCATCGAACAATTATACCCTGATGTCGGCCCACTGGTAAGTGACGCAGCATCATATTTAAAATTTTTTTCTGGTAACGAAAACAAGCAGCCTGACGCCAATGTCATGGCTAACGTCCCGGATCCAAACATAGCAGCCGGAGATTCAAACTCAATAAACACAAAGCCCGTGACCCTGGCACATAACCAACCAGCCTCAGTGTCAAATCCGGGTGTTCTCTCGTTAAACTCTCCTTTAACTACAAAAACAGCTCCTGCTATCACTTCTAACGTTAAACGCTGATATGATCAAATACTCCAAAATACTCGCGTATTCCACTAAACCACACCGCGTAACCGTTAAATAAAGACTATAGGTTCATCCTACCTAAGCCCCCTCCCACGACCACCATTCCTAAACTAGCATCCCTTTCCCCCTCCTACAAAAAAACAAAAAACAACAGCAGGTATCTCCAAAACCAAAATCACTCCCCCAATACCTAACATACAGTCCAGTTCATCTGCTGAAATGGAGGTTGAGACACACTCCCCGGTCACTCTATCCAATAGATTCCAGCTCCTTGACTGCTTTCCCGAGAATGCTTTCCCTCCTCTTCCCTCGCCCAAACGCAAAATTCCTCAAAACAATAACTCGAATTCCTCCACTCACCAATCAACTCATACGAATATAGACAAAAATAACTACACACATAAATCTCCTCCAATATATACAGGGTGTAACAAAAATGTTATAGTTCCTTGAAAGGGGTGATTCAGGAGGTGATTTCAAAACAACTTTTTCCTTAGCGAAAATGCAAGATGAGGCTTCGTTAACGAGTTATTAACGAAAAACACCGGCCAATGAGAGCGCGAGTTTGCCGCCCGAGCGATCGCGATAGTATATCATTTTTATCGGGAGAGCACAAGGAGTCGATTGGTGTTACTTGCGTGAAAATCCGTTTGCGAATAAGAAACTTCAATTTTTCCTATTTAAATCCCTAATGCTATCGTTGTTTTTTATGACGTCCTTGTTCTCGGGCGTCGAGCTCGATCGCGATGGTTCCAAGAATTGGTTTCTCGGCGGCACGTATCAAACGAGGTAGTGGGGATAAACCACGCCTCTCGTCCGTGTAGACGAAACGGCTCTCGTCCGCAACATTACTGTACAATCCGACATTATATTCTGTTAATTTATTCATGTATTTATTGTACGTAATTTTCACAATAATGATACTCTTCGTAAACATGTTTAAAGCAGAAGTATTTTTTACGCCAAGCATAACAAAAAATTGCAATTTCTCCACCTATGACACCTATGAATTTCGGTATCTTGTTTCCCGAAACAATAACTCGATTCTCGTAACGATCTGGGCGATTTTCGAGGTATTCACTTTTAAACCATGAATGTTTAAACATATTATGAAATCTAGGCGAAGACAGCTAATTGTGAGTAAGAGATTGTAACTTTATAATGTTATTTCTCTGGTGCAAATTGACGTCGTAATTACGCAATATTATGTGATCAGATAAAGTTTTTACGAAATTCTACGAAATTCGAAAACCAAGAACATCTAAAGGTTGTAGCTGCCCTGTTGTCTTTTTTGGTATTGTAAGAATAATTACTTCCTTACCATGAGGTACAAGCTGTTGCGCGTGATTTGGGCAATGTCCACTCCAAGAATCCAAAGGTCAGAAAATAAGGTTTGTTATTATTGTCAGGGCATTGTAACGAATAACGACAACGACAACACCCGAAAATCAGAATAAAAAATGTAATAATTGAATATTTACTTCAATTCACCGTACCAATAACGGCGAATATTACACTACGCAGAAATGATGCAGCGTTTTTGTATACAAGAAACGGAATAATTGTATATTGCTATACAATGCTGAATTTACAACAAAAAGCTCTTTATTTATCTGAAACAAAAACATTTTTTGTTAGAAAACGGGAGGGGGGATTGAATTTTTATACACAATTCGTTTTTTCAAAATTTTTTAAAGCCATTTTATAGGTCTTGAAAAACAGTAAAACTTTTGTATGAAACATTTTTTTATAGCGCTTATACTTTGCGAGCTATAAGCACCGAAAGGAAAAGGGCGATTTGGATTAAAGGGGTAGTTTCTCCCTTAAAAGTGCGTATGGGCAGCTACTTTGTACGGCAAAATTCTTAGGTAGGACCATAGAATAATTCTACAAAGTTTCATTAAAATCGGCGATTAACACTTCGCAAACTTCCCTTGTCAGCATCCCGACTTACAAGAGATCCTATGCTCCTATCACTCATTGCCTGGAGAAGACGAGTCCGGAGATACTACCAGAGATCGGGTGTTCCTTACTACAAAGAGCTGTCTAAGTACCTATCCAGTTCCATCCAGCACAGACTCAAAAGAATCAAAATAGATGAATATAAAAACCGACTACTAAGCCTCCGAAAGGCTGATCCCACCTTCCGGACAAATTACAAAATCTTAACCAATTCCAAAACTATTTACCCAGACATCCACCACAACAACACTGTTAGTATCTCCGATGAGGACAAAGCTACTACCTTTACGTCCCACTTTCCCAACATACACATTGACGTTCAAACCCGACCATCAACATTCACCCGTGAGGTTAATGACACTTCCTTGAACAACTCAACACGTATCAACCATTGCAATTTCTGATCCACGAGTGTTCTCCCAGGCAAATTGCTTATCACATTACACAACTTCGCAACAAAAAGTCCCTTGGACCAGACAAAATCTCTGCCCTCATGCTAAAAAAAGCAGCCAAAAAGAAAATCACCCAGATATACTACATATTTAGAGCATGCTCTTTCAACTGCTACTTCCCAAACTCATGGAAACTGTCCAATGTGATCCGAATCCCTAAGCCTGAGAAGCCAAAAAATAACCCCTCCAGCTACCGTCCGATAAGCCTACTCTCAATCCTAGCTAAGCTCTTTGAAAAGGTCATGCTTGCACACATAAACCAACATCTAAAGTATCACAATATAATCAACGCACAGTTTGGCTTTCGAAAGGGTCATTCCACTACCCAACAACTTATCAGAATCTCACAGTTTATCTCGCATGAGATAAATGTTAACCGATTCTCTGCTACGGTTTTATTTGATCTAATTCAGGCGTTTGACACTGTATAGCACTCTGCACTCCTATACAAACTCTTTAAATTTGGTTTCCACCCACAGATCATCCTATTAATCAAATCTTACCTCACATCCAGTCCTATCGCAGCTACAGTCGACAACCGTCAGGCGGAACCGATTTTTATCGGCGCCGGCGTACCACAAGGTTCCATCCTTGGGCCTTGCCTATTCAACCTGTACATAAACGACATTCCAAACAATCCTAACATCCATGGTATGTCATACGCAGATGACACTGCCCTCCTTACCTCATCCTGATCCAAAGCCCTTGCTATTCGAAAACTGCAATCTCACCTTAACTTAGTTGCAAACTACTTTCATAACTGGAAACTCACAGTAAACCCAAAAAGAACCCAGGCCATTCTATTTACGAGACGGCACGTCTCCTCCCCAACCAACTTACTACAGCTCCGCGATTCCCTTATTCCCTGGTCCAACGAGGTCAAGTACCTCGGAGTAATCCTCGACTCCAAGCTGAACTGGTTCCCTGCTGTTCGTGATCGCATCTCAAAGACCAGAGCTGCGGCTGGAGCTCTCCTCCGCATACTCAGCTCCCAGTCTGACTTAACCAAATATCTAAAATTCATCCTATATAAGTCATGTATTAGACCACTCCTTACATACGGTTCTCACGTCTGGATGGTTGCACCCCAGACCTCACTAATCAAGCTGCAACAAACCGAAAACAGGTTACTACGCATACTAGCCAACAAAAGGCCCGACTATCCCACTAAATCACTTCATGACGAACTCAACTCGGAGAAGGTTTTACTCTACAGTAGGAGACTGGCTGCTAACTACGATGTCTCAGAACACCCTAACCCGCTCGTCATACTCACCGGATTGTTTGACAAAAACAAGTTTCCGTACCACGCCAAAGCATTGTTTCCTCTTAATCCTCTGCATTGCGTGTTAGCTCTCAGGAAAAGAAACCTGAATCACTCTTAAAACTCACCATTGCACGTCTCATACTTGGAAAGCCTCCTAAACACTGAGTCTTCCGCCTCCCGAGTGGTAATAGCCTCATGCCTACCTGAAGCCCCCCCCCCCCCCCCCCCCCCCCCCCTCCAATCCTCTTCGTCCTCCTGACCAACATCTCTTCATTTCTGTTATAATTGTCCCTCCCCACATGACCTTCATTATCTCTTCACTTTCCTCACACTCGCCATCACTCGGTGCACTGCATGCTGATTTCTCCCCAACGCGTGCTAATGCACGCTATAGCTAAATTGTTGAACTGGTCTGGCATGTTGCCTTCTTTCAATTGGGATTTTTTGAAAATTTTCCCCATACACTAAACGTCATCACAATCTACAACTCAAATTCAGGAAGGTTACCCAAGCGCCACAACCTATCAAGAATTTCCGGTAAGGGGACGTAGCAGCTCCCAGGGACGGTCACCCCCACTCAACGAATCAAGGAATAAAAAAAAAAAAGAAGCAAGTCAGTCTTAAGCAGTCTGCAACTTGGCACGAAAATACCAAGAGCGTATCTTTGTAAAGTATTGTAAGAAGCAACGAAATAAAATTCTGAAAACGGCATCCAGTCCACTTCTTTGGAGCACCTTGACGACACAATCAACTGATTCTCATTTCTACTTCTGCGTTATCTATTTTCTTGACTCAGCAAGCTTAAGCTAAAGAAAAACATGGGGATTTCGTAAGTCGTAGAGAGAGCACCCCCATGGAAACTTCGGTGACTCATCGAAATTTGTGTAGGCCCTCGCTCGACGCCACGGTCAAACTCAGGGGTTCGCAGACAATCACGCACTTGTGAACCCATCACCATTAGGCCTTTCAGAAATTCAGAGTTTGTGGTGCCTGCTATAGCTATTGAGGCCTAAAAGCGGACTCGACAAAAACATGCATACAAAAAAGTAGCTGCAAAAAATTACTTGGCTTTCTCAAAAATAGCTTTCTCAAAAATAGTTTGTAAACATTTTACAATTAAAAATTTGGTGCGCTGACGATGCAAATAATTATTAGCAAAAAACCGATTCGTTCGCATTTAATTAGATTACAGAATTAACAGATCCATAATAGGATAATAGGATTCATAATAGGATCAGCGTTTAAAAAGTTTCTAGAATGGGGACAACATCTTTGTATTTCTACCTCTCGCTAATAATGGCACCACTTTTGAGGATTTGCAGTTAAAATGGACACCTTGTATAAACTTTCTAGAAAACAGAAAAGTGACATATGTATAACAGCTTTCTTTTTGTTTTCTAAAACATGTAGTGTAGACCCAGCTTAAGAATTCTTTGTGGTCGTATGCCATTTAATAAGAAAGAAAGAGAGAGATAAGAAACGTCGATGCGGCCAGAATCGTTTGTATTGGCCGTATAATTAATTTAAATCGAAGACAATAAAAAAAGTACACATTAACATTTTAATCTATGCTTTGTATTAAATGAAAAAAGTAACAATAATAAAGTATGAGGACAATGAATTAATTGAATAAATGAATAAAGAATTCCTTATTAATTTATTAACGATATATTTTAAAGTAAACAATATTTTTTAGTTTGTCCGATGAAGAGAGATTAACTTGTTGTTCCTTCTCCAATTTCCTAAAATTTATATATATATATGGTTTTTCAGCTAGTCCAACACTGTTTATAAGTTTAATCAAATTTCACTTGTATTATATTATTTATTCTTTATAAAAGTTCAAGTACAATTTTCGCCTTTATTTTTTCTTTAAATCTATTATTTTCTGAAATATTCCACTCAAAAAGCTCTCAGTCTCCAATTCTGAAAAATAGTTTCACTTCCTAACGATAAATATTCGCTGATAAAAAAATATGTATTAAATTTTTACTTATGTCCTAACTTTGATTAAAACTATGCGACAACTGAATGATGTTTCCTATGTTACAAATTTCAAAAAAGTGATATTATGACTTTTGATACTCTATCAATTTGTATTACAAAGTAAGTGATAAATTCAAGTTTATATATACTGATACATATTAGAAAAAATCTTGCTACTATTTGTATGGTCTTAAATATAAAACAATTGTTTCTCAAAAACCCTGTTTTATTATTTATACAGTTAACATAATGAATATGTTTATAAATAATTAAATTTCTATAAGCTTATCCAGATTAGTAAGGACTTCACAAGAATGTCTACTTCCAGATGTTACATGATGTTGAGGACCAACTACACAGTCGCTTAATTCTGTAGCTTCTTCAATAATACAACCGTTACATAATATACAATTGTGTATTATACATCTGCAAATAATAAATTACATAAAAAGATTTTAGTGAAATGTTGGAAATTTGAATACACTGTTTTATTACCTTTGCTTAATTATTACATTATCCATTATAACACTTTGTGATATTCTAGTTTTAGATTCAATCCTTGTATTTAATCCAATATGGCATTGTTTGAGAGATGTTTTCTCATCAATAAAAACGTTATCTCCTACATGACAATCTTGCATTTGTGTAGTATTTACAATAGCTGTATTTGATATAGTTGATAAAAGAGATTGGCCATTACTGTTGTTACTCCACCATTCTGATATCTAAAACACATTTTCTGTTAGCATAAATCTCATTGATTACAGGAGACTGTTCTATACTTTTACCTTGGCATTAGCAAAATGATACATTCGTATAGTGTTTGCCCTCACGCCAAATTTTCCATTAACAATATGGGCATAACATCTTATTATATCCCCATGATATGCACCTTCTAAATCAGTACTATGATCGTTATATGCTGACATTTTTCTGATTAATTCATTTAGTGGTTTCTCAACCGCAAAACGAAAAATATCTTCTTTTAAATTTACTCTTACTATTGAAGTGTTTTTGTCATCTAGACATTGTTTAGGAGGTTTACTTAGCTGTTTACTGACAATATAAGGAAGAAGCTCACCTTTTAGTGTACTAAAGTTTCTATAAAAAAAAAATTTGTTGTACATTGTACGTATTAAATTTTTTAAATTTCTTTTTATTCAATATTACTTACTTATTATGCACTAAAAACTCTAATACCCATCTATTGATAATATATAAGTGAGCATCCATTAATTTTGAATGAATAGTAAAACTTGTGTGTTTTTTAAGAAGTATTTGAGAAATATTAATAATTTCTTCAAAATCGGAAGCTGAAGCCAAAAAAATTAATCGTCCTGTTTCATTGTCCATACCAATTAAATCAGTCTCAGGTTTTTGCTTAATTTTAGGGCCTGGAGTTATAAAATCCTCTGGTAGTTTAGGTACAGGCAACATTACAGCAGTTATACTAGCATTATATGTTCTATATAAATTTAAAATTTCACATATGTCTATATTGGTAATCAAATCACAAGAAATTACTAAGAAGTCTGTATAAATTTTCTCATGAATTAGTCTGATAGAATCTGCAGTTCCTAAATCTTCTGCATCTTCAACAGCTACAATGTCTATTTTAATTTTAAGATTTAATTTACTTAAGGCTATTAATACATTATTTTCCATATTTTCAGACACAACAACAATAGCTTCTCTAAAACCAGCACGTTCCAATAATTGAAGGGGATACCAAACCATTGGTACATTTCCAATGGGCAATAAACATTTATGTTGTCCATAGGTAAGTTCAGTCATACGAGACCCTCCTCCACCAGCTAACACAATTGCTTGAAATTCTTTACAAGGAAACATTTGTATTTCCTACAACACAAAATTAATTACAGTGAAGATTAAGGATTATATATGAATCAGTATAAATAAGAATAATATCATCACAATAAACATTAGAATATATACAGAGTGAAATTTAAATATATTTACTTTACTTACAAGAATATAAACAAATATGTACTATTGATAGTAACACGAAATATTGTGAAATTTATTAATGTTTTGATGTTCGAATTATAATTTTTTATTTATTTATAGTATCCCAATAACGTTTCGTGACAGAGTGTTTGTACATATGTCTTATTAGCTGGTATTGGCGACGTATTAAATGCTTAACATTTTCAAGAAGACTAAATCATCTTTTAGTATTTATATATGTATATTTAAGCACATTTTAATATACAAATTTATAGTACTACAGCAATACTAATGTAAGAAACTATAAACGTCTTTTTATTGAATTGAAACGAACAAAAAGTTACCACTTCATTAGAATCATATGGTAGTTCTAACCTATAAGTACATATTCAGCAATTCAGCAGTACGTGAGCGTACATGCATATACGCAGAAAAGGTACATAAAATTTTAAAAAATGTGTGAATCTGAAGAGAATATAATTACAGTAGGAAAGTATGTGATAGTAAAAAAATTAAATTTTAAGAAGATCTACAAGGTAACGGCCAGTGGAAAATTAATGTTAGGGAAAGATTTGGTAGATATGAGTGGAATTATTGGAAAAAGATTTTGGACTACTTTTGTGATGATACCATTAGAAAAAGGAAAGCGAATGTTTTCATTGAAAGAAACACCAGAAACTGAATCATGGGATGATTTACTGAATACACTGTCAAGTGGTAATGATAATCGTTCTATTATTGATGATGGAACATCGCAAAAACTTTCTAAAGAGGAAATTCTTCAACTTCAAGAATCTGGTAAAAGTGGAAAGGAAATAGTAGGTAGTCTGATTGAAAACAACAAATCTTTCTTAGATAGAACAGAATATTCCCAAGAAAAGTACGTGAAGAAGAAAGAGCAAAAATATCTTAGACATTTGACAATATGTAGGCCAAGTATAAATTCCTTACATGATGTATACTTTAGAATGGATTGCAATAAAATTGCAAATCTACGGATGGACACATTAGCACAGTTATTGTTGTATAGTGATGTTCAGTCAGATGGATTATACATATTATATGATAGTGGTTCACAAGGTCTACCAGCAGCTGCAATGTTAAACAGAATTGGTGCTAATACAGAAGGACATTTGATTAATTTACATCCTGGAAATATACCTCAGGCAATGTTTGTTCATGCTATGAATTTTCCAAAAGAACAATTGGACAGATTAGTTAATGTTAACATTTATAGCTTTTTAAAATTGTATTATCAAGGTGAAACTATTGTTCTAAATAATATTTTGGCATCTAACAAACTTGCTGATAATTGGACAAATAAGGCTAAAGAAAAAGAAGATGTAGTTATTGACAAAAATCACATAGATATTGAAACCTTACAGAATGATGAAATTCCAGATAGGGAACATTTAGAAAATATTAATGACTCAAATAAAACTATTGAAAGTAATGTGATTACTGAAGATTTGGATACCAATAATTATCCAACAACATTAAAACGAAAATCAGATGAATGTAACGAATGTGAATTTGCAAACATTATACCTTTGAAGAAACCTAAATGGTTATTAGAAACACAACCTGCTATTAAACTCTTACAGAATATACAAGCTCGAGGATTAGTTATTATAGCCAAAGAACATCCTTTAAATATTGTCACTGCTCTGTTGCCTTTCTTAGGAGCATCTAGACCATTTGTAATTTATCATGTATATCGAGAACCTCTACAAGAAACATATATGATACTAAAACAAAGACAAAATGTAATTAATTTAAGACTTTTTTCTAATTTTTTACGTTCTTATCAAATATTACCAGATAGGACACATCCTGACATATTAACTAATGATATGGGTGGTTATTTATTAACAGGATATTTAATTCAATAATACATATATAATCCAAGTATTAAATTCTGTTTCGTTATTAATCATTATTTGTAAAAGTTATAACACATATACATTAAAACAGATAGTGATACTGGTAAGACCTCTGACTCCAATAACATTATAAGAATTTTTACGGAAAAATTTTTTGTACATTGTACAAATAAAAGTCTATTGAATATTTTACACGTGTAATGTTTTTTCATTATCTGTTAACTACATTCCCTATAATGTTAATTGTGACATTGCGATTAACAGTTAAAGCGGACTATTTACTTATGTTAGAAAAATTTTGATAATCATTCATTGAAAAGAATGAAATTATGGCTAAAGATAGGAAAATGAAACATGTCTTAACCCTCGAACAGCGAACGCTGGGTCGAAAGTGGTCGAAAGTAACCCTGAGTCCGCTGACTGCACATAAAAGTAAAATAGTCCACTGTTTGAGAGTTAACAATTGAAAAGCTTAAAAGATTTTTACATAATATTTTTATAATAATTTATAATCATATTCTATAATAATTCATAGATATTTGCAATAAAGGAATGTGAAATATCAAGTAATTTTTGCCTTATTTGAATTTACACGACAAAAATCATGGTCGAATGTCATATAAATGTATGTACACCCAGCCCAAACGAATCTGATCACATCAGAGATAAACATAGTTTTTTACACAGGCGAAACTTCGGCGTTTTTAAGGTTTCAATTTTTAGTGCATATTGTTGTGCCCCGGGAGGCGATTCGCAGGATGAGGTACGAGATTTGATCCTTGGGTTCGTGAGCGGTTAAAGAATTAGAGAATTCAGCGGGTGATTTCAGCAAATCTTCGTTTATTAAACAAAATGTCTGAACGGTTAGCGAGTGTACAAGTGGTCGCTTCGACCTTTCGTCGTTCGTGGTCAACTTCGATCTCCTCTCTTCTGCCTATATCGAACTCAACAAAAACACTATCAATGTAAAAACATGCACCAAGTACATTCGCAAGAATCGTAATTATTCCGATCCCAGCAAAAATATTGTCAATGTATCCCTGCAAAAACACTATCCGTGTATCCCAGTAAAAACATTGTCGGTGTAAAAATGTACACCCAGTACATTTGCAAAAATCGTGGTTATTCCGCTCTTACAAAGTATCGAAATGTAATAAAGCCAAGTACATGTGCCTTCTATAGTTTATGCGAATAGTCCAGTGTGCGCTGTGAAAAATTTGCGAGACAAGTATCACTTTAGAAGTCATGCAGAAATTGAAAAAAAAGGAAAAAATGAAACGTACTTGACGGGACTTTTTATGAAGGAAATGTTTTTACCAGGCTTGTTTTTGTTTTTACCATTAAGGAAGAAAAAAGGACTAGATCTAGTTCTGACAGTATTAATGGGAATGTTTTTCCCATTAAAACATTTCCTTCCTAAAACTATAAAATATATGGGTGTATATTTTTACACCGACAATGTTTTTGCTGGGATACGTTGATAGTGTTTCTGTGGGGATACATTGACAATATTTTTGCTGGGATCGGAATAATCACGATTTTTGCGAATGTACCTGGTGCATGTTTTACACTGATAGTGTTTTTGTTGGGATTTAATTATTTTTTGCAAAGTTTACCCCCTTTCTCCAGTCAACACAAATGTGCTAATATATATATATATATATAATTTTGTCGCTACTATTTATTTACATAGACATTCAACATTTCGATACTTCTTAAGACCGAAATAACCACGATTTTTACAAATGTACCGAGTGTACATTTTTACACAGACAACATTTTTGCTGGGATTACAATTATACAAAACTACTCCGTATGCGACGAGCACAAATTGTTGGGTGCGGGAGGAGAAACACCGTTGAATAGCTTTGCAGGTGTTAAAGCAACAATAATTAAAAAAACAATCCCGTATCTTCTGCCATGTTATGATTTTGTAAGAAAAAGGAGGAAAAACAACCACAGCCGCAACCATTAGAGTCAAAATCGCAAAAGGCAGAAATAAATCCAGACAAGGAAAGTCGTGAATAAACATGTGATTTATAAGTTAGAGTCACATAAAAGTAAAATACAAATCAAATTAGAAGCTTCTTATGCTTATAACTATAACTGTAACTTATAACTATATATGTTAATTAACAATATACATGTTTACTTATGACTTTCTTTTTCTATATCTATTTACAGCTGTTGTAACCCTGATAGTTGTGGCTGTGTTGTGATTGTAGTTGCAAAAAGTAATAATTACTTTCTATAATTAATAAACTTATTAATAAGATATTTTTTGTGTTTTTATTTTTGTCCCTTTTATACTATATTTTCTAGTAAAATATGTGTACTTATAATTTTCCTTTCCTGTCCTTTCTACATATTATGGCTATTGTAACCCTGATAGTTGAGGCTGTTATTCTAATTTGGAATGTGTGTACAATATTTCTATTTCATTAAAAGAATTTTAATAATTAGTAACTGTATATAACTTACATACTTTTAAGTACAAAAAGCTTCTAATTTGATTATTAATTGGTGCTTGGTTTACAAAAATTTCTACTTCAACTATCTATAAATATAAAAATTGATAAGCGCATAAATAATGCTTATGCCTAAATAACTGAAACCATAAAGTAAATTTAATTAATAAATTAAACTCAAAACATATAAACTTCTTTATTACTTTCATTTCAAATACACAGTTATAGAGATAATAAAACTCAGATACATAACCTCTATCTCAACAAACTGTCAAACGAAAATCATATAATCATCAAATTTACCTGATTTAGAATGATAATCACAGTAATTTAAAAACAACCGACAATCAGTACACGATTACTAAAAATAACACTGCTAGTTTATAAACATTTTTATTTATCCAATAAAAATACATTTATTAAGAAGAAGTTTCACGATATTATTCATACTATTCATTCATACTTGACGCGAATCTCTGCTAAAACTCCTGATATGTTACCAATCACTTCAATCGAACAATGTCGACACACTTTTAAATTGATTTAGGACTAGAAAAATCGCATTTGGCATCTTTCTCGTTCACACAGCTTTACTAAAGTCTATCTTTCTCGCTCTAACACAGCTAGTGATATAGTTCTTACAGACATATTCCTAGAATATAACCACCCATTTTTTGGCACACAAGCCGCTTAATATGCTATTTTTTCGATAATGCATACACTAATTTCATTAATATTTCCACCAATACGTAGATGAAGGTTCATAGAGTTATAATTAATCAACTCCCACGAAGAAAACATCTTCTAAGATACTTTTAAAAAGTTCAAAAGTTCCAACATCTCCTCTCTAGACCCTCGTGTATTGTTGTGTGACAACGTGTGACACTAACTTCAAGGCGCGAAGTTCAAATTGAATGTAATAGAGAAGGCGTCAAAGGTGAAGTTGGAATAAGTTTATATGCTTGAAACCAGTTATAAACATTACTCTACAGAATATTTCAGAGTACAGAATAAATCAATATCTCCTTAGAAACACTTATTTAAACATTCAAATCTCACCTTTTTCCCCTTCTCTAAGGAATTATATCCAGCGCCAAGATGTAAAAGACTCGAAAGCAAGAAATCGATAAATGCTGACGATAGTTTTAACGAATTGGAGTTTATTAATTATAATATAATTATGTAATTGGTTCCTTGTTACTAAGATACCAAAAATTGACAAACATGTATTAGCTTTAGCGGGAAACCATTTTGGTATGCTCTCTTTGCCCCAGTCCTTTGAACGAATAAGACGTGTTTTCTCTTGGTTCAAATACAACAGTTTAGTTTGAGTTTAAATTTGTTTCATTTCTTTACGAGCAGAGTGCTTTAGCGCTCCACGGGCACGAGTCCTTCCCGGGTTCAAATAAAAATCCCTGAAGGCCACGCAACAGTATAGATAGATAGTCGCGGCGAGCTCTCGCCAGTTATCCCCACCACTCGTGGTGGCCATTGCCATTGCACCGTGAATCCGTGCAATTCACTGATATACATATAAGTTTTACGATTTCATGCATTAGTATATAAATATGCCCATAATTATGAAAGTGGTCTAAATCGTATATTTCTTATTTTGGGATATTGAAAGGATTACATTTGAATAAATTAGAAAATATTTCTATATTATGTAACATTGTAATTTAGAATTTTATTAGTCTTAATTAGTCTTGATTAATGAAAATTTATTATGAATGTGAAATTTTGTGTGAATCTCATACGAAAATGTTGTTTTTAAAGTTTGAATTGACTTAGACCACTTTCATAATTATGGTCACAATGTATTGTTTCATTCATAATACTCTTTCTTTCTCGCTCGCACCGTCCTTTACTACATTCCGTATGAAACAAAATATTGGCTCAAAGCGTATTCAGTAGAGATTTACTGATGGATAAAATTGTAATTGATGTGGCAACAGCGTGACAGAACTTTCCTACGATGCGATTTGGCAATTATACCTTCGCACTTCTCATTTGTAATTCAACAAGATAACGTTAGATGCCACATTATCAAATATCTTGTAGCGAACTATGTCTCGCCAACTAATTCTCGCTTGTTCTACGAGATCTCGGGTTCTAAATATCAAATCAATCCGTTCTTTTATCAAAGTATAAACTTTATTTTTTAACAATGGCAAAACTCATACTCTCAACGGAAAAGATAACATACGCAATTATTAGCACGAGGGAGACTCTTCTTGGTGGACTGAGGTACGCTGTGATTGGTCGATTAGCGCCCTCTTCTGACATACTCTACAATTTCATGTATAAATTATATGTTTTCACTAATGCCCGTTTCTTCGCAACAGCGCTTCGATCGATTCGGAATAGGCCCCGAAGGAGTCTGCTCCCTTAAGGGCTTAGGGTAGTCACGTGACTTTTCGAGATTGCCAGGTCGGTATCTGCTATTACAGTTTTCGTTACAGAAATAGTATTACCCACAGACACGTGGCTGCCTGATGAACGCAAGATGGAGCCTTCCTATGATTTCGATTTCGGGAGGTAGCTTAGAAAATTTCCCCCTCTACTGCACACATTACTATACGAGTTATGTGTACGTGAACTCGACGCTTCGCGACCGACTTCGGACATTTGCGGAAAGTAAAGAGAGTGCGAATATGAGTCTTACTCTCTCACTCTTGAAACGCCATATTCAACTGTTCACATCCCTACAAGCGGCACGAGCCACGCGCGATGTTTCCGATTGCTGAGATATTTTCAGTGATTCAATACAGCACTGAATCGTGTGAATGTAGTGGTATTTAGCAAACGACACATGTTATTTGTATGTGTATAACTTTTACACGTGTCACATTCTAAATACCACTACATTCATATTATTCATTGTTCGCACACATCGATACGATCCATCACAACGATAATTACACAATACATTTAGTTTGAAATAACTAAACAATACATGTCTTAAAATTTTGTATTTAAAAATAAAACTTGATATCTTGGTGATATGAAATAATGTATTGACAAGAAGAAAGTACGCGAAACTATCATCCAAGGGGTATCAAGTTGTATACCCTTGGAATGGCAAGAAATTGATCCCTTTTTCTCTTTGAAACTGTTTCATCTATTTATGTAACATAATTACATTTCGTACATTTTGTAATTATTTTACATAAATAGATCAGAAAATTTTGAAAAGAAGAAGTTTTTTTACGCCAACGCATTACTCAATATTATGTTCAACTTATTTATACTTATAGAAGATAATAAAATTTTACTAATATCTTGAAAAGTATTGAGTGTCATATATTCGTTATGAAAACCACTGCTGGAATTTCGATTAATAAAATCGAAATGAAGATCGTCGTACGGACAATGCACGAATTTTTTATGATTTTCATCCTATTTGTTTAAGAATGGTAATAAAAGATTAAATTTTTGTCATTGGACGATGTTACGTTGTAATGTTCGAGGCTGTCCCCGAGTCAGCATTCGGCGACTAGACACGTGCTCGAAAATTATTTGAGAAAGTAAATCGTCGAATTAAAGATAAAGAAGTTATTCGACACTCGAGATAAGTAAAGACATATTTTCAGTGAATTATAGCATGATTTTGTAATTTGTCTATGAATCATAAATAATAATTCAAGAAAAGGATACAATAATTTCTTTAATTTATTTTTAGATGGCAAACAAAGAAACCATCATGGATTGTTCTCCATCAAAGGAAGTCACAGGAGGAGCGACAACGCCGCGGCCGCGGTCTCCGTCGCCCCGGCGGGAATCAAGGGAGCCGCGGCGGGAACCGAGGCAGCCGCGGTCTCCGTCGCCGCCGGCAGTAGAAATGCTGGCTTTACTTAAAAAGGTACGTACTTATAATTAGATACATACGCAATTTCAGACTACATACCATTATAATTATTTACTTTTTCTATTACAGATGAAAAAAATGAAACAGTTAATAAAGTTTTATAAGTACGGAAGAGGCGCAAGAGGCGGGAGAGGCAGGAGATTTAAGCATTTTTATGTAATTTAGAGAGTGTTTTGAACGAAATCGCGAGTTGACTGCGCTGCGTTGTACTTTTTTCTATCGAATGAACCCTTTCCCAGTTCAAAATGTTCTCATATAAGGACGAAAAGTGTCAGGCCGTAAAACCATACAACAGTATTGCTTTTGGCTGGGTTATCGATAAAACAGAGCAAAAAATGTGACAAATTTAGTTGAGCATTTGCAAACCAGGCGACGCCTAATTTGTAAGGCTGCCGATGTGGAATCGGAATCTGTGATACCCAAACTAACGATGCGAGGTACTGAAAATTTCCCCCTCCACTACACACACCACCTTAGGAGTCGCGTGTACGTGAGCTCGGCGCTTCGGGCCACTTCGGCCATATTCGAAAAGTCAAAAGAGAACGCAAGTGTAAAGTGAACCTTACTCTCTCGCTCTTTAAATACTGTCCAAGTTATCCGACAAACGACACAAACCGCGCGCGATATTTTCATTTGCCCAGACATATTTACGAAAGCCCGAGAAGACAAGAATACGGAGCCCGTCTTTTGCTATCATGCAAGTTCAAATCTGTGACTTTTTTATTTCATACATAATTTTTAGTAGCTTTTTAACTTTAGAATTCCTCGCTTCATATATTACTTCATTTATAAAATACTGTAGAAAATATAATTCATATTTTAGCCACACAGATAGCCATAAAACACAGTTGCATCGTTCTCATTTTTTTACAACCAGTCTTTTATGGAATGAAATAATAATTTGAGTCATAATAATATGAAATTAAATTTATATAAAGATTGGAATTGTATATTAAAATTACTTGTAGAATAAAAAAAAAGTTGCAGGTTTGAACGGGATCCGAACTCGATCAATGGTAAAGACATAGATGACAGGTATAGGATCCGTGCATCTTGACGTTCATCATTTCATTACGGTTACGAGGTGAGATTGTGAGATCCTATACACGTCTGATGTCGCAGTCAGATTATGTATAATGAAGAAATAAATGCAGTAGATCACATGTATATTCAAAACAGTCGTGTGCGTTTGGATACACCACCAGCCATGTATAGGGAATTGAAATATCTCAGTACTGTCGATTATCTGTTGCGATTTCGAGTAACACTCGGTCATGTTCGGCTCGTGTCGCATATCGCGTCACTCGCTCCTAACCTAGCGCGTTACCACTTATGTATACATACAGGGTGTCCCGCCTAACACACAAAAAAAGAACACAAAATTAAAAAAGTGTTTACATGTCATTCGCATGGTATAAGGGGGAAAATTTATTGCCTATAACAAATTATCTTTTAGATTATTATTTTCAAAGATATGATAATCAAGTTTAGTTTTTTAAATAGAACTATATACTTTTTTTCAAATCATTTTGTAGTACGTTTCAAGATAAATTTAACGACATAGAAATTATGTATCTGTTTTCAAATGATTTTCGAGATATTGGATACGAAAGTTTAGTGTTTTTCAGCACAGGAAAACCTGCTCGAGTAGAGAGCACCGCAGGAAATCTCGCCTACGCGTCAAGTGCCACATGCCATATATTATTCCTTGAAATCAATACGGGAGGGTCTGCTGCTACAGTAGGCCCAAATTCTGGAAATGGTTTTCCTGTGAACCTGACTATCATATCTTTGAAAATAATAATGTGAAAGATAATTTCATCTAGTCAATAGATTTTTTCCTGTATATGTGTAGATACAGTAATGTTGCCGACGAGAGCCGCGGTCTATCCCCACTACCTCGTATGATGTGTGCCTCCGTGTAACCAATTCTTGGAATCATCGCGTACGAACTCGATACCCCAGAACAAGGCGGCCATAAAAAACAAAGATAGCATTAAGGATTTAAATAGGAAAAGTTGAAGTTTCTTATTCGTAAACAGATTTTCACGCACGTAACACCAGTAAATTCCTTGTGCTCTCCCGATGAAAACGATATTAAACACGAAAGGATTCCGATTATTTATAACATACATAAAACTTGATTTATAGAAAGAAAGGTCACGCTCATTTACGTATACAGTAATGTTACAGACGAGAGCCGTGCTCGGGTCTCGTAACGGCTCTTGTTCGTGCGAACGAAACGGCCCTCGATTGTATTATTACTGTATTTAGAATCCAACGATCCTAATCCAGACCTAACTCAAAATATACATACACACATACATATATATATTAATATTTCTATTTAAAATTGGTTTGAGTTTCATTAGTATCTACTTATATATGTAAAATAATATATACTTCTATATTATATATTCTATGTATATATAAAAAGTATGAATAATACCTAGGGAAATAATAAATCGGAAAACGGACAAGTAAGCTCTTTCTACAAATTAAGTTATTAAGTATCTTTATTATAAATAATCGGAATCATGTCGTATGTGATATCATTTTCTTCGGAAGAGCACAAGGAATCGATTGGTGTTACTTATGTACGTGAAAATCCGTTTGCAAATAAGAAACTTCAATTTTTCCTATTCTTAATCCCTAATGCTATACTTGTCTTTAGTAACGTCATTGATTTCGGGCATCGAGCTTGAGCATAGACGGTCGAGCGAAACCCTTTTTTTTGCTTCTTCGGTCGTGCATCAATTATCTTGGCGACCGAGAGTAAAGGAAGCCAAATCGACTACCAGTCACGGACAAGAGTCGCGACCAGACCCAAGTGCGGTTCTCGTCCGTAACATTACTGTATATGTATACGTATACTTATGTACACGCACACATATGCGTGATCTTCATATTAATATAATAACGATATTTGGAAAAAGTGTCTATCTCGAGAAAGGCATCGACGTGGGCAAACAATGAATAATATGAATGTAGTGGTATTTAGAATGTGACACTTGTAAAAGTTATACACATACAAATAGCATGTGTCGTTTGATAAATACCACTACATTCACACGATTCAGTGCTACATTGTATCACAGAAAATATCTTAGCAATCGGAAACATCGCGCGTGGCTCGTGCCGCTTGCAGGGATTTGAACAGTTGAATATGGCGTTTCAAGAGTGAGAGAGTAAGACTCATATTCGCACTCTCTCTACTTTCCGCAAATGTCCGAAGTCGGTCGCGAAGCGTCGAGTTCACGTACACATAGCTCGTATAGTAGTGTGTGCAGTAGAGGGGGAAATTTTCTAAGCTACCTCCCGAATTCGATATCATAGAAAGGCTCCATCTTGCGTTCATCAAGCAGCCACGTGTCTGTGGATAATACTATTTCTGTAACGAAAACTGTAATAGCAGATACCGACCTGGCAATTTCGAAATGTCACGTGACTACCGTACCCCCTTAAGAAAATAAATTCATTGGCGAGATGTAATGTACTCGTAAGGTAAAAGATTGATAAACTATGACATCAGTGATAACCAATAGGAATTTATTAATTATTAAGTAATATTCTCATTGGTTTTAGTAACTAAGTTCTTCGGAGAAATCAACAAGATGTATTTGAATTGATTTTGAAAAAGCGATTTTTCTTGACACACTTGAGTTCAGTTACTCAGTTTGATCAGACATGTTTTCACACTACACTAAAAGTAATCATTTAATTCTAAGTTACAAATTGTCTGAATTATTTCTGCGAACAGAGTGCTTTAGCCCTCCACGGGCATGAACGTTCCCATTCCCCAAAATCCCTAAATTGCATACAACAATACATATATGATTTTGTTGATGTTTCTAGTGTCTGTAGACAGAAATTGTTGCCTAGGAATAATTCCCAAACGCCGCCTAAAATAAGTCCTTATGAAAAAAGTAGAGGGTAAGCAGTCAATCCCTTTATTTAAATTTCTGACAATTTTCAGAAATTAGTGACGGTGCAGTTTTAAATAGTCTAATAACATTTTTTTACCTTGCATGTATGCAGTATGCAGTTCCTTATGAGCTATGAATATTTCTTTAACAGGCCAACTATACCCTTTATTTCACATTATTTTATTATCTTTCATACAGGTACAGATAGAAAAAGAAAACATTTTCAATTCGTAATATTCTCGTCGAATCACTTTACCTTTTTGTTAAAGTATTTATAAAAATTTAGAAACGTCTAGTGTTTCCACTTTTTATCAGTTCGCGCATGAGCATTGAACTTCGCAATTTTAGTAAAATAATTAATTATTGATTTTTAAGAAACTTTTAAGTATTTTAAGAAATGAAGGGGGTGTACACTTAAGATCGGCAAAGGAGCATTTTTTTATGTTGTAGTATACCTATGTAAAAAAAAAAGTATTTTAAAAGGTATGAATATTTTTCCGCATAGTAAGAAAGCTTTAACTCCATTTTTAATTTTTTTTAGTAAAAACTGTGGGGGTGCAATTAAAAAGAAACGCATTTTCAAAAGATGCTATTTAAAAAACATAGATTTGAATATTTTTTATTTAAAAAATGATAATTGGGCAGGCTGATGTGGGGGTGATGCGTCACTGAATATCATTGGTTTCAATTTTTAACCAGTTTCAATAGTTGACTCTCATCGCTAAAAAGAAGGCTATATTGTACAAGAAAAAAACACAGTTCTTAAAAGGACCGCACAAATAATTATTTTCGTAAAAAGAAGTCGTTCAAAAAATGTTAAAATATGAAATTGCAGATATAAGAAGGTAGTAATGAAAAGTTAAGAATGTTCGTTGATAGAAACGTGTCTATGAAATGGATTCAATAACCTTATCGTTAAAATCTTCGCAGAAAAAGTTTTACTCAATGATAAAAAAAAAAATTTACCTTAAACTGAACATTCCCATCTTATTAATAGTTCTGTTAATTGTCACCTTGTGCATTCACTATTTACCTTCTACAAAGTGTTCACCTACCGAGCAAGAAGTGAAAATCAAATCAAAGTATAGACTTATAATAGTTATACTTTCTAGTCCTGATAATTTGGAACAAAGAGCAACTATCAGAAAAACGTGGCTAGCCTATAAGTATGCAACTGTCAGACATCTGTTTGTCGTAGGAACGTTAGACATTTTACCAGAGCAAAGAGAAACTTTACAATCTGAGAAACAAAAATTTAATGATTTATTGCTTTTACCAAGATTGCTAGACTCTTATGGAACTTTGACCAAAAAAGTGCTATTTGCATTAAAGGAAACTTATGAGTATTATACATTTGATTATCTGATGAAATGTGATGATGATACATTTGTTTTAATACAAAAACTTCTAAGGGAATTAGACAAATGGGATAATAAAGGATTAAAAAAGGAACTATATTGGGGCTTTTTTAATGGTAAAGCACAAGTTAAAAGAACTGGCCCTTGGAAAGAGACAGATTGGATATTATGTGATTATTATCTCCCTTATGCTCTTGGAGGTGGATATGTTTTGTCCTATAATTTGGTAAAATTTATTGCCTTGAACATGGATATTCTCAAGTAAGGTTTCTTTAAACCAAAAATTGAACTTTGGTTCAAAAATATGGTATGTACTTATCATCTATACATCCTTTTAGGTTGCATAAAGCAGAAGATGTATCTGTTGGTCTTTGGTTGGCTCCTTTAGCAAATGTTGAGAGAAAACATGATGTACGTTTTGATACAGAATATAGATCGCGTGGATGTTCTAATCAGTACATAGTAACACATAAGCAGACTATTGTAAACATGAAAAATATGTACGAATATTATCAAATGTCTGGAGCATTGTGTGTAAAAGAAATAAGAAATCGTATGAGTTATAACTATAATTGGACAGTTCCACCTAGTCAATGTTGCAATGTAAAATCAGGAATTCCATAACAAACAAACAATACCTTCTTACATATTCAGTATTCTAGTCATATTATTTTAAATTACTGCCCATATTTATTATGTATGTGCAATACAATCTAAAACATTCTATTGGTAAGTATTATTGTAGATTTTTCAGTTCTAATGAATTGAATTATATTTCTGACTAGATAGTAAGAGCTTTGTAAGTTTTATAGTTATTTTAGTAAAAAAAATACTTATAACTTAAACAATAATCTCACTAAAATGTAAACATTACACCTCTTCATTTAATATATTTACTATCACTATATGTAAATATAACTACAAGAGCAGTCGAAATGATTAGTACGATTATTCTTTACAAATGTTATATTTTTCTCAGTTAATGTTGTATGAAACTTAAAAAATATACAGGACGTAACTAATATAGCCTTTGATATTTGAATGTGTGTTAGGAGATCCAAATTGAAACACAAATTGTCCTATAATATAGCGTCCAATCTACCTTTGTTTTACAATAATAATGCCTTAAAATTAACATGTACATATGCCAAACTAACAATTAGAGGATTCTGTAATTTTACACATGCAGTAAAAGATAGAAATAGAACAAAAAAGTCTTAATACATTTTGTTGTATATCTTGCAGTTTAATTTTTATAAAACTTTAAAAATCCGATATATTTGTAGGATATCAACAGCGAATTTTTAATATAAAAATTAAACTATAAGAGGTGCAGACAAGATATATTAAGACGTTTTTGCTCTATTTTCGCTCTTCAATACATCTGTAAAATTACAGAATCCTCTAATTGTTAGTTTGGTATATAGGTTTGTTAACTTTAAGACACTATTATTGTAAAACAAAGGCAGATCGGACACTATGTCGTAGCACATTTTGTATCCCAATTTGGATCTTCTACCACCCCTTAAAATACAGAAGGCTATATTTGTTACACCTTATATAAATAAGTGTTATTGCTGTGAATTATATAAATTTTTCAAAAACTCAATTATAACACACTATTAAATATAGACATGTCAACTTCAGTAGTTTTAGTCATATTATCTTTTCAGTTATGTACATGAAATTTATTCATATATTTTATTTCAACAAAAAACTTATTCAATACAGTATCATTTATATGTACAAAATATAAAAACAGTAATAATTTTAATTTAATACTATAATTACAATTTAATACTTAGAATTTCAGTAAACAGATTACAGAGATTCAAAAACCAGCCGAAAGATATAGAACTTCAAACTAAATTTTAGTTTTTAATAATAAATTACTATTTTATACATCTAGAAAAGAAAGGTATAGAGAAGAAAACGGTTACGGCCGATTCTCAAATTTCATCTGTGTTAAGCTGATATTTTACTGTATTTTCATTGTATCCAATATTGTCAAATGCATAAAATATTACATTTAATTATATTAAATATCAATACATTATATATTTAATATTATTAAATGATTTTAAATATAACATTTAAAGTATCTTTAAATAATGATATGTAATAAATGATATTAAATATAATAGTTTAATATTTATGTGCTGTAAAATCTGTAGCAATATTAGATGCAATGCAAACCCAGCCTTTAGTACTTCTTCTTTCGTCCCTTTTTTATGATTTTTTTATCTTTTTATATAATCTAACTTCATTTCATGTTCATCAACCATGACAAATATTATAATGTTAATTTTAGAAGTAATGTACGTTTTTTCATTCGAACTGGGTCGATTTATATACATCTCTCAAAACTTATTTTTTCTTTCTATCTTGTGTACATTTTGGACAATACCATTTTCCTTTAGGTTTTGTAGTTAATCCAACACAAGCAAAATGGAACCACTCTATAGGACACTGCAGCAAAACAAAACAATAAGATTATACATATGATGAATGATAGAAAGAAATATTCAATATAATATGGACTTACATCTGGATTATCACAACCAATCATTTCACCATAAGAAACTTGGTGACACAGACAATAAGTTGGTTCATTGGGATCCACTGGCATGTCTAAGACATCTGCTGGATGCCCAAGTGTAGTAGAATCAACTTGTGCACCACTTCCTACAGCTCCAGCAGATGAAACAGATGCAACCGAACCTCCTAAATCAAGTAAGTTATTTAATGTCAAGCTATAGATATTGTTTTATTAAAAAAAAAAAAAAACTAATTTCAAATATAAAAAAAGTTATAAACTCACCCTTTTTTTGCTTCTTTCTTGCTGTTTTTGATTCATCTTCACTACTAGCACCTGCAGCTCCTTTCTTTCGTTTCTCTTTTTCCTTTAACTTTTTCCTACCCTTTTTATTGGCATTGTTTTCTTCTTGTGTTCGACTATTATTTATAGCCTTATCCTGTATTTCAGCTTCGAATCTTGCCAAATCAGAATCTAATCTCCTAATGTGTTTATCTACTAATTCATATGTTTGTATTGCTAATTGAACTTTATCATCTCCATATTCTTTCGCTTTATTAAACAAATTTTGGATATGAGTCAATTGTTCTTTCTTTTTCTCTGGTGATTCTTTTTTCAAATTCTTTAAATAATCATCTGCTAATTTATCTATATCTTTCATTAATCCTTGTGCCCTAGCATCTAGATCACGCATCAATGTAAAGTTTCTTTGTAATTCAATGGGTAAATGTTCCAAACCTAAGAAAGTAGAAACTAAATTAGTGAATAACACTTTATAAAGAATAGTAACACATTTTTCTTTGTTCATAAGAAATAGAATAAAGGCACTACTAATAAAAACAAAAAGACTGTATGTAAAGTCGATACAGTGGAACTGTTTAGTTTTTATGTTTAATAGACTATGTAAGAAATGCTATTATTTCCTTTCAAATATATTTGAGGAGGGGACTACATCCTTACTGTCTAAATAATGCTCCAAATAAAGTGCAGTAGTCATATTTATCTTCACTTAATCAAAAACAGAGAAAAAATTCTATTTTATACGAGTGTTGGTAGGATACTACTGATTTCCGTAAAATATGTCCAGCCAATATCGATGGAAGAATCTATAAAAAACTCAAACTCTACATGCTCAGATTAGTGGTCGTAATGGTAGAAAACGATAGATACACTGTCATGGCTACCAACCATATTATCTCATCTTTTTGACGTGAAGTCATGACTCATGAGACAATTAACAAATAAAATTGGCATGTTTTTTAAAATCGCGATGTAGTTTTATATATTACTCCTTCTATAATTATTTAGTTTTTAATTATTATTGTACACTGATTCCCATTGATTTTGTCAAAACTTTTGACTCCAGAAGTATGGAGTGCTAATGCCAACTTCAGGTTGTCTGTCAAGATCGTCAGTACCGCCAAAAACCAAGCTTCAGGAGCGAGAACTAATCATTGGACGCTAAGCACTAAGTCTGTAGTCTGTATCAGTCTGTATAGACTGCGGAAACGTATACTTATTGTTGTTAAACATTTTTATATAAAAACAATGGAAAGGTATTGCTTCATAACTGGATATATCAATACAAAATATAAAAATAAAAGAAGGCAAAACGAAGAAAACGTCTCTTTTTATTGGTAAGTGAATTAGTTCTGTTTTCCAACCTCAATTTCTATGTTATATACAAAATACAAAATGTATACATGTAAATGATGACACTAACTTTTCTTTTTTTTATGTTAATGTGATTTACTTCTTAATATGTAGTTTTTATTTACTGAATGTTATTGTAAAGGTTATGGACACATGATTTTTATTGTTTCTAGTTTTCCGTAAAATTCTACATTGAAGGCATAATGGATTTCGAATTTAAGAACTTTTTATCGTCTACTTTAATGGCAGACATCCATTCCAAGTCACAATGTCATACATGTAAAACACTATACCGATAATTGTATACAAAAGGGTAGGTATGTAGCACCCATGCTTACAACCTGGGGTGGTGCCATCAGTATTTCCTAATATGCAGATGTAAGCTAGAATATTTGTACCATGTAAAGAACACATTTCTATCATTTAAAAATGAAACTGGTAATGAAACTAATATATATAAAATTTATTTAGTTGTTTACTTTGGACGCAGTTAGAGAGTTTAATATTCAGGTTAACAAAGTAGATAATATTTATCATAAGGAAATGGAAGTAACTGCTGGTCCCAATGCAGTAATGTAAGTACAGGGTGATCAGTTTATCCCTTAGAACATATATACCTGGAGGCAATACGGATTATTGAAAGTGTAATAAGTTTGTGTAAAGAGATAGACTTAATAAGTATGTATATCTTCTCTCTTTCTGACATCAGGGCAGACAATGATCTCTAAGAGTTCTGAGCATAACATTTTTTCAATAATCAAATTTTTTGTATTATTTAGATAAATCGTATTACTTCATTAAAAATAATATGTCTAAGAAAAGCATGATTATAACAATCGTTTCTATGACACATAAAAAAAATTTGAAGATAGTATATGAAGTCCGAATTGATTTTTGGTTGCTTGAATTTGTTGCGTATACGCCTTACGCGGTACGAAATGTGTTAAAATAAATTCTTAATTAAAATTTTGTGCTTTAATTATACAAAAATGGTAAAAAATATTTATTTTAAAATGCTTTTGTAGTATCGATATCTATATTTATAATCAGAGAAGCAACTGTCATAATTAGAATATAATTAATATAGTGGAAAAATTTGTTGTATACATACACATGAAAAAATGATTTTATTAGAAGTACATGTAGAAAAGTATTTGTAAAATAGGTAGAAAAAATAATAAATACATTAGTTGACAAAAATATGAACATTGCTTTATTTTTACAGTAAAAACATTTACTCGTTACAATTCAATATTATGTCAGTAAATTCATGTAAAACTATCATGAAGTATGTACAATAGATGCTCGATCGAGAGCCGTGGCTATCTCTACTACTTCGTTTGATATGTGCCGCCGAGTGCCGCGGAGTAACCAATTTAACCGAGAACAATGGGATCATAAAAAACAAAGATAGTATTAGGGATTAAGAACAAAAAAAATTGAAGTTTCTTATTTGTAAATGGATTTTCACGCAAGTAACGCCAATCGTTTCCTTGTGTTCTCCCGATAAAAATAATATCAAACACATGATTCCGGTTATTTAGAACCAAGTACGTAAACCTTGGTTTGAAAAAAGAAAAGTTATACTCGTTCGCGTATAGAATGCTACGAAAAATACTCCTGTTTACTAATTCCCTATTATTCACTCTTTTTCTTAAACAAATAGTTTTTGAAAATGAAACAAGTGAAGAACTATTACACTTTCAAGAACTATTCGAAATATGTAGCATGTATGTATGTATAGTAATAAATATCCCGGTTGAAGTTGGTAGATTATCTTTACTTATTAAAATCTATTTAGAATCCAATGATCCTAACTCACGTAAAGGAAATCCCAACAAAAACACTATCAGTAATCAGTGAAAAAACATGCGTCAAGTACACAAGCCTTTTATAGTTTATGTTTATGTGAATCTGTGCTGCCAGACTGAGGACGAAAATTTTGAGAATTACCCCCTCCACTATGCATATTAACGCACGAGCCACGTATCCGTGAGCTCGGCACTTCGGGCAGCTTCGAAAGGTCGAGAGAGAAGGTGGATCGTGATGCGCACTCTCTCATTCTTTGAAATGTTTAAATCCCAATCGCTAGCAAACGGCGAGCGAGGCACGCACTTTGCGCGAGCTTTCCGATTGCCTGGATATTTTCAGTTTCCAACTTAGAAAAGTATTCTAATGAAAAAAAATTTCGAAAATTTTTTCTGCAGAAAAACTCATTTTAAGACCCCCTGATTACGTTTTAACTAATAAAAAAAGAGCTTTTTTTTAAAAACCGCATATGTTTATTAACCCAATTGCATTCAAACGACTGAATGAATTTCAATTAAACTTTATATCTAAATTTTATATTCACATCTCAAGATCTTATTAGATTTAGAGCAAAATCGATGCATGGATTATTGTTGGAATGCGATTGCCACTTCAAGGTCTTGGGGTAAAGGGACTGTTTTCTTAAAGCAGTAAAAGGGGCGGGGATCCTGGCAGGGACCGAAAGCGACAACCGTAGTCAGTCCGAGAGAATTAAACAACCAGTGCGGATCGCAAAGCTTCCAGCATTCTCCTTCTCATACAATATTTTTTTTAAACATAACGATTACTAACTATACTGATCCACGGATACACTGCGTGTATAGATTAAGAAGGAATAATCACATAATAAACAGAGTGTTATAGGTGTGTGTTTTATTTTCTTAACCTTTAAGAAAGAAATTTCTAACAATTATGATACTTACCTCTTATAATTATATTTATATTACACATATATTTTTTACTATTAGGTGGGAAGATAAAGATTTTCATTTGTAAAGTTAACGTAACGCGATTTAGTCTGGAAAACACTGCTCTTATCGAATTAACCCTTTCTAGTTCAGAATTAATTGCACTTCAAAATTCAAGATTATCACAAAATAAATACTCTGATACTGAAAATTCGTCAAATGTATTAGACTAAGAGTCTACTCTTGACCAGTAACGTGCACGTTGTCACAACCTTCAATATAAAATATTTATATTGGTAATTATTTAAAACAAGAGCCTCCTCACCGATTTCTTTGAATCTTTTTTATATCATGTATCTTCAGACGTGGAGTAATTTTTCTAAATGAAATTATTGTCGCTGTCTTCTCGTTTTCGAGATAAAAATTTTTATATGTTTGAAAATTATGGTGGCAGGCCGAGGGTAGGTAGCAAAAAGGGAGTTTGAGTTGGGTTAGAGCTAGGGCCGATGAAAGATATGTTTCGAGTTGGTTAGAGCTAGGGCCAGGAAAAAAGATGTTTCGAGCTGGTTAGAGCTAGGACCGGGAAAAGAGATATTTGGAGTTGGTTAGAGCTAGGACCGGGAAAAGAGATACTTTGAGTTGATTAGAGCTAGGGCCAGGAACGGGCCAGAATACGGTTTTTAAAAAAAAGCTCTTTTTATTAGTTAAAACGTAATCAAGGGGTCTTAAAATGAGTTTTTCTGCAGAAAAAATTTTTGAAATTTGTTTTCATTAGAATACTTTTCTAAGTTGGACACTGAAAATATCCAGGCAATCGGAAAGCTCGCGCAAGGTGCGTGCCGCTTGCCGCTTGCTAGCGATTGGGATGTAAACATTTCAAAGAATGAGAGAGTGCACATCACGATCCACCTTCTCTCTCGACCTCCCGAAGCTGCCCGAAACTGTCCGAAGCGCCGAGCTCACAGATACGCGCCCCGTGCGTTAGTATGCGTAGTGGAGGGGGTAATTCTCAAGATTTGCGTCCTCAGTCTGGCAGCACAGGTCGTCAGTCTGGCAGCACAGATGTGAATAGTCCAGTGTACGCTCTGAAAAATTTGCGAGATAAGTATCACTTTAGGAGTCATATAGAAATTTAAAAAAAAAAAATAAAGCGTACTTGGCGGGCCCTTTTACAAAGGAAATGTTTTTACCAGGCTTGGATTAAGGAAGGCAAAAGGACTAAGAGAGATTAGAGGGAGTAGGAAAAGTTAGAAAGGACATAACCTCTAGTTAGTACAGTAATGTTGCGGACGAGAGCCGTTTCGTCTACACGGACGAGAGCCGTGGTTTATCCCCACTACCTCGTTTGATACGTGCCGCTGAGAAACCAATTCTTGGAACCATCGCGTTCGAGCTCGACGCCCGAGAACAGGATTTAAATAGGAAAAATTGAAGTTTCTTATTCGCAAACGGATTTTCACGCAAGTAACACCAATCGATTCCTTGTGCTCTCCCGATTAAAATGATGTCAAACACGACATGATTCCGATTATTTGTAACAAAGATACATAAAACTTGGTTTGTAGAACGAAAGGTCATGCTCGTAAACAGACCCGGGTGCGACTCTCGTCCGTGAGTGGTAGTCGATTTTAAGCACGACCATTTCCGAGCGCTGCTCTCGTCCGTGAATGGTAGTCGATTCTAAGGCACGACTAGACCCGAGCGCGACTCTCGCTCGCGAGTGGTAGTCGATTCGACGAACGCGGCTCTCGTCGTAGGGCTAACTCCCTATTATGTATTCCCTCATATTTTTGTGTTTAATTATTTAATGACTGAAATTATTAAGAAAATGAAAGCGTAATACAAAAAGTATGTATATAAGTTCCGTTTTAAATGTTTAGAAATTTTTATTTTTTTATTTTTAATATCTTCTTTCCGACATCGATTAAATATAATATACATAAATTCTGTTTATGTCATTTTTAGCTCGTAAAGAACTGATAGAAAAGTAACTTTGACGATTCTCCGTAACCGTCGCAGGGTTCCAACCTTTATTATTTAAATATCTTTATTATAAATAATAGGAATCATGTCGTATTTGATATCATTTTCATCGGGAGAGCACAAGGAATCGATTGGTGTTACTTGCGTGAAAATCTGTTTGCAAATAAGGAACTTCAATTTTTCCTATTAAATCCCTAATGCTATCCTTGTCTTTTCTGACGTCATTGATTTCGGGCATCGAGCTCGAGCGAGACCCTTTTTTTTTGCTTCTCCGGTCGTGTACCAATTATCTTGGCGACCGAAAGCAAAGGAAGCCGAATCGACTACCAGTCGCGGACGAAAGTCGCGACCAGACCCGAGAGCGGCTCTCGTCCGCAACATTACTGTAGTATCTGGTCGGTGCTGGGACCCCCGAAATTCATGACCCTCGAAAACAGGCAGTTGGGTAGCTTGGAGCCATCTAGCATTATCTTGTTGAATTACAAATGAGAAGTGGGAAGGTCTAATTGCCAAATCGCATCGTAGGAAAGTTCTGTCACGCTGTTGCCACATCAATTACAATTTTATCCATCAGTAAATTTCTACTGAATACGGAATATAGAAAAGGACAGTGCGAGTGAGAAAGAAAGAGTATCACGAATGAAACAATACATATGTGCCCATAATTATGAAAGTGGTCTAAGTCAATTTAAACTTTAAAAATAACATTTTCGTATGAGATTCACACAAAATTTCACATTCATAATAAAATTTCATTAATCAAGACTAATAAAATTCTAAATTACAATGTTACATAATATAGAAATATTTTCTAATTTATTCAAATGTAATACTTTCAATATCCCAAGATAAGAAATATACGACTTAGACCACTTTCATAATTATGAGCACATATGTATTGTTACATTCGTGATACTCTTTCTTTTTCACTCGCACTGTCCTTTTCTATATTCCGTATGAAGCAAAATATCTGTTTCATGCTTACAGTTTGTAATTTTGCAGTGGTATCAACGTATAGTGTATATTGGAGTTTAAATGGACCAGATCACCCTGTAGTGAAGTCTACCCGTAGGTTCTGTACCCGCGAAAAATTCATTTATGCCAGTGTCGAGACGTAAAGTGTAATTTGTGAAACCGTTTGTCTCTCTCGCTCATCGCGTATACGTATATGACTTTCTTTTCTTGAGTGAGTGCACGCACACAGCTCAAAACACAAGGAGTCAGCCCCCATAAAAGTCAGAATTTCTACTTGGTTACGCGATGACGATGACGTTGTAAATGAAGAAAAATAGCCTAAAGGTGCTAAGAACGCTTATATATTTTTCTTAGAGAATTGTTCGAAATAAAAGGGTTCAAAATTGTAATAGGGTTACGGTTACGATAAACATGATACTATGAAATTTATCAGGAGGTAACGTATCAGAAAAATCATTAAATGAAGGTACCTGAATGTCACTGAATATCTATGCAAATAAATAGTGGCGGCAAATTTATACAAACATATTAACACATTTGTATTGACTAAAAAAAAAGGTGTAAACTTTGCAAAAAATAATTAAATCCCAACAAAAACACTGTTAGTGTAAAAATATAATATAGCAATTCGATCAATAATAGAGAATGTCAATTTAAGTCCAGAGATCGCAAGTAACCAGTCTGGACAATTATGCAGCAATCTTCAACATTTATTCCATTCACTCCTTTGGCTATAGCATTTTTCCCCCTTTTCCAATAAGAGATTGGCGCGGCTGTTTGTTCAACATTTGCTGGAATCTCAAAAACCCAAATGGCGCAAAATTTGAATGTCATAAGTACATAATGCAGTGGTTCCGGGTTAGGTGGCTATGATTGGAGCCAGTGGCTATCTATCTCGGGAGGTCTGCTTCTAAGAATTCCGGAATGTTTTCTTTCTCCAGATCGTTCGTCTCAGAATGAGAAAATAGGTACAGTAACAAAGAATAAGTGAGTACAGTAATGTTGCGGACGAGAGCCGCTCTCGGGTCTGGTCGCGACTCTCGTCCGCGACTGGTAGTCGATTCGGCTTCCTTTGCTCTCGGTCGCCGAGATAATTGGTACAAGACCGGAGAAGCAAAAAAAAGGGTCTCGCTCGAGCTCGATGCCCGAAATCAATGACGTCAGAAAAGACAAGGATAGCATTAGGGATTTAATAGGAAAAATTGAAGTTCCTTATTTGCAAACAGATTTTCACGCAAGTAACACCAATCGATTCCTTGTGCTCTCCCGATAAAAATGATATCAAATACGACATGATTCCTATTATTTATAATAAAGATATTTAAATAATAAAGGTTGGAACCCTGCGACGGTTACGGAGAATCGTCAAAGTTACTTTTCTATCAGTTCTTTACGAGCTAAAAATGACATAAACAGAATTTATGTATATTATATTTAATCGATGTCGGAAAGAAGATATTAAAAATAAAAAAATAAAAATTTCTAAACATTTAAAACGGAACTTATATACATACTTTTTGTATTACGCTTTCATTTTCTTAATAATTTCAGTCATTAAATAATTAAACACAAAAATATGAGGGAATACATAATAGGGAGTTAGCCCTACGACGAGAGCCGCGTTCGTCGAATCGACTACCACTCGCGAGCGAGAGTCGCGCTCGGGTCTAGTCGTGCCTTAGAATCGACTACCATTCACGGACGAGAGCAGCGCTCGGAAATGGTCGTGCTTAAAATCGACTACCACTCGCGGACGAGAGTCGCGCCCGGGTCTGTTTACGAGCATGACCTTTCGTTCTACAAACCAAGTTTTATGTATCTTTGTTACAAATAATCGGAATCATGTCGTGTTTGACATCATTTTAATCGGGAGAACACAAGGAATCGATTGGTGTTACTTGCGTGAAAATCCGTTTGCGAATAAGTAACTTCAATTTTTCCTATTTAAATCCCTAATGCTATCGTTGTTTTTTATGACGTCCTTGTTCTCGGGCGTCGAGCTCGATCGCGATGGTTCCAAGAATTGGTTTCTCGGCGGCACGTATCAGACGAGGTAGTTGGGATAGACCGCGGCTCTCGTCCGTGTAGACGAAACGGCTCTCGCCCGCAACATTACTGTACATATGAAAGTATAATATGTTCTTTTACATAAAAATAATAAACTAACTAATTAAGAAGACCATGAAAAACAAGTTCCAACTTAAATAATTAAATATGCTAGCGTCAACGTATTTTAAGAGAGAGTTTGGGACGATTAGCCGAACGAGAACGTGTCTTTGAGGGATTTATGATAGGGTAATAGAGTCTTAGTCTGCCTGTGGCTGATTGAAGGTGCATGAGATTAAACAGTCCCGTTGGCGACTGATGGCTGATGGCTACGTTTGGCCTCCCAGCTATCGGGTGTTGTGTGACTGTTTGGAAGAAGAGCGAGTATTTAAAGAAGGCAAACAGCCCGACACTGTATCACAAAAGAATGGGATAATTGTTCCTAAAGGATTTGGCCACAGAGTGGGGAAAGCTATGCCTTTTGGTGACAAGACTGTGATGAACCCCACGGCACTTACCCCAGAACTGTCCTCTAAGGAACACATTTCTTATTCCTCGTATTTTTCTAACAAATAAATTTCGATACAATTTCTTACAAATTTATCCAAATAAATTGAATCAGAGGACCATATCTAAATTTTAAAATCGTTTATTATTTTAAACAATAATCTAACGGATTTTTTCCAGTTCTGTTTAAAAGATCAGAGCGTTATTTATAGCAAGTCATCTTGCGATTAAATAATTCAAGTGTTACGAGTATTAAGAAAGTTAAATATATTTTTATAGATATCCTTTAGAAGAATATAGAAAAAAATATTGTTGGAATCGCTTAAAATAAGAGATCCAACGGAGGTCCGGATAAGGTGAGATGGAGGGAATACGAAAGAAACGAATACACAAGTTTACTCTTTGTCGGCCCTGAAAAGGGCTTTTCAACGACGTTTATTTGAACTTGTAAATCTCGTGTGGGGGGGGCTTGGTCTGGCTCCGGCCCTCGGCGGCTCAGGTGGTCGTCGGTGGATCGGAGGGCCCTGGCTGGTGGTGGCGACGCCTTTACTCCCCTTAGCGACGTTGGCGTCTGAAAAAGAGAGATAGCGGCGGAACCGCGGCGGAACCGCGGCGGTAAGCGAGAGTGGAAGTCTAGCTATACCGAAGATTCCCGACTCCAGGCTTCGCTCACGAGCCTATGTGGAGGGGATAGCAATACCTTGCCTGTAACGCAAAGGTAATGCAGTGGACTGTATTATCGACTCTTCTTCTGGTGCGAAGAAGAAGTCGATGAGCGAGTGGCTAGAGAGGAGGAGGGACCTCTTCTCTTCGCCTTGCACCTTTTGGAAAGGTTCGTTTCGTACGAATCCAAGTAACTTAGGGATTCGTGAGCGGAGGGACACGCTATAACCAGCGAATTGTTGGTCCTGGAGGCTGAGGACGGCCAGAGGCTCCGCGACTCCGTTCACCTTACCGTGTGCTTCTATTCGTCGCACGGGGGTTGCTTCTAAACGGGGTGGCAGAGCACGAGTAACGCAGAGGTGATAGGCACGTACGTTATCTCTCTCTGTTGTAACCCGTCTCTCAGGGATCCAACAGGCAGCGGCCTTTGTTGCTCCGAGACGAAACGAGACTCAGAGAATCAGGGCAGGCCCCGATTCCAAGAGTGCAAATCTCGATCAATTGTCTCCTAAGACAAACCAGGTGCTCTTTCGTACGTATTATACGTACGAATCGAGCAGAGCTTCCTAGTCTGTCGGCGACAGAGGTTCAGCTTTTGAGAGCTAGTGAGATTTCAAGTGTCTGGTAACCAAACTACTTGAAATCTGGAGACTGGCTGAGCTGAGAAACGCTTGACGAACGGTCGCACTGACTGTTGCAAGCTAGGCTGTCGTAAGACGACTGGGGCGAGAGCCGCGCGTGTCTCCGCGAAGCGGAAGACGTGCCAAATTTTACCACTACGCGGCGCTCACAAATTATCTTTTGTTTCGTACTAATGTAGTACGATGTACTCTCTCTCTCCTTCAGGCTCCGATGTCCCCACTCGACATCGAGCCTGGAGTTCAAAACCGTTGCTCGACAACGCTTACTTTGTTTGAACTTCAATTTTGACGATAAAAACAAGTCATACGACAGCTGATCGTGTTTTGCTGCTAGGACAACGGATGCTCCAACCGAAGGCAACCTTCGGTCGGTCACGTATACCAACAAATTACGAATCTCGCGGACGAGCCAAATGCCCGTTATATAACCGCTTTTTAAACAAATATAGAATCTCGTTTCAAAAATATCAGTGACCTTGAAATCTTGTAAAAAGTATGACTGGAAAGAATTCTTTCCATTGTTAAATTACATTGTGTAATAATAAACAGGACAAATATGTAGGTGCTCTCATTTAGCTTGTTTATATACTATAATTATTATGTTTATTTATTATTACTATTTACATAAGATTATGTTTACAGAAAATAATTAAGAGGTTACATTACTTTGAAACTTTATAAAGATTGCAAGTTAAAGTAAGTTATTATAGAACTATTACAGCATATAAAAAATATTGTTTCTTAGTATCATGATATTTTTTAGTTACATACATTAATATATATATACATTAAGAATTTTTTATAGTTTAATAATTCAAATCATTAGAAAATTGTATTGTTTAATAGCTTAATACATTAAAAGTTTTCAAAATTTAATATCTCAATAGCTGATACATAGAGTATAGTTATTATTTATGTAAGTAGTACATTTAATTATACTAATACATAAAATTCAAAATTTTATAATCTTAACAAAGTCTTTACTGCCCTAGCTGTATGTACTTTGCATTTTGCATTGTTTTATTGTATTCCTTTCTTCTGTATTATTGTATCAAACATATTTATAATACAATTTTAAAGTTAATATCAGACTGCGAATTTTTATTTGAATTAAAATTTTCAAGAAACTGAATAAAGGAATGAAACTTAAATAACCGTTTGTATTATTTTCTAAATATTGCAACTTGATTTATATTCTTCATATTTTCTATATTTTGACACAAATGAATGAAATTCGCAATGTAGTTATTAATTATATTACTCTTACATAAACATTCAAAAATTGCGGGCTTAATATAACCTGCCTACTTCATTTCAATTGTAATTCTGAAAACTCGTAGCGTTGCAATCTGCTTTGAGACTTCGCCGGTAATATTGGAGGTGACACTAAAATGGTAATGGGGTGCTAGCTCCTCAAAAATTAGGGACAGAAAAATACATAGGATGTTAGGTCTATTATTATCTAGTCGGTGGTGCAAGTCACCCGCAAGCGGCATTGAGCGGCACGAGTCGCTTACGAAATATTTTGAGTGTAAACTCTGATTTGATCTGCAAAAGTAAATCAATTTAATAAAAATTACTTTTCTAATTTATATAACTTGAATGTAAAAGATGATATACTTACAAGTTTTACAGTTTCTACGTTCTTGATACCAGCCTTTAAAAAACAATTAAAACAAGTTCATGATGATTTCCTATTAATTTACTTACAAACAATAAGAGTAAACGAATTTTAGTTATCTCTCTGTATATGTGACGAATTATTTCCAATTTGTTTTATCTTCCGGTTTGGTCTGGATTAGGTCTGGGTATTCCGAAAGGATATGGGGATTCCGAAAGGAAATACCTTCCTGGAAAAGGGAAGAAGTACAAAGGCCGGAGATGAGGAAGGTTTACACCTCATCTCAGCACTGTAGAGATTCATTGAACGAGCTGCGAATTTTGAGATCGGAAGCCTCCAGGGGAATTGTAGGTAGACAGGGATATAGAGGAGCTAGAGCATAGGGAGTAAAAGTACGCGAGGGTATGTGGGGTAAAAGGGGTGGGGGGTCGATATCGTGGGGATGAGGGGATCTAGAGTTGCTTATCCGTCAAAGGGAGGGGGGGAGCTTTCTGTGTCTCTGGGTATAAGGGGGGGTTGGAGGGTAGAGTTTGGGAAAAAGAGACGCGTCAAAAACACTGACGGAGCTGATATCATCAATAGCTCGATCGAAAGACGCAAGGTCAGCTGGTCGATGAGATAATTTCGGCGAAATTCAAATGGCTCGACAACGGTGAGGGTGGGGGGAAGATTAGTTGAGGGGGGAAGGTACCAGGGTAGCTGGTCCTAGGTCACGTGCATGAGGGAACCTTGTGAAAGAGAGAGTAGCTTAGGGAGACTTTGATCGAGGACGAATTCGCAGCGATTTGGCGTAAGTCAAGTTCGGGTCCTTAGCAGAATTCGATTTTATACTACTCTTAGCTACGAATAGGGAGGAATCATGGCACGAACTTCGATGAGGGCGTACCCCCGGCTGAAGGCACACTCTGCATAGGCCCGGGCCAGTAAAGCAGGGGTGATCCGGAGGCTGGGGCTGAGAGTAGGAACGGGTTATTGCCTCCATGGTTCGGCGTGAAGTCGGACGTACCTAGTCTGATAGTGGCCTGGGATTCACACCGGTGATCACTCCCCCCGTTGACAGTCAGCATAGTCAGCATAATCAGCATAGGTCTGGGTATATACGAAAAGAGGAGACGTTGCTAAAAATACATTAATTTAATATATTTATTTTCTAACTAGTTATAATGATTAATAATTAAGTTTTTGTCTCTGTTCCCCCCTCTTTTCCCCCGGCCTGGATCACGGTTGCCGCCGCGATCCCGACCGCGGCTTCTCCCGTACTTCCACTTGGGGATTTTCTTTTTAAATTCCCGGAATTCTAATATGAAAAATAGACACATGTTGTTCACGAAGTTTACTTCGTTCTTGAACAAAAAATGAATAAATGAATTACTTAGCGCATTATAAGTAAGTTAGCGGCGCAAGCTTTAGAGGAGGCATGACGACAAAAGGTACGTAGATCATAGGCGATCTTATGCTAAAGCGCTAAGTAATTTATCTATTCATTTTTTGTTCAAGAACGAAGTATACTTCTTGAATAATGTGTATATTTTTCATATTATAATTTCAGGACTTTAAAGAGAAAACCCGTAAGTGGAAGTATGGGAGAAGCCGCAGTCCGGGTCGCGGCAGCAACCACGGTCCAGGCTGGGGGGGAAGAGGCGGGAACAGGAGGGAAAATTTAATTATAAATTATTATAATTAAAAAGTAAATATATTAAATTAATGTATTTTTAGCAATGTTTCCTTTTATTTTGTATATACCCAGCCCTAACCCAGACCTAAACCAGACCTAAGAACATATAAATATTATAAACAATTTATATTCTTTATTTTTAGTTTATTATTGCATGTAGAATCGTTCTTTCTCGATTGTATCAGCTTGTACACAAACTTGTTTTAATTTAATTTTTCATACAAAATACACAGAGAATGTCATCGTTTGATCTTTAAACTCATCCCTCAAAATTTCATAAAAATTTTTGAAGATCTCACCGAATAATCTCCTTCCGAGTCGAAACGTGAAAATATCTATAATATCAAAAAGGCTGCTTGTGCCGTGTTGCGCTTGCCGAAGCGTTTTAAGCTTCTTTCCGAATCTTTCCGAAGCCGTCCGAAACAGTCCGAACCGCCGAGCTCACTTTCTGTTCGAACCTTTACAATGTCACTCGGAATGACTTTTCATGGGACTTCTTGTGGGACATGAACGAAACACGCAGCTCGTATAGTTGCATGTGTAGTAGTGCGTCAAATTCTCGAAACTCGCGTGCCAACTCAGGGCAGCACGGGCCTCCTGATTAGGCGCTGCCTGGTGTGTTCAAGCGGAAATAAACTTGTCAGTTTTTTATCTCTAACCTGGCAAAAAGTGCTGCCAAATCGCGCTTACGCTTTACGTCCTTATGTTGGAAGGTTTTGAGCTGGAAAAGGGCTCATTCGATAGAGGAAGAATCAATCTAGCCCGCGCTGGTCATTATTTAATCAGATTCTGCTGATGTTCAGTAATATGAGTGTTCAAAGTAAAGCAAAAATCGACAAATTCACAGCCATGAAATCTAAGCATTTTTAGCTAATTTAGAGATTGTTCTGAGCGAAATCATGACCAGCGCGGGCTAGATTGATCCTTCCTCTATCAAATGAGCCCTTTTCCAGCTCAAAACCTTCCAATATAAGGACGTAAAGCGTCAGCGCGATTTGGCAGTGCTTTTTGCCAGGTTAGAGATAAAACAGAGTAAAAAACTGACAAGTTTAGTCGCCGACGCCGACGCCGACGCCGGAGTCGGTGCAAGCTTTAGAGGAGGCATGACGACAAAACGTACGTAGATCATAGGCGATCTTATGCTAAAGCGCTAAGTAATTTATCTATTCATTTTTTGTTCAAGAACGAAGTAAATTTCGTGAATAACATGTGTCTATTTTTCATATTACAGTTCTGGGATTTTAAAAAGAAAGTCCGTAAATGAAAGTATGGGAGAAGCCGCGGTCGGGGTCGCAGCGGCAACCGTGATTCTGATGATTATAAATATATTAAATTAATGTATTTTTAGCAACATCTCCTCTTATTTTGTATATACCCAGAGCTAACCCTGACCTAACCCAGACCAAACCGGAAGGAAAAACGAATAGGAAATAATTCGCCACATATACAAAGAGATAACTAAAATTCGTTTACTGTTATTGTTTGTAAGTAAATTAATATGAAATCATCATGAACTTGTTTTAATTGTTTTTTAAAGGCTGGTATCAAGAACGTAGAAAGTGTAAAACTTGTAAGTATATCATCTTTTACATTCAAGTTACATAAACTCGAAAAGTAATTTTTATTAAACTGATTTAGTTTTGCAGATAAAGCAGAGTTTCCACTCGAAATATTTTACGAATGACTCGTGCCGCTCAATGTCGCTTGCGGGCGACTTGGGCCAAACCACAATAGCGTTTTAGAAACGCGAGAGTAAGATTTGACATTTGCCTTCTCTCTCGTCTTTCCGAAGCTATCCGAAGTGATCCGAAGGGCCGAATTCACGTACATACGGCTCGTATAGTAGTGTGTGTAGTGGAGGGGGAATCATAGTGTGGCTCCATCTCGCATTCGTTAGGCAGCCACATGTAAAGAAACCTGTAAAGAAAACTGTAACGGCAGATACCGACCAGGAAATCTCGTAAAGTCACGTGACTACCCTAAGCCCTTAAGGGGGCAGACTCCTTCGGGGCCTACTCCGAATCGATCGAAGCGCTGTTGCGAAAAAACGGGCATTAGTGAAAATATATAATTTATACATGCAACATTTGATAATGTGGCATTGTTGGAAACCCGGTCGACTGAATGATACAAGGTCTACTATTTAACTATATAGCAATGTATATTTCAGTAGGTTACAACAATTAAAGGAATCGCAAGCTGGACTGACAAAGGTTCGAAGTGTAGGAGAGTACGAGTGAAAGTCCCTTCTTTTTGGCTGTACAGACATATATAAAGAGTTTGGGTTTTGGTGGGGGATAGTACTATGAACCCTTAGTCCTAAACAAGAAGCGACATGACTAAAATTTGCTTAAGCTTACTCAGTTGGTTTGAACAGTTCTCGAAAACAACCCTTATCGGAATGTGACTCGTCCGTGAGTCAAACGTAAGATTACATAGTTTCCCAACATCTCCCCCCTTTAATGAAATTGAAAACGCCAGTTTTTAATTTATAATTAACTTAGCCTGTACCTTATGATCTATATCGCTAATTCCTAGCTTAATAAGGTATAAAATAGTAAACTATAATGTATCATGTTTTAGTTATACATATTAGAATATAAATATTACAGTAAATTACTACTTTAACTTATTGAAATATAATATCTTAAAATATAATATATCATACTTTGTACTATCGTTTAGGTATTTATATATATAAAAAAAAAATGATATTACAACGGTATAGTGCTTTTACGCGGTTGTAGTACACGCTTACTTCGGAGATTATAACGTGATGTTGATGGTACATTTTCTTGAATATTTGTTTCTACTGGTTGTGGATTTCTTACAATTTGAGCGCCTGATTGATTGTCGTATATTACAATGTCACTTGACTCTTCTCGATAATCTGTACGAACATCAGAGTCAAATGTACAGTTAATAAAATTTTTTATCATTGGAGGTACAATTTCGCCCGTTTCAGGTTTTCTTGTAAAACAAAATAATTTTTTTAAAAATCGACAACATCCAAAGAGATTACAACAGTTTCCGCAAATGAACAAAAATATTATTGCTACTATTACGCATAGAACTATAGTATACCATTGAGTATGAGTAACAATAAAAGGTTCTTTTAACCGTCGAGTAATAATATCATCAAATTCGTTAATCTTTTTACTAGCGTATTTGAGATCATTTAAATCAATATTTGTTAACTTAACCGGCTTTAATATTATTGAGTCCAATTTCTTGACTTCTTCAGAAGTAACGCAACAATCACTTCCAACTATGCTGATTGAAGGAATATGATGACTAATGTTTCTGTTTGTTCGTTTCGTCGGTTCCAAGGAGTATACCATTGTATAACCTTTGCAGTTATCCCGGAGTTGTAGAATCCCAGATTGTTGCAGAACAACATCGTTCATGTAGTTTTCCTCGCCGTTCCAGATGATCGTTATGGTAGTAGGTTGTTGCAAAACATAGAGCCACTGATTATCCCCTATGTATTGCCAGGTCTCGATTTCAGCCTTGACAGTCCTTGTATCACAATCTTCAGGAATCCGGTTCACATGAGGAGACAGCAAGGATACTTCGCAGGTCCCATGGTCCGTAGTTTTGGAAGTGTGTACGTTTGCACATACGTACTTTTCATCCATGTACTCTTTACATTCTGACAATTCTGATCGAAAGGAGTATTGGGTCTTGGATTGGGATAAGAGCAAGTATGGTTGTTTAGGTTCAATGTATGAGAAGGTAGATGTATTTTGGTGTTGGATTGGAAGCGGAATTAATTCAAAGAGATCAAAAATAGCTCTTTTTACAAGGGGAAACTTTAAAGCAAATACAACAAGTCCGTCAGCAACTTTTGTTTTCAAACTAATTAATTTATAAATTATCTGCATATTTTTATAATTTGCTACTATGGGTAAATCAAAGTCGCCTTTGTAATTATTCAGTTCTTCACAAAGTATTTTAGGAGGTATTACGAATGGTGAGATTATATTATGGCTACTTAAATTAATTGCTTCAATATATTTACTGTAGTCTTCAGATATGCGTGTGCAGAGTGACAGTAAGAGTGTAATATGCTGAGTAATTATTGATTCAATAGACAATTGTGTCAGTATTCCATTAGTTTCCGTTGTAAATTTGTTAATTAATCTCAAATTATTATTTAGTGTACCTTCAGTTTCTCTTAAAGATTGCAGTGAATTATTAAAATTTTTTATAGTGGAGGAAATTATCTGAATTTGTGATTTTAAGAGAGTTTGGGTTTGTTTGTTATCATTTATCAACATTTTTATACTGTCAGTATAATACTGAGCATCATCTGCATCCGGAGTACCAATCAACCAGTTAAGGATATTCGAAACACCATTTATTAGACCTCGACGTTTACGTTTATTTGAAAGGCCTAATAGATTTTGCAAGATTTCACATTTCATATCAATGTTTTGCAATTCTCCATTAATAAGTTTTAGATTACGGTCGCAATGAAAGCTAACATGATTATGTTCAATAGGATTCTTTAATGCTGCAGTACAGAGGTTTTGTGATTTTGTAAAATATAATTGCAGAATGTCTCTCTCTTTATTTAGATGAGTGACATTGATATGTGTTAAAAGAGTTAATTCTGAATTGGATATTTTTGCAATCCCCTTTTTGTTGTAAAATATTCCACTTGAATGGAAAAGGGGTGTATTGATATAAGGATTGCTGGTTATGAAATTAGGAAACAGAATTGCTAACAGAACTACCAGTATCATCTGAAACATATAATTTTAAAAGATTCGTATGATATTTAATTATTTTCTTTCCTACTAAAACTTCAACAGTACTGTTTGGGTGTACCCGAAAAACTTTATATGGACCTTTAAAATTAGGAGATAATTTTTTGTTTAAACCGGTTTTAGTTTGTTTTTGATAAACACAAACAAGATCATTTATTTTGAATTTCGTCGGATTAATTTTTCTATCGTAATATTCTTTGCTCTTATTTTTGGAGTCAGACAAATTTTCTTTTACAATTTTAAATGAAATATTTAATTTATTTTGAAGGGAACGAATATAATCATCATATGTATAATGGAATCGAGGTTCTTGTAAAATCGAGGAAGGCAAATAAGCTTTTCGACCAAACAAAAGTTCGTAAGGAGTAAGTTGAGTTGACTTATGAATTGACGTATTATAACTGAAAATTGCAAATGAAAGGTATTCGTTCCAGTCAGTTTGATTAGGTTTTATATAATGTTTTAAATAATCTTTTAAAGTTAAATGATATCGCTCTAATGCACCGTTGGTTTGAGGATGATAAGGACTGCTGTTAATGTGTTTAGTTTTAAGCATATTACTCAAATTTTTTATTAATTCAGACATAAAGTCACTTCCTTGATCAGTAAGAAATGTTTTTGGAATTCCAAACTGCATAAATAATTTTACGAAAGATTTTGCAACGGTTAATGCCTCATGATTGGGAACTGCTTTGGCAAAACAATATCTCGTTAAATCATCCTGAATAGTAAGAATAAATCTGTTACCAGATTCGGTAAGTGGCAATGGACCTACAATATCAATGGCTAATCTTTCAAATGGTTCATTAGCTGTAGTTGTAATTTCCATTGGTTGTTTTACTGGTCTAAAATTTGTTTTATTAATTTGACACGAATGACAAGTTTTTATGTAGTTTTTTATATTTGTCTTAATAGAAGGCCAATAATACCGTTCTTTAATTCTTGCGTATGTCTTGCTAAAACCATAATGTCCTGACAATTTATTATCATGGTTTTCTTTCAGAATTTGCTGTATTTCTGTTTGCGTTTTTAGAATTATTCTAGAAAAGTTAAATAGTTTGATTTCATTTTGTTGGAAAATAAATTTCAGCATCTCGTTTAACCGATCAATCTTTATATTTTTATGTTTCCTTGGTGGTACTAATACGAACCTCTTATCTTTAATAATTGATTTTAATTTTTTAAAACAATCGAATAGATTCTTATACTCTAACTTATCAAAACAATGATTCAATGGATACAGCAAATATATGGTTTGTTTTTTATTTTCAAGTTTCTGTAACCCGTTCAACTCTGGTTTAAGATTGGTAATGTCAAAATTAGAACATACGTGACCTGAATATGGATTCTCTTCATCTAAATCTTGAGACCATAACAAGACAATTGGATCACTAATTTTTTCAAGGGGTTTATTTTCTGTATCGTAATATATAATATCATTATTGGTATAATGGAATTTAATAAAGTCTTGATAACTTTGATCTTGTGTAACAGTTAAATTTACTGTATTTTCAGGAATTAGTCTAGAAAGACCATCAGCATTGGAATTGATACATCCTGGTTTATATTTTATGGTATATTCATATTCCTCAAGTCTAAGTCTCCACCTGACTAATTTCGAAGATGGATTTTTACAATTAAACAACCACTGAAGTGGTCGATGATCCGTGTAAATGATAAAAGATCTACCATATAAATATGGTCTAAAATGTTCAACAGAATTAACAATTGCAAGTAATTCTTTTTCCGTTGTAGAGTAATTTTGCTCAGACTTGTTCAAAGTACGAGAGTAATAAGCAATCGGAAGATCCTGATCGTTTGTTATTTGCGATAATACAGCTCCTATTCCGATATTCGAAGCATCGGTAGTTAAAACGAATTCCTTTGAAAAATCAGGATACTGTAAAATAGGTTTTTTCACTAATTTGTTTTTAAGATTTAAAAATGAATTTTCTTGTTGTTCCGTCCAATTAAAGGTTACATCCTTTTTTAATAATTGTGTTAGGGGTTTAGCTAGCAACATAAAAATTTGGTGTCAGAAGTGGGATAGTTCATCATTTCACGTATTCAGTATAGACGGAAAACTGCTTCCGTACTGATAGTGAATTGTCAATTTCAATTGACAAAGTTGAATCAACGAAGAAAGCAGTATCGCAGACATAGCTGGCAAACCATAATTCGGCTGAATTTGGCAACCAAGGGTATCTATTTTCTGGCGTGGAACATCGTGTGGAGAAGTATCATCAATTCCATCATCAATTGACATACTCAACAATCCAACGTCAACGGGAATCATCATTCCAAGGGAGAAAAACGTGTGTCACTGTAAGTACTGACATCTAGATATTCTAATTTCTGACAAGAAAGATCTATCCTTTTCCTTAAATAAATAGAAAGAAAGAAAACGATTAAGAAAAATGTCTCAAGATGAAGCAAATACGATACAATCCGAATCATTTTCCTTACAATTATTAATAAAATTGTTACCAACTTCATTTGATGGCAATCCTTATACATTGAGGCAATTTATAAAGCAAGTCGATGCTGCATTTGAACTAGCTACTCCATCTCAGCAACAAATTCTATTAGTTTTCGTAAAAAAAAATATCATTGGTAAAGCAAGAGATCAAATTGACATCCATTGTAATCTTACGACGTGGCCAGAAATCTCTGATCTTTGATTAAGTCTCTATCATGATAAAAAATTATTCGATCAGTTAATGGAAGACATGAATTCAATAAGACAAGAAAGAAATGAAAATGTTTCGCAATTTTATCAACGTTTAGAGGATTTATCATCACGAATTCTTGCATCAATTCATGCATCGAATATAAATGACAATACATTAGTAGGACGATTAGCAATGATTAATGACATGACATTAAATCGCTTTATTCACCATTCGCATCCGCAAATATCCCAAATGTTGAGGTATCGTGATTTTGAAAATATCAATTGTGGTCTTACAGCGGCAATAACAGAAGAAAAAGCACTACGCTTAAAATACGATCAGTTGCCTATCTCAAAATGTAGAATTTGTTTTAAAACAAATCATAGAACAAACGAATGCTATAAGAATCAGAATAAGTCTTTTAACAATAGAATACCTTTTTCTACTCGATCTATCCATTATAATCAACCAAATTCAACTAATTTTACTCGTGAACAAAAACAATGTCGATATTGTAAGAAATTTAGACACGTTATAGAAGAATGCAGAACGCGACAATTTAATAATTCGAGACAAAATTCTAATTTTACCAATCAACACCAACAAAATCAGACTACATCGCGTACATATCAGCGAAATTCGAATTCTGCAAATACGTACAATCAAAATACAAATTCATTTAGTAGACGTAATCAAACTGATCCTACTTCGAGTATTCAAAATAGTTCACTTTCAACTCAGATTAGACACGAACCGCCTCAACCTTCAAATTTTCCCAGTGCTCAGCAGCTACCAAATCCTCCAATCACAGCGGAAGATATCACAATGGAATTCAATGCAATGAGATTATCCTAAATTCATCAACTTTATTGACTTCTAATGATCAACTTTATGTGTTATTCGAATCACCTAGTTCAGGCAGTAGTGATAGAATTTTAAAATTTTTAATTGATACTGGAGCAGTAGTGTCCTTAGTCAAAGCCAGTAGTATAACAAATTTTACAATAAACAATGACAATCCAACTGTATTAAATGGCATTGCACCAAATACTCCCATTCAAACTCTTGGAGAAACAAAATTAACATTAGAAGTCTGTAACAAACAAATTCTTGGAAGTTTTCAAGTTCTTAACACTACTACTAATATCCCATTTGATGGCTTATTGGGAGATGATTTTTTTCAAACTCATAATGCTAAAATTGATTATGCAACATGTACTATTTCGTTAGCATCTATACCATTTTCAATACCCTTAAGTCGTAATTCACCACAAAATTCTGCCTTTACAATTAGACTTAATCCTCGCACAGAAACTATAGTTCCAATTAAATTAATAAATCCTTTAAATATACAAAAAGGCATAATATCACCAAAACAATTAAATGATGATAATTCTCTTGTGATGCCTAATGCAATCGTGAAAGTACATGAAGGAAATAAAGCCTTCGTAACAATTCTTAATACTTCAGTCAAAACTCAGACGATACCAATCCCTGAAGTTCTCATTGAACCTATTCCTAAATATTCTTATATCTACAGTTTAGCAGAGAATCGGGAAAATAATAAAGAAAACAGATTAATTACATTGAACAAAAATCTTAGACTTGAGCATCTTAATGCTGAAGAAAAAGAGTCCGTTACGAAAATTTGTGAAGAATTTAATGATATATTTCATTTGCGCACTGACTTACTTACTCGAACTACTGCAGCTTCACATAGTATTCCTATTACTGACGAAACAACCCTTATCGGAATGTGACTCGTCCATGAGTCAAACGTAAGATTACATAGTTTCCCAACAGCATCTAGCGTTATCCTGTTGAATTACAAATGAGAAGTGCGAAGGTATAATTGCCAAATCGCATCGTAGGAAAGTTCTGTCACGCTGTTGCCACATCAATTACAATTTTATGCATCAGTAAATCTCTACTGAATACGCCTTGAGCCGATATTTTGCTTCATACGAATATAGAAAAGGACGGTGCGAGCGACAAAGAAAGAGTATCACGAATGAAACAATACATATGTGCCCAAAATTATGAAAGTGGTCTAAGAAACAACATTTTCGTATGAGATTCACACAAAATTTCACATTTATAATAAATGTTCATTAATCAAGACTAATTATAATATTACGTAATATAGAAATATTTTCTAATTTATTCAAATGTAATCCTTTCAATATCCCAAAATAAGAAATAAACAAACGAAATTATTTTAATTTTTTTTTATTTAAAAATAAAAATGTTACGAGTGGTATAATTGTAATCTGTGAAAAGGTATACAAAAATTAGAATTATTCAAAATAAAAATTGAAAACAAAAAAAATTAAAAACTACCACGAGATTCGAACCAGGCACCTACAGATTATAAGGGAATGCCTAATTCACACTCAACTAAGATATTTTCGTGTAAAATTAGTAGATTAAACTATAACTTCTGGAACAATTCCAATTGTTTGTTTATAGTAAATAATAACTATTGAAGAATAATGATTTGTAAATCACCTTTACTTGCTACATTTTCATCGCTGCAAGGGTCACTCACACTGAACCTCTCGTACTGTTTGCAACGAGTGCAAGACGTTGCGAGTATTCATTAGCAATGTTATAATTTATACATTTAGTGAACAATAAACAACATGTATCATAATATAATGACAAAAACATTATAGGGGTATATATTTTTCGTAAAACCACTCGTTTCAGGGCCCAATTTCGCACAAAATGCAGTTTAACTAGGAATGTTACTATTTTGTTTATAACGTAAAAATTCAGAATTCTATTTTAGCCGTGTTTTGTGTTTTGGTTCATAGTATTTGCATACAAATTTGCAAAACGATCGATCAGCATGTTGTCAGTGAAAACAACGACAATATACTATTTTTTAATATATTTTTTAAATAATTGATATTTTTAAAAAATTTTTACATAGGTGGATTCGTCGTTCAAAAATACACAATCGCCCCATTTATATCATTTTGCTATACGCGCTAGTTTTGGAGATATTAAAGGAAATATGTTTTCCACCCCCAACTTTGGGGGTGGTTTTCACACCCTTTAGATGAATTAGAAGCAATAAAAAAAAATACGTGTCGAATATTTTCGGCTATTCTACAATCCTACAAAGTTTCATCAAAATCGGAGACTTTCACCTTGCGATGTTCCCTTATTAGTAAGAATCAAAATCTCGGCTGGAGTTGGATTCGTTCAAGTTTTCCTGATGGGCAGAATTGTAATATGTACATACATACAGGGTGTAACAAAAATGTCGCAGTTCCTTAAAAGGGGTGATTTAGGGGGTGATTTGAAACAACTTTTTCCTTAGCGAAAATGTAAGATGAGGCTTCGTTAACGAGTTATTAACGAAAAACACCGGCCAATGAGAGCGCGAGTTTGCCGCCCGAGCGACCGCGGTAGCGTTGGGTACGCGCGCTAGATGCTACGGTTGTACTCCGAACAAGAAAGTCGTCATACATCGAAGAAAATAGCATTAGTATGAAAACTGAAAGCGACATAATAAATAATACCGAGTCCTTTTTTTGTGTATTCACTTGAAGTGAATAATTACTTAAAATCGAGGAAAATACGTGCAACGTAAAAACACGAATATGTAAATTTCTTATTCGCATAACGTATAAACGAAAAAGCAATACAACGAAAAATAAAGGAAGAAGAGAACAAACTTCACCTGTAGTTTGTAAACCTGTGTCACTGGGTCACTGTACCGATCCTGGTCATCGACCGTCGAAATGGTTTATGCTAGGGCACGCGTTTAGGTAATTTATGGCTTTATTGCTTTGGTTTCGAAGGAGACATGATCTCGGAGTGTCCGAACAAAGAAGGTCTGAGGTGCTTAAACTACGTGGGGGGTACAAGGAGCTTCTTTGGAAAAATTCTACCCTGCCATAAACCATTCCAGAGGTCGATGACCAGTATCGATACAGTGACCCAGTGACACAGATTTACAAACTACAGATGAATTGCATTTAATTCATTAATGATTATTATTTTTTAAATCTAACGCAGACTACTTTCAACGTTTCTATCTTCAACGTTAATTCTCCAATTCTCCGTTCATTTCTTTTGTTGCATTGCTTTTTCGTTTATACGTTATGCAAATATTTTCACACTAATGCTTTTCCTTCGACGCATGTCGACTTTCTTGTTCGGAGTACAACCGTAGCGCCCAGCGCGTACCCAACGCTACCGCGGTCGCTCGGGCGGCAAACTCGCGCTCTCATTGGCCGGTGTTTTTCGTTAATAACTCGTTAACGAAGCCTCATCTTACATTTTCGCTAAGGAAAAAGTTGTTTCAAATCACCCCTTTTAAGGAACTGCGACATTGTTGTTACACCCTGTATATGTGGCAACAGCGTGACGAAACTTTCAACACGTTTTGGCAACTAAGCCTTTCTTGCGTCTGTATTCGTGTATTCCATGAATACGCCATTCAGCTGTCAAATTCTAGATTACATTTACCGACTGATCTGTATTTTTATCGATGCTGATGGTAATATGACCAAATTGATTGAGATATACCATTAACGCTTCTAACGGCAAATCGTTGAACTATTTTTGTGTCAAAACGGGTGCACAACGAAAATTACGCTTTACGCCTTTAAGAAGTGTTAAATTGAGGAAAATCGCATTTCCACGATATTGTGTTAATTCAAAGAAGGGTGCTCTGGTGTGCTATGAGTGAAAAAACCATTAAATCGTGAGATATTTGCGAAAATGTCACTTCGACAGCCATCTTGCTAGTTTACAACAGCGTCTGTTTCATGCTTACAGTTTGTAATTTTACAAATTTCTCAACGTATAGTGTTTATTGGAGTTTAAACGGACCAGAGCACCCTGTAGTGAAGGCTACTCGTGGGTTCTGTACCCGCGAAAAATTCATTTATGCAAGCATCGAGACGTAAAGCGTAATTTGCGAAACCGTTTGTCTCTCTCGCTCATCGCGTATACGTGTATGACTTTCTTTGCTTGTGTGAGCGCACGCACACAGCTCAAAACACAAGGAGTCTGCCCCCTTAAGACCAAATTTTTTCTTTCAAGTATGAAGTTCTAAGTTTGAATTTGAAATTTCATACTTGAAAAAAAAAATTTGGTCCCAAACTTTATTGTGTAAAGTTCTAGATACATACATACATATATTTGGCATTTTTGTATACTTTTAAGGATAAAAGACCAAAAATATTGCGATGATCAACCGCTCACAGTAGTTTGATCACGGGTGACGCGGGGACGCGTGGGTTTCAGTCGGCATGCATAAGAAAAATACAAGAAGGGAAATCAACTCATAAAACTCGAATACTTACTTCGGTTTCTCAAATAGTAGATAGCGTTGCAAAAGTGAACCATAGTACTTTCGCCTCTATCTAATCCTCTTTGGGATCCTGTTGTGTGACAACGTGTGGCACTAACTTCAAAGCGCGAAGTTCAAATTGAATGTAATAGAGAAGGCGTCAAAGGTGAAGTTGGAATAAGTTTATATGCTTGAAACCAGTTATAAACATTACTCGACAGAATATTTCAGAGTAAAGAATAAATCAATATCTCTTTAGAAACACTTATTTAAACATTCAAATCTCACCTTTTTCTCCCTTCTCTAAGGAATTATATCCAATGCCAAGATGTAAAAGACTCGAAAGTAAGAAATCGATAAATGCTGACGATAGTTTTAACGAATTGAAATTTATTAATTATAATATAATTATGTAACTGGTTCCTTGTTACTAAGATACCAAAAATTAACAAACATGTATTAGATTTAGTCAGAAACCATTTTTGGTACGCTCTCTTCGCCCCACTCCTTTGACCAGATCAGACGTGTCTTTTCTTGTTCTAAATATAACAGTTTAGTTTGAGTTGTAAATTGTTTAATTTATTTATGAGCAAAGTGCCTTAGCGCTCCACGGGCACGAACTCATCCCGGTTCCAGTCAAAAATCCCTGAAGGCCACGCAACAATCCACAGTCAAACTGCAGTACCAACTTAGAAATTCAAAAGTGTTTTTAGTGTCCTCTGCTCATGAATAACAGTCAATTGAAGAACTAATCATTGACGTAGTGTTAGTAGGGAAAGGGCCTGTGTAGGGTTCGTAAATACGCGTAATTTGTCTCTGGCAGGAATCGAAGAAATAAACAATCGTTAGATTTTGGTAAAAGAATTGAGCTTTGTGAGGTTTTACATTATGGCTCAACTCGACCTTGCATTCCGTAAAGTATACGAGTTGGATAATATGATACGAGTAATTAAAAAAGATCCGAATTATGCCGTGATTGCTATCATTTTTATCGGGTGAATAAAAAGGGTTCGTTCGTTCATACTTATCATTAATTACGCAGAAAATGCGCTACTTCTTTGAATTTTATGAAATTGAAATATGTTGTAAAATTCACTCAACATTCTGAATAACTTTTCTGTACATGTAACCGCCGCTCGACTTTAGCTTCTGAAGTATTAGCAACAAATCTTACTTACATTTAGGAGTAAGGTTTTTTTGGATATATTTCGGAAAATAAATCTAAGCAGCGATAACATGTACAGGAAAACGTTACTCGAAACTGTGTCCTTGACAGTATATTTCAAAGTTATTAAAATCGGCAAGGTGGTCCCTTACCTGCATGATTACTATACATTTAACAAAAAGTTAGGGAATTTCAGTAAATAGTAGTGAATGTTTACACTAATGACTCCAGGTCCAAGGATGCTTCAGGATGTCTGGCCCGTCGATGTCAAGCGGCAGGATTGGCAAGTGGATTTAGAACCTCACAGCCGAAGATTTATGACTTTGCCATAAAATATGCTTTGTTATTTGGTGTTGCATTCTTACGAGAGTAACAGAGATGAATTTCTTTTGTTTTCCCGTTTAAAATGACACCAAACAATATGTAACCCGGATCTTTTTTGACGAAGTTAGCTTAAAATTTTACAAATCTTTTTTTCCATATAATTTCTTCAGAAATCGTTCAAATTGTATCGTATTTCGTATCATTTTCATTGAAAAAACATAAGGAATCGATTGGTGGTACTTGCGTCAATATCGAATAAGGAATGTAGAAGTTCACACATTCGATTATTTAAGACCTAGTGCTATCTTCGTCTTAGAGAGCGTTATCTTCGTCTTAGGGGTGTTCCTTTCCTCGAACACAGAAACCCTTAAACAAGTCAAAGGACTGCATACGAAATTAATATCCATACTCATTTAGCTATTCCGAGTAGGTCGCGTGTTTTTTATTTTTACATATTGCAAAGATTACAGAAAAAATTTGTAAGTATATAAAATAATATCTGGCACTTATAGGTTTGCCATGACAACTATGGCGGTAACTTGAACTCATACATATTACATACCACTTATTTTGGAAAGGAGTAGTTCATGCTTATTTATCTTCTTTCTTCAACGTCCGATTTGCATCCATTTAGTAAAAATTAGACTTTTTTGGTCGCAATATTTTGCTTCTTCATGAAAGCTCTCCTAAAATCGGACGAAGAGAACCGTTTTTTATGACCCTGAACTCAGATCATTGGAAATTAAGTCGAACCTCTTGAACGACATGCACCGAGGGTTCTAAATACGTTAGTTCTAAAACAGAAATAGCAATAGCCCTTCAAAATCTTAATGGTCACTTCTATTTGTTTAAATATAACGTTGCATTTTTCAGGTTAAGCTATAAGTATTAAATGAGCATATTTTATTTCAACAGAATATCTGAATTCTTTATGTTTCGTGTAACATTTAAATAGATAATAGGAAATATTATATTTTTTTTACAATCAATTTCATTAATTTAATGTGCCAGAAGCTAAAATCAATCTTGTAATAAAAAGATAACTGTATTAAATATGTTTAAGGAAATTGTTTAAATATATGCAATGCTTGGAATTACTATACAACTTTTTTCGTACAAAAATGCAAATGTTATTTCCACCGTTTTTTTCTCATTTATACTAATATTTTTATAAAAAGTATAATTATCTCAGTTATGTTTACATCATTCATGTGGCAAAAATTTCTAGAAGCAAACACTTACTTAGTTATGGAAATTTATTAATAAAATAAATTGTATAATCTATTTTCTGTAAGTAATCTTAAGATCTAAAGTAATTTACGTTTGAAATATTGGCGAAAAAACATAATTTTCAGACTGAATCGATAACGTTGAGAGTGATACGAAAATAGCAACGGGGCTCTGAAGCCCCATTTGGCTGGGACAGAAAAATACATTGGATACTAAGTCTAGTCGTATACTTAGTCAATGGTATTACATACCATTACATGTCGTTATTTATACATTCTTTATACAAAATCAACGGCGGATAAAACGTATTTTAGAGGAATACATTTAATTATTTACAAAAATAGTTAATTGAAAACACTAAGTTGTAACGGCCGTTACCGTGCGTTTGTGTAATAGTGCATATTTTGCATGAAAATAATCCACTGCAGCCATTCTTGTTTTCAAAACAATGGCGCATTGGCGGTTGGCAACGACGCTTTTTCTAACGTACTCTTAAGATATGAAGAGTGAATTTCTCGGTTTTTGTATAGTTTATTGACTTTACTTTTAATTTTATTTGCTCTTATTTATTGAAGTGATACGTTTAAGGATTGCAATAAGATCGTGTGTAATTGAAAAAAAGAACTTCTGCAAACGAAATTAAGAATTATGCGACCGGATTCACGTAGTGTTTCTTTCACATTTCACCGAGATGTTCTGAGTGTCAAAAATTCACCGGAGACTACAAAAAATTCGAAGAATCTGAGACGTCGACTTCAAGATCGTTTTGAGAAGGAAAAGTCCTATAATATGTGTAAAGAGAAAACAGTGAAAGAAAAACAGACAGGCAGCGATCGAAGTTGGAATAATTTAACACTTGGAAATATGTCAGCAGATTCTAGGCGTGCTTTGCGGTGTGGAGCAGAAAAATTATCCAAAACTATAACTTCTGTACGCACAACATTTGGAACCATTTCACAGGTTAAGCTTTAAAGAAATCTGAACAATTGCTAACAATGCAATAATAGTTCTAGTCTTGTATACAATATTTTGTTTTCTTTATTTAGAAATTTAAAAGTTCTACACGTAGGCGTCAGAGGCTAGAAGAACAGCAATCGCCAAATAGTGGTTGTAAGATGCAAACTCCACAAACTCGTACACGTCACCTTTTGGGAAGAACACCCACAAAACTCTATAGTCCTTTTGGCATTGAATCACCCAAACATGCATGGGACAAAGAAAACAATGAGACATCTATATGCAATCCTTCGGAAACTAGCATACATTACATTGAGTGCAGACCCTTTCGTTTTACAAAAAAAGGATTTTCCATGTTGAGATAAAGTTGTTTTTGTATTTTAAGATTCACAAACTGATCTCTTTGTTCAAGAGCAATGCATTCAGGATTGCATGCCTTCTTATATAGGTCACAATTCAATTATTTATTCCACTTTCATTAAAATAAATGGATTTGCACTGGTATAATTATTATAATATATGTATTATCCAATCTTAAGCTGTTTTACACGTATATACTATGTACATTGTATTTATGCTTTTTTATACATATTCATATCAATGATTATTATTACTGTAACATCAAATAAAAAACAGAATTCAAATATCATAAAATTAAACTTTGTGTAATATTTGTAATCTTTTTCAGTTAAACTGTATGAAGATTTTTATTTGTAAAATTAACATTCATATCTTCTCTTACCCTTTTGTTTCAAATTTGAGTTTTTATGTGTAATTTTATCAATGATTGTTACGCTACACAAAACTAGTTGAGAAACGATAAAAACATATTCCAAACTAAAAGCATAAATTATGCTCCAAACTGAAGCATAATTGATTAAAATTGTATTGCATGTTTATTATTTGAAACAAGATTTTTGTAGCGCTGCTTTCAATAAACTTTTAGTTGTTAGGTGATAATTGTCATTTCATTTGAATATAACTCAGTGTAGCGCTACGTTCTTAAGATAACTTAACCTCTACAAGATTCCTATTAATTACAAATATAAGTATAATCACTGTTCGATCTATTTATTCAGATAAAACACTTTTGATACTATTTATAAAAGATAACGTGGTCAAATGCTTATAACATGACCTTCGTTGTTCAAATGTCAATACGAAATATCTAATAGCAGTAACTTCTTAATTACTTCGTTAGAGGAGAAGACTGAGATACAATGTATTTTCGCAGTAAATTATTATGCATCATCATTCTATTTAACGTCTAACAGCTGACCGATCAAATAATGGGAAAAACAAAAAATTGAATTCGTAAAGTTGTATACAGGAGTAGATTGATACACATACGTATGTATAATACACTTGTACATTAACGGTATAACCATGAAAAAAACCTTCATAAAATACATCGTAACGACTGCGACTCGGTTGACATGTGAAAATGAAAAATCGTGCATCACAACGGAAGACATGCTGAGATATTGGATGTGTTTCGTGGATATACAGAATGGACACTAAAGTGCAAGAATCGAACGAAATCGCGCAAAATATCGTGAACCTTCAGATGGAGTAAGTTTCCTATTTGAACCCGTTTTTTCCAAAAATATGTTATTACGAAGAAATATAATCATATTATCACTTTATTACGATATGCTACAATTTGTTAACTACGATACTTAGGTCAAGGTTAGAAGTGATAAATATTGTAGTTAATTCAGAATTTAATTGTTTACTGTTTGTAAATTCAACGACTCGTATATATATACATATGTATCTAGTAAATGTGTTAACATTCATTCAATTTTCTAAAATGTATTATGTTACATTATTTATTATATACATATTAGTTTCTAATACCTCTTATTGCGCATTTAAATGTATTGAGAGAATACGGAAAAGACTACAAACTTGTAGTGCGGAATAGCGCGATGCAGTCTTTCAACATGTAAAATTGTCTATTCCAAGAGAAATCAATTTTCTAAATTTAACATCAATATATTGTTTGAACTTATTCGTTAAAAATAACGTAGTGTTTTCTATCTATCCCTACAGTAAGTATATTACAATCATTATGTAATACTTTATTAACTTTTTTTGTTATTTTAAATATATGTAAAATACGAATGCTGAATTGAAAAAAAATATATGTATATATGGAAATTTCAACGACTGATAGAATAACGCCGTTTTCTGAAACAAAATAAGACATACAAAATGACAAACGCGTGCTGTAAACAAGAAGTGCAAAGAAAATTTGTTTTCTGTTTTGCGTAAAAATTTATCGTAATTTCATAAAGTTTATCGATAGTAGATGTGCATAAAGCTAGACTTGTTTAAGATTTTGTGAAACATTTGTTAAAGATGTTTGCTGTTCCCTATTGGGAAGCATTATCAAGGTATTCAAAATTGAGTTTTAATAAATATTGCAATTTCTGATTTCAATTCAGTTTTACATAATAAATTGGGATTCAAATAAACTGATCGGTATTCACTATGAGTTTCTATATAAAATTAAATCATTTACAAATATATTTAATGATATTCTGTTAAATTAAAAACACATAAAGAGAGATGCCGTAGTGTACCGCTCACCTTTTGATAAGTCTTTTTACAATGACAGAGCTTGACATATTACTGCTAGTAATATTTGGTTTTGTGGGCAGAACAGTTAATGTTTTAAAAATTATTTAACTTTAAATTCATGGCGTAGATATATTTTGAAATACGAAAACATTTATCAAAAATACAGTACGGCGCAGTTGGTTAGGCGTCAGTACAATGAAATGGTGTACATTTTTGTCGCGGGGTCTAGTCCTACTCGGAAAATTTCTTCAGCATTATATTACATTACTGTGTTTTATTTTTTACAACTTTTTTAAAACGCATATGTAACGTGGTGTTTATGGGTAATCTTAAAATATTTTTTTTAAAAACACTATTTTAACGTTAAACGAGCATGAATTTAAAATGGGTACGTAAACAACAAGTACCAGGCATATTCAATGAAAGCTGTTTTTAGAACTACATGTTTTCATGCTTAGTTTTGGCTGGTATTTTGCCAATTATGATCTCTACCAAATATAATAAAACGAATAAATCGCTCTAAAATTAAATAAATATGTTAGCACAAAATAATATATATAATTATTTCTACTGTATCTTATCACTATAAATTGATATGTACAAATTGATCATGAATTAAGAATTGAATTTTTACTGCATTTTCTTTTATAGTCAAATTTGTTTGTCTTATAATTAAAATAATATTTAAATACGGCGTTTCCAAAAAAATACTTAAAGGTTAGTTATAAATGGTACACTACATATGTATTTTAAAAAAGTTATAAGAACTGAAAAAAGTAACGAAAAAATAAAAAATGAAAAGAATTCCTGCAATAGATCTCGAATCTGTGTTAAAAAGTATGTTATATCAACAGATTAATATGTGACCAATTATATCGAATTCAACTCTAACGGACCCTTCCATACTTTTAAATTTAAACACAGGTCTAAAATTTAACGTTAAATATTTTAAGTTATTGTAACCGTCACGCATTTAATCGTTTGGTTAAACAATTAACTAGACCTGGATATCATTAGCTTCAGTATTTTAAGCTCTATTGTACAAAGGCTCATCAAAAAGTAAATGTTACACTTCTGGACTTTAAGATTAATTATTATTTTAAGAAACTGTATCGTAATTCAAATCGATACAAGAGACAATTACTAAATTATATGTATATATATACATACATTTTTTAAACAATTTTTATGTTAAATAGTAAATGATCAAAATAGATGTGTTTTTTATTTGTAAACTATTAGACAATTTTTTTACTCCTTTATCAGTTTCAATTTTTGTATAAAATTATTATTAGTTCTCTGTTAATCTGCGTCTTTATTTGATCAATAATAAAATCTAAATATTTGCATGAACGATCATACGTTTATCCTTTCATTTTCACTTGAAGAAAAGAACAGTTGATTTAGTTAATTAAATTAAATTAATAATTAGAAATATTTTTTTTGTAAATAAAAATCTGAATCATACATTTTTATAAATTTAATGCATAATCCATACAGCTACGTCAATGATATAATTATTGATGACTATCTGTACACACATAATATAATGTAAATGTTTGATCAACCGATTCGTTCAAAAATGGTCACTCAAGAGAACGGAGTAATAATAATACAGAGTAGGAAATTGTCATGATCCCTGAAATAATAGAATATAAGGTACATATGGAGGAAAAATTTAGGCGGGATTTCTCCATGCGCAAGCTCGTTACATATTTCCGTATGATGAGTGCAGCGTTGATGGTGGGGGTAGTGTACCGCGAGAGGGTGCCATGCGAGGCAGGTCAGGGCTGGGGCTCAGTGGGGCTCAGTACGTTTGCGTACGTCTTCCCGTTTGTTTCGCGTTTCGCGGTTACTGATCTGTGGCTCTTCGTTTGCTTGCTTTTCCATTTTTTTTGGTATGTCGGATTTCTCGAGAGAACTGTGAACTAAATTAGCAAAATAGATATCTCAGTCAGTGTAGTAATGCAAGCGTGTTTGTACATAATGTACGTGGTGCTATAACTAGCTTACATAATTGTTGGCATTCATCAAGAATTGCATACCTATGTGACACAAGCTTCAGCAAGTGCGTGGTACTCTTTTCGCCAATCTCACTGAGCTACGGCGTTTGCTTTGACTGGTGGTGTGGTGGTTCTCTCTTCGGTACGTACACTTCTTGCGTCGGTCTTTCTCCCTCGCATAGGCTCCTCCCCTCATCTCTTTTTCGCTCACTCCCGCCCCCGTGCCCTCTTTTCATCTCCCTCCGCATTCTGACAGCTTGGTCGATTCACGAATCCGCGCCGGGTCATTCGCTTCTCCCCTGGGCCTCTTTTAAAATAAGGCCGTGCCATAGGGTTACTTTCGTTTCTTACTTTGATCAAGTAAACTTATGTTTCTTGCTTTCGACAATTTACTCCTTTACAATTGCCAACATCGTGTTTGATTGATTATTGATCGTTACTTGAAAGAATATACCGAGTTTTAATGTTACTGCTCCAAATTGACCCAGTTTGTAAACAATAAATAAATGATCGTTCTAGTACGTGGAAATTTTCATTAACGAAGTATGCTCCCTCGTTTAATATTTTCTCCTAAATGGATGAACGTGTAGGAGATTCACAAAATACTTTGATATATTGCAAAATTATTTTTTATCCGAAAGTGTTTAAGTATTTCACATCATAAGTATAGTTGAAGTACATATCACTTTCACATGTACGTATGTGTTAAAGGCTGCATAAGAAGGTTATGATGCACATATTTAATAGATAATGTATTTTCATGTACTATGAATGAAAGTAGTATACTAGTAGTAGCAGCAGAATTAACTAATTGTAGTCACTCATTTATGAAGTAAGGTTTTCATTATGTTAAATCTTTTTAGAATATTTCTAAGCATCATACCTTTGACTTCAAGTTTTTAGGTATAGGTTGGGTTCTTTTGTAGCAAAGCGTTGTGATGTTTTGCTGGCATTGCAGCTAATATTATTGACAAAGATTTGGAGATAAGTGATTATATTAAAATGTTAGCAAAATACCAGAGTGCTTTCAACAAGGTAAAATTTATATCTAGATATCTGAAACAGTACCAATTTGGATTGTGTAAGACTTGTACGTTAGATGTTTCCTCAGAGATTGTGTGGTATATCGTTTTAACTTACTTTTGTTCCTCTCATTGCTATTCACTGGTTCTGTTTTGTCCTTACTTGCTTTTGTTTGTTTGTTTCTGACACGCAGGTCTGGCATCATATACATATATGTATATATGCAGATTTATTTTCTATTTATTTTAAATTGCTTAAGAAAGCGAGGGTGTTCAAAAAGTGCAGACCAAGCAACGATCATGGCATCCCATGGGGAAGACGTAGTAATGATTTTGTTTATATTTTTTGTATTTGCTGACCCTGTCCACGGTTTTGCTGGGATGTATCAGTTGGAGTACACAGCAGCCACAGCCGCAGAATACTCAACCATTAGACACCAATCAACAGCAGCAGCAGCAGCAACAAAATCAAATTGCAAGCCACAAGGAGGATCAGAATTCTACAGAAGTATTAAAAATGACGGATCAAAGGGAACAGCAACTGCAATTGCAACAGCAAACACAACTACAACAACAACAGAGTAAAAATAATGAAGAACCTAGGACAAATTTAATAATTAATTATCTTCCACAGAGTATGACTGAAAAAGACTTATATAGTCTGTTTGTGACAATTGGGCCTGTGGAATCTTGTCGTGTTATGAAAGATTACAAAGTGGGTCTTCTTTTTTTCTACAGAAACATTCTAACTTTTATAATTTACTTTTTGTACTTACTTACATGTATGTCTGTTTTTTTTGGTTCTAGACTGGGTACAGTTATGGTTTTGGATTTGTTAACTATGCAAAGGCGGAAGATGCAGCCACAGCCATAAGCACGTTAAATGGACTACAAGTTCAGAATAAGAGACTAAAAGTGTCTTTTGCACGGCCATCTGGAGAAGAAATCAAAGAAACTAATCTTTATGTAACAAATTTACCGAGGTAGGTAAAATGAAATTGTACGAAGTAATAATGATCACTAATAATAAAAATTGAATTCTATTGAAAATATGGTTTCACTGTTTCAGGAACATAACAGAAAGTCAAATCGATGATATATTTAGTAAATATGGAAATATTGTACAGAAGAATATTTTAAAAGACAAATTAACAGGATTGCCAAGGGGTGTGGCATTTGTCAGGTACAATACTTTTTATTGTTATAATTTTTTTTTTATTTCATTCATTACATTAAACAATATGCAAATATTTCATATTTAAAAAAAATAATTTCACTTAACATATATAAAGAGAGTATCTCTATATAAATAATTTCACTTAACATATGTAGATAGCATAGAACTTTTATGCTAACAAAAAGTATAGTAGTTGATCCTTGACATCATAGTACCATTGTTATCATAATCAGTAATACAATAATATACATTAACAGTAAAATATGACGAAAATTTCTTATAATCTAATATTCAATTAAATCTTAAATAGAAGTATTTCACTTTTGGAAAATTGTAACTTATTTGAAATTCAAGAAGCAAATGTGTATGATGTAGAGGAAATTGCTTCGTAATGTGTAATGTACGTATTATGCACGTTTTTATTTTCTAAAGGTCTTTGCTGTTTGCATTATTTTTGCTCGTCTATCGTGTTGACCTTGCATAATTTCAAATTACCCTACTTCTGCTAGTTGTAACAACCTACTTAGTACACCAAAAACACGAATTGTGATGCGTCATTGAGGTTTGTTGTAAGAAATAGTATCCAAAAGTGTGTCAACTGGCTGTAAATAGGATCCGAAGTAGTTTGACAATTTCTCTTAATTTTAGCACACTTTAAGGACTCCGTGATGAGGCTGTATTATGTATCTCGCATTAAATCATTCCCGATAAATCTGGGATTAGACCCAGAAATTTGGCACAGAAACCCATCCTCTACTGCCAACAGAATTTCTTATGGCTTCCACATTTTCGTTATCGGTTTCTTTTGTTTTGCGTAGATTTGATAAAAGAGAAGAGGCACAAGAGGCAATTGCACGCCTGCATGGTACAATACCAGAAGGTGGATCAGAGCCACTCAGCGTAAAAATTGCAGAGGAACATGGGAAACAAAAAGCAGCGTACTACGCCGGATGGCAAGCTGGTTATAACCAGAGTCGAGGTAAGTAGATTTTGAATATTTCTATCAGCCTGGTATTAGGTTTGCTAATGTTTCATTTGTATTGACTTGACAGTAAAAATAAGTACTCCAAATTAAAGTCATCACTTATTATGTGCTATATAGTTATTGAGAAGATAAAGATATTAATAAAAAAAGTGTGCATGCTGCATCGTCGCAAGGACACTTAACAGCGGAAAGAATTGAAATGTATCATATTTTTACTGGCAGGTGAAATTTGCATTATGCCTTACAGTAAACTATTGCGTTTCGTCACTGCCATTTGCTGGTATTGTAGAAGTACCAGAGTTACTTACCCCCCACCCCCGTCCCCTCCCCCCTCTCGCCCCCCTTCTTCTCGCACCCCTTCTTCTCGCCCCCCTTCTTCTCGCCCCCCTTCCTCTCGCCCCCCCTCCCCCCTTCCTCTCGCCCCCCCTCCCCCCTTCCTCTCGCCCCCCTCCTCCTTCCTCTCGCCCCCTCCCCCTTCCTCTCGCCCCCCTCCCCCTTCCTCTCGCCCCCCTCCCCCCCCACCCCTTCCTCTCGCCCCCCTCCCTCTCTTCCTCTCGCCCCCCTCCCTCTCTTCCTCTCGCCCCCCTCCCTCTCTTCCTCTCGCCCCCCTCCCCCTCTTCCTCTCGCCCCCCCCCTTCCCCCCCCTCCTCTCGCCCCACCACCTCTCGCCCCCTCCTCCCTTCCCTCCTCCTCTCTCCCCTCTATCCCTCCTCCTCTCACCCTCCCCTGCTCTCTCCCCTCTATCACTCCTCCGCTCTCCCCTCTACCCCTCCCCTCTCCTACACCCCCTATAGCCCCTTCCTCTCTACCCCCCATACACACACGCTGACATGTATGGTCATTGGAAGTTTGCGATTTTCCGTCAGTAAGGGCTGTTGGTAGTCTCGCTATAGTTTTGTGGCAAAATAAAGTTTATCGTTAAAAAAAAGAGTCTTTGCGTGTTCAGTGTTTATAAAATAGCTACATATGACTGAAATTCGTAAACTTTAACATCTTCAAATTCACTTTTTATTTGCAGTATTATCTGTCGAACTGTAATAGGTTCAGTGTAATGAATTTTTAGATCATAGTTGCAAGGTGCATCAAATTAGAATTCTTGAGATGTGCTGTTAAGGATGTAAATAACCTTTTCAGAGATTTGAGTCTTCTCAAATTTCGGAAAGAAGTTTTGCATTATTGACAGCATATTGTAAGATTGAAAACGTATCTAATACATGAATTGTTTGCCAGATATGGCTGCTTCTAAATCAAAATACAATGAAGATTGAAAAAGCTATTTGCGTTTTAATGCGCGCAACGTTATGCTGCCGTTTTTTCTACCAAATATTGGAGAGACACGCATTTCTTTTTGCGGCTGTGTTTTGTTTCTCTGTGTTCCCTCTATTTTGTTAAACAAAGTTTTTACATGTGAGAGAGAAGACTTCAGCAGTGATTAAGTTGAAAATGTTTCCTGATCAATTGACGGGAGAGAAGCAAATATAGTGCTACTGTGATAGAAACATTTTTTCTGTGTTCTTCATTTTTTTGTTTAAATAAAATAAAAACAATGATGTATTTTGTGCTAACACTGGCAGCTTATGCTTAAAGTATAAAGAACACTTGTTGAATTATATTCTATGCATAAAAATGATATAAAAAATTGCGTTTTTGGGTGTTTACATCAATAAAACTGCTATTGTTCTTTTCTACTTGCCATTGCTATTATCATGTCGCCTAATTGTTTCTTAAGTTTATTCTATTTCTGAGATGTTATGCGCGTTTTCAGGTTATTTGTACGTATTTTAGGAAAGACCATTTGTAATAGTTAAGTTATGGAAAATACATTTTGTGTTCAAGAAAAAATTTGTTACTCCCTTTTTCACCAATCTCCAACAAATGTGTGGATGAACTATTTTTATATTTTACTTCTAAATTCTTAGGATAAATCTTCTATTTGTGGATCATTTTATTTATTACATATTGTTTGCAAATAATTTGAATATTGTTTAAAATAATCGTCTAGTAAGACGATAACGTTACTGTACAAAAATGTACCACTTTCCGTTTGGTAATCATATTAAATTGTATTGAGCATAGTCTGTTCTTGGATGCGAAACCATTGAAGAGTCCCTGTGTAAAAATTTCGGAAAAAATTCACGGGCATAGCTGAATAAGGGGATTAAAAATACTTATCCCTAAAGTACGTTCTCTTTATGACGAAGTTGTAGAAAATCTACTTCCTTATTGATTTCGATGAGTTTTAAGTATGCTGTAGAAATCAACATTTTGAACAATTGTATCCCATAAGTACATGTACCTAGCGGTTGCTCTTAGGTTCCGAGATGTACTAAAAAGTATTTTTAACATGTATTTAATACTTAATACTACGCATTTCTATGCTTAATTTGAAGCATATACCATGTTTGAGCATTCTGTGGATCAGCAATCCGCTTAAGCAATGTAGCAATATCAACTTCACTTAGGGGAAGGTCGCCAATGGGCAAATAACTGCCCAGTTGTTTGATTAGTAGATTTTTAGGCGTTAAGTGATTAATAATATTAGGAGATATTAGAAATAAACATTTAAACATTAATATAGAATATTTTTATCTAAAATCTGCTTCTACGTCCATACATTCAAACATGTGCTCAATTTTCATATTGGATCCTAATCTTTCATGTAAAGCATCAAATGTCTTTCTAATTCGCCGTTGAAAGTATTTTTAAATTTGCTTATTTTGTGAGTTAAACTAACAGTTTTATAGGCTTCAATTGCTCTAAATCTATCTTCTAATGTCGTTTTTTGAACATGAAATATTTCAGCAATCTGTTTATGCGTTATTTTATTCTCAAGTATTTGTTTTAACGCCATTTTCATCTTATAATCAAATTGAACTTTTTTTCCTTTCTTAATTTGAATTATACTTCTGCGTTAATGAATAAAACAAATGCTAATCTAATTTTAGTTGTTAATAGATTAAAATTGCAGTTAGAAAAAATTGAATCGTTATTGTGCAGTAGTTGTTGATGGTAGATATTGAGGAACTGCTGGATGGTCGGTACCGGCGACAAGCATGTGTAAACATTCTAAATACTGCTATGCAATATACAAAGATAATTGTAAAACTTTTGCAGTTATTTACACCCAATAGATTAAAAATGATGTACGTATTAAAAAAATATCAGTTAATTACCTGTGAAATTAGAGGTCCAACATATACGTTCAAAATGTTAGAACATCGGTAATGGTGAAGTAAACAATATATTCTCTGAATATGTTACATACAACTATAACATTTATTTTTTTGTACTATTAGAATGTTGCCATTTGGCAGTGAAAGCGAGAATTTGGTCGGTACTGGGCGATCTTCCCCTATATTGTATTTGTTGTTGTAACTATAATTATAATTCCTGCCGCCTAATGGATTACGGATTACGGATTACAGTTAAGTTTGGATTGTTAATCATTTTTTAACGAACACTGAGTGACGATTAAAACATTTTGGGGGTTACTCAGGAGAATGTCCTTGACAATGTACATCGAGGTCAAGGTCATTGAAACTAATTCTGATAAGTTTCTAACTTAAATGGTATTTAATATATTTTTCTTAATATCACGAAACTAAAGCCGACTGCCAGATATATGTATATGAAAAAGTTGTTTAGAATAACGATTTTGACAACATATTTCAACGTCATTGAAATCGGTGAGGAAATAACTTTTATAGAACTTTATCCTCTTCACGATAAGTCGTTCGATAGATTATAAGAAAAAATCAATTTATGCCAAGTTTCGATCCTGCATTTCAATGTGAGTTGTAATAAAGAATAAAAATAGAAAGTCATGTTTTTACCCAATTTCTCCTAACGTATTGCATAAAACATTTTGCGCACTAAACTAAGAAATCTAAAAAAATAGAGGGTAATAACAACATTAATACGTATTTATCGTAAAAATAACAATTTAGTTTAGCGACAGCTCCAATATAAAATTGAAATTTTTCAGTATCCTTTTTGCATTTTTTTTACGATTTGAATTATTAGTTAACAAATTTTTTTCTTAATTTTTCATGTCCAAATTGAGGTATAAGGCTAAAACTTGGTACAAATTGATTTCTTATCATAAGCTGTTGCTGTGAATTAAATTTTGTTTAATTATTCCAAATTTTTAAAAATTTTTGATCCCCTTAGTCTATTATGAGCATTTGCAGAAATATTTCATTACAATCCAATAGTTGTTTTAAACATATACATGCCTGTGTAGGTACGAACTTTTTGGGTGCGAACTCATTACTGTCACGTCACAGGAAACACGGTACATACTATAGCAAATTTGTTTCGTATTATAGCAAAATAGGTCGAAAACAAGGGAAAAACCTCGGCTCACGCTATGGATTTACTATAGTGTGTAATGTGATTTCACGTCACGTGATAGTAACTTGTTTGGAACCTTACACATTTATGTCATCCTCATTCACATTGATGTATGCCTGTGAGTAATTACTCTTTAGCGAACTTCGTTACTAATCTGTGGTTAGATTTGAACAGATTGCATTTGCAAATCGTATGGCTTTAACCAGAGATTTGTTCAGTGCATGGCTGTATTCAATATCAAGTAATTAACATATACAATATTGGAAAATTGTGTTGAGAACGATAGTTTCTTTTGTTTCTTCTTATATCATCTTGTTAAATTTCGTGGATTTATTAGCTGAGGTTACTGGACACTAAAAATACAAAGTTGGGTTTTTTTAGAAGAATGTATAGCTTTTACTACCAAACAAATATAAAAGTTTGGGTACAAAAAATTGTCTATTATAAATTTAAATTTGTTTTATCTGCATTTTATTTCTTATTGTATAGATAATTGTTTATAATTTAATAAAAAATCAGTAATTAGTGTATTCAAACGATTAATTTACCGAATGTCTAATTAACTGCGTGTTAGTGAAATCTATTAGGATATACTTATCCAATATTGTATATGTGTACTATAAGTGACTCGAATAATTCTTTAACTTGCCATTTTCATTTCTATGCTCGCCCATCCACAAAGGAGAACGTCTGTATCCAACCAGGAATAAATACCAGCGTTATGCGCATTACCTTTATTAAAGAAGAACGCATTACTGTTCGATTGTCGTGCTGTTCGTTGCTCTTGCAGTTATGATTACGAATTCTGATTGGTGTAACAGTATATTGGCATGATTAACAATAAGCGCGCTTATATCAAGCACATTGTTATAATTGAAAATATCAAGGCAAAGGCTTTTTAACGTTATGAAAAGGAAATTTAATTTTCCAAAAAGTTTTACAGATACTTCAACTAAAACCTGTTTGTTTTTCTATAACTCTAGTTTCTTTTGTAAAATTTCAATTTCGTTGTTTACCATATCAGTGTGCCTCTATCGAAAAAATGAAGTGTCTATTATATCGTGCGATAAAAGAGATGGAATGCCTGGAGGTTCAACTTTATGTCAAGAATTTGATAACTGTCATATGTATTTCGTGGTCGAGAATCGAACAGGTATTGTAGTCTCAACATAACTTGCTCAACTATTGTAAATTTTCGTTTTTGAGACATACTGCAGTTAAAAGGTCTTTAAAACAATATTAGACCGCTCCTTGGGTGTCGTATTATACAGTTGAACAAATTCGACTCGAAAATTGCAGATATGTAGTAATTTTTTAATGTCATTAGTCTGAAAGCTCAATTTCAGCATTAAACGAAGAAAATCAGTGATTCGGTGTGTTAAACGAATGTTAGAACGATCCCGTATCGTTAGAGATTTTCATGTCCTAAAATTCTAAATGGTGACAAGAGTTTCAAAATATGGAGAGCGATTAAAATGAGTAGGATACTTTGAAATTTACAATAATTTTACATAGGTTTATGTGTACACTGCGGTTACGTTTTTTCGCAACCGACAATTTTTGATGACTATTAATTCTCCATTATTGTACTCATATGACAAAATAGGTTGAACTCGATAGATAGTAACAGTATTTACTGTCTATTCAGTTCAAGGGATATTTTGGTCGCGAGCAGTGTTCATCATCCTCGTAACTGTTTCTCGAATTTATTGTCTTAAAAATATTAGACACTTATCTTATAACTTAAATCGTCTTACAGGAATGAGCATTATTATTAAAGTGCTTGAAAATAATATTAAACACAAAAAGAAATCGCGATCAAAGTATAATCGCGGTTCTTTGGAGTGTTAACGATCTTTGTTGTTATCTACTTCCCTCCTTTTAATCTTAATATACATGTACGAAACGATTAAAGCAATTCTTGAGAACGGTGGATCTTAATATATTAGCTAGATATAAAGTAACGTATCTCTTATAACTTTGACAATCGTTCCTTTTTTTGAGCAATTTTTCGAGGCTATTGCGCACACCATCTTATCGCAGTTACAGCATTACAATAAAGATCGCTTTCGACATGTCTGTTTTTGACATTACGGTGAATAGGAGTAGGAGGTACAATCCACCTTACTCAAATATGAGAATAAGAATAATATGTAGGTATAAGTGCAAGTGCTTCATACTGTTGAAAATGGGGGTGTACAACTTTCGCATAGTTGTTGATGATATTATGATTCACATGTTAATAATTATAATCTGATTCGACGGAATTGAATTTGGAGTAAAGAAGAAAAAGAGATCAGCAACGAGATTCATAATCGCGAAACGGATGGGCTCCTTACCTCTTCATAAATTGGTTACTGTTCCGATTTTCTTTAATTGTAATATATTTTGCACGTTTTTATAACATTTTATTATCAATGAAAGGAATAAAATATCAAAGTGTTTGAAAATATTTATAAATAGCTCGAATGAGATAGAAATTCAAGTTGTGCATTCCCAATTAAAGAAAAAGTTGGATACATGATAAATCGAAATTTCTAGGAATTTAATATTGCGAATGCGCCGGTATTTAAGCCATTCCACTCGTCGGTCGAGCCGTGCATAAAATACGCCCCCACACATGCGCGCGCGCGTGAAATTCTACGGAAAAAATGAATTAGTGCAGGCAATAACATGCACAATGCAATGCACGAAAATTAAAATCGTTGCAGATAGGATAATGATTGATGGAAGGAAGAGTTGGATAATTACATTAACAGTTCAAAATTGATTAATTAGTACTTAAGTTAGACGATTTAATGAGTAAGGTTTCAAGTATTCCTTCAAAATATTATTATATTTATGCTACGAAGTTAACTCGTGTCGTTCATTCTATGAAACAAGTTTTAAACTAATTAAAAGATAAAAAATCATAACAGAAGTTTTTAAGAAATAAGTATTTTTTACTGTACGCTCACACGATTCTGTTAAGTTATCATTTTGGAATCAAGTATTTGTTCCATTTCTGAAAGAAAGAACGATTCGAGTTTCTAGAATCAATGCTAAAACACTCTTACTGTAAATAAGCTAAAAATTCTAATTTTACCATTAAGTAGTAAATTATAAGATTTAACGGATTGAAGATTGTGCGAAATTGATAATCCTGAAGTCCAGTAGTGCTAACGATGGCTGTGATATGGATATAAGAAAAAATCTAACAATGAAAGAATGAATTAAAAAAAATCGTTGAAATGACAAACTTGTGGTAAACTTCTCTCTTCATCGCTCTCTTACTACTCTCACTAATTTCGATTGCAATAGTCTAAGAAATTTTCAGTTCATTTTTGTTAAAAGAACGTACAAGTAAAAGTATTCAATATGTATTAAACTTAGATTCTCATTTTGATTAAATTTGAATACTTGTTCTCTATATTTCAATAATGAAATGCGCAAAAGTTTTTCGAATGTCATATATTTTTATTGCGATTTCATGAGTCATGTATGAGAGCGATGAAATTGAAGAAATCAAAGAATCTTCTTAAAACAAGAGCGATACTAAATAGGCCCCGGTTAGAAATGCCTGCGACATTCCCAATAATATATTCATCATATTTTGTGCTTCTCTTTTTTAATATAAAAGTTATAATGATTAAAATTTTATTATAAATCGATTTTAATTTTGTGAAAATTAAAATTGACCACGTGATTGTAGTATCCGATATATGCGACCACGTGATATTAAGAATAAACAGGAAGTTGTAGTTCCTATAATCGGAAAAGAATAATTATTTCAATAAAAGTAGGTTTTCCTGCGCAAATAGTAATAAATATAAATATTTAAGAAACATTTAAGCGTTTCTGAATTTATTTTAGGAAAACTGAAGAGTGATTTTACGAACTTTGGGTTACAGTATGTATTTGCAAAGATATATACGTACCACACGCAGGACATGTTACATTGATACTAAAGACCTACAATTATGTATATGGATATTATGGTAGATCAAACTGAAACGTAACTTATATAAATATTTATATTATAAGTTTGTTGAACACTTGAACGTGAAACATTAAATAAAGTGACTTAAGTGGTTTATCCCGTTTCGTGCTGATGATTCTTCATGAGATTCCATTTTGCAGTACCTAATTTGTAATTCGCAAGGTGTCTTTATTATACTTGTTATTATGAATGTTTTAACTCTTTGCACTCATAGTTCTGAGTATAATTAGTTTTAATATGCTTTTTAGAAAGGAAAATTTAGTGTAGGGAATAACGACTCTTGTGTAAAAAGTTGAAGGTCTTCCTCTGTTGATTAAATGATGATAGCAATTTGATAAAACAAGAATCATTTAATCTTTAGCACAAAACAAGGGAATCTATGCATCATCGATCGCAAAAAAATCGTCAGGACAAAACGTTGTTCGACACGCAGGCACACGCACACGTATACACTTGCACGCACGTATGCACACAGCAGAGAGCAGCCAACAGCAGAGCAGATAGACAGGTAGCAGGCAGCAGACAATGTGTGTGTGTGTGTGTGTGTGTCGCGTGCGCGCGCGTGTGTATGTGTGCGTGCGCGCGCGCGCGTGTGTAGGGGGAGGGGGGGATATCTAGTATTTCGACACTTGTTCTTTCAAAACTTCTACAAATAAGTATCTCATACCTTTCTTATTCTTGTTACTACTGATCACACGGAGGTCCGTGATTCTGTAGTTACTCGTTAAATTTGATTAAAACACTAGAAACTGACAACCAGACTGTCCATTTTATTTGACCATTATTCCTTCTATTTGTACAATCACTGAACATGCAATATGCTTTTGAAAATAAAACCAGCCACGATCAGAACAATCTTCATTAACTTGAAGACTTTTCCAGGTACTGGAGGTGGACTGGGTGGTGGAGGAAGAGGTAGAGGCATCGGTAGTCCATCAGGAATGAACATGGGTATCAGTGGCGGCGGTCCAGGGATGTTGGGAAGAGCAGGCGGCTTTGGACCACGTGGCGGACCACACGGTGGCTTTTTAGGAAGCAGTGGTGGTCCTGGAGCCATGAGAATGGAAAAAATTCATCCTCATCGTTTCAATCCAATAGGCATGGGGGGCGGTTACGTGCAGTCACATTTCTGGTGACCTAATGTTGACTGCGTGACGAACAAGACAGCATTGACTATGTACCTTTGATGGTTTTGTCGGGGAAAATCAGCTGCAATTGTCGTTCGTAATTGCTGAACGTTTCCCTCGAGCGATCGTGAAGTTTCGGCGCCATCGAGACCAGGTTGCTGATCAGGAGGACATCAGAGAGCTGCTTTTATACAGGGTATGCTTCAAGCAGCTAATTTTGCCCGAAACGATTACTTGGTGTCTAGTTTTACGAACATGATGGAAACAGACTGATTTATAGAAATGTAAATTATTCTGTGTATAGTCTTGAATCGTGTTTGTATATATTTGTACCAAAGCTCGTAACGTCTCTAGTGTTCTGCGCTCAGTGATGGATATTCAATCCTTCTCTAGAAATAAGACTAAACCGTTTTGAAAAATTTAGCAAAGAGATTTCGAAAGTCATGAAATTTTTCGGATACTAAAAATATATATAATGCTATCGCAAAATTATGAGATTTATATTACAATTATCTTCACAGTAAGCTTTTGCACTTTCTAGGTAAATCGTTCTAACATCGTTAGTTTTTAGAGTTTCAAGACTTTGAATCCCTTTTTAAGATTTTGAAGCTATTTAATGGTCAATTTCAAACATTAAGAAAATCTTAACCCTTCAAACATTAGAGAGCTATAACGCGAATCTTTCATTGCGGAATTCTGTTGCGAGATGTACAGCTCCACTGTTGGACATGACTGAAGGAACTCACTATTATAGTGAACGCTTGTGTCGAAGAAAAAAGCCACTATAGTGGTGTGTGGTGATCATAGGATTAAATTCTATCGTTGCATCTCTGTATTGCTTTTTATCGTTAATACATTGTGCTCTTAACTAATTTTAACATCATCTTTCCATTACGTGTTAAATTAATAGTGTTCAATGTCGCCGATTTAAAATAATGCTTGTTGAGTAATTCTTAAGGTACAAAATGTTCGATAATCGATTTATATTTATGTCGAGCGTAGTTTTAAGCATCGATGTTGAAGTTAGACTATGCTAATTTAATTTTATTATAGTGCACCTACGAGATCGTTGAAGTAAATTTTCTTGAAATTCTCTATTTGTCTGTTATTCGACACGTATGCATAACAGAAACAGAAAATTCTTCTCCTGTGCTAACTTACGAAACTGTAAAACATGCAATTAACTAAAAGTGTACAACTAAATATTAATTAAATTAATATTATTGTCCGGGAAACAGTAACAATTTAAAGTTAAGATATATACTTTAATTCTCGCCGAAGAATGGTTGGATTTAAGTTAATTCATGTATCGTCGTTTCATTGAAATACTTGAATTGTTAATCATTTTGAATTGTTTGTATAAATTAGAAGTGAGAAGCACACTTATATGTGCACATAAATATTTATTGAGGCTTGTAAAGTGCCTTATATTTCTGAAAGAGAAATTCTATACTCAAAAAGTACTGACAACATTAATTGTATTGCTCTGTTTACAGTACATATTGCGGCATTAATTTATTACTATGAAACTACTTGAATTATCTACTGATACAAATTTAGTCTGTATTTGTGAATGATTTAAGTAAATTAATGCTTTTGGTCATTTGTATATGACGTACATACATATACACGGTATAATAAAAAGTAAAATTCATACGATAAATTTTCATCAGCTTCACGATCGCTCGAGTGCTCGACCAGATTTGGTTGTGAAACAAGAATAAGCGTTGAAACCTCAAAGTTCGCGGTTTGTTTTTAAGTGTTGAACGTTTTAATATGGCAGGAAAGAAGGAGGGAGAGTTTTGAGATGATAGAAACTCGAGAGTCCTGCATGTTGTTGTACATTTTTTTTTTTAATGATTCTAAGTGGTAACTTTATCAAATGTTACGTTCGTGTGTGCACATGTGTGTCTGTGTGCGTGTTACATAGCGGGAGTGTGAGTAAATGGTTTATGAATACATGAGCGATAGCGTGAGCTTCATTAAAATCAGCTAATGAGAAACTGTTTCCTATGCTTCGAATGGCGATGAACGCCGATGGTTGCGATAATTAAAATTAAAAATTTGAGTAAAAAGTATTACATAAACTGACTATATTTTGTATAATTTGAATCGCTTTTATTTTCATAATTGTACTTAAAATGTATTGTATTTGACAGTTTTATCATTAGTCTAAGCACTATCGTCATACTCATTGCCGTCAATTGTATATAAATTGTAATGGAAGCTATTATTTTGGCACGTCGTAAAAAAGGAGACTGATTTTTTTATAAGAGACAAACTTCTTTTGAGTGCCCGCACTATATGTATATTACGAAGTCCAGCTTCGTATGTTTTTTTAAATTAATGTAAAAAATACGAATATTGCACTTTGTCCTTCCACGACTAGAAATTATTAACTGGTAAGGCATTTTTCTTAAATTTCTTTACAGATTGATTGTGAATTCATAATTTGTGAGTTCATAAGCCAATCTATATACTGTATTAATTCCTTCTGTCTCTTTATTCGCGTTAACTGCATTCGTGTGACTACTTGATGATTTTAATTATAAGATCTACTTATTTAAAAAAATAATAAATACCTGTAAACAGAAATTTTTATTACTGAGTGTAAGCGTGAGAAGGAAACTAAAAGTGTTTGTCTTTTGGAGGGGAAGATATTGTAGAAAGGAAAGTCACAATTTTGTAACATTATTTATTATAATCGGTCTAGCACGACCGTAGCACGATCACCCGTTTTCTATTTCTATAAAATAGTTTATGAATCTCAATGATGTAAACAAAACGATGCATGCAAGTCGGTAGGTCCATCGATGAATTGACTGAATACGATGTTGCCCTTCAAAAGGCAGCTTGCATTGAAAAATAGCAAAGTGCCCGATGACGAGCCGTAACGTAGTCAGTTAATCAGTTTTTATCAACTTCCATCTCTAAACACTTGTAAATGACACAACAATTTTATATTTATTTTCTATAGTCATCGTTCATTTTTTAAATATTCACTTTCTGACGTCGAGCACTGACACTCCGATTTTTGTATTTGTAGAACAACTAGATGACAGGAGACGGACATAGATCCAACAAAGAACGTTTCTCATTTGAGGATTCTTGAGCTTCGAACTGAAACTTTATAACATTGTGGTTTCTCCACCCACAGGATGCCGAGGTCTAGAGATTAACCAGCAACTCGCGAAAAGGAAACAGGAAGGGGCGGATAGCTACTGCATTGACCGAGATATCACCTTCGTAGATTTAGCTTCGAGGACAACAGCCAGAGATAGGGAAAATTTAGGCAGTTCTTTCTTTAAAAATTGAATGCTTAAAATAAAACTAAAATATTGTTTAAAACTATCTGGAAACAAAAACCAAATTCTGTAACGAACAAAGTGCTTTAATTGTAAAATTGGATTTTACAAAATGACAATCTCGTTCAAAATATATCTTACTATGGCAACTAACTATTTGAATTTAAATTTTATACAGGGAACTTCTATTTTGAAAACTGCACTTAATTTTTTTCCAAGTTGATAAATTTGTACTCGTCAGTAATTATAAAATATCGATTAATGTGCCTTGACGTAGTTTTAAAGTAATTTCAATTTAGAAAATAAGTTTTAATAAATTTTGATTAATTACAAATACAATTTTCATTTTTCTTAATTTTTAACTTTTCCTTAATTTTTTCCTATGATCATCCTCTTATTATACGTAAATGTAAGTACATTTGGAAAATCAGTTTTCATAATTTTGTTTTTTTTTCCTTATAGAATCCTTGAAAACTTTGAACTGGACGTGCGCTTTTTAGGCAGGGTTGCGGTCAGATTATAGGCACAGATGAGCATTAAAAATATACAAAATATTAGAGGTTCCTCGTCAGCCGTTTTGATAAAAAAATGGCTTTAAACATTTACTCATTGGTTGAAGTATCAGGAAAACGAAAGTTCAAACATGAAGCGGTGTAGCTGCGAGCGTAAGGCCCGAGTTTTGCGATTCGAAGGTCGTGATCTCGAATCTTTCGTTTAGAGTAATTGTTTCTCTTATTATTTCTCCTCTCAAGCTGATTTTTATATTTTTTACTTCTCTTTATTCGCCGATGCATAGATAAATATATAAGATTTATGAAATATAAATTAAAAATTTTTTAATTTGTTTGGTTATTCACGTATCCCATGCTCGACGCGAACTTCTTCCCTTCCACTATTCATGTAAGCTTCCTGTAGTTCTTTTCTACACTTCTAGCGCGTGTGGATTGGACAGAAAATGAATGGGAGGATGAACAACATTAATCCTTTCTATTTCAAAATCTCGTAGGAAATGTATCGGTTTGCCTTATGGATTCGCTACAAAGCGCGTCACAGAATCATCTAGCCGAGATAACTATCGTTGAATTTTGCTGCCTCTTTATCAGGTAAGTCATTCGTTGTTTCAATTGCAATAATCACCACTGTGATTCGATTAGCTGTCATTTGCCGCGCACCCGATGCGATCGATATTGTAAGACAGTTTTCCTGATTACAGGCGGATTTTACCAAATTCTTAATTGCTTATAAATAATTAACGAAGCTTTAAACACCAAATCATCATTCTTGATTTTCGTCTTATTTTGATCTCTAGAATCGCATCTTAACATTTCTCCCACCTGTAGCCGAACGTCCTGTATATAGACAAATTTTTAATTTATACTTCATAAATCTTACATATTTATCTATGTACGGCGAATAAAAAGAAAGAAAAAACATAAAAATCAGTTTGAAAGGAGTAATAATAAAAGAAACAATTACTCTAAACGGAAGATTTGAGATCACGACCTTCGAATCGCAAAACTCGGGCCTTACGCTCGCAGCTACACCGCTTTATGTTTGAACTTTCGTTTTTCTAATACCTCAACCAATGAGTAAATGTTTAAAAATCTAATATTTTGTATATTTTTAATACTCACCTACAAAAAAATTTTCTCTTAACAAAAGTTAAAATAGAATATAATGTTTCAAATTTTATAAGAATGAAGGTCTAGATTATGATATTTAAAAAATATGTTTCCAGTACGGTTTTCGTAAAGCAGAACGGAAATTTAGAAAACCAAACATCAAAAGAAACTTTTTAAAATGCTTTATCTCTAACTAATAGGACTAAATTATAATGTTATAAGTTCGAAGAAGAATTGAAATTTTAAAGAGATAAATACCAGAGGTTGTGATTTCGTCTTATCGAGGTTTTCAAATACAACAAATTTAACAAATCAAAATTTAATTTTAACATAGATGGGACAATAGTAGTTAAATTGTAGAAACTCAAAGAAAGACAAATTTAACTTTTTGAGGTGAATTAATTATTATGTGTCTGTATAGAATATACGTACACAGAGTACGTATAAATATAATCGTATGGCAAATTTTAAACAAAAAATGATTATTGTGTTGTTTGTATTTCGATTATTATGTGTTATTAGTGAAAAAATCTGTAATTTTGTTTTGTCTTTGCGTCTTTGGAGTTATAGAGGTAACGGTAATAAAACTTTGACTCACATTAAAGAAAATTTAGATTTCAAGAGATCTCTTATCAAGAGGTCGACTTTCTCTGAATTCGAGTTACAGAAGTAATGAGCAAGTGATACATAGTAATGAGTAACCCGCAACCCTCCAACTATAATACATCTAACACATAGATCTGGCAACAATACAGATCTATTAGTTTCAGGATTCATCTTGTCAGTGGAATACAGTACTTATGACTTATACTATATATACATACATATTGTACGTAGAAACCTGCGATCGTTGCACTTCATTTAGCTGAAGTATGAACATTTTATCAGAAGAAATCAATCTGCCGAAACGTTGCACCTCATTTAGCTGAAGTATGAACATGTTAGCAGAAGAAATCAATTTATTGTCAGTATAGACAATATCTCGCCCATGACGATACAGCGAAAACATAAGAGAATAAACAAAAACAAGCAACAACAAGTTGTTTTCTAAAAGGAAAATTGTAAAAAATGATAGTCGAAGTCGTCTCGATGACAAATGACTAAAAAACTGAGCAAACTTAATTTCTTATAAGCAAAAGGATATACATACATACATACATATACTTATCTATATACATGTCAAAAGTATTATTAATAAAAAGTAAATGAAATTAAGAACAAATTCATGGTCGAAAACAACAAATTACATCCTATAAATTAAATTTTTTTTATTAATATACGTATATAAATGTTTAATATTGCATTCATTGCTGTCCGTATGAAATATTATATTTTCAGTTTTTACGCACTATAAAACAGAAGTTGCTCATCACTGATTTAACGCAATTAAGGTAGTTAAGAATGTTGAATGTATGAGTATAGTGCGAGTGAACGTATGAATAGAAGGAGCGAATATTAAAAACAAACAGATACATATAGTGTAAAAAGTCTACAAATAGTAAGACTACTGCACGAATAAAGGAAATTAAATAACTAAAGAAAAAAAAAAATTAAGGTAGTTGTCCCGGTACAATCATATTAGAAAGTTAAATGCATATGGCTTCACTATTTAAGACTATTTTATTTTTCAGCATATGACAAAACTTTTCGATTCATCTGTACACCTTTTACCCGTCGTTCACACATACATGCATATAATTTCTCTCTACACATAAAAGAAATATTAACATGGACGAGGTGGGAGAGAAAGACGATATGGTATTATTACTGTAGCACCATGCTTTAGAAATTCTTCGGAATTTTGTTAAATTATGACTTTACATTGCTATAATTTAGTAACCAAATGGTAAATTGTTCTGTTCCTTTTTTTATTAAATTCTTATAGATGCCTACCATCATATATTAGTTTCTTAAAGAATTTTTAAGTTCATTTTTAAGGATACAGCTACAAATGTCACTTCAGCGAGATATCGATATAGAAATTACATATCAATTATTGAAACTTTAAAGGCGAATATATCGGTTTTGGGGTAGTGAAATTTCTTTAAAAATGTTAACTCGACATAAATGATACTTGGATTAACACACCTTCAAAGTTTCAAGAAATTTCTAAGTAAGTTTTTTTCAGGATTTTTCAGGATAATTACCTTAAATTTTAAATGCATGGAAAATAGTTTGGGTTACATTAAAATTATATTTCGATTTGCAGAAACTTTCAAAATAAAATGAAAACAAAACTGTAACCTTATAGAAGATTAAATAAATAAAAATAGAAAATTCCAAACAGTATGTATATCTTTTTTAGAATATCATAAACCATGAATAAAATTTTGGATATCGAAAAAACTGCAATCATTAGAACACATACATATTTTCTGAGCTTCTAAAATAAATAGAAAATACACAATAATTTCAAATATCAAATAGCGTGTTTATATTTAAAAAAAAAAAAAAAAAAAAAAAAGAAGAAGAAGAAAAAACGGTCGATTGTATCGTCGTAAGCCGGAACGAAATCTCAAGAATATGTATTCGAGGATCACCTGGTATGTTTTTGTAGAAGTCCGATAACAGTCTCCAGTTGCCTTAGGGTTACGAATAAATGAATTACAATGGGAGAAAAACCGCTGTAGGAAATCCGACGTAAGAGGTCAGGCTTTGAAATCGCTTCATCATTCCAGACGCTGGTGATTTTTATCAATTTAAAAGCGAGGAACGACGATTTGACACGAAGAACAATTATGGTGTGTAAACATGACCATTTTTATCTAACTTTAGTCATAATTCATTCTATTTTATCATACACGTGCTACTCTTTTTTTAATTATAGAGCAATTTATAGAAGTTTAGAAGCTATATTTAAAGAATTGTTTTTACGTCGACAGAGCTTGTAGTATGAATTCCAAATTCAAAACAATTTAAGGGTTCTTTAACAGAATAGAACAAACATTTCCCCTGTTTACAGTGCAGGATAAGTTACGTTACGGTTGATTTTTTTCGAGTGAATCAATGAGCCAGCGTCAAAGCATTTAGGGTCATGTTTTTCACCACTCTATACGCAAAATAAATTTTTATGCATGTTTTACTTTAAGTTTAAACACTTTAGTTTTATTTCATGATCGAGCTATTAAAATTTAGAGGAAATTTAGTGTTACTATTCTCTTATGCGTATGAATGCACACAATAGTTTTCTAAATTCTTTTTAGTAAAAGTTATACATTTCTTTTAACATTTCATAATTTAATTTTTTGCTAGCATTTCGCTATGAAAGGCTGTTATATTATAGTAAACCACAAACAATCAACTGACCACTGAAATAATTGAGTTTTAATAAAGTATGTATAATTATGAAAATTTTATCTTAACATAATGAATATTTTTTTAAGAATTAAAGTAACTGATCAGAAAACCGTAAATTGTGTTACACAAGAAAGTAACGAACTTATATTCTATTTAAAGAAATGTGCTTAAAAGTAGTTGATTAAAAATCTGTTATCATGTCACGTATCATGTGTAATCTGTCTAAATTTAACAAATGTAGGAAAAAAGTCAAACTTAGAATAAATTGAGTCAGATGCAGAGCCTTGACATATCTGAAAATTTGATTCACATGCATGTTATAATTATATACATGTAATATATATGTATCGCAGTCGCTGGTGAATCTGTGTGATATTTGAACGTTTTTGTCATTGGTTTGTCGCTAAAAACTTCAGCTAAATTCAGATGAATAGTCATTTCAATGAATTTTTCATCGTATTATGTGTATATTGTATTAGGAAAGATAAAATTAATTTATTTGATTATTTATGACTACTAAATTTTAAACTTTGTTAAGCTAAAAATGATAATTGTTTTAGAGTTTGTCACAAAGTAAGGAAAATCTATTTCTGGGAGTAATAGTTAATCGAAAAATGAATTGTAAGTAGATATTCATTCTTTATGAAACACTCGGTAAATCAGCTTACCAATCTGCATAGCTCACAAAAGGATACTTATTTTCGCTCAATGTGATACTTACAGAATTACAGGAAAATCGACCTAACTAACACATTTCTCTTTACTCAAACGAATGATTCTGTTCTGAAGGTTAAAAGTAATCGTTCTCTTTGCTAATATTTCAACCAAAATTTATTTGGAATTTTTAAAGCACTAACACTTTTTACTAAGTTTATTGTTAATAAACTTGAAAAACGTTATAAATGTACAAAAACTTAAGATGAAAAGATTTTAACAACCATCCTCCACAGGATCTTGAAAGCAACTGAACGCTGAACTAGATTTGCGGAACAACCGGAGAAGGGAGGATTCCAAGCGAAAGAAAGAAACACATGGTGCATTCTTTTATTAAGAGGGGACCCACTGCACTTGCATAGAATGTAATAGGAATTGCTTCTCTGTGTATGTAAAGTGCATGTAGGTATATCACTGGTAGTCGAATAAGCTTACACATTAAGTAAATAAATTTTAAGTACAACATTGGATTTTTTCATTTCGTTCTAAATAAAATTTTTAAACTTGTATTTTCCCCTATTACTGCTAGATCGTCAATTCTTCGGTTAGATTATAAGAAAATACTACAGTAAAGGTGTATAAAATATAAATTTTTAAATATGCAGACGGTGGAACAAAATAACGTTTCTTTATTCCATTATTTCTTTCTGGAACTTACTTATTATAATTTAATTAAATTCTAAAGTATGTACAATTTAACTTTTTATAACTGTTATAACTTTTTATAACTATTGAAAGAAATGAAATAAAGCTTCCTTTTTTTAACTTCAAACTGAATTTTTACACTTATATGTAGCTCCCTTTGGTATTTAATAAAACTTTTTGATTTGTCCTAATTTTACTTTACGTGTTATAGACCAATTACAATTATTTTATTTGAATGCAATGTTTGAGTTCTTTATAAGTATATTAAAATTTTAATAATCTGCATTTGCAACTATATTAAAACGTAGTTGTAATCTTAAACCTCATCATTCATAAGAGTTAATTTTATAAATACAAAACTTGCAAAAAATCTTGAAAAAATGTTTCATTAGTGTTATTAATTTCAATATAATTCATTACTAAATAATATTATATTTATTACTGGATTTTAAGCTCAAACTGATAGCTCACAAAATCTTATATTTAGTTAAGACTAACGATCCTATCGTTCACATTAGAAAATTTTTATCTAAAATTATCAAAAAAAAAAAAAAAAAATATTCTGACTATCAAAGAAAGAAAGATATAAAAGTCAATGATAGAAGGGTGGAACAGGCCACAGAAGGACAGGGAAAGGGTCAAAGAGCAAAGTCCTCTACTAAGGGGCAAAGTCAAGGCAGAGAAAAATTTGCATTTTCTGCTCACAGTAAATAATAACAATCGCGGTAGTCACACTACCATGTCGCCATCGAATCAACACACTGAACTCCAAAATTTCTTCACGATACTTGTGACTCCAAAATATGTTGGAGGAGTCTTAAAATATTGTTATCGATTCATTTCGAAATTGTATTTAATCTTAATTTTTTATTGTAATTTCTTGAACTCATGATTTCTACGAATTTACAAAATAAGATTTATTTCTTCCATAAATGGAAGCCAGAAAGGAAATAGGATGTTTACTTATTATCAAGCATGTTATCTACAAACAAATTGAAGGGATACTACAGAATACAAAAGAAAATTGTTTATAGAAACAAGAGCAGGCTGTTGACTACGCATACCTACCTACTTGCAATACCTTGTGAACTTATTGTATATCCAGGTATACGCGTTTATACATCACTTCAAAACGAAGAAAATTTTGATGATTTAATGTTTGTTCGATGTTTCATATACGAGCCGTTCAAAGCCAGTGATTAATTCCATTTTTTGAAATTTAAAAAATTTTAATACTAACGAGCTTGATTGATGCCTAACCTTTTATATTTAAAATAAACATTAATATTTTTGTTCTGTGGAGTTAATCGATTTTGCAAATAAGTGACTCATATTACGCAAAAAGCAATGGCTGACTAACACCTTAGTTTTTGAAAAAACGTTAAATAGTATAATAAGATTTTTAAATGAACAGAATATAGCACGATTAAGAAATATAATAATTCACCATTTAAAATTAATTGAAATCTTCAATTAAAAGATATATTGATAGAAAACTGAAAGAAATAAAGGAGAGAAGAGAATAACGGGAGGAGAAACCGAAAGAAGTTGAATAACGTAACAGCCGACAATCCCCAGAAATGAAGATCACACTTGTCTTTGAAACAAAAAACCACCGTCAAAACATCTGGAGTTTTAAATGGGGGAGAGTCTCCGCTGTAAAAATTGTTTATAAAGCTGGCTTGCGTGGGAGCGAAATTTTGTGTCTCGTATACATAGTTCCTCGCTTTAGTTATCTTAAATTTTCTTTAAGTGGGAAATTTCTTTTTCGTGTGATAAAAAAATCGACTTCTTTTACACTTTTTATTAAAGAAACTATATGGTAAATTATAATTATTTGCGATCTTTTTGTGCTTTTCATTATGTGCTCGAAGAGTTATACTATTTTTTTAGAGAAAATTCTACTCCATATTATTCCATGCATATTTCTCCGCAACCATCATATCTCTTTTTTTAACTAGTTGACATCATTTTCAAAAAATATTTGATCGATTAATATATGTAATTGTAATTTTCACTCTATGTTCAGAAAGTATCCTTTTATCGTTTGACGAAGGAGAAAAGTGATACGTTATGTATTCATTACAAAGAAATCGGATCATTTTTCAGTGTAGAATTGGCTGTTCGAATTTAAGACGGGATAATTGTTTGAACCAGGGAGTCGAAACCAGAATATATTATCGGTTTCTTTGCAATCATTTTTCTCGTACTGTAATTCTGAAGTACCGAAATTCTGTTTTAATGCCTGTAGGGGAATCGCTTGTGACCCAAAGCAGCTGACCGTTTTGCATTTTTCACATGAGTCTGCGATCATATCTTACGAATATCGAAGTTCTGACTGTAATCTTGACAGGTTTAATTTTCCGTTGCAGGTCTTTCGTTGCGTAGGGTAAGGCCTACATGAATTTTCGTACAAAATGTCTATTTTGTGAAATGCAGCGAGGACTATAATTTTCGATAAAAAAATAATCAAGGTGAAAAATGCACAAAAGGTCACAAAAGATAAGCTTGAAAGAAGTATTTATTTCATTTCATATTTTTAAAGCATTTAGTATTTACTTTAATGTTAGCGTGATTATAAAAGAGTTTATCAATTCAAGCAGAACTTATTTATTCATTATAAATACGATTGGTAATATATTATAAGTGTTGTAGGGAATAATAATCTTAATATTTTTAAAAATTTCATCAGGAAGAGAGAATTCTTAATTTTTTGGATGTTTTGGATTTAACAGCATTAACGTCGAAGAATGGTGACTCCTACAGTTTATCTGTATATGTCGTCGTTTGTTGGCACATCTGGTCGGCAGTGGTTGAAAGGTCGTTCTTTTCGGTATAAGTAAATAAAATGATTTACGTTTCGTCCGTGTGGATAAATCGCCATATTAGGACATGTAGATCTGCGCGGCGGATTATGCCGCGACACGCCATGGTCCGTTCTTTCCTTCTTTTATATTACATTAAACACAGTTTGTGTAGTTTCATGTCAATTGAATTCCGTAATAGGTATATGAATATGTAGGCATGTATGTACAGGATCTTAGATCTTATAATTAGACCTTAGACCATATATACTTATAAACGCCAAAGCAAAGATAAAACAACTACGTAACGTTACATGTGGACAAGATGTATAAGCTATGCCGCTATGCTAGTATTTTATACTACTCTTAGACCATATATACTACTAGATACTGCACGTACATAGTGCGCATATAAATAATCCATGAGCTCGGCTAAGCAAAGATAACTGCCCAAGTGTGACGTCACACTGAGCAAAAGATAATCTTTCAAAATGGCTGACACGATATCAGATGCTGAGACGCTACTGAACACTACCGAACCTCGTAAACCATGTGAAGCTACGCGCAGCTTGCATGAATCTAGCTCTGAAATAATTATTAATAATGGTGGGAACCCGTTGTTTTAAAGAGAGTAGCAAAAGGGTGATGATGTCAGCATATTTCATATTTATTTAATCAATTCAATGTTTTGTAAGACGGAAAATCAGGATCGGCGTAATGAGCGGTCAAAATAATGACACCTTGTAGGCGTTTACGCTAAATGCAAAACTGTGCGAGGTTTATTCCTGCGTTTCACCAGTCACGACGACTGTTCGTACAAGAATGGTCCTTCGACCGTCTTTTAGCCATGAGGACGCCTTCGTCAGTATCGCCCTTTCCGGTGTTTATGGTAACCCTAGAGGTACCCACTTGACCGTCGAAAGAGAAAGCACGTTGACGAAAAGCACATGCCCCATTCGAGTATACGTTAACTTCGACTTTTCTAACAGTTTTCTGAAAGTTGAACATTTTTACATTTTCATTAATGTCGAACAGTAAAATAGTTTAACACGTACGGAGCATCGATGTGTCGCTCTTTCGAAATTGTAAATATGTCATACTAGAATAACTTATACATTTTGCCCGTATACGACGTCACGTAGATGATTTTATCTTTGTCTAAAGGAAGTTATCTGAAGCCGTATCTATAAGTATTGTCGTATACCCGGAGGATGGCAAATTAAACACGAATTGTCGAGATATATAATTCAATACTCTTTATTACAAAACGATGTGTTCAGTTCAGAGGTCTAATTCTTTCTGACGAAATAAGGGGGTGCAAGGACAAGGAAAAGCTTAGTGGGGAAAAGAGGGTAAAGAGAAAGTTTGGGTCCTTGGCAGGGAGGTCGTTTTTATGATGGTATGAAGTGGTTGGAAAAAACTCTTGGGACTTGGCGTTGGCCAGATGCCTACATTTCTGAAGAAAATAAGAAACGAATTCTAGGAGTATCTGACACCTCCCATCCTTAGATTAATTTACGGTTCCGCAAAACGTAAATTAATTAAATTCTATGCTAACTTTTTCTAACAATATATGAGTAATACAGAATGTTTGAGGTAATACAAAGTCTTACTAATTTCTAGAATACTTGGGATCGCTTTTCATAGTTGAAATATATATATAACATTATAAACGATTTGTAGAATGTTAAAATTACTTTACATGGTTAAGTCTTATAGATCTATTATGAAGGCTTAAGTCAGCCAGATGGAAAATTAATACTTAATAATCTACTTATGAAATCGAAAGTGTAAGTAAGGTGCATACAAATATTTGTTAATGGCAAAATAATCGATTAATCTAAAGAGTAAATGTCATTAAATCTACAGAAATTGAAAATAATAGTAATTGTTAGTCCTATACCTTCTATCTACGCTTATAACTACTCTTATCGTTTAAACAAATGAGGGACTGGACTGAATTATAGGGTTACAATTTCTTTTTCCACGGGGTCAATCCATGTTTATGGAGGGTGCACGGGATGTCGATCTTCTTAATCCGTGTTGTCCAACAAGTCTGGTTGAAGGATCGAATGTTCCTTCTTCTGACCTGAATCTGTCCTCTTCTTCCAGGAATTTTGATAATTGGCTTCTCGTTATGGGCCCAGCGTTGACGTTTGTATTGATGATTTTAAAACAGCAAGCATCGTTTATTGATTTCGGATGCTTGGTGAGACACAGGCACTTAGCTGTTGAGCGTAGCATACCGTACCAACGTAAAAGATGTACGGCAAGTATTATTCCGATGATGAGTATTACTGTAGTCAATATGATATTGTACCATCGATTTTGCTGAACGACAACTGGTTTATTCAGCTCTTTTTGTAAGAGGTTATCCAACTGGATAAGCTTATGGTTGGAGAACTTGAATTCTTCGGTATTGACATCAGTGATTTTGATTGGCGTTAACTGTATCGGAACTATTCTAGAGTTTCCGTGATTCTTCGGGCAGCAATCTTCTTCAGGACTTTTATGTATTATGGAACTATGGCTATGATTTGCGGTGATGCCTTGTGATGGTTCTAGAATAATCGTCTCAGTGTAGCCTTTACATTGAGGCTCTAGTCGAATGATCCCAACTGATTTTAATTTGACGTCCTCGATATGCGTCAAGGAGCAGGTGAGCGTCAGATATAATGGATGTGTGGCGGTGAAGATCCATTCGTTGTTTCGAATGTGGTACCATCTCTCAAGGTTGCCTTTGACTGTATAGGTCTGGCATGATGAAGGTATTCCTCCCGTGTTAGATGTAAATAATGTTGTCTCGCACGTTGGTCGTCCGGTTGTCCGTGTTACGTGGTTGATAAGGCAGATGCGTTCGTTGATGTCGACCATAAGACATAATTCCAGATTTTGGAGCATTGCATAATACACCTTATTTATACTCAGTAACATGTAAGGGAAACTAGGTTGAATATAAAGGTAGGTGTTTAAAGTGTTATGAGGAACGGGTAATGGTAATATTTCATAAAGCTCATATTGCATTTCTATGACTAACGGAATTTTAATTGCGAACACTAATACGTTATTGATATAGGCCACACTTAGTTTATATAATTTGTCATATTTGTACATATTAGAGTATGTTAGCGGAACGGGCTATTTCAAGTTGTTCTGGAGAGCAATATTGCTCATTTCAAAAAAAAGGTTTTGAGGTGATACTATTTCTGGGTGTAATATATTTTGCCTTGCTAGTGAAATGGAAGAAATAACCAAATTACAGTATTCGTCTAGTTCTGAGAACATCTGTGTTAATGAGAATATTTGTTCTAAAATAAGATGTCGAGTAAAAATATCATTTAAGTAATTTGTCGTCGAGTTTGAGAAACTATTAAGTAATTTTATATTTTCGTTAAGTTTATCTTCGTCAGCTCGAAGACTTTGGGTGAATGAATTAAAATTTTGAATAGTGTTGCTTATGATCGCGATTTGCTGTTTCATTAGTAAATTAACGTTTCTATTTTCAAGAACAATCGAATCTATAGCTTCTTTGTAGAGTTTAGCGTCTTCATCATTAGGAATGTTGAATAGCCAGTGTAAAACATGAGATGCTCCGTCGAATAATCCTCTTTTTACTATTTTCCTTCCTACGTTTGGTTGATTGCTTATCATATGCTTTATGGTTTCAATTTTACTTTTGATTGCCATAATACGCGAGTGTATATTTTTGAGAGAACTTTGACAAAAATATGCGTTGTTGCTATGTACTGTTTGTTTAGGACTGTAGGTACACATAGTCAAAGATCTTGCATAAACTCTGGATAATAAATCGTACTTTTGATCTGCTATGGTGAGGTTAATGTGGGATAATAGAGTAAGTTGAGAATTCGATAATTTTACATTTCCCAGTTGATTGTAATATAATCCCGTATGACTTAAACGAAAGATTTTATAATAGGGTTTGTTAATTTCGTGAGCATGATTCAGGATAGTAGAGATGGATGCTACTAGTGTTAACAGGGTAAACAGGTGCTGGACTTTATTCGTCTTCATCTCCTGAAACAGAAGGTTTCAGTAAGTTAGTATGGTAAGTTATTAATTTTCTGTTTTTTAAAACTTGAACAGTGCTATTTGAATTAATTTTTGTTATTTTAAATGGACCTTTATAGTTCGGTGTAAGTTTTTTATTCAATCCCGTAGTAACTTGTTTGTTTAGGACATACACTAAATCACCAATTTTGTAATTATGAGAAACAATTTTGTTATCATAATAAGTTTTTGACTTAGTTTTAGCTTGTATTAAATTGTCTCTTGCTACCTTTTGAGTATAATTTAGTTTTTGTTTTAAGTTAACTATATAGTCGTCGTAAGAATAACTTAACGTCGGTTCCTGTGTTATATTACTGGGTAGGTATGCTTTATTTCCGAAAAGTGTTTCGTATGGAGTGAAGCCGGTTGATTTGTGTACGTGAGTATTGTAGGCTAGCATTGCAAAAATTATAAACTCATCCCAGTCTGTTTGTTTATCATTAATATAATGTTTCAGATAATTTTTTAGGGTTAAATGTGACCTTTCTAAGGCTCCGTTTGTTTGAGGGTGATAGGGAGAAGATAATAGGTGCTTGGTGTTGAATAATTTGGTAAGGTCTTTCATTAATTGTGACATAAAATCGGTTCCTTGATCAGTGAGTATAGTTCTAGGGATTCTGAATAATGTTATGAATTTAGAGAGTTCTGTGGCAACGGTTTGCGCTTCATGATTTTGTATAGGTACGGCATATGAAAACATAGTTAAGTCGTCCTGCATAGTTAAAATATAGCGATTATTATTTATGGTCTGAGGTAACGGCCCAACAACGTCAGTGGCGAGCCTTTCGAACGGTTTATTGGATGTAGTTGTAATTTCCATCGGGGCTTTCGAGGGTCGGAAGTTAGTTTTGTTGACCTGATAAGATGGACATTTCTTTATATAATTTTTTATGTCTCTTTTCATGGCATCCCATTTATAATATTCTTTAATTATCCTATACGTCCTAAGGAAACCAGAATGAACTGCTAATTTAGAATCGTGATTTTCCTGTAGTATTCTTATGATTTCGTCCCGTGACTTAGGGGTAATTCGTTCGGTATTTAATATAATAGGCGTGATATTCGTGTTCCTGAAGATATAGTATATAATTTCTCCGAACATATCCTTCTTTATATTTTTATTATTGATTGTGACATCGTGAATGTAAAGGTTTCCCGCATAGTCGGTTTCTTGTAAATGTTTGTATAAAGTTTGCAATGAATAAAATACTTCCTTATATTCTAATTTATAAAAATGAAATGTTTTACAGATACAAAGATATGTTACCTGAGAATCCTTGACAAGTCTAATGAATGAGTATAATCCATCGGGTTCCTTGATTTTTGACATGTCATAAGTGTTTCGTAACGTTCCCGAGAACAAATTATTATCGTCTAAATCTTTTGAATAGAACAATACGTTTGGAAAGTATTTGAATTTATCGCAGGGGATAGATTGGATTTTCGGAATATCAAGATTTTTATAATGAAACTCTATGAAGTTTTCGAAAGAATTGACATTTTAAACTATGTTTACTGCTGGATAACGTGACAATGCATCTGCGTTTGAATTAAGTTTCCCGGCCTTGTAAATTATTTTATAATTATACTCTTCTAGCTTTAGTCGCCAACGTACTAATCGACTTCCTGGATCCTTGCAATTGAACAACCAGGTCAACGGTTTATGGTCTGTTACAATGGTAAACTGTCTACCGTATAGGTAAGGTCTAAAATGTCTAACGCTCCACACAATAGCAAGCAGCTCCTTTTCCGTAGTACTATAATTCTGTTCGCTTTTACTTAATGTACTAGAAGCGTACGCGACGGGGAGATCTTTTCCGATTGTACCTTGACTTAATACAGAACCTATCGCGTAATTAGAAGCATCAGTAGTAAGAAGAAATTCTCTATTGAAATCAGGATATTGGAGGATCGGTTGCGTAATTAATATTCGCCGGAATTCGTCGAAAGACTTAGAGTGTTCAGAAGTCCATATAAAAGGAGTATCTTTTAGCAATAAAGTTGTTAGAGGTTTAGCTATCTTCGCGAAGTCTTTTATGAATTTCCTATAATAACCAATAAGACCTAAGAAAACCTTGATATCCTTCTGATTTTTTTGGAGTGGAAAATTTAGCAATAGCGTTAACTTTATCTGGGCTCGGTTGCACACCTTTATCTGATATAATATGGCCTAAATACATCACCTCTTGTCGCATGAACTCACACTTGTCGGGTTGTAATTTAAGATTATTTCCTCTGAGACAATCAAAGACTGCCTTCAATTTCATAGAATGCTCCTGAACTGATGATGCGCAAATGACAATGTCATCGATATAGACAAAACATTGAAGACCTTGTAATCCTGTTAAAATCGCGTTCATCAGTCTTTGAAAGGTTGCAGGCGCGTTTCTAAGCCCAAATGGCATTCTCGTAAATTCATAATGACCCGACGGTGTCGAAAAGGCTGTCTTCCGTTTGTCGGAATCTCGCATCGGAACTTGATGGAAACCGGATGCTAAGTTGAGGATTGTGAAGTATTTCGAATGGCCTACCTGATCTAAGATATCATTAATGTTGGGTAGTGGGAATGCGTCACCGACCGTTACTTCGTTCAGTCGCCTATAATCGATTACAATTCTCCATTTTCGTTCGCCCGATGAGTCTAATTTCTTGGGTACAACCCATAGAGGGGATGACCATGGGGATACAGAAGGTCGTATTATTCCCTGTTTCAGCATTTTGTCAATTTGTCGGTTTACTTCGACCTTATGGATTTCTGGATATTTATAAGATTTTGTGTAAATGGGAGTAGGATCGGTTACATTAATTTCATGTTCAATCGCATTCGTTACAGTTAAAACATCATTTGGTAAATGAAACATATCATTATATTGTGTGCAGATATCTAAGACTGATGTTTTTTCATCTAGATTCAAATGATCCAACCTTAGGTTTTCTTTCAACAGTTCATTACGACTTGATCGGGAAGTATTAGAATTATTTAATAACAGAGGGGTAGTCTTTTGCGGAAGTTGTTCTAAATTTACAGAAATTGACTCTATTTTCTGATCTATTATTCGTGTATTCAAAATGATTGCATAGGCTTTATTATTTTTTCTTACTTTGGTTATTGCTTTCGATAAATAGACGCCCTTTGGCAACTGAATTTCCGGAATAATACCTTCCTGAATTTCGGGGTTTTTTACCTCGATTTCAATAACAGTCTCTGTTCGAGCTTTGAGATTAATTAGATTCATACTTGGGCTCCCGAATTTTTGAGGACTTAGCTGGACTGGAATTGGCAATGATTTAAGAGTTAGTGTGTGAGATTGATAGTCGATAGTCGCAGATTCTTTCTGCAAAAAATCCCTTCCTAATAAGCCGTAAAATGGGACGTTTGTTGCTTGATTTAGGATGTAAAATTTAATATCGATAGTACAATCTCGAAATTGTATAGGAATCTTACAGCTACCTACCGTCTCTACGGAAATATTTGGGCTAAGACCGTGTAATATTAATTTATCCTTTGAATTAAAGGGGGTATTCGAATCTAATTTACAAGCTTTAATGAGAGAGACGTTTGCGCCCGTATCTACTAGAAATCGAAAGGTTTTATCAACGTTTTTCGAATACAGTGAAGACGCTTTCATATAATCTAAGTTATCGTTTTAGATTGAAACGTTTAGTTCTCGAACACCGTTAACTGTGCAATTCGGTCCTCCAGCGTAGTGTCCGTCGCTGGGGACTCCTGGGAGTTTAAATGCACCGCGGCGTTTTCCGCTCGAGGGGTGTTTTGACTCAGTAATTGATCCCTTCGATTATTATTATATTGTCGTTTTCTGCATTCGGCGATCAAGTGACGTGGTTTTTTACAATAATTACAAACCTTAGAGGGGTTGATACTTGAGTTTGAATTTACTTGGTTTTGTGGTTGTAAACGATTATGTACATAGTTTTGTTGAGTTTCATTAGAAATTTGATACTGACGTTGACTTCGGAAACGATTTTGATTTTGATTCGAAACTTGGATATTATTAACAGCTCTATTACGATCGGGAATAGACGATTTTAATCTACATTGGAGTGTATCGTGATTGGTCCGTCCACAAATATTACAGGATTTTTGCCTAGTGTACTTATGCATATTTAAAGCTCGTTCTTCTGAAATCGTGGCTGTATACGCGGAATTTAAATTATTGAAATCCTTCCACCTAAGCATCTGTGAGATTTGTGGGTGACTGTGATAAACGAATCGATTTAAAGTCGTTTCCTCTACTGATTTTTTCTTTTCCGATATTTCTAAAGGGTCAATCGCGTATTGCTGTATTGCACTGAGTGCTCTTGACGACAGTGTTAATAGTCTCTGATAAAAAGCGCTGATGCTCTCAGAAGATAGTTGCCTACTATTGTTTAATTCCTCCATTATTTGACAGTAATGTTTTCTATCCTGGTATAACCTTTTGAGTTGTTCTTTCAATTCTGCCCAGTTGTGAAAATTTTGAAGAGCTAATTGTTCTTTTGCATTTCCGGAAATTCGCGAAAGTATGAAATATAATAATGGGGTTTTCTATCTTTCAGAAGCTAGTTCGTCAGCGTTATTACAATTGGCTATAAATTGCCCGAGCTCGAATCTATTACCGGTGAATTCTTTAGGAATTAAGTTACATAAGAATTGTATCGGAAAATCGGATGAGGAGTTCGATGGATCTAAGGAACCATCTGGGGAAGTTGGTATAGACATTGTAATATGGTACTGAGTAACAAAGGCGATTATCAAGCAACAAAATTCGAATATGTACTTGCCGTCTGCCAGTGAAAGTCCCTGGATGTGCCAATGCTGGTTTCCTTCCCTGTAGTGGATGTTTGGATACGCAGACTCTCGGGGTTGACACTGTTATCTTCCGTCAGAATAAAAATCCACAAGTGAAGAACACTTTAAATAAAGTCTCACTATTCTTTCACCAATGACGGGTCCTACCGACTGCGCCAAAAATTATTGTGTCGTATACCCGGAGGATGGCAAATTAAACACGAATTGTCGAGATATATAATTCAATACTCTTTATTACAAAACGATGTGTTCAGTTCAGAGGTCTAATTCTTTCTGACGAAATAAGGGGGTGCAAGGACAAGGAAAAGCTTAGTGGGGAAAAGAGGGTAAAGAGAAAGTTTGGGTCCTTGGCAGGGAGGTCGTTTTTATGATGGTAGGAAGTGGTTGGAAAAAACTCTTGGGATTTGACGTTGGCCAGATGCCTACATTTCTGAAGAAAATAAGAAACAAATTCTAGGAGTATCTGACAGTATGTATGGCTAAGACCATACATACAATTTTATCTATGCAATTTCAAAAGAGCGATATACCAATGTTTCAAACATGTAAAACTATTTTAATCTTCAACTTGAATATTTTTAGAAAAAGTAAATAAATAAATGTATACATATATTCTTTTTAAAGTATACAAGATAATATTTTTTCTAAATATATATTTTAGTCATTAAACCCGATAGACTGAAAAATACAAGGTCTATTATTTAATTAGCAATGTATTTTAGTAAGTTACAACACTTCAAGACTCTCGAGCTGGACTGACAAAGGCTCAGATTGCAGGAGAGTACAAGAGAGAATCTACATCCTTTTGACTTTACAGAAATGTATGTAGAGTCTAGGTTTTGGTGGGGAATAGTATTGTCAAACTTTGATCTTCGACAAGAAACGGCTTAAGCTTAGTCAGTTGCTTTGAACGGTTCTCAAAAACAACCCTTATCGGAATGGGTTTCTTTCATGACTCAAACTCAAGATTAGACAGTTTCCCAACACTCATTATAATATATTTTGGAGATTATAATTTTGCAAAATTAATTTGAATTCAATATTGAGGTACTGATAATATTCTGTAAAAGGTGTCTGATTAATGATTTTCTTAAAACTTATTTTAGTTTAAACAAATAATCAAAATATGAATAGTACACAAATGTTTAGAGGAAAATTATTTATTTCTAGTTGGAGATTATAAAATAATATAGTTTTAGACAGCCTGGTAGATACATATTTTATTTTTATCATGAATTAAATTGTTGCCTATACCGATTATGTTTGAACAGTGAAGGATAAATTTCAGTGGTGATTCTAGAGACCAAAATAAGATGAAAATAAAGAATAATGATTTCGCGTTTAGGGCTTCGTTTGTTAGTTATAAACGTCTAAAAATCTGTTGGAAAGCATCAGAAATGAGCCCGCGCGAAGTCCTCGGGCAGTGGTCGATCGAACAGCAGTATCGCAGTGACGTAAGGGACAGAAGAGGTAACTCACCGTCGAACAGCTGATCGGAAATTTTATGACACTCAACAAGGCTACAGGACCCAAAATTCAATTAAAATTTATGAATATCATTGAATAACAATAGTCTTGTTTATTCGTTGCAATTCATAGGCCAACCCAAAACACTCTATTATGAGATAGAAAGCGTTAACATGTCCACTTTCATGTAAACCGTTTGTTCGCTTCGCACATCCACACATCACGATTCTCTCATCCACGAATATTGAAACACCATACCTATCATCGTTGAATATCACTAAACTGCTTAGTCTTTACAATCCAGAGAGCAAGTCAAAACATGCCCTACAGAAAGTGAACAACAGAAACAGAAAGAAACAGAAAGTGAATATTTGCAGTTGGTTATTTAAAAATACAAGTAACATGTCGTTATGAAATAGGATATGATATTTCACTTTCTAAAATGTATGCAGGTGTTGATTGATTTGAAATTCCGTTTATTTAAACATTAAGAAAATACCTCTACCTCTATCAATTTTTGATAACACTTGATCAGGAAAGCAAGGACTGCTGACGATAAGTGCGATAGGTGTAAACACTGAGCGCGATTTCAGTCATGTAGTTAGTTTAATTTTGTCTACAGATATCATTAAAACCAGGAATTTGAATGTCAAACATTGAAGAACTTTCTTTGCGCATCGACTCGATTTTCGGAAAGCTTAAGCCTTCAGTAAAGCCTTGGGGGCAGCTAAAGGTCCTTTGGGGGAAGATCCAGGTATTTAACAACACCAGGTGTTGTGGAGTGACCTCGACAAGTTTTTCAAGAAGCCGCAGTTAGTTTGTCAACGGACCTGCGCATCGAACGTATGTGTAAATATTCGTGATACGTGCCGTTTTCCTATAAATTTAGTCCTTTTATCGCGATATTCCCGTTATGTGTGCGATGTTTCTCCAAATTCTACGCCAAGACCTCTAGTAGTGCGTGCAGTTTTTTCGTGTGTGGATGTAGACCGGAAGATTAATCGGAGGCTGGACATATTAACCCTTTCTACACCGAAATTTCATAGGGTGTGTTTTGACTTGCCCTCTGGCTTGTAAAGAGTAGGCAGATTTAGTGTTATTTAATGATGGGGGGTATGGACTGCAACGAATAAACAAGGTTATTGTTATTCAATGATATTCGTAAATTTTAATTAAGTTTTTAATCCTGTAGCCTTGTCGAGTATCAAAAAATTTCCGATCAGCTGTTCGACGGTGAGTTACCTCTCTCCTCTCTTACATCACTGCAATACTGCTATTCGGGCAATCACTGCTCGAGGCCTCTGCGCGGTCTTATTTTTGGTGCTTTCCACTAGATTTTTAGACGTTTATAACTAATAAACGAAGCCTCAAATACAAAATCGTTATTTTTGATTTTCGTCTTATTTTGATTTTTAGAATCAGCCCTTAAATTTATTCCGAGCTGTTCAGAAACAGTCTGCATGTCTGCACCATTTGTAATAATTTATAATGTAAGTTAATACCGTGTCAACCATTTTGAATCAATTCATTATACACAGACCGCGTCTAGTAGTATATACATATGGTCTAAGTACTCCGTATAACAAAAAGTGTAGGTATAATCGAAAATGAAATCTCTGAAAATTACGGTCAGAGTTTCGGTACTCGTAAGATATGATCACAAATTTTTAAGAGAAATACAACATGGTTGCCACTTAGACTCATCAGATAACAAATCTAGGTAATATATGGTAAAAGGAGAATGCCAGAATCCAGAAAAGTATTACTACTACTTTGGCTCATCAGCCGTTCCTATATACATATATTACTACAAGCACGTAGAGTTTCTGTCTTTTGGAATTAGGATATCGGAAAAACGACTGGAAAATAACAGATGATTTATTCCAGTTTCTGAAAACACCATTTCTCTCATTACACAGACTGGCACCGCAACTATAATTCTTGAGTGAATTTTGGTTTTAATCGTAAAGTTGAGGGAAATGCCTCATACATTTCGGTTCTGATGAACGAAAATAACATTTGTCTTCTACAGACTGGTACCGTAACCGTAACCGTAATTACTATATCGATTTCGACTGCTTGCGTAGAATACGTGTACTTTTTTTATTTGATTACAGCTCAGTGGTTTGATTTATTTTTATCCTTTTTATTTCGTTGTGATAATTTCGAGTAAAAAAAAAATATATTTTCAAAAGTCATACTAAGTCTTCTCGCATATGTTTTTTTGGACGATAGCTCAGAAAGCTCTTATCCTGTACGTCATATCTAAATTGAAAAAATGAAACAGTACTGTATTAGACATATTAATATTATACTAAAGAAAAAGTTTATGATAATGAAATATTATATCAACCAGCGAAAAAAGGACATGGTGGGTTGTAGAGAAATATATACGGAATGTGTAATATAATCATCTTTAAAAAAAAATTATAACTACTTAAACATATAACAAAAACATACAGAAAGAACTTACCTACAAGTTCTTACACTTAAACCAACTTACCATACGATTTCTTTAAAAGAAAACTATTTTTTAGCAATAAAGAAAGGAATTCCCTTCTTAATTAAGTAATCAAATTTCTAAAAAAATTTTAAATTTATTCTTATAAATAGAACGATACAAATACAGAAATAATACATACAAATAAAAATGACAAGTGCACCATTACGTAAAGATGAATTCAGAATGTTTCTAATATTCTATGGTTACGGTTTTTGTCTTCAAATACTCGTTGAGAGCTTCCTGTCCAAGATCTTTTCCAAAACCAGACATTTTGAAGCCACCAAAAGGTGCAGCAACGTCTGTTTTATTATACGTATTGATAAAGACAGTTCCAGCTTCGATTCTCTCAGCAAATCTTAAAGCTCTACTGATGTTCTTGGTCAAAATACCCGATGCTAGTCCGTATTCTGTGTTATTAGCTCTAGCAATCATCTCATCTATGTTTTTGGAACTAAATTTTGAGATCACCATGATGGGACCAAAGGATTCTTCTTTTGCTATGTACATATCATCCTTGACATCAGTAAAAATTGCAGGTTGGAAGTACCATCCAGCACGATTCAGTCTCTTACCACCATAGACTAACTTGGCTCCTTCTTGAACTCCTCGTTCTACAAATTCCAAGAGCTTGTCTAAATGATTTTTGTGATTTTGTGGGCCATGCACTGTACTTCTGTCTAATGGATTGCCTATAGCAATTTTCTTAGTCTCTTCAATTACTCTTCTCACAAATTCATCGTGTATAGATTCCTCTATAAACAGTCGACCTGTATAAACGAATCAAATCAAATTTTCAGTAATACTCCTAACCAAGAATTAAATTAAAAAATAAAACTACGAATGAAAATATACCTGCAGCAATACAATTTTCTCCCTTATTAAAAAATACACTGCTCATTCCAATTCTGACAGCTTGCTGAAGATCGTAATCCTCGAAAATAACAAGAGGACTCTTGCCTCCTAATTCCAGCGATACTTTCTTTAAGTTACTGTCCGCACAAGATCGCATTATCGATTGTCCTATTTGTGTAGATCCAGTGAAACCTAATTTCCTAATTAAAGGATGTTCACAAATGGCATTCCCTGTTACAGAACCATTTCCTGGAATAATATTCACCACTCCTGGAGGAAAACCAGCTTTAACAGTAAGTTCGGCAAACTTTAAAGCAGTTAAAGGCGAAGCTTGAGCAGGCTTCATTACTACAGTATTGCCTGCTGCTAAACAAGCTGCCATTTTCCAGGAGAGCATCATCAAAGGATAGTTCCACGGAGTGACCAAGCCACAGACACCTACTGGTTCCTTACGGGTGAAAGTTAGATTGCGATTTGGTCTCGAGTGGTTTATTGGTATAGTTGAGCCTTGAATTTTATCACACCAACCACCAAAGTATCTCCAGGTTTCTATAGACATCCCTACATGGGTTTTTAAAGCCAATGTGTACACTGCACCAGAGTCTAAACTCTCTATCGTGGCTAGTTCTTCCTTGTGCTGCTCCATTAAATCTGCTAGCCTAAGTATCAATTAATTATTATAACTTTATTCTATTATCAAGTTCTTATCTTTCCAAATGTTTTACTTATAACAAACTTACTTAAATAAAAGAGTACCACGTTCCCTAGCACTGATTTTGCTCCATTCACCTTTCTCAAAGGCTTCTTTGGCAGCTTTTACTGCTTTATCCACATCTTCAACAGATCCACTTTCCACAGAGCAAATAACACTCTCATCATGGGGATTAATTGAATCAATAGGTTTCGCTTGACCATTCACAAACTCTCCATTGATAAATAATTGTCTCGGAAACTTTATACTCATATTGTTCAGTTGCATTTCAACTGCGTCGTATTTGATGTTTTTGGAAGCAGAGATTCCTCTAGCAGCAAGAACTACTGTAGTAGCGAACTGAACGAAAACAGAAGCCATGAACACGTCTATGTTTTGCAAAGTTACTCCCAGATTATCTTTAACTTCTTCCACTAATCGTACGACATCCATACTTCCTGCTCCTAAAAAGAAACATCATATTTTAGATGATGGAAGTTGTGTCAAGTATTCTGTTACGTACCACAGGCAAAGAAATCGGTATCATTCTCCACATTTACGTTAAGAATACCCTCCCAAATACATTTTAAAGCTTCTTTAGTTTTTAGTTCTTCTTCTGTAAATTCTATTACGATATCTTGATTTTCCTCGCCATACTTGCTAGCAGGAATGATTTTAGTTCCAATCTTTATTCTGCCTACATTCACAAATTTACCATCATTTGCTTTAACTAACAAACCAGATTCATGGATGATTCCCACTTGGTTTTCTACGTTCACTTCTGCCTTTTGAGTTGGCAATGTATTCTCATTCCATAAAGTAGACCCGAAAAGACGAACTTCTTCATTGTTGATCATAGTCCAAGCACCGGGAGTGCTATCCAAAGCACGAATGAAGTTATGAATCTGTTTGGCAGACTTAGACCAATCTATCTTCAGAAGTTCCTTCTTATTTAACATTGGGTCATAAGTAGCCCCTTCGTTTGATTGAGGGATCATTGGCGCATTTCCCTGTGCCACGAGATTCACTGCTTCCGCCATCGCCTTGATTCCCTCAGGGTATAAAAAATTATTGTACAGAGTATCCAAAGTATCATTGGGTTTCACCCTGCATGATCTTTGGAGCAAGATTGGTCCAGTATCAAGGCCATCGTCAGCCCAGAAAATTGAAAATCCGGCGGTCTCATCCCCTTCAATTAGAGTCCTGAAATTGAAGATATTGTTTAATTAATTATTAAGTTTCCTTTTCATAACGCATGTTCACTGAGATAGCATTATGTATTTCGATAGCAACACTCCAAAACCGAGTCGAACCGGTTCTCGGTGACCCATTGATTCACCCCTCTCTCTTCATATATGCCAATACTCCGTTTACACCGATAATTATACAGAGAACGTTCTCTTAGAATATTACATTACATTATATCAAATTCATAGAACTCGGTGACCCATTGATTCACCCCTCTCTCTTCATATATGCCAATACTCCGTTTACACCGATAATTATACAGAGAACGTTCTCTTAGAATATTACATTACATTATATCAAATTCATAGAACATATTATAGTATCAATTTCAATGCAACTGACCAGCTTATAGCACTGGCTCCTCTGTGCTTGGGTAACAAGGACGGATGATAGCATATGCTCTTGTGGAGAGGATGATTAATCACCTCCATCGGGATGAACTGACTGCAAAATGGAAGGACGTTCAGATCGACTTCGATACTTTTGTATAATTCTAAAATATCTGGTAATGTCACTCCTTTGTTCCTCCAAGATTTAATCTTGAACACTGGTGTGTTGTCAGCTTTTGCGGTAATTGCTACATATATAAATTCTTCAGTAAATTTAAGACTTCTTAATGGATCATTGTTTGTTGTAGACTTTTATAGCTACCTAAAGGATCTTCCCGATTTCCTTTATCAGGAATCGTGAAAACCCCTGTAATCAGATGACCATTCTGCTTTAGAAGTGTGTAAACTTCTGCTGCAAAAGGACTTTGACCGATTATGGCTATCTTGAGTTGCGTCATCGTCGCCTAAATTTAGGAAAGATCTTATTAAATAATGAAGGATTTAATAATGTATAAACGTTATTTAAATGACCCATTAGCAAAGATCATGCAACTAAAAAGTTATTCTCTTATTAGTTAGTAGTGTTTAAATACATACCTATTTTTAATTCTAGTGCGACTTGTGGATAACTTTCACTGAGTTTTTAAGCGAACTGCAAAGAAAAGATATTGTGAGGAAAGAGAGAGAAGCTTGTGTGAGAAGAAAATGTTCGCAAGAGCCTTCATTATTAATTTTATTAAGTGTGATTAGTGTGAGGCACCTCTACCCGTATGCTATCTTCAATTGTAATCAAATTGCTACTAATAAATTTAAATGCTTTCGCTTGAAAGTCAAGTGAATCGTAAACATTATCAAGCAAACTATTATTTACATTTAGGGAAATAAGAGAAGAAAATCTTACGGAATTCACGACGTAAGCGCGCCAGGAGAGAAACTTTTTGAGAAATAACATCGAGATTGTATTGTCAGCCGTTCACTTTTCCTTTACGACCACGAGAAGTGCGTTCACTCACGATGAACCACCATATACGAACGACTATCGACTGAGCTGGATTTACAGAACAGGACATTTATATAAGCTGATTGTAACGCACGTCGGGGGTCAAACACTTCAACGAGATTTCGCGTTAATTCTCTGTATGACGTACACAATTTTCTTATCTTCACATTTATTTGTTTTCATTAAGAAGTGATTCCCCTATAATTTCAGAATAATATGTATTGCTAAAAAGAAGAGCTATTATAGAATACTGTTAATTTAAAGGTCTGATTATTTGCATTTTGATTTTCAATTTTAAATTTGAGCACACACGACATAGTAATATATCTATAACAATTAGCCTTTTTAATATAGTCAAAATAATAAATTAGTTTACATTACATGTAATAGTAAATAAGGTTTTGTGACTTCAATCACATACAATCAGTTGTCATTATTTTCTCCTTCTTACTTGTACTTTTATCTGTACTCTTTAAAACTCGTAAAACCATCAACGGGTCCTTTTAGATCCAGGATTTAAAGTTTTATCACCCAATTCTTTTCTAATAAATATCTTTGATTTTAAATTTAATTTAAAGAATGTATATCTCCATTAATTATTCAGGAATGAAAAAGTAAATAAGTATTTTTACGTAAATATTAGTTTAGGAAGGTCTGGGTCTTAAAAGACCCATCGATGGCCGTCCGCGTTAAGGCCAGTTTAAGACAAAAAGATCCATTCGTAGACAACCATGTCGTGCCCCTTCCGTAGCTGCTGATGTCGGACAGGGCACGGACTATGTATAAATTGTTACATATAAAATCATAGTAATCAGTTTGGGTCCGAAGCACAGCTCCATCTACGAAACACTTACTGATAATGTTTTATCATTTGTAACTGTGTATTTATGATTGTTCGCTAGTATATACAATTGTATAATATGGGCTTGGCTCGTTGCTGGTATAAATTAACCCTAATCTTTGTACCGATGGCTCTGCGCGTGTTAATTCTAACATTTTTAAAGTGGTAATATCATAATTATGAAGCTAGAATACATAGCTACCACTTATACTAATAACAATTGATAATATATTTTAATTTTCATTATCTCACTATACTTTTTAGCAATCGCAAAAAGTGATTTGGACATTCTTTCAAATCGCACCCGCGTCTAATAGACACGAAATTCGAAGGGGGAGGGGGGTACTGAAAATATAAAATTTGTGCTTTGAATATTTATTAATTTCCAAGGTATGAATGAAAAACTGGGTCTATTTTAGTTAGTGAAACAACGAGCAGAAGGGTGTATTATATCTCGATTAGAAACTTTTGCCTCAAAGATTAGAATGGTCACGGTTCGGATTGTCAGAAATTCATTGTTTTCGAGATATTAACAAAAATATATCTAGAGACGCGGTAGCGTCTCGACGCCAAGTACATGAAGAAGAACACCCTGTATATACAGGGTGTTCAAAAAAGACCATTCAATATTTATATGGTATATAGGATACATTGTACTGAGTAAAAAAGCTTTAGTAAACATAGGTCGGAAGGTCAACCGTTTCTGAGCTATAAACATTTTTGTTTGTTATTATCATAATTGACTTACTACTGAATTTTCGATGTTTACAGAAGATTTTCCACGTGTCCACCTTCCATTTCTACTCACGCTTGGCGTCTTCGTTTTACAGAGTCGTGAATTCTCTCAAAAATTCCACATTTCTGTCGAATTGTTTGACAAGCATGGTGGATTCGATTACATAATTCTTCTAAATCATTTATCGGCGAGGAATACACTAGGCTTTCTAATATCCCCATAAAAAGAAGTTCAAAGGGTTCAAAAAGGGGGATCGAGGAGGCCGTGCAATTGGTCCACCACGTCCAATCCACCTTTGACCGAACACCATGTTTAAGTGGTCTCTCACATTACGCACAAAATGAGGTGGTGCCCTATCATGCATGTACCACATCAATAATCTTTCTGCCAAAGGCATATCATCCAAGTACTGAGGTAATGTATTCACCAAGAAGTTGAAATAAGCAGCACCTGAAAGCCGATTTAGGAGTATTACAGGGCCAATAAGGCGATCTCCCACAATGCTCTTCCAAACATTTAACGAGAAACGGTGCTGGTGATTTGTTTGAATAAATGCATGAGGATTCTCTTCCGTCCATACGCGATTATTATGGAAATTTGTAATTCCATTTTAAACACGAAAGTAAACATCGCATGCGGTAGAAGCAAGTAAGTCAATCATGATACTAGCAAACAAAAATGTTTATATCTCAGAAACGGTTGACCTTTCGACCTATATTTACTAAAGCTTTTTTACTCAGTACAGTGTACCCTATATACCATATAAATATTGAATGGTTCTTTTTTAACACCCTGTATATGTTGATTGTCGCTGCCGTTGTATCTTTACTCGAGAATCGTCAATTCCAACCTTACCTGAAACTTATTTCATTAATATCTCATCACACGGGCAATATTTTCTAAATTTAAAAGCATTTTTCTTATGTAAACTGCATCTGAGCTTTCCAATAAAACCAAATTCAATAAAATCGGTCAACCTATAACAGAGATATCGTAATATCATGTTATAGATCAGTCGAAAATTATATAATTTTTCTTCTGATTCTTCTTATGATTCTTATTCTTCAGGCAAATTTTCGTCAACATAACACATATACGCGTTACACGTGAAATTCAGTCAAAAGGAACTAACACCTGCTCCGTTCGTTGACTCTCGGGATCATTCGGCAGTGCTCGGCGGCCGTCATTGGAAACAGAACCTGCCAAGTGTCGAATAACATTTCGGACGCACCGGCAGGGAGGTTATCCTGTGCTGCCAGACTGAGGACGCAAATCTTGAGAATTACCCCCTCCACTACGCATACTAACGCACGGGGCGCGTATCCGTGAGCTCGGCGCTTCGGACAGTTTCGGGCAGCTTCGGGAGGTCGAGAGAGAAGGTGGATCGTGATACGCACTCTCTCATTCTTTGAAATGTTTACATCCCAATCGCTAGCAAGCGGCAAGCGGCACGCACCTTGCGCGAGCTTTCCGATTGCCTGGATATTTTCAGTGTCCAACTTAGAAAAGTATTCTAATGAAAAAAAATTTCAAAAATTTTTTCTGCAGAAAAACTCATTTTAAGACCCCCTGATTACGTTTTAACTAATAAAAAGAAAGCTTGTTTTTAAAAACCGCATATGTTTATTAACCGAATTGCATTCAAACGACTGAATGAATTTCAATGAAACTTTATATCTAAATTTTATATTCACATCTCAAGACCTTATTAGATTTAGAGCAAAATCGATGCATGGATTGTTGTTGGAATGGGTAAAGGGATTGTTTTCTTAAAGCAGTAAAAGGGGCGGAGATCCTGGCAGGGACCGAAAGCGACAACCGTAGTCAGTCCGAGAGAATTAGACAACCAGTGCGGATCGCAAAGCTTCCAGCATTCTCCTTCTCATACAATATTCTTTTTAAACATAACGATTACTAATTATACTGATCCACGAATACACTGCGTGTATAGATTAAGAAGGAATAATCACATAATAAACAGTGTGTTATACGTGTGTGTTTTATTTTCTTAACCTTTAAGAAAGAAATTTCTAACAATTATGATACTTACCTCTTATAATTATATTTATATTACACATATATTTTTTACTATTAGGTGAGAAGATAAAGATTTTCATTTGTAAAGTTAACGTAACGCGATTTAGTCTGGAAAACACTGCTCTTATCGTATTAACCCTTTCTAGTTCAGAATTAATTGCACTTCAAAATTCAAGATTATCACAAAATAAATACTCTGATACTGAAAATTCGTCAAATGTAATAGACTAAGAGTCCACTCTTGACCAGTAACGTGCACGTTGTCACAACCTTCAATATAAAATATTTATATTGGTAATTATTTAAAATAAGAGCCTCCTCACCGATTTCTTTGAATCTTTTTTATATCATGTATCTTGATACGTGGATTAATTTTTCTAAATGAAATAATTGTCGCTCTCTTCTCGTTTTCGAGATAAAAATTTTTATATGCTTGAAAATTATGGTGGCAGGCCGAGGGTAGGTAGCAAAAAGGGAGTTTGAGTTGGGTTAGAGCTAGGGCCAGTGAAAGATATGTTTCGAGTTGGTTAGAGCTAGGGCCAGGAAAAAAGATATTTCGGGTTGGTTAGAGCTAGGGCCAGGAAAAGAGATATTTCGAGCTGGTTAGAGCTAGGGCCAGGAAAAGAGATATTTCGAGCTGGTTAGAGCTAGGACCGGGAAAAGAGATATTTGGAGTTGGTTAGAGCTAGGATCGGGAAAAGAGATACTTTGAGTTGTGTTACGTCCCCGTAACTTTTGACAGTAGTTACTAGAGCCTATATACATATATACTATATATGTATATATATATATATACAATTTTATTTCCGGTTTGGTTCCAAAAGGTCTTAACGGAAACATTCTCGCGTGACCGAATTCGAATTCTTTCGTGGCCCTAGCTCTAACCCAACTCAAAGTATTTCTTTGCCCGGTCCTAGCTGTAACCAACCTAGCTCTAAACAAGCAGTGTGTTCCAGACTAAATCGCGTTACGTTAACTTTACAAATGAAAATCTTTATCTTCCCACCTAATAGTAAAAAATATATGTGTAATATAAATATAATTATAAGAGGTAAGTATCATAATCCATGCATCGATTTTGCTCTAAATCTAATAAGATCTTGAGATGTGAATATAAAATTTAGATATAAAGTTTCATTGAAATTCATTCAGTCGTTTGAATGCAATTGGGTTAAGAAACATATGCGGTTTTTAAAAAAAAGCTCTTTTTTTATTAGTTAAAACGTAATCAGGGGGTCTTAAAATGAGTTTTTCTACAGAAAAAAATTTTCGAAATTTTTTTTCATTAGAATACTTTTCTAAGTTGGAAACTGAAAATATCCAGGCAATCGGAAAGCTCGCGCAGGGTGCGTGCCGCTTGCCGCTTGCTAGCGATTGGGATTTAAAGATTTCAAAGAATGAGAGAGTGCGCATCACGATCCACCTTCTCTCTCGACCTCTCGAAGCTGCCCGAAGTTGTCCGAAGCTGTTCGAAGCTGCCCGAAGTGCCGAGCTCACGGATACGCGGCCCGTGCGTTAGTTGCGTAGTGGAGGGGGTAATTCTCAAGATTTGCGTCCTCAGTCTGGCAGCACAGAGGTTATCTGTAGTAGAACGTTATAGAACAGAGAAACATCTTTATTCGCACAAGTTTTTGAAAATTTGTGCCATGCTTGTGCAAAATATGTTCTAACAAATTGCAGCCAGAATTCTCATTTAAAACATTATCATTTCATTGTTTTAACTGCTTTCAGTTTCTAATTAACTAGTTGAGAAATTTCTCTTCTGTAATGCAAAAGAAATTTCAAATATTTATATAATAAATATTCGAAGAAACATTACGATAGAAATGTATAGTTATTACAACAAATATAATTATACAAGTACTACTATCAGTATAAATTGTGTGGTACACTTTGCACTGCCCAAGATGTTAAAAAAATCATTTGAATTTCAAGACATAATAAAACATAATTTCACAGGATGGATAAATCTGACAGATGCTTGCAATAATTGTGATAGTTCAAATACAAACATAATGAAGAAAGTCAATATAACTGCTTCCAAACAAATTCTTATTGCAAAATTACTTTTGCTCGATCGCAATAATAGTGGAACAACAAAAGTAGAAAATTTCTACATCAAAGCAATACCTGCTACTAAAATACAAATAGGAAATCACTGTTATAAACTTAAGGCAGCGATTTTCTACCATGGTAAAAATATTGCCGATGGTCATTACACGAGTACGGTAAAGGGTAAGAGCACAACGTGGGTATCCGTTGATGCTCTACGTGTAGAAAAGCATGCTTGGCCATGAAATGCTAAAAATGCATACATATTTTACTTCGAAAGGTGTTAATTGTGGTTGTTATTACTAAATTGCGAATGTTTATGCACGACAAATATGCAAAAAGCATTTTGTATATTTTACTGTATAAAGTATAATATTAAAAATTATCTGAGATCATTCCCTATGCAAGTTATCTTTGTAAAAAGATGTGAGATCCTAACAAAAAACTTCAAAATAGTAAAAACATTACGTCAAGTACATGAAGTAGCCGATACTGTGTCATAAAAAGATGTGAAATCGAAATGAGCTGCAAGTACAGAAAGGTGCTTTCTAGCAATGTGCAAAGGCTACACTATGTAACGTAATGTAAGATCCGGTGCTTTTCAACTACGCTTAAGATGACACAACTATGCACAGCTAAAATGCTGTGTTCAACTTGGCGTACTTGGCGTAATGTTTTTACTATTTTGAAGTTTTTTGTTAGGATTAATACTACCACATCGCATTCTACGTATACATACAAAGATTTGACTGCTTACGCAACGTAGCCGACGTGATAGTCACTTTGATCGCCACTTGACGATTTACTCTGAGAATAATGTAAAATTCGAAATATATATTGATCATGTTGATGTGTTCCATGCTTGGACATTCTGCGACCTAACGTCCTATAAAAAAGCATTCAGTGGGTTTAAGTTGACCTTGTGGACAAAGGTACAATAGGGCATGAATTTATTTGTTGGATATGAAAATATCGTTCAAATTGATAAAATGAATTTTGACCATCGCATAGTAGGCAAAAAGGTCGATTTAACTTAACAAAAGTCATTTTTACGAGTGTCATACAATTTTTACATTTTTATTTCAAGTTATTAAAAAAGGTTTAGAGCAACTGAAAATACATGAAACAATTCATTTAATAATGTCTATTAGGCGTGGTACATTGTCAAAGTTATGCATTTTACGTGTGTGGTCTAAGAAATAACATAGCTTCAAATGCAGCATCGTGAACAAAATTGTATTTCATAGACAGATCTTAAGATTTTTCTACAGTTTATTTTGGTTATTACTGTGTAAGATGTATATTTTAAAATAAACAAAAACTTCATTATTTTATTGAAAATACGGTTTCTAATACTTCAAAGTTACAGAAAAAATGTGCAAATCATGAGAAAGTATTTCAACTTCCTTTAGACCTACAAAGTTTTCTCCACTAGTCTCCGCCACCGTTTTAACCACTGTATTCTGCGATTGTTCCTTCGTGAAACCTGATAAAAAGGTTTTGCTGATAGGTGCCCATGTACGAATTATTATGGTTTTTATGAAGCGATGCACGATGACGCAATATCCCGCACATGGATTGGAACTTATATGACTTCATAATCCCACAAATAAGTTCTATATATTTTATTTAAATAAAACTGAATAAACCTGTTAAATATGTATATTATACCAAGACCTGTATTACATAAGTTTGATATTCTTCACTTTTGAATACTTTGGATGTCTCTTGCAATAGTCAGGGCTGACGTGAGCTTTTGTGGGGCCGGGTTCAAAAATTTTGCGAGGCCTCAATACAGTAATATTTTTTCGCATCCATAATTCGCTTTCAATGAAAAAATATTCAATGAAAGTACAAAATCTGTAATCATGTATGACTTTTACAAAAAACTTCTGATGTAGTTTAATTTCTATAAAAAGTACATTTCTCTGAAAGCGCCTGGATTTTTTTATCTAAAGTAGTTTCCAGGATATGAGAACTTTATGGAGTTACACTGAACTTTGATGATTTTTGTCGCTCCTTTAAACTGAATCATCGCTACTAAAAAAATGTCTTGCATCTGTTAATGGTATCATCATTCTGTAAAAAGTTAATCAAAATCGGTGTTTTTTAATTGGATAATTTTCGTAGACTGCGGGGCCTCTCAAAACACGGGGCCGGGTTCCGGCGAACGCGCTGAACCTGTCTTGCGCCGGCCCTGGTAACAATATCTAAATTTTAAGGACAGGTTATTCTTATATACGTATTATAATTTGAAATTATCATAATCTGCAATGAAATACTAAAGGTCTTCGTATGTGTTAAATTAGATAAGGTACTTGTGAAGATTCGATCTTACAACATTTTTTTCAACTTATGTATGTATAGTTATTGGATCTTCCATGATTTTTTCTAATAAGAAATATTTAAAGAGTGTTATAGTATTAATACCTTTCAAAGAAGTACAGATAAGACCACTCTGATTTATAGAATTCTTATTTTACTCGTATACTTTAATCACTAAACTGTAATTTACAAGTGGAAAGAAAGGCAAATTTTTATAAAAACTCAATTATTATCCATATTTCATGCAAATTTAAATATTAGCACATAGAGGTACAACACAATCCTTCATTTTGAATTTTGTCCAGTTAGGTCGGTCGTTTTGCCCATTGTGCGTTTGACCGATTTTTCGCGGAACACTCTATAGATCCTATAACAATATCGCTATTGTGTCATCAGTTTGGTTGTTAACGACGACTGTTACGATGAAGACAATTGTATTAGTAAAGTCTGTATAGGTAAAATTCTATGTATAGTACCGACATTTTTTATATTAATATCTCGAAAGTTATTTAATTCCTGAATTGTAATTCCTTTTTATCAAATGTGTGCCGATTTTTTTTAAAAATCATTTTAAAAATCAAAACTAAACATTTCAATTATAAGTAACACAAACAGGTTTCATTGAAGAGTTCCTCCTTATGGGTGGGTCATAGGTCTTTGATAAGCTGTTTACTCAGCTGCTCCATACTGGTTTAAGTTGGTTTCAGGTCACAAATATAAAGTTGACTTATCCAGGATGAATAAGAAAATTATGTAAGCATGAATATTACATACAAACAGTGCAGTTTTAGAAAAAGATAAAAAATACGCAATTTTAAAAATAATATACATTATTTATTATTGCATCAATAGTTTTATACATATGAGAACGTTATAGATAAATCATAAATATATCATATACATATGCTTTAGTATTATAGAAAAGTAAAGCTAATTATAAACAATTATGTAAATGTGATCTATGCAATAATTCAGTATCTAGGTACTTTGAATTCTGATGCACCATCTAAAACAGTAGTAGGTTTTCTCTTGTTCATAATGTTTTGAATTTTTTGCCATTCTCTATCCAACTCGGCTTTTTCATTTTTCTCCTTGTTATATTTTCTTGTTCTTCTCCCATCAGCCATTTTCACACCATATTGAAAAGCTGCTTTTGGCAGAGCTTCTTTATTGTTCATATATTCACTGTATTCTTCTGGTGTATCGAAGTCCCACCTGCCAATGGGACCTTTCTTATTACCAAGATCCATTTTAGTATAATCTACTTCATCATCTGAATCGTCTATTGCATCTTGCATTTCATCTAAGCCAGGATAACATTCTGCATAGCCTTCAGGTTCTGCAGCTAGTTTATTAAGAAGTGCCCCTTTCTTTGGAGCACTGCTATCTGAATTAGCTGGTACAATGTTTGGCAATTGTGGAGTATTTGCTTTATCATATGTGTCCAAATTGTTCTCTGGTTTGTCAAAGTAAGAACCCTTCTTTTTTTCTCTATGTTGATTAGAATCCTTTTTACCTATAGTTGGGACGTAATCACCAATATCACCATAAATACTCTCATCTTGGGGTCTTGGTGCGATATCCATATCGTTCATATCGTCAGGCCTCGACCTACCATCTTTATTCTTCTTTCCTTTCTTTCCATGACGATTTCCTTGCCGTAAGTAGGACAAGATCTGAGCTAATTTATTTATTACAATGTCGTTTGTTGTTAGTGTAGGTGTATTATCTATTGTGGGTACATCAGCTTTACTTCTAATTAAAGTAGTCGGTATATCTACGTCTGTATTTTCATCATCTAATTCTATTACATAAGCCATTCTGCCAGGTGTAAATAATTCATTCCTTTCAATGGTTTTTGACTTCATTGTCATGATAGTTTTGTAAATGTTACGTCCTATTTTAGTTTTAAACTGCATCTCATCATCTTTCTTGTCTCCTCCTTCTTTTTTATCTTTAATTTTGTCCTTTGGTTTTACTAGCTTTTCCATCTCTTGTTCTTGTTCATGTTCTTTTGCTTCAATTTCACTCCGTACCTAAATAGATTTCAACAAACAGAACAATTTCAATAAATTCATAGATAAGTTGCTTTTATAAGTCAAACTATCTGCTTTTTTTTCTAAATTCTCACCTTTTGCAAAAGAGCATAATCTAATCCTTTTACTAAGTGAGTATGCTCCATGTCACCACCTAAGAATTTTGACTGTTGAATCATTTGCCTCCTGCGTTCAGCTGCATCCATTCCTGATTTCAAATCTGGTGCAACAGCTCTATATGCACTGGCACTATTCATTGGATCTTCTGCTTGATAGTCTTGATTTGTGCCATCTCTACGTTCTCTAGCCCTATCTCTATATTTCTCAGCCAATTCTGCCATTTTATCTTCTTCTTGTTTTTTTAACTTAGCGTAGAAGCTTTTCTTTTTTCGTCGTAATTCTGCCCGACTGCCACCGCTAACATTGGGTGTTTGTGCAGTTTTTGCACTAGCATCTCGAGCAGTACCAGGTACAGATGTTGGCGTGGCAGATGGAACTGATGCCCTTGGTGTCATTAACAGTTTTCGAAAGTCATCATTTGTTAACCGAACGGACATTCCCATCTCCTCCTCCGTAGTATCTGGCATTTTTGTTTTATATCTTGTTCTTCTTGAAAGTTAGGTTTCTTAAATTTAAAAAGGTTAATGTCTTAAAACTAACAAAACCAATACCTACATGAATACTACTAAACCAAATTTAAATTATACTATACATATGACTAGTAGCATGAAATACACAATAACTGTTTCAAGAAACTTAATAAAACTCACCCGTTTAGTTTAATACATTACTTAATTATTATATTAGAAGTGTCAGTTTTATGAATATCAGAAGTCTTATGTATTATGTATGCATAATAATGGCAGCCTTTGACTATAAAAATATGGACTGCTAACGCCACTTCAGGTTACTTATCAAGATCGTCAGCGCCGCCAAAAACCAAGTTTCAATAGCAAGAACTAATCGTTAGACGCTATGTCTGTATAGACTACGAAAATGTGTGCTTATTGTTGATAAGCACTTTTAAATAAAAACACTGGGAAGATATTGCTTCATAATTGGATGTATTAATACAAAATATAAAAATAAAAGAAGCAAAATGAAGAAAACGTCTCTTTTTACCGGTAAGTGTATTAGTTCTGTTTTCCAACCTCAATTTCTATGTTATATACAAAATATAAAATGTACGCATGTAAATGATGACATTAACTTTTTTTTTATGTTAATGTGATTTATATATTAATACGTATTTTTTAATTATTGTATATTATTACAAAGGTTATGAGCACATGATTTTTAATGTTTCTAGTTCTCCTCAAACTTCTACATTGAAGGCACAATGGATTTCAAATTTAGTGGCTTTTAATTTTCAAGTGCAAACATCCATTCCAAGTCACAGTGTAAGATGTGTAAAACATTTTATAGATGATTGTACAGAAAAGATAGGTATGTAGCATCCATGCTTACAACCTGCCCCAGTTGCAAGCTGAATGTAAGTATATTCAGTGTCTAAGGTCTTTTTCTTCTTAGCAAATAGGTGTTGCAATGTATTTATTTAATTTTATTTTATGAGTAGTGTTAAATATATAACAAATAAATGTATTCTTTACGTTTTGGTCATTTATTTTGTCCTTTTCAGAGATTAAAAGATGGTACACAAAAAGTTTTTTTAATACAATTTAGAAAATGTATTAGAATTTGCTAATTTTTTTTAATTGGAGCATATTTATTTCTTCATCTCATACTTTTCCTACTTATTTTTATTCATTCTTTGATACATTGTTATTATTTATTCATTTGTTTATTACTGCGAAATAATTGTATAACTTCAGTTAATATTAATTTAATTTTTATAATTCGTATTTGTAATAGCCAAATTTTGCACCATTTTGGTCTCTGGGGGTGCTCGAGATGTTAGCAGCAGACAGCGGCAATCCTTTATGGGTAAAGTGGGAGGTGCTAGCAATCTATGTTTCTATAGTCAAAGGTAAGAATACTCTGTATGCGTCGGTCACCGACGTTTAGTTAACATTATCATAAGAGCCGTAGCAGACAATAGTTATAAGGTGTTAACCTAGATGTAAGCACTCGCGCATGACTACAGGTCTGCGCGTCGCGCACAAAATTCGCATTACACCTTGTCACCAAGAGTAAAGTCTAAGGTCTATACAGATCCATACTTTTACAGTTAAAAGTCTAATCAAGGTCCGATGGTGGTGGCAGGAATGTCTAGCGAAAAAAATAAATAAGCTCAGTTAGGTCAGCCTTCAAAATAAATTGACTTTAATATTTAGTTTTTATTCAAATGATTTGCTAAGACGATATTGAAATCATTTTATTATATATTTCATTTACTTAATCGAGATGTTTAGGGGTTAAAAGTTTTTTATATCTATAGTTACAGTAATTTAAACGTTATTCATGTTTCAATAAAGCGTAATTCATTCAAGAGAAATGTCGGGCCATAGGCCCTCCTATAGTAGAAGTAAGCTATAAAGAAATACATGTATGTATGTGATGTTTAAAAAATATAATTGATTATGGCTGAAAAAGGAGCTCATTTAACTGGAACGACGTTTATAAAGCCTACTATCTTTGAAATTATAGCTCAGGAAACATTTGCATCAACTGTCGAACCAGCTTTTAAAAAAATTCTATCGGTAGGTTAATTCTGACATTTTTTAGATTGTATTTAATCTCTCGATTAAAGAAACATTTTTCATATTCATGAACCATTGTTGTGCCTGTATTAATAAAATTTTTAATATATAAATATAATATAAAAATTTTCAGCACTTTTCATAGCATAAATTTCAGTATCAAATTTTTTGAATTTTTTAATATTTATTTATAAGTATGTATACTTTAATAATCAGGATACAATTTGTCTGTGTTATGAAAGTTTTATTGTTTTCATTGTTTTATCTATAGTGTAAAGATATTCAGAAAATGTATAAATAATTATTGCGATGTATTAAAATTTGCTTCTGGAAGCTGGAAATCTGAAAATAATATGAATCTGACTATTATTTTGTTTAATCTGAAAATGTATATACAGTAGACAATTACAAAATATGTTTATGTACATACTAACAATTTATCAATATAATCTTTTAGTTTATTGTGTCATTCAATTTTGAAAGATACGGTCACTTTCTAAGATGGGCAGATGAAAGCTATTTGATTTTCAATATAATTCTTCAGCGATATTACATAAAAAAATATTGTACGTAAATGGTATATTATAAATGATCAGTTATTGAATGGATATTTACAAACATTCTTTTTTAGCTGCTTCTTTTTCTGAAACATTTTATGGTCTGAAACGTATGGCAATATCAAGTAGACGTAATTTATCTAAAGAACAAGAGAAACTCTCTCTAATATTAATAGTTTTATTTCCTTATTTAAAAAATAAATTCTATCAACTTAGTTTGAAGTACAAACTCCAAGAAGTATGTCAAGAAGATGGTCATATACCACGAATGGTAAATATTCATGTATTGTTATAGTCAGTATATAATAAGAATATGTAGAATGAGGAACGTAATTGAAACAGCTTTGAACACTTTGTAAATAATAAGTTTAGTGAAAGTTTTAAATAAGTATAAGAGATATTTTAACTAGGTACTATGATTACTCAAAAAGTAACAACTTAAGCAGAAATTGTTTCAAATGAAATTTCCATGGTTTGAAGATCACATAATAGATTATTTAATTTGTTCTTGTCACTTTTATTTTTTAAAATTTCAAAGTCATATATAATTTTTTAAATGGAAGTCAAATTTTTGTTCATAATGTAAATTAAATTACCATTATATTACACGTTAATAAATTAGTTATATTATTGTTATAATTTCTATAAACTAATTATTTGCAGAGCATTCTAAGAAGTTTCAATTGTATGCCTCACATTGTGTACTTTTGACATTCACTTTTTATTATAGAAATGGCAGCAGTTATACCGCAAGTGTATTATAAAAGGATATACATTCAGTTTCGTGGTATATGAGTTCATGGTATTATATAATTATATTCTTTATGTTTCTGGAAAGTCAGTATACCACTCACCACTTTCAAGACTGCTATCTATTAGTTTAACATATACTGATATGCATCCAGTAGTCAGTATAACAGATTTATCAAAAAAAATAAAAAGTAATTCATTTAGTATTAGGGATGGTATAGATATAGTTCAACAAGTGGCAACTACATCCCTTGAATTTGGAGCATTCTTTCTTCAGTTTTTATCTTGGTGGACTCAAGAACATTGTTATACAAATTTAATAACATTGCCTGCCCCGCCACCTCCAATGGTATAAAAATGACATGTAACAAAATATTAAACAGATGTTACTAATATTTTAGCAAAGTCAAAATTATGTAAAACGTATTTTTAAATAATTATACAATATTGTTTTTAGATTACAGAAACAGCTAAGCAATATAAAGGTATATGCCCAATTTGTTGCAAAGCATTCAGGTTACATACAGTTCTTTCTGTGTCTGGGTATGTATAATAGTAAAACAGTTATAAAAAATAGAAAATTTTAATTTTATGACATTTCTGAAATATTTTATCTTACAGTTATGCATTTTGTTATCAATGTATAGTTCCTGTAATATGTAAAACAAGAAAGTGTCCAGTGACAAAATATCCTGCTACGGAAGATGATTTAATTCGTCTGTACTTACACTAAATGATACATATATTTTGTTGCAAAAATTATACATGTACATAAAATAAATTGTTACTTTGGAAATATTGTTTAGTCATACAGGGTGTTTAGCTACATGTAGAGTATTTCATAGAGGTCCATAGATGTTGAAGTAATATGAAAATAAAGAATATAGAAAATGTGGTTATGTCTTCTTTTATTAACTAATGAGTGACTAAAAACTAGTAAAATCTGTTTCAAATTCAGTCAAAGGTACTATTACATAAGTTTATGGCAGTTAATGTCCGAGTTAAATATTGTAAAAATCCATTGTAACTGTGAAAGGTGAGCATTCTTTTATATTAGTTTTGTTATTCTTGATTTTCGTTTTATTTGTTCCAAAAAATGTTCAACTACTATTTACATCATGAAAATATTTGAATATTTATTATATGAAATTACGTCATAATTTTCAACATTTATTTGAGTGTCGTAATAAAAAACATGGCATAGATTTATTAAATACATGAAAATTCAAGGAGCAATTGTAAATAATGATTACAAGTACATTTTTTCTAATTAAGAAAATACTAACAGCTGACGTATTTTTTAATTAGCATACCAATACACTCACATATACGAATCACAACAACTGTGTCAAATTGTTTTAGTTATTGATTTCAAGTTAACATTTGAAACAAGAATTTTTGATCAAAGATTTCATACTGAAGTGATATATTCAATACTCTGTATTATAGTTCAATGTTATTTACAACTGAAGAAAAAAATTCTTTGTAAAATAAAAAAATATCTAAAAAGTAATGATCCGTATTTGTTATTTGTGTACAATTAAATAATCAGTGTTTGAGTGACAGATTTCTATAATATAAGGCACACTTTTGTAACTCTAAAATTTAATTTTTTCAAACTTGAAAGTTCTTTTCCCAATATTTTATTAAAAAATTAGTGTATATTTTTGTACCTTAAAAATAATTTAGAAAAATACCTCTAATAAGTAAGGAAGCATTGCTTATAACATAATTTTTAAAAAGTATGGCACAATTTCCATACAAATAAGTATGTTTCCTTAATGAACTTAAAGAGAAAGAGTAAACTTTGATATGTAAAAAAGATATGGACAGAAGAAAAGAATGAGATTTCAGGAAATAAGGTTGTAAAATGTATATAGTACTTGGTATGGTAAACTAGAATCCATTTATATAAAAGTACCATGTATATTTTCTTTATGGTTCTTTCTATCTAGGAACGTTTATACTAAGTAATACGTATACAATGACATAATGCATCTGTGGGTTACTGAATAATACTCTTGCTACTATGAACCACCAATAAATCATAGAATGATACTACTATCTAAGTATGTAGTGTTGGTGGTACACAACAAGCAAAATATTTAGCATACTAATTGTGGCAGTATAAAAAAAGTGAATAGTAGATATAATAGAAACAGAAAAATGATAATAAATATACAAATTCATGAACAATGTAAATTTATTACATGTAGATAAGCCCCGTAATAAAATACTCAAATATTGAGTTCATTATCAAAACTGTAGGAACATTTTATTAAAGACCACAATTAGTGCATAAAAATTCTAGTGCTCTAGTCTAATCAAACTAACTACATTATACCATGTAAATTACATCTCATTCTATAAAAACCAACAATGCTGGCTTACAACTAAATGTACAGTTTCTTTTTCTCTCTTTTCTGTTTTTTAAAGGCCGAATGAACTATACATTGGTATGGTCGAATTTTTATATACAAATCAAAATCCGTATAATTTCAGAAATTTTAATGCAAACTATATAATTTATATGATTTTTATATAAAAAATAAATTTGTATAATTTAATCAATGCATGAATATGTACAGTGTACAATATATCATTACGAAACTTTTAAAAAATATGATAAGTATTTCATTAAAAATATTTGGTTAATAGTCTACACATTGTATTCAGATATTTATTTACTACACTACCATACGAAATTATTCGATTATATTGAAAATTTTAGACATCTTATTTTTATTTTATAATAACTGTATTTCGAATTATCAATTTAAATTAATTATACTTTTGATATTATAGTTTACTTAATACAGTTAATGAGCAATAAAAATAATCATTTAAAAAATTATAAAACGTTTATTATCTTTATATTATTTTTAACAACAATTCTGATTAATATAGTTTATTTTTGTAAGTTGTTTGACTAGACTGTAGCTACAATACATCCTTTGTTAATAATTATGCACCACAAAGGATACATGACACATAAACATGAAATACAATCAATAATTTCGTATTGGAGAATATTGGTATTTATGGAAACAATATTTAGGCATGTGTTATAATAGTTCTATTGTTTTCTATATAAAATTCACATTGTTCAATAATATCAGGATTTATGATTAATAATATTTATATTACAAAAATATAATTCTTTTATATGTGCTTTTAATTATCTCAGTTCTTAAACAACAATGTGGGGCCTTAATGTTATAGATAAATTCTATTTTTTAAAAATTTGTATCAAAAAATGATTCATTAATATCTAGCAATTTTAGTTATACTTTTGATTTTTACAGTGTGTATTTTTCATAAGAATTTTCAAGGATAATTATTTATCTTGGAAAATTTTATAAAATTTCATAAAATTGGAAATAAGCTTAGTAAACAAACAAACGCATGGAAAAAAATACAAGGTAAAATAAAAGAGAACTCTACTATTATAATTACTATTCAATGATAACAACTAAGTATGGTTCAATAATTATATCAACATTTAAAAGATTGGTATGCAAATTAATCTAACACTATGCATTCAATAAAGCAAAATGTACATCATTAGTGTAAGTAAAGCATATGTTTTAATATTCTACAACATATTTATACGTATGTGTTTATATAATTTATGAATTTGATATTTTTCATACCTAATTGTATATCTATCTCCTGTTTTGTCCACGTGTCATATCAACGTAATCTCTTAAATACACATGAACTATAATTCTTCAAAGAATGCAACTCTAGCTTTCGTGGATCCAGATTTCACTTTTTTCAATGTACTATACTTATTCTCACCAAGTCGCACTTGTTCTTCATGCAATTGATCTAATTCGCATTGTTTCTCTCCAACTTTCATCACTTCAATTTCGGTACGTAATTCTCTTAATTGTTCCTGTAAATGCTTGCTTTTCTCCCAATAGTCTACTCTCTCCTTCTCAATTTCTAGCGAAAGTTGATCAACGTCGCCGTCAGCAATCAAATCGTAAGAAGTTAAATCAGCTGGTAGAGGTTCTGTATCCAATTGCAATGTTTGAAGATCTGCTTGTAAATTCGATGGAAGTACCTGTGTCGATGGGAACAAATTTGGCACTGGCTAAAAGAAAGGAAAAGTATGGACGGTATTTAATATCAATCTTGCAAAATATACTGTGTTGAGTCTACAATTTGGGATAATTACAGTTATTGTGGCAGCGTACGCGTTTCTACTAAGGAATTCAAGCAACTTTTCCTTTGCTTCTTTTTCTGCAATACGTGCACGTAACAGTTCATCTTTCAACTTTTCAGCTTCCGCAGCTCTTCTTTCCGACTCTTGTACTAATCTTTCTGTCAATAATTCAGCTTCCCTAGTTTTTCTTTCAAGATGAACTTTCTCTTCTTCTGTCTTCATATTATTCAATCGTATACGTGTAATTTCTTGTTCTGCCTCTGAAGCTTTTTGATTTAGTAACATTGCTTCTTCCTCAGCTACACGACTCTTTTCAGCTAAAAGATCTGCAGTTTCTTCTGACCTTCTCTGTAACACGTATAATGTATTTTCTCTTAAGAAACAAAATAATAGCCTTATCTTTTTTTTTATATTTCTACGATCAAATATAAATAACAACGAATACTTCTAAATTATAATTTAATTTATTGTCAATTGTTATCTTACTAGTGCTTCATTCGCTAAACGAATTTCTTCTTGATACTGTAGAAGACGTTGCTCCATATCAGCTTTATCTTTCTCCGCTGCCATTCTGAGTTGTTTTTCTCGTGCCAGTCTATTTCTTTCGATTTGTCTCCTAGTAAAATAAAATCGATACATACAAACGAATGCGTTAGTAATTGGGAAATAAAATAATTATTCACGTATTCATTAAAGAATTATAAATTTTCTTTTTAATAATAGGAAATAAATTTCTATATAATTTGAATTAGATATAAAAATACTGACCTGAATAAACATTTATTCTTACACCTCAAATCCTACAAAATTTTAAATAAAAGGACAAAAAGAAAATGATAACATAGTTGTTAACATTGAAATAACATGAACTATGATTAGAAGAAGAATTGAAAGAAACGACAGTTAAGTTGATCACCAGATTTTATTGTTACACCTCAATTTTATAACTGTTGTTGCAATAGTTCTCAAAAAATGTACATAATGTAATTTAAAACCTTTGTGTACATGAAATGGTTTCAATGTAGATGCTTCTCATTCTTATAAATATTTGTTAATTAAGCATTTGACTACATATATTATACTCAAATTATTTAGAATATGAATAGTTTCTTATAATGGAAATAATCAATATTATAGGAAAATAATATGTTAAAAAAATTAAATTGAAACTGAATATAAACACGATAGCATGTTAAATACTATGTCATAATATACAAGGTGTTTCCAAACATGTGGAATATTTTTGGAGGGTAGATTCTACACACGAAGCAATGAAAACAGTTCATGTCGCACATATGTCCGAAAATGCTTAGGTTTTTAGTTATATGTTATTTTATATTGCATACGTTCTTGTACTTTCATTAAGACCTATCACTGTGTGCAACTTGTTCAAGGGGCTAGAACATCCCTGGGTCTAGTAGGATCTTAAAGAAGATAGCACCCTGTGCATGCAAGAAATGAACCGGCATTTTATGTAACGTAAAATAGCATATAACTAAAGAGCTATGTGTTTTCGGGCATAGTTTCGGCTAAACTTTTTCATTGTCTTTGTATCTAAAATCTATCCTTTAAAAGTCTCACGTTTTTCTAATTTTTATGGGATTTGAGACAGTGTTTTACGTAACACAAAATAGAGTGTAACTAAAAAACCAAGCATTTCCGGACATATGCTCGTATGAACTGTCTATGTGTATAGAATCTATCCTCCAAAAATGTTCACATGTTTAGACATATATTATACAGGGTACAACACGTAACTGGAACCACATTGATTATGCCATAAGTAGTGATGTTAACAAAAAATGTTTCAAGTAAAAGTTGAATAGTTATGAGGAGGAGGGAGGAGGAAGACATAGTTTGACAATTAGTTTTTTGTAAAAAAATGCATAAAAGTCATATGAAGATCGAGTTAATTTTTTTCAATGGTATAATATCGACTCACCTGGACTTTTCTTCTTTGGCCTGTGCTTTCATTTGCTGTACTTCCATTGAATCAGGTTTGCGTCTCCTCATATACAGATCGTGGTTGCCAATACACAGGTCCAGGATCTTAACAAATAATATGTGAGCAGCTTTGTCATTGTTATGTTCGTCCAACCCTAAAGCTATCAAACCCTTCACCCAGCTGCCAACATCTGACTGTTTTTTTACCAGTTTATTCATGCGAACTTTCTGCGAGAAGAATACGAAGTTCGGTGACGTCTTCTCCACAGGTTTTATTACGAATTTCTTGTCATCAAAGCTAATATGTCGTATCTCCGCCCACGTGAAAGTCGTTTTTGGGGTCAGTTTGTTTTCCTTCTCATAGATATTTAATCCCAGGGCTGTAACTCCAAGCCAAAGATCAGTCTCTTTCTTGTTCTAAAATATAGGAATCATGAAAATACGAATTGTGAAACTGTACTTTGAAAGTAGGATATTAATTTGATTTCAAACACTCACACTAATAGGAAAATAATTTACTCCATACATATCAAGATCTTGAGCAATTTTAAGGTATTCCATCTCTGCTTCATCTCTCGACATCCCACGATGATCTGCATACCAAATTTTTATTCTGTCTTCCCACATCTCAGGTGTCATCTGATATTGATCTATTACTCTTTGTGGTAATAAATCTTCACTAGCAAGCATTCCTGGACGGTATGAAACTTCATCATAGTCTCCATACTAATAACCATATGATGAATTAATAATTGAATTATACCATTATCTAATAATTATTATACGGTAATGCCTTCATTCAATTGTATTTTCATAATATTGTTACTTAGTTGATAATTTATCATATTTTTTTATGCTATGATCTGCTACACGTAATATCCAATCCACAGTCAAAGTTTAAAACATTACAATGTATGCGATTTAGATATTTATGAAGATGTATTTTAAGTATTACCTTTGCTTGGACTGCATAAGAAGCTAATAATACAGATGCTTCAGGTGGACAGTAAATATCCATAGACAGAATTGCCTGTTTCACTTGAAGAAAAAATAAATGTTGGGTTACTTCTTGCACCAATTCTTCTGCAACATCTTCTGGATAAAACTTTGCCAAAAACATGAAAGGTGTTGTTGGTTGTTGAGAAATACATTGATCTTGCACTAAAAATAAACAAGGTTAAATTGAACATATGTTTACATGAATTCCTTTTAATGATTTCTAATGCTAAATCTATTACTGAAGCTTAATATACTCGTTACATTACATTTTCTATATTCTATATTCAAAAGCAAAATATGGCATGATCAATAAATTCAGTTATTTACCCTTTTTGTCTAATTTTAACCAAGATATGAATCCTTTAGCATCTTCATATTGTAGTCCAAAATACCATGTTTCTCTTAAACCTATTGTACGACATACTAAATCGAATAAATCTCTTCCCGTTGATCGCCACTGTAAACAAATGTATGAAATTGATTTTCGTATGCTACTCAACAACAGCCTCACCTGATAAATATAAGGGGAACTAACCTCCAAACTAAATTCCAATTCGGCATCCAAAGTACATACTTTGACAGGAAAAGATTTTCCAGATTTTTTCCTTCGAAACGGTGACATTTTACTTCTCATTATGTTCACTCGACATCATGAAAGATAAAGTAATCAATATTGCAAAAAGAATGGAGAAAAGCAAATAGTTCTAACGCTTTCACGATACATTGTATGTATGCATTATGCATAAAATGTTTACATATCATTCACAAAATGCAATAAGCTGAATGATGTATAACCTTACCTACGCATTCGCAGCATATTGACAAAATACATTGAAAAACATGTATAGAATTTTTTCAGCTTGATCTTTATACGAGCTACAGCAATTTTTGCAGAAATTTTCCTCATTGAACCATCACATTGTACTGTTCTTTTTTTAAAATTTTATTTCTAAAATAATACTCTATTTTAAAATTATTTCTAAAGAATCGTCTTCCAATTACCACCAATATTTCAAAATAGTTTATTCTACCAATTTCAGTCGATTCCAGTAATTTCGCTCTCAGCAATGACTATACCTAACTATACTATAATTATAGACATTCAAACAATGCTTTTTTACCAATTTGAAATTTACAATCCATCGATCAATATAATAATTTAAATTTTAAGTAAAATATAGAAATTTCATACTTTGAAAAGAAATAAGATTTAATTTTTAAAAAATATTTAATTTTCGTCTAAGCTTTATTTCCTTTTGTGTGTTTCTTACTAACATAAATCTACGTTATCGACACAGTGAGGAACAGATACTGCACTCTCGAAGTGAAACCTATGAACTAAATTGATTAACTATTTCTATCTGGGAAGTATCTCTTTGAAATATATAAATATGAACTTTCCAAAAACTTTGTGTCATTTAAATTTATGAAATTATAGACAAGGCGCACAAGTACTGATTATTTATTTTAGCTTACAATATACAGGGTATTATTTAAAAACTAATTATGTCTAATTGTGCTAGTGGTTTACTATTTCTAAAAAAGTTTTAGTTATTTAAAGTTGTGAAATCACAGATGAGACGTGCAAGTATTATTTCAGTTTGCAATACAGAGTACTTGTAGTTAACTTGCTGTTATCTAACAAAAACCTGCACAGTTGCACTGATGTAATGCACACAAGAAAGAACTTTAAACCAATTTGGGTTTTTAAAAGAGGTTTATTAACAAGGTACTGCTATTACGTGTATACTGTTCAACTTCTTGACGGAATCTCTCTCTAAAGTAAAAATGCTTAGGCTATTTAAGGGCTGTGAACAGGACAGTGGTAGGGATAGAAAATATACTTACAACATAATCTAAGGTTTAGCGATGATGCTTAGTTCATAGGGCACAGATGACACATTTCTTAGGTCTATGGTGACTCGATTCTCGAAAACAAGTATGACTTCGAATATATATTTGTAGAAAGTATAGATATGATTAAATGAGAAAATAGAGATAAACATAGGCAGGCACATAACACTGATATAATTTATTGTATGAATGTGACATGTGTTCATATAGATTGAATACAATATGAAAGATGCTTTAACAAGATTATTGGTCCAACAGATTACATGTGCATTTTTATGATAAGGAATGAACTTACAAAATTCTTTGCTCATGCTACAGTTAAAGGTAGAGAATCTACATGCTGGTGAGCTTACTTGAGAAAAAAGTATTTGAAGCGACATTTTATTAAGACATACAGTTTCTATAAACATAAAGACCTTTAATACTTTGATTCATCCTTGCAATAAGAAGCATAACATAATTCAATGGTAATAGTAATGATAATATGATATATAATACATAATGAAGACGAAATTTGGTTATTTTATTTATACGTTGTTCAAAATTATAGCTTAGAAAATGACATTTCAAATGATACATAACATACATTGCTTAATTTACTTTGTATCATTCTTTTCATAAGGTGCATTCTATTATTTAATGCTACTACTGTCAGGTTCTATCCGAATAAAAATATTTTTAAAGTTTGATCTTCTTGTGAGTAGTGGCTTTACAAAATGGTCCTCCAAGTATTTATTTGTTAAGTGAGCTTACTGGCAAGCAGGCTTTTGACTTTTAACTGTAGCATAATCAATGGATTTTATAAGTTCATTTCTTATCACAAAAATGCATATCTACTCAGTAGGGTTGGCAATCTTATTAAAGCATCTTTCATGCTGTATTCAATTGTGTAACGTTCACACAATAAATATTGGTGCAACTGTGCAGAATTTTGTTAGATAACAAGTTGATTACATGTATTTTGTGTTGCAAATTGAAATAATACTTGAGCGTCTCATCTGTGATCTCACAACTTTAATGGACGTAAAGTTTCTCAGAAATATTAAACCACTACGCAGTTAGATATAATCAGCTTTTGAATAATAGTGCATACTGTAAGTTAAAATAATCAGTACTTGTACACCTTATCTATGATTTATAAATTTTAATGACATAATGATTTTGGAAAGTTCATTTCTTTCTATAGCAATCTTTAAAAGGTTCAAATAGATTTTAAAGAGGAACAACACTCTGTTGCGTCGAAAAAATCTATTTTTTCTGCATAATTTGGAAGTATATTCCTTTGAGAATATGTTACTAAAAGATTAAGATGAAGTTCTTGTAAATAATGAAGTTACAGCGTTATTTTAGTTTATTGCATGCGAAGATTCAGCAGGTAAAAAAGAAGTTAGGAAATGTATTTGATGCTTTAAAACCAATTTGTGTTTTGGTGAATATATACAAAATAATAATGAACTTTGATGCTCTCATTTGGAAATATGTACCAAAAACATCCTCAAGTCAAGTCATTGTTGTGCAAACAGTAGCACACTTAGCTGTGTTTATTTAATGATGGAATGGAACCCAACTTGAACATCTTAGACAATTTAAGAATTGAAATTGAATCTACGATGTAGAATTATTGCATAGGGCATAAAAAACGTATTGCTAGTGCCCGATGAATAGACCCATTCTCTTTTCTTCCATAACTAATTATCTCTTTTTATGTTAGGTAAAATATAAAGAATATAGTACCTTCAGAGTCCAGGATACACGTGACTCTTTGAATTCGACGATTTCAAGACTCAGACATTTGATCCAAAACGGAAAATGGACGTTTCATCGAAGACACTTCGTCAAATGAACATTTTGTTGAATGGACGTTTCATCGAATTTCGTATTTGGTCGTTTCGATTTAAGTTTTAGCAGATTTTGGTTAATACCATGGACGCTGGCTTGGCTCTTCACCGCGGTCAGCCGTTTCACCATAGCTGTGACAGTTGAACCCTTCTCGGGGGAAACCTAGAAAAAACCCACAGCAGGACACGATCTGGTAACAGTGACACGCAGGAGGAACGCTAGGAAGCTTGTTGCCAGGACGCGTCACTCTTGTGTGATCTTTCAAGGAAGCCCTCCGCGGAATTGTACTTATGTATATTTTGTTACATATTGTTTAAAAAGCGGTTAAATTTCGAGCCTTTGTCTCGTCCGCGAAAACCGTAGTCTGTTAGCATACGTGACCGATCGAAGATCATCTTCGGTAGGAGATTCAGTTGCGCCAACAACAGACACGGTACATTCGAATTATGACTCGTTTTTCAGCTGATACAGTTGACGTTTGAACAGGTGAGCGATTTTAATCAGCTGTTCGAATCTCAGGCCCGATGTCGAGTGGGGATATCGGAGCCTGAAAGAGAGAGAGAGTAAAATTGGAACACTAGACACAGACAGACAATAATAAGCGAGCACCGCGTAGTGGATTTTCGGGTGCTCCGCACTTTTGCGGAGCGTCTCGAGCTCGTCAGTCGGAGTCAGTCTAGCACCGATCGCTCGATAGGTCGCAAGGTTTCAGCGATTATAGAACAGTCAACCGAGTTAAGAAATTTTCGCTGCAACTTGTGAAATTGCTCGAGTCGATTATCACGTGGGATACGTGCGATAGAGCATCGAGTGTCCAGTGACGCATTATTGCAGGCGATTAACTGCACTCTTGGAATCGGTGGTTATCCTGATTCCCTGAGTTTGCTATTCGTCCGAGGAGCAACCATAGACCACTGCTTGGTTGATTCTTGATAATTGGCAATAAAACAGAGAGGCTTAACGCAAGTGCGGCACCTCTGCGTTACCAGCGATTTGCCACCCGTTTAGTAGCAGCCCACGTGTGATGAATAGATGCACACGTTGTGATGAACGGTGAGTGGTAGAGCCAGTGGCCATTATCAGCTACCAAGGTTAGCAGCAGCTAGTTATAGTGTGTCTCAAGTTCGCGAATCTCAGCGGAAAGCCGAGATTCGTACGAGGCAAGCCTTCTTGGAAGGCAGATTAAACAGAGAAAAGGAGGATCCCTCCTCTCTGTACACTCGCCGACCGACGATTGCTTCAGTGTGAAGAATCGTCGGTAATACAGTCCGCTGCACTACCTTAGCGTTACGGCAAGGTACTGCCACCGACTAGGTAATAAATAGACCTAACATCCTATGTATTTTTCTGTCCCTGATTTTTGGGGTGCTAGCACCCCATCACCGACCCCATTATCATTTTAGTGTCACCGCCAATATTACCGGCGAAGTCTCAAAACAGATTGCAACACTACGAATTTTCGGAATTACAATTAAAATGGAGTAGGCAGGTTATATTAAGCCCGCAATTTTTGAATGTTTATGTAAGAGTAATAGTTAATAACTATATTGCGAATTTCACTCATTTCTGCCAAAATATAGAAAACATGAAGAATATAAATCAAGTTGCAATATTTAGAAAATAAGACATACTACTTACATAAATAATAACTATACTTTACGTATGAGCCATTGAGATATTAAAGTTTAACATTTTGTAATGTATTAAGCTATTAAACAGTACAATTTTCTAACGATTTGAACTATTAAACTATAAAAACTTCTTAATGTATATATATTAATGTATATAACTAAAAAAAATCATGGTACTAAGAAACAATATTTGTTATATGTTGTAATAGTTGTATAATAATTTACTTTAACTTGCAATCTTTGTAAAGTTTCAAAGTATAAAGTAGTAAAGTTTCAAAGTTTCAAAGTATTTCAAAGTAAATAGTAATAATAAATAAACATAATAATTATAGTATATAAACAAGCTAAATGAGAGCACCTACATACTTGTCCTGTTTATTATTACACAATGTAATTTAACAATGGAAAGAATTTTTCCCAGTCATTCTTTTTACGAGATTTCAAGGTCACTGATATTTTTGAAACGAGATTCTATATTTTTTTCTATATTCTTCTGGAGGATATCTATAAGAATATATTTAACTTTCTTAATACTCGTAACGTTTCAATTATTATTTCGCAAGATGACTTGCTATAAATAACGCTCTGATTTTTTAAATAGAACTGGAAAAAATCCGTTAAATTATTGTTTATAATAATAAACAATTTTAAAATTTAGATATGGTTCTCTGATTTAATTTGTTTCGATAAATTTGTAAGAAATTGTATTGAAATTTATTTGTCAGAAAAATATGAAGAATAAGAAATCTGTACCTTAGACAATAGTTGGGCTAAGTGCCGTAGGTTCATCACAGTCCTGTTACCGAAAGGCATAGCCTTCCCCACTCCGTGGTCAGATCCTTTAGGAACAATATTCCCATTCTTTAGCAATACGGTGTCGGGCCGCTTTCCTTCTTTAAACACTCGCTCTTCTTTCAAACAGTCACACAACACCCAATAACTGGAAGGCCAAACGTAGCCATCAGCCATCAGTCGCCAACGGGACTGTTTAATCTCATGCACCTTCAAACAGCCACAGGCAGACTAAGACCCTATTACCCTATCATAAATCCCTCAAAGACACATTCTCGTTCGGCTAACCGTCCCAAACTCTCTCTTAAAATACGTTAACGCTAGCATATTTAATTATTTAAGTTGGAATTTGTTTTTCATGGTCTTCTTAATTAGTTAGTTTATTATTTTTATGTAAAAGAACATATTATATTTTCATATACAGTACCGAAAATCAGTAAACTTTTACGCGTAATATCTTAAAAACTATTTGAAAAAAGGTGTATACATTAATGTTTGCTGAATTCGTTTGAAACGTATTATCTATTGATCAAACAAAAAATATATAATCCCATTTAAAAAACCAAACTTAACTTTCATATCTCTGTAAACAATAATGATAAAAAAAAATTGTTACGGCCAATAAATCAGCCCCCTTTTGCCATTCAATTTCATGTAAAAACTTTTTTCGTATCTTTAATAGGTTACCAAATAATCGACTGTCCAGGATTTCGTGGGACATACTGTATATTTATATTTATATATCATGAAGAGACAAAAGTAACGACGTGACTATATGTATAACTATGCAAAATAACATTTTTTTACAATGTTTTAATTCGTAACACATATTATGTAAGCTAAAGCGTGGGTGGGCAAAGCTCCTTTTCTATATTGAATGAACTGTCAAATTCGACTCTATTCTGAGAAGTCACACGTATGTAAGCACAGACACTATTCGATATTTCACCACAGGTTGGAATAGTTCTCCACGTAAACGTTATTCGTGAGTAGAGGTCGCCTAATTCAGTCCGCAAACTATGCATCGGTAAGGCAGTTTGACCTGAGACACAAAACCCCATTGAATGTTAGGTCTATCATTACCTGGTCGGTGGTACTGCTCTCCTCTTCACATAGGCTCGTCGTCGAGGCCTGGAGTCGGGAGGCCACAGTTCAGCTCGATATAGTCGAACGTTAACTGTTTCGGCTTTGCCGATCTCTCCTTGTTCCAGATGCCAGCGTCGCTGACCACCGAACCCAGGAGGAGCCCCGACAGAGGACCAGGAGCGGCCAGGGATACAGCCCTAGACTCCCCCCTCTTCTCCCCTTTCGGGCGCTTTATTTAAATAAACGATTTGTCCTTTTAAGGACAGGCGAAGGAAAATTGACAGTGTACATATTCTTTGATTAATCCAATCTCTACAACCTATTTCAGATCCCATTAGATCCCTGCATTCAGCGATTCTAACAAATATATTTAGTACTTTGGAAAAAACCCTTTAGTCAGAACTCTGTCTAACAATTTGGTTTTAAGGGCCTAGGATCAGATATATCAGGGCGGTGACATTACCGACAAAATTAGGCAAAAACAGAGGTTTACGCGCTGACGCTTTACGTCCTTATATTGAAAGATTTTGAGATGGAAAAGGACTCATTCGATAGAGGAAGGTTCAATCTAGCCCGCGCTGGTCATTATTTAATCAGATTCTGCTGATGTTCAGTAATATGAGTGTTCAAAGTAAAGCAAAAATCGACAAATTCACAGCCATGAAATCTAAGCATTTTTAGCTAACTTAGAGATTGTTCTGAGCGAAATGATGACCAGCGCGGGCTAGATTGATCCTTCCTCTATCGAATGAGCCCTTTTCCAGCTCAAAACCTGTCAATACAAGGACGTATACCGTCGGCGCGATTTGGTAGTGCTTTTTGCTAGGTTAGAGATAAAACAGAGTAAAAAACTGACAAGTTTAGTTCCGTTTGAACATACCAGGCAGCGCCTAATCAGGAGGCCGTGTGGAGCCTACCTCATAAAAGAATAAGCGGAAACAGGAAGCGAACGTCATCAAAAATTCAATTTACGCGCGTTATGTTTATTTGTTTGTTAATTCAACTGTTTAATTTGTTTATAGTAACGAGAAAAGAGAATTGGTTTTGAGATTGTGAGGAACAGTCGTGTATTTTGTGAGAAATTTAATATATACATTTATTTCATAAATATTGTAGTTTTTAATATAAAAGAATCGCTACAATATTTAATTGGTGACCGACGACGTGATCGGATACAAATAGATAATTAAATAATTTTTACAAATTTAACAAGAAAATGCCTCTTGATCGTTCTCCATTACGGCAGCCGGAATTTTCACCATCTAACTCGAGAACGGAAGATCCAACACAGGATCAAGCTCAAAATGATCCGGGAACTCAAGAAAGCGGTCAGCAACAAAATTCCGGTGCAATCAACGCAACCAGTTCCGTCAGACTTCCCCCGTTTTGGAAAGAAAATCCAGGACTTTGGTTCGCTCAAGTCGAGGCAGCGTTAAGCATTGCACGCATATCCAGTGATGACTCGAAGTACAGGTACGTGGTCGTACATTTAGACCAGAACATCCTTCCAATGGTGTCAGACATCCTTATCGATCCACCTCAACAGAATAAATACCAAACGATAAAAAGTAGAATCATTAACGCTTTCGAAGAGACCAATGAATCCAAATTACGAAAATTAATGCATGGTTTAGAAATTTCTGAGGAAAAACCCTCTAATTTCCTACAAAAATTAAGAAATTTATCAAACGGCCAATGTAACGATTCAATACTACGTTCGTTATTCTTAGAAAGATTACCAGACAATATTCGAAGTATATTAGCCATCAGTGAAGTTTCTGACTTGCAGAAACTAGCCTTACAAGCGGATAAGATATATGAAATGTCAAAATCACATATCTCGGCAATTTCTTCTTCGACAAATACGGGCACACCTTCGTTATCCGATGTCCGTTACAAAGAGCTCAAAACAATGATAGAAGCATTAGCGGAAAATATTTACACACGTCGTTCAAAACAGAAACAATATCGATTTAGACACAGAGCTAGATCTAATTCCCGAAATAGTAAATACTGTTTTTATCACCAAAATTTCGCCGAAAAAGCAAGGAAATGCACCCCACCTTGTTCTTGGAGACAAGCTCCAAATCAGGCAGCATCGACGCATACGGAAAACTAGTAAAGTCATCGGTATCAGAGGCAGTTCCGGATGACTATTCAAAGAATCGCCTCATTATTGTAGATAGGAAAACGAAAACACGTTTTCTAGTTGATACCGGAGCTGATATTTCTGTAATTCTAGTAAAGGGTTTTAAAGGAACGCGTAAACAAGACGACTTAAAATTATATGCCGCAAATGGTACAGTCATAAATACCTTCGGTCATAAACTTCTATCCATCGATTTCGGTCTACACCGAGAATTCACATGGGAATTCATAATCGCAGATACTTCCAAGGCTATTTTAGGAGCTGATTTCCTAAAACATTATAATCTTCTTGTTGATTTGAAACGGAAAAGGTTACTGGATGGGATCACATTTTTAAGTTCCCCAGCTTACACCACATCCAAATCTTACGTTACCTTATCGACAGTTAACGAAGCCGGAAAATTTTCATCTCTCCTGAAAGAATTTATTGACATTACGAAACCTTTAGGAAAACGTGGATGTAAACATCATGTTACACATCACATTCTTACTACTGGACCTCCAATTTATGAACCAGCTCGCAGACTCACACCAGAGAAGTTACAAATCGCGAAGAAGGAATTTGAAAAGATGATGAAAGAAGGCATCTGCGTTCCCTCTTCCAGTTCTTGGGCGAGTCCACTGCACATGGTTAAGAAGAAGACGGGAGATTGGCGTACATGTGGTGACTATAGAAGGTTAAACAAAGCTACCATCCCGGACAAATACCCCATACCTCATCTCCACGATTTCACACACCGATTACACGACTGTAAAATTTTTACAACGTTAGATCTTACACGCGCATATTATCAGATCCCAATTGCCACAGAAGATCAACCAAAAACTGCAGTCATCACACCTTTTGGCCTTTTCGAATTCAAAGTCATGACTTTTGGTCTCTGTAATGCCGCACAATCATTCCAAAGATTCATGGACACAGTTCTACGTGGACTGGATTTTTGCTACTGTTATATTGACGACATCCTCATCGCTTCGAAAGACCTTGTCGAACACAAAATTCATCTAAGAAAAGTTTTTCAAAGGCTTAAAGATTTTGGTATAAGCATAAATATTGCAAAATGCGTTTTCGGCGAATCGAAAGTCACTTACCTCGGATATACAGTATCTGAACAGGGACTTAAACCTCTTCCTGACAAAGTTGAAGCCATTAAAACTTTCCCCACTCCGAAGAATATTTCTGAACTCCGTCGTTTTCTCGGAATGATCAACTTTTACAGGAGATTCATCAAGAATGCTGCGACTGCTCAAGCTCCACTCAACGCTCTGCTGGGTAATGCTAAAAAAAAGGACAAAAGATTAATTTCCTGGACGCCTGAGTTACTCCAAGCCTTTAACTATTGCAAAAATCAGTTAGCCGACGCTACTTTATTGGCTCATCCTATTGCTGATGTTCCTTTAGAAATTCGTACAGATGCATCGGATATCGCCATTGGCGCCGTTCTTCAACAATTCCATGAAGGTAATTGGCTTCCTTTAGCATTTTTCTCTAAAAAATTAAATGACACTCAGAAAAATTATAGCACCTATGACAGAGAATTACTAGCTATTTACAGCAGCATTAAATTTTTTAAACATCAAATAGAAGGTCGACAATTGACGATACGCACTGACCACAGACCTTTAACTTTTGCTTTTTCTCAAAAGTCTTCAAAAGCTTCTCCACGGCAAGTAAGACAACTCGATTACATTTGCCAATTTTCCACGAACATTGTTCATATTGCCGGTCAATCTAATATTATTGCTGATACTCTTTCGCGAGTAGAATCAATAAATATGCCTACTGTTGTTACTATTGATGAATTACTAAAGGAACAACAGAAGGATCAGGAGTTACAAAATATCTTACAAGCAACAAACTCTTCACTGAAGCTTTGCGGTCTACGCGTAGATAATTCGGATTCTCTATTGTATTGTGACACATCCGGAGAAGACATTAGACCTTACGTACCCATCTCTTTACGGAAACAGATTTATACACAAGTACATAATCTTTCACATCCTAGTGGAAGAGTTACATTAAAATTAATCTCACAAAGATTTGTTTGGCCACTTATGAGGAAAAACATAAAAGATTGGACACGTTCCTGTCTCCCATGTCAAAGAAGTAAAATTCATAGACATGTGAAAAACGTACCAACACAATTTCCAGTTCCAAACTCTCGTTTCGAACATATTCACATGGATATTGTTGGACCTCTTCCTATTTCCCATGGTTTTAAATATTGTTTAACTATCATCGATAGATTTACTCGATGGCCAGAAGCTATTCCAATCATTGACATTTCTGCTGACACTGTAGCTACTGCATTTTTTTAATAATTGGATATGCAGATTTGGTTCTCCAGCCACAATTTCTACAGATCGAGGAAGTCAATTTGAATTACAACTCTTCCAAAGCTTGTGTAAACTTATTGGAGCAAATAGAATTCGGACTACGGCTTACCATCCTGCTGCCAATGGTTTAATTGAACGCTGGCACAGATCTCTTAAAAACGCCATAATTTGTCATGCAAATACTAAATGGACGGACGTTCTTCCAACCGTTTTATTAGGTTTACGGACCTGCATCAAAGAGGATTTAAGGATTTCAACAGCAGAACTTGTTTATGGAAAATCATTAAGAATTCCTGGTGATTTCTTCTACGATTCTGATTTCCATCCTCCATCTGAAATATTCATAAACAAATTCAAGGAATATATGCAAGAAGTCCGACCTGTTCCTACCTCACATCATTCTAAAAGAAAACCTTTCAGATTTAACGGATTAAATACCTGTTCTCACGTATTTGTACGAGTTGATGCTACAAGAGGATCTTTAGACGCACCTTATGAAGGACCTTTTGAAGTTATAAATAGGAATTCAGATTTAGTTTATACCGTTAAATGTAATGATAATTTAGTTACAGTTTCCACTGAAAGGCTTAAACCGGCTTATTTTGAAGAAATTCCCACAGAAGTCGTTGAAATACCTACAGCAGAAAATGATCATCAACCTTCATCCTCGCGGTATGCAACGAAAACATACCCTGGGAAGAAGAAACTCTCATTTGCGTAGGTTACTAGGAGGGGAGTACTGTGGAGCCTACCTCATAAAAGAATAAGCGGAAACAGGAAGCGAACGTCATCAAAAATTCAATTTACGCGCGTTATGTTTATTTGTTTGTTAATTCAACTGTTTAATTTGTTTATAGTAACGAGAAAAGAGAATTGGTTTTGAGATTGTGAGGAACAGTCGTGTATTTTGTGAGAAATTTAATATATACATTTATTTCATAAATATTGTAGTTTTTAATATAAAAGAATCGCTACAGCCGGTGCTGCCCTGAGTTGGCACGCGAGTTTCGAGAATTTGACGCACCACTACACATGTAACTATACGAGCTGCATGTTTCGTTCATGTCCCACAAGAAGTCCCATGAAAAGTTATTCCGAGTGACATTGTAAGGTTCGAACAGAAAGTGAGCTCGGCGGTTCGGACTGCTTCGGACGGCTTCGGACGGCTTCGGAAAGATTCGGAAAGAAGCTTGAAACGCTTAGGTCCAAGTCACCAGCAAGCGCAACAAGGCACACGCAGTCTTTTTGATATTATAGATATTTCCACGTTTCGACTCCGAAGGAGATTCTTCGGTGAGATCTTCAAAAATTTTTATGAAATTTGGAGGGATGAGTTTAAAGAACAAACGATGACATTCTCTGTGTTTTTATATGAAAAATTAAATTAAAACAAGTTTTTGTAGAAGCTGATACAATCGAGAAAGAGCGATTCTACATGCAATAATAAATTAAAAATAAAGAATATAAATTATTTATAATATTTATATGTTCTTAGGTCTGGGTTTGGTCTGGGTTAGGTCTGGGTATATACAAAATAAAAGGAAACATTGCTAAAAATACATTAATTTAATATGTTTACTTTTTAATTATACTTATTTAATTATATTTTAATTATAATTTTAATTATTTTTACGAAGGCAGGCTCCGTAGCATAGCTTGGCGAGGGACGGAAAGGTAAGGGGAATCGAGAGACTCTTGGGTGGCAACGCTGGTCTTGAGTCTTGAGACTTTTAGGTGTATGCCGTGTCCTTATGGAATTATATTTCCAACGTTTCGCCAGCATTGCAGCTAGCTTCATCAGGGGGTCAAGAGACACACTGATACTGATATGAGTATTAGTCAGAACTGTAAGATCTCCGAATAAATTACTGAATTGAGTTGAGTGGTCCAATTGTAATGTGTGAAAAGGTATACTTAAATTAGAATTATTTGAAATAAAAATTGGAAAAAGGAAATAGTAATAAAACGCTACCAAGAGATTCGAATCCGGCACCTGCAAATTATGAGTAAATGTCTAGTTCTCATTCAGCTAAGGTACTTTCATGTAAAAGTAGTGGATTAAACTACAATTTAGGTACAATTCCAATTGTTCGTATATAATAGATAATAACTATTGTAGGATAATGATTTGTAAACCACTTGTACTTGCTACATTTTCATCGATACAAGGGTCACTCACACTGAACCTCTCGTACTGTTTGCAACGAGTGCAAGACGTTGCAAGTATTCATTAGCAATGTTATTATTTATATACTTAGTGATCAATAAACAATATGTATCATAATATAATGACAAAAACATTATAGGAATATATGTTTTCCGTAAAACCAGTCCTTCCAGGGCCCAATTTCGCACAAAATGTAGTCTAACTAGGAATGTTATTATTTTGTTTATAATGTAAAAATTCAAAATTCTATTTCAGCCGTATTTTGTGTTTTGGTTCATAGTATTTGCATACAAATTTGCAAAACGATCGATCAGTATGTAGTCAGTGAAAACAACGACAATATACTATTTTTTAATATATGTTTTAAATAAATTGATATTTTTAAAAACTGTTTACATAGGTGGATTCGTCGTTCAAAGATACACAATCGCCCCATGTATACCATTTTGCTACACGCACTAGTTTTGGAGATATTAAACGAAATATGTTTTCCACCCCCAATTTTGGGGGTGGTTTTCACACCCTTTACATAAATTAGAACCAATAAAAAAAAAATACGTGTCCTGCAAAGTTTCATCAAAATCAGAGATTTTCACCTCGCGATGTACCCTTATTAGTAAAAATCAAAAGCTCGGCTGGAGCTGGATTCGTTCAAGTTTTCCTGATGGACAGAATTGTAATATGTACTGCGACGTGACCGTCCCGTCGAGCCGTATTCGGGCTAGAACGAGCGTGCAGGATCCGGCCACTACGCGTCTCACGGCTTGATTTTTACCGTGGGCGCCAGGTATCTTGCGATACCGGTGTGGAACGCGCCTCCCGTTTTCTGAATCACGGCCCAAGCTAGCTCTTACCGCGGAGAGGGGCAAGGTTCTTTCAGGCGTAGGGTGAGGAACGTATCTGGGATCTTGGGTTCTTACGGCGAGAACACCAGTTGAAACACGGTTTTCTGGTACAATATAAGACGTATTTTAGCGAAAAACGTACAGGCTTTCGGCGAGGTTATTACACGCGATAGCTCGCGACACATGGTCGTAGGGAGGTACCCGTTCGCTTTTTCACCGCAGACTTGCCGTTTGATCGAGCCCGTAAGCTCAGGTAAACCCGTTCGCGAAGACTTTCTTTCTGCCACATGGCCTATGCGACCACCAGGAGGCCCTCTCGTAATCTCGTGTTCGAACCTGAATATTCCGAGTTAACCAGGGAGAACAATGGGGGAAGAGTTACCACCAATGACCCAGTCGGTGTCCCGTACAAGAAGAAGGCCGAGATCGCTGTGTGCGGCAGGATCTCGCCTTTGTACTGTACGCTAAGTTGCATGCGACACTTCCTCCACCGTGCCTCCGATTGGGTCGCTCGTGTCGTGCGACCTCGCGATCAATAATTATCGGCGTAGTTCGAATAACCATCGGTGATTGGCAGGGACCCACTGAGTCCCCTTAGAACTTTTCTTGCGGCCATGATCCGAGGCATAGTAGTAGACGCTGTACTTCCATTCTTCTCTGCCATCGTCTGTTCACGAGATGGCTCCCGTAACAGCGTCCCTGTAGGACTGTAGGATTATGGTTTAGTCGGCAGTCCTATTTCTGCTCTCGGCAGTTTTAGTCGATCGGTGCGGTATGGAAATGTTTTGGGAACAGCACTAAGTCGAGTAATCAGTTTCAAATGTCATTCTAGGGATGCAAACTCATGAATCGATCTTTCGAAGATCGATCTTTCAGTTCACAATTCTCGATTTTTTTAATCGATTTTCAAGACTTGGATCGATTCGAGAATTGTACTGCAACTAAAGAGATTGTAGATTGATTTTCACTGTGCATACTTATTTAGGTTTAGGTTTATTTTTTTTTCCTATTTATATAGATGGCGTTTCATACGCATTGTAGGTAGTGTAGTGTCTAGTAGTGTTGTAGTTAGTTTACGCTAGGGATTCTAGGATCCCTAGTTTATGCTCATTTTGTCCAATTTAATTGATCTCTATTGGTCCATCATAAATTACAAAGTGTCTGTGTAATTTGAATGAAAAAGGGATGAGAGAATGGTGTGCTGGTTTGAAGTTAATTAGTTAAAAGGAAAACAAAAAAATTCAAGAGAGAGGAAGGGAGGGGAGAGAAGGGGAGTGAATCCCGCAGGGGAAGACAGTAAAAAAAAAGACTTGAACAATAGTGAAGTGGAAATAAATAAAGAGAAAACAGACAAACTGGGAAAGCTAAAGAGCCCCAGAGGAGATGAGGAAGGAAGAGAGACAAGCAAAGAGATGGATAAAAAAGAGGGAAAAATTCCCCGTTAAAAAATATAGGAGAAATTTTCAATAAAAAACAGATAATGGGGATAATAAAAGAAGCAATCAAGGAATGTAAGGTTATAGGAAATAATCAACCAGAAACAAGAACGGATACAAATGAAGGCAAAAGGACAAGTGGTGACACAACAAGGGATGCTATGGAAGTAGAGAATGTAAATGAGACGAACACGTGCAATGAAATAAAGAACCGAAGTACTAAGAGAAAAAGCAAAGAAATATTAGTGGGAAATCAAACGAAAGAAAAAGTGAAAATTGCCGATAGTAAAGAAGAAAAGTATTCTGAGGAAAAAAAGGACAATAAAAAACAAACGACATAAGTCAAATAGTTAAATGGTGACAACGACACATGTGTAAGAGAAGAGAACTTAAACGAGGTAAGAAAAAAACAGTATTCAACAATAAACAAGATTGAAACAAATGAAAAAATAGGAAAGCAAGAGTTAAAAGGTAATCATCAGGAATATAAAGATGAAAATTTTAACGGAGAATACGTAACAGCAATAAATATCAAAAAAGAAAAACAAAAAAAAAACAGTAAAAAAGCAAACCTAAATAAAACATACAATCTTATCATCAGGTAAAAGTACAAGTTTGAAGCGGTGAAAATGGTTGGATTTAGAAGAGCGGAAATAACGTTCGGTAAAAAACAGGAAGCGAACTGGGTTTTAACAGATCAAAGGAAGAAAACAAACGACTTTGAAGTTTATATTCCTGGCAGAATGAAAATCAGGAAAGAAATCATATACGAATGGGAGGATTCAATAAAAGAATTAAGGGAAGAAATAGCACCCAACCAGGGAGTTTTCACATTAGAGAGGTTAAAGAAGAGGAAGCTAAAGGACGGAAAGGCAGTATGGGACGAAGGAAAGGCGATACTGATTAAAATGCAGGGGAGCTCGTTACCAACGAAACTGCTGATCGGATACGGCCATGTATGACCAAAAGTGGAATCAAGATTTGGACATATACAGAGAGACTGTAAAGCAAAAGGTAAACTGTGTCTCATTTGTGGAGAAATATACCATGGAAGATGTACAAATAAACCAAAATGTAAAGGTCGCTTCCCATTGCTGTAAGTTCGGGCCGCGAGCGCGTTCGCCGTCCACTTGAAACTGTCACCTCTACGAGCAGGAGGGTCTGAAGTACTCAGCGAGCTTGCACCGTGATCTGCTTAATCACCAAACGAGCCCGGCAGACCCGAAGCGACCATGCACCTATGCTCGCCTAATGGGAACGTCTTTTCGAACAAAATTTGCCGAGCACGCACAATTTATGACCGAACGAGTCCGTTACAGCAATGGGAAGCGACCTTAAGAACTGCAAAGGAGAACATATTAGTACCTCAAGAGAATGCAAATGTTTCCAAAAGGAAAGAGAAATAAAGAAATATATGGCACAGAAAAATTGTACATATAGACAAGCAGCGAAGAAAATAAATTGGCTCTTGGGAATAGAATAAAGACAAGAGACAGCAGAAGAGGAAGTGGAATAAGAAGAAAATAACAACTACCCTGGCCTATAGAAAAAACAGAGCATTGAATATTGAGAGAAACTAGAATATAAACCAAGCAGAGAAATAAGCAAATGGAAAATGTCACATATCAATATCAAGTCATATATCAAGTCATATATCAAGAGGAAAGAAGAAAAGGAACAAGATACGAAAATGACAAAAATAACAATCGAGATAGAAGAAAAATAGAAGAAAAAAGATTACATTATATACCACAGTACTATGACTATCCTAACGAACAGGAGATCAGACCCTACTAAAAAGGAGCTCCAAGAATAGACATGTATGGCAGTCAAAATAAAGAAATATCTAAAATAAAGGAAAGAACAAGAGATATAACAAGAGAAAACATGGAAAGGATCAAAGACATGGAAAAAAGGGAAGACGATATACTTCTGGAAGAAATCATAAGCATTCTGGATAAAAGAAACTTACTGAAGAAAATAAAAGATAAAATTATAGAAAAAAATGAGAAGTCAAAAAACAAAAACAACAACGAAGAAGACTAGTCAGGTGAAGGAGGAAGAATCTATGAAATGAAGATAATAGATAAAGAAAGGAAAAAGTGGATAGAAACAAGGAAGAAGATATGGAATGGAAAAGAGAAAACGAAACAGAAACCGGAAGAGGAAAACAGGACTGAGAGAAGAGGAGAAGAATATAACAAAACAGAAAGACATAAGAGAGAAGAAGAAGAAGCATATTCAGACAAAAACAAAGATAGAATATGTAAATATAAAGAAGAGAAAGAAGAAGAAACAATTTCTCCAGAAGAAGAAACAGAAATTGAAGACAAACAAGACAAGAAAACAATATGCGACAGCGAAGATGAAACAATGATATACGCTCCATTATCATCAGATATAGAAGACAACGAATATAACATAGAATACCTGGAGGAAAATCGAGAAGAGGTAGAAGAAATAAAAAGAAGACAAAAAGAAGCACAGGATAAGAAAGCCCCAAAAAGATTAGGAGAAGAAAGGAAGAGAAATAAACAGAAACAGTAAGTGACGGTGTTGCAAAAAAAAAGAGAGAGAACACGGATATATAGTTAATAAATACTTATACGTAAATTTAAATTATAAACTTCAAAGTTAATCTTATTTTTAATTTGTAGCTTGATTAAGGTAGTGATATATAAATATACTTAATTTAAATTTACAAACTTCCAATTGTTAACAAATATTCAATAGTTGTGGATAAGATTAGAGTAGCAAATGGAAAAAAACAAAGGAAATAGAATAGTTATAGGAATATGGAACGCGAGGAGCTTAAAAAATAAAATAACAGAACTGAAAGAATATATAGATAAATTAGATATTATAGGAATAACGGAAACCTGGCTCAGAAAAAAAGAGAAAATAAATATTAAGAATTATAGAATTATTAGGAAAGATAGAGGGGAGAGAAAAAAAGGAGGAGGTCTGTGTTTTATAGTAAAAGAGGAAATAGAAATAAAACAAATAATTAGGGAGGAATGGATAAAAGACAAAACACAGACATTAACTATAAAAGTAATTTTAAACAATAAAGAAACGGAAATAACACTAGGGTATAAGGTACCTAATAGTAAGCTGGGAAAAAGAGAATGGGAAAAAATAAAAACGAATCAAAATAATAATAAAATAATAATGAGAGACTTTAATACAAAAAATAGATTATGGAATTGTGATAGTACTGAAAGGGAAGCAATAATACTCGCAAGAGTAATAGAAGAGGCAGTCAAGGACAGGGTCAGGTTCGTATAACCCATCAAACCTAGATCTAATAATTACAAATTTCGAAATATTTAGAGATGCGAAAATAATGGAAAAAGGAGAAACCCTAGGATCAGATCACCAAATAATAGAGATGGAGATAAAAGGAGTAGTCTAATCATCAATTAAAAGAAGATACACAACCAGAATATATAATGAAAAAAAATAGACTGGAACAATGATAAAGGAAGGTATCAAAATCAAAGAAAATATAAAAGGAATAGATAACATAGAGAAAAAATGTAAGATATCTAAGATACCTTAAAGACAATTGTACAGTAAAGGAATTCCCTTTCTTCTCTTTATTTGTCCACACACAGGGCTTATTACTGATCAATTGATTCTTTCATACCGATCCGCACAGTTTATATCTCCTTAGCGCCATTGTTTCGCAGGTAACCGGAGAGCCAGAGCGGTCTACCGGTCGTGACCCAAACTTGTCATTAAACATAAATATTTTCAATTAACCCCATTAGCGATTCTCGTGACTCTTCCTGTAGCCTGGCGGCCCCGGATTGACCATTTTTGATCTCACCGTGTACGCTTTTTAACCTTCACACTCAGGGAGATGGCCTCCCTCTTGAGGCTTATGGCGGCCTAAGGTCGACGTTTTCACGTCTACCTTTGCACGCTTGGCTTGAACCACGACTAAACGCTGCTGCGTAGTCGAGTGTTTCTGTCAGCGAGAATTCGCGCGTTTTTTAGGGTAAACCCGCGCGTTTGACGCCAATGCATCCGCAGATGCATACATGTCGGGACATCAATTTTCACTCCTGACCCCCCCGCTATGGCTCTCTTTTTGGACCTTCCTAGCCGCGTATACTCTCATCCTCATACAATTTCGCCCTTAATCTTACACATTCGTCGGATTCAATCATCTTACAATGTTTTGATCACGTCAACGCACTCACATTGGACGCGGAAGCATTCACTCATTCAGACCTTCTCGGATAATTTGGAAACGGTGTTCCTTGGCGAGTTTTTTTAGTCAACTTTGATCTAAACATAATCCGTACCACGATGCGAGTGAGTCAATCACACTCCACACACTCTTACCTGTCCGCAACAAAAATAACGCACTTATACCTATCCACAACAACAATAATAGAAAATGTCATTACAGGAAGAAAAGGAAAGGAAAAGAGGGGAAAGGAGGATGAAAAAGAGAAAACGATGGAGAGGATACAAAGAACAAATAATAAAGGAAAACAATACCCATGGTAGGATGAAGAATGCAATAAAGGAAAAACGAACAGAAGAAAGGCGAGAATTAAATTCGCAAGGAAACCAAACCAATGTAACTGGAAGGAAATTAAAGAGAAAGAAAAAGAAGTCAAAGAAATAATAGAGAAGAAAAAGAGAGAAGCTTGGGAGAAGCTTGCAAGTTCAATAGATCACAGAACAAATGGCACATATATGTGGAAAAAGATAAAAAGATTACAGAAGGGCTTCGAAGAAAAAAATACAGAAATAATATCAAATGAGGAAAGAATTAAACTAGAAGAGCAAGAAATAAAAAAACTGTTAGAAAAACAAAGGAAAAAACAGATAAGCGATACAACAGAAGATGAAGAGGTGGAAAGGGAAAGTGATGAGAGAGAATGGGAACAAGAGGAGATGCAGGAAGATGGGAACGATAAGATCACTATACAAGAAGTGGTTAAAGCAATAAAAGGAGCGAACAATAAGTCAGCTCCTGGTATAGATGGGATAAGTTACACAATATATAAGAAACTAAACGTAGAATACATAGAAATAATTCAAGATATTTTTCAGGGGGTATGGGAGAAAGGATACATACCTGAACAATGTAAAAAAACAGTAGTAATATTCCTTGACAAACCGAACAAAAAAGCGGTGAGACCAATATCACTAACAAACTGCATGGGTAAAATTATGGAGAAAATAGTGAACAATAGGCTAAAAGATTGGACAGAAAACAAGAAAATAATAAATGAAATGCAAAACGGATTTAGAAGAAACAGATCCACACTGGATAACCTAACAATGATGACAACAGACATCAAGATATGTAGGTACAACAGATAATAAAGAAACACTAGCAGTATTCATAGACATAAAAACAGCATATGACAATGTCAATCATGAGACAATGATAAAGAAGCTAAAGGAAAAAGAATGTCTGGAAAAGATAACAAGATTTATAAAAAATTGGATTAAAGACAGAAACATAAAATGTATGAAAAGCAATAGAGAGATAGAAAAAGGAAGACTAAAAAAAGGTCTACCACAGGGGGCTATACTAAGCCCTATATTCTACAACATATATACAGCAGATATAACAGACAAAATCGTAGAAAGTAAGATTAAAATACTACAATATGCGAATGATATTACGATGTATACATGTGGAGATAACAATAAAGAAAATGAAGAAAATTTGGAAATAGCAATAATACAAATGATAGAAAATCTAAAAGGATTAGAATTGGAAGTGGCGGAAGAAAGGACAACACTCGTAAACTTTGGAAACAAAAGAGGAAGTAAAAAAAAGAAAAAAAGTAAAATTGAAATAAAAGGAAAAACGATAGAAGAAAAGTCGGAAACAAGATTTCTAGGACTAATACTAGACAAAAACCAAGATTATAGTAAACATATAGAAAAAATGCAAGAAAACGAAGATTAAATATGCTAAGGTATATTGGACACATAAAAAAAAGGATCTAATCCGAACACCATGATTATACTATATAAGACAATGATAGGATCAGTGATTGAGTATGGAGCACAAATATATTATTCAACGAAAGAAAAAAACAAACAAAACATCAGAAAAATTCATAACGCAGCAATAAGAACAGCGATGCATGGGATATAGAATATCAACACCAACAAGTGTAATGATGGAAGAAGCAGCATTATGGACCTAGACACAAGAATCGAATTTCTATGAAATAAATATATGCTAAAAATTATAAGGAAAGAAAGAAAAGAAATTACAGAAGCAATAAGAGAATTGGAAAATATGATCTCTGAAACGGGAGAAGAAATAGGAAAAAATGACAAGATAATTAAAGCATGGAAAGAAATGAAGAATATAATGCATTTGATAGAAAAGAAAGAAGGAAATACAAACGCGGAAATGGAAGGAACAGAGAGAACAGAAGAGGAAGCAGAAATACAAGAAGAAGAAATACAAAAATTAATAGACACAGATACAGGAAAGATAGGAAAAGAAATAAACATGGACAAACACATGTTGATCAAGGAAATTATAAGAAAAAACTGGGAGAAGAACAGAAATGTATTAGAAATATACACGGATGGATCTAAAAATCCGAAAGAGGTATCAAACGGAATAGGAATAATTATAAAGGACGGACATATATGGCAAGAAGAAGGAACAAATATAAACAGGAGAACTACAATATTTACCAGTAGCAGTAGCTATATACAGAGCAATAGAAATAATAGAAGAAAGATATAAAGATAGGAAAGTAACTATATTCACGGACTCAGAAAGTGTGTTGAGAGCACTAAAGAACATAAATAAGGGAAGAAGAGGGATAGAGAAAACAAAAGAGTCATGGATAGAGAAAATTAAAAAAAAACTGAGGAATGCAGCGGGAAAGATAAAGATGGCATAGATACCAGCCCACCAGGGAATAGAGGGGAACGAAAAAGCAGATATAAAAGCTAAGCAACAAACTTGGAAGCTAGTAAATGAAGAAAGCAAAAATGACAATAGAAGATCTAATGGCATATATAAATGAAACAGCGTGGAAAAAATTCAGTGACAGGATGCTAAAAGAAGGAGAATATCAGGGAATTAAATACTTCGAAGAATGTGAAACCAACTTAGGCAAAAAAGTCCCATGGTTTAATAAACTAAGATATGTAAGCAGAAATGCAATTAGCAATCTAAACAGAATAAGAGCCAACCATTATAATCTAGCAGAATCTTTACATAAAAAAGGTATAATAGAATTCATAGAATGTGAATGTGGAGGGAAAAAGAAGATATAAATTGTAGGGAGTATACGGTAACTCCCTAGTTACACCCACACATGGCGCAGCGGCGCGGTGCCATTGCCTGTGGCGTTCCTTAATTGCGAGAGCAGTTTGCACATGGAACACGCACACGTTCTCAGAGAGGGTAGAAGAATAAGGAATAAGAAAACGTAATAAACTTTTTCCTAGGCTGAACACTTTTTATTGCGACTACTTGTGTCGAGCTTAATAGCGGGAAGGTCACGCCGCTTCGTGAGTGACTTAGTGACTTAGATTTTAACTAACTCTACTTATTACTAGATAAACCTACTTACTACTAACTACGCTAGGTGGCGCGTCGATCGCGTTTCACGTCGCCACATCACTCCCCTCTGAGTGAGTTACATATTTTAACTCGCGAATTACAAAAAAAAAAAAAAATATAACATTTTCTTATTCTGTTAACGTAATTTTGCGTCCGGTATATGTTCTTAGTGTTTTTGCCGACGCGTCTATTTCTGTATTCTCTTGAAACGCTGGTTTTAATCTCTCTATGGAAATATTTACTATCTTTCCATTTTGATTAATCCGAAATATATGTTCGGTAATCCGTTCAACAATATCAAACGGACACTCATACGGCGCTTCAAGAGGTTTTTGTACTGCATTTATTCTAACAAATACATGTGAACATGTGTACAAAGTTTTGTATATGAACATTTTGCTATTTGATATGTGATGAGCTGTTGGATAAGGTTTTATCTGTCTAATATGTTGCCTATGCTTTTCCAAAAATATCCTTGGATTTATACATGTTTCTTCACTAATAAAAAATTCTCCCGGTAACCTGAGGGTAACACCATATACCATTTCTGCAGCGGATGCCTTTATGTCTTCTTTAATACTGATTCGCAGCCCTAATAGCACAGTTGGTAAAATTTAAATTCTAGAAAATCACACACTTTGAATTCTAGAAAAAGCGTCTGCTACATTTTCTACTCCCTCAATGTGTACTAAGTTTGTGGAGAATTGACCTATAAAATCTAATTGCCTAGCCTGTCTTGGACTAGCTTTATCAGCTCTTTGGTTAAAAACGTAAGTCAATGGCTTATAATCCGTTTTTATGATTAATTTTCTGCCTTCCACAAAATGTCTGAAAAATTTTAAACTTTTATAAATGGCCAAAACTTCCCTATCATAGGTACTGTATCTCGTCTGTGCCCCTTCTAATTTCCTTGAGAAAAAAACCGAGTGGTTCCCAAGTGTTATTATTATTTTGCTCTAAAACAGCACCAATTGCAATATCAGATGCATCCGTGCTCAGCCTTAACGTTGCATTTTCTTTAGGATAGCTCAATAAAGAAGCCTCTGCTATCCTGTGCTTTGTCTCTGTGAAAGCTGCTTCAGCTTCATCGTCCCAATCAACTGGCCTTTTATCTTTCCTTTTAGCGTCTTTTAAATATTTATTTAAGGGGGCTAACCAATTGGCAGCTCCTGGAAGGAAACGACGATAAAATCCTATAATCCCTAAAAAACGCCTTAACTCCATTACAGTCTTTGGTTTTTAAAATCTGTTATCGCCTGGACACGCTCATCCATTGGAGCGATTCCTTTTTTACTAACTTCGTATCGTAAATATTGCACACTATTTGCTGCGAATACACACTTTGCTACATTAATTTGCAACCCATTACTTCTCAGTCTTTCAAACAGCATACGCAAATGTTTTTCGTGAGTTGTCATATCTGTAGACGCAACTATCACATCATCAATATAGCAATAAGCAAAGTCTAAACCTCATAATACTGAATCCATCAGTCTTTGAAATGTTTTTGCGGCATTACATAATCCAAATGGCATTACTGTGAACTCATATAAACCAAAAGGTGTAATAACCGCAGTTTTTTTAATATCTTCTGGTGCCACTGGGATTTGATGGTATGCTCTTGTCAAATCTATTGTGGAGAATACTTTGCACCCATAAAATTGATGTGCCACATCATGTGTATGTGGTAATGGATATTTATCTCGTACAGTAATACCATTTAGTCGTCTATAATTCCCACAGGGGCGCCAATCGCCTGTTCTTTTTGGGACCATGTGTAGCAGACTGGTCCATGGACTATCAGAAGGACGACAAATATTATCTTTCATCATTTGTTCGAATTCAGCTTTTGCTACCTTCAACTTTTTCGGTAACAGACGTCTGACTTTTTCAGCTATTGGAGGGTCTGTAGTTTCTATATAATGGTACACGTTATGTTTTAGGTTTCTTTTTGTACTTGGTTTTGTTATATCTATGTATTCCTTTAAAAGGGTTTTAAATTTACTATTTTGATCTATTGTCGAGATAGAAGGGATATTAACTTTTGAAATTGAACCATTTCTGTATAATTCAGTATTACCATCTAACAGTCTCCTATTTCGTAAATCAACCAAAAGATTGAAGAAATGCAAAAAATCTGCACCGATAATAGGTTTGGACATTTCTGCGATTATAAAACGCCAGGGAAAAGCACGACGCAATACTAAATTAAGTATAATTAACTTCTCCCCGTACGTATTTATAACTTGTCCGTTTGCCGCGAAAAGTTTGAATGTGTCCATTTTCAGGCCTTTACCCCCCATTGGCTTAGGTATTATAGAAACGTCCGCGCTGGTATCAATTAAAAAATCTATCAATAATTCCTTATCTTTAACGGTGAGACGATACCTCTTTGGTCGGTCCTCAATCGCCTCTACTTGAGACGCCTGCCTCAGTTTCCCTGCTTCCGTTTGTCGGGACCTGACCAAGCGCAAGGCTGTCTACACTTCCAAGATTCAGTTCCGAATTTATTATGAAAATAACAAAATCCATTACTATTTTTCGTCGGGGGATTTGATTTTGATCTTCTCCTGTTGAAGTAACGCCGTCTACTGCAACTCCGGCCTCGTTTCTGTAACTGCACCTCTATCCGAGTCAATCTTCTCGAGGAGGCTGCTACTTCGCCATCCTGAAAACCTGAAGGGGCCTTAGCATCCTTCTCGAGATGGGCTATGTTTGAAACAGCGGCCATTTGCGCCATTCCTCTGCGTTCGAGCACCTTATCTGCCGCTTTTGCGAGCTTATCCAACTTGCCGTCGTCAAAAATTGCCAGGATCTCCTGGATTCTTACGGGCAGCCTTTGTCTCCACAAAGTGCGAAGTGCACTTTCGCTAACATTTTTTCCTGTTAGCTGTGTCATTTCTCTCAATAGTTCTGATGTTTTTTTGTTACCCATCTCCACTACTGAAAGAAGCTGCCTCAGGTTTTCCTCTTCTGTTTTTTCTAATTTGTCGATTAGGGCTTGTTTAATATCCTTATATGTGGACACTTCTGGTGGAGCTTCTATAACGTCCAATATCAGCTTCATTGTGCTTTGATCCAGATTTCGGATCACTGTGGAACATTTAACAGCGTTGGCTTTTACACCGTACGCCGCAAATTCCCTCTCTAACATAGTGAACCACATGCGTGGTTCCTCATGCCAAAACGTTGGGAGTTTCACATTCTGAAACTAGCTGGCGTCTACTTCGGACTTCAGTCCTTTAGCTTGTACCTCTTCTTTTCCGGGCTCGTCCATTTTTTTTAGCTTCCTCTTCAAAAACAGATCCTGGGTTTTGGCACCAATTATGTGGCGTTCCTTAATTGGGAGAGCAGTTTGCACATGGAACACGCACACGTTCTCAGAGAGGGTAGAAGAAGAAGAAGAAGAAAACGTAATAAACTTTTTCCTAGGCTGAACACTTTTTATTGCGACTACTTGTGTTGAGCGTAATAGCGGGAAGGTCACGCCGCTTCGCGAGGCGCATCCTTACAAAAAGGCTTACTAACTACTTAAAACTATATTATCCTAGTGACTTAGATTTTAACTAACTCTACTTATTACTAGCTAAGCCTACTTACTACTAACTACGCTAGGTGGCGCGTCGATCGCGTTTCACGTCGCCACATGCCAACCAAGGTGATGAAGGCCGGATATGCGCTAGGGGATTTTCGCCCCGAAAACTGGTGGCATGCTGACCGGACAGGAGTCTAGTCCGAGCCAGGGGGACCAAGCTCCCATGCTAAAAGCTGAAGTCATGTTTGCAGCGCAACGTACCGATTCGGGGAGAACTAAAATGTATGAATGTGTGAACGAACGCATGTGTATGTATATATGTATACGTATCGAGTATTTCAAATAAGATCAACTAATCGTGAGACAAACCAGGGCAGGTGAGAACGCAATTTAAAAGGTTTTCATTAAAATTGTGGAAATTTATTAAAATTTTAATGAAAATCTTTTAAATTATGTCCGCATCTGCCTTGGTTTATCTCTTAAATTATACAAATATAATAAAAATAAAAAATTAGAGGTGAAAATACACAAGGTATGTATATAACATCTTTTATTGATTATTTTCAATTAATCGTACAACTGACATCATTTAGCGAGCTGACGTTAACGGAATCTGAAAATTATTACAATTATTTGTAGTTTACATATAATTCACTCCATAATTCTTATGAATAGACTGTAAATTCTTATGCACTTATGGAAATTTGAAATGTGTAGAAAGTTACAGAATGCATATAATTTTCAAAAATATAGAAAATATAAAAAATAAAATCCAAATCATAGTATTTGGAAGAAGAAGTAAACTCTTATTTAGGTTCCATTTTTTTAACTGCTATGAAAATATGAAATTGCATGCAAATCCTATCCATTCAATGACTTATATTTTTACTTTAAATTACTTGACAAAAATAAAAAGTAGAACCATGTGCTCAGTTCATTAAGCAACTGAGTGCCCAGGGTCCTTTAGTATCTTCCTCCTTTTAATCCATAGATTATTTGTTGATTTCAATATCTGGAAAATATTAAAATTATTTATAGTGTCAGACAGACTTAGATATAATTTACTATACATAATTCTTCTGAACTTATATGTTTATTTATATTTTTTCTTACTTTAAATAATACATACTTGAAAAAAGAAACAAGTAGACCAATTTGCTCAGTTTATTGGACAACTGAGTGCCCTTTAAAATTCTCCATTAACCTTCAGAGGGGTTACCCCAGCCGCAAAAATACAAAGTAATACAACAGTAAAATCAAATACAAATTTAAGATACATATGCTACATACATTTTACAATATTTTATAATACAGAAAGACTATACATTTTAAGAATTCTATCTTTGCAAGCAAATACAACATGCAGGAAAGAAAAGAAGAAATAATGTAATTTGTTTCTTAAAATGTAAAACACACATCACACATCCATGTATAAACATTTCATACGTACAGATCTGTATAACCACGCATGCCACATTTATGTAATTATATTCCATACTTACAAAAAGAAATTACATATTTTGAGAATCTTACCAGTGCAAGCAAATAGGGTGGAATCGTAAAGTTCGTTGAAATTTTAAAAATGGCAGTTATTAACTCTCACGGACATGGGATGTTGTAGCAGAGCTCAGTGATAGGTTGCAAAAATGTGTGTGTAATGTAGACTAGCGTCGCCTACCGATACGAGAAGAACTAAAACGCGACTTCAACTCTGTACATCTGGACGAGTGTTTAGATGCTCGGTTGTAGAGGACGGACGTGAATTTGTTTCTCGGAAGTAAAAGTGTAAAAGTAAAAGTTAAAATAAAAAGAAGGGAGGTGAGGTGGAAGAAGGAAGAGGAAGAAGCATAAGGGAGACAGTGGATTGATTAGAACAGACTGGTTTAATTGGAAAAGGAAAAAGAAAGGCGCTGGGCGGAACAAACCCCCCTTCGGGGGGCGTAGGGTTGGTAGCATGGAAAAAAGATAATGGCGGTACATACAACACAAAGGAAATAGAGCTAGACGTTACCGGTATGGAAACTGACCATGGAAAAATGAACATTAGGAAAATTAGTGAAAAGAATACAACGATCAAGGAATCAAGGGATAATGGAGATATAAGATCGAACAGAATGAATAAAGATACATTGAAAATGAAACTTAAAGATTAGAGAGAATTCGAAGCCGCCATGATTGTCGCGTCGCGAAATGATATAAATCTTCACGGTTGTAAGCCGTGTTCGCGATTCGGAGATTACTCGCCTAATTAAATTTGAGTAATTAGTTTAGACGACTGTCTTAAGACGAACTTGAGACTCTTCGATGCTTTTTAGACGACGACCTTTCGATGCCTTTTTGACGAGGACTCTTAGACAACGACTTTGAGACTACGACTTTGAGACTACTGTGTTTGCTTCCGGAGTCCGCTTCCTCCTCCGGTTTTATCTCCTCCGAGATACGCGTGTAGGGGTGTCAACTCGTTTTCGGGCGTTGACCAGTCGAATCGATTGGCTATCGATCTGGGCAGTAGCATCCCCCTAGGTCGCCTTGGAAGGGCGGACAGCACCCCCACTTCCTTGGTCCCGCGACGGTGGTGACGGAAGACCTCGTGGCCCGGTGACGGTGGTGGAGGAAGCCTGCTTCCTCCCCGGTCGAAGGTCTGGGTTGAGGAGGAATAACGGGACTCCGGATTAGCAAGGCGAGTCCGCACGAGTGTCTCGCAGATATTTTATTGCTTGTTTTCCGCCGCTCGACGAAAGCTCGAAATTATTTTATACTAGTCGCCAGATGCGTGTCTTGGCTATTGAAATCTAAAGACAGAATTTCCAACGGACTCTGACTTTCGCATCTGGCAACAATAAAACAAACGATTGCTTCGTCGAGCGGAGGAAGGACCGTTTCGATTGCCCCTATTCTTGTTCCTCGACGGAACAATAATGAACAAAGAATTACCCGCAGAAACGTTACCGGTCACAGTGAACAGAGGTACGAAAAGGAAAAGCTTGGAAAAGATCAATGAGAATAACAGTAATAAAAAAATAGGGAATAAAGGGGAAACAAAGAGTGGAAAAAACACTGAAAATAGGGAATATACAAGACAGATGGACCAAGGAAAAAGCGGAGACAAGGTAAGAGACAATAACCTCAATAACACTGATCCGGACCAAGTGTTGGAAAATAATCATAATAATTCTGATGAATTCAATGAAATAAATGTGAGTGGGGAATATACTATAAACATTAGCATAAACAAAAGATCAATTAAGAAATCAAGAAAAGTGAATTTAATAACCATTTACAATTTTTTAAACAGGAATAAGACCCCTATTGAAAGTATAAAAATGGTTAGCTTTTCGAAAGCCGAAGTTATTTTAAAGAGTAGAGAAGCTACTAACAAGATGCTTAGAAGAAATATCAGAGGTGAAGACGGATTTGAGATTAGAATCCCAAAAAGGAAAAAGGAACGCCTCGGCGTAATACACGAATGGGAGGACTCTATCGAAGAACTTATGGAACAGTTAACTCCCAACCAAGGGATATTTACGCTAGAGCGGCTTAAAAAAGGAAGCTGAAAGACGGGGTGGCGACGTGGGAAAACGGAAGAGTCATTCTCGTTAGGATGCAAGGTGACTCACTCCCGACCAAATTATTAATTGGTTACGGCCACGTGCGGATCAAAGTTGAGCCGTTCGTAGAAGCCGTGAAACAATGTTTTAGATGTTTGAGGTTCGGTCACATCCAAAAATACTGTAGAAGTAAAGAAAGAAGATGCTTCATCTGCACCGATGATTATCATGGTAGATGCACGGAGAATCCTACATGTCTAAACTGTGGGGGCGCTCATATGAGCGTGGTCAGAGAGTGTATCAAATATCAACTGGAAAACGAAACGAAAAGAAAGAATATGGCCTACAGAAATTGTAACTACAGGGAAGCCGTCAGCATGGCTAAAAGTATCATGGGATTAAGTAACGGCAGAAATGATAAATGGAATGAAGACACTGACTTGAATCAGAATAACTATCCCAGGATAAATGGCAGGAAGACAAAAATAGAGTATTGGGAAAGACTTGATTACCCGCAATCAAAGGAGATACATAAATGGAAAGACGCAAGGAGAAGAAATATCGAACAAAGAGATTATATGAAATACAACAATAATAATGGAATAAGAAGAGAATAAGAGGAGGCTAGAAGAGATAATCTATGGGACGGGCAGGATAACAATGACTGGAGTTACGTTAAAAGCAGACAACGCAACAGGTAAAATACTGACGGATACGAAAATGGAGCGAGTAACCGGGGAAAATCCCAATCGGAAAGGAAAACCCTATCAAAAATACCGAGATACCACAATTTCTCTAATGAAGAAGAGATTAGTCCAGGAGAAGGAGAAGTAATCCACATTAATTTTGATGAGGATCACAGAAGAAACGAAAGAAGGAGATATTAATCTGAAAGACCGGAGTAATATGCGAACAATAACAGAACTAGAAAAATGAACGAGAAAAGCGACAATGAATTCTTGGAAGAGCTCCTTGAGCTAATTAAGAATAGAAACTTGCTCGACAAACTGGAGGAGAGATTAGGAAATAGGAGAAGAAGAGAACCTACGATGAATATTTTAGAGCAAGATTAGGAAGAACCTACACATAACCAGGGCCCATTTGATATGAAAATAGAGGAGAAAAAGAAGAGCAAACTGCAAAGAAGGCTGGACAATTTTAGGAAGGAACAAGCAAATAAAATAGCCAACATCAAGGAAAGAAGTATGAATAACGCTGGGAAAAGTAATAGGATAAAAGGTTTGGGAAGAACAGAGGAGGATGTGATGAAGGATAATAATGCAGAATACGAGGTGGAATACTTGGATGAAAACCTCATTAAAGAGGTTGAACTACTAGAAAAGGAAACGGAAAACGGAAGAGAAGATAAACAATACGAGCATTAATTAATAAAGTATGGTTCCTCGCCAAATGGAAAGAGAGAGAACGATGAAAATAAGCTCTTTCATAAAGTTAAATAAACAATCGGCCTAATTCATAAACTTATGGATAGGGACATATCTACCAATGACAATATTAAAATAGCGTTATGGAACGCGAAGAGCCTTAGGAATAAAATAACGGAATTGAAGATGAAAATTGGTGAGTACGACATTATGTGTTGTACGGAAACTTGGATGAGCAAAAGAGACAAAATTTGTTTAAAAAATTTTAATATGGTTAGAAAAGACAGAAGTAATAGTAAAAAGGGTGAAGGGTTATGTATTCTTATCAAAAAAGATATTGACTTCAAAATTATCGATCAAGTTAAATGGATTAAAGAAAAAACAGAGATATTAGCCATCAGGTTGGAACTAGAAAATAGACAGTTGGACGTGGTACTCGGTTACAAACCACCTAATGTCAGGCTACATAGAAGGGAATGGGACATTCTTTTCAGTAATAGGAATGACAAAGGAGAGTACATTTTTGTGGGTGATTTCAATGCTAAAAATAGGCTACGGAATTGCGATAGGGCGGATAAGGAAGGAGTCGACCTAGTTGAGGCAATAGAAGGAGCTAATCTCTTTGTAAACAATATGTATACAATATCTAGAATAGGTTCGGGGCAATATAATCCTTCAAATTTGGACTTGGTCATATCATCGGCCAATATACTTGATGTCGCTACTATTAAATCAAAAGGGTAGACTCTTGGATCGGACCATCAAATTATAATCCTTGAATTAAACATGAAAATACAATGAAATATTAGAACCCGTTTTTCGACTAGAAGATATAAATTAGACAAAATTGATTGGAAAAGGTTTCTGTGGTTGCAACTTAATGGATGTGCGGGATTTAGCGACGAACTAAAGAATGCTGATGATGTGGAAGAGAAATGTACGATCTTTAGTAAGTTCATGAAGAATTTGATAGAATCTTCAAGAACCAAAGACGGACCCAAGAAGAACGTAACATGCGACAAGGAAAGGAATGCAGTGACGACGAACGATGACAAGAAGAATATTAGAAGAAAAACGCCTACAAGGCAGTATCCATGGTGGGATAAGGAATGCAACGCTGCCAAAGCTAGAAGAAGAAGAACAAATATCAACTTCATAAAAAATCATAGTAAGGAAAATTGGGTTAAGATGAAAAAAGCAGAAAAGGACTTTGAAAATCTTTTGAATATAAAAAGATCCAAAGTATGGGATGACTTGGCAGCGAATATTGATCATAGAACCAATGGATCAACGATATGGAAATCTATTAAAATGCTGAAAAACGGTTTCGACAATAATTCCCCTACAGGTCTATCCAATTTAGGCAGAATAAAGATGGAAGATGTATCTATAAGGCTTTTGGAACCGCCAACTACCAGTGTTGCCAATAGACACGATCTTGAAGAGGATATTAATGTATTATCAAGGAAAATTCAGGAAAGCATCCCTCAAGATTTGACATTGTGGAATCGGGAAATTAATATTGCTGAGGTTAACGAAGCGATTGATAGCTCGAGTGGTAAATCGCCACCAGGTGCGGATGGAATTTCATATGATGTCTATAAAAAGTTAATAATAGAAATCAGAAGATTGCTCCGAGAAATTTTTCAGCAGGTTTGGTCGACGGGGAAGACTTCATCCTCGTGAAAGGAAACTGTGGTCATATTTCTGGACAAACCAGGAAAGAATGCGGATAGACCCATTTCACTCACAAACGCAATGGGAAAGCTAATGGAAAAGATTATAAACAGCAGATTGTGGAAGTGGGCCGAAATACACAATGTCATGGATGAATGGCAGAATGGATTTAGAAAAAATAAATCGACTATCGATAACCTAGTATTATTAACTACCACGGTTCAAAGAGAGTTCTTACGAAACAGAGAAACTTTAGCCGCCTTTGTTGACGTCAAGGCTGCATATGACAATGTAAATCATTCTATCTTAATAAAAATATTGTATGGACTGGGTTGCCCGGAAAACATCACCAATTTTATCAGCAGTTGGATTCAAGGCAGAAATATAAAATACAGAACAAGCGATGATAATTTCATAGAAGGAACCCTCCGGAAAGGACTCCCTCAGGGAGCAATTCTTAGTCCATTGTTATACAATATATATACAGCATTTTTAAACAGAAGAATCGATAAAGATAAGACTAAAATGATTCAATATGCAGACGAAATAGCATTATTAGCGTGCACTAATGTTAGAGAAGAGAACGCGAAAAGCATTGAGGATGCTTTAGTAGCCTTGTCAAATAACTTAAAAAACATTGGCCTGAACATGGCTAATGACAATACCAACTTGGTGAATTTTAATAGAAGGTACGGTCACTATTCAAGAGGTAAAATCAAGATCAATGTTAATAACAGCATCATCGAAGAGACGGACGGATGCAAATTTCTTGGAATTTATATGGACAAGTAACTTAATTTTAAAAAGCACATTGAAAATCTAAGATTAAAGGCTACAAAGAGGACTGATATCTTGTTATCCTGTATAAGGCACTAGTCAGATCCGTCTTGGAATATGGAGCACAGATATATTACGCAACGCAAGAAAATAATAAACAACTGGTATGAAGAGCACACAATGCAGGTATAAGAGCGGCCATGGGTTATAGAATCTCGACGCCAAGGAACGTGATGAACACCGAGGCCGGTGTGATGGACATGGATACGAGAATAGAAGTATTATCGTGTAGGTATGTTTTAAGAATGATGTCCAAAGACAGAAGGGAAATTATGTCAAATATTGAGTCTCTATGGGAAACGCTTACTATTTACGGAAGATCTATTAATAACGAACTGGTTAAAGCTTTTATAGAGATCAAAAACCTCAAAGAAATAATATATTTAGAGAGTTCTAATGAAATCGAGGACCTACTGTTTGACCAGGACTCGAGTGGTTTGGATTCGGATTTGTCAACCCGACTGGATAACATGATTGATGTAGAGACAGGAAAATTAAACAGTTCGGTTAATATTAATGCAACATCGCTTATCAGAGAAATTATGATGAAAAACACGGGAAGATCTGAACGGATAATTGAAACTTACACCGACGGTTTCAAAATACCAAACAGCCAATCCAATGGGGTCGGAATTGTCGTGAAAAACGACAGTACATGGGAAGCAATAGGTAGGAGCATAAGTAACAAAAGTACTATCTACACCACAGAGGCGATTGCTATATATTATCAGGTTGACTTTTTCCTACGGAATAATTTCCGTGAAATCCCCCTGCGTCGAGCGGCAAGAAGCTCGAGGCAGGACGCCCTGACAACTTCGCCGTGTCCGCCCTGCAAGCCGCTTTACTAATGAACCGATTGACTGGATGGGCGCCAGGTACTTTCGTACCGATTTCGTGAAATTCCGTAACACTACGCGGCACTTGCAGAACGGGCACTGCGGCTTTCCTCGGCTAGCTCGTCGAAGAGGACGGGTCGCGGTTCGGGAACGCAGGAAAAGCGGGCTACGGCGATAATAAATCTAGCTCGAATTGTCTCCCACAGATGTTTATTACAACGACGGCACCGTGCAGACGGCACGGTGAAGGAAGACCACAGGTGGTCGGTGTTACAGGCACGTGGCCGACGCTTCGGCACGCGTGGACTCGTCTATTACAAATCTAGTCGAACTAGCACGATAATCAAACGCGAAAATGTTATCGCAGCACTAAAGACGCCCTGGGGGAAAACCCGAGTCGCGCCTCGCACTATCGGCACTCCGTGCCCAAAATATGATAAGACCAAAGTAGTCAAGTGGCTTACCCCAATATCGCTGGTCTACGCACAGGTTCGACAATAAGTGACGATACCCGGCACGCGCGCATGCGACCCCCCTCGATTCGCGGCACGTCCCTCCCCCGCGCAAGCGCTACAGCCCCGCCGCGTACTCGCTTTGGCCCAGGCACGTACATGAGGAGCGAGGCCCCGCTCCTCTCCGGTGGCGTTCTGCATTTGTCCGCTAGTGTGGAGACTCCCTCAGGACTTTCTGTGGCCATGGCCGCCTGGGCGACGATCTTCTGGCTCGCCTCCACCCTCGCCTTCCGTGTTGGCCTCCTTAGAAGGGCAGCGCCGCGGGATCATTTGTCTGATGGTGATTTCCTTCCTTGGCCTTTTGGTCCCCCGCGGAAGCGGCAAGTCCCTCAACTCCGAGGGTGGAGGGCCATTGGTACATCCGGTGTCCTTACTGCGCCCGGATCTGGAACTGCGCGGCCAGGGGACGGGGACGGCCTCAGGGTCCCTCAGGTATCTTCTACGGCCCTGAAACGTCGTGCGCGCTCGGCACGGAAGCACCCGAAATTATCAACTATCCTTAAGACGCGACTTTTCCCCCAGGAGACGTCTCTCGGCAGGTGTTCGCAAGGGGGCCGTACGGTCCTTCTTCTAAATGATCTCATCGACTGTGAAACCCGGGGACGGCGCTACGCGCAACGTCACAATATGAAGCAATTTCGCTAGCAAATAGAAAATTTATGAATGAAAAAATTACTATTTTTACTGACTCAGAAAGCGTTTTAAAAAATATTAAATGTTTCAATAAGGATAAAATGATGGTTAAAAGAAATTAAAACTGGTGGATTGTCAAAATTGTCAATTCGCTAAAAAATATGTTTAACGAAATTATATTATGTTGGATTCCAGCAATTATAGACATAGAAGGCAACGAAAGAGCTGATCGGTTAGCAAAAGTTATGCCTCTCATCCTATGGATTCATCTTGGAAGATTCCTTTCTGTGATTTGAATAGTTATCTAAGAGGCAAAATGGAAAACAAATTCACAGAGAGAATGAAGGCTAAAGCTAGTTTCAGAGGAAAAAAATATTTCAACGAAGGTCAAATCAACCCGTCCAAAAGGAGTCCATGGTTCGCCAAGTTAGAAAAATTACAAAGAAGAACGATTACAATTCTCAGTAGGATAAGGGCTAATCATTATAATCTTGCGGAATCACTACATAGGAAAAATATGGCTGAGTCGTCGATGTGTGATTGTGGTCAGGATGTGGAGGACATTGATCACGTAGTTTGGAAGTGTCCCAAATATGACCAAAAGAGAATAGACTTACTTAGATATCTAGGTAAAAAAGGTATTGACCCTAACACTAGTGTATATGAATTGTTACGAATTAACAGACAAGCTGCTTGCAGAATGATTGCAGCTTTTATCAATAAATGTGATATTAATATATAAAACTAAGGGGAACGAATGTTTAGGTAACTGTAATGTTAAAAGAGGAATGCGAGAGATTAGTTGGAGTAAAAAATTTGAGAAAGGAGTATAACTATGAAGGTATATAATCCTTTAAGAATTTAGGAATTTATATGCTCAGCTAGGTGCGTAACGCTCATGAATGCGTACTCGCTTAGGGAGTATTGCGATCGAATTGCGATAAACTTTTACAGTGTTAAATCAGAGAGTGAGATTAGATATATTCTAGATAGGATACTTAAGGTTATTAAATGTGCAATCATGTATAGAGTTAGGAAGCGATATATATTTATATAAAATTTAATGTGTTATTTCCAAGAGGTGCAAATCTTGAAAAAAGTTTCTGTATGATTTCAGCCTGAACAAATGTGATTAATCAAAGACTGACCGTACAACATATGTATGGATTAGCAATAAGTATTTTTGTAATGAGATGTTATTGTTCTACTCAAAATATAAGAGAGACGTTTCGAATGATGGTGTAAAAATGGATAGTTTGTGTTTAAAAGACAGTTAAACTTCGAACCTTTGTTTCGTCCGCCAGAATTGCAGTACGTTAGCATACGTGACCGACCGAAAGTCGCCTTCAGTAGGAGATTCAGTTGCGTTGACAATAAACTCGGTACATTCGAATTACGATTCGTTTTTCATCCGATGCGGTTGAAGTTCGAACAGGTGAGCGATCACGATCAGCTGTTTGAATCTCAGACCCGATATCGAGTGGGAATATCGGAGCCTGACAAAGAGAGAGAGTAAAATCGAAACATTAGATGCAGATAAACAACGATAACCGAACGCCGTGTAGCGGATTTTCGGGGACTCCGCGCTTTTCGCGGAGCGTCTCGTGCTCGCAAGTCGAAGTCAGTCTTGCACCGATCGCTCGAACGGTAGCAAGTTTACAGCAATTATAGAAGAGTCCGCTGAGTCAGGAAATTTGGGCACCAAGTTCCTTGGCTCGTGACGCCTTCTTTGCTGTGTTTGTCGCACTGCAATTCGTGCTATTGCTCCATTCGATATTCACGTAACATACGTGCAATAGAGCATCGATTGCTTAGTATCGATTTATTTAAGGCAAGTTACTGTACTCTTGTAATCGGTGGTTACCCCGATTCCCTGAGTTTGCTATTCGTCAGAGGAGCAACCAAAGACCACTTCTTGGTTAAGCCGTGATATTTGGCAATATAACAGAGAGGGTTAACGTAAGTGCGGCACCTCTGCGTTATCCGCGTTCTATCACCCGTTTAGCAGCAGCCCGCGAATAGATGCACACGTCGTGGTGAACGGTGAGTGTTAGAACCTCTGGCCTTTATCAGCCACCAAGCCTAGCCAGTGCTAGTGACAGTGAGTCGAAAGCTCGCGAATCTCGGCTTACAATCGTGATTCGTACGAGGCAAGTCTTCCTGGAAGGCAGGTTAAACAGAGAAAAGGAGGATCCCTCCTCTCTGTACACTCGCCGACCGATGCTTTCTTCAGTGCGAAGAATCGTCGGTAATACAGTCCACTGCACTACCTTAACGTTACGTCAAGGTACTGCTCTCCCCTCCACATAGGCTCGTTATGGAAGTCTGGAGTCGGGAAGACACGGTATAGCGTGAAAGCAATACGCTAGCTTTCCTGTGCGGTTCCACCGCTATTTTCTTTTTCCAGACGCCAGCGTCGCTGACCGGCGTCCAAGAGAGGAGAAGAGCTCTGCTCCACAAAGGGAACAGACGACCACCAAGGACCAAAAGAGGCTCCCGTCCCAGAGTTCTTAAAAAATCAATGAATGTCGTAACTAAGCCCTTTTAAGAACCGACTTAAATTTGATTAATTGTACGCTTTTCTTTTGACACCTTCTTCTCAATCACCCAATCCGGACTCCATTAGATCCCTGAATTCAGCGATTCTAACATAAGGTCCTTCGAGCCGGATTTGGTTGAGAAAGGGCAAAGAAAAGTTGTATTAGCCTCTCTTCAGGTCGAAATTCGAGCAGCGTTTACCTCTTGAATCGTATCACTATGTCTACTCCACAAAAGGAGCAGGCGCTTTCGCCCAACCTTGAGAGTGATATGGAAGATATCGTCTCACGAGTCAGAGGCTTGACCCGACTCGTGACGAACCTGAAAAAGAAAGGACGAAATAGTTTTACTATCTTCCTCCTGAAAGAGAAGCTGAACTATGCCACGGAAATGTGGAAGGACGTGCTAGAGCGAGTTAGTCGACTCAAGCAGAGCGTTCCCCTCCACCACCGTAAAGGCACACCGTTCTTCAACGAGGAAGTGATTAAAGATGGCGAGGATACGTTCCACGAGGTCCAAAATTTCTTTATGACAGAAATCGCACTACTGGTCGAAGCGAAGGAATGGGTTGAGTTGGGTATCAACCAACGTCCCAAGAAGATGGACGAGGACGCGCTGATGGCTGCCTCGCAATGGCCTGGCCGTAGCCGCCGGCTGGGCCCATCGCGGACGTCGACCGCGAGGCAGAATGGTTCCGGGAGTCTCTGCCGGCGGTTTGCGACGCCGCCATGCCTCGGACCGGAAAGCCTCGCAAGCGGGCCGTATACTGGTGGTCGGGCGAAATCGCCGCCTTGCGTGACGCAAAGGTGGCCGCCCGACGCCGCTACACCAGGGCCCGTCGACGTGCCAACCGCGACGCCGCGAGGAAAGAATCGCTGTACGAGGGTTACCGCCAGGCAACGGTGGCCCTCCAGGCGGCCATCAAAAGGGCAAAGTCCGAGGCGTGGCGCGAGCTCCTTGACTCGCTAGACCGCGACACATGGGGGCGTCCGTACAGGATCGTCCTAGGGCGATTGGGAGCCGCGGCACCCCCGATCACGGCGAGTCTCGACCCCCCCATTCTCCGGCGTGTCTTGGACACTCTCTTTCCAGTCGATCCGGAGGAGCCACGGCCGGCGGACCCGACCACCTGGTCCGTCGAAATGGGGGTCAGCCACGGGGAGCTCACTGCCGCCGTTTGTCGGTTGGGGGTGCGCAACACCGCCCCCAGTCCGGATGGAGTGCCCGGACGAGCCCTTAAAAAGACGCTGCGCGTCCTCGGGCCCCGTCTGGTACGCCTATTTAATGGCTGCCTACAGTCAGGGCGGGTACTGCTTCTCTGGAAACGAGGACGGATGGTCCTCGTCCCGAAGCGTGGAAAGCCCGCGGATTCGCCCTCCGCGTACCGGCCCATATGTCTCTTCGATGAAGTCGGCAAGTTGTTTGAGCGAGTGCTCGTCCGCTGACTCGAGGAGGCAGTGTCTCGTGACGGTCCCGGCATAGCCGACTGCCAGTTCGGCTTCCGTGGGAGAAGATCGACGCTAGACGCGATCGATCGTGTCAAATCCCCCACGGACACGGCTGTCTCCCAGGGTGGGGTTGCGTTGGCGATCAGTTTAGATATCGCCAACGCATTTAACTCCCTGCCCTGGACGGCAATCAGGGTGGCGCTCCGAGAGCACGGAGTGCCGCCCTATCTACAAGCCGTGGTGTCGGACTACCTGCGAGACAAGGAAATCGTATTCCCGGGCCGGGATAGCAACCAGCGGAGGGTGCTTAGCCGGGGCGTGCTTCAAGGTTCCGTATTAGGACCATTCCTTTAGGACTTGGGGTACGACTCCGTGCTCCGCGGGCCTCTCCCCACCGGAGCAAGCGTGGTATACTACGCAGACGACACGCTCCTCCTAGTGGTGGGGAGGCAATGGACGACGACCGTCCTTCTGGCCGAGATGGCCGTGGCCCTGGTCGTTGCCAGGATCCGAGCCTTAGGGCTTCGGATCTCGCAGCAAAATACGGAGGTAGTTTGGTTTCACGGGCTGCCTCTGTCGCGGCGTGCCCCCCAGGCTCGGGTCTGGCTGGGTAATGCCTGCATCCAGGTCGGGGGAAGGTTCAAGTATCTCAGCCTGGACCTCGATAGCCGCTGGCGTTTCGAAGGACACTTCGACCGCCTCGTCCCCGGAGTTGTGGCCGTGTCGACCATGCTTGGTCGACTTTTGCCCAACCTCGGGGGACCTGAACAGAAGGTACGCCGCCTATATGTGGGAGTGGTGCGGGCCATGGCCCTATACGGATGTCCCGTTTGGGCCAGCGGCCCGGTGGTCAGCCGGAGCGCGTGGCGCATGTTGTGCCGCGTACAGAGACGCGGCCATCCGGGTCGTCCGTGGTTACCGCACCCTAGCCCACGAAACGGTGGCGGCCCTGGCGGGTGTCGTCCCTTTTGTCATCCAGGCGGAGGCACGCGCCAATGTATGTCGTGGGACTCCGGAGGTATTCGGAAGAGTTCCCGGAGTCCTCCCTCATGCGTCGACTATGGCCACCGTGGAGTTTTAGTGGGTGCAAGCCCCATATCCCCCCCCCCCCCCTTGTGCGTTAGGCATTTCTCCATGTTAAAAAAAAAGGTCTCTTGGGAGTCCTATTACAACGGTGGTCGTTTCTATGTCCGCAGCCAGTCAGCTTTTCCAGTGAATTTTTAATATACATCATGCTCTTTAAATGCATGCAATTTCATGAGATTTCAGTTTAGTGGTATTCCTGGATTGGGAGTGTATTTCCTGATGTCCTGCATGCTACCTTCCTCATTCTGGGCTTTCTCTTTGTTTTATTACAGTATTAGCATAACTGAGAAGGTGCGGGTATACTTGCCTATGCATCAACACGCTGAGGCTACATGGTCATGTGTATCCATTTTCGGCGATACTCTCTTTGAGTTTTTGCCGATGTCGTTTGTTTAGTGTGCATTCGAATATTATGTGTTTAATCGTGTCGATCTGCCCACATTCGCACATGCCTGCTTCAGCTATACCCAGGGCTTTTAATTTGTTTCGTATTTTTCCGTGTCGTGATAGGAGTTGCAGGCTGTAGAAACTGTGTTTAATCCAGGAGAATGCCAGTATTTTCCTTACACTAGGAATGTGTGATTTCTAATTTGTAGCTTGAATTGAACAATTTCTTCATGATCTGGAGGGTCATCCGTTGGGTTAAATATGAGATTTCCAATAGAAACGGTTTCATTGTGGCTGTATTCATACATGGCTTTTCTTTCGCTTAGGATGAGATCTGTTGTAGCTCGAGACGAAGGGAGAGCAGAAGAATAAATGAAATATTTACATTGACAGTAGAGTTTTAACGATAGTAAAAAGTCAAACATAAATTACAGTTAAATCTCGAAGGATGTCACTTGAGGAAATTTTATAGGAATCTTTATGTATGGTAGAATTTGAGAATTATAATATATAATTAGAAATATTTTTCTTCTGTTACCTCTGAGTTGACAAAAAGGTTAATATCTAAGAGCGATAGCGAGCATAACCTGTAGAGAGCTGCAAGGACATTGAATCTCAAAAGAGATATATTGACATTAATAAAAGGGAAGCGTTTAGCGCTACGATAATGGAGAAAGAGTAAAAGAATAAAGGAAATACTTGTCATGATAATCGAGATTTTGTAATTGTTTAAAAAGCGGTTGTATAACGGACATTTGGCTCGTCCGCGAGATTCGTGGTCTGTTTGTATACGTGACCGACCGAAGGCCGCCTTCGGTTGGAGATTCCGTTGTCCTAACAGTAAAACACGGTCAATTGTCGTATGATTCGTTTTTATCGTTAAAATTGAAGTTCAAACAAGATGAGCATTGTCGAGCAACGATTTTGAACTCCAGAGCCTGAAGAAGAGAGAGAGTCAATCATATCACATTAGAACCATAGAAAAGATAATTGGCGAGCGCTGCGTAGCGCCAAAATTAGCGTGTTTCGCGTTTTGCGGAGACACACGCGGCTCTCGCAGCAGTCGTCTTTCGACAATAGTCTTGCGCCGGCCCTTTCGACAGAACGTCAAGCATCATCAGCTCAGCCAGTTTCACGGTTTCAAGTAGTTTGGTAGCTAGACGCTTGAAATCCTGCTTGCATTATAGCTGAACTTCTGTCCCCTGCGACTAGTGAGTTGCTCTACTCGATTTAATACGTATTATACGTACGACAGAGCACCTAGTTCGTCAAAAGGTGACAATTCAGCGAGATTTGCGCTCTTGGAATCGGGGTCTGCCCTGATTCTCTAAGTTTCATCTTCGTCAAGGAGCAACAAGGCCGCTTCGTGGTTGATTCCTGAACGAGTGGGGTACAACAGAGAGAGTTAACGTACGTGCCTATCACCTCTGCGTTACTCGCGCTCTGCCACCCCGTTTAGAAGCAACCCTCGTGTGACGAATAGATGCACACGGTGAGGTGAACGGAGTCGTGGAGCCTCTGGCCGTCCTCAGCCACCAGGACTAGCAATCGCTAGCTATAGCGTGTCCCCCCGCTCGCGAATCCCCGCATTTATCGGAATTCGTACGAAGCGAGTTTTCCTATAAGGTGCAAAAGCGAAGAGAAGAGACTTCCTCCTCTCTATCCACTCGCTCATCGACAACTTCTTCGTCAGAGAAGAAGAGTCGATAATACAGTCCACTGCATTACCTTGTATTACGACAAGGCATTGCCCCCCCCCCCCCCCCCCCCCCCCCCCCCCCCCCCCCCCCCCCAGGCTCGTGATCGAAGCCTGGAGTCGGGAAGAATAGGTACAGCGTGATCGCCATACTCTCGCTTACCGATGCGGTTCCACCGCTATTATTTTTTTCAGATGCTAGCGTTGCTGACAAGGTGTCGTCGAACTACCGAGGGCCCCGCTCCAACGTACACGCCCGAAAAGAGGAAAAGATAAAGGTCGTAATTAAGTCCTTCTCAGGGCCGACTCAAATTTAATCAAGTGTACTTGTTTTCTTTCAAACTCTCACTCTCACCTTATCCGGAACCTAGTTAGATCCCTTATTTTAAGCGATTCTAACAATAATTAAATATGTTCTACTCTTCGTTCTGAATTGGGGGAAGGGTAATGTAAGACAAAATGAAAAAAGTACAAAATATTTCTGTGAATACAATTCGGTACGGTTCGCATGCTAAGCTCGAGGTCTACTCAATCTTGAGGGTGACGCTCGAATGCTTTTTCCTTCTTGGATAAGTCCTCGTTTTTCCTGAACTATACCTCTCAAGAGCCTGCAGTTAATTTACGACCGGGCCTGGCGTTACGTGAGTCGGGTCTGTCATCGGTTCGTCGGTCTTATCGCCTGCGTTTGAATATACTTTCAGGCTGCCTCTTCGAAGTCTCCTTAACAGTAATGTCTAGGAATGTCTAGGAATATTCGTGAACATAACCTGCAAGGTGCAGTATCGGCGAGGATAATGGTACGGGCGTTTGTAAACGGCGTAAAGTTTCGACATGTACTAACACTAGAAATACTAGGATAACAAGGTGAGGGTAGGGTAATTAATCTAAGAGAAAGGAATGATTATTAATAATAAGAAAACTCAGTAACGTGTACAAGTAATGTCAATGGAAAGTAAACAAATATGACAAAGAGGCATGAAACAGGCATGAAACAGGCATGACTGTGGCGCTAGCAACCAGTGCCGAGAAGCTTCGGTAATGAGAGATGTGAAGTGGCGTGATTGGGTGTAGTGATGTAGACCTAGATGGCGCTATCGATACTTATCGATAGTTTTTGCTATTGTTGTGTGACAACGCGTGACACTAACTTCAAGGCGCGAAGTTCAAATTGAATGTAATAGAGAAGGCGTCAAAGGTGAAGTTGAAATAAGTTTATATGCTTGAAATCAGTTATAAACATTACTTGACAGAATATTTCAGAGTAAAGAATAAATCAATATCTCCTTAGAAACACCTATTTAAACATTCAAATCTTATCTTCTTCCCCCTTCTGTAAGGAATTATATCCAGCGCCAAGATGTATAAGACTTGAAAGTAAGAAATCGATAAATGCTGACGATAGTTTTAACGAAGTGGAATTTATTAATTATAATATAATTATGTAATTGGTTCCTTGTTACAAAGATACCAAAAATTAACAAACATGTATTAGATCTAGTGAGAAACCATTTTTGGTACGTTCTCTTCGCCTCAGTCCTTTGACCAGATCAGACGTGTCTTTTCTTGTTCTAAATATAACAGTTCAGTTTGAGTTGTAAATTCTTTAATTTATTTACGAGCAGAGTGCCTTAGTGCTCCACGGGCACGAACTCATTCCGGTTCCAGTCAAAAATCCCTGAAGGCCACGCAACACTATTGAAAATTATCGATTGTTCTAATATGCACTGTAACTAGGCGTTCAAAATCACTAACGGTGATTTATCTAATTTCCCGTCAAACATCAACATTAACATGAAACTACACATTATATATGACAGAAATCGATGTCTGGACAAGTTTCGACTCATACTGGTGAAATATCACCGCGTTTGGTGAAATATGGCGAATTTCAAGTCAAACGTCGACTTTAACGTCAAACTACGCATTATATCACAGAAATCGATGTTTGGCCTAGTTTCGAGGCATATTATCGAAATATCACGCAGCTCGACGATATATTGCGAGTGGTATATATATGGGGGTTCTGAACATGCTGTCGAGGGGGCCGACGTTACGGGGGGGGGGGGGGGGGGGGGGGTCACAACTCATGACGTCACGCATTGGCACAGGTTGAAATCAGTGCAAAACTGTTTTACCGATGGAGAATTGATCGATAAACATGCGAATGTGTTTTATCAACGAAAAGAATTGGTCGATAAAATGCAAATGGTTGTTCGGCAAGAACATCGTTGTCAGTTGATTCAGAAGTGTCATATGAACATAAAGTGTAGTTGGTTACAGAGATTGTTTCCCCGAGAAACTTCATCGAAGAATAAAATAGAAGTGTAAGTATAGATATGCATAAAACTTCTTATTCTAATATAATGTATTATACAAATCAAATATTTTTAGTTTTTACATAACATTAAGTTATTGTTTTTACCATTTATAGTGTTTGTGGAGAAAAGAAGAGAAAAAAATGATTAGTGTCAATAAATTTGAACATTTTACATACTTGGTATAAACATCCTCGTCTTTTTCAAATTTTGAGAGAACTTTCGTGATGTGATGTTTTAACAACCTTTTTATTTTTTAATCTTACAGAAGAAGCTATATCCCCCAATTACAGGCTACATCAATTTAAATTATCGAAGAGCTATCAGTAGTTATCGATGGAGATGGCAGAGAGATTTAATTTTACATTTGTTGTGGATTGAGGGGGAAGATGCAGACGTTTGGGGGCTAAGAAGATTATTTGGAATGGAATATTATTATATCGATTGGGGAGAAGAAGAAGAATGATAGACTGTGGGTATGTGTGAAATTATTCAATTTTTCAATAAAAGGATTTAAAATATTTAAAAAGAAAAAATGTTATTAAGTACATGAAATTAGTTATTTGAAATATAATAAAATTTTTAAAAATTATATATATTAGTTCCACTTATTACGAATTGATTTATAGAAATGTAAGTATGAAGTGGGAAGGTAGAATGTGATAGGTAATTAAGTACATAAAATTAAAATTAAATGTTAATTTTTATTAAATGTTTTTTAATATTATTTAAATGCATAAAATCACAATAGAATTTTATACAATATTAAATATTAGCATTGTAGACAAGAATATTTAAAGCACACGCTAGTAGTTCACAATCAATCAAAGAATCGTCGTCGAAATATTTACTGTTACATATCATATTAGCAATACATGACAAGTTCGTTTTTGGTGTGACACCATTTTGTTTCAAAACATTTACAAAATTTATAAACTGAATATTAATACGATGTGTATTTTCATATAGTTGTGACCGCATAAGATTAATACATTTTACATGATTGAATAAATTATTCAACGTTTCGATAGTGTAATATAAGGAGATATTAGCTAGACTAAATTTTATAAGCTTAACATTATGAATTTTGGTAAATTCTATTAGAAATTCTTCAATCCATATTGGTGGGGAATCTGAATTCACGGATAGAACACATTCTTTTTATTATCACCAAGAATAATTTCAACGGTTGATATGGGTCCAACTGCGATTCCAATTTCTAAATATGTATAGGATGTTGATGTCAGCGGGTACCTTCTTCCCAAGATACGAACAGGGCGTGGGTGTGACGGTTTGAAAGTAGAATTATATATAGAATTATATATATATATATATATATATATATATATATATATATATATATATATATATATATATATATAATCATTTTAAGATTAAGAGTAAGATTAATACATACTTCACATATTTAATTTTCTTAGTATTTCTTCACTTTTCTTCATAATATTGAGAACACATTTTGATTTAATTCTATTTATAAAAATTGTATTCTGGTATACAATTAATAGTTTACCACGAAGTTTACAGATTGAACTTTATATTTTAGCACAGCATTTAACGAATAACTCAGGCAAGTTCCCGTAAGAAATGTTTTCAGTTGGCTTCCGACCATTGCAAATATGCTTTACTCCTTCCACTTCTATTTGTTGTTATGAGCTATGTGAATAGCTCATCACATCAATTGGGAGGGGGAGACTTCCTACTCTGATTCGTATCACACATCGAGCGTGAACGATTTCGCCCCCCCACCATTGCCACACCCATTGAATTCAGTTTCCCCTCCCCTTACTTTACCATCACAACTGTTCGTCAACATGTTCTACATCAATTATAATTATACATTTTGCCAAATTGTATAATAGATGTCTAATATTTCGTCGTAATTGATTAGCAATACATCTATATATCACTTGCAATCTCATACTGTAATATGAAAAAATTTATGTTTAGTATTTATGTTCTTATAAATTGTATAAATGAATGTTTGATTCAATAACAGCTGATTAGTCATACATCTGCATTGTATTTATAACCATTGCACAATACATGAAAAAAGATGTAAGCATTGTATTTATACTGACACAATAAGTGTTAAAATAATTTCTAAAAAGAATACATTTTTTTTTTGCTTAAATAATTTTTAAAATGCATTTGTAATATATTATATGATTTATTTAGTTTCTCGAATTGCGCGTGACTTCTTGTCAGCATAATGTCAGCATAATCTAAAATCATCAGAAATTTTATACGAACAAACAGATGCAACGTGATTGCGACATATGACACCAGTTTAAACTATGATCAGAATATATAAAAGTAAAATAAAAGATTTGTGTGTAATGTGCTGTTACTTTCAAGAGTTAACAAATCATGGACATTGATGAATTTGTTCTTACTGAACACGAATTGCGGGAACAAGCCGTTAGTTTGAATTGTCTGGATGAATACATTGCATGGGAAGAACGTTGCAACGAATATCTTGAGTCATTGGAACAATATTGTCGAGTAAAGAAACGCCCTCGATTATCAATTGGTACTCAGCAATCTCTGATTGCTCAAATTGCACAATTTGAAAGTTTTAAACTAGTGACGCGTACTCGTTTCGTGCATGAAGGTGCAGGACATTCAAACAATGGTCTCTTGTGGCGTGAATTAGAAACTGCATTCGAAAATCGTGTATTGACAGGTGTTGCGATAAACTCAAATTATATCTATCCACGTAATTTCCTTCATGGTGCGAGAAGTATAGTGCTTTTACATGTAAGACATGCATTGGTGAAGCACACTGCACTTAAAGTGAATACGATATTTAATGGCAAATTTATAGCAAGTGATAAATGTGAAAGGAAAAGCTTAACTACCAAAAACTGTGAATTATTTCGCGCATCGGATCTTGAAGAGTGGTATGAACGATGTATTGTTGAATGTACAATAACATTGTTGGAAGAATTTCAGGAACGTGATAGTGGATGGGCATTGTCGCGAATACTGAATTTAATAATCAATTTAAACAAGTATAATCCGATGCATGTTGGATGTCATTTCAAGCTACCGCGAGAAGTACTACTTAAAAAAGCAGTAATTTCTGTAAAATCCTATGACGATGCATGTTTCGCATGGACTGTGGTAGCCGCTTTGTATCCAGCTAAACAGTATACATCTCAGCAAAGTTCATACCCATATTATAGAACAGTGCTTAATTTTGAAAATATCGAATTTCCAATATCCATGAATGATATTAAAAAGTTTGAAACGCTGAATAACATCTCTGTGAATGTATTCAGCATCGAAGAAAACATCAAGAAAACAAAGAAGGATCTGAAGCAAATCATCGTTCCATTACGTCTCACTGATCAGAAGAGGGATAGACATGAATTTGTTGTACAAAGAGAATGATGGCATAGGACACTTTGCATGGATAAAAAATTTGTCTCGACTTGTTGGCACACAATTAAGCAAACATAAAGAAGAGAAGTTCATTTGTGATCGGTATGTATAAACATGTAAGAACATTAAGATTTTAATTTTTATGAAAAATAAAAGATTATATATGAATACTTTTACAGATGCTTACACTTCTTCAATTCCCGTGAAAGGTTAGATGCTCATCAGAATGATTGTCAGAATATGAATAAATGCACTGTTCTGCTACCCAGCGAGGAGGATAAATGGCTCAAACTTAACAATTATTGCAGAAAGGATCGGGTTCCGTTTGTGGTTTATGCAGACCTCGAGTGTGTTTTAGAAAAAATTAAGGATAGTGTCGAAGATGAATGTATATCGCATGCATATCAACATCATAGGGTATTCAGTATTGGATATTATGTGCATTGTTCTTATGACACATCATTATCATCATATCAATATCGTCGCGATATAGACTGCGTTTCATGGTTTATTCAGGAATTAAAGAATTTAGCACAGACTGTTAAATCTATATTATCTAATAATATATCTATGGTGCACCTATCGAAAGAGCAGTGGGGTGAATTTCACAATGCTATACATTGCCATATTTGTGAGAAATCATTCGATATCAACGAAACACGTGTGCGAGATCATTGTCATTTAACAGGGCGCTATAGAGGTCCTGCACATGTTGATTGTAATATAAATTATAAAAATTCATTCCATATCCCGATAGTCTTTCACAATTTATCTGGATATGATTCCCATTTTATCATTATGGAATTAGCTAACGCATTTGAAGGTTACATTGATTTACTACCTATAACCAAAGAAAAGTATATTTCGTTTACAAAACATGTAAAAGATGTAACAGAAGAAGAATTAGGTTGTCGAAATTATATAAAATTACGATTTATCGATTCATATAAATTTTTAAATACTAGTCTTGATAAATTAGCGTCTTTTCTCAGTAAAGATAAGCTAAAAATTTTATACTCAAATTTTCAAATGTTATCCAAAGAAAAATTTGATTTATTGACGCGAAAGGGTGTCTTTCCATATGAATACATTGATTGCTTTGAGAAATTAGAAGATTCGTGTTTACCATCGCGGGAATCTTTTTATAGTTCGTTGACTGATGAAATAGTATCCGAAAGCGATTACGCACACGCTGAGAACATATGGCATTCTTTTGAGATTAAAACTTTAGGTGAATACAGCGATTTATATTTAAAAACAGATATTTTATTATTAGCAGATATTTTTGAAAATTTCCGTGAAAGTTGTATCAATAGTTGTGGTCTAGATCCAGCTCACTATTACACATTACCTGGTTTTACATAGGATGCTATGTTAAAGCATACTAAAGTTAATTTTGAATTGCTCACTGACATCGATATGGTTTTGTTTATCGAGCGGGGTATACGTGGTGGCTTGAGTCAATGTTCTGGGAGATATGTGCAAGCCAATAATAAGTCTATGTCATCCTATGATCCATTGAAATCATCATCGTATCTCATGTACTTTGATATAAACAATTTATATGGATGGGCAATCTGTCAACCATTACCATATGCAGGATTTCAATGGATCAATAGTGTTGAAAATTTTGATGTATCTTCAATTGCAATTGATTCATCGATAGGTTATATTCAAGAAGTTGATATAGAATATCTACAACATCTACATGATGATCATGCTGATCTACCGTTTTGTCCAACACGTGCCAAACCCCCTGGTAAAAAACAGGATAAGTTTTTGACTACATTATACGATAAGGAGCGTTACGTTATACATTATCGCAACTTATAGCAGTGTATTCAGCATGGTCTCCGCATTACAAAGATACACCGCATTCTCCAATTTAATCAATCACCATGGCTTCGCGATTATATAGAACTCAATACTCAATTTCGAACACATGCATCAAATGATTTTGAAAAAAATTTGTATAAATTAATGAACAATGCAGTATTTGGTAAAACAATGGAAAATGTTCGAAATCATGTTGATGTAAAACTTCTGACAAAATGGGATGGAAGATTTGGTGTAGAGGCAATGATCTCAAAACTTAACTTTCATAGCAGAAGTATTTTTTCAGAAAATTTAATTGCAATTGAGTTGCGTAAACTTATGGTTAAATTCAACAAACCAATTTGCGTTGGTATGGCCATTCTAGACATATCAAAAACATGTTTGTACAAATTCCACTACGACTATATGTATCCATTACACCAACGAAATTGTAAAATTATGTATACCGACACAGACAGTTTAATTTATTATATTCAATGTGAAGATGTTTATGAGATGATGAAACGTGATATCCATAGATTCGACACCAGCGATTATCCAATAGACAATGTATATGCTATACCGCTTGTCAATAAGAAAGTGCCTGGTTTGATGAAAGATGAAAGCAGTGGTTCAATAATGACTGAATTTATTGGACTTAGAGCAAAGATGTATGCTTTGAAAGTGTTTGTAAAAAAGATGTGAAAAAGTTGAAAGGTGTTAAAAACAATGTTGTAGCCAAAATGATAAATTTCGATGATTACAAACATTGTTTACATGATGCATTTGAAATAACTCGTCGTCAGTCAGGCATAAGGTCTAAATTGCATAAGGTATATACTATAACAGAATTGAAAATTGCTCTCAGTCCATATGATGATAAGCGATATATTATAGCTGATTCAAATGATACACTACCTTGGGGGCATTATAAAATAACATTGTAACGGTTAGAAGTTTCACAATAATAGATTGAAATTATTTTATGAAAATTGATTTATTTGCATTTTTTTTTTTTTTTTTTATATTAATATTGTAGTAAAAACATCTTTTTATGTTTACAATACATTATTTTTATGTATCCATGAGTTGTGTGAATTATCAAATCCTAACCATTTAACATATACTTTATCATCCCTCTTACGCAATACTTTTTCCACTAAATACACATCGGGGTTGATAACGCGTTGTAATTCATGTTTATAAAATCCTCCCGCAATAGGTTTTCCACATGAATCTTGTAGCAGATAAGTCACAGGATTAGTTATCTGTACTTTGATTATCTTGAACACTTCAGCTGTCCAATTTGGTGTATATCCTTTGTCGAAAACGGTTTTGTATTTGCTGATGCGTACAGAGTCACCAACCTTGAATCTCGATGGAGCAGCAATCTTTATATTGTTATATACTGTGTTCAAAAGCTTATTTGCAATTGTTGGGGTAACATCACATGGCCGCATTCCAATAGTTCTATGTTTTCGCATATTGTATTCAGCCACAAGACTTGGTAATGCATCGATTCATCTATATGTTCCATTGAGTGTAAACAGTTACCACATATGATGTTTTAAAGTACGATTAAAACGTTCCACGATGGATGCCTTCATCACTATGGTTTGTTATATAATCTTCCTCTTGAGAATGAGGGTTTAATACTTGCAATACTTGTCGAACATCATTTTGCAGTATTATTAAATTGTTCTGAAATGTAGCCAATCTTTGTTCAAATTCCTGCTGTATCTGTTGAACATTATTCTGTATTGTTATCACATTGCTTTGAAATGTGCTCAACTTTTTCTCAAATTCCTGCTGTTGAATCTTTAAGATTGATATGCATTGTTCCAAGTACTGTTTATACTATTACTATTTCGAATTTTGCAGTATTTTGCATCAATGTTGGATCCAATCATGCAGAGCGCATTATCGCGTATATAATTTCGAAACATGCTACTCCATTTATAGTACTCTACTGGTGAGGTTTCATACTTTCTAAGTGATACCCCAAACTTATTGATTGACATTTCGTTGTGAATAAATCAATTATCAGCTTGCAGTTTAATTTATAGTGAGACCTGCTTCGCGAAGTTCTTCGATAATCGATAGAAACTCGTTGTCATGTGAATTGTTACCCGCTTGACGCGATGCTTCTAACAAACGCAGGCGATCTACTAATTCATTTGGATCATCCCAATGTATATAATTGATTTGGTTATTGTTTACTGTCATAGCATTTGGCATCTGCTTGTTAACTGTTATGACATTTGATGTAGTAAGTTCAAATCCTCTACCTGTTCGGCTCTTAATTGTATGCGCAAGTAAAGGAGCAATTATATGTTTATATTTGTAACCTTTTTTACCCATTATGGGGCTTTGAGAGTTATGATCACGCTTGTGTGCATTGGTTGCCATCAATATACTCTTGTATTTTTGCTTATCAGTATCAGTGTACACTGCATCGTCAGGAATTCTCATAAAAATTAATTCATATAAACCAGGTGTTCCAATGTATTTTACACCATCTATAAATATATTGTCATCCTTGTCTATATTGAATTGTTTGTCGCCAAGCATTGCATCATTATTTTGGAAATGTACACCATATACATAATCTATGGCCGTATTTTTATCACTACTTAAAAGTGCACCCATGTATTTGATACCTAATGGACCAAAATGGCTATGAAGTGTTTCTCGACCTTCAGATGTCTGTAGCTGCTGTCTAGCTGATGTTAGAATCGATTCATTAGTAGTTTCAAAAACATCATCATCATCGATAGTTGGTGATTGTACCATCGGATCTACTGATATAGAAGAAATCGATGACTTGGTTCGTATAACATTTTTTCGTTTCGATTGAATTGGTGTAGAGGTCATGAATGATTTATCCGATGAATGTTTCCGTTTTATATTATTCACTTTTAATTGTACAGGTGTTACTGTATCATTCAATTTAGTATTTGAACTTGATAACAATGATTCATCAGCGTCCATTGCAGAGACATTTTTCACAATCTGTTCATCAGCGTCCATTGTAGAAGTATTTTTCACAATCTGTTTCAAGGGATCGACAAGTGGTTTAAAATATCTGTTCAATGCAGCATCTTCATCCATCTTGCCTGTTTTCAAAGCTCGATATTTTTTGCGAATAGATTCACTTGTGTTAGCTATTTCCTTTGCAATTCTCTCACGGTCCTTAATATTTTGACTATCAATCATTGTTTGAACAGAAACGTTGTTCTCACACGGCGTGACAATTAACAATTGATTGTATTATGGTATTGCAAATTCATTAAATCCTCTCCTGTAACGTCCATTAGACATCGAGCTATCCTTATCAATCACAACAAAACCATACTTATGTTGCCAACAACTATGACACAATGCTTTAAAATCATCAAAAGACATGTCTGTATTTACATGATCATTATATATATATGTTTTAAGTTAATACCATCCTGTTTAAACAAAATCAATAGATTCGCATTATCTCTTGTATAAGATGTTTGGGAATTTTTGCATACGTTTGACAGAGATAGAAACAGTCTACCTTTGAATGTCTCCCCATTGCAAAATACTCTCTTATCGTATCTTGTTTGTTACATGCTACGTCATCAAAAATAAAAATTGAATTTGGAAACGATTCCTCTGGTGAAATAACATCACAATTATTTGAAAATTTAAAATAACCAATTTCATCTATCGATGCCAATAAATTCTCCAAATACTGATATTTCGGCTGCTGCAGGGACTTTGAATACACATAGACATTCTCAAATCGTACACCATAAGGGCTTTCTAATAAACTTATTAACACGTTGGTCTTCCCACAATTGGATGGACCACAAATAATTCCACGTATAGTATTTGGTAACATATTACCATGTCTGCATTCCATGTTCTTGCCAATTATTTGAATTCTATTGTCGAAATTTTTTACACGTATAATCATTTGTTGTCTCACGAACCGCATGTTTTCAAGATTCTGATACATACGCATTCATGTCGCTCTTACATATGCATGCATCAAAGTAAAATTTGTTCAGTAGTCGAAATGTTTCTCATCATATCAGATGACATCAACATTCATGTTTTAACCTCTGAACAGTTGAAATATATACCAAAGAATATTTTATTCCACAAGTTTGGTACATATATTGACAATTTGTGGGATAAGCTTCCGGAATATATAAAAGCTGATAAGGAGGTTCAAGAATATCGCCGGTGTTTGGAACACTACAATCGTTCTTGGCAGCAAACACACGTTGATGGTCCAGCACCACTGATTAAAAACTGTAGTGAATGTCTTCGGCAAAAGTAAAAGCTGGTAGTGGGTTTTTGAATCGAGCAATAAACGCTCTTCCCATTGAATTGCATATTCCTGGATATCAATTTTGTGGTCCAGGAACTCATCTTTCGAAGCGATTATCAAGAGGTGATTCAGGCATCAATCCCTTGGATGCTGCATGTCGTGAGCATGATATTGCATATTCGCATGGTAACAATCTAGGTGAGAGACATACAGCTGACGATATACTCGCTGACAAAGCGCAAAAACGTATCACTGCAAGAGATTCGACGCTGAGTGAAAAAGCTGCAGCTGCAGCAGTTTCGGCTGCTATGAAAACTAAGACGAAACTTGGAATGGGAATGAAAACAAAAAATAAATGTAAAAATAAGACTGGAACAAAAAGAAAGCGGATACTTCCAATTGCAAAACGTGGTGGTATTTTACCTACTTTACCATTGTTAGGTGTTCTGGGCTCATTAGTTGGTGGGGCAGCGGGGGTAGCTAAGGCGATAAATGATAAAAAGGTTGCGCATCGTCAACTGGAAGAAATGCAACGTCACAATCGAGCTATGGAAGGGCGCGGAGTTTATCTCGCTCCATATAAGCGTGGCCGAGGCATGCTGAATAAGAAAAAAAAAAACGTCAAAAAGGCGCTAAGTATGCCCATAAGCGTAACAACTGATGTACAATTAAGGGAACTCGCCAAATGTATATATATTCCATTCTTTAGAGGTGTTTATATGCGCAATGCTTTGCCATCAAATGGCGTACATCGAAATGAGAGTGGTATCATAAATTTGGACAATGCCGAAGGACCTGGCACACATTGGGTAGCTTACGCAAAGAGAGCACAGATGTCGTGAAAATCGAATACAATTACACACCTTATCAACACTACAATCAACAAAATTGTGGCCAATTGTGTCTACAATTTCTACAAACGGTTGATAGCAAATTTAAACGTTGAATCTTTGCAATCGTAATTCAGTATGAATTGAGCTGTTTCTTAAAACATGTCGATAACATTTACATCAAGTGGTAAGAGTAGCATTCTGGCGGTAAGCTATTTTCCGCCTATAGATTTGAGTGATGATACTTATGAGCTTGGTCTAACAGCTTTTGAAACATATAATACGATACCAAATGTGAATTCATTGAATAACACATTTTACTTTGATGATGATGATAAGGCAATAGTGATTCCCAATGGATCATATGAGTATGGATCATATGCAATAAGAAAGTATCTAAATCGTGCAATTATGCAGTGTTCCGTTCGACGAAGCAACACTCTGTTTTTTATTGTTGCCAGATGTGGAAATCTTGGTTCTTTTCGCATCGTTTCGAAGTTCCACATCTGGCATATTTTTACAATATAATTTCGGGACTTTCGTCGAACGGCATGTTCTTTTCCCTAGCAATAACCATCGAAGAGGCCATATTGCTCCGCGGTCGTTAACGGCTCAGGGCCAACCTCAGTAAGGTCATCGAGGATTGCAGTCGACTCGCGGGACAATATGGCCATAAAAACATCTGTGAAACACTCGTTCGGTCTTGTCTTTTTGATCCGGAGTACCGTTTCTTCCTCCCCAATTTTCGCGGCCTTCGACCTAGAGGAGAGGTTTCCTCCACCTTCGTCACGAGGAAGTCAGGACGGTTCCCTTGCCCCCGTCAAGGTGGCCAAGAGGAGCTTCCTTCTTTGGGTCGAAGGCCAATCAATGCTGATTTGTCTAGTCACACCAAATCAGTGACGCCCTCAAATTCGCAAGTTTGGGGGATGAAAGTGGTGGAGGAGCGGACTCCGAGAAAACAAAACCAGGAGACATAAGAGTCTTGGACAGAACGCCAAAAGCATAACGCCGAAATAAGTCAAACAGTCTGAACGTCAGAAACGTGACAACAGTCAGAGGCCATTCGAATCCTCTAACGAGTTAATCGACGCGATAATTAAAAAGACTATTTCAGTTAATTTAAATATAGTTAATTATTTAAGAACTAGCCACCTAATATTAAGTTGGCCGGTGGTACGCGACATTCGTGAATACGTTACATGTTCGCGAATGGAACATGCAGACTACTCCTCATTCTAATAATTATACAAAAACAGATGTATCTAAAATGAATATCAACTATGACATTAATGATGATGATGATGATGATGATGATGATGATGATGATGATGATAACAATGTCTATGATAATTTATTAATTCGGGCTAATAACAATACCATGAAGAACGAAATAAAGTGTGCTTATCGAATAAATTTTACCAATTCTAACAACATTGGTTCATTGTTAGGATTCTCATCCACTCGCGTTTTGAAACCACATCAGTGGTATGAATCGGATAGCCCAATTAATATCATGGATGTAAACATTATTCGAGTAGAATGCAATATAACTGCTGGCGCATACAACAATGATAAGTGTGCACATACGATACATGAATTTTCCCCCAACGTACCACCAGGATATAAAATATCTGAAACACCTGCTCAAGTCATTTACCTTCCAGTCATTGCACGGAACATTACGGATCTAACAATACGTATCACAGATCAGACTGGACGATTTTCGTGGAGAAGAAATTACTGTAAGGTTATACGTACGGCGACGTCGATAATACATGTATTGCATGTAAATGAGATGCTTGTATTCAACGAAACACAGCATCAAAAAACGTTTTCCCTTATAAATAAAGCTGCATACAACATTAAGGTCTCCCCTAAATACATTGAAAAGAAAAAAAGAGAGAAGCTAAGTGCAGTGAATATCGCATTTTTAAAATCATTAGGATTCACTGTACATAATTACTAAAAAGAAAAAAAGAAAAAAAGAAAAAATGGATATTTTAAATATTGCTGGACAACCCATGTTCGATGATCGCATCGTCAAGCTTGAAACTCATACATACAATCCGTATGCTAACTCAACGTTTGGATATAACGATGAGATAAGAATACCTATACAACAACAAGATCTATACACATTACCATGTGAGAGTTTTCTATATGTGGAAGGCAAGGTGGTGATAAAACATCCAAATGATGAATCAATTATAAAGTTGGGAAATAACTGCATAGCATTCATGTTTGATGAAATTCGATATGAACTGAATGGTGTGGAAATTGATCGCAATAGAAACGTTGGAATAACTAGCACACTTAAGAACTACACATCATTTACATGCGATGAAGATAAAATTATGAAGAATGCTGGATGGAACATTAGATGGAACGATGAGAAGAATGTAAAATACCATTTCAATTTTTGCGTACCACTAAAAATTTTATTGGGATTTTGTGAAGATTATAAACACATAGTAATTAATGCTCGTCACGAGTTAATTTTAATACGATCACGCAATGATAACAATTGTCTTGTAGGATCTTCAATGCTAGAACCTGAAATCCAATTATTTAAAGTACAATGGCGCATACCACATGTGATATTGAATGATATTACTAAACTATCATTACTACGTGCTTTAGAAAGTGGACGAAATCTGAGCATGTGTTTTCGTTCGTGGGATCTGTATGAGTATCCTCTGTTACAAAACACGACTAAGCATTCTTGGTCTGTTAAAACGGCTACACAATTGGAAAAGCCGCGATATGTAATTTTTGCTTTGCAAACTGGTAAAAAAAATATAATGATTGAAAATGCTACAGAGTTTGATAACTGTAAGCTATCCAACGTGAAAATTTATCTCAATTCAGAATTTTATCCATATGACAATCTAAACACTGATTTCAACAGAAATAAATATGCTCTTTTGTATAACATGTATATACATTTTTCTAAGGCATATTATGGATGTAGCAATAGACAAGCGTTTCTAACGATTGATGAGTTTCCAGAACATGGTCGTCTCGTGGTGATTGATTGTTCACACCAAAATGATTCAATCAAGAACAGTACTGTGGATGTGCGTATAGAATTTGATTGTGATGAAAATATTCCCGCAAATACTACAGCTTATTGTCTTATTCTACATGATCGTATAATCGAATACAATCCATTAACAAATATTGTACGCAAAATGAACTAATAAAATAAGCGCAAAAACATGTATTTTTAACTATTCAATTATTAATTTTAAATGTTTAAGAGAAATTGCATAATATATGTATTCATTTTATCAACGCATATGTTTGTTTTTCTTTCCCTCCCACATTTCCTTTAAGGTAATAGTAATAATGATTTAATTACTTTAATGTAATAATTTAATTGCTGTTCGATAGAATTCGATTGTTATTTAATAACAATTTGAAGTATAACATTAATCATAATAAATCATTGCATGATATGGTTTAATTGCTATTTGATATGTGGTTCAATCATGGTTCGGTGTAGTTCGATGTGGTACAATCATGGTTCAATTGTGGTTCGATGTAGTGCAATGATGGTTTGATATGGATTGATCATGGTTCAATGTGGTTCAATGTTTGATGGTTTGATATGGATTGATCATGGTTCAATGTGGTTGTTCGTTACGCTTCAATCATAGGTCGATATAAATTGATTATTGTTCAACATGATTCGACTGATGATTGATTTGTAAACCAATAATGATACAATTACTTAATATAGTATTAATAGGATGCTGTTATGATTAGGAACATGATCTTGGCTCCTGAATATACATATAACGCATCACTACATTGTCTCTGTAGCTAACGCTGAAACTGTAGAATCTTGTCACGTAGCTGAATGATAAGAATGATGATGATCTAGTGGGCAGGTAAAGCTAGTGGGGATAGCTACATATAACGTGTGATCTGCTGAAACGTTGTCACAGTTCAGAATAAACAATTTTTATTGTGTGTTGGAATAAAATACAAAAAAAAAAAAAAAAAAATGGTGAAAATACCAAAAACACTGGAGTCTGCGGCATTGGATGTTGTAAGTACTATTTTCATTTTCATTTTAATTATACTTTAATTAAACTGTAACGAGCTACTCTCGGGAGCATTTTCAGATAGTGTAATTGAAAAGATACTGTTTGAGAGTATTCCCAAGTGTTGTGGATAGGTATAAGTGCGTTATTTTTGTTGCGGACAGGTAAGAGAGTGTGGAGTGTGATTGACTCACTCGCATCGTGGTACGGATTATGTTTAGATCAAAGTGGACTAAAAGAAACTCGCCAAGGAACACCGTTTCCAAATTATCCGAGAAGCTCTGAAAGGAGTGAATGCTTCCGCGTCCAATGTGAGTGCGTTGACGTGATCAAAACATTATAAGATGATTGAATCCGACGAATGTGTAAGATTAAGGGCGAAATTGTATGAGGATGAGAGTATACGCGGCTAGGAAGGTCCAAAAAGAGAGCCATAGCGGGGGGGTCAGGAGTGAAAATTGATGTCCCGACATGTATGCATCTGCGGATGCATTGGCGTCAAACGCGCGGGTTTACCCTAAAAAACGCGCGAATTCTCGCTGACAGAAACACTCGACTACGCAGCAGCGTTTAGTCGTGGTTCAAGCCAAGCGTGCAAAGGTAGACGTGAAAACGTCGACCTTAGGCCGCCATAAACCTCAAGAGGGAGGCCATCTCCCTGAGTGTGAAGGTTAAAAAGCGTGCACGGTGAGATCAAAAATGGTCAATCCGGGGCCGCCAGGCTACAGGAAGAGTCACGAGAATCGCTAATGGGGTTAATTGAAAATATTTATGTTTAATGACAAGTTTGGGTCACGACGGGTCGACCGCTCTGGCTCTCCGGTTACCTGCGAAACAATGGCGCTAAGGAGATATAAACTGTGAGGATCAGTATGAAAGAATCAATCGATCAGCAATAAGCCCTGTGTGTGGACAAATAAAGAGAAGAGAGGCAATTCTTTTCCTGTACACCAAGAGTAGCTCGCGATAGTTTTTACTTTCTTAAGTATCCACACACCCTAAAGTTTTATAAATAATTTTTCTGTATTTTTCAGCTCATAAACCATTGGTTTATGCGATACCATTCGGGCCAACGTCGGCGGCGACAGCATATCCCTGAAGAAGAGCAGGCATTTCAGACCGTAAGTATCATTTTGAATTTAATTAAATAGTTATTTCATTTAATTTTTATCAATTTTCTGTATTTTTTCGCTTACTTACAGCTTATAAACTTAATGTTTATAAGGTGTCGTGAGGAGCGCCGCCGCCGCCGACAATGGAATGACGATATTTGGGATTGGAACGATATATCGTTGGATTATTTATTTGGTTAGTATGAATATTATAGTACGATTTTTAATTATTAAATATATTAATAAATTAAAAAATTTATATAATATTTTTTTTTATGTTTCAGATAACTAAGAAGAAGAAGAAATAATTTTGTATTTTTTATTTTTTATTTCTATTTCTTATATTTTTTTATAATAAAAATAATAATAGTTCATTTATATATACTTGATTGTGTTAATTACTTTATAACACTTCCCCTTCCTAATAGAGTGATAGACAATTAAAAAATAAAAACTGTTTTTTTCTTAAATTTTAATTTCATATTTTTATTGCTTATTACTCTAAGACCTTGTTTAGGACTGGGATAAGTCTGTGTTGTGCTTCATCATTTTTATGTTGTAAGATCTGGTCTAGGACTGGATTAAGTCTGGGTTGTGCTTCAATTAAGCGCAACTATGTACAATGAATCCTAATGATGTGCTTCAATTAAGCACAACACAGACTTAACCAAGACCTAGACCAGATCTTATAATCATTCTTCTTCCCAAGAACTTATATAATATTTTTCATTTTTCAGTTTTTAATATATCAATATTATATAAGTCCTTGGCAAGAAGAACAGTTGTAAGGTTTGGTCTAGGACTGGGTTAAGTCTGTGTTGTACATCAATTATGAAGCATCAATTATGAAGCACAACACAGACTTAACTCAGTCCTAGACCAGATTATACAACATAAAAATACCGACACCTTTAAATCAAATGACAACGATGTTCTTGGCGAACAACCATTTGCATTTTATTGACCAATTCTTTTCGTTGATAAAACAGATTCGCACGTTTATCGATTAATTTTCCGTCGATAAAATAGATTCACATGTTTATCGATTGGTTTTCCGTTGGTAAAACAGTTTTACATTTTTATCGATCAATTCTCCGTCGGTAAAACAGTTTTGCATTGATTTCAACCTGTGCCAATGCGTGACGTCATGAGTTGTGACCCCCCCCCCCCCCCCCCCGTCACGTCGTTCCTCTCGACAGCCTGTTCAGAACCCCCATATACAGTATGTCCCACGAAATCCTGGAGAGTCGATTATTTGGTAACCTATTAAAGATAGGAAAAAAGTTTTTACATAAAATTGAATGGCAAGAGGGGGCTGATTTATTGGCCGTAACAATTGTTTTTTATCATTATTGTTTATAGAGATATGAAAGTTAAGTTTGGTTTTTTAAATGGGATTATATATTTTTTGTTTGATCAATAGATAGTACGTTTCAAGATGAATTCAGCAAACATTAATGTATACACCTTTTTTCAAATAGTTTTTAAGATATTACGCGTAAAAGTTTACTGATTTTCGGTGGAACAAAATCTGCGAGACCAGGAAGCACAGTAAGGAGTCTCGACTCTCGACCACACTTAAGATGCTACGGGTTAACACGTTGCGTGCGGGGGTAAAAAAGTGGTCGGAAATGGTTTGTCCGATTGTATGCTAGCGCGCGGCAGCACCGCCGGGTCAATAATTCTCCGGGGAAACGGGCTCAACTCGATAGATCTACCCTGTCGTGCGTCGAACGTGTTAAACCGTGCCTCTTGAAACTGATACGAAGAGACTGTGGTAGGAACAGCAGGCCTAAATCTTCCACCGAAAATCAGTAAACTTTTACGCGTAATATCTTAAAAACTATTTGAAAAAAGGTGTATACATTAATGTTTGCTGAATTCATCTTGAAACGTACTATCTATTGATCAAACAAAAAATATATAATCCCATTTAAAAAACCAAACTTAACTTTCATATCTCTATAAACAATAATGATAAAAAACAATTGTTACGGCCAATAAATCAGCCCCCTCTTGCCATTCAATTTTATGTAAAAACTTTTTTCCTATCTTTAATAGGTTACCAAATAATCGATTCTCCAGGATTTCATGGGACATACTGTATATACTACTATTGCGAACTTCAAGTCAAACGTCGACTTTAACATTAAATTACGCATTATATACCTGATATCGATGTTTCGCTTAGGTTTGAGGCATATTATCGGAATATCACCCAGCTCGATGAAATATTTCGAGTTTCACGTCAGACGTCGACATTGACGTGAGACTACGTATTATATCACTGAAATCGATGTTTGGTCTAGTTTCGAGGCATATTATCGAAATATCACGCATCTCGATGAAATATTGCGATTTTCACGACAAACGGCGACTTCAACCCCAAACTACGCAATATAGCGCTGATATCGGTGGTTGGTCTAGTTTCGAGTCATGTTAGTAAAATACCCCGGTGCTCGATGAAATATTGCGAATTTTCCATCAAACGTCGGCTTTAACGTTAAGCTACGCATTATATAACTGACATCAATGTTTGGTCTTGCAGCGAGTCATATTAGTGAAATAGGCATTAGTATCCGTACTAGTTGATCTGATACTAGTAAAATCCTGTATAGTTGACATGGAAAGCAAAATACTGTGCCTAATACAATTAAACGTACACGTCGGAGATAAAATTATAACGCACTCTTGTCGATTAATACGGGGCGATTTCCCCATCGAGACAGATGGTATTTTAGGACATGACTTCATGACCAAACATAAAGCTCATATCAAAGTAAACTAATGCTTAGAATTACGCGGAACCGAATTTCCCCTCCGAAGCAACGGTAATGCAGTATTAAAACCGAGATCAGAAACGGTTATCTTAGCGAAAACCCGAGACATAGGAGTAGGAGTTGTCCCCATACGTCTCATTAAACCAGGAGTATTCATAGGAAACGTGCTAACAATAGGCAGGGGTGACAGGTGCCTAATACCCGTCTTAAACACCACCCTAGAAGAAACCTCAGTAGACGTACCTACGGCAGATCTAGAAAAAGAGATTACAAACAACGTAGAATCAACAGTCGACACTGACACGCAAACGCATAACAATTTACACAATGTCCGATTTTTGCAAAGCAGGGAGAGAATACAAATTTTATGCGCTAATATTAGTGTAGACCACCTAAATGCAGAAGAAAAAACCGGCTTGTTAGAATTATGCGAAAGGTACAACGATATCTTCCACCTAGAAGGAGATAGACTAAGACTCACAACCATAGCAGAACACTCTATTCCTTCAGTTTAGAGAACCAAACCAATCAACGTAAAACCGTATAGACTACCGCAAGCCCAAAAGGAAGAAGTGAACAAGCAAGTAAAAGAAATGATCTAAAAAGGAATAGTCAGACCTAGCACTAGCCAATGGAACGATCCGTTATTAATAGTTCCTAAAAAGCCAGACGCGTCAGGAAAAGTTAAATTCCGAGTAGTAGTAGATTTCCGCAAACTAAACGAAGTAACAGAATGTGACTCACACCCACTACCAAACATAACAGACATACTTGACCAGCCAGGCGGCGCCAAATATTTTTCGACCCTGGATTTAAAATCCGGTATCCACCAAATTCCCATGAAAGAACAGGATCGCGGAAAAACAGCTCGACACCCCACGGACACTTTGAATTCAATCGGATGCCATTCGGACACAAGAACACACCTGCAACGTTCCAAAGACTAATGAACACGGTATTATCAGGGCTACAAGGACTAAAATCTTTTGTATACCTAGACGACATAGTAGTTTACGGACGCATGTTAAAGGAACACCTCGAACGTCTAGCCTTAATATTCGACCGAATCCGCGAAAGTGAACTAAAATTACAACCAGGCAAATGCGAATTCTTACGAAAGGAAACAGTATATTTGGGATATTTAATAAGGGAAGACGGAATAAAGACAGTCCCTTCAAAACTAGACGCCGTAAAAAATTTCCCAATCCCCAAAAGAGTCAAAGACGTACAATCATTTCTAGGCTTAGCAGAATATTATAGGAGATTCATAGAGCATTTTTCAAAAATCGCAAAACCTCTTACCCAATTACTCAAGAAAGATCAAGAATTTAGATGGACCGCGCAAGAACAAGAAGCTTTTGACATTTTAAAAGAAAAACTAATTACAGCACCTTTATTACAATATCCAGATTTCTTGAAACCATTTATTCTGACAATCGACGCTTCAGGGAAAGTAGTAGGCGCGATTTTATCTCAAGGAAACCCAGGTCAAGATCTGTCAATAGCATACGCAAGTAGAGTCTTAAACAAAGCGGAGATAAATTATAGTACCATTGAAAAGGTACTACTAACTATAGTATGGGCAACATAACACTTCCGACTGTATTTATATGGCACCAAGATTACTATAATAACCGATCACAAGCCACTCACTTGGCTTTTTAACGTAAAAGACCCAGGCTCAAGGTTAATGAAATGGAGATTCAAATTAGCCGAATACGATTATATTATAGAATACAAAAGCGTTAAGACGAATAGGAACGCAGACGCGCTCAGCAGAATGTTCGCGATAAAAACGGGACGGGGCAGACCCAGGAAAGAAACGACAGACAATCGCGACGAAAGTGAAACCGTAGGCGACGCCGATAACACAATCAATAAAGACGGGTCCTTACAAGAAGACGACATAGAAACTGACAATCTAATATATACGGAGGACGAAAAGAAACGTATCCTATATGAATACCACGATACTCCCTTTGGCGGACATTTAAGAGTCAAACGAACATTAGAACTCATTAAACTAAAACATCTTTGGCCCGGAATGAAGAAGGATATAGAAAACTGTATCTCGAAATGCGAAAAATGCCAGAAAAACAAAGTAACCGGTATAATAAAAACCCCTGTGGTTATCACCGATACCCCCACGGAACCATTCGAGAAATGCGCCCTGGACATAGTAGGCCCACTGTCTGAGACAAACAGACGAAACAAATACATACTAACCTTCCAGGACCTACTAACCAAATTCAGTAAAGCAACATTCAAACAAGGCGACCTAGTACTACTACGCGACGAGGCGCTAAGACGTGGGCGATCAAAGAAACTAACCCCTTCGTGGATAGGACCATACAAAATACAAAAACCACACGGCAATAATAACTATACAATCTCAAAAGGGCGACGATCACTAAAAGTACATGCGAACCGTTTAAAGCACTTTATAGAAAAAGGAAAAGATAGGAGAGACACACACACAAAACAATTTCAAATGAAGAAAAATGAAAACCATTTATTGAGACGGCCAGGGAATATCCCAAGGAAAGGGCTCCAGTCCAAACAGCTGCCGGAGATCCCAGGCGTCACTGTCTCCCAACCACTCCTCCTCTTCCTCACGATACCGCCGCCGACGGGCCCGGATCTGGCGTATGGCTACACGATATTGAAGGGACATGTAACCCTACATCGGTGGATACAAGTTCTCCTAAGGAAAGAAAAACTTTAACTATCACACACAGTAATATAACACACTAAACACTCAGAAACAGCAGTACAATATGTACATAATATTCCGCGACCTCTTCGCGAGAACACTCGATTAACTCAAACAGATTAAGCCTACGGAGCATACGAGTTGCCATTTTAACTAAAATAGGGATTCAGACACCACTGTCAACCGTCCAGAGACAGAATAAAAGCCCAGAACGAAATCGAGACCAGTATACCCCCACATCTTGCTCTGCCTAAGATTACATAGACAAAGTAGCTTTCGTACGGAGAAACTAATCAAATAATAGCACAGCATACCTTAAACGCAACATGAAACTCTGCAAGAAAAGCTACGAACGAAACAAACACATAGTATGTATTTTTCAGATTAATCGTTCTATGTATACAAATACATAGGGTCAGCCACCGGAAAAGACTTTACGATACAGGAATTCCAACACTTCTTAGGCATATATTTTGAAACATTAGACTACTTAGAAACCTATCAGGACTCATGGAAACTTGGACTACACCTAAACATTACGCATATCTACCGACGCGAAGAAACACTTCAAGGAGCGCTTTACGACGTCATAGCACAATGTAAAACCCCGAGCACGCCCAACTGGCAAAATTTTTGTAAAACCTTTACTAATAATATCCAGACTAAATTAGACAAAACCGCCAAACTACTTACATATATCCAGCACATCGTAATCACATGCGATAAGCGCCGCCGCGGAGTATTCGACGGAATCGGTTATATAGGCGAATCCCTTTTCCGCTTCATGGATTCGAAAGACAGAAAAAAGATCCACGACCAATTACAAGCACTAAAAACCCAAAGTAACACACTAAAAACTTCGATCAAAGAACAAATACAAATTATAAAAACTAACCCAGACCTACTCAACGATACATAATGTACACATACGCAACAAGACAAATCCAATACCTAGTATAACAATACGCCAATATTCCCAATTTTCGAGAGACAATAGACGAAAAACTCACGCTAATCACAAACGTCGCCGAAACACTACTACAAGACACACACAATTTATTAGGTTTTATCTTAGACATAGAAAAAGGCATCCTAAACCCGCAAATATTACCGCCATCAGACATTGCCGCGTACCTCAGGTTAGCAATACCACAAGAACTGAACTTCCCGATCGCTATTAACTTGAAAAACATGCACCTCCTTTACAAATTTATAACACTCTCAGCATTCGCGAACATAAAAACCATCAACATAGTATTAGAAATACCACTATTAAACACAAAGAAATTTAAACTAAACAAAGTACACTCCGTACCAAGCAAAATGAACGAATCACTGTACGCCTTCATCGAACCACAAAATACATACGTAACTCTCGACACCTCAGTACAAGAATGCATACGACTCAACGAAAACGACCTAAAAGATAATAAACGACTTATACCTTTGTGCATCCATCCACACCATATTTAAAGCGATACCGTACGGATCCTGCGAAATTCAATTATATACACAACTAACAAAACATCCCAAAAATTGTAACGCACACGTCACAACACTAAATTATACAATGATAATAGAATTCCAACACCTAGGAACATGGATCTACTTTGCGCCGAAACCAACCCAATTAGCGATAACCTGTAACGACGAAAGTACAAAAATATATAGCATTAAAGATTCTGGTATAATAACAATAAAAAATAAATATACGATCACAGCTGCAGAATTCAGAATAGAAATAGGCAAACAATACGGTATCGAGCAGATACGAGACTACTTACCTAATTACAATTTGACCATAGACCACATAAAACCACCACAAAACATTTTCGACCCCCAAGATGTCACTCCAAAACTCAAAAAAATTAAACAAAATAGACCAGAAATTAACCAAACTAGAGAAAAACCTAGAGAAAACCACCATCCCCAACGAACACCATTACTGCTTAATCACATCTTCAGCGACCGGAATGGTAATAGTCGGACTATGCATTTTTGCACTCTACACGAACATAACCAGCCGAAAAATAAAAAGAAACTGTTAGATTATATAATCAAGGAACAAAAACAAGTATCGAAAGTATCGAAGGATACAGAAAGTGTTCTGTCTTGTTTCTATGGTTTTTTTATTTACTTTTGAATATATTCATGTGAGATTAGATATCGTACAGACTTCTTCCGTGCGTTGAGTTAAAAAATCAAATTTCTTTTTATTTAAAATTGTTCCATATTCCAACAGGTTATGGGCCCAGAATTCATTCTATAATAATTAAGTGTATCGCGTGTTAATTAGTTTAGTTTTTTTTAATCAATTAAGTGTAAAATACTTTAAACTGCGTGACGATGGAGATGTCCAAAGACAGGAGAAACATTCAGCAATTCAGTGGTACGAAATACAACGCGTGGAAGCATAGAGTTCGTAATTTATTATATGAGCTCGATGTGTTAAAAGTTCTTGACGAGCAACCACCAGTTCCTGTCACCGCAGTATGGTCGAAGGCGGAACGCATTGCCAAATGCACTGTTGTGCAATATTTATCTGATACGCATTTGAAGTATGACACTCCGGGAAGTACAGCAAAATCAATAATATTAAGTTTAGATTCAGTGTATGAGAGTCAAAGTACGGCTACGGAATTATCCATTAGGAAAAAGCTCTTAAGATTGAAAATGAAAAGTGACAGTTCGTTGAAAGATCATTTCGAAGTGTTTGACGATTTAGTCACAGATTTATCAGCTGCGGGTGTGACTGTGCGGGAAAACGAAACTATTTCAATTTTGTTATCTAGTTTGCCCGAAGTATATGATACGGTGTCAACTGTCATTGAGACGATGATGACAGAAGCGAGAATTACACTTGACACAGTTAAAAAGAGACTGTTGGATGATGAGACGAAAATTAGGAGTGAAAAGTTGGATACCAACGCGAAAATACTCCAAGCTGAAGTGAAAAATCAAAGACCACATAATTTTGGAAGTACACGCTTTAAAAGAGGAAGTAATAGAAGAGGTAACATTAGAAGAGGAAATACATTCAAGCCGAATAGACAATCTTTTACCGGAAAATGTCATCAGTGTGGAAGAACAGGACACAAGATTAAAGAGTGTTATTACTATAAAAAGAGGCACCAATATAGAGCAGAACAAAGAAACAAAAATCAAAATATACATACAATTCAAACGACGCAAGCTGTTACAAGCGACAACGTGTCGGGATATGCCTTTATGACCGGAGACTACCAGGTCATGAAAACCGGAAAATTAACATTTATCCTGGATTCTGGAGCATCGGATCATATAGTCAAAGAAGATAATGTATTTTCAAATATGACCATACTTGATCCACCCATCAGGATTTCGATAGCGAAGAATGGAGAATATATAACTGCATCGAAGTAGGGACAGATACCTGTGACTACCAATACGGGAATTGAAGGCGTTTTGGAGGACGTATTGTACTGCCCGGACGTGCCGTACAACTTACTATCCGTTAGAAAGTTGCAGCAAAAAGGAATGAGTATAACTTTCAATGAGAGGGGCGTCGAAATAATCAAAAACGGTAAAATCATGATGATTGGTAAGCCTTCAAATAATTTAATATCTATAGATTTTGATGTCATCGAAAAAGGAGTAAATTCACTTAATTCTTATATTTCAAATAAGATAGTTAATAATTATGAATTATGGCATAGGCGCTTAGGGCATATAGGAAAGGCAAAATTTTTACAGTTGAAGAATAAGCAGGTGGTGGAAGATGTGACGTATCTTGAAAAAGTAATTCCAGACGATGATATATGTGAAGCTTGTATTAAAGGAAAACAAGCACAATTGCTATTTGAAAAGGCAAAAGATAAAAGTCACATTAGGCAGCCATTGTTTATTGTTCACACAGACGTTTGTGGACCGATCACTCCTTCTACAACTAATGATAAAAAGTATTTTATAACTTTCATAGATGAATTTACGTATTATTACGTGACGTATTTACTTGAAAATAAATCAGATGTTTCTACAATCTTTAAGGATTACGTTGCTAAAAGTGAAGCACGTTTTAATTTAAAGATTGTCAATTTATACTGTGGTAATGGCAAGGAATTTTTATCTAATGAGATGAAAAATTATTGTATACAAAAGGGTATAAGCTATCACTTAACGGTTCCGCGAACTCCTCAGTTAAATGGTGTTGCAGAACGCATGAATAGAACTATAACTGAAAAAGCACGTGCGATGATAAACGGTGCAGGTTTAGGAAAAGAGTTCTGGGGAGAAACAGTTTTAACTGCTACATATTTAATTAATTTAACCCCATCGAAAGCTCTTAATGTTAATAAAACCCCATTTGAATTGTGGCATAATAAAAGGCCCAAATTGAAGTATTTAAAAGTGTTTGGTTCCACAGTGTATGTGCATGATAAAATTAGGAAATCGAAATTTGACGAAAAGTCTTATAAATGTATATTGGTAGGGTTTACACCAAATGGATACAAAGTGTGGAACGTAGAAAATGGGAAATTTGAGATAGTAAGAGATGTAATAGTTGATGAAATTAATTACTTAGAATCTCGGCCGGTAATAAAGGAAATAGGTTTAAAACGTGGTTTATGTGAAACTGATGCATCTCGTGAAGTGCTGAAATCAGTAGATATACAGTGTGGAGTAAATAAATCTGATAATCAAAAATCAGATGTGTTAAAAAGAAAAAAATCTGATAACAATAAATCAGATATGATAGAGCCGAGAATTAAAGTAATGGTAGATCAAGAGAAAAGTAAATCTGTAACTGAAACAGATGTAACAGGAGTATCGGGACCAGGAAATAATCAAGTGGTAGAATTAAAAGATAGTATAGAACCTAGAAGGAGTGATAGGATTAAGCGACGGTCTCCTATGTCATATAATGAATTTAATGATAACGATGATTATCTTTTATGCGCTCAATCGATAATTTGCAAAATACCCAACTCATTTGATGAAATTAAAACTAGAGATGACAGAGCTAAGTGGGAACAAGCTATTGCCGATGAAATAAACTCGTTAGTAATAAATAAAACTTGGAATTTGGTATCGAAGCCAAAGAATAAGAACATTGTTGATTTTAAATGGGTATTCACGATCAAAAATGATGAATTCGGAAATCCGTTAAAATACAAAGCTCGATTAGTGGCCCGTGGTTTCAGTCAGAAATATTTAGAAGATTATAATGACACATTTGCACCTGTAGCTAGAATGTCAAGCTTTAGATTTCTTATGGCTTTTGCTAATCAGCATAATTTGCTAGTGCATCAAATGGATGTTAAGACGGCATTTTTAAATGGTATTTTAAGGGAAGAAATTTATATGCGAATTCCTGAAGGTGTTAAATGTGATAGTAACAATCAAGTGTGTAAATTGAATAAAGCTTTGTATGGTCTCAAGCAATCAGCCAGATGCTGGTTTGAGATGTTCGAAAAAGCTCTTCTAGAGAAAGGTTTCCGAAATTCATCAGCGGATCGTTGTATTTATATATTAGATAGAAAGAATATATTAAAGAATATATATGTGGTACTATATGTGGATGATCTAGTGATTATGACTGCTGAATCTGAGACAATGCAAAATTTCAAAAATTATTTGAAAAATAGATTTTGCATGACAGATTTAAATGAAATTAAGTTATTTCTTGGAATAAAAGTGGAAAGAACTAATGGACAAGTAACATTGGATCAAAGTGCATATATTAAGACTGTTCTTATGAAATTTAATATGTTAGATTGCAAACCTGTAAGTACACCTCTTCCAAGTGTATTAGATCATATAGCTTTGAATTCAGAAGAAGAATATAATGCACCTTGTCGTAATTTAATTGGATGCTTGATGTATATAATGATTTATACGAGACCCGATTTAAGTATAGCGGTAAATATTTTAAGTTGATATTCAAGTAAAAATAACAGAGAACTGTGGCAAAACCTTAAAAGGGTTCTGAGGTATCTTAAAGGGTCTGCTGATATTAAATTAACATACGTTAAAACTGATTATAAAAATCTATTTAGTGGACATGTCGATTCTGATTGGGGAGGTAATGAAAATACAGATCGTAAGAGCACAACGGGATATTTATTTAAGTTATATGAACAATGTACAATCTGCTGGAATACGAAAAGGCAAACATCAGTGGCTGTCTCGTCCACAGAAGCAGAGTACATGGCTCTTTTTGAAGCTGTGAGAGAGGCATTATGGTTAAAATCCTTGGCAATCAGTATTAATATAAATGTCTTTGATGCAATAATAATTTACGAAGACAATATGGGTTGCATTAATATTGCGAGTAATCCAAGTAGCCATAAGCGTTCAAAACATATAGACATAAAATACCACTTTTCAAGAGAACAAGTTGAAAAGAATGTAATAAAACTTGAATATATTCCTACAGGTGATCAACTAGCAGATGCTTTAACGAAGCCGTTGCCAGCAAGCAAATATTTGGAATTTAGAGCAAAAATGGGATTAGAATAATAAGATTAATATAAGCATAAAAATTATTATTATTTTGTATATAGTTTGTATGGTCTGGATGGGTTTTTCTGGGTTTCCCCATTCCCTTGCAACGAATGTTGGACCATTTGTATTTTGTTCCCAGAATTAGAGTCAAAATAAAACACAAGGTAGACAGTCTGTACGGTAATACTCGTAGTACACTTATTAGACTTATTAATGTACAATTAATATGAACAGCACCGACTTGTTTTTGAGGGGGCCTGTTAGATTATATAATCAAGGAACAAAAACAAGTATCGAAAGTATCGAAGGATACAGAAAGTGTTCTGTCTTGTTTCTATGGTTTTTTTATTTACTTTTGAATATATTCATGTGAGATTAGATATCGTACAGACTTCTTCCGTGCGTTGAGTTAAAAAATCAAATTTCTTTTTATTTAAAATTGTTCCATATTCCAACAGAAACAAACAATGTAATTCCGATACTGCAAACAGCGAAAAAACCGAACAAAATACGGAACCAAAGCTTAGAATATTTAGTAGGGAACAAACACCCTCGACCAATTCTATGGAATATCCCATATATTATTGTAACTATAATCAACTATATACAGTATGTCCCACGAAATCCTGGAGAGTCGATTATTTGGTAACCTATTAAAGATAGGAAAAAAGTTTTTATATGAAATTGAATGCCAAGAGGGGGCTGATTTATTGGTCGTAACAATTTTTTTTTATCATTATTGTTTACAGAGATATGATAGTTAAGTTTGGTTTTTTAAATGGGATTATATATTTTTTGCTTGATCAATAGATAATACGTTTCAAGACGAATTCAGCAAACATTAATGCATGCACCATTTTCAAATAGTTTTTAAGATATTACGCATAAAAGTTTACTGATTTTCGGTACAAGAAAATCTGCGAGACCAGGAAGTACAGTAGGAGCTCTCGACTCTCGACTACACTTAAAATGCTACGGGTTAAACCGTGCCTCTTGAAACTGATACGAAGATACTGAGGTAGGTAGTCCTTTAGCTTTATCCGTTAGCTTTATTTCTTTACTAAAACATGGGCGATATTTCTCTGCATGCCGTTAAAGTAACGGTTGTGAAAAAAACTATTGTGTAGAATTTCGGCCTGCCGTTCCTACAGCAGTTTCTTCGTATCAGTTTCAAGAGGCACAGTTTAACCCGTAGCATTTCAAGTGTGGTCGAGAGTACTGAAAATCAGTAAACTTTTACGCGTAATATCTGAAAAACTATTTGAAAAAAGGTATATACATTAATGTTTTCTGAATTCGCCTTGAAACCTACTATCTACTGATCAAACAAAAAATATATAATCCCGTTTAAAAAACCAAACTTAACTTTCATATCTTCGTGGGACATACTGTATATATATGTAACCATACCTTATTATCATCGTACGCCAATTATATTTTATTGTACGTCCTTAAACATATGTTATTGTATGCGGTTAATTATATCTTATTGTATATCGTATCCACATATGTACAAAAAAAAAACGAGTGCGTCGCACGGCACCATGTATGCAACAGATACCTCGGAAAACTTATGGGTTTTCCTCTCCAAGCGGGGAGGGATGTTGTGCCACACAACGCCCAACCGCGTAACATAATTGCGTCACCAGAGAACGATCTAGAAAGACACGCGTTCCGCTAAGCACGTTCCGCTAATCCAGCATCGACATCTCAACGTTGTTGCTAACAGAACTGTATATGGTAACGTGCGACCTCAACAAAAACGCCGAACAGAAATCAGGAGAGTCGTAAATGGAGGAGTTCGAGGAAAGCCACGGTCGAGAACTGGTCGAACCGATCACTGTAACCTCTCGAACTGTTCAGTACCTCTGCTCAATAAACGGAGTTTTGTTGAAACTGATATTCGTTGAAATTCTAATCCTTTAACCGCTGGCGAACCCCAAGGCCACATTCTGTCCCTTGTCTTGCGAAGTCACCATGCGAGGCACAACAATAATCATAATAATCATTGTTTAAAAAGCGGTTATATAACGAGCATGTAGCTCGTTCGCGAGATTCGGGATCTGTTAGTATACGTGACCGACCGAAGGTCGCCTTCGGTTGGATATTCCGTTGTCCTAGCAGAAAAACACGGTCTATTGTCGTATGACTCGTTTTTATCGTGTACATTGAAGTTCAAACAAGGTGAGCATTGTCGAGCAACGTTTTGAACTCCAGGCCCGATGTCGAGTGGGGACATCGAAGCCTGAAGGAGAGAGAGAATCAATCGTAATACATTAGAACGATATGAAAGATAATTGGTGAGCGCTGCGTAGTGGTAAAAATTAGCACGTTCCCTGCTTTGCGGAGACACACGCGGCTCTCGTCCCAGTCGTCTTACGACAGTCTAGCTTGCGACAGTCAGTGCGACCGATTGTCAAGCATCTATCAGCTTAGCCAGTCTCAAGATTTTAAGTAGTTTGGTTGCCAGACACTTGAAATCTCACTCGCTTTCACAGCTGAAACGTTGTCTCCTGCAACTAGGAAGTTTCTCTGTTCGATTCATACGTATAATACGTACGACAGAGCACCTAGTCCGTCAAAGGTGACAATCTAGCGAGATTTGCGCTCTTGGAATCGGGGGCTGCCCTGATTCTCCGAGTTTCGTCTTCGTCTAGGAGCAACAAAGGCCGCTGCCTGGTTGATACCTGAGGGACGGGTTACAACAGAGGAGCTAACGTACGTGCCTATCTCCCCGTTTAGAAGCAACCCCCGTGTGACGAATAGAAACACACGGTGAGGCGAACGGAGTCGCGGAGCCTCTGGCCGTCCTCAGCCTCCAGGACTAGCAATCGCTAGTTATAGCGTGTTCCCCCGCTCGCGAATCTCCCGGTTATCGGGATTCGTACAAAACGAGCCTTTCTATAAGGTGCAAGGTGAAGAGAAGAGGTCCCCCCTCCTCTCCAGCCACTCGCTCATCGACTTCTTCTTCGCACCAGAAGAAGAGTCGATAATACAGTCCATTGCATTACCTTCGTGTTACAGGCAAGGTATTGCTATCCCCTCCACATAGGCTCGTGAGCGAAGCCTGGAGTCGGGAATCTTCGGTACAGCTTGATTTACCCTCTCGTTTACCGCTGCGGTTCCGCCGCGGTTTCTTTTTTCAGACGCCAACGTCGCTGAAGGAGTTACAAGCCGGCGTCCTCACCATCTCCAAGGCCTCCCGCTCCAGCGCCAGCCCAGGAGCCGCCGAGGACCAAGGAGCCCCCAGCCGCGACACAAAAGAATCCATATAAAAGACGCTACAAAGCCCTTTTAAGGGTCGACAAAAAATTGAATTTGTGTACCTGTTTCTTTCTTATACCCTCACTCTCACCTTATCCGGACCTCCGTTAGATCACTTATTTTAAGGGATTCTAACAATCATAATAATATTCATAATGAACATAATAGTAATTATAATAGACATAATAATCACAATGACAATCATAACAAATATAATAATGTAGTAACAATCATAGTAATCATAATAATCGTAATAATCACAATAATAATCATTATAATCATATTAAAAATCGTAAAAACATTCATAATAACCATAATAATAAACATAATAGTCACAGTAATCATACTAATCATGGTAATCATAATACTGAAACTAATAATGACAATAGTAATCATAATAACCATAATAATTATAATAATAGTCATAGTAATGATAATAATCATAATAATAATCACAATGATCGTATTAATCATAACAATAATAGTAATCATAGAAATCATAATAATCATTATAATCATAACAATAATCATAATAAGAATCATAATAATCATAGTAATAATCACAATAACCATATTAATAATCACGATATTCGTAATAAACATAGCAATCATAGTAATCGTAATAATAAGCATAATAATCATAGAAATAATCGTAATAACCATAATAATATTCATAATAATCATAATAAACATAATCGTAATAATAATAATAATAATAATTAAACAATCATAAAAATAATGATAATAATCATAATAACCATGATAATAATCGCAATAATAAACGCAATAATCATAATAGTCATAATAATAATCATAATAACCATATAAATTATCATAATAATCATAATAACACTGTTCGACAGATTTTGACTTTTTTTCGATTTTGTAAGCGTGAATAAACATTTCTTATAGATTTCGACGTGCTGATTACGAATCTGCAAACCGTTTTTCCCCAGAACGTATAGTTTTTGAAAAAATCAATTTTGAAAAAAATGACAAATTTTCAACTTTGGGATTTTTTTCTGCTTTTACCGTAGGAGTTATTTAGTTGCTCTTTGCACGAAATGATTCTGTGGACTCTCCCGAATGAAATAATATAAATAATTATTAGCTTATAAACATGGAAATAGGTTTAAATAACAATTAAAGTGAAAAGGACACCCAAAACGCACCCATTTTTGCTGATATTTTTCACTTTATTTCGAAAAGTAAGGGCCTAGGAGAAAATTTGACTATACCACGCGATAGAGCAAACCTTTCTACTAAGGAAAGCATCAAGCGAATGTCCAAAATTATTTTTGTTTTCAATATAGAAACACAATAGTTTGGCGAAACGCATGGCAGCGACAGTGGTAATCAATGATAGCGGCGCGTGCGAAGGACGCCTCGCCTACCGCGAAATAACCTTAATAATCGTTATTATAGCCATAATAAACGTAATAGTCATAATCAACAGAATACTCTTAGTCATGATCGTAATATTCGTCATATCATACTTAGAACCATACTAATCATAATAACAACCCTAATGTACGTGGAAACAATCATAATAACCATCATAATAGCCATAAAAACCATAATACACATTACAGCCATAATAATCTAATTGATAATCATACTAACCGTACTATCAACCATAATAATCATAGTAATCATCATAATAACCAAAACAACCATAAGAAACGAAATAATATTCATAATAATCATAGAAACAATCATAATAGCCATAAGGTTAAAATACAAAATAAATACAGCAGGTTTGCGAACGTATGACAGGAACAGAGGCAACGTGTGTTAAAGTAATGGTTATTTCCACGTTCCGGGCAACCTAGCCTTCACTCTAAGGCGTGGCACCACTAGATCGAAGAGTTAGGGCCTTAGAAGTCAACGCGAGAAGCATAAAATGCAATATAAATAAAACAGTTTTTCCATCGTATAAAATGAATAATTGCAACCAGTGCGAAAGTAATGGTCATTTCTACGTTCCGCGCAACCTAGGTTTTACCCTACCGCGTTGCTTCACCAGATCGAATAGCTAGGGCCTTAGAAGTCAACGCCCGAAGCATAAAATACAATAAAAATACTACAGTTTTTCAATCGTATAACAGGAATAATTGCAACCAGAGTTAAAGTAATGGTCATTTCTACGTTCCGGGCTACCTAGGCTTCACTCCAGGGCGTTGCTCCACCAGATCGAACAGTTAGGGCCTTAGGTGTCATCGCCAGAAGCATAAAATACAATATAAATACAACAGTTTCTCTATGGTATAACAGGAATAATTGCAACCCGTGTGAAAGTAATGGTCATTTCTACGTTCGGGACAACCTAGGCTACACTCTAGGGCGTTGCTCCACAAGATCGAATAGCTAGGGCCTTAGAAGTCAACGCCCGAAGCATAAAACACAATAAAAATACAATCGTTTCTCTATGGTATAACAGGAATAATTGCAACCCGTGTGAAAGTAATGGTCATTTCTACGTTCCGGACAACCTAGGCTACACTCTAGGGCGTTGCTCCACAAGATCGAATAGCTAGGGCCTCAGAAGGCAACGCCAGAAGCATAAAATACAATATAAATAAAACAGTTTTTCCATCGTATAACATGAATAATTGCAACCAGTGTGAAAGTAATGGTCATTTCTACGTTTCGGGCAACCTAGGCTTCACCCTAGCGCGTTGCTTCACCAGATCGAAGAGTTAGGGCCTTAGAAGTCAACGCCAGAAACATAAAATACAATATAAATACAGCAGTTTTTCCATCGTATTACAGGAATAATTGCAACCAGTGTGAAAGTAATGGTCATTTCTACGTTGCGGGCAACCTAGGCTACACTCTAGGGCGTTGCTCCACGAGATCGAATAGTTAGGGCCTAAGATGTCTCACGAGAGAAGCATAAAATACAATATAAATACAACAGCTTTTCCACGGTATAAAACGAATAATTACAACCAGTGTGAAAGTAATGGTCAATTCTACGTTGCGGGCAATCTAGGCTACACTCTAGGGCGTTGCTCCACCAGATCGAATAGTTAGGGCCTAAGATGTCTCACACCAGAGGCATAAAATACAATATAAATAAAACAGTTTTCCCATCGTATAACAGGGATAATTGCAACCAGTGTGAAAGTAATGGTCATTTCTACGTTTCGGGCAACCTAGGCTTCACTCCAGGGCGCTGCTCCACCTGATCGAATAGCTAGGGCCTTAGAAGTCAACGCCAGAAGCATAAAATACAATAAAGATACAACAGTTTTTCCATCGTATAACAGGAATTATTGCAACCACTGTGAAAGTAATGGTCATTTCTACGTTCAGGGCAACCTAGGCTTCACTCCAGGGCGTTGCTCCACCAGATCTAATAGCTAGGGCCTTAGAAGTCAACGCCCGAAGCATAAAACACAATAAAAATACAACCGTTTCTCTATGGTATAACAGGAATAATTGCAACCAGTGTGAAAGTAATGGTCATTTCTACGTTCCGGGCAACCTAGGCTACACTCTAGGGCGCTGCTCCACAAGATCGAATAGCTAGGGCCTTAGAAGGCAACGCCAGAAGCAGATAATACAATATAAATACAGCAGTTTTTCCATCGTGTAACAGGAATAATTGCAACCAGTGTGAAGGTAGTGGTCATTTCTACGTTCCGCGCAACCTAGGCTTCACTCTAGGGCGTTGCTTCACCAGGTCGAATAGGTAGGGCCTTAGAAGTCAACGCCCGAAGCAGATAATACAATATAAATACAACAGTTTTTCCATCGTATAAAAGGAATAATTGCAACCACTGTGAAAGTAATGGTCATTTCTACGTTCGGGGCAACCTAGGCTTCACCCTAGCGCGTTGCTCCACAAGATCGAATAGCTAGGGCCATAGAAGGCAACGCCAGAAGCATAAAATACAATATAAGTAAAACAGTCTTTCCATCGTATAACATGAATAATTGCAACCAGTGCGAAAGTAATGGTCATTTCTACGTTTCGGGCAACCTAGGCTTCATCCTAGCGCGTTGCTTCACCAGATCGAATAGCTAGGGCCTTAGAAGTCAACGCACGAAGCATAAAATACAATAAAGATACAACAGTTTTTCCATCGTATAACAGGAATAATTGCAACCAGTGTGAAAGTAATGGTCATTTCAACGTTCAGGGCAACCGAGGCTTCACTCTAGGGCGTTACTCCATCAGGTCGAATAGTTAGGGTATTAGAAGGCAACGCCGGATGCATAAAATACAATAAAAATACAACAGTTTTTCCATCGTATAACAGGAATAATTGCAACCAGTGTGAAAGTAATGGTCATTTCTACGTTTCGGGCAACCTAGGCTTCACCCTAGCGCGTTGCTTCACCAGATCGAATAGCTAGTGCCTTAGAAGTCAACGCCCGAAGCATAAAATACAATAAAGATACCACAGTTCTTCCATCGTATAACAGGAATTATTGCAACCACTGTGAAAGTAATGGTCATTTTTACGTTCAAGGCAACCTAGGCTTCACCCTAGCGCGTTACTTCACCAGATCGAATAGCTAGGGCCTTAGAAGGCAACGCCAGAAGCATAAAATACAATATGAATACAGCAGTTTGTCCATCATGTAATAGGAATAATAGCAACCAGTGTGAAAGTAATGGTCATTTCTACGTTGCGGGCAACCTAGGCTACACTCTAGGGCGTTGCTCCACCAGATCGAATAGTTAGGGCCTTAGAAGTCAACGCCAGAAGCATAAAATACAATATAAATACAACAGTCTTTCCATCGTGTAACAGGAATAATTGCAACCAGTGTGAAAGTAATGGTCATTTCTACGTTTCGGGCAACCTAGGCTTCATCCTAGCGCGTTGCTTCACCAGATGGAATAGCTAGGGCCTTAGAAGTCAACGCACGAAGCATAAAATACAATAAAGATACAACAGTTTTTCTATCGTATAACAGGAATAATTGCAACCAGTGTGAAAGTAATGGTCATTTCAACGTTCAGGGCAACCGAGGCTTCACTCTAGGGCGTTACTCCATCAGATCGAATAGTTAGGGTATTAGAAGGCAACGCCGGATGCATAAAATACAAGAAAAATACAACAGTTTTTCCATCGTATAACAGGAATAATTGCAACCAGTGTGAAAGTGATGGTCATTTCTACGTTTCGGGCAACCTAGGCTTCACCCTAGCGCGTTGCTTCACCAGATCGAATAGCTAGGGCCTTAGAAGTCAACGCACGAAGCATAAAATACAATAAAGATACAACAGTTTTTCCATCGTATAACAGGAATAATTGCAACCAGTGTGAAAGTAATGGTCATTTCAACGTTCAGGGCAACCGAGGCTTCACTCTAGGGCGTTACTCCATCAGGTCGAATAGTTAGGGTATTAGAAGGCAACGCCGGATGCATAAAATACAATAAAAATACAACAGTTTTTCCATCGTATAACAGGAATAATTGCAACCAGTGTGAAAGTAATGGTCATTTCTACGTTTCGGGCAACCTAGGCTTCACCCTAGCGCGTTGCTTCACCAGATCGAATAGCTAGGGCCTTAGAAGTCAACGCACGAAGCATAAAATACAATAAAGATACAACAGTTTTTCCATCGTATAACAGGAATAATTGCAACCAGTGTGAAAGTAATGGTCATTTCTACGTTTCGGGCAACCTAGGCTTCACCCTAGCGCGTTGCTTCACCAGATCGAATAGCTAGTGCCTTAGAAGTCAACGCCCGAAGCATAAAATACAATAAAGATACCACAGTTCTTCCATCGTATAACAGGAATTATTGCAACCACTGTGAAAGTAATGGTCATTTTTACGTTCAAGGCAACCTAGGCTTCACCCTAGCGCGTTACTTCACCAGATCGAATAGCTAGGGCCTTAGAAGGCAACGCCAGAAGCATAAAATACAATATGAATACAGCAGTTTGTCCATCATGTAATAGGAATAATAGCAACCAGTGTGAAAGTAATGGTCATTTCTACGTTGCGGGCAACCTAGGCTACACTCTAGGGCGTTGCTCCACCAGATCGAATAGTTAGGGCCTTAGAAGTCAACGCCAGAAGCATAAAATACAATATAAATACAACAGTCTTTCCATCGTGTAACAGGAATAATTGCAACCAGTGTGAAAGTAATGGTCATTTCTACGTTTCGGGCAACCTAGGCTTCATCCTAGCGCGTTGCTTCACCAGATGGAATAGCTAGGGCCTTAGAAGTCAACGCACGAAGCATAAAATACAATAAAGATACAACAGTTTTTCTATCGTATAACAGGAATAATTGCAACCAGTGTGAAAGTAATGGTCATTTCAACGTTCAGGGCAACCGAGGCTTCACTCTAGGGCGTTACTCCATCAGATCGAATAGTTAGGGTATTAGAAGGCAACGCCGGATGCATAAAATACAAGAAAAATACAACAGTTTTTCCATCGTATAACAGGAATAATTGCAACCAGTGTGAAAGTGATGGTCATTTCTACGTTTCGGGCAACCTAGGCTTCACCCTAGCGCGTTGCTTCACCAGATCGAATAGCTAGTGCCTTAGAAGTCAACGCCCGAAGCATAAAATACAATAAAGATACCACAGTTTTTCTATCGTGTAACAGGAATTATTGCAACCACTGTGAAAGTAATGGTCATTTTTACGTTCAAGGCAACCTAGGCTTCACTCCAGGGCGTTGCTCCACCAGATCGAATAGCTAGGGCCTTAGAAGTCAACGCCAGAAGCATAAAATACAATATGAATACATCAGTTTTTCCATCGTATAACATGAATAATTGCAACCAGTGTCGAAGTAATTGTCATTTCTACGTTCCGGGCTACCTAGGCTTCACTCCAGGGCGTTGCTCCACCTGATCGAATAGCTAGGGCCATAGAAGGCAACGCCAGAAGCATAAAATACAATATAAGTAAAACAGTTTTTCCATCGTATAACATGAATAATTGCAACCAGTGTGAAAGTAATGGTCATTTCTACGTTTCGGGCAACCTAGGCTTCACCCTAGCGCGTTACTTCACCAGATCGAATAGCTAGGGCCTTAGAAGGCAACGCCAGTAGCATAAAATACAATATGAATTCAGCAGTTTGTCCATTATGTAACTGGAATAATAGCAACCAGTGTGAAAGTAGTGGCCATTTCTACGTTCCGCGCACCCTAGGCTTCACTCTATGGCGTTGCTGCACCAGGTCGAATAGCTAGGGCCTTAGAAGTCAACGCCCGAAGCATAAAACACAATAAAAATACAACAGTTTTTCTATGGTATAACAGGAATAATTGCAACCAGTGTGAAAGTAATGGTCATTTCTACGTTTCGGGCAACCTAGGCTTCACCCTAGCGCGATGCTTCACCAGATGGAATAGCTACGGCCTAAGAAGTCAACGCCCGAAGCATAAAATACAACAAAGATACAACAGTTTTTCCATCGTATAACAGGAATAATTGCAACCAGTGTGAAAGTAATGGTCATTTCAACGTTCAGGGCAACCGAGGCTTCACTCTAGGGCGTTACTTCATCAGATCGAATAGTTAGGGTATTAGAAGGCAACGCCAGATGCATAAAATACAATAAAAATACAACAGTTTTTCCAATGTATAAAACGAATAACTGCAACCAGTGTGAAAGTAGTGGTCATTTCTACGTTCCGGGCAACCTAGGCTACATTCTAGGGCGTTGCTCCACGAGATCGAATAGCTAGGGCCTTAGGAGGCAACGCCACAAGCATAAAATACAATAAAAATACAACAGTTTTTCCGTCGCATAACTGGAGTAATTGCATCCAGTGTGAAATTAATGGTTATTTCTTCGTTCCTGGCAACCTAGGCTTGACTCTGGGGCGTTGGTCCACCAACTTTAACGTTAAAGTACGCATTATATCACTGGAATCTGTGTATGGTCTAGTGTCGAGGCATAGTGGTGAAATATCGAGGCGCTCGATGAAATATTGCGAATTTCACGTCATACGTCGGCTTTAACGTTAAAGTACGCATTAAATCACTGGAATCGGTGTATGGTCTAGTTTCGAGTCATAGTGGTGAAATATCGAGGCGCTGGATGAAATATTGCGAATTTACCGATTTACGTCGACTTTAACGTTAAACTATGCATGATATCACTGGAATCGATGTCTGCCCTAGTGTCGAGTCACATTAGTGGAATATTGCGGCGCTTGCTGAAATATTGCGAATTTCACGTCATACGTCGACTTGAACGTTAAACTACGCATTATTTCACTGGAATCGGTGTATGGTCTAGTTTCGAGTCATAGTGGTGAAGTATCGAGGCGCTGAATGAAATACTGCGAATTTCACGTCATACGTCGGCTTTGACGTTAAAGTACGCATTATATCACTGGAACCTGTGTATGGTCTAATTTCGAGTCATAGTGGTGAAATATCGAGGCGCTGGATGAAATATTGCGAATTTCACGTCATATGTCTGCTTTAACGTTAAACTACGCATTACATCACTGGAATCGCTGTATGGCCTAGTTTCGAGTCACCTTAGTGAAATATTGCGGCGCATGCTGAATTATTGCGAATCTCCCGTCATACGTCGACTTTAACGTTAAACTACACATTATATCACTGGAATCGCTGTATGGCCTAGTTTCGAGTCATATTAGTGAGATATCGTGACGCTGGATGAAATATTGCGAATTTCACGTCATGCGTCCATTTTAACGTTAAACTACGCATTATTTCACTGGAGTTGCTGTATGGCCTAGTTTCGAGTCACACTAGTGAAATATTGCGGCGCTTTCTGAATTATTGCGAATTTCCCGTTATACGTCGACTTTAACGTTAAACTACGCAATAATTCACTGGAATCGGTGTATGGTCTAGTTTCGAGTCATAGTGGTGAAATATCGAGGCGCTGGATGAAATATTGCGAATTTTCCGTCATACGTCGACTATAACGTTAAACTCCGCATTATAACACTGGAATCGATGTATGGCCTAGTTTCGAGTCATATTAGTGAGATATCGTGGCGCTGGGTGAAATATTGCGAATTTCATGTCATACGTCGGCTTTAACGTTAAACTACGCATTATTTCACTGGAATCGCCGTATGGCCTAGTTTCGAGACGTATATGTGAAATACCGTGGCTCTGGATCAAATATTGCGAATTTCACGTTATACGTTGTCTTTAACGTTAAAGTACGCATTATAACACTGGAATCGATGTATGGCCTAGTTTCGAGTCATATTAGTGAGATATCGTGGCGCTGGATGAAATATTGCGAATTTCATGTCATACGTCGGCTTTAACGTTACAGTACGCATTATATCACTGGAGTTGCTGTATGGCCTAGTTTCGAGTCACAATAGTGAAATATTGCGGCGTTTGCTGAATTATTGCGTATTGCCCGTTATACGTCGACTTTAACGTTAAACTACGCAATATTTCACTGGAATGGGTGTATGGTCTAGTTTCGAGTCATAATGGTGAAATATCGAGGCGCTGGGTGAAATATTGCGAGTTTCACGTCATACGTCGGCTTTAACGTTAAAGTACGCATTATATCACTGGAATCGATGTATGTCCTAGTTTCGAGTCATATTACTGAAATATCGTGACGCTGGATGAAATATTGCGAATTTCACATCATACGGCCACTTTAACGGTAAACTACGCATTATTTCACTGGAGTCGCTGTAGGGCCTAGTTTCGAGTCACAATAGTGAAATATTGCGGCGTTTGCTGAATTATTGCGAATTTCCCGTTATACGTCGAATTTAACGTTAAACTACGCAATATTTCAGTGGAATCGGTGTATGGTCTAGTTTCGAGTCATAGTGTTGAAATATCGAGGCGCTGGATGAAATATTGCGAATTTCACGTCATACGTCGGCTTTAACGTTAAAGTACGCATTATATCACTGGAATCGATGTATGTCCTAGTTTCCAGTCATATTACTGAAATATCGCGGCGCTTGCTGAAATATTGCGAATTTCACATCATACGTCCACTTTAACGTTAAACTACGCATTATTTCACTGGAATCGCTGTATGGCCTAGTTTCGAGTCATATTAGTGAGATATCGTGGCGCTGGATCAAATATTGCGAATTTCATGTCATACGTCGGCTTTAACGTTAAAGTACGCATTATATCACTGGAATCGATGTATGTCCTAGTTTCGAGTCATATTACTGAAATATCGTGACGCTGGATGAAATATTGCGAATTTCACATCATACGTCCACTTTACCGTTAAACTACGCATTATTTCACTGGAGTCGCTGTATGGCCTAGTTTCGAGTCACAATAGTGAAATATTGCGGCGTTTGCTGAATTATTGCGTATTGCCCGTTATACGTCGACTTTAACGTTAAACTACGCAATATTTCACTGGAATCGGTGTATGGTCTAGTTTCGAGTCATAATGGTGAAATATCGAGGCGCTGGATGAAATATTGCGAGTTTCACGTCATACGTCGGCTTTAACGTTAAAGTACGCATTATATCACTGGAATCGATGTATGTCCTAGTTTCGAGTCATATTACTGAAATATCGTGACGCTGGATGAAATATTGCGAATTTCACATCATACGACCACTTTAACGTTAAACTACGCATTATTTCACTGGAGTCGCTGTAGGGCCTAGTTTCGAGTCATATTAGTGAAATATCGTGACGCTGGATGAAATATTGCGAATTTCCCGCCACACGTTGACTTTAACGTTAAACTACACATTATATCACTGGAATCGCTGTATGGCCTAGTTTCGAGTCATATTAGTGAAATATCGAGGCGCTGGATCAAATATTGCGAATTTCACGTCATTCTGCGGCTTTAACGTTAAAGTACGCATTATATCACTGGAATCGATGTATGGCCTATTTTCGAGTCACATTAGTGGAATATCGCGGCGCTTGCTGAAATATTGCGAATTGTCCGTCATACGTCGACTTTAACGTTAAACTACACATTATATGACTGGAATCGCTGTATGTCCTAGTTTCCAGTCATATTACTGAAATATCGTGGCGCTTGCTGAAATATTGCGAATTTCACATCATACGTCCACTTTAACGTTAAACTACGCATTATTTCACTGGAATCGATGTATGTCCTAGTTTCGAGTCATATTACTGAAATATCGTGACGCTGGATGAAATATTGCGAATTTCACATCATACGTCCACTTTACCGTTAAACTACGCATTATTTCACTGGAGTCGCTGTATGGCCTAGTTTCGAGTCACAATAGTGAAATATTGCGGCGTTTGCTGAATTATTGCGTATTGCCCGTTATACGTCGACTTTAACGTTAAACTACGCAATATTTCACTGGAATCGGTGTATGGTCTAGTTTCGAGTCATAATGGTGAAATATCGAGGCGCTGGATGAAATATTGCGAGTTTCACGTCATACGTCGGCTTTAACGTTAAAGTACGCATTATATCACTGGAATCGATGTATGTCCTAGTTTCGAGTCATATTACTGAAATATCGTGACGCTGGATGAAATATTGCGAATTTCACATCATACGACCACTTTAACGTTAAACTACGCATTATTTCACTGGAGTCGCTGTAGGGCCTAGTTTCGAGTCACAATAGTGAAATATTGCGGCGTTTGCTGAATTATTGCGAATTTCCCGTTTTACGTCGAATTTAACGTTAAACTACGCAATATTTCAGTGGAATCGGTGTATGGTCTAGTTTCGAGTCATAGTGTTGAAATATCGAGGCGCTGGATGAAATATTGCGAATTTCACGTCATACGTCGGCTTTAACGTTAAAGTACGCATTATATCACTGGAATCGATGTATGGCCTATTTTCGAGTCACATTAGTGGAATATCGCGGCGCTTGCTGAACTATTGCGAATTTCCCGTTATACGTCGACTTTAACGTTAAACTACGCAATATTTCACTGGAATCGGTGTATGGTCTAGTTTCGAGTCATAGTGGTGAAATATCGAGGCGCTGGATCAAATATTGCGAATTTCACGTCATTCTGCGGCTTTAACGTTAAAGTACGCATTATATCACTGGAATCGATGTATGGCCTATTTTCGAGTCACATTAGTGGAATATCGCGGCGCTTGCTGAAATATTGCGAATTGTCCGTCATACGTCGACTTTAACGTTAAACTACACATTATATGACTGGAATCGCTGTATGTCCTAGTTTCCAGTCATATTACTGAAATATCGTGGCGCTTGCTGAAATATTGCGAATTTCACATCATACGTCCACTTTAACGTTAAACTACGCATTATTTCACTGGAATCGCTGTATGGCCTAGTTTCGAGACATATAAGTGAAATACCGTGGCTCTGGATCAAATATTGCGAATTTCACGTTATACGTCGTCTTTAACGTTAAAGTCCGCATTATATCACTGGAGTCGCTGTATGGCCTCGTTTCGAATCACATTAGTGGAATATGGCGGCGCTTGCTGAATTATTGCGATTTTCCCGTTATACGTCGGCTTTAACGTTAAACTACGCATTATATCACTGGAATCGATGTATGGCCTATTTCGAGTCACATTAGTGAAATATCGCGGCGCTTGCTGAAATATTGCGAATTTTCCGTCATACGTCGAATTTAACGTTAAACTCTGCATTTTAACACTGGATACGGTGTATGTTCTAGTTTCGAGTCATAGTGGTGAAATATCGTGGTGCTGGATGAAATATTGCGAATTTTCCGTCATACGTCGACTATAACGTTAAACTCCGCATTATAACACTGGAATCGATGTATGGCCTATTTTCGAGTCACATTAGTGAAATATCGCGGCGCTTGCTGAAATATTGCGAATTTTCCGTCATACGTCGAATTTAACGTTAAACTACGCAATATTTCACTGGAATCGCTGTATGGCCTAGTTTCGAGACATATAAGTGAAATACCGTGGCTCTGGATCAAATATTGCGAATTTCACATCATACGTCCACTTTAACGTTAAACTACGCATTATTTCACTGGAATCGCTGTATGGCCTAGTTTCGAGTCATATTAGTGAGATATCGTGGCGCTGGATGAAATATTGCGAATTTCATGTCATACGTCGGCTTTAACGTTACAGTACGCATTATATCACTGGAATCGATGTATGGCCTACTTTTGAGTCACATTAGTGGAATATGGCGGCGCTTGCTGAATTATTGCGAATTTCCCGTTATACGTCGACTTTAACGTTAAACTACGCAATATTTCACTGGAATCGGTGTATGGTCTAGTTTCGAGTCATAGTGGTGAAATATCGAGGCGCTGGATCAAATATTGCGAATTTCACGTCATACGTCGGCTTTAACGTTAAAGTACGCATTATATCACTGGAATCGATGTATGTCCTAGATTCCAGTCATATTACTGAAATATCGCGGCGCATGCTGAATTATTGCGAATCTCCCGTCATACGTCGAGTTTAACGTTAAACTACACGTTATATCACTGGAATCGCTGTATGGTCTAGTTTCGAGTCATAGTGGTGAAATATCGTGGTGCTGGATGAAATATTGCGAATTTTCCGTCATACGTCGACTATAACGTTAAACTCTTCATTATAACACTGGAATCGATGTATGGCCTAGTTTCGAGTCATATTAGTGAGATATCGTGGCGCTGGATGAAATATTGCGAATTTCATGTCATACGTCGGCTTTAACGTTACAGTACGCATTATATCACTGGAATCGATGTATGGCCTATTTTTGAGTCACATTAGTGGAATATGGCGGCGCTTGCTGAATTATTGCGAATTTCCCGTTATACGTCGACTTTAACGTTAAACTACGCAATATTTCACTGGAATCGGTGTATGGTCAAGTTTCGAGACATAGTGGTGAAATATCGAGGCGCTGGATCAAATATTGCGAATTTCACGTCATTCTGCGGCTTTAACGTTAAAGTACGCATTATATCACTGGAATCGATGTATGGCCTATTTTCGAGTCACATTAGTGGAATATCGCGGCGCTTGCTGAAATATTGCGAATTGTCCGTCATACGTCGACTTTAACGTTAAACTACACATTATATGACTCGAATCGCTGTATGTCCTAGTTTCCAGTCATATTACTGAAATATCGTGGCGCTTGCTGAAATATTGCGAATTTCACATCATACGTCCACTTTAACGTTAAACTACGCATTATTTCACTGGAATCGCTGTATGGCCTAGTTTCGAGACATATAAGTGAAATACCGTGGCTCTGGATCAAATATTGCGAATTTCACGTTATACGTCGTCTTTAACGTTAAAGTCCGCATTATATCACTGGAGTCGCTGTATGGCCTAGTTTCGAGTCACAATAATGAAACATTGCGGCGTTTGCTGAATTATTGCGAATTTCCCGTTATACGTCGACTTTAACGTTAAACTACGCATTATATCACTGGAATCGATGTATGGCCTAGTTTCGAGTCATACGAGTGAAATATCGCGGCACTGGATGAATTATTGCGAATTTCCCGTTATACGTCGACTTTAACGTTAAACTACGCATTATATCACTGGAATCGATGTATGGCCTAGTTTCGAGTCATACGAGTGAAATATCGCGGCACTGATGAAATATTGCGAATTTCACGTCATACGTCGGCTTTAACGTTAAAGTACGCATTATATCACTGGAATCGATGTATGTCCTAGTTTCGAGTCATATTACTGAAATATCGTGACGCTGGATGAAATATTGCGAATTTCACATCATACGACCACTTTAACGTTAAACTACGCATTATTTCACTGGAGTCGCTGTAGGGCCTAGTTTCGAGTCACAATAGTGAAATATTGCGGCGTTTGCTGAATTATTGCGAATTTCCGTTATACGTCGAATTTAACGTTAAACTACGCAATATTTCACTGGAATGGGTGTATGGTCTAGTTTCGAGTCATAATGGTGAAATCTCGAGGCGCTGGGTGAAATATTGCGAGTTTCACGTCATACGTCGGCTTTAACGTTAAAGTACGCATTATATCACTGGAATCGATGTATGTCCTAGTTTCGAGTCATATTACTGAAATATCGTGACGCTGGATGAAATATTGCGAATTTCACATCATACGACCACTTTAACGTTAAACTACGCATTATTTCACTGGAGTCGCTGTAGGGCCTAGTTTCGAGTCACAATAGTGAAATATTGCGGCGTTTGCTGAATTATTGCGAATTTCCCGTTATACGTCGAATTTAACGTTAAACTACGCAATATTTCAGTGGAATCGGTGTATGGTCTAGTTTCGAGTCATAGTGTTGAAATATCGAGGCGCTGGATGAAATATTGCGAATTTCACGTCATACGTCGGCTTTAACGTTAAAGTACGCATTATATCACTGGAATCGATGTATGTCTTAGTTTCCAGTCATATTACTGAAATATCGCGGCGCTTGCTGAAATATTGCGAATTTCACATCATACGTCCACTTTAAACGTTAAACTACGCATTATTTCACTGGAATCGCTGTATGTCCTAGTTTCGAGTCATATTAGTGAAATATCGTGACGCTGGATGAAATATTGCGAATTTCCCGCCACACGTTGACTTTAACGTTAAACTACACATTATATCACTGGAATCGCTGTATGGCCTAGTTTCGAGTCACCTTAGTGAAATATTGCGGCGCATGCTGAATTATTGCGAATCTCCCGTCATACGTCGACTTTAACGTTAAACTACACATTATATCACTGGAATCGCTGTATGGCCTAGTTTCGAGTCATATTAGTGAAATATCGTGACGCTGGATGAAATATTGCGAATTTCACGTCATGCGTCCATTTCAACGTTAAAGTACACATTATATCACTGGAACCGCTGTATGGCCTAGTTTCGAGTCACATTAGTGAAATATTGCGGCGCATGCTGAATTATTGCGAATCTCCCGTCATACGTCGACTTTAACGTTAAACTACACATTATATCACTGGAATCGCTGTATAGCCTAGTTTCGAGTCATATTAGTGAAATATCGTGACGCTGGATGAAATATTGCGAATTTCACGTCATGCGTCCATTTTAACGTTAAACTACGCATTATTTCACTTCAGTTGCTGTATGGCCTAGTTTCGAGTCACATTAGTGGAATATGGCGGCGCTTGCTGAATTATTGCGAATTTCCCGTTATACGTCGACTTTAACGTTAAACTCTGCATTTTAACACTGGAAACGGTTTATGGTCTAGTTTCGAGTCATAGTGGTGAAATATCGTGGTGCTGGATGAAATATTGCGAATTTTCCGTCATACGTCGACTATAACGTTAACTTCCGCATTATAACACTGGAATCGATGTATGGCCTAGTTTCGAGTCATATTAGTGAGATATCGTGGCGCTGGATGAAATATTGCGAATTTCATGTCATACGTCGGCTTTAACGTTACAGTACGCATTATATCACTGGAATCGATGTATGGCCTATTTTTGAGTCACATTAGTGGAATATGGCGGCGCTTGCTGAATTATTACGAATTTCCTGTTATACGTCGACTTTAACGTTAAACTACGCAATATTTCACTGGAATCGGTGTATGGTCTAGTTTCGAGTCATAGTGGTGAAATATCGAGGCGCTTGCTGAAATATTGCGAATTGTCCGTCATACGTCGACTTTAACGTTAAACTACGCATTATTTCACTGCAGTCGCTGTATGGCCTAGTTTCGAGTCACAATAGTGAAATATTGCGGCGTTTGCTGAATTATTGCGTATTGCCCGTTATACGTCGACTTTAACGTTAAACTACGCAATATTTCACTGGAAGCGGTGTATGGCCTAGTTTCGAGTCATAATGGTGAAATATCGAGGCGCTGGATGAAATATTGCGAGTTTCACGTCATACGTCGGCTTTAACGTTAAAGTACGCATTATATCACTGGAGTCGATGTATGTCCTAGTTTCGAGTCATATTACTGAAATATCGTGACGCTGGATGAAATATTGCGAATTTCACATCATACGACCACTTTAACGTTAAACTACGCATTATTTCACTGGAGTCGCTGTAGGGCCTAGTTTCGAGTCACAATAGTGAAATATTGCGGCGTTTGCTGAATTATTGCGAATTTCCCGTTATACGTCGAATTTAACGTTAAACTACGCAATATTTCACTGGAATGGGTGTATGGTCTAGTTTCGAGTCATAATGGTGAAATATCGAGGCGCTGGGTGAAATATTGCGAGTTTCACGTCATACGTCGGCTTTAACGTTAAAGTACGCATTATATCACTGGAATCGATGTATGTCCTAGTTTCGAGTCATATTACTGAAATATCGTGACGCTGGATGAAATATTGCGAATTTCACATCATACGACCACTTTAACGTTAAACTACGCATTATTTCACTGGAGTCGCTGTAGGGCCTAGTTTCGAGTCACAATAGTGAAATATTGCGCCGTTTGCTGAATTATTGCGAATTTCCCGTTATACGTCGAATTTAACGTTAAACTACGCAATATTTCAGTGGAATCGGTGTATGGTCTAGTTTCGAGTCATAGTGTTGAAATATCGAGGCGCTGGATGAAATATTGCGAATTTCACGTCATACGTCGGCTTTAACGTTAAAGTACGCATTATATCACTGGAATCGATGTATGTCTTAGTTTCCAGTCATATTACTGAAATATCGCGGCGCTTGCTGAAATATTGCGAATTTCACATCATACGTCCACTTTAACGTTAAACTACGCATTATTTCACTGGAATCGCTGTATGTCCTAGTTTCGAGTCATATTAGTGAAATATCGTGACGCTGGATGAAATATTGCGAATTTCCTGCCACACGTTGACTTTAACGTTAAACTACACATTATATCACTGGAATCGCTGTATGGCCTAGTTTCGAGTCACCTTAGTGAAATATTGCGGCGCATGCTGAATTATTGCGAATCTCCCGTCATACGTCGACTTTAACGTTAAACTACACATTATATCACTGGAATCGCTGTATGGCCTAGTTTCGAGTCATATTAGTGAAATATCGTGACGCTGGATGAAATATTGCGAATTTCACGTCATGCGTCCATTTCAACGTTAAAGTACACATTATATCACTGGAACCGCTGTATGGCCTAGTTTCGAGTCACATTAGTGAAATATTGCGGCGCATGCTGAATTATTGCGAATCTCCCGTCATACGTCGACTTTAACGTTAAACTACACATTATATCACTGGAATCGCTGTATAGCCTAGTTTCGAGTCATAATAGTGAAATATCGTGACGCTGGATGAAATATTGCGAATTTCACGTCATGCGTCCATTTTAACGTTAAACTACGCATTATTTCACTTCAGTTGCTGTATGGCCTAGTTTCGAGTCACATTAGTGGAATATGGCGGCGCTTGCTGAATTATTGCGAATTTCCCGTCATACGTCGACTTTAACGTTAAACTCTGCATTTTAACACTGGAAACGGTTTATGGTCTAGTTTCGAGTCATAGTGGTGAAATATCGTGGTGCTGGATGAAATATTGCGAATTTTCCGTCATACGTCGACTATAACGTTAAACTTCCGCATTATAACACTGGAATCGATGTATGGCCTAGTTTCGAGTCATATTAGTGAGATATCGTGGCGCTGGATGAAATATTGCGAATTTCATGTCATACGTCGGCTTTAACGTTACAGTACGCATTATATCACTGGAATCGATGTATGGCCTATTTTTGAGTCACATTAGTGGAATATAGCGGCGCTTGCTGAATTATTACGAATTTCCTGTTATACGTCGACTTTAACGTTAAACTACGCAATATTTCACTGGAATCGGTGTATGGTCTAGTTTCGAGTCATAGTGGTGAAATATCGAGGCGCTTGCTGAAATATTGCGAATTGTCCGTCATACGTCGACTTTAACGTTAAACTCCGCATTATAACACTGGAATCGATGTATGGCCTAGTTTCGAGTCATATTAGTGAGATATCGTGGCGCTGGATGAAATATTGCGAATTTCATGTCATACGTCGGCTTTAACGTTAAAGTACGCATTATATCACTGGAATCGATGTATGTCCTAGTTTCGAGTCATATTACTGAAATATCGTGACGCTGGATGAAATATTGCGAATTTCACATCATACGTCCACTTTACCGTTAAACTACGCATTATTTCACTGGAGTCGCTGTATGGCCTAGTTTCGAGTCACAATAGTGAAATATTGCGGCGTTTGCTGAATTATTGCGTATTGCCCGTTATACGTCGACTTTAACGTTAAACTACGCAATATTT